>NC_138750.1:57880831-59102259 GCF_965113315.1 Podarcis vaucheri | reverse complement strand
GGACCACTAGATCATTCTTAAAAATAAAATAAAATAGAGCCCTTTCGTGAAAGCACAGTATGAGAGTTGGAGGCAAACGAGTATGTTGAGTGAGCATGCTCCTTCTTCTTCTCCTTCTTCTTTTTTCTCCATGCGAGCTCTTGCCAAACCTACAGCAGGCTTATAATCTGAGAAAGTGATGGGAATTAAGGCTGTATATGTTGGCATCCTGCGTCCCGAGCTCTGCCTTGATTTACATTTGGTGGCTCTCCCCTCCGAGAGAGGCACCTTTCCTCCATGAAACAGTGCCAGGAGGAGGGAGGCTGGGAGAAGGGAGCCATGCAGGTGGTAGCTCCATTTGCACCTTGACCTGCTTCTGCCAACGCACCCCAGGCCCTGCCCCAGGCCCTGTTCCTGCTATTAGCCAACGGATCTAGCGATGCCTCTGCAACCTGAGTTCCTGCTCTTTTAAGATAGTTTGCCACCCATTTGTTGCTTTATTTGTTTAACGTGGGGATGGGGAACATCAGGCCCAGGGCCAAATGTGGCCCTCCAGAAACCTAAGAACATAAGGAGAGTCTGCTGGATCAGACCTGTGGTCCATCTTGTCCTTGTCTTCTTCTCCAACTCCTCGAAAGATGCCATCAATGGTGTCTCCAGGGAAAAAATTACACATCACTTGGGAAGACATGCGAACTAATGCCAGTGTACTGAAAGAGGCAAAGACCACCAGTGTTGAAGCAATGATTCCTCAACATCAACTTCGTTGGACTGGACATGTTGTTTAGATGCCTGATTATCGTCTTCCAAAGCAACTATTCTGAACTTAAAAATGGAAAGCGTAATGCTGGTGGTCAACGAAAGAGGTTTAAAGACTGTCTCAAGGCAAATCTAAAAAAAAGTAGTATAAACACCGACAACTGGGAAACACTGGCCTGTGAGTTTTCCAGTTGGAGAACAGCCTTCACGAAAGGTGTCATGGGCTTTGAAGACACTTGAACTCAGGACGCAAGGGAGAAAGGTGCTAAGAGGAAGGCACACTTGGCAAACCCTCACCATGATCAACTCCCACCCGGAAACCTATGTCCCCACTGTGGAAGGATGTGTGGATCCAAAATTGGCCTCCACAGTCCCTTACGGACTCACTGTTAAAACTGTGTTTATGGAAAACAATCTTACTTGGCTACGAGTGATCGCCAAAGAAGTCTTCTTCTCACGCTGGTCAACCTGTGGGAAACCTTCAGACAGGACCTGAGCTGAAGAACCCTCTCTCCTCTTGTGATTTCCACCAACTGGTTTTCAGAAGCATTGCTGCATCAACTATGGCAGCACAGCAGAGCCATTGTGGATAATAATAATAATAGCCATTGATAGCTCTCTCCTCCATGAGTTTGTCTAACCCTCTTTGAAAGCAATCCAAGATTGTGCCCATCGTTGCCTCATCTTGGAGTGAGTTTCATAATTTAACAGTGCGCTGCCTGAAGAAGTGCTTTCTCTTATCTTCCCTGAATCTTTCAGCATTCAATCCGAAGAGGTTCCTTTCTTTCAGGGAGACTTTCAGGCTCATCTGCTTCATCCCTTTGGTTCTAACTTGCCGGAGGAAAAGGGGGGGGGGAATCCATCCACTTTGCTGCCGCATTAATTTCACCTGACATTTTTGTTTTCGTGGCACCGAGGTGTGTGTTTGTGTGTGCATTTTTCCTCCCTTCAATGAGGAAATGAATGAGACAGATGCTGGAAAAGCACGCCAGGGAAAGCCCCAGGAACGGAATCAAGAGCGGCGCTCGTGTTTGAATGTTTATGGACATAAATCTTTTATTATTTTAGCCAGCCGTCATTAAATCAGTCAACAGGGTTATGTAACAAGGAAATGAATTAGCCCCTTTGCTGACCTTTCCAACACAACGTGCCGGAAAAATTCAACACAATTTGCTCCCCTCTCGGCTCTGCGTGCTCCTCCAATCACCTTCGGGGGGAGGCTATGGCAAAGCAGAAGGCACAAATCACCAGGGGTGTTAAACGCAGGCCGGACGCAAGCCGATCTGCGATGAATGAGATTTGCTCACAAGCACCTATGCAGCAGGAAATGAAGTTCTCTCCAACTCATGGAGGAGAAGTGTGGTTTGAGTGTCGGAACCAGGATCTAGGACCTAGGAGACCAGGGTTCAAATTCCCAGTGAGCCATGATGTTAGTGGGCTGAACTCGAGGCAGACATTGCCTCTCAGCATAACCTACCTCACAGAGTTGATTAATAATTTTAAGAATAATAAATTGATGCTTTTGAATTATAGTGCTGGAGGAAACTCTTGAGAGTCCCATGGACTGCAAGAAGATCAAACCTCTCCATTCTGAAGGAAATAAGCCCTGAGTGCTCACTGGAAGGACAGATCTTGAAGCTGAGGCTCCAATCCTTTGGCCACCTCATGAGAAGAGAAGACTCCCTGGAAAAGACCCTGATGTTGGGAAAGATGGAGGGCACAAGGAGAAGGGGACGACAGAGGACAAGATGGATGGACAGTGTTCTCGCAGCTACCAACATGAGTTTGACCAAAGTGCGGGAGGCAGTGGAAGACAGGAGTGCCTGGCGTGCTCTGGTCCAGGGGGTCACGAAGAGGCGGACACAACTAAACGGCTAAACAACAACAATAATCATTTTATTATTTATACCCTGCCCATCTGGCAGCATATCTAAAAACACAATAAAAACATCAGTCCTTAAAAACTTCCCTAAACAGGGCTGCCTTAGTTGTTTGTTTCCTTGACATCTGAAGGGAGGGTGTTCCACAGGGAGGGCGCCACTACCAAGAAGGGGTTAAATGAGGCGGAAAAGAACCGTGTACACCACATTGAACTTCTTGGGGAAAAGGGTGGGATATATTGTAAATGAAATGTATGTATGCATGCATGTATGTATGTATGTATGTATGTATGTATGTATGTATTAACTATTAGCCCTAAAAGCTAAGTTGAACTTCCATGTTCAGAGGATGTCTACCCCAAAATAAGAGATGCGATGGACAAACAAGGCTCAGCTTGTGAACTTTTATCCTCCCAGCAGCCCTAAAAAGTAGGTGGTGATGTGGGATGCGGATAAAGATGGAGGAGGAATTTGACTCTGTTTGCATTTAAAGGCAAAGCTACCTGGTATGCACTTCTGGAAACAGGAAGCAAACCCAAACGCAGTTGTCCTTTGAAATTCGCACATCTCTGAACTTTGCAAGGCAGTTCTCCAGTCAAGCAGCATGCATAAAAACATGGGGCAAATCATCATGAAAACAACATACCCAAAAAAATATGCATTGGGTTTGCAAAAGTGTGTATATTGGACAAAACTGCACACCAAAAAATGGTATATTGGGATGAGTTTTCACAGAAATTCTGATGGGAATTTGAAAAAAAAAGATCAGAGGAGAATGAGGAGAATTGAAGAATGAAAAAATGAGAAACTGGAAGAAACTGAAATTGGCAGATTCTTCCACCTCCAGATGGGCATCATCCTAACTTTGAATGCAAAAATTTTCAGCACAGCATCAGACTAGATGGACCTTTGCTCTCATCCAGAAGAACTCTGCCGATGTTCTTATAGTTGGCTGGGGAACTGAACCAGGCTGTCCCTAATCAAAATGCAATGCTGTGCTACATAGCTCCTTGAGAAATGATAAATGCAAGTCTCTGGTGTGTGAGAGAGATGTTCATTCTTTCGTGACGCTCAGAGATGGGCTGCAGATTCAGCCCATTGAGTGGAAAGGAGCCTGGCTTTTTGGAGACCCTGAAGTCTCCTCAAAGGCACCCTCCCCTCAGGCAAGGAAAGCAGAAACGGTCACAGCTAATCTTCCTTGAACCCAGGGCCGGATTTAGGTTTGATGCAGCCCTGAGCTACTGAAGGCAATGGGGCCCTTTATATGTCCGGCTATCCTTTGTCAACAACAAATTGCCACTGTTTTTTGTGTTGAATATATGTTATATGGTAATTTATGGACCTAATAGGTATCTAATAGGGAACACGGGTGGCGCTGTGGGTTAAACTACAGAGCCTAGGACTTGCCGATCAGAAGGTTGGCGGTTCGAATCCCTGCGATGGGGTGAGCTCCTGTTGCTCGGTCCCTGCTCCTGCCCAACTAGCAGTTCGAAAGCACGTCAAGTGCAGGTAGATAAATAGGTACCGCTCCAGCGGGAAGGTAAACGGCATTTCCGTGCCCTGCTCTGGTTTGCCAGAAGTGGCTTAGTCATGCTGGCCACATGACCCGGAAGCTGTACACCGGCTCCCTCGGCCAGTACAGCGAGATGAGTGCCGCAACCCCAGAGTCAGTCACAACTGGACCTAATGGTCAGAGGGCCCTTTACCTTTACCTTAGGTATCTAAAGCCATTTGCACATAACAAAATACGTATTTTATCCAAGTAATTGTTGAAGTGAAATACAAAGAAGGATATTAATAGTGAAATACAATTAAGAAACAGTATATTAACAGTGAAATAATTATTAAGCCCTAAGTTATATTTTGGAAATGTACATCCGGTCCGGTTGGTTTTTTCCTTTAATTTTTTTTTGCGGCCCCCCCCAAAAGAGTGGGGACATAAGCCATAGATTGTTTAGTTTATATGTAAATCCAGCACTGCTTGCACCTTCCTATCTCAACAGATAAGGAAGATTCGAGGTGTGAGATATAAGTATCTGGACTGTAGCTCAATGGTAGAGCATTTGCTTTGCATGCAGAAGGTCACAGGTTCGATTCCTGGCGTCTCCAGGCAGGGCTGGGAGAGTCTTCCTGTCCAAAATCCTGCAGATCCACTGCCAGTCACTGCAGAAACTGCTGAGTAAGATGCACACAATGATCTGACTCAGCATAAAACAGCTTACTGGGTTTCCCCAGCTACTCTGGGCAGCTTTCAACTGAATATTAAAAACAATACAGTGTCAGACTTTAAAAACTTCCCTAATCAGGGCCGCCTTCAGTTGTCTTTTAAAAGTAAAATAGTTGTTTATTGCCATGTCATCTGCTGGGAGGGCGTTCCACAGGGCAGGCGCCACCACCGAGAAGGCCCTCTGCCTGGTTCCCTGTAACCTCACTTCTCACAGAGAGGAAACCGCCAGAAGGCCCTCGGCGCTGGACCTCAGTGTCCGGGCTGGACGATGGGGGTGGAGACGCTCTTTCAGGTTTACAGGACTGAGGCCATTTAGGGCTTTAAAGGTCAGGACCAACACTTTGAATTGTGCCTGGAAATGTACTGGGATTCCTAAGTGGATGGTGTATTGTATAGTTCCTGTATCTGTAGCAGGACGGGGTTTTTTATATGCTAAACAATCAGGGCCAAATTGATTGTCACATGGCTAAGTGTAAGATGTAGCCCAGCCCTGAATATGTGAGATTGCACTCATTCGTAAAAGACAACATCTTATAGTTCCTGAAGCTCTATGTCACATTGAGATCAACAGCTCAGAAGTGCGAATAACCTGGGGCTGCGGCAAGCCATCACTGGCTCAAATCCAAGTATTTTCATTAAAACAGGTCGTGTATTAGACTCTTAAAACAGCTACATCATTTGAGCATCTGACGGTAACTGAGGGCATAAATCACTTAGTGTTTTACCACCTTTGACCTTCTCAATCAACCACTTTAGGGGCCGAAACAGTCCAAGTTTGGTCTCAGTTGAAAGGCATCCTGGAAAATCTTGCAGGAAACAAATCCACTTTTCCTGATTTATGCACCGCTGAGAGGAGGGGAGGCAGGAAGAGGAGGCGGATCAAGTTTACTCTCATTTGTAAAACAAAGATTACGGCTCCCCGTTTTAATTTTTAACCAGACGGATCATTCAAAACCAGCTGGACTTTGCAACCTGGTCTTTGGAAGATGGCCACAGTGATACGTGGAAGGATGGGGAGAGATCAAGCAGATAATTTTAAAAGTCGGAAGTTAAATTAATAAAAGCAACGCTTAAGACCATCCACACTGAAATCTAGTAAGTCAGGCGTGTGTATAAGCAGAAGCTTGAAAGACCCACCTTCGCCTCATTTTTTGTCGTTTGCTTCAGCTGTTGAAGATGTCTTCTGTTTCATTATTCATTTGCTAAATAGCATTTGTTTCATTAATCATTTGCGGAAATTGCATCATCTACGCTTTGTGGTTGACATTCATTTTTGCTGCGTTTGTGTTCACACACACAACAGCTCAAGCTGTTTGTGGAGTAGATATTTTAGCTTGACATACCCTCCAAGCGCCCCAATTTTCCAGGAATATTCTTGGAATTACAAAAGCTGTCCCGGTTACTAATTTCTAATTTTTCCTTCTTCTTCCCCTCCACATCTTGGAGAACAATGAAAATTGAGGTGGGTGTATGCAAAAATGGAGTCCTGTTTATGTTGAAAATCAAATACCTGCACCAAATGAAGGAACTGGTGAAGCCCTTACTATGATTTTGAAGGGAAAGCTCACCAATCTAATTTTTGTAATTGCAATGTTTCAGCAGCCAGCCATTTCTTAGGAAACTCAAGGTGCGTTTATTCCTTTATTGTAAATGGAGCCTTACACTGTCTACTGAGAAGGAAGTCCCACTGTATTCAATGGAGCTTACTCCCAGGTAACTGGGTAAGGACTGTGCAGCCTTACACAGCAATCATAAGCATTTTTACTCAGAACGAATTCCAATAGGATTTACTGTATTTTTCTGTGTATAAGACGGGTTTTTTTATTATAAAAAATGTAAAAAATTGGGAGTCGTCTTATACATGGATAGTGCAGAGGGGGGGGACAGGCGATTGGTGGCAGTGAGCAGGAGATTGTCAGCGGCTATTGGGCGAGTGATTGGCTGCTGTGGCAAGGCCTGCTGGCGATTGGCTGCTGCTGCGGCAATTGGGTGGGCAATTGGTGGCTGCTGCTGGCGGCGTGTGGGCAGACGATTGGTGGCTTTGGCGAGGTGTGCGACTGGCAGCAGCGGTCAGGCAGGTGAGCGATTGTAGGCAATCCCCCCCCAAAAAAAAGCTTAATTCTGGGCAATCTCCCATCTCCTTAATTTGGGGTCCCAAAAAATAGGGGTCATTTTGTACATGGGGGCATGGAAAAATACACTACTCTCTGGTATGTTCACAGTTTCTATCATCAACATCATCATGTACCACCCATTACTTTTTCCCTGACAGGGATTCAAGGCAGTTTACAATCTGCTGCATGAGACTGTACCCTGAAAAAAATTCTCGGGGCAGGGGGGAGCATGTTGTGGGTCACGTGACTTGCCTAGGAGCATGTCGCAGAAGATGTGCACCCCAGTTTTTGAAAATAAAAAGTTGGACGGTACGATCTTGGGGTGTGTGTTTCTGTCTCAGTTGAGATTCTGTACCCAGCCACTCCGGGCAGCTTCCAACAGAATATTAAAATACAATAACCAATTAAACATTAAAAGCTTCCCTAAACAGGGCTGCCTTCAGATGTCTTCTAAAAGTCTGGTAGTTGTTTTTCTCTCTGACATCTGGTGGGAGGTGTTCCACAGGGCGGGCGCCACTACCAAGAAGGCCCTCTGCCTGGTTCCCTGTAACCTCGCTTCTCGCAGTGAGGGAACCGCCAGAAGGCCCTCGGCACTGCACAGATCGATAGATAGACAGACAGACAGACAGACAGATATGAATTCGTGGCATAGAGGTGATATGATGATGGCGCCACAATAATTTGACTTAAAACCACAGGTAGCTAGAATGCCCCTTGTGCACAAATTTCCCTTGGGGGCATCTGTGAGAACAGGATGCTGGACTTAAAAGGGCCATTGGCCTGATCCAGACACTCTTATGGTTTGCTTCTGTTCGTCCGATGGCTTCTTTTCTGCCTTTTCAGAAATTCATTGCAATATCAGTTTACAGCACGGCTAGTTTCTGCCTCCAATGAATGAAGTCTGGCAGTACTGCTGCCAGCACTTTGGATATGAGCTTCAATATATTACTTTCCCAGCTGCCGGCCTGCAAACATGATCATGTCAGAGCCCATCTGCTTTACATATTATTCCTGGGGCCAAGGACATGATTGGGTTGGGTACTGATAGCTGAGTCGTGCCTGTCAGCGATTCACATTTTCCCACAACTTCTGTTTTTATTTGGGGTCTGTGCATATCTGTGCGACTTTGCCAAGGAGGGTGGGGGACAATAATAATAATAAAATCTTCCTTGAAAACCTTGGAAAATCCTGGAACGTTTTCTTGATCGTTATTATTTTGTCCTTGATTATTTCCAACTGTAACCCTGTAAGCATCTGCATTAATTTGGAGAGGAATCGGATGGAAAATTTTCCATTCTGCTTTCATCCTTCCATTGCATTGCATTTATTGCAAATTTTCTCCAGCGTATTTCAAGGCACCAAATCACCTAGAGAGCTTCATGGCCCAAGTAGGCATTTGAACCCTGGTCTCCCAGGTCCTAGTCCATCAGAAGAAAATCCGTTCTGGATCAGGCGAAAAGGGGGCCGTCTAGTCCAGCATCCTGTTCCCGCAGTGGCCAACCATACAGTGGCTAACCATAGTTTAGAGATCCCAGGCCCTAAGGAAGTCAGACTATCCGCCACCAGGGCCAGGGCCTTCTCAGTGGTGGCTCCAACCTGGTGGAATGCTCTGTCCCATGAGACTAGGGTCCTTCAGGACTTAACCTCCTTCCGTCGGGCCTGTAAGACAGAGCTATTCTGCCTGGCCTTTAATTTGAATTCAGCCTGATCTTTTATTTCCCTTCTCTTCCCTCCCCCTCCCCTTTTATGAAGATTACCTGCTCTGAGACCTCACAACTAATTCTCCCCTGGCCTCCTCGCTGGCCAAGTAGGACCAATTCAGCCAGCTAGCCCTGGGGATTATCTAATGCTTATTTCCCCTAAATTGATTTCTGAATTTTATTGTTATTCATGTTTTTATACTGTATTTTATGCTGCTTTTATAATTAAGTGTTTTAAATTTGTTGTTAGCCGCCCTGAGCCCGGTTTTTGAATCAGGAAGGGCAGGGTATAAATAAAAATTATTATTATTAGTACAGTGGTGCCCCGCAAGACGAATGCCTCGCAAGACGAAAAACTCGCTAGAGAAAAGAGTTTTCCGTTTTTTGAGTCGTTCCGCAAGACGAATTTCCCTATGGGCTTGCTTCACAAGACGAAATGTCTTTCGAGTTCTTGCGAGTTTGTTTCCTTTTTCTTGAAGCCGCTAAGCCGTTAATAGCCGCTAAGCTGCTAAGCCATTAATAGCCGCTAAGCCACTAAGCCATTAATAGCCGCTAAGCCACTAAGCCGTTAATAGCCGCTAAGCCGCTAATAGCCAAGCTTCGCAAGACGAAAAAACCGCAAGACGAAGAGACTCACGGAACGGATTAATTCCGTCTTGCGAGGCACCACTGTATTGAATTGTCAAGTTGGAAGGGACCCCAGGGGTCATCTAGTCCAACCCCCCTGCTATGCAGGGATCTCAGCTAAAGCAGCCATGGCACATAGCCTCCAAACCTCTGCTTTAAAACCTCCAAGGAACCAGATGTCTGTTGGAAGCTCACAAGTGGGACATGAACAGCCCTCTCCCCACATGTGATTCCCTGTCTCTAGCGGTTGAGGCAGAACATAGCCATAATGCCTAGCAACCATCTATAGCCTTAAACTTATCCAAATAAGTGAGTGTGGTGCAGCAATTAAAGTGTTGCGTGGTGAGTCCCCCCCCCCCCGTGGAAATAAAGGCACATGATACAATTATTAAGGTTAATGGACTAAATAAAGCCACAACTTTATTGGTTACAGGTGATGAGCAGTATTGGCTTAGGCATTGCTCCTAACCGACTATATCCGGATTCAGCCTGTCTGCTTGAAGTCCGGGAAGGGTTAACCACCAGTAGGGGGAGTCCTGCTGATGCACATCAACTAGGAACTCCCCCGGGGTCACTGATAGGGGGCGTGCCTTAGGCCCTCACCTCCATAGGCTTTGGACAGGGCCACACCCCCCTGGAATCCTTTATCGGACTACCCTTCAATATGCGGGGCAGGTGATGGCGCTATCTCCCCTCTTCCATCTACAGAACTATACGAATGCCTAACTGCCAATACCCAGACGATTTGCTATGAGGTAGGTGAAAAACCAATTGGCTGGTGCCAATTTGCCAAGTGGAAAAATTCCTACCAGGTCCCTCAATGGCGACCAACCAAGGTCCATAGCAAGGTGAAAGAATGAAAAGCTTATAGAGTGGGAGGGTGGGAAAAGCAGGAACAGCTGGCAGGCGGAAAGAGGGAGATCCCCGGCTGCGTCCTGCCTTAAATAGGGCAGGCCACGCCCCTAGAGCCAGCCGATTGGCTGGCCCTGGGGGTGACGCGGCCGGGATTCCCTCAATCGCGCAGGGGCTGGGCTCCAGCCACCGCACGCATGGTGGGGGTGTGAAGCCTGCAACCCCACCACCTCTGCAGGGAGGAAGTGGCTTTGGAGCAGCAGCTGGGAGACCGGGGCTCGAATCCCCATGCAGCTCACTGAGTGACCTTGGACCAGCCACTGCCTCTCAGCCTAACCTATCACACAGGGTTGTTCTGATGATCGAATGAAGGTGGGGAGAACCAGAGAACCTTGAACTCCTTGGGGCAAATGAGGGGTCTAAAGAGGAGGAGGACGAAGAGGACGAGGAGGAGGAGGAGGAGATAAATGTATTGGGCTTTCTACTGACACCTGGAAGCTGTGAATTGTATAAGCAGTTCTGGAATGATTTCAAACTTATGGTGACAGATAGTACATCACCTAAACATTAGGAAGAACTTCCTGACAGTAAGAGCTGTTCGACAGTGGAATTTGCTGCCAAGGAGTGTGGTGGAGTCTCCTACTTTGGAGGTCTTTAAGCAGAGGCTTGACAACCATATGTCAGGAGTGCTCTGATGGTGTTTCCTGCTTGGCAGGGGGTTGGACTCGATGGCCCTTGTGGTCTCTTCCAACTCTATGATTCTATGATTCTATCACAGAGGTCCTCTGTTTATTTTTTTAATAGCCACTAGTGCATCAGAGAGACGGCTATGCTCAAATCCTGAAGTGCTAGGTTTCTATAGGTGGGGATAATATATATATGCAATTCCACAACCCCTCAACGGCTGCCTAAATTGGTAGAGCCACCACAGGCCTCAGGCGAGTTTCAGAGGAATCTAAAGCTTGAAACATTGCCAGCCGATTCAATTTGGGGAGGATTTGCCCGAGCGTATTATGTTCCCAAATTGGTTTCAGCTCTCCTATAAATCAAAGTAAATAAGCAAATAAAATAAGTGCCTGCTCTGCAAATGAGTAAGCTGAATGGGGAGAAGAAAAGAGGATGGAGGAAGCTTTTTGCGGTGACGCAGGCCACAAGTGGGGACAAAGATTCCCGGCAACACCTCCAGAGCATTCTGCAAGCAACCACACCGCCTCGCCCGCTTTGCCATTAGTCAGTTGCCTTATACTGAGTCAGACCATTCCTCCATCTGTTCAGTAATGTCTGTACCAGGCTTGGCCAGCTTGGCACCTCTGGGTTCAGTGGTGCCCAGGAGATCTTGCCACGGTCTCCTGCAAAACCTCTGAATTCCTCCCTACACACAAACACATACTGATTACCCTCTTGGTCAAGAGGTGGTGAGAACGTCTCCCTTGAAAAGCACATGGAGCTGAAAGGGGAAGTTAGAAAAGTGACGCTCTCTTCCCACTTCCTCTTCCATCTCTATGTGCTTCTCGGGGCTCAGGTTAATTCTGCTAGATCTGAAGTATACCCGTATTCCTTCGACAAATGATGTCTGTGCATGCACACTTTCTGTGTCTCGGGAAAGGGGGTGGCTGATCCAGGAGAGAGAAAAATAATTGGGGGGGTGTGGCCACAACATTCGTTCAAATATCCAAATGAGCCCATTGGCCTGAAAAAGTTGGGGGCCCTGGTCTACACTGATACCCCTAGGGTTTCAAACAAGAAGTCTTTCCTTGGCCAACCTGGAGATGCTCGGAATTCAAAGTGTTGGTGCTGACCTTTAAAGCCCTAAACAGCCTCGGTCCAGTATATCTGAAGGAGCATCTCCACCTCCATCATTCTACCCGGACACTGAGGTCCAGCTCCGAGGGCCTTCTGGCAGTTCCCTCACTGCGAGAAGCCAAGATACAGGGAACCAGGCAGAGGGCCTTCTCGGTAGTGGCGCCTGCCCTGTGGAAAGCCCTCCCACCAGATGTCAAAGAGAACAACAACTATCAGACTTTTAGAAGACATCTGAAGGCAGCCCTGTTTAGGGAAGCTTTTAATGTTTGATGTATTACAGTATTTTAATATATATTTTTTGGAAGCCGCCCAGAGTGGGGAAGCCCAGCCAGATGGGCGGGGTATAAATATTATTATTATTATTATTATTATTATTATTATTATTATTATTATTATTATTACTATTTGAACCCAAGACATTCTACATGCAAGACAGATGCTCTACCACTGAGCTATGGTCTTCTCCCATCATTGGAAGCTTTTGGAAGAGAAAATAGCCCCCCCCTCTCTTGCTCTCTCCCATATTCTTGCTCTCTCCCATGCAACATCTGGCCACAATTAGTTTGGTATCTCACATATTTCGAGTGGATGTCAGCAATAATTTTTGTTTTTCACTTCATCTCCCCACCCCCTTTGCCTCTGAAAGACCTGGGATGTACTTCGGCAAGCTGCAAAATCATCATTTGTTATGCAATGGACCTTATTTTTTTGCGCATTTCGCTTCTCCCTGGGCAGAGAAATCCTGTACCTGCAGCTCACCAGGGTCTGAGAGATGTTGTTGCTGCTTGTGATGCTCAATGCAAGGAGACCCACAGTAGGGGAGAACCAGTAGTGGAGGTAGACAGATGAGGGCAGAGCAAGGCTGGTGGGATGATGACCCCATTTGCCGCAATGGACTAGCCTCCACTAGTTCCTACCCATGCAGGACAGCTGCCATATCCAAATTGTGAGTGGTCTGGGATAGGGTTGCCAGCCTTCCAGGTCTGGCCTAAAGTCTCCTGGTTTGCCAGCCCCCATCCAGGTGGCAGCTGAAGGTGGGCAGCAGTGCCTCGAATAGAAACATTCTTAAGAAGACTGTGCATGTAGCTTGCAAGCTTCATCCCGGCATGAGCTGGCTGCAAAATATAGCACAGACACAGCAGGGAATCCTCCGCTCGCCCTCTCTCAATTAACTATCATGGACAGGCTGGTTGCAGAGGAATGCTAGGAGGCATCAGCTGGGGAAACCCCAAGGAACCCCCAGTGGAAGATGTCTCAGAGCCAGGGGAGTGGTGGTGAGACAACAGTGAGTGGTCAGAGGGAGAAGCAGGAGCAAACTGGAAGGAGGGGGTATTGGAAGCTGAAGAGGCAACAGGGTTTAGTGAGCAGGAAGAGGCTGTGGCAGAGGGCAATTCAGAACCAGAGGCAGGAGAGGAGGCGGGCTGATGAAGAGTCCAGGGAGTCTCCCCTCCTGCTGCAACCAGCTCCTTTCCACCATGGTCTCCCAGGACCAGAAGAGGTATGAAGAGGGTGGAGCAATGAGAGACAAGATGATGAAACCTTAGGCTGCTGGGGAAGGAACCAAGGAGGAGCCTTAGAGAGTGGTGGGAAGTCTTTGCAAGTAGCTCCTTAGGGCAAGACTTACAGTGGTCCCTTGGTTCTCAAACTTAATCCGTTCCGGAAGTCCATTCCGAAACCAAAGCGTTCCCAGACCAAGGTGAGCTTTCCCATAGAAAGTAATGCAAAACGGATTAATCCGTTCCAGACTTTTAAAAACAACCCCTAAAGCAGCAGTTTAACATGAATTTTACTATCTAACGAGACCCTTGATCCATAAAATGAAAGCAATAATCAAATTAAATAAAACAGTATTGTAGATGATAAAAAATAAAATTATGTTTTTTCTTACCTCCGCTGATGATAGTCCTTGTTTGGATGGGGGGGGTTACCCATTTCCGCAGTCACACAATCAATTGATCAGTAGCTGAACTGGGTTCCACACAGTCACAAAAACAATTTAACCGGGGGGAAATGCAAAAAGGCAAAATAAATAGCAAAAACAAAAGCACCAAACTTGATCCGTTCCAGAAGTCTGTTTGACTTCCAAAATGTTCGAAAACCAAGGTGCAGCTTCTGATTGGTGCAGGCGCCCCAGAAACAAAAGCTGACAGCCGCATTAGACATTTGGCTTCCGAAAAAATGTTTGAAAACTGGAACACTTACTTCCGGGTCTTAGGCATTTGAGTACCAAGGCGTTTGAGAAACAAGGTACCACTGTACAGTGGTGCCTCGCAAGACGAAAAGAATCCGTTCTGTGATTCTCTTCGTCTAGCGGTTTTTTCGTCTTGCGAAGCAAGCCCATTGACGGATTAGCGGATTGGCGCTATTAGCGGCTTTTAGCGGCTTCTCTGCTGATCGGATCAGCTGATAAGCGGCTTAGCGGCTTAGAAAAAGGGGGGAAGGGGGAAAAAACCCGCAGGAACTCGCAAGACATTTTCACAAGACATCTCCCATAGGAGATTCATTTTGCGAAGCACCTCCAAAACGGAAAACTCTTTCGTCTAGCGAGTTTTCCGTCTTGCGAGGCATTCGTCTTGCGGGGCACCACTGTACTAGGAAGGGTTTCTGCAGCTACGAGGACTACGTTGTTTTGTTTCCTTGAATAAAGAGTTAACTTCACTGGCATCGGACGCTTTATTGTTTTATTGCTGACCTGACATTAGCCTCAGTCTCTAGGGCCCTTCCTCAGCACCTCTCCCATGACATCAACAGGGGCCACCCCTAAGTCACAGTTTCAGGCCCTGCTTATGGCCTGGCAATCGTAGTCTGGGAGGTGAATGAGGAAAGTCGCAGAAAGTACAGAAACCCAGGCCCAAATGCCTGGTGTTCCCACAACATCCTCCACAAACTGCAATCGGGGCTCATATTTTTATCTGACGAATGGCCCCACCAAAGGAGAGTATCAGTTTATGAGAAGACTACTGCTGAAATCTGTGTCACGTCAAGTTGGAGACAAATCAGCATATAGAGGGGAGGTCCAAAAAATATCTACATGGTGCCTAGGGAACAACTTGCACCTGAATATCAGCAAGACAAAGGAGATGGTGTTGGACTTTCGGAGGAAGAGAGGAGAACTAGCCCCGCTGTACATCAGGGAGGGCTGTGTGGAGAGAGTCTCTTCCTTTAAATTCCTAGGAGTTTATCTCAGTGAAGACCTTACTTAGAAAATAAATACAACCCAGGTGGTTAAGAAAGCCCAACAGAGACTCCATCTCCTCAGAGTATTGAGGAAGAACGATGTCAATCAACATCTGATGATCTCCTTCTACCGGTCCACAATAGAAAGTGTCCTTTCATACTGCATCACGGTGTGGTACGCTTGTTTGACATCAACTGATAGGAAGTGCCTACAGAGGGTGGTGAATACAGCACAAGATATTATGGGCTGTCCCGTGAATCCGCTGGATGAAATAGTGGAAGAACATTGCCTCAGGAGAGTGAGGAAAATTCTCAGGGATGATTCACACCCTGGCCGGCACTTTCTTGATCTCCTGCCCTCAGGCAGAAGATATAGAAGCAGGATTAGTTGCACCAACAGGGTAAAGAACAGCTTCTATCCGTGGGCTGTTAGGCTGCTGAATGAAAAGATAACAACAGGGCAACGAACTTTCGGGTTTGGTGGGTGTGCGTCAGTAAACGAGGGGAATTAAGACTAAGAGAGCTGAGTGGGGGTGTGTGCTCGCGTAATCTCACTGTATACAAGTTGTACAAGAGACAATAAAGTATTTCAATATCCACATGCGGTGTAGCATGAGATCTGTGGCTACTGATGAGTCCCAGAGCCCCTTTCGGCCGTCCAGTTCTTCAGGAGAGGATTGTGTCCTAAATGTAATTAGCCTGTGGACGTTCCAATGGCTCCCACACCAAAGCGCCATTTCCCTCCCCATCCTGTCATTCCCGACATTTATCATCACCTCATTCTTCCAGCTTTAAGCACTGCCCGGGGACGTTGCGTAACTTCTGTGCAAAGCTCAGATGCAGAAATCCAGCCTGTTAACGTACGTAGGCTGTTCGGAGAGAAGGCCAAAGGACCCACCACTGGAACACAGACAATCAAATTTATTACGGTTGTGTTGGGACCGCGAAGAAAACTCTAATTTTTCATTTTTATGGCCTCTTATGAACACCTTGGAAGCCAATCGTGTGCTGTGCAAAGAAATGAAGAGAAAATAACAGGAGCGACGTGATGTAAGCAATATTTCCTTTATGTTGCTTTTTCTACAGGAAGAACAGGATGTGAAGCTGGATGCAGAGTTCTGTTCCCCAAGGATCTTTGCTTTCGGGAATAAGAAACAAGCTTCTAGACCTCATTGACGTAAGGATATGCTTCAACATGTGTGGGCCACTCCAGCTGAAATTGTGGAAGCCAAACGGGTGCACAAGCAAAATTTCTAGTGTTTAGAGGTCAGGGCCCTTTAGAGAACACCCCTTCCTATTTTTAGCAAAAGCAGGATAGCACCGCAAATCTGCAAAGGTTGACTCAGAAGGAAAGTTCCACTGAGATTGGTGGGGCCTTTTTCCTGGTAAGTGGGCACAGGATTCCAACCTCATTTGTATTACGTGGCCCTTCAGTCCCCTTCCCTTCTGATAAAATGTTATAAGTATCTTCTTCTTCTTCTTTGGCGATCACTCGCAAACGAGTAAGATTGTCTTCCATAAACATGGTTTTAACAGTGAGTCCATAAGTGTCTGTGGAGGCCGATTCTGGATCCACACATCCTTCCACCATGGGGACATTGGTTTCCGGGTGGGAGTTGATCCTGGTGTGGATTTGCCAAGCGTGCCTTCCTCTTAGCATGTTTCTCCCTAGAGTCCTGAGTTCGAGTGTCTTCAAAGCCCATGACACCTTTGGGAAAGGCTGTTCTCCAACTGGAGCACTCACAGGCCAGTATTTCCCAGTTGTCAGTCTTTATACTACATTTTTTCAGATTTGCCTTGAGACAGTTATAAGTATACCACCGCAATCACCAAACGGCTTCAAGATGATTTAGGGTAAAAAGTAAAAAGTAGTATGTGCGCGCACACACATACACCATATTTTTCCGCATATAAGTGTTGCTGTTTTTACTGGAAAATAGTGTAAAAAAACTGGCGGTGTCTTATACACAGGTAGTGGGTAGTGATGATGGGTGATTGGTTGCAGCCTCGAGCTGCAGATTGTCATTTGCAATTTGGTGTATGATTGGTGGCTGTGGCAAAGGCTGCTTTGTATTGGCTGATACTGCGTTCAGTGTGTGTGTGATTGGTTGCTGTGTCAAGGGCAGTTGTTGATTTGCTGCCACTGTGGCAATTGGGCTTTCATTTTCCTTCCACTGCTGGCAATCGGGCGAGTGATTGTTAGTGAGCGACACAAGTGATTGTAACGGTCAGATCAGTGATTTACTGCATTCCCCCCAAAAAAAATCCCCAACCCCCCAAAAAACCTTTGTCAATCCCCCCCAAAAAAGTTCAGCAACTTTGGGTCATCGTCCCCCCAAAAAAAGCTCAACATTTTCTGAATTCTGAGTCCCCCAAAATAGGGGGCGTCTTATACAAGGGGGCGTGTTATACACAGAAAAGTACAGTACATACAGGAACATCAAAGTGGCAGACAGAAAGCAATAGCAAATTAGAAGACAGAACAGGGCCCAGGCATGCATATCCAGACAAATAATTCCTTTCCGAGCGTTTCAGTGCATTTTCAGCTACAAAACTCCCTACACTTAGGAATCCAAGATATCAGGCCAGCACCCCACCCCACCAAGAGACAGCTCTGCCTGCTGCCATTGTGAGTTTCTATGAACAGTATAGCTGTCCTTCAGTTCTAGAATATTGAGGGAGTTCCCAGGCACAATCACACACAGAATCTTCCAAGCACCTGTCAATCTTCCTGCAGCTGTTATGACTGCCTTGCCATTCAAGGCTGTAAAAAGGCACGAAAGATACGGCTTTGCATTTCGAGCGACATCTCAGATATGAAAGGACAGGGAGTTAATATCTGGCTTATCCCAGTTGAGATCATATGCCATTTGACTTAATCTGTTTCCCCATAAAGTAGTACGCCATAAAACAATAACAGCAAAAATAATTTAAAAACTCACCAACACAGGTGCCAAAGGACAGAACTTTTTTTATGTATGCAACAACAGCAGCAAGAATATTAATTGCAAAGTACTGGAAGACACAAGATTTACCCACACTGGAAGAATGGCAGATGAAGGTGATGGAATACATGGAATTGGCAGAAATGACTGGCAGAATCCGAGATCAGGGAGAAGAGGCGGTGGAAGAAGACTGGAAGAAATTTAAAGACTACCTGCAGAAATACTGTAAAATTAATGAATGTTGAAGTGATGTTGGACTGAAAATAAGCGGTATTGGCAAAAAGTCAAATAAGAATATGTAAATGTGGATTGACAATGGTTGGAAATATATAGTTATAAAAGGTTAAGATAATAAGTAAAGATAAACGATAGAGGGTAAGGATTTGCTGAACTACCTATGTGAACTGGAATACAGAAAAGGGGGGTGTGAGGAGGTCAGGAAATAAGTAATTGAAAGATATGACATGAAAATACTGACTGTTTTTCTCTTTTTTATTAATTTTCTTCTTTATTGTCTATTTTAGTATTTTTTCTCTTTCTCTTTTACTATTGTTATGTTTCTTTACTTTCTTATTTATAATTTTGCAATTTTTATTGTCTGAAAAAGCTTAATAAATATTATTTAAAAAATAAAATAAAAACTCACCAACACAGACAAATAATAATAATATTCAGATTAAAGAGCAGGCAACTGCAATATCAGAGAGGCCTCATGCCAGATGGGGCATTGCAATCCACCCCGCACCATTTCTCTTCTGCAGCCAGACACAGCTGTCTGTTTGGGATGTGGGCAGCGCTGTGGTCTAAACCACTAAACCTCTTGGGCTTGCAGATCAGAAGGTCAGCAGTTTGAATCCCCGTGACGGGGTGAGCTCCCGTTGCTCAGTCCCTGCTCCTGCCAACTTAGCAGTTCGAAAGTGCGCCAGTGCAAGTAGATAAATAGGTACCACTGCAGTCTGGTTTCTATCATGGTGTTCCGTTGTGCCAGAAGTGGTTTAGTCCTGCTGGCCACATGACCTGGAAAACTGTCTATGGAGAAATGCCAGCTCCCTTGGCCTGAAAGCGAGATGAGCACCACAAGTTGTGGTCCAAGAAACATCTAGAGGGCCTGAGATGAGTCACCTTGGTTTAAATCATACTCATCATATTGGTGTAGTGGCTACATTCAAATCACCTCTCAGCCATGATGTATTCTGGACAGGCATCCAAGCATACTGAGAGCTGAATGCGGATCATGGCCAGAGTGGAGTTTGTGGGACCATAGCAAGCTGCCTTATACCACGTAAGACCATTGGGCAACCTACCTCAGTATTCTCCAACTGGATGCCCTGCAGACTACAACTCTCATCATATCTAGTCAGCTTAGCTGGAGGAGGGCACCAACGTGAAGAAATTTGGTCTACTCTCGTGAACTGGTTTGACACAGATCGATGATGGGAGGAACCAGCTGGAGAATCCCCAGGGGAAGAAGGCTCAGAACCTGAGGAGTGGGGGTGGGCTGATGATGAGTGGTCAGAGGGAGAAGACCGGGAAGAGAAGGTGTCGGAAGCTGAAGAGGTGACAAGGTTTAGTGATCTGGGAGAGTCTGTGGCAGATAGAAGTCCAGAATCAGAGGCAGAAACTGAAGCAGGAGGGAGGCCAAGAAGCAGAGATGGGCCAGTCTTGTGAAGAGTCACGGGTTTGTCCCTCTCCTGCTGGGACAAGCTCCCCTCCCCACTGGTTTCCCAGAACCAGAAGAGGCATGAAGAGGGTGGAGCACAAGTTAGCTTGACACAAGCAGTCTCAGATTGCTTGGGGAAAACCCTGGAGAGGAGATTACTTAAGCAGTTGTGGGGAGGTGAGGACCT
Organism: Podarcis vaucheri; assembly: GCF_965113315.1. Classification (NCBI taxonomy): domain Eukaryota; kingdom Metazoa; phylum Chordata; class Lepidosauria; order Squamata; family Lacertidae; genus Podarcis; species Podarcis vaucheri. Next base: position 59,082,349 of record NC_138750.1, on the reverse strand, counting down.
TCAGTCTCAGCAACAGCTTAATAGGTGCAAGATCTGCCGGAGGTGAGTTGCTGCGCTCATTAGTTCTGACACTCCTGTGCAGATCCTGGTTTTGCTAATAAAGAGTTAATTCCACTTGCTCAGTGTAATTTACTGCTGGCTCAGTCGTGTCGTCTACATTGACTTGCAGCAGCTCTCCAGAGTCTTAAGACAGGGGTCTTTCCCAACTTCAGGTGCAATGCAAGGAACTGGAAGTGGGATTATTTGTGTGCAATCCTGGTGCTCTAGCAAGCAGCAAGGACCCTCCTCCTGCAGGGCTGATCTACAAGGTGGTCATCCAAACCCATGGAGACCTGATGAGCAGGATTGGGACTGGAATGGGGGTTCCTAAGACAGCATCTTGCCAAAAAAGGTCCGTATAGTTAAAGCTATGGTTTTCCCAGTATTGATGTATGGAAGTGAGAGCTGGACCATAAAGAAGGCTGATCACCAAAGAATTGACGCTTTTGAATTCTGGTGCTGGAGGAGACTCTTGAGAGTCCCATGGACTTCAAGAAGATCAAACCTCTCCATTCTGAAGGAAATCAGCCCTGAGTGCTCACTGGAAGGACAGATCCTGAAGCTGAGACTCCAATACTTTGGCCACCTCATGAGAAGAGAAGACTCCCTGGAAAAGACCCTGATGTTGGGAAAGATGGAGGGCACAAGGAGAAGGGGACGACAGAGGACGAGATGGTGGGACAGTGTTCTCGAAGCTACCAGCATGAGTTTGACCAAAGTGCGGGAGGCAGTGCCTGGCGTGCTCTGGTCTATGGGGTCATGAAAATTCGGACACGACTAAACGACTAAACAACAACAAGGCTGTTCCACAGCAGGTCAGTCTGGAAGCAACCTTGCTTGAAGATCACCCACGCCCAGAAGCATCTCCCCCAATTCCAAATATTATGAGCAGGAGGGGGCATGTGGTGTCTGCGCTGTCCATGCAGCCAGAGGGAGGGTTTTCTTCTCCTGCTTAATGAATCCTTCACATATTCAGGGCCCAAGCAGAGGCATTCAGAGCAGGCTCCCGGCTTGAGCCCTGCCTTACATTCTAAGCCCCGGATCAGAACAAAATCCCCACATTTAATCACAAGTTAATAAACAGAATATTAAAGTCAGGGCTTGTTTTGGAAACAATGTGCAGAAGCCAAGGGGGGTTTCTTGGTGCTACGGAACTTCCCCCACACCCAAATGCCTGCAGGAGCCCCCCAGGAAAGAAATTGTGTGGGCCTGATGGCAGAGACCCTCCCTAGTAGCAAGGGGGGAAGTGGTGGTTGATTAAACAGCAAGTTGTGTGACTCAGGTTGGACCTAATAGACCCAAAAATTGGACTAAAATTGCTTATAGGGCCCCTCTGCCCTGTAACTGGAAGTTTTTAATGTTTGATGTTCCATTGTAGTCTTTTATATTGGGTTGGAAGCTGCCCAGGGTGGCTGGAAAAACCCAGTCAGATGAGCAGGGTGCAAGAAATAAGTTGTTGTTGTTGTTGTTGTTGTTGTTGTTGTTGTTGTTGTTACAGAAGCCAAATTACCAGATTGAACCAATTAACCAAATCAACATAGTCCAAGCAGGAAAGTTCCCAAATTAAGGAAGGGAAATCACCATAGATGCAATTTTTTTAAAGGATACCTAGAGAACCAATATTCAGCATTGTGAAGAACTGGCTATATCTGACTGTGGCTGAAGACAATATATTGGTGATGGTGCCCAGCTCTAGAATTTATATATCTAGGATTCCATCTTGCTCTTCCTTGGTGCCCCAAGCCATAGTCCTGACTCAGAGTTCAGAGAGCAACCAGAGACCTCTAGTGGGCAGCCAATGAACTGCAGCCTCCGCAGACCTCACCTAGGCATGCTGGGAAACAGCCAAGAGATGAACCAATGGGCTTTAGCGGCCACCATTTATAATCTTCTTAACCCCATTGAGATGCGAAAGTGTTCAGGGCTGGCTCACAGGCTCATATCTTAGGTGGAAAATCACTGTAAAGTGACTTTTCCCTATAATATTCATTTTTTAAAAGGGGTGGGGAATGGGTTAAAGGTAGAAGCTGCTTCCAAACCAAATATTCCACAATAACGACAGCTTTCCCCAAAGGAATTGCTGCTACTACATATGAAAACATTTGGTGAGACTAAGTATATGGGTCACAAAGTTGTAGACTGAAGCTGAATGTTGGAGGTTCACTGTGGAACAGGAGGTAGTGATGACTATCAGCACTGATGGCATTGAAAGAGGATAAGGCAAATTCATGGTGGGTCAGGCTGTCAGTGGCCCCTATCCACAATGGCTATGTTCTACTTCTGCTGTAGGGAGGCAGCATGTCTCAGAGTATCTGTGGCAGGGAACTGCAGTTGGAGAGCATAGCTGTCAACTTACAGATTTGAAAATAAGGGACCAGCAGCCTTGAAAATAAGGGACCTGCAGCCTCACCTGTTCCAGGCACTCCAGTCTTCCTGTTCTCCTGCAGTCTGGTCAAACTCAAGCTGGTAGCTTCAAGAACACTGTCCAACCAACTTTGTAACCAGAGGTTCAACTGAATAGAATCTGAATCACATGCACCACAAGGCCTATGCAGCCTAAACTTAAGATGGCTCCCCGGTCTGGCTTTGCACTGCAAAGTTTGCAGCAGCACGTGCAACAAAATGGTGTCCAGCATTCAAAAACCTCCTCAGCTTGCATTAACTAGCCACACACAAGGCATGAAAGCTCCACCCTTCCAGTCTTTCTTAGACTTCTTATTGGGTGAGCAACGCAGCCAAGCAACACAGTTGGAGCCTCCCTCCTCCCTGGGCGGCAGGGAGGGAGGGAGAGGAGCTGCTTCCTTTGAAATTTAAGGGACATCATTTAAGGGACATTTAAGGGACATCTATCAATAAGGGACAGCAGCGGGACATGGCGCTGGAATAAGGGACTGTCCCTTCAAATAAGAGACACTTGACAGCTATGTTGGAGAGAGTGCCATTGTACACAGAGAGCCAGTGTGCTGTAGTGGTTAAGAGTGGTGGACTCGTAATCTGGTGAACCAGGTTCACTTCCCCACTCCTCCACATGCAGCTGCTGGGTGACCTTGGGCTAGACACACTTCTCTGAAGTCTCTCAGCCCCACTCACCTCACAAAGTGTTTGTTGTGGGGGAGGAAGGGAAAGGAGAATGTTAGCCGCTTTGAGACTCCTTCGGGTAATGATAAAGTGGGATATCAGATCCAAACTCCTCCTCCTCCTCCTCCTCCTCTTCTTCTTCTTCTTCTTCTTCTTCTTCTTCTTCTTCTTCTTCTTCTTCTTCTTTGAGAACCAGGATGATGGTTGTTGTTGTTCTTCTTCTTCTTCTTCTTCTTCTTCTTCTTCTTCTTCTTCTTCTTCTTCTTCTTCTTTGAGAACCAGGATGATGGACTAGATGGGTCCTGCTCTAATCCATTCTTACGTTCCTAGAAGTTGCCAGTGAAATCTTCCCTTGGTCATGAATGCCCTCAGCAACATGCCGTGGTGGAAACCAAGCCATAGATCTCATGATCTAGGGCTTGGTTTCCAAAGTGTGGTCCCTTGGCCACCAGTGTTTCCAAAGTGTGGTCCAGGGTTTCCAAAGTGTGGTCCCTTGGCCACCAGTGGTCCATGAGCTTCATTCAGGTGGTCTGCGGTGGTGACTTTTGCATCTAGCCCAGCATATTTCCATTAAACAACAGGCAGAAAAATCATTAGGTGGTCTGCCAGGAAGTCAAACTGTTGGCAGGTTGCACAGCGCCTGCTGTGGTTGTAGAGACCAATGCAAGAGAGACATGTTTCATTGCAGCTTGGGCAGATGAAGGAGTCCAGTTGTTCTGCTGCAGATGCACCATAGCGTTTCTTCTCTCAATGCTCCTCCCTGTGGTCATTCCTCTTCTGGTTACTGCTCTGGATGCATGACCTGTCTGCCTGTCTCCAGGCAGTGCAGTCGTCTGCAAGGGATTCCCACAGGATGAGGCTGATGTTGTCAGCCTTCATGTAGCATTTGCAGACACCTTTGTAACACTTGAGTTGGTCTTCTGGTGCCTGAAGCCAGTTCCCTGTGGAGCACATCTTTGGGGATCCTAACATCTTCTATTCTTTGGACATGACCAAACAAATGTAGTTGATGTAAAGACAGGAGTGCACAGACTGCTTCTTTTTCTTCTTTGGTGATCACTTGTAGCCAAGTAAGATTGTCTTCCATAAACACGGTTTTAACAGTGAGTCTGTAAGTGACTGTGGAGGCCAATTCTGGATCCACATGTCCTTCCACAGTGGGGACAATGATTTCCAGGCAGGAGTTGATCATGGTGAGGGTTTGCCAAACTGTTCCTTCCTCCTAGCACATTTCTCCCTTGCGTCCTGAGTTTGAGTGTCTTCAAAGCCCATGACACCTTTGGTAAAGGCTGTTCTCCAACTGGAGCACTCAAAGGTCAATGTTTCCCAGTGTTTATACTACATTTTTTTAGATTTGCCTTGAGACAGTCTTTAAGCCTCTTTTGTTGACCACCAGCACTACGCTTTCCATTTTAAATTTCGGAATAGAGTAGTTGCTTTAGAAGACGATCATCAGGCATCTGTACAACATGACCAGTCCAACAAAGTTGATGTTGAAGAATCATTGCTTCGACACTGGTGGTCTTTGCTTCTTCCAGTACACTGATATTAGTTCGCCTGTCTTCCAAAGTGATGTGTAAAATTTTCCGGAGACATTGTTGATGGAATCTTTCGAGGAGTTGGAGATGGCATTTATAAGTGGTCCATGTTTCACAAGCATATAGTAAGGTTGGTAGTACAATAGCTTTGTAAACAAGCATTTTGGTTTCCCTGCAAATACACACAGAATACACACACACACACACTAAGCCACCATGAGGACTACTCAGTTTTTAAAAATGTATTTTTCTTGGTTTACAAAAGTATGTGCAATGTCTCTTTTTTTCAAGTAACATTTTTTACAGATCAGTTTCATTTGTCGAGGCATTAGGAAGAAAAGGGGGAAAGAGGTGGAGGGGGAAAGGTGAGTGGGGGTGGGGTCGGGTGGCGATGTTTCTATTTTACAATACATGTGGGGTTTTGTGTCAGCATCACATGTGCAGGTTCTATGCTATTCACTCGTGTTCCTTTGGTGGTGAGAGAGGTTGGGGTTGGCCTAGGGTGTGGCTGTTTGTTTGTGATTGGCTGTAGTGATCTTTGTTTTCGTGTGTGAGTGGGGAAAGTAACCCCTTGAACCCCTTAGACCAGTGATGGCCAAACTTGGCCCTCCAGATGTTTTTGGCCTACAACTCCCACCATCCCTAGCTAACAGGACCAGTGGTCAGGGATGATGGGAATTGTAGTCCCAAAACACACACACACACAAAGCCACTATGAGGACTAATAACTTTTTTTAAAAATGTATTTGGAGGGCCAAGTTTGGCCCTCACTGCCTTAGACCTTAATAATGTCTGGCATACTGTCTGCCTTTTCGTAGCCCACTTCTTTTTCTCCACTGCCACGCTGGTTGTTTTACCCTGGCCAAAATTGTTAATACAATTATGAATGAACTAAACTAGCAGGCAAGTGGAGTTGTAGGGGGTAATTCTCGAGGCCGGGAGGCGACAGGCTGGAGGTACTGCTTTATTTCCTGAAACCTTTAATAACAAGTTCCTGGCAAGGAGCTTGATCAAAAACACCCAAAGCCCAAATCCTCTCTGGGAAAAGAAAAGAAAAATATGAGGCTCTCCATATTCCTTGAGCTCGGTTTATTAGTTCGTATCTTTACCCAGCGGGGGTCTGGCCTTTCATCTCAGCTACCCTACTTCCTCATTAGAGAGGGATCAGTCGTATCACATCAGCAAAAGGATCTGACTTTCGGCGGCTACCAAAGGAAGAACTTACGGATAGGTCCAGGAGGTGGAAGACCAAAGTTGGGCTCTGCAATTAATTCGATCTGGATGGAAGTTGGCTGTTTCCATGGCTGGAGGGAGAGGAGGGGGCCGTTCTGCATCGACATTCTTCCTTCTGTTGCCTGGGTCTCGCTTCAGCATTCACAAGGCTGAATTGTTTTCAGAGCTTGGCATGGACTGCGACGAGCCTGTGGAATTCTCCATAGCCTGTCCTCAGCCCAGTCAATCGGGCTGAGGATCAGAAAACAGGTTCCTGAGATGACATTTGAGGTGATGGCCGTCCATTTGGATGAGGTCTGCATCCTGCTCCCCGGATAGCCGTTTCCCTCCAGGGAAGGTAGAATGGAGAGTCATAGAATTGCAGAGTTGACCCAATGGTCATCTAGTCCAACCCCTTGGAATGCAGGAATACCAGCCCGAGAATCCCTGACAAATGGCCATCCGACCTCTAATGAAGGAGACCTCCCATGCATGAACTTTACTCAGAAACACAGATCCAAATGATACTCTGGATGAAGGTCTGGCTTGTGTTCCTGGGAGCAACTAGAAAGCTGCTTGCTTGCATGTTTATTGCATTTGTGTCCTGCCCCTTTCCTCCAAGGTGGTGGAATGTGGTTCTACCCCTTCTCATTCAATCCCCACAACAACCCTGAAAGGTAGGTTATGTGGGAATGTTCAGGGTGGCAGGAGAGGATATATATATATTTAATATCCTTCCTAACTTGCACTAGCAAGTTCATTTACTTAGCAGAGTTACGTCCCCCTTTCTTACATGCACAGCACATAGCTGGTTGCAGGCTCGTGTGAGCCTCTCGCTATTATACAATTCAGTTTGTCTTCAGATTGAATTGTACGTTCCTGATAAATCCCCTTGAATCCCTCTTAAAAGAATAAAGACAGCTCAATCTTGTGTAAAGTTTATAAAAAGAAGTATACTCACATCAGTTCACAGTTGGATTCCTGAAAGCAGACTTAGTTACAAATATGTACATGTAGATCTACCCCATATGTGGGAATAATCCCAGTGCTTCTGCTAGCTGAGAGCTAGCAGAGCAGTCCTAGCTAAAAGCTAGTCAAATGAAGAAGGAAGTCAAAAAGAAAGGGAGGGTGCTGTGTGATTCGTCCTTTTGTTACCTGGATAAGTTAGGTCACGCCCACCTTCTATCACATGTAAAAGGAAGGATGCTCCAGCCAGGAGGAACAGGAAGTTTCAACTGGCTGTACCAAACATTTCCTCGTACTGGGAGCGGCCGCCGAGACCATATAACACCGGTCTTGAAAGACCTACATTGGCTCCCAGTATGTTTCCGAGCACAATTCAAAGTGTTGGTGCTGACCTTTAAAGCCCTAAACGGCCTCGGTCCAGTATACCTGAAGGAGCGTCTCCACCTCCATCGTTCTGCCCGGACACTGAGGTCCAGCGCCGAGGGCCTTCTGGCGGTTCCCTCACTGCGAGAAGCCAAGTTACAGGGAACCAGGCAGAGGGCCTTCTCGGTAGTGGCGCCCGCCCTGTGGAACACCCTCCCACCAGATGTCAAAGAGAACAACTACCAGACTTTTAGAAGACATCTGAAGGCAGCCCCGTTTAGGGAAGCTTTTAATGTTTGATGTATCACAGTATTTTAATATTCTTTTGGAAGCCGCCCAGAGTGGCTGGGGAAACTCAGCCATATGGGCGGGGTATAAATAAATTATTATTATTATTATTATTATTATTATTATTATTATTATTATTATTATTATGTCTTCTCTAGCCTTTCAAGGAACTTTGTACTTGACTGCCTCTCATGGATCACATCCCACAGGTTAGGCTGGGAGGCACTGAGTGGCTCAAGATTGCCCAGCAAGGTGGTCTTGTAAGATAGCAAAAGACTTGTGGGAGATGATGTATAATGAATTGGAAAAAATGTTGAAGGTAACTTTTACCAAAACAAAAACAAAAAAACCACCCCAGGATCCTTTCTTTTAGGGATAATAGGACAGGAGATACCTAAAGACTGAGGGGGGGGGGTTGTTTTATGTATGCAACCACGACTGTCAGAATGCTTTTTGTACAGGCATGGAAAGAAAACTTAGCAGGTAAAACGAATGGATTATGCAGAAATGGCAAAACGTACCGGAAGAATAAGAAATCAAGAAGACAGAACTTTTAATAAAGAGTGAGGGAAATATGTGGAGTGTATGAAAAAAATAATGTAAACATTTAACCATATTAGCAGGATGCACTTAAAATCAAGCAGTTAAAGAGATAACTTATAGAAGAATTAGAGAGTAACTAATGGAAAGAAATTGTGCGGGAGATACAGTTTTGAAAATGAATGCAAGAGAAACCACAAACGGGAAGTCAATATAACTTGGTTTTATTCAATGTTTGTTTTATTCATCCTAATGGATGATTGATAATTCATCCTAATGGATGACTGAAAACTGGAAAATATTTTTTTTATTAAAAAAAAGTTTGCCCACTGAGCTTCATGGGCAAGTGGGGATTCGAACCCTGGTCTTGCAGGTCCAGGTTTGACACTCTAATCACCAAAGTGAATGCTTAGCTGGTTGCAAGACCTCACCCTGCTCATCCTTAGCTGGACAGCTCCCCTGCTGCCTTGAAAACCCTGGCTCCTGACCTACTGGACAGCTCCTCAGCTTCGTTGGCAAGATCAGGATCAGAGCCACAGCTGTGGTTACTGGACAGTCCGGTAGATTCATTGACCTAATGACCCTTCACATTCCAAGCACTGCTCATAGACCTTGGCCAATGTTTGAGGCCGGTTGTTCAGCATGTTGGTCTAAGGACAGAGGTTCTCAACCTGTGGGTCCCCAGATGTTGTTGGACTATAATAATAATAATAATAATAATTTATTATTTATACCCCGCCCATCTGGCTGGGCCTCCCCAGCCACTCTGGGCGGCTTCCATAGAAACCAAAAATACAGTAAAATATCACACGTTAAAAACTTCCCTGAACAAGGGTACCTTAAGATGTCTTCTGAATGTCAGGTAGTTGTTTATCGCTTTGACATCTGGTCGGAGGGCGTTCCACAGGGTGGGCGCCACTACTGAGAAGGCCCTCTGCCTGGTTTCCTGTAGCTTTGCTTCTCGCAATGAGGGAACCGCCAGAAGGCCCTTGGCGCTGGACCTCAGCATCCAGGCAGAACGATGGGGGTGGAGACCCTCCTTCAGGTATACAGGGCAGAGGCCATTTAGGGCTTTAAAGGTCAGCACCAACACTTTGAATTGTGCTGGGAAACGTACTAGGAGCCAATGTAGGTCTTTCAAGACCAGTGTTATATGGTCTCGGCCTTGCTAGCTAGCTCTGGCCTTGCTAGCTAGGGGTGATGGGAGCTGTAGTTCCAACAACATCTGGGGACCCACAGCTTGAGAAAGGCTGGTCTAAGAGGAAGACCTTGGCACATCCAAGAGAGGGTATGCCAAGCCTCTGCCAGGTTTGTGGAGGTTCCTCTTCGACCTGCCCCCTTCCTGTCGCTCACTGTTGCACAAATATCTTCAGCTGTAAGGAGAAGGCAGGAGAGGCTGGGAATGATGGGAGTTGTAGTCCACTAGCTTCAGGAGGATGCCGTGTTGGGTAGAAAATTGGACTGGTGTGTTCCATGCAACATGTCCAAATAGAAGTCTGGATATAGCGTTCTTTAGACCAATTAAGGTTTCTGAGGACTCCACAAAGGCAGCACATGGAGAGTGTATGAGTTTTGGTTGTGGAGACAAGTATTTAAGGCAAGAGAGTATGAAAGGCAAGAATTGCTTCTTGGGGTTCCTTCCAAATATAATTCTGTGACTCTACTTAAACAGGCAGGCAGAGCTTCATGAAACCTACATTGGTCTTCTACTGGACTTCCAATGGTCCTTGTGTGGACCTTGAAAGTTCCTCACCTCTTCTTGCCTTATCTGATGTTCCACCTGAAGTTCAACAATACCCATGTCCAATTTACAGAGCTTAAATATGGCTTTGCTCAGAACAAAGCATGACCATCACTTGCTTTTCTGTACAGGGTGAGACTCTTCATCATTGACCACTGGGCCTGTTAGCTAGGGATGATGGGAGTTGTAGTCCCAAAACATCTGGAGGGCCAAGTTTGTCTATGTCTGTCCTAGAGCCCTCTTGTCTCCTTCCAAACCCTGGGCAAACACTAGGCTTTGGGAAGGAGGAAGGAAGGGACCCTCTCTGCTCGGTGCCCTGTGCAGGACAACCGGTCATGGTGTCCTCAGTCCACCTCTATTTATGGGTCTGCAGCTAGACCAGCAGAGCAGTGAAAGATGGGAAGAGAGCATGAGGTAAGGAGGATTGTCCAGCATAAAGCAACACTCAGCCGTTTCTAAGGTGGCTTCCATGAAAGGCAACATTCTCTTAAGCCTCTTGCTCGGGTTGGGCTTCATTCCTCAGCGTTGCAAAGGCAACACCAAGCGGTTTGGGGCAATGCTCGATGAATGCAAGCCTCTCTCTCTCTCTCTCTCTCTCTCTCTCTGTGTGTGTGTGTGTGTGTGTGTGTGTGTGGAGGCACCACAGTCTGAATGGCCGTGCCAATGAGGCCCTGTGCATGTGTGTGTTCTCCTCGCAGGAGGTGAGCAGAAGGCCAATTTCCCCTCCCCTTTCTCAAACTCCTTTTCAAAAGACTTCTGCAGGCGTGAAGAGAGACCGCTGTGCAGCAAATGACCCCAGCAGCCCCCACGGGTGCCGGCTACGCTATTCTGCTCCACAGCGCTATTGACTGCCCATGCCAGTTCCCGGCTGGGTGGCCTGGGTGGCATTGGCTGGAGCCTGGAGGTTGTTAGGTGAGTGCATTTGATAGAACCAGTTGCCTGACGCCTTGAACTCCTGCCTGCAGCATGCAAACACATTCTCGCTTCTCCTAGCATTAGCAACCTGGGAACGATCACTCCAGCCCACAACTCCAGGCACCAGCCGAGCAATTATGTGAGGAACTGGATGATACTGATTTGATTTAATATTTGCATCTGGCTTTTCCAATGCGCCTCACCTTCAGAAGCTGGCTGGAGACGCATGATCACTTGTTCATAGCTTTTGTGCATTCTTGGACCCCAATATCATTCTAGAATCCTCTAGTTGTGCCTTTGGTGGTGGCGGCGCTGTGGGTTAAAGCACAGAGCCTAGGACTTGCTGATCAAACAGAGCCTTCTTTCTTAGAGAGAAGAGCCTCTGTTGTACCGTTTCTTAGAAACCCATTCACGTAAGCAGGAGTTTTCTGGTTGCTCCCCAAATTGTCTTCTGTGTGGTGGACACCATGTTGGAAAGCCCTGAGAATCCAAGATCACGCAGTGGCAGCAGCATCTGAGGAAGAGGTGCTCTGCTTGGCTGGTCATTGTAGGGTGAGGGGGGGACCAGATTCTCTCTTGGGATTAATAATAATAATAATAATAATAATAATAATAATAATAATAATTCATTATTTATATCCCGCCCATCTGGCTGGGTTTCCCCAGCCACTCTGGGCAGCTTCCAACAGAATATTAAAACCACAATAAAACATCAAACATTAAAAACTTCCTTAAACAGGGCTGCCTTCAGATGTCTTCTAAAAGTCAGGTAGTTATAATCTGACTGGTTATAAATCAAGGAATTCATCAGTGGTAGAAAGTACTGCTTCCTTGGCGGGAGAATTGAATACCTTCTTTGCCCAATTTGATGTGACACCAACAGTGACTCCAACAGGGATGCCAGAGCTATTGGCGTCACTACCTACAGGAAACGCTGCCAGGGTGGGAGAGGGAGAAGTGAGGTGAACATTAAAGGAGGTAAACACGAGGAAGGCTATGGGCCCGGATCGGATGGCTGGCAGGGTGCTAAGAGATTGTTTGGATCAACTGGCAGGAATCTTTACGAAGATCTTTAACCAGTCTCTGGCCCAAGCCACTGTTCCACCCTGTCTGAAATCCGCTACCATTATACCCCTGCCAAAAAACATCAAAGATAGACATTCTGAATGATTTTCGCTCTGTGGCGTTGACACCCATTATAATGAAATGTTTCGAAAAACTGGTGAGGAAGCGCATCTTATCTTGTCTGCCAGTGGGACTTGACCCTTACCAGTTTGCGTACAAGGCAAAGAGATCCCCAGAAGATGCTGTGGCAATAGCTTTACATGCTGTCCTGACTCATTTGGAGAAGAAAGGGAACTACGCAAGACTGTTATTTGTAGACTTTAGTTCTGCATTTAATACTATTCTTCCGCATAGATTGGTGCCCAAATGATTAGACCTGGGACTTCCACCATGTTTGTGCAGGTGGATATTAGACTTTCTATCAAACCATTCCCAAAGGGTCAAGTTGGGTTCCCACGTCTCTGGGGATCTCATCACGAATACGGGGACGCCGCAGGGGTGTGTGTTGAGCCCACTTTTATATACGCTCTATACAGCTGACTGTGCCCCCAAATACCCCAGTAATAAGATCATTAAGTTTGCAGATGATACAATGGTGGTTGGTTTAATTACGGCTGGAGAGGGGGAGGCGGCCTATAGGAAGGAAGTTGAGCAGTTGGGGGAGTGGTGCAGGAAAAACAACTTACTGCTTAACTTAAAGAAAACAAAAGAGATCATTGTGGACTTTAGGAAATGTAAATTGAATATTCAGGCACTTATTATTGAGGGGAAGTGTGTGGAACAGGTCTCGGTGTTTCGATTTCTGGGAATGGAGTTGAGAGACGACCTAACCTGGGGAGAAAACAGCAAAGACCTGGTGAAGAGAGCCCAGCAGAGGTTATATTTTCTGAGAATCCTCCGGAAAAACAATCTCTCAAAGGACCTGTTGATGGCATTTTACCATTGCACTGTAGAGAGCGTACTAACTTATGGTCTGTGTGTGTGGTTTGGGAGCTGCACGGCCAGGGAAAAAACAATGCTATCCAGGGTTGTAAAGACTGCAGAGAGAATTATTGGGTGCACTCTTCCCACCTTAGATCAAATCTATGCTGCCAGGTGCCATAAGAAAGCGGCAGAGATAGCACAGGATAGTACGCACCCCGGAAATGATCTCTTTCAGCTTCTGCCTTCTGGAAGAAGGTATAGGGTTATAAAGGCCAGGACTAGCTGTCTGAGAAACAGTTTCTACGCTAATGCAATTCTGGTTCTAAACGCAGCATAAGGGGTCTCTGTAGTATAGTGTATTTTAAAATGGGATTTTAGAGTTTTTAGGGGTTTTTGAATGTTTTATGTAGTTTTTATGTAGTTTTATGTAGTTTTATGTAGTTTTGTGGTAGTTTTATGTAGTTTTAATGTAGTTTTATGTAGTTTGTCAATTTCATTGTTCCGCAAGCGACAATAAAGATATCGTTATCGTTATTTCCTTGATGGGAAGGCATTCCACAGGGCAAGCACCACTACCGAGAAGGCCCTGTGCCTGGTTCCCTGTAGCTCACAGTGAGGGAACTCCCAGAAGGCCCTCGGAGCTAGACCTGAGTGTACAGGTAGAATGATGGGGGTGAAGATGCTCCTTCAGGTATACAGGGCCGAGGCCTTTTAGGGCTTTAAAAGTCAGCACCAACACTCAGCAACGTAAAGGTAAAGGTAAAGGGACCCCTGACGATTAGGTCCAGTCATGACCGACTCTGGGGTTGCGGTGCTCATCTCGCTTTATTGGCCAAGGGAGCCGGCTTTTGTCCGCAGACTAAGCCACTTCTGGCGAACCAGAGCAGCGCATGGAAACGCCACTTACCGTCCCGCCAGAGCAGTACCTATTCATCTACATGCACTTTGACGTGCTTTCGAACTGCTAGGTTGGCAGGAGCAGGGACCGAGCAACAGGAGCTCACCCCGTCACAGCAATTCGAACCGCCGACCTTCTGATCAGCAAGTCCTAGGCTCTGTGGTTTAACCCACAGGGCCACCCGCGTCCCGCTCGGAAACGTACTGGAAGCCAATGTAGGTCTTTCAGGACCGGTGTTATATGGTCTTGGTAATACGGTCTCCAATTCATGCACTCATGGCATACTCCATTGAACCTTCAAGTTCGTTCTGGCTTTACCTGAGGGATCTAAGCAGCCAATTCTTTTACCGCTAGCACTTCAGACAACTGCCCTGTGCAGATAAAGCTGCCTCATACTTTTTCTTTTTCACAGTAGGGCATTGGCACATCCCAGAGAGCTGAGAATATATTACTTCATCACCTCCGCCACACTAAAAATTAATATCCGCTCTATGACTACTTCCCTCCCCATCTCCCCGTGAGTTAGACCTTCGCCCTCCGCTGGTTTACCACTCACTTTCATATTTTCCTTTGCGCCCTCGCTGGCTTTCCCCCTCCAGATGTCCTGCAATGGTATGAGGCAGCGACGCACAGTCCTGCTTTCAGTACCATTTGAGCCTGCGAAGGTTTCGGAGAGAATATCCTGCTTTGGTTCCTGTCAGAGTGTGAACCTGAAACTTCCCAATGGAATCCTGTCACTTTATAGCCCACAAACGTTCTGCTTTACTTTTTGTCCCTCTTCTGTTGCATCAATGTTACCAAATTATTGTTATTTTATTTATTAAATTTATATACCGCCTTTCTGGGATGCGGGTGGCGCTGTGGGTTAAACCACAGAGCCTAGGACTTGCCAATCAGAAGGTCGGCGGTTCGAATCCCCGCAACGGGGTGAGCTCCCGTTGCTCGGTCCCTGCTCCTGACAACCTAGCAGTTTGAAAGCACCTCAAAGTGCAAGTAGATAAATAGGTACCGCTCTGGTGGGAAGGTAAATGGCGTTTCCGTGCGCTGCTCTGGTTCGCCAGAAGCGGCTTAGTCCTGCTGGCCATATGACCCGGAAGCTGTACGTCGGCTCCCTCGGCCAATAAAGCGAGATGAGCGCCGCAACCCCAGAGTCGGTCATGACTGGACCTAATGGTCAGGGGTCCCTTTACCTTTACCTTTATACCACCCTTCATTCGAGGACCACAGGGTGGTTTGCAGTATAAAAACACAAAGAACATGCCATAATAAACAAAAGCAATGCCCACCATCAACAGTTTAAAGTGCCATAGATTGTTTATTTCGCTGCACTGAAGGGATTGGAATAATAATAATAATAATAATAATAATAATAATAATAATAATAACAATAACAACAACAATAACAACAACAACAACAACAACAACAACAACAACAACAACAACAATAATAATTTATTTATACCCTGCCCTCCCCAGCCAGAGTTAGGCTCAGGGCAGCTAACACCAGTAAAATTACAGTAAAAACATAATGGGGGGGAACCAATTTAAAATACAGGTTAAAATGCAATTTAAAATGCAGCCTCGTTTTAAAAGTAGCCCATAGATCAAAACCATAAGGGGAGGGCGATATAAGGGGCAGACTGAGTCCAAACCAAAGGCCAGGCGGAACAGCTTTGTCTTGCAGGCCCTGCGGAAAGATGTCAAGTCCCGTAGGGCCCTAGTCTCTTGGGACAGAGCGTTCCACCAAGTCGGGGCCAGTACTGAAAAGGCCCTGGCCCTAGTTGAGACCAATCTAACCACTTGCGACCTGGGACCTCCAAGATGTTATCATTTGTGGAACTCCGTGGGGCATACCAGGAGAGGCGGTCCCATAGGTATGTTTTCACCTGGGAAAGAGCATTCCACAAGCAGGGAGCCACCACAGAAAAGGCCCTGTTCTTGTGTTGCCACTCTCTGGACTTCTCGTGGAGGGGGTACATGAAGAAGGCCTTAGATGATGATTGCCAGGTCTGGGTTGGTTCATATGAGGAGAGGCACTCTGTTTGCTTCCAGAATGCTGCTCTTTTCAAGTGAGAGTCAATCACGTACCAGAAAATCCATCCCAAAACTGGCACTATTACATGTATTTCTAGTTTACTGCTGGTTTTAATTTTTTGATTTATTTTGCTAAATTATTTTATTTTACTAAGAAATTTTATTTTTTTCTTCTTTTTTGTAATCCACTTTGACATTTATGGGTTTTTTTTTAATCAAGCAGTATATAAATTTCATGAAATAAATAAATACGTTGCCCTATTACAATTGATTGGGAGCTCTCACACGACAAACCTACTTCTGCAAAAGATCAGACATTTTGCAACAAAAAGAATGATGCACTGGAAAGATCCTTGATGCAACACAGTCTAACCTCCCTGCAAAAAAATCAGGACAAATTCTCAGTTTAAAAACGAAAACAGGTCTGGGAGCATCCCAACAGATTTGTGATGACAGAAGCCTTCATGGTCTGGTGTCCACTTTTATCGTATGCTGAGTAAGAACAGCTGGTTCAGCCATCACCAGAATTCATTCTTCATGCAGCTACCACTGCGAGAATATTATACACCCAAAGAAGGCAAGAAAATGATGTCCCTGCAAAGGAGGAATGGCAAATGGAGTGTGCGGAATTAGCAAATCTAACAAGCAAAATTAGAGACCAAGAAGAGACAAGGTTTAAAGAAGACTGGAAACCATTTGTGGATGATCTGAAAAATGATTGTAAAAATGTTAAGACACTAGTCAGTTTGGAGTAAGCGCAGCTGTTTATAATTCCATGGAGGGAAATATAGATGTAAGATTGATTTGGCTAAAATAGAATGTTGTTGTTGTTTAGTCATTTAGTGGTGTCCGACTCTTCATGACTCCATGGACCAGAGCACACCAGGCACTCCTGTCTTCCACTGCCTCCCGCAGTTTGGTCAAACTCATGCTGGTAGCTTCGAGAACACTGTCCAACCATCTTGTCCTCTGTTGTCCCCTTCTCCTTATGCCCTCCATCTTTCCCAACATCAGGGGACCATAAAGAAGGCTGATTGCCGAAGAATTGATGCTTTTGAATTCTGGTGCTGGAGGAGACTCTTGAGAGTCCCATGGACTGCAAGAAGATCAAGCCTCTCCATTCTGAAGGAAATCACCCCTGAGTGCTCACTGGAAGGACAGATCCTGAAGCTGAGGTTCCAATACTTTGGCCACCTCATGAGAAGAGAAGACTCCCTGGAAAAGACCCTGATGCTGGGAAAGATGGAGGGCACAAGAAGAAGGGGATGACAGAGGACGAGATGGTTGGACGGTGTTCTCAAAGCTACCAGCATGAGTTTGACCAAACTGCAGGAGGCAGTGGAAGACAGGAGTGCCTGGCGTGCTCTGGTCCATGGGGTCACGAAGTTGTGAGTATATTGTATTTAATTATGGGGTATCAGAGTTTTTAGGGGGTTAATCAGGCTGGGATAGCAGGCTTGTTGGTTTTTGAATGTCTGATGTAGATTTTTCAATTTCGTTTACGATAATAAAGATTATCGTATTGTATTGTATCATATCATAAACATCTGCAGGTTGCGCTAGACCATAACCAGGGGAACTGGGGTGGGGGATGGGGGGGAAGGTCAGCTAAATAAATCCGCACAGCTCTAACTAGAAAAAGCGGCCGCAATCCCCACCCCGAATTGTCCCATGGGCATCCGCCAAGGCAGAGAGGCAGAGCAGGATGATGGCAGCAATTACGCTGCTAACCAAACTCCAGGGCGGGGATGCAAAGCAACCGAGGAGGAGGAGGTTGCTATAGGATGGAACTGAGCTATCCAAAACAGGGCAATTGCGTCTGCCAAGAAACAGGAGGCTTCCCATTGCTTCCATTTAACTGAGTGGCTGGGGAGGGAGGGGGTCACACAGCGAGGTTTTGGTGGGGGTGGGGGTGAAGGCAGGGAATATCAGAGCTTTTGTTTCCCCCGTGAAACTTTAGCAGTAGAAATTTTAATTGTGGATCCTTGCGGACAAGACTCTGAAATCCTAGACGGCCGGTGGATTTTTTTTTGGAACTGGCTGTGGCTCCCGATCTTGGCTTGCAGTCCCAGTCGCTGGGTTCCTCTTTCTCTCTCCCCCCCCAAAAAAAAACCCCTCCCCACCATCCAAACCCTGCAAAGGGAATGGATTGAGCGTTAACTGTTTGTTAGCGATGACAGGTTCAAGGCGAGCTAGCCCAGGCCTTGGGCTTAAATGCAAGCGCATGAGAACATCAGGAGAGTCTGCTAGACCGGGCCAATGGGCCATCAAATCTGGCATGCAGGAAATAATAATAATAATAATAATAATAATAATAATAATAATAATAATAATAATAATAATTTATTGTTTGTGCCCTGCCCATCTGGCTGGGTTTCCCCAGCCACTCTGGGCAGCTTCCAACAAGGATTTAAAATACATCAAAATGTCACACATTAAAAACTTCCCTGAACAGGGCTGCCTTCAGATGTCTTCTAAATGTCAGGTAGTTGTTTATCTCTTTGACATGTGATGGGAGGGCATTCCACAGGGCGGGGGCCACCACCGAGAAGGCCCTGTGCCTGGTTCCCTGTAGCTTTGCTTCTCGCCATGAGGGAACCGCCAGAAGGCCCTCGGCGCTGGACCTCGGTGTCCGGGCAGAACGATGGGGGTGGAGATGCTCCTTCAGGTCTACTGGGCCAAGGCCGTTTAGGGCTTTCAAGGTCAACACCAACACTTTGAATTGTGTTGAACTGATTCATGCACAAGAGGCCACTCTCTGCTCTTGCAAATTCCAGCTTCTGGCATTCAGAAACATTGCTGTCTCCAACGGTGGGGCAGAGCAGAACCAGTCTGACTAGTAGTCATTGGTAGCCTTCTCACCCTCAAATTTGTCTAATCCTGTTTTGAAGCCATCTAGGTTGATGGAGACCACTTCCACATTAGGAAGAACTTCCTGACAGTAAGCGCTGTTCGACAGTGGAATTTGCTGCCAAGGAGTGTGGTGGAGTCTCCTCCTTTGGAGGTCTTTAAGCAGAGGCTTGGCAACCATATGTCAGGAGTGCTCTGATGGTGTTTCCTGCTTGGCAGGGGGTTGGACTCGATGGCCCTTGTGATCTATTCCAACTCTATGATTCTATGATTCTATGATCCTCCTGTGGCAAGAAGTTCCATAATTTATCTCCGCGCTGCATGAAGAAGGATCTCTGTTTCTGTTTCCTGAATCTTCCCACTTGTCCACAAGTTTGAGTGTTATCATCATCATCATCATCACCACCACCATCATCATCATCATTTTTAATTTGTATACCGTCTTTCTATCTTACAATACTTGAGGTGGTTTACAAGCTGAAGAATCAAAAAATGTACATCTTAAAATGATCTAATGCAATACGAAAATGCGATAATAAAACATAACTTTAAAATTGTCAAACCTTAATATTCCAATCTTTTGGATTGACTTCTGTCCACCACCTCAATTTGAGTCATTCTTTTCTTTCCTTAACTGCCTTCTTTAAATGTTTCCCATTTCTTGGTATTGGTTTATTTAATTATGATAACTGTTTTGTCCTTTGCAAAAATTAATCAAAGCATAATAAAGGTTTTAACTGAGAACAATGTTTTTCTAGGTAATTTTTATAACACTCCCATTCCTTATTGAACTTTTGGCTTGTTCTGTTCCTAATTGCCTCTGTCGCTTTAGCCAGCTCAATATATTCAAATAGCTTTACAAGCCACTCCTCCAGATGTATATCAACAGTACAATTATCATCATCATTGCCATTTTCTCAGCTCCTGGGGAGAGAGAGAGAACAATTGTTTTTGTTTCTGCAAAATGCCCCCCACATGAACTTCAGTTTAATTAAAAAAAATATGGGGGGGAGCCATTTTGCAGAAACCAAAACAATGCAATCTTTTCCTTTTCCTTTTCCTTTTTGCCCAAGGGAGTCTCTATATCCCCGTGGCAAGTGCTCGCAGCGATTCCCTCGCTGACTGCAAACACCTCCTGCCCCAAATTCCCCATTGTCCTGATTCTGTAAGCCCTGGCCATAAAGGCAGGTTTCTTCGTTGATCTCTCTCTTCACCTTTATAGGTATTCCTTATGGTTCTCTATGTTTATTTTTAATCAAAAATGCACCTGGGATGGGGGTGGAACGGTGGGGAGATGGCCAAAGACCACCCGTTTGTGAGGGTCCCATTTTGCTAGCCTGTAAGTGGGCCCGCCCAAAATCAGTTATGGAGGGGAAGGTGTTTTGTGTCGCCATAAAGGAAAGGGGGTGAACGCAATCTGTAGGCAGTCCAGATGTCTCCCCCCATAGCTGTGCTAAGGTGAGACCTGTTCCTACGGCAACCGAGGGGGCATGAGGGAAGGTGGACTCACGCTTCAAACTCTAGCTCATGGGTAGGCAAACTAAGGCCCGGGGGCCAGATCCGGCCCAATCGCCTTCTCAATCCGGCCCGCAGACGGTCTGGGAATCAGCGTGTTTTTACATGAGTAGAATGTTTAGACCACAGCACAACCTGCAATCCATATTGTAAGTAGATTTGTGTAATCTTGGTATAAAAAAAGCAACCAATACATTTTAATAATAATAATAATAATAATAATAATAATAATTTACAATTAACCCTAATATAATCACATGTTAAAACTACACACCTGGGTAAGCTTGCTGAAAGGAAAAAATGATTTTACCGCGAAGGTGCCCATCTCATAGTAACGGGCATTCTTTCGTCAGCAAACAGATGTGCAATAGGATTTTCTTTTTTAAAAAAAATTAGATCCTGTGGAACATATATGAAACTCAGGATAGCAGGAGGAGGAGGGGACGGAAAAGCATCTCCAGAGACATTTAAGATCTTTAACCAGGTCATCCGCTGGCTCTGGCATCCCGGCGATATGCTAAACACATACCGTACCACCTTGTTCTGTGATCCTATCTGATTTCACGTGCTAAGTAGGGTCAACAGAGGTCGCAACCCAGATGGGAATTCTTGACATTGAACCTTCCTGGCTTCAGGAAGTGCTTTGTGGGGTCGTTCACGAGGTGGCGCTCTTTTCTCCAGCAGTCAAGAGCCAAGCCTTGGAGTTTGTGGGAACGCACAGAAAAGGGAGACCCAAAAACGTAAATGTCACTGTCTTAGCCAGTAGTCAAAAAAAGGAGTCATCAAGTCCATCTGTTTTTGCTACTTTTCTCCTTGGCATACAGTATGAATGAATGAATCTTTATTTGCATCAGCCATAGACCATAGCAATAAAACAACAATACAATATGCAAAGAATAGAAATAAAAGTCAATTATATAAAATGCATTTTAGGGTTTTGAATCAATAGTCAAATAGTGGGTCTTATTCTGACTGCCCCGGCTAAAAACCTTGCAGCCTTTTTTTATAGCTGTCAACTTTTCCCTTTTCTTGCGAGGAATCCTATTCGGAATAAGGGAATTTTCCTTAAAAAGGGGGAAGTGTTGACAGCTATGCCTTTGCTGTCACCTGCTCATCTTGATCTGCCAAGAGAAAGGACACTGTGGCAGTGGTTGGGCAACCCAGAATGGACAGTAAAAGAGGGTAATAATCTCATTCCTCAAATCTTTATAAAGAGTGCAAGCCAGAAGGGCGTGCGCCACCGATCTGGGACTGCCATCTCCACAGGGACATAAGCGGTTTTCACGTGGAATCTGTTGGAATCATCCCTCAAGCGCAGCCCTCAAGAACAGCAATATTTTTTTTGGGAAAAACCTTTGGAGGGAGCACTTTGCACATGGTCAAAGTTGCTCAGTCACTACATTTTGTTTCTTTTGAAGGGAATTACTAGGATCAGCAGCACTTGCTCCCCAGATCAGTTACAGAAATTGATAACTGCCTGAGGTTCAAAGATCCTACATGTGTTCTCAGCCATTTAGGCTCAGGAGCCAGAATTTAATGAGAGAGGGAATAGCGACAGTTAACACTGAACACCTCTGGATTTGGTCTGCTCATGCCTCAGATGGACCCAAAGTTCTTTGGGGCACAATGACCCTATCAGCTTATTTTGTTGTTACTATTCGTCTGTCTTGAGAGGCAATGGAGTACACCTCTGGGGGTGAAGACAAACCAAAGTGACCTTCCCCAGGTGCAAGCCTGGGCAGTGTCTATAGAGGTCCTGGGCTGCCCAGGCAACAAGACCCCCCTCTCGACCTCGCTTAAAGGTAAAGGGACCCCTGACCATTAGGTCCAGTCGTGACCGACTCTGGGGTTGCGGCACTCGTCTCGCTCTATAGCCCGAGGGAGCTGGCGTTTGTCCGCAGACAGTTTTCACAGGTCATGTGGCCAGCATGACTAAGCTGCTTCTGGCAAAACGAGAGCAGCACACAGAAACACCGTTTACCTTCCCGCCGGAACGATACCTACTGTGTTTTTCGCACCATAGGACGCACCGGACAATAGGACGCACTTTGTTTTAGAGGGGGGAGAACAAGAAAAAAAAATTCTCCCCCTCTCTGCCCAGCGCCCCTTCAGTGAAGCGGCAGGAGGTGCTGCACAGAGAGGGGGAGAACTTTCCCCCTCTTGTTTTCCCGCTCTAAAACAAGGTGCCGTTTAAGGTGCGTTCAGGCGGCTACCTTGGAAGCCTGGAGAGCGAGAGGGGGGGTCGGTGTGCACGGACCCCTCTCGCTCTCTAGGCTTCAGGTTCCTTTCGACCTGCTCTTTGGGGCTGGCGGGGGGAAGCCCACCACCAGCCCCAAAGAGCAGGTCAGGGAGCAGCGGAAAGGCGCAGCGGAGAGGCTCCTGCCATAGCCGTGCGTCACCTCTCCAGCCGGGAGAGGGTCGCGGGGCTATGGCGTCTTCGCTCCATAGGACGCACACACATTTCCCCTTCATTTTTGAAGGGGGAAAAGTGTGTCCTATAGAGCGAAAAATACGGTATTTATCTCCTTGCACTGGCGTGCTTTCAAACTGCTAGGTGGGCAGGAGCAGGGACAGAGCAACAGGAGCTCACCCCGTTGCGGGGATTCGAACTGCCAACCTTCCGATCGGCAAGCCCTAGGCTCTGTGGTTTAGACCACAGTGCCACCTGCTCGGTCTGGTCCAAAAGAAAGCAGAGCAAGACATTGGGCACCAGCTTGGATGCAGGAGTTGCGGGAAGGAAGCGGACAAGGTGCCCTCCAACCGTCTTAGGGACTACACTCCAGATTTCTGTAGGGTTTACTCCTTAGCCTTTTTTTCTTCCAAAGATGTCACACAAGGCAGCAGAGGTTTAGGAACTTCTTCTCCTAGATGGGCTGCCATGAAACCACCTTCTTGATTATTGGACCCACTCTTGGTCTCATCCACTCCATCCACCAGAACCTGACTTCGCATGTAATAATAATAATAATAATAATGATAATAATAATAATAATAATAATAATAATAATAATACTTATATAAAAAACATAAAACATGAAAAGCTTCCCTAAACAGGGCTGCCTTCAGGTGTCTTCTAAAAGTCAGATAGTTGTTTCTTTCCCTGACATCTGATGGGAGGCTGTTCCACAGGGCGGGCGCCACCACCGAGAAGGCCCTCTGCCTGGTTCCCTTTAACCTCACTTCTCGTAGGGACGGAACCGCCAGAAGGCCTTCGGAGCTGGACCTCAGTGTCCGAGCTGAACGAAGGGAGTGGAGACGCTCCTTCAGGGGAAGTTCATGTAAACTTTGGAAATAAAATGAAACAAAAACTATCACGGCTGCTGCCTCTGAGAATGTGCAAAGTGCTTCTCTTTCCTCAGCGAATATCCACAGACAACAAACAAAGGGAAAAGGATTCCTAACCAGAGAACATAACATCTACAGGGAATAGATGCAAAGGAATAGGTCATTTGGGGCAGGTGTGGCTGTAGGGCAGGACTCAGAAATGCTCTGCACACCTCAGCTGGTGCTCCTTCGACAGCATCTTTAAAAGAAACACAACCCCAGTGTTCCCTTTACAAGGGAATGGCTCACCTAACCAGTGGCTTAAGTCCTCAGGAGAGAAACTCTTCCCAGTGCTGAATCGTATATGAACAGGTTAAAAGGCACAGGCCAAAATGTGAATCTTTTGGGGAATCTGTTCTACTTCTCTCCATTTGGACAACTGCCTATTTATTCCTAGAGACATCACCTTGCCAACAAAGGTCTGTATAGTTCAAGCTATGGTTTTCCCAGTAGTGATGTATGGAAGTGCGAGCTGGACCATAAAGAAGGCTGAACGCCGAAGAATGGATGCTTTTGAATTATGGTGCTGGAGGAGACTCTTGCGAGTCCCATGGACTGCAAGAAGATCCACCCAATCCATTCTGAAGGAAATCAGCCCTGAGTGCTCACTGGAAGGACAGACCCTGAAGCTGAGGCTCCAAGACTTTGGCCACCTCATGAGAAGAGAAGACTCCCAAGGAGAAGGGGACGACAGAGGACGAGATGGTTGGACAGTGTTCTCGAAGCTACCAGCATGAGTTTGACCAAACTGCGGGAGGCAGTGGAAGACAGGAGTGCCTGGCGTGCTCTGGTCCATGGGGTCACGAAGAGTCATAGAATCATAGAATCATAGAGTTGGAAGAGACCACAAGGGCCATCGAGTCCAACCCCCTGCCAAGCAGGAAACACCATCAGAGCACTCCTGACATATGGTTGTCAAGCCTCTGCTTAAAGACCTCCAAAGAAGGAGACTCCACCACACTCCTTGGCAGGAAATTCCACTGTTGGACACGACTAAACAACTAAACAACAACAACTGTTTATTCCTGCTCTTTGCCTCCTGCAACTTAACCAATTCCCGATCCACACGAGGACCTCTGCTTTTATTCCTTGACTGCTAGGCTTACTCAGGAGTCACGGGTGAGGTGCTTTGTCCGAAGCTTTGTAAAAATCCAAATGCACTGTGTCAACCGGATCGATGATAGGCCCTGCCGTGGCACTGGGAGCCCCAGCAGCTGCCTGACAATGTCACTTGGACGTAAAAGTGGTGTATAAATATATTCTTGAGTCACAAACCCAGCAAACCTTTTGCGTGTGTCATTCCCAGGCTAGATCGCTCGTCATCAGTGAGCGGCTCCATCCGCCATCTGGCTCGGAGCTGGTGAAATAACAGACTCTCCAAGCCAGCTCATTATCCTGGTAAGCCTTCAGAAATGCCAGCCGTTTTGCAAAGGATCAGCATCCTGAACAGGGAGGGAATTTGCTGGATGGATGCTGGAAGCCAGCTGAAAAATTTAAAAAAATAAAAAATTACTAGGTGGTTATTAAACTATCGTGCCATGCCAAGTGCTCGGTGAGGTTGCCAGCTTGCCTGCATAGTGGCTGCTCCTCCTCTCCTCGCCGTCTGCAGGGTTTCATCATCCTTGCAGCAGTCGGCAGAAATATTGTCCCGGCAGCCCCACCCGTTGAGTGATGCCTCTTCCAGATTGGGTGTAGAGATAAATCTGTGGTGCAAACACCTCCTGGGATATCCTGGATGCTTTGGACCACTGCCTCCATCTCAAAAAGGACACCATAGAGCTGGAAAGACTGCAGAGGGAATAATTGGGTGCACTCTTCCCACCTTGGGTCAAATCTATGCTTCCAGGTGTCACAAGAAAGCTGCAGATATAGTGCAGGATAGTGCGCACCCCGGAAACGATCTCTTTCAGCTTCTTCCTTCTGGAAGAAGGTAAAGGGTTATAAAGACTAGGACTAGCCGCCTGAGAAACAGTTTCTACCCAAATGTGATTTTGGTTTTAAACACAGTGTAAGGAGTCTCTACAGGAGTATATTGTATTTAGTTATGAGGTATCAGAGTTTCTAGGGGGTTAACCAGGCTTCAATAGTTGGGATAGCAGGCCTGTTGGCTTTTGAATGTCTGGTGTAGATTTTTTCAATTTTGTTGTTCTGTATGGGTCAATGACAATAAAGATTATCATACCGGAACAGAGCGAGCGAAATGGCCAGATGTTAGGTGTGCCTTCCTCCTTGAGATTGTGTCATAGAATTGGAAAGTTGTAAGGTAAACCCCAAGAGGCATTTAATCCAACCCCCTGCAATGACAGAATCACAGTTTAAGGACTTCTAGACAAGTGGTCACCCAAGCTCTGTTTGAAAACCTCCATCGAAAAGAGGCTGCAACCTTCTGAGAGTTCCCCTGTCGAACAGCTCTTACTGTCAGAAAGTTCATCCTGGGAGCACAGCCTAGGAGTGATTTTGGACTCACAGCTGTCCATGGAGGCCCAGGTCAATTCTGTGTCCAGGGCAGCTGTTTACCAGTTCCATCTGGTACACAGGCTGAGACCCTTCCTACACGCAGCCTGTCTCACCAGAGTGGTGCATGCTCTGGTTATCTCCCGCTTGGACTACTGCAGTGCGCTCTACGTGGGGCTACCTTTGAAGGTGACCCAGAAACTACAACTAATCCAGAATGCAGCAGCTAGACTGGTGACTAGGAGACCACATAACACCGGTCTTGAAAGACCTTGAAAGCTCCCAGTACATTTCCAGACACAATTCAAAGGGTTGATGCTGACCTTTAAAGCCCTTAACGGCCTTGGCCCAGTATACCTGAAGGAGTGTCTCCACCCCCATTGTTCAGCTTGGACACTGAGGTCCAGCTGGCTGGAGAAGCCCAACTGAGGCTATCAAGACGACAATGGGACAGGTAAAGCGAAGCATCTTCAGGCCTCTTTGTGGGCAGGTGAAATTCGTTCGGGTTTTTTGGTGTGTGTTTTTCAAAATATAGTCCAGCCCCCACAAGGTCTGAGGGACAGTGCACGGGCCCCCTCCTGAAAACATTTGCTGATCCCTGGCTTAGCTGAAGCGGAGGACAAATTGGGATTTGTTTGTTTGGTTGCGGCGCTCATCTCGCTTTATTGGCCAAGGGAGCCGGCGTACAGCTTCCGGGTCATGTGGCCAGCATGACTAAGCCACTTCTGTCGAACCAGAGCAGCGCACGGAAACGCCGTTTACCTTCCCACCGGAGTGGTACCTATTTATCTACTTGTACTTTGACGTGCTTTGGAACTGCTAGGTTGGCAGGAGCAGGGACTGAGCAACGGGAGCTCACCCCGTCACGGGGATTCAAACCGCCGACCTTCTGATCGGCAAGTCCTAGGCTCTGTGATTTAACCCACAGCGCCACCCGCATCCCATAAACATCTGGGTAGGCTTCCCTAAACAAAATATGTTCTCAGCAGGCACCAAAAAGAGTACAGTGAATGCACCTGCCTGAAATCGAATAGGCAGGGAGTTCCAAAGTGCAGACACTGTCAGAGTTAATGATCGAGCTCTTACAAATACGAAATGTCTATGGGTGGTCTGCCTACGGAATCAGAAGGATTCCTGAATGCTCTGGGATGTTTTTTGACTGACCCTCCTTTCAAGGCAGTGGTCTTACCACTGAAGGACAAGCTGGTCAACGCTCTCAAACTGCTGCTCCGAAGCGTCCTCTCTGCACCTGGTCTTTTGGGTGGCTCTGTGCCCTGTCTTTTTATTTTATTGCCTTGTATATTTTTTTGCAAACCGCTTTAAGGTTTTGGTTTGAACCAAATTTGGCACCAATTTCATGACCTGAAGAAAGAAACCTTTCCGACAAACAAACAAATGCTAAATATATAAACCTGCCCTGGATGTTTTGCATAAGCAGCTGTGTGAACACCCTGAAAAACAGAGAACAAAATCCTCACCAGAATCGGTGATGGATGGTGGGGGAAAGGGAACCTGTGGAAGGAGGATATTACATATGGGTCCGCAGAGAATTCTCAGTACCAGAGAGTGCAATAGCCTCCTGGCTTCTGAGCAGAACTGAATGCCAGCGGATTTGATGGGAATGTGGCGTTGATGTTGGGGAGGGTGTTAGACCGGGATTAGTAGCCTGGCGATGTTTTGACTGGCCCGGAATCCATGTTTTGACTATGACCCATGCCACCGGGGAGCAGGGCTGCTGCATTTCCACTAGAAATGCCTCCGTAGCTTTCAACACCGGGTGTGGGGAAGGCAGTTGGCTGCAGGAGAGGGCATTCCTCTGACACTCAATGCTCTTTTGCTCCTGCCATGGGCACCCTCAAGGCGTTGGGTGAACGTGCAAGAGAACTTCAACGTCCAGCAGTTTTTGACAGATGTTCGGAAGACGGCGGTCAGTGGAGGGGCCGACATGGAGACTTGACAACGGAAAATAGTGCTGGGTGGAAATTTTATTCTGCATCCCTCCCACCGACCCCATCTCTTTGTTCCATAATATGTCAGGTAATGATAATAATAATTATTATTATTTTATGGGATGCGGGTGGCACTGTGGGTTAAACCACAGAGCCTAGGACTTGCCGATCAGAAGGTTGGTGGTTCGAATCCCCACGACGTGGTGAGCTCCGGTTACTTGGTCCCTGCTCCTGCCAACCAAGCAGTTCGTAGGCATGTCAAAGAGCAAGTAGATAAATAGGTACCACTCGGGTGGGAAGGTAAATGGCGTTTCCGTGTGCTGCTCTGGTTAGCCAGAAGCAACTTAGTCACGCTGGCCACATGACCCGGAAGCTGTACACCGGCTCCCTCGGCCAGTAAAGCGAGATGAGCACCGCAACCCCAGAGTCAGCCATGACTGGACCTAATGGTCAGGTGTCCCTTTACCTTTATAATAATAATTTATTATTTGTACCCCGCCCATCTGGCTGGGTTTCCCCAGCCACTCTTGGTGGCTTCCAACAAAGATAAAAAATACATCAAAATGTCACAGCCCCTGAACAGATGTCTTCTTAATGTCAGGTAGTTGTTTATCTCTTTGACATCTGATGGGAGGGCGTTCCACAGGGCGGGCGCCACCACCGAAAAGGCCCTCTGCCTGGTTCCCTGTAGCTTTGCTTCTCGCAATGAGGGAACCGCCAGAAGGCCCTCGGCGCTGGACCTCAGCGTCCAGGCAGAACGATGGGGGTGGAGACGCTCCTTCAGGTATACTGAGCCAAGGCCCTTTAGGGCTTTAAAGGTCAACACCAACACTTTGAATTGTGCTCGGAAACGTACTGGGAGCCAATGTAGGTCTTTCAAGACCGGTGTTATGTGGTCTCAGTGGCCACTCCCAGTCACCAGTCTAGCTGCCGCATTTTGGATTAGTTGTAGTTTCCGGGTCACTTTCAGAGGTAGCCCCACATAGAGCACATTGCAGTAGTCCAAGCGGGAGATAACTAGAGCATGCACCACTCTGGCGAGACAGTCCACGAGAACAGAAATTCCATTCAGAAGTCATCAAAGGAGGAAGAAAACCTCAGTGAAATCCCTACCAAAATTAAATTGTGGAACTCACTCCCACACCAGGCAATGATGGCCACCAACTTGGGTGGTCTTAAAAGAGGACTGGGCAAATTATTGGAGGATAAGTTTGATAGTGGCTACTAGCCATGGTGGGGGCCACGCTCCACCACCATGGTTAGAGGCAGTGACGCTTTTGGAATATCAGTTTCTGGAAACCACAGAAGGCAATGGTGCCTCCTGTACTTAGATCCTGTTTGTGGGTTTACTGCAGGCATTTGGCCGCTCACTGTAAGATCAGGAAGCTGGGGCAGAAGGGCCATTGGGACAGCGCTCGCCAGGGTTGCACACTGAGCAATGCACTTTCTTTCTTTTTAAAAAATAATTTTTATTGATTTTCTTTTCTCATAACAAACATTCAATATCATCATTTAACATCCATTTTCTTGTTTGCCCACTCCCCGCCGACTTCCCCCAACTTCCATTTCTGGTTTATTACACCAAATGTTACATTCTGCTGTTTATACATAATGTTCTGTTATCACTAATTATGTTTCTTGTTCTCTGTAAATAAAGCTGCAAATGTTTATTTAAATCCTGCCAACGAGTCCATTTTTTGTTTTGTTTCTGCAAGTATGTTGTAAAAGGTTCCCATTCTTTCTCAAAGTCACTATTGTCCTTTTCACGCAGTTTGTCCATTAGCTTTGCCAATTCTGCATAGTTCGTCCATTTTTCTTGCCACTGTTCTTTAGATGATATTTCTCCAATCTTCCAATTTTGTGCTATTAGAGTTCTTGCTGCTGTAGTAGCGTACCTAAATAACGTCTGATTTTTCTTCGGCATTTCTTGTCCTAAAATACCTAACGAAAAGGCTTCTGGTTTTCCCACAAAGGTTATTTTAAACATCTTTTTCAATTCGTTATATATCATTTCCCTTTTTTAAAAAAATACAGTGGTACCTCGGGTTAAGAACTTCATTCCAGAGGTCCGTTCTCAACCTGAAACTGTTCTTAGCCTGAGGTACCACTTTAGCTAATGGGGCCTCCTGCTGCCGCTGCACCACCACCTCACGATTTCTGTTCTCATCCTGAAGCAAAGTTCTTAACCCAAGGTACTATTTCTGGGTCAGCAGAGTCTGTAATCTGAAGTGTCTGTAACCCGAGGTACCACTGTAATCTTACAGTCCCACCACATATGATAAAATGCACTTTCTCCCCTCTACACATTAATAATAATAATAATAATAATAATAATAATAATAATAATAATAATTTATTTATTTATACCCCACTGTCCCCAGCCGAGACCGGGCTCAGGGCCGACCACATGAAGACCAACACCTGGGTAGAACTTATGGTGGAGACCAGTGGGGTGGTTTTGTGCCGGTAAGGCATGGGAAAAGGTGTGACGTCACCCAAATGCTCTGCTTCCAGATTTCCTGCATTCCTAAACCGAAGGAAATACGGCAAAGGCGGAGGGGGTCGAGACGTTCCGAGAGGGCTCATGAATGCCTTTCCAGGAGGTCCCACACTGATTTTTCCACGGTTCGTGGCCCCGTCACTGAGAAGCCTCGAGAAATCAATAGAGAGCCTTGCTCTGCCTCCTAGCTCAGCTATCCTCCCCAACGTAGCACTTTAATTACTCGCTGCCTCCAGTGCATTTTGGACACTGAAGTCTATCACCCCTTAAGCTGCCCGCCCGACTCCTCGGTTCGCAAAACAAGGTAGACACCAGCTCAGGCGGCCGATGGCAAGCCGGTCACACAAGTATTATGTTTTTCCTCTCGCGGTCTACAGTTTCACCACCGTCGGAATTATACGGCCAAGACTACCCTAGGAAGAATGGCTCCATTCACTTTCCCCTGAGACCAAGGCTAATGCAGATGGCAAACACCAGAGCGGGGGAAATTAGCTTCTTGTTTCATGCGACGACTCCCATCCAGAAGCAAATTTTGTTTTTGTTTACTGGGTAGGCCCGGCCGTGGCTCCAAAGAATGCAGCTGTCTGTCTGAAGGAAAAGGAGAATTCCACGCTGGTGCCTTATGAGGGGAGGCATTCCGAAGTCACATCGGGGAATCTGGCAGCATCTTGAGAAGTTCGCCTCTCATTGTTCCTTCCTTTTTTTTTTTTTTAAGCAAATTTTTAGCCCTTAAAGCTGTGGGGGTTATTTTGGAACTGTGCAAGCAAAGACAGTTTCAGGTGGAGGCTGAGCGGAATTTCCACAATCTGCTTTTGTTCGTTTCTCAGGGGGGAAAGCAGAATAACTTGTCCCAAATGAACCAATATTTTACAGATTTGCACCATGTGCCTGATCTATCCACGTTTACAAGTCCGGCTCCCCACCCCACCCCATAATAGTTGCTGGTGAAATTAACCTCCAGCAGATCAGAGTACTTCACCTGTGCCTTTCGCAGAATATCAGGATGCGTTCCTGATATCAGGCTCCATCAGAACCAAAAGGATCTCTGAGCGTCTAAGTCTGGCACCCCCAAACTCGGCCCTCCAGATGTTTTGGGACTACAATTCCCATCATCCCTGACTACTGTTCCTGTTAGCTAGGGATGATGGGAGTTGTAGTCCCAAAACATCTGGAGGGCCGAGTTTAGGGATGCCTGGTCTAGGTTGTAAGAACATACACACTCTGGAGAGCCAGTGTGGTGTAGTAGTTAAGAGCGGTGGACTCGTAATCTGGTGAACTGGGTTCGATTCCCCGTTCCTCCACATGCAGCTGCTGGGTGACCTTGGGCCAGTCACACTTCTCTGAAGTCTCTCAGCCCCACTCACCTCACAGAGTGTTTGTTGTGGGGGAGGAAGGGAAAGGAGAAAGTTAGCCGCTGTGAGACTCCTTCGGGTAGTGATAAAGCGGGATATCAAATCCAAACTCCTACTCCTCCTCTTCTTCTTCTTCTTCATCTTCTTCTTCTTCTTCAAGGCCTGGTCAGAAGCCTCTTTGAGGATGGGAGGCTCTGAGGACACCGACGAGAGCATACCCTCCAACATTTCTTCAATGAAAATAGGGACATCCCATTCCATAATGATAATTTTACTATTTATACCCCACACATCTTACTGGGTTGCCCCAGCCACTCTGGGCAGCTTCCAACATACAGTGGTACCTCGGATTACAGACACTTCAGGTTACAGACACTTCGGCTTACAAACTCCACTAACCAGGAAGTGGTTGCTCCAGGTTAAGAACTTTGCCCCAGGATAAGAACAGAAATCTCGCGCCAGCAGCGCAGCGGCAGCAGGAGGCCCCATTAGTGAAAGCACGCCTCAGGTTAAGAACTGTTTCAAGTTAAGAACGGATCTCTGGAACGAATTAAGTTCTTAACCCGAGGTACCATTGTACAGCCGTACCTCGGAGGTTGAACAGAATCCGTTCCAGAAGCCCGTTCGACTTCCAAAACATTCGGAAACTGAAGTGCGGCTTCTGATTGGCTGCAGGAAGCTCCTGCAGCCAATCAGAAGCCGTGGAAGCCCTGTCGGATGTTCAGCTTCCGAAAGAACCTTCAAAAACTGGAACCCTCACCTCCGGTTTTCGATCATTCGGGAACCGGAACGTTCGACTTCCAAGGCATTCAGGAGCCGAGGTACAACTGTATATTAAAACATAATAAAATATTAAACATTTTTAAAAAAACACCTTCCCTATACGGGATTGCCTTCAGACAGCTTGGGAGTCAAATAACTCCATACTCTCCAACATTTCTCCAATGAAAATAGGGGCATCCTAAGGGAAAGCGGGACATTCCGGGGTCAAATAAAAAACTGGGACAGCTTCTCTAAATCCAGGGCGTCCTGGAAAATAGGGACACTTGGAGGGTCTGCGATTGCTATCTTTTAGTTATAGGTTGCTCAGCGATTGTGTGAGGAGGGCTTATCAGCTCCCCTTTGCTCTAAAAATCAGAATACTCACCCTTTGCTTTACTTTTCCGCCTGGCCTTTGGCTTGGAATCAACTTGATCCCCTCCCCCTCTTTCCTTTTCCCTTTCTCCTTCTGTGATGGAACTCCTATTTGGGGACTTCCCTGGCTTTTTTATGGCCCACGTAGGACCAGTCTGGGTAGTTGGCTTTGGTGAAGATTTGACGTTTTCATCCCCCCAAAAGTTTTTGATTTGAGTTTCTACTGAAATGAGGCTGCATTTTAATGTTGTGTTTTAATCTTGTTTTTAAGTTGCATTTTAATCAATTGTTTTTATACCTGGTGTTAGCCGCCCTGAGCCCGGTCTTGGGTGGGGAGGACGGGGTATAAATAAAAACTTATTATTATTATTATTATTATTATTATTATTATTATTATTATTATTACCTGTGAACGGGGCTTATTCAGGTTTAAACAAGCAGGCCTGCTGCCCCAATGATGCCTTTGAGACTCTGTCAACCTACATTGGTATCAGATGCTGCTACCAGGTCATGGAGGTCAAACAGAGCCATGCAGCCTGTCTTCTAGGATCTAGGAGTCTTGGTTGACCACAAACTTGACATGAGCCAACAGTGTGACGCGGCAGCTAAAAAAGCCAATGCAGTTCTGGGCTGCATCAATAGGAGTATAGCAT
This sequence comes from Podarcis vaucheri, assembly GCF_965113315.1. Taxonomy (NCBI): domain Eukaryota; kingdom Metazoa; phylum Chordata; class Lepidosauria; order Squamata; family Lacertidae; genus Podarcis; species Podarcis vaucheri. Next base: position 59,049,017 of record NC_138750.1, on the reverse strand, counting down.
CTAGATCAAGGGAAGTAATAGTGCCACTGTATTCTGCTCTGGTCAGACCTCACCTGGAGTACTGTGTCCAGTTCTGGGCACCACAATTCAAGAAGGACACTGACAAACTGGAACATGAACAGAGGAGGGCAACCAAAATGGTCAAAGGCCTGGAAACGATGCCATATGAGGAACGGCTAAGGGAGCTGGGCATGTTTAGCCTGGAGAAGAGGAGGTTAAGGGGTGATATGATAGCCATGTTCAAATATATAAAAGGATGTCACATAGAGGAGGGAGAAAGGTTGTTTTCTGCTGCTCCAGAGAAGCGGACACGGAGCAATGGATCCAAACTACAAGAAAGAAGATTCCACCTAAACATTAGGAAGAACTTCCTGACAGTAAGAGCTGTTTGACAGTGGAATTTGCTGCCAAGGAGTGTGGTGGAGTCTCCTACTTTGGAGGTCTTTAAGCAGAGGCTTGACAACCATATGTCAGGAGTGCTCTGATGGTGTTTCCTGCTTGGCAGGGGGTTGGACTCGATGGCCCTTGTGGTCTCTTCCAACTCTATGATTCTAGGATTCTCAGGTGTGTCAAGGAGAGGTCAAAGAGGATAAGGAGTGTGTTTGTGGGGGCTGCTAGTTACATTCTCTTGAGTTGCTTGAAAAATGCAATACAGGAGGGCCTTCTCTGGTGTAGGGGCTTCTGAACATAGGAAGGGCCTGCTGAATCAGGCCCGGGGTCCCATCTAGTCCAGCATCGTGTTCTCACAGTGACAAATGCCATCTTCCTCGGCCTGAAAGCGAGATGAGCACCGCAACCCCATACTCACATTTGACTGGACTTACAGTATTTTTCGCTCCGTAAGACGCACCTGACCATAAGGCGCACCTAGTTTTTAGAGGAGGAAAACAAGCAAAAAAATATTCTGAATGAAACAGTAGATGCGCGATTTTTGTGGTTCATGATGTGGCCACAGACATGTGAGCTGATGGTGAATTTGGGGTGACCCAATGCAAAAATCCTGAGGATCCATGTGGATCCGTGCTTTGTAACCACATTTTTGGACCATTGCAGCCCCAGGAAACAGTGGGTGCGTGGTTTTTTTGTGCAGGCTGTAGCCATGGACATGCTATGTGAACTGATGGTGAATTTGGGGTGACCCAATGTAAAAATCCTGAGGATCCATGGGCTTTTACTTCCCTCCTCCCAGGCAGCCTCCACTAGCGTCCCTTATCTCTCTTCCGATCCCACTGATCAGCTGTTTCCTTTCAACAGTCCCATCCCTCTTAGTGTCTTTCCCTTTAGTGTCTTTTCCTTAGCTGGAGCAGTTTTTTGCTCCTCCTTTTCTTCTAGTTTCTCTCCTTATTGCTTTAGTATTCCTCCCCCCCCCACCTTTGCAAGTTTGCTGTCTTTACCTCCCCCCTCCCAGGCAGCCTCCTTTATCTCTAGCATCCCTTATCTCTCTCCCCAATCAGCAAACGATCAGCGGCTTTGTTTCAACACCCACTTCCCTCTTTTTTTAAAAAAAGCATGATCTGCTTTTTGCCCCCGGGCAATTTGGCTCCAGGGACCACGCATTCGCTCCATAAGATGCACAGACATTTCCCCTTACTTTTTAGGAAGAAAAAAGTGTGTCTTATGGAGCAAAAAATATGGTAACTGTCCAGGTGTCCTTCACCTTTTTACCTTTACATTAGGAAGGACCATAGCTCAGTGGCAGAACACCTGCTTTGCATGCAGAAGGTCTCAGGTGCAATCTTTGGCATCTCCAGTTTGGACTGAGAAATCCCTGCCTACAACCCTGGAGGCTGCTGCCAGCCAGTGTAGACAGTGTTGTTGCTAATTGGACCAAGGGTCTGAACCAGCACATTATGGGAAAGGACCATTGCTTAGTGGTGGAGCAGGTGTTGGGCATGAAGAAGGTCCTGCGTTAAATACCCAGCATCTCCAGTTTGGACTGGGAAAGCCCCCGGCCTGAGAACTGCTGCCAGCCAGTGTAGACAGTACTGAGCTAGACAGAGCCATCGTCTGACTCAATGCAAGGCAACGTGTGTTGCAGTGACAGATTCCCCCCTCCCTTTGTTCCTCTTACAGATCTGTGTGTAATGCAGACGTTGGCCGAAGGCCGGCGATTCCACAATCACTCCGACCAATTCTTCACGCTTGCGCTGCCAGCTCTCGCATCACCCTGAGAAAACGCCTTCCCTTGGCGTGCCATTGCACTTTCTTGGCATGGCGACCCCTTCCATTTCGTTAGAGCTCTTTGCTTTTTAAAAAAAACGAAGAAGAAAAAAATCTCCCTTGTATCAAATCGCAACCCCAACATCATCTTGCGGTGAGAATTCAATCCCTCCTTTCCCTCTTTTGTTTATTCTGTGGTTAGTGGAAGAGCCAGCGTCCCCTTCGCCTTGACGCTCCCGGCATCCCATAGATGATCCACGCCCCTCTCTCCGCAGAGGACGGCAGAGCAGAAATTAAACGCTTTCGGCCTGCGCTTGTTTGCAAAAGCCGAGCTCTGAGAACAAATAGCTCCCTTCAGCCAGCTGCAATAATCATATTTGTTTGCGCTTGGCACGTGTCCTGTCTCCTTCAGGGCAAGTTCACCCGGGCTCCCGAGACTTTGGAAAGGACCTGGAACCAAGGGAAACGGGCAGAGGGTTTTGCTGCAGGGACGAGCCTTTCAGGATGGCTTCAGGACAAGAGTATGGAACCTTGATAGGCTGCATGGATCCCTGTGAAGGCGGTGAAGGTCCTGTGTGAGTGTCTGGAGGCAGTTGGAGGATGGATGGCGGTCAACAGATTGAGGTTGAATCCTGACAAGACAGAAGTACTGTTTTGGGGGGGACAGGAGGCAGGCGGGTGTGGAGGACTCCTTGGTCCTGAATGGGGAAACTGTGCCCCTGAAAGGACCAGGTGGGAGTCATTTTGAACTCACAGCTGTCCATGGAGGCGCAGGTTAATTCTGTGTCCAGGGCGGCTGTCTACCAGCTCCATCTGGTATGCAGGATGAGACCCTCCCTGCCCGCAGACTGTTTCGCCAGAGTGGTGCATGCTCTGGTTATCTCCCGCTTGGACTACTGCAATGAGCTCTATGGGGGGCTACCTTTGAAGGTGACCTGGAAACTACAACTAATCCAGAATGTGGCAGCCAGACTGGTGACTGGGAGCGGCCACCGAGACCACATAATACTGGTCTTGAAAGACCTACGTTGGCTCCCAGTACGTTTCCAAGCACAATTCAAAGTGTTGGTGCTGAGCTTTAAAGCCCCAAACGGCCTCTGTCCAGAATACCTGAAGGAGCGTCTCCACCCCTATCATTCTGCCCGGACATTGAGGTCCAGCTCCGAGGGCCTTCTGGCGGTTCCCTCACTGCAAGAAGCCAAGTTACAAGGAACCAGGCAGAGGGCCTTCTCGGTGGTGGCGCCCGCCCTGTGGAACACCCTCCCATCAGATGTCAAGGAAACAAGCAACTACCTGACATTTAGAAGACATCTGAAGGCAGCCCTGCTTAGGGAAGCTTTTAATGTTTAATAAACTATTGTTTTTTAATATTTTGTTGGAAGCCGCCCAGAGTGGCTGGGGAAACCCAGCCAGATGGGCGGGGTATAAATAATAAATTCTATTCTATTCCGTAGTTCATGCATTGAACATAAGAACATCAGAAAAGCCTGATGGATGATGCCATCCTACTTCCTGTTCCCACACTGGAAAACCAGATTCCCTAAAGGGAAACCCGCAAGCAAGACTGGGACCTGAGGTTTCCAGCAACTGGTCTTCATTTTTTTAAAAAAATAATATTTATTAACGTTTCATAAACAATCAAAAGCTTCAAAGTTTAAACATAGGATACAAAAACAAAAAAAACTACAAAAATGAGAAAATACAAAACAAAACACATAAAGGTACACAATAGAGAACAGTTAACAGAATAGAGAAAAAAGAAGAAAAAACACCAAAAAACAAAAAAGATTAGTATTTTCATATCTTATACTTCATTCACTAGTTTCTTGACCTCCTCACACCTCCCTTTTTGTATTCCAGTTCAGATATTTAGTTCAGCAAATCCTTACCCTCTATCATTTATCCTTACTCAACATGTTAACCTATAATAAATTTATATTTTCCACCATTATCAATCCATATTTACATATTCTTGTTAATCTTTTAACCAACACCGCTTGTTTTCAATCCAACATCCCTTTAACATTCATTAATTTTACAGTATTTCTGTAGATAGTCTTTAATTTTTTTCCATTCTTCTTCCACCGCCTCTTCTCCCTGATCTCGGATTCTGCCAGTCATTTCTGCCAATTCCATGTACTCTATCACCTTCATCTGCCATTCTTCCAGGGTGGGTAGATCTTGTGTCTTCCAATACTTTGCGATGAGTATTCTTGCTGCTGTTGTTGCATACATAAAAAAAGTTCTGTCCTTCTTTGGCACCAATTGGCCGACAATGCCCAGGAGAAAGGCCTCTGGTTTCTTCAGGAAGGTATATTTAAATACCTTTTTCAGTTCATTATATATCATTTCCCAGAAAGCCTTAATCCTTGGGCACGTCCACCAAAGGTGAAAGAATGTACCTTCCGTTTCTTTACATTTCCAACAACTGGTCTTCAGAAGCACTGCTGCCTGTGACCCTGGAGGCAGTGCATAGCCAACGTGACTGGCAGCCATTGATACCCTGCTGTCCCATCAGCTTGTCCAATCCATAGCACATCATGTGCTCCAAAGTCCTGAGTTCAATACCCCGCATCTCTGTTTTATTATCATTATCGTTATTTTATTACCTGACTGGGAGGCTCCCAACAGAATGTTATAAACACAATAAAACATCAAACAGGAATGAAATGTCAATATCAGGAAAGATTTCTGACATTGCGGCGGGGAAAACTCTTGCATGAATTCTCAAAGAGCTCGTTGTATCGTGGAAAAAATCTCATTTTAAAAAACAATTCATGAACAGCTGCAAGAGTCACAGACACAGAGATGGCTCCTCCTCATTGCATTTCAGGAGGGAGACAGAAATCGGGGGGGGGGGAATCTGTGCAAGTAAATTTGAGGTCAAGACTTTCAGAAAACCCCATCCCTTCCCATCATAGTGGGGGAGACTGTGACCAAGAGGCCTATAGCGCCCACTCACTTTACTAACTGTTGGCAAGTAACTTCAGAGTCTCCTCTCTTATGGTTCTTTACCGGGGGTCGGCATCCTGCGGCCCATTGGCCACAAGCGGCCCACGGGGGTTGTTTAAATGGCCCATGAGCCACCCCCGAACCGAGCTGCCCGCTTGGCGAGTCCCCACTCGCTGCTCTAAACTGGTGCAGCGCAGAGTAGAGCAGAGACTCGCTTCCTCAGCGCTGAAAATTGCATCTGCGCATGCACTGGAAATTGTATCTGCGCAGACACCAGAAAACGCATCTGTGCAGACACGATTTGGAGCAATCTCCGCAGAAGTGAACTGGCCCAGGCAAGGCAAACCTTGCCGACCCCTGTTCTTTACCATTAAATCAGACAATCCTTAGAATAGAGGATGCTCTCAAAATTGGCTGCCATTTTATGACAGTCAGTGTGGTGGAGTGGGATGAGTGTTAGACTAGGACCCGTGAGACCAGAGTTAGAATCCCCTCTTGGCCATGAAGCTCACTGAGTAGCCTTGGGCCAATCACTGCCTTCTCTCAGCTTTGCCTACCTGACAGGGTCGTTGCAAGAATTGAAGGATTTGACATGAGCCAACAGTGTGACGCGGCAGCTAAAAAAGCCAATGCAATTCTGAGCTGCATCAATAGGAGTATAGCATCTAGATCAAGGGAAGTAATAGTGCCACTGTATTCTGCTCTGGTCAGACCTCACCTGGAGTACTGTGTCCAGTTCTGGGCACCACAGTTCAAGAAGGACACTGACAAGCTGGAACGTGTCCAGAGGAGGGCAACCAAAATGGTCAAAGGCCTGGAAACGATGCCTTATGAGGAACGGCTAAGGGGGCTGGGCATGTTTAGCCTGGAGAAGAGGAGGTTAAGGGGTGATATGATAGCCATGTTCAAATATATAAAAGGATGTCATATAGAGGAGGGAGAAAGGTTGTTTTCTGCTGCTCCAGAGAAGCAGACACGGAGCAATGGATCCAAACTACAAGAAAGAAGATTCCACCTAAACATTAGGAAGAACTTCCTGACAGTAAGAGCTGTTCGACAGTGGGATTTGCTGCCAAGGAGTGTGGTGGAGTCTCCTACTTTGGAGGTCTTTAAGCAGAGGCTTGACAACCATATGTCAGGAGTGCTCTGATGGTGTTTCCTGCTTGGCAGGGGGTTGGACTCGATGGCCCTTGTGGTCTCTCTTCCAACTCTATGATTCTATGAAGGAGGAGGGGGAGAACCGAGTGTGCCAACTCAATGGTGATGGTGGCGATAGTTTTCCCTACAAGACCCTGGAAAGATACAATGACCAAGGCATTGTGGGTAAATAAAATGGTGGCCTTCCAAAGGAGCCACAGAACTTATCTCTGCTGTAGCTCCAACTCCCAGGGAGACAAAAAACGCCCCCTGCCAGCACCCAATGGCACGAAATAAATGGGTACCTTGAATGGGAGTTCAGAAATGCCTATTCATTCATCAGCACAATCTTTTTGGGACAGATGAAAAGTGGACCAAAAGGGGAAGCAAGAATAAATATCGACAAAAGAAGAATGGCAGACAAAATTAATGGACTACGCAGAATTGGATAAAATGACAGGAAGGATTCAAAACCTGCGGGACCAGAGATTTACAGAAGATTGGAAGAAATGTACGAACAATTTGAAGAGCAACTGTAATCAACAAATCACGCCAGTAGGACTACAAGAAGTTTTGTAAGGAGAAATATTTGAAATATTGCAAAGAAGAGAGATATTAGTTATGAGTTTTAAATGTAATAGTGAAAATAAGAAATGTAAATCAAGTAAATAGATTGGAAAATTTTCAGATGTGATTGATGGAAGTAAAAAAAAAATTGTAGAAGATGTTAAACTACGTTTAATTATTGTTGAAAATGATATGTTGAAAATTAATTTAAAAATTAGAAAAAAGAAAAGTGGACCAAAAGGGGTGCCCTATGGCTCAATTCTACCTTCACTTCAGATGTTTTTTAAGTAGACCCTCAACAGCCGTCCATCAGGGGCTTTGCAGCAGTGAATTTCTCAGAAATTCCGGGTCCCTTCCACCTCTGTGCTTTTGCAAATGCACACCCCTAGTCAGTCCAGACAAAGCTGCCTGGGATGGGCACATGGCCTGACTCTGTACCCCTTCTGCATTCCCCTCATGGAAAGTAGATTCCTCTGAGCTCGCAGGCAGCCCAACAGTGCCCCCTGTCGCCGGTCATCCCACCCCACAGCGGGCTGTCATCTGGAAGGAGCCTTTGGACTTTGCTACGGACAGAGACAGCTGTGGAGAGAAAATGCGCCACGTCAGGCCCGAGGCCTGCTGGGTATTTGCTTGCTTTCTTTAGGCACAGAGTCTGAGGGCTGCGCGGAATTTGTTTGGGACGCATCCCTGGACATTTGACCTGCCTCTTGTTGAGTGAGGAAACCTCAGCTCTGGGCATGCTGGCGATGATCTGCTCTTTGGGAAATGTTCAGCGGAGATGTTGAACTTCCTCCCGGATGGACACCAGAGAGAGGTTTTGGGTTTAATGGCCCAGATGGAGTTACTCATAGCAGAGCTTCTTGCAAGGGTGGGCAGGCAGTGGAAGGGAGGCTGGCGGGGGGGGGGGAGAAAGTCCCAACTATTTAGCTTGCATTGTACCAGTGGAGTTGTATATCTATTATATGAGCGCGTTCCGCCAGACCGGCAAGAATAGAAATTCTATGCTGGGGGACACTGAGGGATGGAGAGAAGTGCCTTGCCCCAGGGCAGCGAGGGAAAACCACTTCCGCTTACAAAAAAGGTGGTATTGCGAGCTACATGCCCCCAGCACGCGCACGGCAGCTGGCTCTCAGCCTCCACTCGATTGAGGGAATCCCCGGCAGCGTCATCCCCTGAACAGCCAATTGGCTGGCTCAGGGGGAGTGGCCTGCTCTATTTAACGCAGGCGGGGCCGGGGATCTCCCTCTTTTGCCGCCTCCAGCTGCTCCAGTTTCCCACCCTCCCGCCCTTTAAGGTTTTCATCTTTGACCTTGCTATGGACCTCGGTTGGTCACCGTTAAGGAGCCTGGTAGGAATTTTTTCCACTTGGCAAATTGGCACCAGCCAATTGGTTTTTCACCTACCTCATAGCAAATCGTCTGGGTATTGGCAGTTAGGCATTCGTATAGTTCTGTAGATGGAAAGAGGGGTGGTAGCGCCATCACCTGCCCCACATATTGAAGGGTAGTACGATAAAGGATTCCAGGGGGTGTGGCCCTGTCCGAAGCCTGGGGAGGTGAGGGCCTAAGGCACTCCCCCTATCAGTGACCCCGGGGGCGTTCCTAGTTGATGTGCATCAGCAGGACTCCCCCTACTGGTGATTAATCCTTCCTGGACTTCAGCCGGACGGCTGAAGCCGGATAGTCAGTTAGGATCAATGCCTAAGCCAATACCACTCATCACCTGTAACCAATAAAGTTGTGGCCATATTTAGCCCATTAACCTTAAATAATTGTGTCATGTGTCTTCATTTCCACTGGGGGGGGGACGGGAACTTGCCACGCAATACTTAGTTCTCCTTTGGGCCCATTAGGCCCATTTTACAGATGGGGATCACTAAATCCAAGGAACTATAGCCATGGCAGGGGGTTCTTATGCTGCCCAAACTGAAAGCAGTCCTTGTTCACAGCATGGATTGACTTTGTTTTAACAACAACAACACAATCAGGTGTTGTCTTAATTATATTTTGGGTTTTGGAGATTTTTTTAAAAAAAGCAGTTCCTTATACAATATCTACATGCCTAAGGCTGTAATCCTGAGTGCATACAATTACCTGACAGTAAATCGTATTGGACTCAGTGGGTTTACTTCTGAAGTCATATGGATACGGTGGTGTTGTAAGCAACCCTTTAAGTCCAGCTGGTTTAAAATGGCATCTAACAGAGCAGGCCTGTGCATTGTTTACTCAGGTGTAAGACCTACTGAGTTCAGGGAGGCTTTCTCGCAGGGAAAATGTGCACAGGATTGCAGCCGGAACTTAATACAAGAAGCCCTATTCAAGTCTGTATTCATAATTTCTAAACTTAATCCGCAACTCGCTATGTATCAGACACGATGAATTTGAAGTCTGCTTTTCTATGCAAAGAAAATAGTGAATTGGGGGCAGAAATGCCCAACTCTGGAGGCCATTATACGTATGACACAATGGACCTCAAACTGTGTGTATTATTGTGTAAATTATGAATATTTAGACCCCGTCATCCAAACAGCACTCTCTTTCAATGGATATAAAGTATGTACTCCAAAGGCATGTGGAGGGGGGAAATGATTAGAGCAGGCTTCCTCAACCTCATCCCTCCAGATGTTTTTGGCCTACAACTCCCATGATCCCTAGCTAGCAGGACCAGTGGTCAGGGATGATGGGAATTGTAGTCTCAAAACATCTGGAGGGCCGAGGTTGAGGAAGCCTGGATTAGAGTCTTGGGATTATACTCTCAAGGGCCTGTTAAATTGCAAGTAGATGTGTTTTAGTTGTTATAGCCATCGGTTCACAGGTTAAATAAATGGCATGCATTGTGTAGGTTGAAAAATCCTATTTTGCATGGTGCAGCCTTTGGATCATCTGAGTGCAAAACTCTCATTTTAGTTAATTTTTGCATGGGTGGCGTTCTCACAGAACTGGTAATCAGTCTCTCATCCAGGTGTAGAAGCTGTTTGACAGGGGAAGGGATTCCCTCAGAAGGTGGTGGACTCGCTTTCCTAGGTGGTTTTTAAGCAGAGGTTTAATAATAATAATAATAATAATAATAATAATAATAATAATAATAATAATAATAATTTATTATTTATACCCCGCCCATCTGGCTGGGTTTCCCCAGCAACTCTGGGTTGTTTCCAACAGAATATTAAAATGCAATAACCTATTAAACATTAAAAGCTTCCCTAAACAGGGCTGCCTTCAGATGTCTTCTAAAAGTCTGGTAGTTGTTGTTCTCTTTGACATCTGGTGGGAGGGCGTTCCACAGGGCGGGCGCCACTACTGAGAAGGCCCTCTGCCTGGTTACCTGTAACTTCACTTCTCGCAGAGAGGGAACTGCCAGAAGGCCCTCGGCGCTGGACCTCAGTGTCCGGGCAGAACAATGGGGGTGGAGATGCTCCTTCAGGTACACTGGGCCGAGGCCGTTTAGGGCTTTAAAGGTCAACACCAACACTTTGAATTGTGCTCGGAAACGTACTGGGAGCCAGTGTAGGTCTTTCAAGACAGGTGTTATATGGTCTTGGTGGCCGCTCCCAGTCACCAGTCTAGCTGCCGCATTCGGGATTAGTTGTAGTTTCCGAGTCACCTTCAAAGGTAGCCCCACAGAGAGCGCATTGCAGTAGTCCAAGCAGGAGATAACCAGAGAATGCACCACTCTGGCGAGACAGTCTGTGGGCAGGGAGGGTCTCAGCCTACGTACCAGATGGAGCTGGTAAACAGCTGCCCTGGACACAGAATTGACCTGCGCCTCCATGGACAGCTGTGAGTCCAGAATGACTCCCAGGCTGCGCACCTGGTCCTTCAGGGGCACAGTGACCGCATTCAGGACCAGGGATGACCCTCTGCCATGGATTCCCCATTGCTGGAAGTAGCAAGGCTTCTGAATCCCAGTTGCTGGAAACCCCCGGATCGGAGAGTTGCTCCTCAGCTGCTGCTTACTGGTTTCCCACTGGGTTATCTGGTTGGCCACTGTGCAAAGACTAGACGGGCCACTGGACTATCCAGGAGGCCCTTCTCATGTTCTTAAATAGTAGGGACAGTTCCTGGAAAATAGGGGCTACTGGAGCATGTGCAGTGCAGAGACCCCACCCCATCTAATAGCATCATTGCTTTAAAAAGAGATGACTCCTTTGACCTCCCCCATCGGCCTTGTCTATCAAGTTCCTTATAGCCTCCATCCGGCTGCTGTTTCCATATCCCGAGCAGCGAGAGAGAGTTTGTATACAATGCTGTCAACACCCGTACGAGTGGGCGGATTTTCCAAATCATCAGTAACCCGAGTGGCACTCCGAGCCCGAATTCTTTCTTCCTCAGTGTCAACAGCACACGGCCCCGGGGGTATCTCGTTACAAATGATCTCCCGTCCACTTGATGGGCAGAAGGGAACCCTGCCAGCGGTAACTGTGACAGGCTCGGGTGTTTTTATAGGCGCGGTAGTTAATAGGCTGGATAATGTGAAGGATTATCCCCTTTAACCCCAAGATGTCGGGGGCAGGGGCAGTCGAGGGAGAACCCTGTCACAGAAGCCCCTTTAGGGAAGTGGTGGCCAAAGAAACTTCCGCTCCCAAGTAGGAAGGGGTGAAATTCCCGTTTCAATTTAACCCAGTTTCTCGTTTTTCAGATCTTAAATTAGGTCCTTGGCGTTGCCACGCCAGTTTTGTAGCCATTCATTTTTTTAAAAGATGTGTTTTATTGCTTATAAACTTAGTACAATATGCAACAACAATAGCAGCCGGTCTGTCGCTTCTTCTCATTCCATTCGTTTATTTTTAAAGTCCTTGTGAAAGTTCATCAACATCATAGTGCGAGTTTTCCCCAATACAGTGGTACCTCGGGTTAAGTACTTAATTTGTTCCGGAGGTCTGTTCTTAACCTGAAACTGTTCTTAACCTGAAGCACCACTTTAGCTAATGGGGCCTCCTGCTGCTGCCGCGCCACCACCACGTGATTTCTGTTCTCTTCCTGAAGCAAAGTTCTTAACCCGAGGTACTATTTCTGGGTTAGCGGAGTCTGTAACCTGAAGTGTATGTAACCCGAGGTACCACTGCATACACTATTTTTTTCCAAGGTAGCGCAGTGGTTAGAGTGTTGTACTAGGACCTGAGAGACCTGGGTTCAAATCCCCATTTGGCCATTGGGTGACCTTGGGCCAGTCACTGCTTCGGTCATCCGAACCTGCTTCACAGGGTTGTGGGGACTGAAGGAGAACTTGAGCTCCTTGAAGAAAAAGCTGGGATATAGATGCAAAAGCTAAATAACGTGCGTTTTTTGTAAAGCGATTTCCCCCGGATGCAATACATTTTTCTATGTCATTGTCACAAAGTATATTCGCTGTTCGTGCACACTTGACCCCAGTTCAATGCAATCTGTGTTCTCATTACTTGGCCTTGTCTCTTCCCAGGGCTAGCAGAATAAGGTATGCCAACTATGGAGATGCAGATATTATTAAATTGCATGATTTGCACAGGATGTGGAGCTGAGCTTTGGATATTTTGTGATGGATTCAAATTACAAGAAAGGAGATTCCAAGTGAACATTAGGGGGAACTTTTTGCCAGCAAGAGCTGTTCGACGTGGAACAGTTTCCCTCGGGAGGTTGTGGACTCTCCTCCTTGGAGGTTTCTAAGCAGAGGTTGAATGGTCATCTGTCGTGGATGCTTCAGTTCAGATTCTTGCATTTCAGGGGGTTGGATCCTGTTCCCACAGTGGCCAACCAGATACCTATAGGAGGCTAACAAATAGGACATAAGAATAACAGCTGCTTGCCCCACTTGTGGTTCCACCTGGCATTCAGCAGCAGAACATGGACTTATCTTCCAACGGGATAGATTAAGAAAAGTGATGGATAATTGTCAGAGCTGCTCTCAGGTCCCAGCTCACAGAGGACCACGCTAGCCGGCAATATTGTATAAAAGTCTTTATTGCGTTACAGTTTCCATTTTCAAGCCGCAGCGTGCAGCTCTACGTCTTAGAAGCTAGACCGGCGAAGCTCCGTCTGAGTCTCCGCCTCCTGTACACCAACTTAATACCCTCGCCTTACTCCACCTCTTCCGTCTTTCCCTTCTTCTCTGGGTCCCTCTGGGTCCCTCTGCCCCCCTGGGTCTCTTCCTTCCTAGACTCTTCCGACGCTGACCCCCCGGACCCTTCTCCTTCCTTGCGGCGGGCTTTGGGACCCGGCTCCCTTTCCGGGCTGCTTACTGTGCCGCCTTCCTGTGTATTTGAACTTGGCGCGCGCGCCCAACCTTCCACCTTCCTCTTGACCGTTTCCTCACTCCCCGACGGAGGTGTGGCCAGTCCTGACTCATGCTCTCCCTCCTGCGGCGAGCCGCCTGATCCCGATACCTGGCGCCCTTCCTCCCTACTGCTCCCTATTGGGGAAGCTGGCCCCGATTTCCAACTGCTGCTCTCTGAGCCCCCTCGGGTCCCTCCTTCCCGGGGTGTCCCCCTGGGTCCCCCCTTGCTCTGGCCACGGGCGCTCCTTTCTGCGAGTCTTCCGAATCACTGGAAAGACTCGGAGATCTCGGGCCGCCGTCCTCGCTCATATTTCCTTCTGATTCCTCCCCCTCGCTCTCTGCTCTCCCTCTTTCCTGTGCCTCTGCTCCTGAACCCCTGACAATAATGAATATAATAAGAAGCAAAATGTATAAGGAGATTAATCTAACTAACAGTAGTTATAAATGAATACAGACAGACAACGAGAATTGTAAAAACAGGAGGATTTAGTTGTTTATGGTTATACAAAGGACAAGGGACGTGGGTGGTGCTGTGGGTTAAACCACAGAGCCTAGGACTTGCCAATCAGAAGGTCAGCGGTTCGAATCCCCGTGACGGGGTGAGCTCCCGTTGCTCAGTCCCTGCTCCTGCCAACCTAGCAGTCCGAAAGCACCTCAAAGTGCAAGTAGATAAATAGGTACCGCTCCAGCAGGAAGGTACCGTATTTTTCGCTCTATAACACGCACCCGAACATAACACGCACGTAGTTTTTAGAGGAGGAAAATCCGTAGGCATGCCACCCATAGGCATTCCCTCCATAACATGCACAGACATTTCCCCTTACTTTCTAGGAGGAAAAAAGTGAGTGTTATGGTGCAAAAAATACGGTAAACGGCGTTTCCGTGCTCTGCTCTGGTTTGCCAGAAGCGGTTTAGTCCTGCTGGCCACATGACCCGGAAGCTGTACGCCGGCTCCCTCGGCCAGTAAAGCGAGATGAGCGCCGCAACCCCAGAGTCGGCCACGACTGGACCTAATGGCCAGGGGTCCCTTTACCTTTACCTTTACCTTTACACATTAGCTAGAGAATGCCATTGCAAAATTCAGAGAAGTGCAGATTTCATAGAACAGGAGTGTTTGGGTTCACATATTGTTTTGGAAGATGCCAATTGGATAGATTTGCCTTCCATTTCTTCTCTATGCCAAGGCTCTTCTCTTCTCTCTCTCTCTCTCTCTCTCTCTCTCTCTCTCTCTCTCTCTCTCCTTCCTAAGATCTGGGTATGCTTTAGGATAATTAGGTAATGAGGGTTGTCAATGGCTTGGAGCAGGTTTCTGCACTCTTTGCCAAGACTAGTGGAGTGGGAAAGAACTAGGAAAGAAAAGATGGGGATAAATTTGTCCCATCAGGTTTTAATAAAACAGCCTGAGGCCGGGTGAGAAGTTTGTGGGGCAATTGCAGCAACTCGCTTGATGTCATCCCAAAGCCATCGCCTACAATTTGAGAGAGTTGGAATGCTCCCTTTGATACAATTCTTGGACCTCCCTCGATAGGGCGGGGGAGAGGAAAGTGTGGGCAGAACAGTCAGGGTCACATATAGTCTCTGCTTAAGAAGAGGGGATGGGAAAGGAAATGGGTTTGCTCCCGAAATTTCTCAGAATTCACTTTGTCACTTTATTATTTTATGTATTGCAATTATATACAGCGCAATGGTGCTGGAGGAGACTCTTGAGAGTCCCATGGACTGCAAGATGATCCAACCTATCCATTCTGAAGGAAATCAGCCCTGAGTGCTCACTGGAAGGACAGATCCTGAAGCTGAGGCTCCAGTAATTTGGCCACCTCATGAGAAGAGAAGACTCCCTGGGAAAGACCCTGATGTTGGGAAAGATGGAGGGCACAAGGAGAAGGGGACGGCAGAGGACGAGATGGTTGGACAGTGTTCTCGAAGCTACCAGCATGAGTTTGACCAAACTGCGGGAGGCAGTGGAAGACAGGAGTGCCTGGCGTGCTCTGGTCCATGGGGACATGACTAAATGACTAAACAACAATGGTGCAATCGCCCTGCCTCCAGCCAGCCAGCCTTTCTTGGTGCTTCTGGCCTCCACTTCTAGGCAATCTCTGCTACCGATGAGAACCTCAGCGTACCTAACCAAACTGTGCCTGGACACAAGCTATGGGTAGTGTGATACATTGGGCAAAAGACTTTGGATATAATATACAGCTTGAGGAATGGGAAAGGCTGTGGAATGAAAGGATAAAATTTACAGCCTGCAATGCTTTGAAAGAGAATATAATAATAATAATAATAATAATAATAATAATAATAATAATAATTTATTATTTATACCCTGCCCATCTGGCTGGGTTTCCCCAGCCACTCTGGGCAGCTTCCAACTGAATATTAAAAACAGTACAGCATCAAACATTAAAAACTTCCCTAAAGAGGGCTGCCTTCAGATGACTTTTAAAAGTAAAATAGTTGTTTAGTTCCTTGACATCTGATGGGAGGGCGTTCCACAGGGCGGGCGCCACTACCGAGAAGGCCCTCTGCCTGGTTCCCTGTAGCTTTGCTTCTCGCAATGAGGGAACCGCCAGAAGGCCCTCGGCGCTGGACCTCAGCGTCTGGGCTGAACGATGGGGATGGAGACGCTCCTTCAGGTATACTGGACCGAGGCCATTTAGGGCTTTAAAGGTCAGCACCAACACTTTGAATTGTGCTCGGAAACGTACTGGGAGCCAATGCAGATCTCTCAGAACTGGTGTTATGTGGTCCCGGCGGCCACTCCCAGTCACCAGTCTAGCTGCCGCATTCTGGATTAATTGCAGTTTCCGGGTCACCTTCAAAGGTAGCCCCACGTAGAGTAGTGGGGTAGTCCAAGCGGGAGATAACTAGAGCATGCACCACTCTGGCAAGACAGTCCGTGAGCAGGTAGGGTCTTAGCCTGCGTACCAGGTGGAGCTGGTAGACAGCTGCCCTGGACACAGAATTAACCTGTGCCTCCATGGACAGCTGTGAGTCCAAAATGACTCCCAGGCTGTGCACCTGGTTCTTCAGGGGCACAGTTACCCCATTCAGGACCAGGGAATCCCCCACACCCGCCCGCCCCCTGTCCCCCAAAAACAGTACTTCTGTCTTGTCAGGATTCAACCTCAATCTCTTAGCCGCCATCCATCCTCCAACAGCCTCCAGGCACTCACACAGGACCTTCACCGCCTTCACTGGTTCTGATTTAAAGGAGAGGTAGAGCTGGGTGTCATCTGCATACTGATGAACACCCAGTCCAAACCCCCTGATGATCCCTCCCAGCAGCTTCATATAGATGTCAAAAAGCATGGGGATGAGGACAGAACCCTGAGGCACCCCACAAGTGAGGGCCCAAGGGTCTGAACACTCATCCCCCACCACCACTTTCTGGACACGGCCCAGGAGGAAGGAGCGAAACCACTGTATAACAGTGCCCCCAGCTCCCAGCCCCTCTAGACGGTCCAGAAGGATATTATGGTCGATGGTATCAAACGCTGCTGAGAGATCCAGCAGAACTAGGAAACAGCTCTCACCTTTGTCCCTAGCCCGCCGGAGATCATCAACCAGCGCGACCAAGGCAGTTTCAGTCCCATGGTGAGGCCTGACTCCCGATTGGAAGGGATCCAAATGGTCCGCATCCTCCAGGCATGCTTGGAGTTGTCTGGCAACCACCCGCTCAATCACCTTGCCCAAGAATGGTAAATTTGAGACTGGGCAATAGTTGGCCAAATTGGCTGGGTCTAAAGATGTTTTTTTAAGAAGCAGTTTAATGACCGCCTCTTTCAGCGGGCTGGGAAGGCTCCCTCACAGAGGGAAGCATTCACCACCCCACAGAGCCCATCGCCCAGCCATTCCAGGCTCGCTTTTATCAGCCAGGATGGGCAAGGATCAAGGAGACAGGTGGTCAGTTTCACTTGTCCAAGCAGCCTGTCCACATCCTCGGAGGTAACAGATTGGAATTGATCCCGTGTAACAGGACTAGACAAAACTCTAGCACTCTCCCACCCTGGCCCTGCTCCCACGGTGGAGTCTACCTCCTTCTGAATCTGAGTGACTTTATCTGCAAAAAACTTTGCAAAAGCATTGCAGGAGATCTTGGGGTCCCTACCAGGCCCTGGTGGTGCAGTTGGTTCCAATAGATTGTGAACCACCTTAAAAAGTCTCCTGCTGCTGTTTTCTGCAGATGCAATGGAGGCGGTGAAGAAGGCCCTCTTCGTTGTCGCCATTGCCACTTGGTAGGCTCGACGTTGAGCTCTAGCCCGTGTCCGGTCTGATTCAGAATGAGTTTTCCGCCACTGGCGCTCTAGCCGTCTCAACGATTGTTTCATCACCCTCAGCTCCGGGGAAAACCACGGGGCTGACCGGGCTCCATGCAATCGGAGAGGGCGCTTCGGAGCCAGACAGTCAATAGCCCTGGTTAACTCCGCATTCCAGCGGGCCACCAGGGAATCGGCTGAAAGGCCATCAACATGGGATAAAGCATCCCCTACCACTCTCTGGAAACCATTTGGATCCATTAAGTGGCGGGGGCGGACCATCCGAATCGGTCCCACCTCCCTGCAGAGGGGAAGGGTCACGGAGAAGTCCAGTTGCACCAGGAAGTGATCTGACCATGGCACTTCTTTTGTTTCGCTTTTAGTTAATGTCAGATCACCAACATCCGTAGAGGTAAACACCAAGTCTAAGGCATGTCCGTGGCTATGAGTTGGGCCAAACTTATTCAGGGACAGCCCCATGGAGGCCATGCTTTCCACGAAGTCCCGAGCAGCCCCTTGTAAGGTTGTGTCGGCATGGATGTTAAAATCCCCCAGGACAACCAAGCTAGGTGTCTCCAGGAGCATATCTGCCATGACCTGAAGCAGCTCGGGCAGGGAATCCTTGGTGCAGCGGGGAGGTCGGTACACCAATAGGAATCCTGTACTGCCCCTATTGCCCAACTTCCAGAACATGCACTCAGAAAATTGGGTCTTCCCAATAGGACGCCTGGTGCAGACTAATGACTTCCTAAAAATCACTGCAAACCCCCTCCCCGCCCACATGACCTGGGTTGCTGTGCATAAGAGAAACCTGGTGGGCAAGCAGCGGCAAGGACAGGCCCATCTGCCTCATCCAACCAGGTCTCTGTCACACATGTAGGTCAAATCCTCAATCCACAATTAGGTTGTGGATGGCAGTGGTTTTATTCATCACTGACCTGGCATTGCACAGCAACACTTTCAGGTCATGTGGGTTTCCCTTGCTGATTCCAGTATCCTTCCGGTCAGGACCAGACCTGGAGGCAGGGATAGTCCTCAAACAACGACTAAACCTGCCTCCTCGGTAATATGATGAAAATGATGTATAGATGGTATATTACACCAGTGAAATTAGCTAAAATGTATAAGCCAAATAATAAATGTTGGAAATGTAAAGAAAAAGAAGGAACATTTTGTCATATGTGGTGGGAATGTAAAAAGTAAAGAACTTCTGGGAAATGATATATAATGAGATGAAAAAGATGTTGAAATACACATTTTTTAAAAACCAGAAGCATTTTTACTTGGTATTATAGGTCAGGACATTAATAGGCAAGATGTTTAATTGTTTTTATATGCAACAACTGCGGCAAGAGTATTGTTAGCCCAGAAATGGAAACAAGAAGAAATTCCGACGAAAGAAGAATGGCAGACAAAATTAATGGACTATGCAGAATTGGACAAAATGACAGGAAGGATTCAAAACCTGCGGGACCAGAAATTTACAGAAGATTTGAAGAAGTATATGAATTATTTGAAGAGCAACTGTAATCAACAAATTACGCTAGTATGGCTACAAGAAGTTTTGTAAGGAGAAATATACGAAGTGTTACAAAGTGGAAAAAGATAGAGATATTGGTTATGAGTTTGAAATGTAATAGGGAAAATAAGAAATGCATACTGAGAGATTAGATTGGAAAATTTTCAGACAGGACTGATAGAAGTCAAAAAAAAAAAGATGTAAAAGTATGCTTAATTACTGTTGAAAATGATATGTTAAAAAACTAATAAAAAAATTAATATATAACAAGCTACTGGCAGTGGTCTCCCCACTGGTGCCAGTCATGGTGCCAGCCAGTCTAACTTCCACAGGCAGACAGACTCATCAGACAAAGGCCTCTGAAGCCAATCTCAACTGGAAGAAGTCCATCTGGAAGAAGACTGTCCTTTAGATAATCTGGGCCTATGCCATCTAGTGAATCTAAAGCAGAGATGGGTAATAACTCTCCAGATTCACCCAGAAGTGGCTCAAGGCTTGTTGAGCATTTGGTGAACCCTGAGAAAGCTCTCCTCCTCCTCTGCCTCTCCAAAGGCCCCAAAATTTACCTCAGATGGCACGTCCTTCACCACCCAGTGTCCCAGAATACCCAGCAGGAAACAGACAGACTTTTCATGAGGGAAAAGGCAGGCGGGAAATTGAAACTGTGCACCTATATAGACAAAAATGGTGAACATTTTCAAAACTGAAATTCGTTTGTTTCAAAGCAAGTGGGTTTCTGTTTTGTTTTTTAAACCCAATTCTTTGAGAATTTTGCCTCTTTCTAATTGCAAAGAGTAAAAGTAAAGGGGCCCCTGACCACTAGGTCCAGTCGTGGCCGATTCTGGGGTTGCGGCGCTCATCTTGCTTTATTGGCTGAGGGAGCCGGCGTACAGCTTCCAGGTCATGTGGCCAGCATGACTAAGCCGCTTCTGGCGAACCAGAGCAGTGCATGGAAATGCTTTTTACCTTCCCGCCAGAGTGGTACCTATTTATCTACTTCTACTTTGAAGTGCTTTTGAACTGCTAGGTTGGCAGGAGCAGGGACTGAGCAACGGGAGCTCACCCCGTCGCGGGGATTCGAACCGCCGACCTTCTGATCAGCAAGCCCTAGGCTCTGTGGTTTAACCCACAGTGCCACCCACGTCCCTAATTGCAATATGTACGGCCTTGCATTTAAGGAGTATGACCCTTCTTTATTTCCTTTCACCCGCGAACGATCTCGAAGGAGGATGCCAGGTGGAAAAAAAGATCCATCTTGACTCAAGCGAGGAGGACCTCTTTGGAAAAAGTCACATCACGTCGGGAGATATGGCGCCTCCCTCTGTCTCCTGGCGTCTGTCCTCCCACCTGCTCCAGGAGGTGCAAAATATTCCATGGTCTTCAGTAGAGGCATTCTCCACAAAGGGAGAATGGGCTGGAAATCTCTTTGGGGGAGAAGTCTGCCATTACCGACGTGCCGAAGGGATGGAGTAGGAGGCAAGTTTGGCAGGCAGTTCAAGGGACAGGAGAACAATAGACCAGTCGCGCAAGTGGAAAGTCTATTTCATTTTATTCCCTTCTCTCTTTTTCCCCCTGGTCTTGGGCTGCCCCTGAGCGTTCTTGGGGGCTCGAAATGCAACTGGTGCCTTAGCATCAAGGCAGGAGTGATATCACCGCGCTGATTCATCTCTCTGCAGTTGTTCCGAATCTGAATGGAACTAGGGTTTCCCATCCTCAGAGGATTTGGGCTAGTCAGACAGGATTGCTTGGTATGCAGGGCACTTTGCCAGCCCGTCACAAGTGTTTGCGCTGCTGGCTGCTTCGTTCCTAGACCTTCCCCCCCTTCTTTCCAGAGAACCCTCGCCTTGCAAGCAATATTGGATAATCTTTAATTAGAGTTCTTTACTGCTCTGTGCTTCAGAGAGAGGGGGAGGCTGCCGTGACTTGCAGCGTAAGCCTAAGATGTCTAATCAGAAGGCCTACTGAATCCAATGAGGCTTCCTCCTGGGTAAGTGGGGTCAGGATTGCAGCCGTTACCCAGGCAAGGCTGAGACGGCTACATGGACGGATCACACAGGGTCCCTGGACATTTGACGGTCTATTGATCCCTGTGCCACCGCTGTGATCGCTTCCCCGCTGCCGCCAACCCGTTTCTCTCGAGTACACACGGAGTCCAGACAGTTGTTAACATTAATCCAAATACAGTGGTATCTCAGGTTGCATACACTTCAGGTTACAGACGCTTCAGGTTACAGCTAACCCAGAAATAGTACCTCGGGTTAAGAACTTTGCTTCAGGATGAGAACATAAATTGTGCTCCAGCGGTGCCACGGCAGCAGGAGACCCCATTAGCTAAAGTGGTGCTTCAGGTTAAGAACAGTTTCAGGTTAAGAACGGAACTCTGGAACGAATTAAGACTTAACCCGAGGTACCACTGTAAACAAGTTTATTTTATAAGCATTAACAAGTTTATGGTTTCGGATAATTTTTCTTGTCAGTTTCTTAATCTTAGTTTCTTTACCGGCCTATACCTTCCTAATAACTTCTAAATGATTATCCCAACTGTCTATCTGACTCCTCTTAACAGATTCTCTCACTCTCTCACATCAAACTATCCCAACCCACAGACTTATCCTCCCTCTCTCTTCTCTAACACCCGACTGACTCCTCAACAACTCTAACTCCTCCCCTTGGGTTCCCACTGCCAATCACTTCACACTCATTTAACCCTTTCCTTATGACCCAGCATGATGTCACCTAGGAGAGCAAACGCCACAGGCGTCACACCAAGGCTGGCACAAACGTGAAGTTGGGAGGCTGGAAGCAGGCGTGGTTGGAGGGCCGAGCAGGCGTGAATGACCACGGCCTGGCAAGGCTTTGAAATCTCAGCTCAAGCATCCATGACAGATGGCCATCCAACCTCTGCTTAAAAACCTCCAAGGAAGGAATGTCCACAACCTCCCGAGGGAGTCTGTTCCACTGTTGAACAGCTCTTATTGTCAGAAAGCCCTTCCCAATGTTTAGTCGGATTCTCCTTTCTTGTAACTTGAATCCATTGGTTTGGGTGCTACCCTCCAGGACAGGAGAAAACAAGTTTGCTCCATCTTCCATGAGACAGCACTTTGCTTGGCATCCATCTGTCTCAGGAGACAATGGGAAAGTGTGCCTTTGTGGGTGAGGTCAAGCTGTTGGAGGGTTGCAGCGCCTGCTGTGGCAGTAGAGCCCAATGTGGGAGAGACATGTTTTGTTGCAGCTGGAGCAGATGAAGGTGTCTGCTTGTGCTGCTTAAGTTGTGCCACGTCCTTTCTTCTGTCTCTTTCTTCTGTCTCTTCTGTCCTTTCTGACCACGTCCTTTCTTCTGTCTCTTCCTACACATCCATCCAGTGTGGTGTAGTGGTTAAGGGTGGTGGACTCGTAATCTGGTGAACCGGGTTTGCTTCTCCGCTCCTCCACATGCAGCTGCTGGGTGACCTTGGGCCAGTCACACTTCTCTGAAGTCTCTCAGCCCCACTCACCTCACAGAGTGTTTGTTGTGGGGGAGGAAGGGAAAGGAGATTGTTAGCCGCTTTGAGACTCCTTCGGGTAGTGATAAAGCGAGATATCACATCCAAACTACTACTACTACTACTACTACTACTACTACTCTTCTTCTTCTTCTTCTTCTTCTTCTTCTTCTTCTTCTTCTTCTTCTTCTTCTTCTTCTTCTTCTTTTATTATTCATTTTTCTTTTCATTCATTACATGCACCTGAAAATCTTAACATTTACTATATATTCCTTCCTCCTTCCCCTCCTAGGCTTCCCCCAACTGGTTTGTTTCTCCTTTCAACCACTTTGCTACCTCTTAACAGAAAACGTTATTAACAACATAACATCGAACTTAAAAACATAAAAATAAAAGTAAATACACCATAATACTTCTCTATCTTCTAAACAATTTCTAAGCTATGTTTTCCCCAGTAGTGATGTATGGAAGTGAGAGCTGGACCATAAAGAAGGCTGATCGCTGAATAATTGATGCTTTTGAATTCTGGTGCTGGAGGAGACTCTTGAGAGTCCCATGGACTGCAAGAAGATCAAACCTCTCCATTCTGAAGGAAATCAGCCCTGAGTGCTCACTGGGAGTACAGATCATAAAGCTGAGGCACCAATACTTTGGCCACCTCATGAGAAGAGAAGACTCCCTGGAAAAGACTCTGATGTTGGGAAAGATTGAGGGCACAAGGAGAAGGGGACGGCAGAGGACGAAATGGTTGGACAGTGTTCTCGAAGGTACCAGCATGAGTTTGACCAAATTGCAGGAGGCAGTGGAAGACAGGAGTTCCTGGCGTGCTCTGGTCCAGGGGGTCACAAAGAGTCGGACATGACTAAACAACAACAATAGTGTGAATGTTTATTTAAATCCTGCCATCAAGTCTATCAGCTTTCTTTGTTTCTGCAGCTATAATATAAATGGTCCCCATTCTTTTTCAAAGTCGCTGCTGTCATTTTCTATTAGTCTTTCTGTCATTTTTGCCAGTTCTGCATAGTTCATCAACTTCTCTTGCCATTGTTCTTTGGTTGGTATTTCTCCAGTCTTCCAATTTTGCGCAATCAACATTCTTGCTGCTGTAGTGGCATACATAAATAAAGTCCTCTTTTCTTTCGGTATGTCTTGACCTAAAATACCTAATAAGAAGGCTTCTCATGCCCTTCCTTCTCTCTACATTCCTCCCAGTGGTCATTTGAAAATGGCTAGCGTATATCCTCTCCTCTTTCCTAGACTGAACTCCTTCAACCTTGCCTCCTAAGGCTTGGTTTCCAGACCCTTGATCATCTAGGTTGTTATCCTCTGCACACCTTCTGACTTGTCAATATCCTTCTTAAATTGTGGTGCCCAGAATTGGACACAGTATTCCAGGTGTGTCCTGACTAAGACAGAATAGAGAGGGCCTATTACTTCCCTATGGAAGTGAAAGCTGGACCATAAAGAAGGCTGATCGCCGAAGAATGGATGCTTTTGAATTATGGTGCTGGAGGAGACTCTTGAGAGTCCATTGGCCTGCAAGAAGATCAAACCTCTCCATTCTGAAGGAAATCAGCCCTGAGTGCTCACTGGAAGGACAGATCCTGAAGCTGAGGCTCCAAGACTTTGGCCACCTCATGAGAAGAGAAGACTCCCTGGAAAAGACCCTGATGTTGGGAAAGATGGAGGGCACAAGGAGAAGGGGACGACAGAGGACGAGATGGTTGGACAGTGTTCTCGAAGCTACCAGCATGAGTTTGACCAAACTGCGGGAGGCAGTGGAAGACAGGAGGGCCTGGCGTGCTCTGGTCCAGGGGGTCACGAAGAGGCGGACACGACTAAACAACAATAACAATTACTTCCCTTGATCTGGACACTATACTTCTGCTGATGAAGCCTAGAATAGCATTATGGTTTGGGGGTTTTTGCTGCTGCATCACACTCTAGACTCATGTTTTGCTTGTGGTGCACTTCAGAATTAAAAAACAGTTAAGCAGAGTCACGGTAATAAGGTGGCCCTGGAATCAAACATCTCAGGTGTCCCAGGTCAGGTGCATTCTTAGCATTCAGTGAAACCTGTACAATGAGGAAGGATTTCCACAATTTAGGGACTGCCGCAGAGAATGCTCTCTTCTGGTCCACCACTACCCGAATTTCTGAGGGAAGGTAAAACTAGCAAGAGGGCCCCTTCTGCTGGTCTTAGCACCCAGAAGGTCTGTAGGAAAGGAGGCAGCTTTTCAGATATTTAGGGCGTAAGTCATGTGCCATTGGCTGCCACAAAAGAAAATATTCATTCGCACAGCACAGAGCTTAACTCTGGAACTTGCTCCTACAAGAAGCAGCGAGATGATTTAAGGTGCTGGTTTTAACCTTTAAAGCCCTATACGGCCTAGGACCCTCATACCTACGGGACCGCCTCTCCTGGTATGTCCCACGGAGGACCTTATGGTCTTCAAATAAAAACATCTTGGAGGTCCCAGGCCACAGAGAGGTTAGGCTGGCCTCAACCAGAGCCAGGGCTTTTTCGGCCGTGGCCCCAATCTGGTGGAACGCTCTGTCACAAGAGACTAGGGCCCTGAGGGACTTGACATCTTTCCACAGAGTCTGCAAGACAGAGCTGTTCCACCAGGCCTTTGGCCAAGGCACATTCTGACCCCCTCTCTCCTTCTTTAATCCTCAAAGAACTCTAGCCCAATGGTTGCCATGAATTTGACTCTGAATTGATTTTAGAATGAATTGATTTTAGAATGTATTTCAATTAATTGATTGTGATTTTATGTAAACTGTGTTATTTTTGCTGTTGTTAGCCGCTCTGAGCCTGGCTTCAGCTGGGGAAGGTGGAATATAAATAAAAAATTATTATTATTATGGCCAAAATGGATGTCTTTGAAAGAGGATAGATAAATTCACAGAAGAGAAGACAATCAGTAGCTACTAGCCACAAGGGCTAAGTTATGTCTCCACTGCCCCTGAATATCACAGGGAATCACAGTGCTGTGGCTCTCAGGTCCAGGTGAAGAGATGCCTGGTTGACTGCCGTGGCAACCGATTGCCAGACTAGATGGACCTTTGGTCAGATCCAGAAGCACTCTCCTTCCCTCGACGCTACCAACATCTCAAGTGAGAGCCTCGCATAAATCCAGCAACTTTGTCATTGCCTGCTCTCTGCTGCTAACCCCCGCGGGAGCATCGACCCTTTCGTTCTCCGAGAAAAGCATTTCAGCTTAGATAACATGCTTTGGATAGTTTGATACTGAGCGTCAGTGTTTCCAATTACATCTCCCCATTTTTATCTCCTTTGTATAATCTATGCAATCCCTCCCGCTAATTGGATCCTTATTTTCCATTTTTAAAAAAGAAGGAAAAAGATTGATTGATTTATTTTAAAAATGCAATGTTTACCCTTCATATTGTTCCTCGCATCTCAGCTGAGCTCCTTGTTATCTTTACTTCTGAAAGATACATTTAGGTTTTATTGGCACAGGCCGGCGTTCAAACCCTCCAACTATTCATCAGAGACCCCGCAATTTTCCATAGTAAATTTGCTAGACAATCAAACACCGATCAACGTTCGTTTACTTTTTTCATCCCATTCCACATACTTTCAAAGAGGGGTGGCGGGGGAGGACAGATTCTTACCTTTCATTCGCAACATGCCCTTAGGATTGGTTCGTATCTGATGATATTCCAATGGCAGCGTGCCCAGACATTTTCTTTTGTATATCATACTTGGCTCTCTCCTCCAGACTGCATCCAGGCTATCCTCTGATCTCTCAAAGGTTGTTCAACAAATTCTATAAGGGAGACGAGTTATGATATGTGGAGAGATCTGACATTAAATCAAGGGAGTTGAGATACAGCCTGGTAAGTGATTCTGCAATTTAGTATCCTGTCCAATATGCAAAACTGGCTGTAACATCTGAACTTGGGGGGGGGGGTAATTGTGCCAAAAAAATTCAAGCGCATGCACACACAGCCCGTCGTGGGAAGGAGAGGTAGTGTTTATTTCACACCCTGAATGGTGCACACACAATTGTCTGCAGAATTCTGCACCTTCTTATCGTAGAATCATAGAAGTCCTCCATCTTCTCCAGCCCACTGAAATGCAGGAATCATAGCTAGTTCTCGTATACTAGACCACACCTCCCCAACTAGGGATGGGGGTAGATTTGATTTTCATGAGAAACTGTCGGGAGCAGGATGCCTGGAGTACGTCAGCAATAATAATAATAATAATAACAACAACAACAACAACAACAACAACAACAACAACAACAACAATTTATTTATACCCCGCCCTTCCCGGTTCAAAAACCAGGCTCAGGGCGGCTAATAACAAATTTAAAACACTTAATTATAAAAGCAGCATAAAATACAGTATAAAAACAGGAATAACAATAAAAATCAAAAATCAATTTGATAAACCCCCAGGGCTAGCTGGCTGAATTGGTCCTACTTGGGCCAGCGAAGAGGCCAGGGGAGAATTAGCTGTGGGGTCTCAGAGCGGGTGATCTTCATAAAAGGGGAGGGGGAGGGAAGAGAAGTAAATTTTGCCCCAATGAGGCTGTTCTGGGGACAGAAGATCCCTGGCTTCCCAGAGCTGCCTAAGTCCCCTCCATCCCTGGTTCCTTCCCAACTAATCTGAGCCTCCGTCGTCTTGCCTGCCTTTACTCCGCTCTCTTCATACCTCTTCGTGTTCTGGGAGACCAGATGGGAGGGGAGCTGGTCGCAGCAGGAGGGAGAGACAGTCTGGCTTCCTCACCAGCCAGACTCATCTCTGCCTCTCGGTCCCCCTTCTCTCCAGCCTCCACTGCTGCCTCTAATTCTAGACTGCTCTCTGCCCCAGCCTCTCCCAGCTCACTAAGGACACCCCTAATGATAAGAAAATAAATTTTTTTTATATGCCACGGCTGCTGCCAGGTTGATAGCTAAAAATTGGAAAGGGGACGTCGTCCCCACAATAGAGGATTGGTTAAACAAATTATGTGAATTTATAGAACTGGCTAAAATGACAGCAGCCATTAGACGTTAGTCGAATCAAAAACCTAAGAAGGAATGGAACTGCTTAGAAAGTATCATTCCAAAACCATGATATGCATGGATTAAGTTTGTAAACATAAGGAAAAATTATTGTTAAGATTGTTCGGGGGGGCAAAGTAGTCAATGTATATAACACAATGATAATTTCAAAAAGGATGTCGAGCTGTGATGGAGGGAAGTCACAATAATAGAATGATACAGATACAGAATGGAAAACAGAGATTTTATTAATGTAATACATTGTACTGCATACCTTAGGCAGTGTTTCTCAACCTGTGGGTCCCCAGATGTTGTTGGACTACAACTCCCATCATTCTTAGCCAGCATGACCAGTGGTCAGGGATGATGGGAGTTGTAGTCCAACAACATCTGGGGACCCACAGGTTGAGAACCGCTGCCTTAGAGCATATATTCCATGTTATAATAATTAAATGAAATAAAGATTTAAACAAAACAAAACAAAACGATCGGTTGCCTCTTCAGCTTCTGACACCACCTCTTCACAGTCTTCTCCCTCTGACTGCTCATCGTCCGTCCCCCATCCCCCCACCAATCCTCTGGCTCTGAGCTGTCTTTGCTTCAAAGGATCCCCAGCTGGTGCCTCCCACCACTCCTCTAAATCCTGCCAGTCCATGACAGCGACTACGGTATTTTTCACTCTATAAGACGCACTTTTTCCCTCCTAAAAAGTAAGGGGAAATCTGTGTGCACATCTTATGGAGCGAATGCAGGCTGCGCAGCTATCCCAGAAGCCAGAATAGCAAGAGGGATTGCTGCGCTCCCTCTCGCTGTTCTAGCTTCTGGCTTAGTCATGCTCTGTCCCTTCCCCCACCTCCCAGAAAAGAAGAAGAAGAAGAAGAGTTTGGATTTGATATCCCGCCTTTCACTCCCTTTAAGGAGTCTCAAAGCGGCTCACATTCTCCTTTCCCTTCCTCCCCCACAACAAACACTCTGTGAGGTGAGTGGGGCTGAGAGACTTCAGAGAAGTGTGACTGGCCCAAGGTCACCTAGCAGCTGCATGTGGAGGAGTGGAGACTCGAACCCGGTTCCCCAGATTACGAGACTACCGCTCTTAACCACTACACCACACTGGCTCTCAGTGCCGCGCTCCCTTTAAAGAGCTGCATGGAGCGTGTGTGTGGTTCTTGGGGGCTTTTCCCCAAGGAGGGAGAAGGGCAACCAGTCAGTGACGGGCTGCCCTTCTCACTCCTCGGGGGAAAGCCTGCAAGTGCCACACACACGCTCCACGCGGCTCATGAAAGGGAGCGCTGAGCAGAGTCTGGGATGCACACAGGCTCTGCTCAGCGCTCCCTTTAAAGAATATTTTTTCCCTTGCATTCCCCCTCTAAAAACTGGGAGATGATATATAATGAACTGAAAAAGGTATTTAAATATACCTTCCTGAAGAAACCAGAGGCCTTTTTCCTGGGCATTGTCGGCCAATTGGTGCCAAAGAAGGACAGAACTTTTTTTATGTATGCAACAACAGCAGCAAGAATACTTATTGCAAAGTATTGGAAGACACAAGATCTACCCACTTTGGAAGAATGGCAGATGAAGGTGATGGACTACATGGAATTGGCAGAAATGACTGGCAGAATCCGAGACCAGGGAGAAGAGTTGGTGGAAGAAGATTGGAAGAAATTCAAGGACTATCTTGGGAAATATTACAAAACTAGTGAATGTTAGAATGATGTTGGTTAGAATTTAAGTGGTTATCAGCTGTAATGATTAAGATAATTGGGGGGGAGAAAGAAAGGTGGAGGATTAAGGGAAAATTAATGGTGAGGATTTGCTGAATGAATAATTTGAATTGGAATACAAAAAGGGGAGGTATGAGGAGGTCTGAGAAGTAAGTTAAAAGAAAATAAGTGAATGGAATTATATGTGTTTTTATTTTTGTATTTTTGTTTTTTGTGTTTTTTTGTATAACCTTTGAAAAGTTAATAAATATATTATAAAAAATAAAGAATTTTTTTTTCTTGCATTCCCCCTCTAAAAACTAGGTGCGTCTTATGGTGGGGTGCATCTTATGGAGCGAAAAATACAGTGCCCAATTCCCACTTTTCAAAGCAATGTGTGATCCGGAACACATCTACATTTTTAAATCTGCCAGCCCTCCCAACTGTTCCCAGGCTTCTACCTGAGATGATGGCCTCACCAAGGCTAATGGGCCCTGCCCCTGGCCATTGGCTATGGCATGATGGGATCTGGAGCCCCACAAGGAGGGCTACAGGTCCCTCGCATCTCAAATAAGGATGCGCAGGTGAGCCTGTTCTGTGCATCCTCGCCTCTGTTGCATGCGCCACAGTGCCTTCCTTCCTGCTTAAGCCTCCATTGTATCGTAACCAGGAATATTGTTTGCTGGGTGAAATGTCAGGAGATTAGCATTTGCCTAGTTGAAATCGGGAGGGGGGCAGCCAGCGGACAGAGGAGAATTCCCACCAGATGGCACGGCCGTGTTTCGGGGACAACAGCCCTCCAGCAATTCAGACCTCTAGGCTCTCTCGCTTTCCCAAAGCCAAGACAACGTTGGACATTGTCTTTTGCCTCCTGATTAAAACAAGCAGAGCGTTTTCCTGCCCTTATTGAATCCAGTTAGCAAACACTCTCCCAAACAAAACCTCCAAGCCGGGGAGCATTGAGGCCTGCACTGTCTCGCATTTGCCAAATGGATTAAGCTACTAAATTGCCGGCTCTGTCAAATACTAAAGGGTTTTAATGCATTGGGAAAGGGATTTTTTGAATTATTATGATGTTGTTTTCCTTTGTGAGGCCTCGAGATCTTGTTCTTAAATCCCCCTTTTTCATTAGGAAAAGCAACAGGGCCTTAAAAAAAAACACCCAAAAAAACACACGCCACTGATTTGGGGAACTGAGTTATTACTCTGGAAGGTTCTTTCAGTCCTGCGTTACAAGGAATAATCCCACATTCCACAGCATGTTAGGAAATACATTTAAAATAATATAAGTGAGGGCAAAAATCAGATCAGACATTGTGCGGAATTTACATAGGGCAAAAGAAAGGAAAGGAAGGCAAGCATTAAAACCAGGACAGAGAGAGACAATCAGCTTTGGTTTGGATTTTGCTGTGAAACTGTTTTACAGGGACATTTCTGGAAGGCTGAACAGTCTCTAGTGAAGGCTGTCATCAACTGCATGGTGCAAATGGATACGTTCCAATTAACTAGGGGCAGAGGCGGAAAACCAAGGGCCACAATCCCTTCTGGGCGACTTTCCCGAGGCCACAGGTTAGTGTTTGGTGGGGCCAGAGGCAGGACAATGAAGATCATGTTTGCCTTTGAACAGTAGGCTGGTTTCCACAGACATTCGCACTCAGCTCTCTGTCCTCCATTTACACAAGGAAGAGGCACCTTCAGAGTCCAAGGATGCCCCCCAGCCAAGCAAAAACCCTCAATGAGGGTGAGAAGTATTGCCAGTAAGTTTGCCACCCGTCGCTAGAAAAATGGGATGGGACCATTTTTGTGTGGGATGCGAAACACAAGAGCAGTCAAGTACAACATTCCTAGAGTGAACATGTTTACACATGGGGAGGAATGTTTGTCCAGCCAGCAGATAAACTTCCTGTTTCCTTCTAGGCTGGAACAGACTTCCTCTGCATGTGACTAGAGGTGGGCGTGGCCTCACCTGTGCAGGTAAGGACAAAAGCACAGGGCAGGGCAGCCATCTCTCTCTCTCTCTGACTACATTTGTCAAAGAAGCAACATCTGCTTAGCCAAAGATGCTCTCTTGGCCTCCAGACAAGAGAGGACAAAGGGACTGTCTCCTTATGAGATAGTTTCCAGGTGTATGTTACTTTTCTAAGCTAAGTCTGCCTTCTGGGATCCAACTGTGAACAGAATGATGTGTGAGTAAACCTTTTTATACTTTTATAGAAGACTGTGTTATGTATTATCTTTTATGAGGGAATAAGGGGGAAATACCAGAACAGTTATTATAGAGGCTTTAGCGAGCCTGAGCTAACGCATCCGCTGTGAGTTTAAAAGGGGGAATGTTACTCTGCTAAATTGTGAACTTGTTTACCCAAGTTGGAAAGGCTATAATCAAACAATATAGCCTCTCCTGCATCCCTGAACATTCCCACATTTTGAACAAAAGTGTCCCCTGCCTGGTTGCACTTCAAACAGGACGCCTTTTCCCCTCAGATTGAAGCTTGGCCAGCCCAAAATAGTGGTTGTCTCTCTGTTGGTGTGGCTGACAAGGAGCCCAGGCCGACATGAGCAACAATAGAACAAAAGGGGAAGGCGCAACCTCTTCTCCCTCCCTCATTCCTTCCCTCTCACTGGTGCTCAGCTGATGCCGCCAGTCTAGCATGGTGCAGGTCCACCGCTGCTTGGCCCCCTCCATGGCCCCAACATGATTTCTCCTCCTCCTTCTTGCTTCACCCTCCATACCTGAGTCTCTTCTGGCATCAGCATGGGCAAGAGGCTTGGAGCTGCAACTCACTTCACCCATGGGAGCCAGCGATCTACCTGGCACCTGCCCAACTATGGGAGCCAGTGTGGTGTAGTGGTTAAGAGCGGTAGACTCGTAATCTGGGGAACCGGGTTCGCATCTCGGCTCCTCCACATGCAGCTGCTGGGTGACCTTGGGCTAGTCACACTTCTCTGAAGTCTCTCAGCCTCACCCACCTCACAGAGTGTTTGTTGTGGGGGAGGAAGGGAAAGGAGACTGTTAGCCGCTTTGAGACTCTTTCGGGTAGTGATAAAGCAGGATATCAAATCCAAAATATAATAATAATAATTTATTATTTATACCCCGCCCATCTGGCTGGGTCTCCCCAGCCACTCTGGGCGGCTTCCATAAAAACCAAAAATACAGTAAAATATCACACGTTAAAAACTTCCCTGAACAGGGCTGCCTTAAGATGTCTTCTGAATGTCAGGTAGTTGTTTATCGCTTTGACATCTGCTGGAAGGGCATACCACAGGGCGGGCGCCACTACCAAGAAGGCCCTCTGCCTGGTTCCCTGTAGCTTTGCTTCTCGCAATGAGGGAACCGCCAGAAGGCCCTCGGCGCTGGACCTCAGTGTCCGGGCAGAATGATGGGGGTGGAGACGCTCCTTCAGGTATACTGGACCGAGGCCGTTTAGGGCTTTAAAGGTCAGCACCAACACTTTGAATTGTGCTCGGAAACGTACTGGGAGCCAATGTAGGTCTTTCAAGACCGGTGTTATATGGTCTCGGCGGCCGTCCCCAGTCACCAGTCTAGCTGCCGCATTCTGGATTAGTTGTAGTTTCCGAGTCACCTTCAAAGGTAGCCCCACGTAGAGCGCATTGCAGTAGTCCAAGCGGGAGATAACCAGAGCATGCACCACTCTGGTGAGACAGTCCGCAGGCAGATAGGGTCTCAGCCTACGTACCAGATGGAGCTGGTAAACAGCTGCCCTGGACACAGATTTGACCTGCGCCTCCATGGACAGCTGTGAGTCCAAAATGACTCCCAGGCTGCGCACCTGGTCCTTCAGGGGTACAGTTACCCCATTCAGGACCAGGGAATCCTCCACACCTGCCCGCCTCCCGTCCCCCAAAAACAGTACTTCTGTCTTGTCAGGATTCAACCTCAATCTGTTAGCCGCCATCCATCCTCCAACCGCCTCCAGACACTCACACAGGACCTTCACCGCCTTCACTGGTTCTGATTTAAAAGAGAGGTAGATCTCCTCCTCCTCCTCCTCCTCCTCCTCCTCCTTCTTCTTCTTTTTCATGGGCTTTGGTGACTCTTGAACTCAGGACACAAGGGAGAAATGCGCTAAGAGGAAGGCACACTTGGCAAACCCTCACCGTGATCAGCTCCCGACCGTAAACCTATGTCCCCACTGGGGAAGGACGTGTGGAACCAGAATTGGCCTCCACAGTCACTTACGGACTCACTGTTAAAACCATGTTTATGGAAGACAATCTTACTCGGCTACAAGGGATCGCCAAAGAAGAAGACGACGTGAGTTGAGGGGAAGAACAGGGCTGGTAAGGTGGTAAGGGAGGTTTACTGTGGGGGACCCCCCCTACACAAAGGAGCGGGAAGATTTGGTGTAGTGAACGTGTGTGTGCCCCCCAATTCCCACCCCCGACCTGTCCTGTATTTTGCCCAACCTTTGGTGGCAACCCAAACTGCCAGCATGGGATATGACTTGAGAAGAGATGTGAGGGCCAGACAGAAAGCCCTCGGGGGGGGGGATCTGGTTTCCAGCCCCGACGTTTCCTAGCACAGACATCAAGCAGACCTCCCTCCCTTTAATTAATCCACTATTAACAGACAAGTAGCAAATCAGACTCCCTTTCCTTCAGTGAGTTTTGCAACAACAGGTCTCTGGCCTGTTCCATTTCTATGAAAACTGAGGGAGGGTTACAGGAGGGAGCAGATTAAGTTGCCATCCTTTGGGAAGGGTGCGACGGCTGGCAAAGATCAGTTTCCTCTGCCCTAAGCACTTCTCAGAGAGAGGAAAGGCAGGCGGTTTTTCAGCGAAGAACAACAGGCCTTATCTTGACCCGAAAATATTATTCTGAAATCTCCCCGGATTGTTTTGCTAATTTCAAAAAAAAAGAAAAGAAAGACAGAGAAGGGGGGATGATCAAATAGTGAGCGATTCTTCTTCGTCTGCCAATATTTTTAATAAGCAACTTAGTCAATGTTAGCACAGCTGTTTGTCCAGATCGGTTCTCGGGATGACTCACTTTTGGAAGCGGGCGGCTTCCCAGAGTTTATCTGCTCTTTTAACACGTGCGGCGAATATATGTCCCCGTCTCCCGTCGCCCAGAAGAGCGAGGGATGCTACTGGATCCAAAGCACACAGCCTGCAAGGCCGAGGGCGAGGGAAAGTGGATCAGAGTAAGCAGGGAAGTAGAAGGAAGGGATCCGGCTGAGGCTCGGTCTCTGGATTTCGACGGGACGTCTGAAACTGGGTTGCGTTTCACCAGAGGCCACCGTGGCTGCTTTATTGATGGGGAGCTTTGCATCACCTGGTTTCCCCTCTGAGTTGCTGTTTCCAAAGAAGACGTTGACTTCCTGAAGCGGCGCCAAGAGAAATCTTAGCTACAGAGGAGTTTTCAAACGAAACAGGAAGGAGGAGTCTGGGCGTGGCAAAGAGCGGAGTGGGGACTTGGCTCCCTGGTGGATGCTGGCTGAGGATCCAGAGATGATTCAAGGCTAAGAAGGGAGAAACGCGGCAAAAATGTGTGGACGCAAGAGGTAGCCCTTGTGGAAGAAAACACAGGCGGGCAACCAGAAGAAGCTGCGCCAGGGGGATTTGTGTAGTGGTTAAGAGCGGTAGACTCGTAATCTGGTGAACCAGGTTCGATTCCCCGCTCCTCCACATGCAGCTGCTGGGTGACTTTGGGCCAGTCACACTTCTCTGAAGTCTCTTAGCCCCACTCACCTCACAGAGTGTTTGTTGTGGGGGAGGAAGGGAAAGGAGATTGTGAGCCGCTTTGAGACTCCTTCGGGTAGTGATAAAGCGAGATATCAACTCCAAACACTTCTTCTCACATAAACAGAGAGGGGCATAGCTCAGTGGCAGGGCATCTGGTTTGCATGTAACAGGTCCCAGGTTCAATCCCCGGCCTCTCCATTTGGGGTGTGTATAGATGCTAAGGGAGGATATTTTTATATTTTTATACTTTTCAGGTTTATACATTTCATTAATTTTACAATCATTTTAACATTTCAAAGCTTGACTTCCTTCCCCCTCTTTCTGCAGCTCCTTAAATTTATTTTTAATATCTTCTGCCTGGGACGTGGGTGGCGCTGTGGGTTAAACCACAGAGCCTAGGGCTTGCCGATCAGAAGGTCGGTGGTTCGAATCCCTGTGACAGGGTGAGCTCCCATTGCTCAGTCCCTGCTCCTGCCAACTTAGCAGTTCAAAAGCATGCCAGTGCAAGTAGATAATTAGGTACCGCTCCGGCGGGAAGGTAAATGGCGGTTCTGTGTGCTACTCTGCTTCGCCAGAAGCCACTTAGTCATGCTGGCCACATGACCCGGAAGCTGTACGCCGGCTCCCTCAGGTAGTAAAGCAAGATGAGCACCGCAACCCCAGAGTCGTCCGCGACTAGACCTAATGGTCAGGTGTCCCTTTTATCTTCTGCTGACCCAAATTCATTTAATTTGCTCATTTAATTATCTACTTCAAATACTGTATATACTGCTATGAAACTGCAGGTTATTACAATAAACCTGCTAACGTTTTCCATTCTTTTATAAAAAGCTTGTTATCTTTATTTCTTATTCTTCCGATAAGTTTCGCCATTTCTGCATATTCCATCAGTTTTTGTATTCATTCTTCCTTTGCTGGGACTTCTGCTTCTTTCCATTTTGGGGTTAGTAGCATTCTTGCTGCTGTAGTAGCATACACAAATAAATTTCTATACAATTTAGGTAGTTCTGTCCCTATAATTCTCAAAAGAAAAGCTTCTGGGTTTTGTTTTTTTACAATCATTTCAATCATCCTTTTCAATTCATTATATATCATTTCCCAGTAAGCTTTAACCTTACTACAAGACCACCCCATATGATAAAAAGAACCTTCTTTATCTTTTTCTTTCTAATAGCTAATAAATATATCCTCTCTTAAAGAAAAAAGAGGATATATTTATTAGATATTATCATTCCTCCCTCACGTTTGCGAGTTCAGCAGAGCGTATCCCTTTGCATCTTAAAAGGGGAAGCTTAGATAGGCTAGATTAAGACTTTCGGTTTAAGTAATTCAGGATGCTTTAAGGCAGACTCTGTTCTCACGACATTTCGCCCTTTTCTCCCCCTTAAAACAATAATCACACAGACGTTTACTCAGAACACTTGCTGAAGAATAACAGATAGCAACAACTTTGTTTAGGCAGGCTTAAAATGGTAATCTACTTACCGAGACATCCTTTAGCTTAAAGTGGTGTCTGAGCTATGGAGCTCAGACATGCAGATGTTCTGCATTGCTAGAATGAGGTGAAAGAGCAAACAGGAACTTGCCCAGCCAGGTGAGGAGATTATATGTATGGCTTTGCCCTCCCCCTGACAGGGCACAGTGGGAGTGTCTCTCAGAGTCCTCTCTGGGCTGACGCTGGAAGCTGGAGATACTGAGATATGTCTGCTCTGTAGTGGACCCCAACCTGCGACTTAGGGCTTTCCTGGAAACCTAAAGGCAAAGCAAGATCTGCTGGGGTGTTAATGCTCAGAGCTCCTCCATCCTATGATCAGTGTGTGTGTGTTTAAATACAACCATATATCCTAAAGACACCACGTTGACTTCCATTCAAAGGAAACTGAGCCTTGGGTAAGTGTTGGAACCCCTGGTGTGTCTTGCCACTTGGAGATAGGGGTGTATAAACATCATAGGAACTTAGGAAGTTGCCTTACACTCACTCAGACCACCATTCATCTAGCTCTATATTGTCTATACAATATGGCAGCGATTCTTCGGGGTTTCAGGCAGGAAACATTCCCAGCCCTTCCTGGAGTGTCGGATGTTTACGGTGCAGTCAACCCAGCAATGCATGCTTGCTAGATAGGCACATGATAGGAGGTGAAGTGCAGAGTTTTCCTGTAAGTTTCCTAGAGAGGGGGAGTGTCTCCTGATACAGACATATGCTAACAACATCAATAGTAGAAGAAGAAGAAGAAGAAGAAGAAGAGTTTGGATTTGATATCCCGCTTTATCACTACCCGAAGGAGTCTCAAAGCGGCTAACGTTCTCCTTTCCCTTCCTCCACCACAACAAACACTCTGTGAGGTGAGTGGGGCTGAGAGACTTCACAGAACTGTGACTGGCCCAAGGTCACACAGCAGCTGCATGTGGAGGAGCGGAGATGCGAACCCGGTTCACCAGATTACAAGTCTATCGCTCTTAACCACTACACCACACTGGCTTTCAATAGAATACAAAAGGCCAGTTCTGAGTCCTCAGACAAAGTTTTGCGCTCCCTCATTGCCACACCCCAAAACTGAAATGCTACCTCTCCTAAATTCAGAATGGTGTGGGAAGGAATATAGGAACCTACAAAGCTGCCTTATATCGATTCCAACCACTAGTCTAGTTACCTCAGCATTGTCCACACTGACCAACAGTGGCTCTCCGGCCTCTCTTCCACAGAGCCACAACCATTCCCTCAACTGGTGTGGCCACCCGTCCCTTGCTGTTCCCTCACTTGACCAGAGCCAGATGGCCCGCTTCCGTTCCTGTTCCCAGGTCACCACTTGGAGACCTTGCGAGTGCCTGGCCTAAGCCCCTTTTATATTTGGAATCACAGCTGCAAATCCCGCCTGCATTTAGGCTCCTTAAATCCCATTGATGTCAACGAGGTTTAAGGAGCTTGTGCTGAAGACTGTGTCCCAGTTCCCTAATGGCTGGGCTTTCTCTGTTCTGACACACGGACAAGCGTGATCTTCACAAGGCTTGAAATCCTGGCCCAAAGCTGTCCTTTGAAGCCAAGTCCCATTACGCATTCTTTGCGGGCTACGATTTCCTGCATTGATTAATCAAGTCGTATCCCCACCGTTTGAAGTGTCAGCTGTGTAGTATTGATTAATAGGTCTTCTTCTCTATACGGAAAAGAGAGAGCGGTCCCAGTCCCGACAGCCGCCAATGAAAATAAAACCCATGCTAACTGCTCCCCTCAGATTTATCTCGAGGATTCAGAAGGGGCTGGCAGGGTGTGGCAGAGATGGGGATCTTGAGTGACAATTGAAACCTGTAAGGAAAACCAAAACAAAATCAAAGTTGGATCCTTCCCAACAAATGGAATAAGCCTAACACGTTGAAATGTGGAAGGGGCAAGCAGAGAGAGGGGGCAAGGAGGGAACGGCAGACGTTATACTTTCCAGGAGTTTAGAAAAAAAGGACAGGTTCTTTCCACAGTGCGAAGGGGAAACGGGTTTACTAAACAGTGTGACATAACTTGTTTGCCCAGCGCTGAGGCGACAGCTGCTTTTATTACCCTGCGCTACCTCGCAGAGTACACCCCCTGAGCCTTTTCGAGAGAGGGGCTGGAAAAAAGGATAACGTTTGCGTGGAGCTGGGTGGCATCTCTGGGAGCAGGGAGGGAGCCCCAAGCAAAGCAGACCCACCCGCCGTGTGGAGCGTAAACAAACCCCGCCGAGGAGGGAAGGGTGAGGTGGGGAGGAGAGAGAGAGCGAAGGGAAGAAACTCCATCTCCCTTTGCTCCATGCCAGCGAGAAGTTGGGCATAACGTCGACTGACATATGACAGGTACGCCCAAGTTGAATTTGCCTTCCCCACGGTGGTCGCAAAGCCGGTGGAAAGATGGCAGCTCCATCAATGGCTCCTTGTTTGGGTCCAAAAGCTTTTTCTCTTTTTTTGCAGAAAGCATGCACACCAATTAACGGGGGTTGTTGAAACAGGGAGATGTCTGCAGCTACAACCTTTGATGGGACACGGGTGGCGCTGTGGGTTAAACCACAGAGCCTAGGACTTGCCAATCAGAAGGTCGGCGGTTCGAATCCCTGTGACGGGGTGAGCTCCCGTTGCTCGGTCCCTGCTCCTGCCAACCTAGCAGTTCGAAAGCACGTCAAAGTGCAAGTAGATAAATAGGTACCGCTCTGGCGGGAAGGTAAACAGCGTTTCCGTGCGCTGCTCTGGTTCGCCAGAAGAAGCTTAGTCATGCTGGCCACATGACCCGGAAGCTGTACGCTGGCTCCCTTGGCCAATAAAGCAAGATGAGCGCCGCAACCCCAGAGTCGTCCACGACTGGACCTAATGGTCAGGGGTCCCTTTACCTTTACCTTTACAACCTTTGATGTCATTAGAAGGGCCCATCATAGAGGATTTGTCTCGCATCTCAAAGCTTCCAGGTTTGAGTCCTGGTATCTCCAGTCGAAACGGATCTTGGGTAGCAGCTTTCTCTGTCAGGAGACAAATCAACCAAACTGTTGGGAGCTTTTGATCCAGATGTGGAAAGCAGCTGTCCTCCAGAATATCCCCATCTGGGAGCAAAGGTCACTTCAGACCAACGGTCCGTAGCTCAATTTTGGCTACAGTGAGAGCTGCCAAGGGACGCGGGTGGCTCTGTGGTCTAAACCACAGAGCCTCTTGGGCTTGCTGATGAGAAGGTTGGCAGTTCAAATCCCCGTGACGGAGTGAGCTCCCGTTGTTCGGTCCCAGCTTTTGCCAACCTAGCAGTTCGAAAGCACATCAAAGTGCAAGTAGATAAATAGGTACCACTCCAGAGGGGAAGGTAAACAGTGTTTCTGTGTGCTGCTCTGGTTTTGCCAGTAGCGGCTTAGTCATGCTGGCCACATGACCTGGGAAAATTGTCCGCAGACAAACGGCTCCCTCAGCCAGTAAATTTAGAGCAGGCTTCCTCAAACTCAGCCCTCCAGATGTTTAGAGACTACAATTCCCATCATCCCTGACCACTGGTCTTGCTAGCTAGGGATCATGGGAGTTGTAGGCCAAAAATATCTGTACGGCTGAGTTTGAGGAAGCCTGATTTAGAGGCCACTAGTTTAGATACCCCTGATCTATAACAAGGGTCAATGGCTTTTGTCAGGGAACTGCCATCGGAGCTAGAGGCGGAGGGAAGGCTCCAGAGGGATGCCGGAGAGGGTCCCAGTAGGGAGAGGGGCAGCCCATTTGCTGGGGAAGGAAATCAGCGTAACACCATCCAGGGATTGAACCTGCAGCCTTGGGATTATCAGTGGAGAAGGGGGGCAGATGGGGGAATCGGAGCGGAGGCTCCAAGACTCCTCGCCGGAGACCTGCGGAGAGAGTATGGGTCCTCCGCTGCCCACACCCTCCCTGCGCAGAAGGTTTCCGCGCAGGGAGACTAGGCGGAGACTAGGCGTCAAAGAATTTTTGTGCTGGAAGAAGTTCAAGAAACGCCCACTGACGGATTCTGCCAGCGACTGAGACAGTCACGATGTTGGAGGCTGTTCAGTCAGAAAGGGTTCAACCAGGTAACCTTGCCAGGAGTGGCGGCAACTTACGCACAAGCAACCCCTAAACCCATTACAGCTTTCCAGAGTTTCAGACTGATTTTATTTAGTAATAATTGCATCTGGACATTTCTACATGCAAAGAACTTTTTCTTCCACCAGAAGCGTTCACCCAGCCCTCAGCTGACAATACTGGAATCTAGTGTTGATTTGGATTTTAGAAATGGTGGTCCCTTTTAGCAGGTGGGTTGTGTTATACCTCTTCTGATGTATAAGAATGCTGCAATTGGATTCAGCAAAGCTTCTGAATGCTTCTGAAACCGCTGGAGGGGAGAGGGCTCTTGTGTTTGTTTGTTTTTTTTTATAATCATGTTTATTAAAGTTTCCAATAGTAACAGAATAAGAAAATAAGAAAAATAAAGAAAAGAAAGAAAAAGAGAGGCTAGTTCAAACCCTTCTTTTCATAACCTTCTTTCTGGGACTTCCTCCTTCCCCTCCCGACTGTATTCCCATTTCCCTAAGTTGGTTCCACAAGTTCTCATCCCCAATTTAAACCTAATATATTTAACTCACAGACCAATTTAAATTTACACCATCTTAACATCACTCTCATCTTGTAGTAGAACAAAGTTTTCCCCCAAGATCAGCTCTCAATCCTTCCATGAGTTCCCCCTCTCTAAGAAAAAAAAAAACAGAAACATATAATATCAAAGTTATAAAGAATATCAGATAGAAAATATAGAAAAGTTCAAAAAGTTGATTACAAAGCCTTTGGATTCTAAGGTTCCCCCCTCCCTTCCCCGGTTTTGATTCCCCATGTCCATTTGTCTATATATTGTCGGCCTGGAGATCTTAAGTCCACGACCAGATTTTCCTCAGTCCATCTTGTTGGTTTCTTCAAATTTAATTGTTTTAATAATGTTTAGCTTCAAAAATCCAATCTAATAGAGGCCTTTAATTTCCTTTAATCTTTTGTTGCTCCTCTCGTTGTTCTTTCCGTGTCGTAGTTCAGTCATTTGCTCTTTTATTTCTTGGTTTCTCAGGTTTCTGTCTTGTTCAGCTGTCAAAACATTCTTATTCCAAAATTTAGTGTCTCTACAGAGGTTTGTTATTCAGGGATAAAGACTTGCGTCTTATTCCTTTCTTACTTCAATAGAAGATTCTATTGTATTATGATCACCTCTGTAGACAAAATAGTATTTCAGTTCTGCAGCTTTCCCAGGAGATAAGACCTGTGCACGTCCCAGAGTAGTTTTCCACATACGACACTTGTAATGTCCCGAAACCCCTGTAGGGGGATTGCAATAACTTTGTATCCTCTAATCCAAAAGTCAATTTGTTGTTTCTTTTTCCCCGACAGTTTATATCCATATTTGTATCAAATTGTAACAAAATTAACCAACAAAAAACTTGTAGCAAAGTCCTCTTTATATTTTCCAGTTTTGACAGCTCCTTTGACAGCTGTCAAAATCTCCATCTCTCTTCGCCAGGCTATCCGAATCGCCCCGGTTCCCAGGGGGGGGGTTGTTTTTTTCTCCTCACCCTCGACTCCTCTCCTCCAGCACAGTTCTTATAATTCACATCATGGAATAGATAATTTTTGTCATCAATAAGCTTCTGAATAGATCTTGGTTTCTCAGCCCTTGTTTTAGCATGTTTACAATCAGGAAGGGGACTGACTTCCTTTTTTTGGATCCCCTCCCGCTCGTGCCGAATCCGGAAAAAAATTTCTTTTTTCCTCCTTTTATGCCCGGTTGTCTAATTACTCACGGGTTGTTGATCAATTGTCCGAATTTCCTTTAGAAGAAGCCAGCGCTCTCCGCCGGATGGCATGCGGCTGCGCTCGGCAGGGGAAGCGGAGGACTCAAAGCACCACGCCACTCCCCGGCGCCCGATCCGTAGCCTTTAAAAAGGCTCCTTCACAAGCCGGGAGGGCGATAACGGTGCCAGCCGAGTCACCATGTCCACGGGATCCGTTCCCGTGGTTTCTAAGGGTCCCCGCGTCGCCGGCGCGGTAGGACCCAGCCCCTGCCGAGCCGACTCCCTCCGGAGCTCGGAGGGAGTCCGCCATTCGGCGATGGCGCTAACCCGGAAGTCCGAGAGGGCTCTTGTGTTTGAATCCTGCTTGCTGGTTTCCCACAGGCACCTGAGAACAGGATACTGGACTAGACGGCCCACTGGCCTCATCTAGCAACCTCATCTTATGCTCTAGCTTCTATTCTGTTTCCGTTTTAGATTAGTTGTGATTTTTGTACTTATATGCAGAATTCATCATGCGAAAGGCTGGGCTGGATGAATCTCAAGCCGGAATTAAGACTGCCAGAAGAAATATCAACAACCTCAGATATGCAGATGACACAACCTTGATGGCAGAAAGTGAGGAGGAATTAAAGAGTCCTTTTAATGAGGGTGAAAGAGCAGAGCGCAAAATATGGTCTGAAGCTCAACATCCAAAAAACGAAGATCATGGCCACTGGTCCCATCACCTCCAGGCAAATAGAAGGGGAAGAAATGGAGGCAGTGAGAGATTTTACTTTCTTGGGCTCCATGATCACTGCAGATGGTGACAGCAGCCACGAAATTAAAAGATGCCTGCTCCTTGGGAGAAAGGCAATGGCAAACCTAGACAGCATCTTAAAAAGCAGAGACATCACCTTGCCAACAAAGGTCCGTATAGTTAAAGCCATGGTTTTCCCAGTAGTGATGTATGGAAGTGAGAGCTGGAGCATAAAGAAGGCTGATCGCTAAAGAATTGATGCTTTTGAATTATGGTGCTGGAGGAGACTCTTGAGAGTCCCATGGACTGCAAGAAGATCAAATGTATCCATTCTTAAGGAAATCAGCCCTGAGTGCTCACTGGAAGGACAGATCATGAAGCTGAGGCTCCAATACTTTGGGCGCCTCATGAGAAGAGAAGACTCCCTGGAAAAGACCCTGATGTTGGGAAAGATTGAGGGCACAAGAAGGGGACGACAGAGGATGAGATGGTTGGACAGTGTTCTCGGAGCTACAAACATGAGTCTGACCAAACTGCGGGAGGCAGTGGAAGACAGGAGTGCCTGGCGTGCTCTGGTCCAGGGGGTCACGAAGAGTCGGACACGACTAAACGACTAAACAACAACAGTATAAGACACACTGAGCTATCTTTTTATTTAAAAAATGACTAATTCATATAAATGAATGAATGACTGTAATAATGTTTCTGCTACTGCACCTGACCTCAATTTCAGGGTATGTCAATGGATTCCATCAACAAACAAACTATAAATGAAGATATGATATTGCGTATGTGTAGCGCTTTTTTTTTCTGGGGGGACGCATACCCCTAACCATTTGGTGCACCTAAATTTGGCCTCATTGAGGGGCAGTGTTTCAATATGAGTAAGAAAATGAGAGTACCCCTTAATATTTTTTTTTTGGGGGGGGAAGCACTGCGTATGTTTACAAAGTTCCAGCTGCTTTTTAAATGAAAAACCCCAGCCATTCCAATGCTACGTTCAGTAAAGATACGGGAAAGATTATGGCAGGCATAGGCAAACTCCAGCCCTCCAGATGTTTGGAACTACAATTCCCATCTTCCCTAGCTAACAGGACCAGTGGTCAGGGATGATGGGAATTGTAGTCCCAAACATCTGGAGGGCTGGATTTTGCCTATGACTGGATTACAGCCTTCACCGCAATCACTCTCATCACCCTCTATGATTTGGGAAGGGGGCGCTGTCCAAAGTGGGGACCTTTTCATACTCGTGAAGATGCATTTTAGAAGGTGTGTTTCCAAAAGACACAGGGAGCCTCTGCAATTGCAGGGG
Source organism: Podarcis vaucheri (assembly GCF_965113315.1). Taxonomy (NCBI): domain Eukaryota; kingdom Metazoa; phylum Chordata; class Lepidosauria; order Squamata; family Lacertidae; genus Podarcis; species Podarcis vaucheri. The sequence goes on along the minus strand of NC_138750.1, from coordinate 59,004,946 downwards.
GCTCCCCATTTCAGCCATTTATTTTCCAGTCTACGGAAAGTCAGGTAACCCAACCACTACTGAGAAGTGAAAGAATGAGAGCATGAGAGCCGTGGTTGTGTCCTGATTAGTGTTGGACTAGGACCTAGGAGGAAGGGACGCGGGTGGCGCTGTGGGTAAAACCTCAGTGCCTAGGACTTGCCGGTCATATGGTCGGTGGTTCGAATCCCCGCGGCGGGGTGAGCTCCCGTCTTTCGGTCCCAGCTCCTGCCCACCTAGCAGTTCGAAAGCACCCCTAAGTGCAAGTAGATAAATAGGTACTGCTTTATAGCTGGAAGGTAAACGGCGTTTCCGTGTGCTGCGCTGGTGCTGGCTCGCCAGAGCAGCTTCATCACGCTGGCCACGTGAACTGGAAGTGTCTCCGGACAGCGCTGGCTCCCGGCCTCTTAAGTGAGATGAGCGCACAACCCTAGAGTCGGACACGACTGGCCCGTACGGGCAGGGGTACCTTTACCTTTACCTAGGAGACCAGGGTTCAAGTATACAGTCATGGGGTAGGAATCATAGGAAGCTGCCTCCTACTGAGCCAGACAATTGGTTCATCTAGCTCAGTGTTTCTCTACACTGACTGGCAGTGGCTCTCCAGGATACCACGCGGCGAGTCTTTCCTAAGCTCACTGAGTGACATTGGGGCAGCCACTGCCTCTCAGCCCAACCCACCTCAAAGGGTTGTTGGGGTAGTGATTAAATGAGAAGAACCTAGAACTCCTTGGAGAACTCCCATCACCCCTGACTACTGGTCCTTCTAGCTAGGGATGATGGGCGTTGTGGTCCAACATCATCTAGGGACCCAAGGTTGAGAAAGGTTGCTCTAGGGTCAATCCACAGCCAACCAATGTATGAGGCCTGTGGAAGATGCTCAACCATCTCAATGGTTGCACCAGGGCTGCGGAACTCCTCCAGGTATTACGGGACTACAACTCCCATCATCCCTGAACATTGTTGGCGGGGGTTGATGGGAGATGTAGTCCAAAGCATCTAGCTTAAGAAAGGCCATAGGCATTCTACACAGCCCTCTAGATCAGGGATGGGGAACCTGCTGTCCTCCAGATGTTTCTCCACTGCAGTGTCCATCTTCTCTGACATGCTGGTTAAGGTTGATGGGAGTTGGAGTCAGCCAGAGGTTTCCCCATCACTGCTCTAAGGCGGTAGCCAGCTACACAGACCAACCACCATGAGGAACTGAAATTCATTAAAGGGTTGAGTGATCCTGTTCCCAGCCTGCACTGGAAAGACTTTTGTTTTGTTTTAAACAAGCACATTTGTGGTTTGTGAAATAAATAGGGTGTTTTAACATCTCGGCAGTATGAGGCCCATATGGCAAAAGCCACATTAAGGGAGAGATGGGTGTTGTGCGTCTGTCGTCTTAGTCAAAGAGCCAAAGTAAACAAAGGCATCGCAATATCAGCTTGTATAAAGGAAAGACAGCAAATGACAGAAGGAGGTCTGGATTAAGGCTTAGGGTAAGTACACTGCAGCAACGAAGTCTCGATTTAGGGTCAAGATGGCCCTCACTTTCAATGCATAAATGGATATTTGACCCAACTCAGTTTCATTATACATTTCTGAGAGCAGGTAGTGTCTGCCTTATATGTGGAACCCATTTTCCATTGGAGCTCAATGTCCAGCCGTTCAAAGTCAACAACCCTGAAGAGATATAGATAAGGGAATAAATTCCATCAGCTAAATGGAACTTTGAAGTGAACAAAGAATCTACAAATGTACTGAGTCCAGTTCTGGGCATCACAGTTTAAGGAGGATATTGAAAGACTGGAACACACACAGGATGAGGAGGACCAGGATGGTGAAGGGTCTGGAAACCCAGCCTTAGGAGGAACCATTGGAGGAGTTGGGTATGTTTAGCCTGGAAAAGAGGAGACCGAGAGGTGCTATGACAGGCATCTTCTGATATCCGAAGGGGGGGGGGTCACACGGAAGATGGAGCGAGCTTGTTTTCTGCTGCTCCACAGGGAAGGACTCAACCCAATTGATTCAAAGAATGGAGGTTCGGACTAAACATCTGAAAGAACATTCTGACAGTAGAAGCTGATTGACTATGGAAGAGTCTACCTAAGAAGGTTGTATCTCCTCTTATGGAGGTTTTAAAAATGAGCTTGCATGGACCATCTGTCAGGGATTCCTGCATTGCAGAGGGATAGACTAGAGAGGACCCTCTAGGACCCTTCCAACCCTACAATTCTATGATTCTAAGAACACAAGTGGAACCTGGAAGTTGGATCAGGCCAATAGCCCATCTAGTCCAGCATCCTGTTATCACAGTAGCCAACCAGATACCTATGGGAAGCCTGCAAACAGGGCATGAGTGCAACAGTGCTCCCCACTTGAGTTTGACTCTGGGGTTGCAGCGCTCATCTTGCTTTATTGGCCGAGGGGGCCGGCGTACAGCTTCCGGGTCATGTGGCCAGCATGACGAAGCCGCTTCTGGCGAACCAGAGCAGCACACAGAAACGCTGTTTACCTTCCCGCCAGAGCGGTACCTATTTATCTACTTGGACTTTGACATGCTTTCGAACTGCTAGGTTGGCAGGAGCAGGGGCCAAGCTGTATTCAGAGGCAAAACATGGCCTTTTCCTCCATATATTCATCTATTCTGCCTTTCTAAGACACCAGAGTTGGTGGTGATCACTACCTGCCATAGGAGCAAATCCTTTAAAAAATAAATAAATGAAGTTTTTATCTCTACAAAATAAAAGAAAGAAAGAAAGGTTTAAACATGTGTACATGTTAGTAACACAAAGCATCCCCCTACCTCACCCCCTCACCATTGCTTCGAAATAACTTGAAATGTGAGTTAAAATTTTACTTCCTTCCATCGTTGCTTGACCTTAATTCTATAACTTATCTTTACATTTGTGTTGTTATATTGTATTTGACAAACATTCTGATTTTACTTGCATTTGTAACCTTTTCCGCTTACAAACCTTCTTTACACATCAATATTTCTGTACCGGAGCAGTGTTTTTTCATATATTCATTCACGCAACTCCATTCTTTTATTAAATTTTGATTTGTTTGACCTCCGATAGCTGTCGTCATTTTGGCCAATTCAACAAATTCAGTAAGTTTGATTTGCCAATCTATTATTGTGGGTATTTTGTCTCCCTTCCAGTTCTTTGCTATAAGAACTCTTGCGGCAGCAGATGCGTATAAGAATATCCTTTTCTTATTTATGGGGATGTCATTTGTTATTAATCCCAGAAATTACGCATCTGGTTTCTTGTTGAACGATTTTTAAAAAATCTTTATTATCTCTTCATGAACTTTATTCCAAATTCGATAGCATAATCATGGACTGTGTGGTTGCACTCCACAAATAGTTTAGCTGAATTGGCTATAGAAAGCTTCTAACCCATGTTATCTGGATTGTACTGTACACCAACCTTCTATTACTGGGCGGTGAGGGGAACCTTGTAGTTCAGTTGTTGCTGAACTACAACTCCCATCACCCTTTGCCATTGGCTATGCTTGCTGGGGCTGTTGGGAGTTGTAGTTCAGGAACATCTGGAAGGCCAAAGGTTCCTCACAACTCCTCTATGATTAAGAGTTGGACACAACATCATACTACATAGACAGCTGCTCTACCGTTGGAAAGCACTCTGTTTTTGGAGACTTCTAGAAGTCTTGGAAGACCCATGGGACCCACACTCCCTCCCCCCCCCGGGCCATCATTCCACCTCAGCAAGATATCAAGACAGGCTCCATGATATAATTTAAAATACATTTATTGTTTCATTTGTTCTCATTTGTTATACAAAGATGTTAAATAATTTAAATACATTCTCCACAGTCACTCAAGAATCAGGTTTATACCTAAACAAAGCTGTACATATGAGGTAGAGAAAAATAATTTAGGCTCCCATAAGACATTAACCACCCCAAACCCGCCCCCTGGAAAATATAATAATACATACTACAAATCCTTCATATGTCAGAATTTGCTCCTCACAACCCTTCCCAAAAGGAACTCAGTCTGCACAACAAGTCCCCGTTCATGCTTCCTAGATGAAAAAATGGAATCAGAGACCATTAATGAGCTAAACAATACTTTTTTTTATATACTAAAAATAGATACACCCAAAACAGAAACGGAGGATGCTGATCCAATTCAGATGGCAATTTTAAAACTTAATCATTCATACCCAAAGGCTGGTTTTGTTTGTTTGTTTCATATTCAGGGAGATCACCTCTCTATGTCTTTCTCCAAACCAATAAATAGAGGCTGAAACAATGAACCTTGAAATTTAAGAAAAGTGCTGCTGAACACATATCCTGCAGAGTTCTCCACCTCCCCTCTTGCATTGGCTTAGGTAAACAAGAAGCTCTTTTACGCAGACTCAAACCTTTGGCCCATCTAGTACAGTGGTGTCTACACGGACTGGCAACAGCTCTAGAGCATTTCAGGCAGAGATCTTTCCCAAACCTACCCTGAGATGCCAGAACCTGGGAGCTTATGCATACAAAGCAGACACTCTACCACACAGCTACAGCCTTTTCGACATCATTTTAAGACTCCCCACCCCTACAATCTCCACTACAAATTGTGACATGCAAGGGAAAGAGATCCTAACAATTTTTTTGGCACGGAGAGAAAACCAGTTGACATGGGGGTGCCATTTTGGCTGTACTTTTAGCTTCAAAAGGGAAGCATTGTACTTCCCCCTTTCCTCACATGTCTTGGAAGTAAGACCCTAACAGGTCTAACCCTTTTATTACGGCACCTGACATCAACTTATCATATCCTGGGTCCATCTCAAGGACAACCACATGGCGGCCTTTACCATCCGATAGGACGTTGACAACTTTCTATGCACACCACTGACTCTTCCACCTTCGGCCTAGCCTTCCCCAAGTTGGTGACCTCTAGATGTTGACCTACAGCTCCCATCATACCTAACAATGGGTAAAGCTTGCAAAGGTTGATGGGAATCGGACCCTCAATACCACCTAGAGGTCCGCAAGTCAAGGGCTGCCTCAGGCAGTCTTAGAAGACAGGACCTGGTGTGGCGTTTTGTGGGTTTGAATGTAACACCGGAAAACCTACCACAAAAGCTGTCTCAGTTACATCAGCTTGGGGAAAGTAGTTTGCAACTATATTATTGAATAGTAATTTATATAAATAATGGGTGCACCCACTAGAAGAAGAATGTCGGTAAGACAAGGTTGATTGGGCAAGGAGAACCTATTATTATTATTACTATTATTATACATTTATTTATAGCCCGCCTTTTCCCCTGATAGGACTCAATGTGGTTTCCATCAAGATTGAGAGGTATAGGAAATCAATGAGAGGCGAGATGGCCACCACAGCAGTCCAACTCATGCACAATCCACTGGTGCTGTGCTCAACCAAGTCTGCTTTGTGTGCAGAACATTCCAGGTTCAATTCCTAGCATCTCCAAGAGGAGCTGAGAATGTCCGCCTCATCTGAAACCCTAGAACGGGGCCACGAGTTAGGATAGACCACGCTGAGCTAGATTGACCAAGGTTATGACTTGCTATGTTATGACTTGCCTATGTTCCAGCCTTCTCTAGGTTGCCCCTAGCTGGCCCTGGGCTAGAATAGCTGTGGCAGGTTCTTCTCCATCCTCTCCCCTTCATTGATTAGGTTTCATGTGGAGTCAGATTTACACTTTGCCTGGAAAAGACTGACAGTCAAAGTGTACTGTCGCTCCATGTTTTACAAAGGAGCCAACCCTTATGATTGTCACAATAGAACCAGTTGCCTTAGATTGAAGCAGCAAAAAGTGTTCTAGGAGACCAGGAACGTGTCTACCTTAAGGCATAACCAATGTGTTAAAACAACACAAGATCATTTTCAGCTTTGGGTCAACGACCTACTTTTGGGCTACAAATAGGAACAGCCCACTGCTAGGTCATGGAACAAAAAACCCATTAAGAGCAGATATTTCTTGGACCCAGTGGGAATTTGGCAGATGATGAATAACCCATCTCCATGAACACCATGATCATGACCCAGTACAATTCAATAGGGGAGCAACAGTCTCAACATGCCCATTTAAGTCAATTGGTGACTGCATGGACGGCCACAGGTTCTTTGCAACTTCAGTAGGTTCAACAAAACACATCCTCCTGGGTTTGTTTCATTTTGTCTTGCAAAAAAACACCCTAACGCTGACTCTCCTGGGTTTCCACAAAACTGCCATAAATATGCAGAAGGCAGATGGTCACAAGGGCATTTGCTACAAGGCACCATGGCTGAGCGAAACATCCTCTGCAGTGTGCACCCATATTGCATATATATTACTACGAAATATCGTTGTGTGTATATTAGGAGCATTTGCTAAACACGTTAACTTATGAAACAGCCGCAAGAGATTAAGCAACAAAGAGAAGCAAAATGGAAGGTGTAGAATACAAGGGATCTGCTGGCCCTCAGCTACTAGAGGACAATTTCATTAAAACTTAATGAAATTTAAGGCCTCTCTTCACCCACATGGTACCCTCCAGATGTTGTTGGACTGCAACGCCCAGCTGTGGCTGATATGAGCTACAGTCTAACAACACCGAGAGGTAGGTGAAGGTTGGATTGAGGGCTCTCTCTCTCTCTCCCTCGTTCTGTTTCATAGGGAGCATCTAAAGAACCAACACGGCTAGCTAGTTAAGCAGAACCCGGCGGGCTTTCGACTTGCAGTTCCACAAACAACAGAAACTCCCTCGCCCATCTCCATGACACAAAAAGGTTTTTTCAGAAACCAAGGAGTCTCGAGAGCAGTTTTGAGATTCAGCTCGGGGGTTAAACTCGAAATCAAAAGTCTCACTGGACACAAGCCAGCCTTTGGAAGCTTCTCCAAAGGGTAGCGTGTTGGATCCTGGTCAATTGTCTCTCCACCAACATTGATAGCAGGGGGAGCCAACATATTGTCCTCATATTGTGTAGAGACTCATAACCCTCACCGCGCTCAGTCTGCATGGGCCAATGGTCAGGGCTGGAGGGCAGTCTGAATCCTACATAGCATGTAAGACACCATGTTAGTTTCCCAGGATTTAAGGCAAGCACTGCACACAAGCATCAACCTTACTGGGGAGGACAACTTGTAATATGGCCTTGGGTTGATGAAAGCCCCATAAAAGCTAGCCCAATCTCAAAAGGGGAATAATAATAATAATAATAATAATAATAATAATAATAATAATGTGTATTACACCTGCCTATACAATTCAATGCATGTGCCTCAATACTATTTATATATATATATTTAAAAAACCACAGGAGAATAAACCTTACTATTTACAATATATATATATCTATATAACATGAAAGCAATAATATTTGCATTAACATAAATACATTTTTAAATACTTACAGAAACACCCGGGCTTCAGTGCGTGAATTATTATACAAAGAGGAGTTTCTCCCACTCAGTAGTTCACTCACTCCTTTGCCTCTCAGCTCAAAGGCCACACTCCTACACACGCTTACTCAGGAGGAAGTCCTATAGAATTCAGCGGGACCAACTTCTGAGCAAACGTGGGTGGGAAAAGACTGCAAGAGATGCTCTGCTTCTCCTTTCTTTGCACAGCTGCACATAAGACCATGTTCACACATCAGGGTAAGCCATGGTTTACTGTGCATAAGCCAATTATGTTCATTTTGCACCTCCCTGCAAGAGTTGGGGAATAACAAACCATGGTTGTTGGCTTGCATTCATTCAAACCAAGGAATAGGATTTATTTTGCTCCCCAAGCAAACCATGATCTGTACCCAATTATGGTTTGTTTGAGATACACCACAGTCCCTGGTTTCGACATAACACTAGGCAAGGAGTCATGACCCTTTTCCTCTCTACGCAAGAATAGGTGTGCTCATGCAAAATCGCTGACTGTGGTTTACTGTGATGTGTGATCTGGGACAAGGTTTCAACAAGGCAAGCATGTACAAAAAAACGGGGGCCACATTCCCAGAATGTACACCTGCAATTTCACTACTCTGCCTATCTGAAGTCCTAAAAAGTTGGCCTTTTACTATTGCAATGCTCTCAGTTCAGAAGGTTGACACATTTTCACCCACAAGGGAACTCCATCCAGGATTTGGGGCCCAAGACATTTTGGGGTTGGAGGCAAAAAATGCAGAATCCCTCCTTCCCCTTTACTGGGGGTAAAATTACTAATCTGAAGCTGCAATCCAATGCACACTTACTTGTGCAAGTATCTCAATAGGGCTCACTGAGGAGTAACAATTCACAGGATTGTCTTTAATGGTACACTCAAATTTGCCACCCAGTTACAGGCTGACCAACTTTGAGATGCAATATAATTTAGGGCTGTGATCCTATGCAGATTTCTACAGGAAGTCCTAAGTGAGCCCAGAGATTTGCTCCTTTTTAAATTGCACGGGACCCGTGATGGTTTCCCCCACGTTTTGAGAACGTTTTTGCAATAGAATGCGGGCATCTTGCGGGTTCCCCCAACTCCAGTTCAAACTGGCATATCAATATTTGCAGCAAAGCTGGGTTCCTACGGTCAGCTACAGCACCATCCTACCCATACGGGCAAGATGTCAAAGAAAGAAAAAGCCCATTCACGCTTTTTGTTTTCCGGTGAACACAACATTTAGCCAGATCTCCACGGCAAAATACCACAGTGGCATCCATTACAAGGGTTTGATTCCTTACAGCCAGGTTTATCACCAGCGGCAATCCATTGAGTGAAACTAGCTCAGCATTGTCTGCCAAGTATCAGACTGGAACTTTTTCCAGCCTGACCTGGAGATATTGAGGATGGAACCTGGGATCTTGTGCAGGCAAAGCAATTGCTCTGCCACTGAGCTACAGCCATTAAGACTATCACCTAGCCAATAGCACTCAAGATGGAGCTACCCCTTCTTCCACTTAACTTAAAGCCAATTCATCGCACGCTGGTCTCAATCAGGATGGTTTCACAAGAGAGGAGCCCCAGCAAAAGCAAGAAACTGGTGTGTGTGTGTGTGTGTGTGTGTGTGTGTGTGTGTGTGTGTAAGGATGTCTGCCTTTCGTCAGCCAACCTGGGCAAAGATCCAGAAAGCAAGGTCATCTACAGCTGATAAGGGGGACAGGCCCAGGAAGGCACAAGGCTACCCCAATCATGGGGGCTGCACAGGGCAACAGGCAAAGTCGTTGGCTCGGAAATGGGGGAAAGAAATCCCCTCGCTTCCTCTTCAACACAGATCTTTGGGGTCACGTTGTCTTTGGCAAAAAGTTTCCCAGATTATACACTCGTTCTTGCCAATTGCAAATTGGGAAACACTCCCTAGGGAGAAAAACATAAATGGTGGCCCTCCGTACCTCAACACACTCAAACAGGTTTCACCTGGGACAGCAAAATAGCTCAGTCTGGCCCTGACCCCAGTTTAGAATGGAGCATAACTGTAATAGTTAAGGTACCATAGTGAGATCAGGCATGGATGAGTCAGTACCCATAGCCCAGGCATAGGCAAACTCGGCCCTCCAGATGTTTTGGGACTACAATTCCCACCATCCCTGACCACTGGTCCTGTTGGCTAGGGATGATGGGAGTTGTAGTCCCAAAAACACCTGGAGGGCCGAGTTTGCCTATGCCTGCTCTACCTCATATCAAATTCTTAAGAATCAATCCCTATATCTGTTTGGTTCTACCCCATTTTTGCATCTGGAAATACATTTTTTTTTTCTTCAATTTGGAGACGGGCAAGATCCAAAGGAAAATTATGTTCCAAGTCGCACATCAAACCCAGGGGGTGTAAATTCAGGTCAGTTCGCTGAAAAATGTGGACTGGCCTAAACTTTCCTCCCTGACTATTTGTGATCCGTTCTTCCAGTGAGCAAGGACTGAGCTGAGTGGTCCAGATCTCACACACAAGAAGAAAATCTGGAGAATGTGGCATGTGGCGTGCATCTTAAATTTTGTCAAAGAAGTAATGATTTGGATAAAATTATGTGGGCGTGCAAAACAAGGTGGGGAGGAGAGCTCAAGCATGCTCAAGAGAGGACTGGACATAATACCACATTGAAACCATAAGAAGGTACTTCTGAAAGGCTTAATAAATAAATGTTCCATATTTATATTTATATTTAGGCGCATATATATATATATATTTATATATATCCACATTGAATAATAGGTTTCTATTCAGCCTTTTCTTAAACCAATTTGCACAGAACTTCAGGACTGGTCCATCTGGTGTGACACCCAAGGACAGAGTTCAGATTGAGGAGTCTGTTGCATGGAGAGCCACCAGGGCAGAGAGGGAGGGGAATAGGTGTCTTTGAGGTTCAACATCTGTTGCAACCGGTCTCATCTGGCCTTCAAAAAGATGGACAAGAAGTACTGTCTTCCAATTTTGCAGAATCCTGGACCAGCAAAAGCAGTCCTTGCCTCTTGACCAACCCTCAATCAGTTTTCCAATCTGACAGTATACAAAGCCAGTCAAATCCATCCCCTCCCAGTAGATGCACAATAATATAGCTTACATACGAGGAGAGTGGCTACTATTTTTTATTATTATTTTAGAGAAGCGGCAGTAAAGGAAAAAAAGCTAGAGAGGGCATCCTTCGAAGATTGGACAGCCCCAGGCACACAAACGGAAACCATGCAGAAGGTTTTTTTCTTATCCAGCTCCCCACTGAAAACCAGGTCAACAGGTTTTTTTAAAAAAAAGTTAAAAAAAATGCTACTACTGGAGAATCAGAAATGCTGATCACTGCCTACAGTGGGCACTTTGCCAAGAAGTTAGCTAGCCGCTTCTGATCCAAGTAGTATTGTTGAAGGAGGAAAATTGTCGCAGCCAAGTCATCAGATCTGTAACGTTCCAATTCTAAAAAAGCAATGGGAGAATCGCAAGTAGCCCAGACCACCCTTTGGTTTTGGTCACTGCTGTTGGTTCTTCTCTGGCTTCCCTTCCCCTCTTGATGGTCGCCAGTCAGTCACTCAGAACCCAGTATTTTCACTGCTGTTGTACTTGATTTCTAACACACATGATGCCTCAATCTAGCGGCTTAAGGAGGGAAATGTTACAAAGATCTTTACAGAGATCTGTGCCGGTATAAACCACTATCGCTGTTGAGTGTAACTGGAATGAGATCCGAAGAGATGTAGAATAAGTTGGGTTGTGCGATCCGGTCAAGAACGGCTTACGAGGAAAAGTCAAAGCAGCATTGCAGCCTATAAGGCAACAGGGTTTCTCCAAAAAACCAGGAAGGCGACTTGCATGTCCAGAAGTTAGGATTTCAATACGTACTGGAATTTAAGGCAGCATCCACAGGGTGAGTTTTGGAGCAATAAGAGGTACAAAATAAAAACAATAACAATAAGGAGTTATAGAGTGCTGGTGTGTCCCTGGGAAAGTTTAAGAAGGCCTCTAGTGGTTTTCATCATTTACAAAAGTAGATTGTGAAGGTGACAATAAGTGAAAGGGGGATTGAAGTGGGGCAATGCAACGGGATGTCTTGAAATCTGGAAGGAAATCTCACAATGTCTGCTTCAAAGTTGAGGTGGTCAAACCAAACCCTCCACGTTGAGGAACCACAACCGCCTTCCATCAAGCAGGCCACATTGAAACATCCTATTTTAGGAGATCCCAGTATGTAACTTTTTAAACTTTGACTCTCCTCCTTTAAAGAGGTGCTAAAGTCCGACATCACCACCCCTTCCCTTGATACGCTTTTGGTATCGAATTCTTCATAAAACGGGGTGGTGCTTTTTTCCCGTTCCTCACCATGAATCTCAAGGCAGCCATGGAACAAACAGGACAATCCAGATTACAGGCCAGAAGGTTCTCTACCCAAAAGAGAATGCCTGATGTGGCCAAAGTTTCGTGAAGGTCAGTGATGAGGGAAAACCACTAGGGATCCCATCTCAGTCACCACAAATTATTTTGTTGCATTTTTCGCAACAGCGCACAATTGACACGGACTCCATGCAATAGGCACTTGTCTCCAGAAGCGTCAGCTGGGTTTGCAGAGAAGGGGGCAAAAGGTCGAGGAAACAAGAAGGCAAGAGTTGGGGGGGTCACCTGTACCCTACAAAGTGCTTACACCATCTCGGCATCGCTTCTCAAGTCAACCGTGAAAAACACCCTTTCAAACCCTGTTTCACCTCCCGGGGTGGGCCCTCTCCCGTCATCAGCAAAGGCAATCGGCTGGTGTGCAAGACCCCTCTCGTGCGCCACATCAGTCTTTGCACGTGTAGACCTCCTCCCTCTGCGTACACTGTTTGCACTCCACGTAGCAGCACCAGCGGACCTGGCACTGGCAGGGCCTGGTCACCACGCGGCTCTGGGTGTTGTGCCCCCGGCCGCAGCAGATGCTCTCACAGTTCTTGTCCTTGTAACACTTCCTGCCCGACGTGCCGGGCGAATAGCGGCTCACCAGGCAGAAGCTGGGCGAGTCGTCAATGTAGACGAGGTCCGTAGTCCGTGGGATTTGGTCGCCGTGGCCCGGGATGGACTTCTTGGGCGGGGAGATGTCCCCCTCGCCCGTGGCCTCATTGGTCGTGCTGCCCACTTTGAGGGCCATCTCGTACCTCTGCTTCAGCTGCTTGCCAATCTCGTGGAAGGGGGAGAGCTGCCGCCAGCACGTCCGGACAGTGCAGGATCCGGAGACGCCGTGGCACTTGCAGGTGGTCTCGACGCCAGCTTTGATGACCTGCAGGTAAGGAACTGAGCATTAATGATGGGCAAGGCAAGCGAGCCGGCAGCAAAATGGTGCTGTGGGGAGCAACTGGGTTCAGGCTTCCAGGCAAATGAACTGTGCCCTCTTTCCTTTTTAAAAAGAACGCTTCTAAAAGCTACGAAGACAAGTGTTCTCTGTTAACATTGACAAGAGGTTCCCAGAACTCTACACATGAGAAGAGGCGCATAGCCTAGGCTAGATCATGTCAATGAGCCATTACGTCTAGCATCCTATTCTCACAGTCACCAACAGGTCCGGATTTAGGTTGGATGAGGCCCTAAGCCAGGGATCAGCAAACATTTTCAGCAGGGGGCCAGTCCACCGTCCCTCAGACCTTGTGGGGGGCCAGACTAGATTTTGGAGGGGGGAAATGAACGAATTCCTGTGCCCCACAAATAACCCAGAGATGCATTTTAAATAAAAGCACACATTCTAATGTAAAAACACAATGATTCCCGGACCATCCGCAGGCTGGATTTAGAAGGCAATTGGGCCAGATCCAGCCCCTGGGCCTTACTTTGTCTACCCATGCCCTAAGCTACTGAAGGTAATGGGGCCCTTTATATGTCCAGCTGTCCCTGTCAGCAACAAATTGTCGCAGTTTTTTGTGTTGAATATATGCTATATGGTAATTTATGGACCTAATAGGTTGTTGTTGTTTAGTCGTGTCCAACTCTTCGTGACCCCATGGACCAGAGCACGTCAGGCACTCCCTAAAGCCATTTGCACATGCAGAATGTAGGCACCCTATATACAGAAATGAGCAAACCAGTGATATTTTAGGGAGCAGGCTAGCAGGCAGGGCCCATGACTTACATCATAGGAGCCTACACAGCACAAAACACTGTTGCTGCATGTAGGTTTTTATATTATTTGTATTTTATCTTGTATTTTGGAAATGTACATCCAGTTTCTATTCCTTTAAATTTTTTTTGGGGGGGGTCCCAAGAGAGTGGGGCCCTAAGCTTGTTTAGCTTACAGTGGTACCTCACAAGACGAATGCCTTGCAAGACAAAAAACTCGCTAGACGAAAGGGTTTTTTGTTTTTTGAGCTGCTTCGCAAGACAATTTTTCCTATGGTCTTGCCTCACAAGACGGAAACGTCTTGCAAGTTTGTTTCCTTTTTCTTAACACCGTTAATACAGTTGCGACTTGACTTCGAGGAGCTACTCATAGAACGCGGTGTGGTAGCCTTTTGGGGATTTTTTTAAGACTTTGGTGATTTTTGAAGCTTTTCCAAAACTTTCCCGACACCGTGCTTCGCAAGACGAAAAAAATCGCAAGACGACAAAACTCGCGGAACGAATTAATTTCGTCTTGCGAGGCACCACTGTATACGTAAATCCAGCACTGGTCACCAACCAGATGTCTCTGGGGAAGCTCAAAAGCTTCTGAAGAAGTGTGCATGCACACGAAAGCTCATACCAAGAACTAACTTAGTTGGTCTTTAAGGTGCTACTGGAAGGATGTTTTTTATTTTGATGAGGGCTTGAAAAGTTATCCCGCCCCCAATGTCTTGACTATTCATTTAACTGGTATAATTCATTTGATTTCCATTCTCTTAGAATACTTGCTCCTCTTTTGTAAGAAATCAGTATTTTGGTGGGAGCACCCACACTTTGGATGAAATTCAAAGACAATTCAACTAATTCATAGAGGAGGGGGCTGTCAGTGGCTCTGCCTCCACGGTCAGAGGCAGCAACGCTTTTGAGTACCAGCTGATGCAGTGGCGTAGTGTGGGGGGTGCCAGGGGTGCCGGCCGCACCGGGCGCAACATTTGGGGGGGCGCGTTTGGCCGGCCCTCCTCAAGGAAGCAGGAACCCCACTGTCCTCGGACCTCCTCCGAAGGCTGGCGGTGGGGCGGAGAGACCTTCTCCCCGCGCCAGCCTTCGGATGGCTGTCCTGAAGACTTGTGGTGGGAGCAGTGGCGTAGCGTGGGGGGTGGAGGGGGGCCTGCCGCACCTGGCGCAACATCTGGGGGGCGCGGAAGAGACTCGAGTGCTAAAATCCACGGGTTAGGGGGCGCAAATTACTTGCCTTGCCCCGGGTGCTGAGAACCCACGCTACGCCACTGAGCTGATGTAAACCGCAGGAGGGCAGAGGACTCTTCTGTTCAAATCCTGCTAGGGGGTTTCCCATAAGGGGCATCTGGAAGCTAGACTAGATGGGCCATTGGCCTAATACCAGAAGGCTCTCCTCCTCCTCCTCTTCTGACGAAGCCAGCAAGACTGGGAAGGGCAAACATGGATATTATCCTGCCCAGGGTAACAGCCTCCCCTTTCATGGTGCCCCTCAGACTTGTAAGACACGCTTGAACAGACATACCTCACCGGGGGGGGGGGCGGGAGGTGGAGTGGAAGGGAACGAGAAAGAAAGAAAGAAGGGGTCAGCCCTTTGGGGGATTAAGGAACTTAGCAACGCTCCGGAGAGGTAGTCAGAAAGTTATGCTTAATGATACTTTGCTGAGAAACATGGGCAAGAGGCCGGGGGGGCGGAGAGGCAGATTTAATTAAAACATCACTTAACTCTGGCCTGGTGGAACAAAATCAAGTGTGCTAACACTCTGACTTTTCATTAATGGGACACAAAAGGGAGAATTGCAATCGAGGGGAGGGTTTTTTTTTTCAGGGGAGGGGGTAAGGTACCATATGCAGAAGAGAAGGGGGCATTGCTGGAATTATATAGCCGCTCGTTTTTAATATACATGAAAATCATCTAGCAACCTTGGAACATGGGAGGCCTGGAGGGTGGGAGATAGAGAGAGAGTTCTTTGGTTTCTCACTCCTGCTTCTTTCTCCACTATTCCCATTCCCAAGAATAGTTGAATGAACTGGGATGGATCTGGCAGGAGCCGGGGGGGGGGTGCTTTCATTTTCTTTTTTTTAAATAAGCTGCAGAATTCTTAGGCTTGTTTTTTTTTTTCCCTCACCGAGAAAGAGAAAGAAGGAGCTTGGCCAAGTCCTTCTGGCTAATTACCTCAACCCCCCGTGCCAGACAAGCCGGCCTTGTCACCGGCGTTGAGGTCATATCGTAAGCGCTTGAGCGAGGCATGAAATGGGCGCAAGAGGGTCAAAGAGGGCGATTCTTGCACTCTTCTGGGGCAAAGAGACACTGCTGAGGTGAGTGTGAAAAAGGGAGAAATGAAATCCTCACCGGGAAGCAAATTTTTAAAGCGGCGGCAAAGGGGTGGGCTGGACGGCAAGCGTGGCATTGGAAGACTTGCGTCACTCAAATTCTCCAGCGCGGGGTCAGGAAAAAAAGTTCCCCTTGTCCCCATAGCAGCAAGCAATCCGGCCTGCCAATAGCTCAAAGGGTCGGGAGGGAGAAACCCGTCTACTGAGCCTCAGGAGAGCCGTTAGGATCAGAAGCGCAGCAAGTGTGTGTGTGTGTGTAATGGAAAACACAACATTCCAGACCGCTGAGAGACCACCAAGCCAGGGCAATGGAGAAGACACTTTCAGAGGGCCCAACAGACCGGCCTATTTCTAGAGCGTATTTCTCAACCGTCATAAAGGATGGGGAAGACGCTTTGATGCAGCTCACCTTTAACGGCAAACCTCCCCGAAACAATACGAGAACCAAACAAGACACAGCCATGCTTGGAAATGCACACTTCTCCGAATTTTGCAATGCTGCCCTCCAGCCAAGTAACATCCATAGAAATGCATATGTTGGAGGTAAAAAGTGAAAACTTACAAAAAATGCATTCTATTCCAGGAAACAGCTTTGCAAAAGAGCCGTTTTAGGCAACGTTACGTACAACAACGGGTGGTTCTAGGAGAAATTTGCACCCAAAGGCTGGTGAATTTTCAGGACTTAAAAAATAAATTGCATGGTAATGTGGAGAACCAAATTTAAGCTTAGAGAAATTGACATAGACTCCCTAATTATCACCTGGGAGTCATACAGTGGTACCTCTGGTTATGTACTTAATTTGTACTGGAGGTCCGTTCTTAACCTGAAACTGTTCTTAACCTGAATTAGCTAATGGGGCCTCCTGCTGCCGCCGCGACACCGGAGCACAATTTCTGTTCTCATCCTGAAGCAAAGTTCTTAACCCGAGGTACTATTTCTGGGTTAGCAGAATCTGTAACCTGAAGCGTATGTAACCCAAGGTACCACTGTAGTTGTGTGTGAAGTTACAGAGCCAGAGAATTCCTCAGTCCCCTCAAGAGACAATGCCCAGGATTCTGTGAACAGGGAAAGTTTTGTTAACAGATAAACATTTGAAGTGGGATGGGGCCTGGCAACTAACTAAGCAGAGCAAGAGGCCAACAGGGAGTGGTTCACCAAGCCACCATGGGCTCACAGTATGGCGGCCGCAGGGCTAAGAAAACAGATTTGGAATGGAGAATTGTGCTGGAATGGCAGCAAAGCCTAGGACAGGTCTTATATCTCCTTTGTCTGTTCCTTGCACCCCTAGATTAGAATTTAATCTGCACATACAGCAAGCATCTGTAAATCACCACTGCTCAAATTCAGGGTCAATCTTGCAGGGAAACTTAGAATAAACTCTATTGAGCGCTTGTTATCTGTCTCTCTGGCTAGTCATAGGCTGGGAGCTATGCAGGATACCCAAGGAAAGTCTATTCATACATCCATCTGGTAATTTAACCCAGGGACGTCCAGCCCACTTGGAAGCATCACTCTGTAAATTTAAGAGCTACAAACTTGCCTTTTTAATACCAACAAAGAGCCAAAATCCTCAAAGTGTTCTGTACACACTACCACTCCACCCTCGGCCTGCCATACTCCCACAGAAGTGTGGGGAGACAGGGGTTACTGGTATAGGGTCACCTGGCTCCTAGTTTCACAGCTAAGGAACTTGGTGGGGAGGAACCAGCATGGTATAGGGGTAATAGCATCAAAACTGATCCCGAGAGACTAGGGTTCAAATCCATGAAGCCCACCAAGTGAGCTTGAGCTGGTCACTCTTCTCACCTAGCCTACCCTCATATAGGACAGGCTCCACATCCACACAAGTCCTGAGCTTTGAGGCCAGCCTTCCCTATCTGGACCCCTCAAGGTGCTTTGGCCCACAATTCCCATCCATCCCAGCCAGTGGTCCAGAACATCTGGAGGAGGACACCAAGCCAAGAAAGGCTGTGCTAGGAAGGGGGAAAATAGGACAGAAACCCAATCAAGATCCTTGTCAGAAATGCCAGCTTTTCTATTCTGCAAGAACCTGCAGATTCTAGATCTCCCCTGCTCAATGTGCATGCACAAAACATTTCCGACAGCTCTCTGTCTCAGAAAAGCTACACAGACACCCATGCCCACGCCCCAAAGCCATTCCCATAGCAACACTCCTGTGAATCTTCTCAGGTCTGATTAACACACTGCTCAAACCCAAATCTTATTAGTGTCAGCTTACCGTGACCAGTTTCCCCTCCCCTTTATCCCCCCAACCCAATGGAGGCTCTCTTTGTTTGCACTGAAACAGAATCTCAGTGACTTCAACCAGCTTATAGCAGCCTTTAAGTTTGGGGTGCAACTGCACTTGTTGGGAAAGCCTAAGTGGCAACAAGGCCTTTCCGATACAGGAGACCATTTTTTTTTGGAGGGTTAGACAGCAGGGCCAGGGTGGAAAGAAGGTGAATGATCAGATTCTTGAGTTGTTGGAGTGCGATCCCTTTCATTCTCCCCACTTGAACTGCAACAGATTTCCATAGTACTTGTTCTTTTCCTGCAAGAAGTCCCATTTGGGAACACTACAAAGTTCTCTCCAAAGCATCACCTCAAAGGCAAGGGGAGAACTGGCCTTTGATGCAAAACCTGACCTGCCAACTCTGTCTAGAGCAGCTTTTCTCAACCTGTGGGTCCCCAGATGTTGTTGAACTACAACTCCCATCACCCCTAGCTAGCAAGGCCAGAGCTCAGGGATGATGGGAGTTGTAGTCCAACAACATCTGGGGACCCACAGGTTGAGAACTGCTGGTCTAGAGAGTGGAGGGAGCCACATTGACCAACAAGATACCTGCCAGCAGGACTTGAGCACCTGTGATTCCTGCGATTCCTAGGAACTGGAATTCAGTAGCATTACTGCTTCTGACCTTGGAAACCATCATGTCTAGAATCCATTGACAGCCTTCTCCTCCATGAATTTGTCTAATCCTCTTTTAATGCTATCCATGTTGGCAGTATCAGGACCACAATAACCCAAGGACTGCTTCTCTCCATAGGAACCTACCCAGACCCTGTGATCATCTTCAGTGGCCCTTCTTCATGTGCCTCCTCCTCGAGCGGTCCGGAGGGTGGCAACACAAGAACAGGGCCTTCTCTCCAGTGGCTCCTCATCTGTGGAATGCTCTCCCCAGGGAAGTTCGCATGGTGCCTTCATTATACACCTTTAGGTGTCAGGCAAGAACCAGGCCTTTGGTTGATCTGACTGACATACTATGCCCTTTTAAAATGTGGCTCTTTCTTGGGGGAGGGTAGTTGTTTTTATTTTGGTTATATATATTGTAGTTTTTCTGTTGATCTTTCTGCCCTGAGACCTCCAGGTATAGGGCGGTATATAAATCCAATCAATCAAGAAGAAGAAGAAATAACAACGATTGCCTCCATCACTCACACAGCCTCACCTTCATGCCAACCAGGTTGTTGTGGAAGTCCACCCTGGCTCGCAGGTCCTTGTTGGACTTCTTCCCCAGGAACTCCTTGACAAACTTGTTGCTGTACTTGAGGTTGTCGCCACAGCCACCCCACTGCCAGGCCTCCCGATTCTCTAGGTCGGGGGCCTCGTCGCAGGTGCATCGCTCCATCCGCCCGGCGCTGCAGGCCTTGGCCATGGCATGCGTAAGTCCTGCCGAAGAGATGGCGTAAAGGAAGGCTGTCTCCTTGAAACCTGCAAAGGGCAATGGCATTGTTACCCAGAGGAGGATGGCACCAGTAAAGCCTACAGGGCTACACACACACACACACACACACACACACACACACACACACGGGTTTGGGTTTACATCTTTTAAAATCCTCACTGTATATCTCCACCCCCATCGTTCAGCCCGGACACTGAGGTCCAGTTCTGAGGACCTTCTGGCAGTTCCCTCACTGCAAGAACTGAAGTTACAGGGATCCAGGCAGAGGGCCTTCTCGGTGGTGGCACCCGCCCTTTGGAACGCCCTCCCATCAGATGTCAAGGAAATAAACAACTATCTGACTTTTAGAACACATCTGAAGGAAGCCCTGTTTAGGGAAGTTTTTAATGTTTGATCACATTTTAAATATTCTGTTGGGAGCCGCCCATAGTGGTTGGGGAGGCCCGGCCACATGGGCGGGGTATAAGTAATAAATTATTATTATTATAATCCTTGTGGCCCACAGAGTGCGTACGGAAGCATCAGGACAGTGTTTGCTGAAAATGAAATTCCATAAGCTAGAAAAGGCTGACTAACGTAGGTTTTCTAATAAATGAAGGTGAGACGTTTATGCACTATCTAGCTTCTGCCCCACTCTAAATGGCAGACAACGCCAGAATCACGAAAAACGGGTGTTCTCCATGCACGCAACAGGAACCAGCTTTTGCTTAGAGTAGCTTCTCCCAATGTTCCTCAACATGGTGAGTCAGGTGACATCTCCTCAATCCTTTAATCCCCTGGGAGATCAGGGGAGAGGGGAGCTTGTTGCAGCAGGAGAGGGAGACACCCGTGATTCCTCACCAGTCGGACTCATCTCTGCCTCTCGGCCACCTTCTCTCCTGCTTCAGCTTCAGCCGCTGATTCTGGACTTCTATCGCAGACTCTCCCAGCTCACTAAGCCCCGTTGCCTCTGCAGCTTCTGATACCTCCTTCCCCGAGTCTGTTCCCTCTTCTCCCTCTGACCACTCATTGTCATCCCACCACCAACCCCCAAGCTGTGAGAGCCCTGAGAACCAGACAGAGACACCTGGAGGGCCACATCTAGTTCTCAGTCCAGAAGCTCCCCCACTCCCATTCCACTGCCTCCCTCCTCCGACTGCTCACCTCTCTTCAGAAGGCTGGCCCGATAGCGCCCCTCAAGGGTGCAGTTCCACCGCTCAAAGCGGAACTGGTACTGGCACTCAAGGGCGCTCATGCTGATGGCCTCCATCAGGGTCTCGGCCACACCAGGATCTCGCCGGCACATCCTCCGCTGCTTCTTCTCCAGTTTCAGGCGGTCACAGACTTTGTAATGGGCCTTGACGGCAGCTTCCTCCATTTCTGAAGTCAGAGGGAGGATGGTCAGGGGTTCATTCCCAGTCAACCTTTGGAGAGGAGAAGAAGGCGACCCACATCAGTAATCTTGAGGCTCAGACACAACACGGCCACAAGCAACGACCTGCCATCATGTATGCCATATCCATGAATGCCAACGGGTGTGTAATATCACTCCCATTATTTCCAATGTCCAAGGTGTGTGTGCCATTCCTTAAATAACCTTAACAGCATCACCCATGCATAAAGAGGAAGGCAGCAGAAGGCTTGTGGAAACCCGGAGGTTTGAGTAAAAATGAGCCAAACCCTTGGAAAAATGGGTTTTTAAAAACCCAGTGAGGGCTAAGCATCATTTAATAAGGTAAAGGGACCCCTGGCCATTAGGCCCAGTCATAGCCGGCTCTGGGGTTGCGGCACTCATCTCACTTTATTGGCCGAGGGAGCCGGCGTACAGCTTCTGGGTCATGTGGCCAGCATGACTAAGCCACTTCTGGCAAACCAGAGTAGCGCACGGAAACGCCGTTTATCTTCCCGCCAGAGTTGTACCTATTTATCTACTTGCATTTTGACGTGCTTTTGAACTGCTAGGTGGGCAGGAGCAGGGACCGAGCAATGGGAGCTCACCCCGCCGCAGGGATTCGAACTGCCGACCTTCTGATCGGCAAGTCCTAGGCTCTGTGGTTTAACCCACAGCGCCACCTTAGCAGCCATGAAATGCAATTGCTGGGATGAAAAACCTGATACAAAGGAATGGATCAGAGTGGTTGGACTATTGGATAGTAGAACTCCACACAAGAGTTTTGTTGCAACTTTAGGTTTTACATGGCGTACCCCGTTTCAAAACCAACCTAGTTCAAAATGAAAAGCTGGATTTCAAGCTTGCGCGCCCTGATCTCTCCTTGCAGTGAAGTCCCAGTTGCCCAGTATGAAAGGTCTGCTTCAGACTTCCCCAAGCTAGTGATCCCCCCCCCCACTCCAGAGGTAGTTGGCCATAACATCGCCCTTGCTGGGGCTGATGGGAAATGTGGCGCAAAACATCTGGAGTGAAGGAAGTTGGGTGGTGGAAGAAGCCTGACGAAGCCTCAAACTCACAGTCAAACTCATGGTGGTCCCCAAAGGGGAAAGTATTACCCCCTGGGGGAGTGGTGGGATTACCTGGGGGCACTGAAAATGCACACAGCCATCAGACTTTGAAAAGCTGGTACCACTGATTAAGTTCAATTTTGTCAACTCAATTAAATTAAGTAGCTGTAATTAGATTTAATAAATGAGCAATTCCTTGTTACTGTTTTGCATTTTATTTATCTTCCTTAGTGGGTCGTGCAAGCTGCTATTCTGAACAACGCTCTTTCTAGGGTAGAGGGATGAATTCATGGAACCAAGGGGGCAGCGGACCCCAAAAGATTGGGAAACACTGGTTTTTAAGCTCTCTAAAGCAGGAAGTGCTAAGGAGCCACACATACTGTTATGTACTGAGTTGAAGAGGATCCAAAATGCAGCAGTCTGATTGGTCCTAGAACAATAGGATCCAAAATGCAGCAGTCTGATTGGTCCTAGAACAATAGGATTCAGAATGCAGCAGTCTCATTGGTCCTAGATCAATAGGATTCAGAATGCAGCCGTCTGATTGGTCCTAGAACAATAGGATTCAGAATGCAGCAGTCTGATTGGTCCTAGAACAATAGGATCCAAAATGCAGCAGTCTGATTGGTCCTAGAACAATAGGATTCAGAATGCAGCAGTCTGATTGGTGCTAGAACAATAGGATTCAGAATGCAGCAGTCTGATTGGTCCTAGAACAATAGGATTCAGAATGCAGCAGTCTGATTGGTCCTAGAACAATAGGATTCAGAATGCAGCAGTCTGATTGGTCCTAGAACAATAGGATTCAGAATGCAGCAGTCTGATTGGTCTGCAGGAGCCACCCAATCCAGCTCCAGATAGAAGTGAATCCACAACCTGATTGGCCTACAGGAGAATCCAAGAATTAGCCAGTCACGTGCAGCCCATTGTGTAAATAATGCATATAAAGCAGATATTTTGGGGAAACTTTCATTCCTCCTCACCACTATGAGCTGAATAAAGAGCATGAAATCCACTCTCGACTCCGTATATATTTCACATACGCAAAAAAGCAACCATATTTCAACCCTCTATTCCACCCACAGAGCAGTCCGTTTTGGAGAGCGGCCTGCTAGCTCCCCTCCCCAATATCCCTGTACCTGCAGCCCACCCAGATCCTGACACGGCTTAAGGGCCCGACTAATTTTTGGGAAGGAAGCCTTCGAAAACAAATAAACCAACCCACCAAGAACACGGGTCCCTCCCTGTTCCTTCTCCCAGAGCTGCTTCGCAACACATGGCCCGGCTGTTCTCTCACAAAAACGTGCAGCGAAGTGTAGCCAGGACAGTGTTCCCAGTGCCGGGTGACAACATGCTGGATGGGGACCAGGCTGGCACCGGCTGTGGGGGGTGAACACAAGCAGCAGAAACATCTGTTGGCACTGCGACCAGGATTGCTGGCCAATCACCCGAGGTCCTGGCTCAGGCTCTCCTCTAACCAGGTGTCAGGGAGGGTGGAAGCTGGAGAGTCAGGAAAAGCTGCCGTAAAGTAGCTTGGGTACTTTTCCCCAGCGCTAAAAAGAGGAAACACACACGGAGAGAGAGTCACTTCTGGTGCCAGAATTAGGGATTGGCTAAAACTGCTGGGAACTAAGGCTGTTGAGCAAGAAACCTGAAGTCACGCCGGATTCTGGTCCTCACGCGAGGTCTTTGGTTCCATAAAGAGGCTGTGATCCAGGAGGTGGGTGGATCCTGCCAAAGACCTGTCTAGCCCCGCATCCTGTTTTCACAGTGGCCGACTAGATACCCTAGTGGGAAGCCTGGAAAGCTGGGCCCAAGCCATGGCTGTCAACTTTTCCATTTTCTTGCGAGGAATCCTATTCAGAATAAGGGAATTTCCCTTTAAAAAAAGGGAAACGTTGACAGCTATGGCCCAAGCCCAGGAGTCTTCTCCCCTCCCAGGGTTTCAAGCAACTCGTATTCAGAAGCGGAATGTCTCTGACAACAGAGACAGAACATAGCTGTTGTGGCTAGTAGCCATCTAGAGCTTTCTCCTCCTGTCTAATCCTCTTTGAAAGCCATCCAAAGTTGGTGACAGCCCCCTGTGGAAGGGAGTTCCATAGTTTAACTCTGTGCAGCATGAAGCAGTGTCCGGAATCTCCCAACGTTTCACTTCAACGGGTAGCACCACTAGAGAATATCCACTTTCTCCTGTTCATGCAGAATTTTAATATGCGGGTGGGCACTGTAGGGATGCGGGTGGCGCTGTGGGTTAAACCACAGAGCCTAGGACTTGCCAATCAGAAGATCGGCGGTTCGAATCCCCGCGATGGGGTGAGCTCCTGTTGCTCGGTCCCTGCTCCTGCCAGCGTAGCAGTTCAAAGGCACACTAGTGCAAGTAGATAAATAGGTACCACTCTGGCGGGAAGGTAAACGGCGTTTCTGTGCGCTGCTCTGGTTCGCCAGAAGCGGCTTAGTCATGCTGGCCACATGGCCCGGAAGCTGTACGCCGGCTCCCTTGGCGAGATGAGTGCCGTAACCCCAGAGTCGTCCGTGACTGGACCTAATGGTCAGGGGTCCCTTTACCTTTATCATGTCCACCTCCCCTTTAGTAGTCATTTCTCCAAACCCCCAAAGCATTGAAGCCTTTCCACATAGGAAAGGTTTTCCTGCGTTAGGTTAATCTGCGCCTCTTTGATCTTTGGGCTAATTTATTGCAAGTAGTTCTATGCCAGCTATCCTGTGGTGCTTGAAAGGGTTCAAACAGCCCCAATTACTCTTCAACACAGCTGAGCCACCATCTGAAATCTCAAAATCAAAGATTATCCCCCCCTTCAAAAGAGAGACAGAGAGGGAAACACTCTCCATGGTTGCTGTGGACAAAGGTTTTGTGTACATAAGCAGTACGTTTTTGCTATAGAATTTTGATATTTTGTGGCCCAGGTGCTTTCCCTTTTTAGAAAGAGTTCACAAGGACAGGAATTACAAACCAGATCCATGCCCAGGGCTTAGGACATTAGCTGGGAGCAGCCTCTGCATGGCACCCATATAATCCCTTAAAACTCTTTTATGCAATTTATGAAAAGGATGGGGGAAAGGTGGGGGGGTCATGTGCGGCCACTGTGTCAAAAGAGACCCAGCTGAGCCCTCCAGCTTTGGCACAAGGTCATCGGAGTCCCCAGCTGGAATGCCAAGAGCGGCAGTGTGTCCTGAACGTGCGTCCAACACGCAGCTTGTTTTGGTGTTCAAGGGGATTCAGGCAGACAGAGGTCAGAGGGATTCATCAGGACAAGAGCTGCTCTATCAAAAGGTCGGGAAACCTTTCCCAGCCCCAGGGCCACCTTCCCTTCCAGGCAATGTTCCAAGGGCCACATGCCAGGTGTGGGAGGGGCCAGAAGCAAAACTGGGAGGAGCAACAAGTGTTCATTTACTTAAACATGCCTGTAGATCTAGGAAGCAAGAGGCACCATCAGAGTTCAAGGGGACATTATAGACCAGCAAAACAGTTACTGCAAGATTAGGAGCATCATCCAACTACAGTCTTGGAGTACTGCAGAATTAAGGCAGCCTTCGCCGTGCTGGAGAGGACCAATAGGAATTATAGTGAAGGCGGTGAAGGTCCTGTGTGAGTGCCTGGAGGCGGTTGGAGGATGGATGGCGGCTAACAGATTGAGGTTGAATCCTGACAAGACAGAAGTACTGTTTTTGGGGGACAGGGAGCGGGTTGGTGTGGGGGCTTCCCTGGTCTTGAATGGGGTAACGGTGCCCCTGAAGGACCAGGTGCGCAGCCTGGGAGTCATTTTGGACTCACAGCTATCCATGGAGGTGGAGGTCAATTCTATGTCCAGGGCAGCTGTCTACCAGCTCCATCTGGTACGCAGGATGAGACCCTACCTACCCACAGACTGTCTCGCCACAGTGGTGCATGCTCCGGTTATCTCCCGCTTGGACTACTGCAATGCGCTCTACGTGGGGCTACCTTTGAAGGTGACCCAGAAACTACAACTAATCCAGAATGCAGCAGCTAGACTGGTGACTGGGAGTGGCCGCCGGGACCACATAACACCGGTTCTGAGAGATCTGCATTGGCTCCCAGTACGTTTCCGAGCACGATTCAAAGTGTTGGTGCTGACCTTTAAAGCCCTAAACGGCCTTGGACCTGTATACCTGAAGGAGCGTCTCCACCCCCATCGTTCAGCCCGGACACTGAGATCCAGCGCCGAGGGCCTTCTGGCGGTTCCCTCATTGCGAGAAGTGAGGCTACAGGGAACCAGACAGAGGGCCTTCTCGGTAGTGGCACCCACCCATCAGATGTCAAAGAGATAAATAATTACCTGACATTCAGAAGACATCTGAAGGCAGCCCTGTTCAGGAAAGTTTTTAATATATAAACCTGTACTGTTTTTAACACTGATTGGGAGCTGCCCAGAGTGGCTGGGGAAACTCAGCCAGATGGGCGGGGTATAAATAATAAATTATTATTATTATTATTATAGTCCAAAAAACCTGGAAGGCACCATGCTGGCATAAGCTGGAGTGATGGAATTCAGCAATTGTGGCATGAACCTATTTAAGAGGAGGAACCAAATTTGTCACTAGGGGCACCTTTTGCTTGTAGTAATCTAGCCAATTAGCATTCCAGCCCTGCCAACAAACTGGAGAGAGGGACTTTGCTGTTTTATCCAAAGATGAATCCTGCGTGCGATGCCTCCTGGCTTTGACCATGTACTCCTGGGAGAGCAACAAGAACTGTTGTCACTCAGAGCTGCTGAAAGCTTACTTGATAAATCACTGAAGATAGGAAGGCTCCAGTCCTCATCCCTAGAGGGAGAGGCCAGGCAAGAAGCATCATTTGCCAACAGGAATAGAGGAGGCTGCCTTAGACAACTGGGCCCATCAAGCTCAGCAATGTCTACACGGACTGGCAGCAGTTCACCAGGAAATGTCAGGGAAATGGGATCATCTTAATAGATGGTCCTGGTTGCGGGCAAGCTCTCAACCTGGTTCCCCCTACCCTGGCGTGGGTGGAGCTATCGCCCTCACG
Organism: Podarcis vaucheri; assembly: GCF_965113315.1. Classification (NCBI taxonomy): domain Eukaryota; kingdom Metazoa; phylum Chordata; class Lepidosauria; order Squamata; family Lacertidae; genus Podarcis; species Podarcis vaucheri. Next base: position 58,977,962 of record NC_138750.1, on the reverse strand, counting down.
CAAGGGTGGCACCACAACCACCCAGGGCTATTGCCCAATCATGTTAAAGGGTGACAGTGGGGGGAAGTATAAAAGCGGCAGCACGACGTGTGCTTGGCTCCTGCTTCGCGCTGCCGAACACCCACCCTCCCTCCCTTTAATTTAGATCCTTTGGCCTTGCTTTGGACTTTGGTTGGTTGCCTGGCTTAAGTCGGGGGCCGGGTATGATTTTTTTCCATTTGGCAAATTGGCACAGGCCACTTGGTTTTTGCCTACCTCTTAGCAATCGTCACAACTTTGTAAGGTTTGGCGGTTAGGCATTGGGCTTATGGTGAACGGGGGAGGGGAGGTCTGCCATCGCCTGCCCCTCCAGTTTCAAGGGTATTCCGTTAAAGGAAACCAGGGCCTGATTCCTGTCCGAAGTCCACTTGAAGGGTGAGGGCCAGGCCAGGCCTCTGGGAACACCAGGGGAGATGCAGGCGGGTTGCCCCAATTTGGGTGGTTTAGCCTTAACAGACTTCCTGCAAAGGGGGCAGGAGTCAGATATAGTCTTGCCAATTCCTAAGCCAATACCGCTCTCATTCCTGTAATCAATAAAGTTGTGGCCAAATTTTTGCACAAAAACCTTAAACAAAATATCCGTGTCTGTGTGAATTTATTTACCCTAATGGGGGGATCAAGGTGATGTCTCTGCATCCTAAAAAGCAGAGACATCACCTTGCCAACAAAGATCCGTATACTTAAAGCTATGGTTTTCCCAGTAGTGATGTATGGAAGTGAGAGCTGGACCATAAAGAAGGCTGATTGCCGAAGAATTGATGCTTTTGAATTATGGTGCTGGAGGAGACTCTTGAGAGTCCCATGGACTGCAAGAAGATCAAACCTCTCCATTCTGAAGGAAATCAGCCCTGAGTGCTCACTGGAAGGACAGATCCTGAAGCTGTGGCTCCAATACTTTGGCCACCTCATGAGAAGAGAAGACTCCCTGGAAAAGACCCTGATGTTGGGAAAGATGGAGGGCACAAGGAGAAGGGGACGCCGGAGGACGAGATGGTGGGACAGTGTTCTCGAAGCTACCAGCATGAGTTTGACCAAACTGCGGGAGGCAGTGGAAGACAGGAGTGCCTGGCGTGCTCTGGTCCAGGGGGTCACGAGGAGTCGGACACGACTAAACGACTAAACAACAACAACAATGGGGGGGTCGGCTTGAGGGTCTTGCCACGCAACTACTGCATGCAAAAAGCAGGTGCACTACTCATGAGCTACAGCCTTTCCCCAACAGCAGTGGGGACCTGAATGGTTGGGAGGGAGAAAGAGGCTAACACTGGCCCATAGGTACAATGGCTATGTTCTACCTCCATTGTCAGAAGCTGTATGCCTCAGTAGGCCAGCTGCTAGGAATCACAAGAGGGGAGAGTGCTGTTGCACTCAGGTCCCGCTTGCAAGCTTCACATGGGACTCTGGCTTGGCCACCGTGAGAACTGTATGCTGGACTAGATGAGCAGGGTTCTCTCCATGTTCTCAGGAGGACCAGGCCTGCCACAGCCCCCTTACAAAAGCTGTTCCTCACCGTGCCAGGAAGCAGCAGTCATGGATCTCAGAGATGCTCACGGTCTGCCTCTTCCACCTCCTTTGTGCTGGGACATGAAATTCAGAGTTTGCTCTCCTCAACAAGTATTTTGGGTTTAGGATGGGGACTCAAGATACAGGACAATTCCACCCCCCTCACTTGCAGATATCAAAAGAATGCTTCCCCAATTACACATGAGCTTTGATGTGCCAAGTCCCACCCCACAACATCAAAGAGCAAAAACACCCAGTGGGCTGACAGGCCTGATGAGATGCTGAGGAAATATTGCATTCCTGTCCCAAACCTCCCACTTCGTAAAGAGTAAGCTTTAAGAAAATCCAGAGAAGAACAACTTGGCCCACATTCACACCACACATCTAAAGCACTATGGTACCACTTTAAACAGTCTTTGTTTCCCCTGAAGTATCCTGGGAGCTGAAGTTTGTTAAGGGTGCTGTGAGTTGTTAGGTGAGCCCCGTTCCCCTGCCCAGAGCTACAATTCCCAGAGTGATTTAACCATCAATCTTCCTAGAAGATTGAGCCAGTGTGGTATAGTGGTTAAGAGTGCTAGACTCGTAATCTGGTGAACTGGGTTCACGTCCCCGCTCCTCCACATGCAGCTGCTGGGTGACCTTGGGCTAGTCATACTTGTCTGAAGTCTCTCAGCCCCATTCACCTCACAGAGTGTTTGTTGTGGGGGAGGAAAGGAAAGGAGAATGTTAGCCGCTTTGAGACTCCTTAAAGGGAGTGAAAGGCGGGATATCAAATCCAAACTCTTATTCTTCTTCTTCTAGGGAACTCTGGGAAAGCCATTTCCGACCTGGGAGGAGAGGGGGTTGTGGGCTAACCCCTCCCACACACACGTGGGGGGCCGGCCTTTGCCCCCGCGAGAACAGGGAATCCCCGGGCGTGTCTCCGACCCGGCCCGCCAATCAGCGGGTCGGGGAGGTGGGGCCTAGCCTATTTAGGGCCAGGCACACCCGGGGACCGCCCTCTTTTCCCCTTTCCAGCCGAGAGGTTTTCCCACCCCACCCACCCTGAGGTTAGGCTCCTTGAGGTTAGGCGAGCTATGACCTTGCTATGGACTCCGGTTGGTCGCCGCAAGGGGCCTGGTAGGAATTTTTCCAACTTGGCGCATTTTGAGCCTTTTGGTTTTTTCGCCTACCTCGTAGCAAATGTCACAACTTCCGCGGTATTGGCGGTTAGGTATTGGCAGGGGTTAATTGTTATGCAAATGAATGGGGGGGAAGGAAGCGCCATCACCTTCCCCCAATGAAAGGGGTAGTCCAGTAGAGGACTCCAGGGGGCGTTGCCTTGTCCGAAACCTAGGGAGATAAGGGCCCCCGAGCGGTGACACCCGTGGGATCCTAGTTGGCGTACTTCAACAGGACTCCCGCGGTTTGTGTTCAACCCTTCCCGGTCTCCATGCCGGGTAGTCGATAGGAGCCAATGCCTAAGGCCAATACCTTTCAATTCTGTAATCAATAAAGTTGTGGCCTTTTATGCCCATTAACCTTAATAATGTGTCCAGTGTCTTCATTTCACATGGGAGAGGGGACTTGCCACGCAATTGCAGCTCTGGGAGGTGACCGGGGGAGGTCTCCAAACAGATCCCTTAAACAGCAACTCCCAGAATATTTGGGAGAAGTCATGGCTGGTATGACAGCGTTTTAAATGTATGGTATGAACGTGGTCTTGGTTTCAGACCACAGCCTGTCCCACCATGCGCCACTTGTTGAAACAGGCCAACATAGGGATCTTCTGAGCATTAAACAGAGAAGTGATATGGCAACTGAGCTGGGGATCCTGGCGCCCCTCCAGGTATTGTCGAGCTACAACTATCGTATTTAATAAATCTTTATTGATTTGAATTAAAAAATATAAAAACGCAGCTACATTTAATACAGACACAAAGCAAGAAACTAACAAAGAAAATAAAAAGAAAAATTAAAACAAAAAAACCTATACATTTCATATATGTAAATGCCGTATCATATTTACAAACTCACAAAAAAGAACAAAAACATTACTGTGAATTAGCTAAAAAAAGACTACCAAATATTTTCATTTACTATATCTATTCTTTCCTTTATAATGCACAGTCTCAAATTTACTTAATCATTTTCGTACGTCCAAACATAATATCATTTCCACCTTTTATTTACAAGATTCACTCTAGTTCTGCCAGGAGATTCTGATTCTTACAATAATTTTAAATATTCTCCATTCTTTATATACATTCAGTTTCAATTCATCTCTTACTCTCCCTGTCATCTTTGCTAGCTGTAGATATTCTATCCTTAGGGCTTGCCACTCTGCTATTGTAGGCATTGCTTCATTTTTCCAGTTTCTTGCCACTAATATTCTGGCTGCCATCATTGCATACACGAACATATTGCCAATAGAAACACGAGCTACAACTATCAACACCGCTAACCATTGGGCCATGCTGCCTGGGGACGATGGGAGCTGGGAGCCAGCATCGCAACCCTACCATGGGCTGATCATGCGACGGTGGAGAGGGGGAAGAGAAAGAAGAAAGAGTTCTCTAGGCTGCAAAATGACTTGCAGTATCAATGGAATGTACACAGAGCGGACGGAGAAGGCTGGAATTTCTTACTCTTCATCTCAGGTATCTCCCCTCGCCCCACTCTGCTTCGGCTTTTTGGCACTGCGCTTGCCAAGATTTATTCCTTCCCTCCCACGACTAATGACTTGCTAGATCCATGCAAACCACCTCCAAGATTCTTTGCAGCAACATAGATACTGTTAATTCCCCCCCCCATTGGATGTGGGCCAGTAAACTGAATCTGAATCCTGAAAAGACAGAGGCATTATGTGTCCCAAGTTCCCACATCTGGGAGGTGGGGAGCCAGACTGCTCTCGATTGGGTTGATCTTCCTTGCAAGGAGCAGGCCTGCAACTTGCGGGGGATCATGGGTTCAACACAGTCACCAGAGGCTCAGGTGGCCTCGGCGGGAACTGCCTGTCTCCAGCTCCAGTTGGTTTGCCGGTGACAGCCCCTTGTATGCCTCGTGCTGTAGCAACTTCCAGATTGGATTGGATTGTTAAACCACAGAGCCTAGGGCTCGCCGAGCAGAAGGTTGGCGGTTCAAATCCCCGCGATGGGGTGAGCTCCCGTTGCTCGGTCCCTGCTCCTGCCCACCTAGCAGTTCAAAAGCATGAAGTGCAAGTAGATAAATAGGTAGCACTCCGGTAGGAAGGTAAATGGTGTTTCTGTGCGCTGCTCTGGTTCACCAGAAGCGGCTTAGTCATGCTAGCCACATGACCCAGAAGCTGTACGCCGGAAAAGCTGTGAAAAATCTTTACATGGAGGCCAAATGGCCAAAATTTTGGAACAAGAGGGAGATAAACTGAAATTACAGAGTTATGAGAAATTGAAGGTTAAAGTACAAGATTGGCTCCATTATTATCAAATAATGGAGGTTTACAAACAGGACAGGAGAATTGGCTTCCAGGTGGAGAAATCAAAATTAGAAACAGAACTGTTAGAACCCAATACTAAGAATCTGTCAAGAATGTACAACTTGTTGCTGAAATGGAATACACAAGATGAAACAGTGAAATCAGCTATGATAAAGTGGGCACAAGACATTGGTCATAACATTATGTTTGCTGACTGGGAACAGTTGTGGACCACAGGTATTAAATTTACGGCATGTAATGCCTTAAGAGAGAATATTATGAAAATGATATATAGATGGTACATGACCCCAGTCAAGCTAGCAAAAATCTACCATTTGTCTGATAATAAGTGTTGGAAATGTAAAGAAACTGAAGTTACATTCTTTCACCTTTGGTGGACGTGCCCAAAGATTAAGGTCTTCTGGGAAATGATATATAATGAAATGAAAAAGGAGACTCTTGAGAGTCCCATGGACTGCAAGAAGATCAAACCTCTCCATTCTGAAGGAAATCAGCCCTGAGTGCTCACTGGAAGGACAGATCCTGAAGCTGAGGCTCCAATACTTTGGCCACCTCATGAGAAGAGACGACTCCCTGGAAAAGACCCTGATGTTGGGAAAGATGGAGGGCACAAGGAGAAGGGGACGGCAGAGGACGCGATGGTTGGACAGTGTTCTCAAAGCTACCAGCATGAGTTTGACCAAACAGGAGTGCCTGGCATGCTCTGGTCCAGGGGGTCACAAAGAGTCGGACATGACTAAACAACAACATCTGCATTAGCACAACCAAGCACAACCAACCTGCCCCATCCACAACAAAACATGTCTCTGCCATATCGGTCTCTGCAACCAAAGCAGGCGCTGTAACTCTCCAATGGTTTGACTTCACCCCTGAAGGCACACTCCTCCATTGTCTCCTGAGACAGATGGATGCCAACAACTGGGAATCTAAAGTTCAAATTACCAAGAGTATCAGAACTACAAGTTTCCTGACAAATACCTCCCCCCCACTACTATGCAGAAGTTCTGAATCGTATTTAAGCAGAGCAGATGCATGTTGCCATATCGAAATCTCTGCATATAAATGTGCCCTGTGATCTGGCAGCCCCTATGGAAGTTAAGCAGGGTCACTCTCATAACATGCAATGAGGAGCCATTACCACAGCAGAGTGCTGGAATCTGGAAGTGGAGTGAGCCAGCGCAGGTTTCACAGAGAGTAGCCAAGAGGTAAGGATGGCCACTGACTTGGATGGCTCCAAACGAGGATTAGAAAAATCCATGGCACATGAGACTAGCTGTGGCTACAACCACTGGTACCTTCCCCTGTTGGAAGCAGGATGCTGGGGCGAATGGAGGATGAAATTGGTGGACTGTGCAGAACTGGATAAACTAACCGGAAGAATTCAAAACCTGCGGGACCAGAGATTCACAGAAGACTGGTGTAAATTTACAGACTATTTGAAAAGTAATTGTGATGACCAGATTACGTTTGTGGGTTTGCAAGAAGTTTTGTGAGGTAAATTATTTGAATTAATGCAAAAATGGTTAAAGAGGTGGATTGCGAGTTAAGATAATTAAAGGCAATAAGAATTTAAGAAATGCAGAAGAAATGATAAAAATGATTCTTTTGTTCCTTAATTACTTGAGGGATATCTTGAGTGATTTCATGAGTGATATTCTGAATACCACTGGGTGGGTCATTAAGTGTAGATTGGTTGCTAAAGCTTTCGTGTCTTGACCTCTTGAGCTTGTGAAGAGTTTTTCTGAGAAGATGGCTGTGCTGCATTTAGTTGTGCTCTGGCTTGGCTTCGTGTATAGGGGCAACCAATCTACACTTAATGACCCACCCAGTGGTATTCAGAATATCACTCATGAAATCACTCAAGATATCCCTCAAGTAATTAAGGAACAAAAGAAGAAAAGGCACACTAATCTAGGAACTTCCTCTCTGCCCAGAACGTTGGAGGCTATACACCACACCCCTCAACAGTATTTATAGGAACTCAAACACCAGATTCTGCTCTGTTCCAGTAACAAGAAGCCGAAAGCACCAGCCTGAAGATGACGAGTGAGACCTCGTCGAAACGTCGCACAGACACCCCGACTCTTACACGGGAAGACACCCGAAGACACCAAAACCTGCATATATATATATATATATATATATATATATATATATATATATATATAAAAATCTGGTTGGACAATGACAGCAGAATGCTGGACTAGATGGGTCTTTGGCCTGGAGCAGAAGCTGGGCTCGTCTGACATTCTCTCCTGCCTTAAGGACAGCTTTCCTGCAACACCCGTCACGGGCCATGTGTGCGTGTCTGTCTCCGATCGCTCCCGCCAGTGCCAAACAACACACACACAGCTGACTTTCGTAATCAGCCACCCATTTGTCTCCCTAACACGGCCAGCCTTTTGTTCGGTCTCACCTCCTAAATTTAAAACAGTTCCGTGATGGACAGGCCGTCGTGCTGCAGGCTGCCAGCAGCCCCAATAAGAGCAGTTGAGGTTTGCTGCTTATGTGCCTGGGTCGGAAACAGGCCGCTGCAGACAGACGAGACGGGCAAAAGGGAGGGATTCCCCCACCAACACCCCAGCTGGAAAATTAGAGGCCAAGAATGTAGATGAGAAGGAAAGGAGAAACATTTGGTGCTTATTCAAATACTGTTTCTTGGGCTAGTTCTGCTTACTTAAGGAAGACACCATGCATGGGGGAGCTCCAGAAGCCCAGGTGTTGACAGACTACAGCCCCCATCATCCTTGACTACTGGCCACACTGGCTGGGGCTGATGGGAATTGGAGTCCATCAAGACTTGGAGGGCATGGGGCCAGCTACCACTGCAAGACATGATCCTTGATGAGATAAAGCAGGAAAGGGCCGCATTCCCTTCTAGGCAACTCTCCAGGGGCCACCTGCCGGTGGTGGGTGGCGTTAGAGGCAAAAGTGGGTGGAGCAATGGATGCAAATTTGACCTTTGCACTGTAGCTTCTCCACACATTCACATGCCTCTCTCCATCCAGCCAAGAGGCGTCCTTCAGCTTTTCGAAGACACATTCCAATCAGGGGGAAACACTCAAGGAAGGAGAGAAGGACCAGTGAGGGGTGTGGCTTAGGGAGAGTTCCAAGGGCCAGACAGAGAGCTGTGGAGGGCTGCACCTGGCCCCCAGCCTTGAGGTTTCCCAGGACAAAGGAAAAGGAACCGTTTTCACTCCATGGCAAAGCAGAGTCCACAGCAGAGTTTGGCATGCCAAGAATTCTCTGGTTCAAACTGCCGGGACCTTCAGGTAGTGGGTCAGCAAAATGCATCTCTGTCCTGAGACCCTGTAGAACCCATCGGGACAAACAGTCCTGGGTTCAAAAAGTCTGAATTTGTTAAGGCCAATTCACAAGGACAAATCTGTGTTGTGAAGGGAAAGAAAGCACTGCTCATACGGGATCCTTTTGCTGGTAGATTTCTGGACTGCGTGCCAACAGCCACTTTGCACTGGCTATGCACTGCCTTCCTGGACAACAGCATGGCGCAGTGGTTAGAGTGTCAGACCAGGACATGGGAGACCAGGGTTCAAATCCCCAGCTTTCCAGGGAACCCCCTGAGTGATCCAGTCATTTACTCTCTGCCTAACCTACCTCTCACTGGGTTGTTGTGGGGAGACGGAGAATGTTGCACACCACCTTACGGAAAAGGTGGGATATGGAGGCAATTAAGAAATAATAAGATGCACAGAAAATGTGGTTTGGCTAGGAAGGGCTCCCACGGGAGTGTTGCATGAATGCAGCCTCCTCTGCCATCATCACTTCTTCCTCCCCCTCTCCTGGTTTCCTTTATCTCAGAAAAACTAAGCCAACTTAGCTGCAAAGCTGCCAGAATTTGATTCTCATTAGAGCTGTGCAGAAATCCGTCCTCTCCATTTCCCCAGAGTTTCCTTCCCCCTGTGAAAAGCAGCTTCCCTTTTTCTGCCTCATTCTTTGGGTGCTTAAAAAAAATCACCGGCTACGGGGGGTTCGAGCTTCCCTGATCCCACCAACCCTAATTTTAGCATTCCATTAACTGACACATCACATTTAAGCCTCAAGGCAATTTGCAAGCATGCTGCAAAAACAACTAAAAGGAGGGTTTTGCAAACCAACACAAGGAAAAAACACCCAAGGCAAAGAGACCAATAGATTCATGGAGTTGGAAGGAACCCTGAACGCCTTCAGTTTGTTTCCAGGAAGTACAAATAGTGGGGAGGGGCTGTCTTCCATCAGTACAGATGCTGTTCCACAAAAGCAGGGGCAGCCACACAGAAGGCTCTGCTCTGAGTTGCCATGAAGCTGGCTCCTGGTATTTTAGTGATTTCTAGAATTCTGCTGCAGAATGCAAGCTAAACACGATCCAGTGAGAGGTGGATGAGAATGGGGTGTATATTTTTCTTTCCAGTAAATATTACCAAATATTATTTCCCAATATTTCTTCCCTGGCTGCCCGCACTTCCTGATTTTAAAAAGTCCCTTGGGAAGAGTTAAGAACAGAAGAGCCTTGCTGCCACCATGGCCACTGAAATGGAATTTATGTTGCTCATTATCTGTGAAGCAGGTGTAATGTATGGAAAGAGCATGGTCTGACCACAAAACTGGTAAGAACCAGTTTAAAGGTAAAGGTAAAGGGACCCCTGACCATTAGGTCCAGTTGTGACTCTGGGGTTGCGGCGCTCATCTCGCTTTACTGACCAAGGGAGCTGGCGTACAGCTTCCGGGTCATATGGCCAGCATGACTAAGCCGCTTCTGGCAAACCAGAGCAGTGCACATAAATGCCGTTTACCTTCCTGCCGGAGAGGTACCTATTTATCTACTTGCACTGTGATGTGCTTTCGAACTGCTAGATGGGCAGGAGCAGGGACCGAGCAATGGGAGCTCACCCTGTCGTGGGGATTCGAACCGCCAACCTTCTGATCGCGAAGCCCTAGGCTCTGTGGTTTAGACCACAGCGCCACCCACATCCAAGAACCAGCTTAGAAGGACCCTAATATTGACTGTCAAGGTGGAAATGACTCCAGCTACAAGGAGAACTCTGTGTGTGCAGTAAAGAAAAATGGGTTGAGTAAGCATTTCCAAGGATGAGTGGTTGGATGAGAGGTGGTGGGGGTGATGGGGTGGCACAAAGTGACTGGGGAGAGACTGAAACAGCCAAGATCACGTATGTTTTCCTATATAGTGTGTTCAATAATGGAATGCTCCCAGAGAATTATGGACTCTTGTGTAACGCATTACTGAATAAACTCCGGCCAATTGGTGTGAGCTGCCTCTGTACTTAAACCCGCATGATAAATTTATCCCGTACCACCTAGATGCCTGTGGGAAATGGGTTAGCTCAGGAAGTCTTCCCTTGGGATTTAATCAAAGCAGGGACACCCAGGAACAGTGCCGGATTTACATATAAGCTAAACAAGCTATAGCTTAGGACCCCACTATCTTGGGGGGACCCAAAAGAATTAAAGCGAAAAAAAATTGGATGTACATTTCCAAAATACAAGATAAAAAACAAATAAAATAAAACCTACATACAGCAACAGTGTTTGTTTGTTGTGTAGGCTCCTATGATTTAAGTCATGGGCCCCGCCTGCTAGCCTGCTCCCTAAAATATCACTGGTTTGCTCCTTTCTATATATAGGGTGCCTACCTTCTGCATGGACTGGTTGTGTAGCAACATGTGCAGATGGCTTGAGATACCTATTAGGTCCATAAATTACCATACCTTTAAAGCACTAAACAGCCTCAGTCCTGTATACCTGAAGGAGCGTCTCCACCCCTATCATCCAGCCCGGACACTGAGGTCCAACTCTAAGGGCCTTCTGGCGGTTCCCTCATTGTGAGAAGTGAGGTTACAGGGAACCAGGCAGAGGGCCTTCTTGGTGGTGGCACCCGCCCCATGGAACGCCCTCCCATCAGATGTCAAGGAAATAAGCAGCTATCCTGTTTTAAAAGACATCTGAAGGCAGCCCTGTTTAAGGAAGTTTTTAATATTTAATGCTGTATTGTTTTTAACACTCAATTGGGAGCCTCCCAGAATGGTTGGGGAAACTCAGCCAGATGGGTGGGGTATAAATAATAAATTGTTGTTGTTGGTGGTGGTGGTGTTCGGCATATATTCAACACAAAAAAGTGGCAATTTGTTGTTAACAAAGGACAGCAGGACATATAAAGGGCCCCATTACCTTCAGTAGCTTCATCAAACCTATATCTGGCCCTATCCCGGAAAACTCCAAAGTTCAAGTGGCTGGTGATGCAATTTTGCAGCATGGGGGGGTGGGGACTTAAGACACCTCAACGTTGCAGTAAGTGCAATGAAACCCCTACACCACCACCCCATGAGAAAGCTCCTCTTTGCTCATTTATCAAGGGAGAACAGCCAAAAACCATAGGGTAAAATTCTGGCACAGCACTTATCGTAAACAGGATTTCTTGCATAATCCATAAGTGAATGAGAGCCTCGCTCCCTGTTAGCATTACACGCCACTGGGTCAATCTTCTGTGTTAGCTGTTAAATATATATTGGCTAAAAAGTATAGCTGCGTAACTGAGCAAAGCAGCACAATGCATAATAACTTTTTGCGTAAAAACGGCCAAGGTGCGCTGCATGAGGACTTTGGCACTTGAAGTCAGGGCTCAGGGGCAATTTCAAACCACTGAGCACTTTGGGCATGTCCATGATTTTGTTTACACCACCGAGGGAGGGAGGCTGGTGGGAAAGTGTTTGCACCTTGCTTGGCAGAGATAGCACTTTGTTTGCACCTGCGATGCTGGAACAGCTGCACATCAGATCAAGGGCAAACCTGGACTCCATTGCCAACAGCCGGATCAATGGAGGGCATTCCACTGAAAGGCCAACATCTAGTGCATCTTTAAGCAGACCAGGCTGAACTCACCCTCCAGCTGACTCCACATAATTGGCCAAAACACACACAACATTAAATGCGTCTTAGCATTTTAACATGTACTTTTAAAAATGCATCCACTGAAAGGGCGCTGATCAATTGAGACCACAGCATGCTGGTGGCAGGGCAGAATTGGTGTTGGGGGTGGGTGGGTGTTAAACTGGTTCAAAGGGAAATCCCTCCATCGAAGCAGTTTGCTTTGAGGGTGGGGAACCCCACACAGCTACCATTGGGGGTTTCCTCCCAAGGCAAATAGCACCTTCGGAGGAGCAATTTGTCATCCAAGCTGCAGCCGAATGGGATCTTTGCCTTCTAGGACTTAAAACCACTCCTCAGCAAGTGTTGAGAAATGCTGGAAACCAGAACACTGGCCGAGGCAGGCTTTGCTTTCTGAAGGTGGCGGCGTGCCTCTTGATTAAACGGGGATTTGCAACACCCAAGGCAGAGGTGTGAAAAGTTAACCATTTCACCTCCGCCTGTTCTCATGACCTCCCAAGATCAGGACAGTCCAGCGACATAACGCTCTAACTTTGGGATCGGGTTTGCAGTCCTGCCGTTCCGACTGCCAAAGGCAGCACATGCCGTTCCGATCAGCAGGCAGATTCATGGCACAAGATCTTTGTCTTTGCATAAGGAAGCCTGAGGATTGGCAAGCAATTGTAGCAGTAAGACAACTCGTCCTCCCTGCTGGACATGAATAGAGAAGAACCCAGACCAAATACTATGTGTGTTAAAGGTAAAGGTAAAGGGACCCTTGACCATTAGGTCCAGTCGTGACCGACTCTGGGGTTGCGGTGCTCATCTCGCTTTATTGGCCAAGGGAGCCGGCGTACAGCTGGTCATGTGGCCAGCAGGACTAAGCCACTTCTGGCGAACCAGAGCAGCGCAAGGAAACACCGTTGACCTTCCCGTCAGAGCGGTACCTATTTATCTACTTGCACTTCGACATGCTTTCGAACTGCTTGATGGGCAGAAGCAGGGACCGAGCAATGGGAGCTCACCCTGTCGTGGGGATTTGAACCGCCAACCTTCTGATCGGCAAGTCCTAGGCTCTGTGGTTTAACCCACAGCGCCACCCGTGTCCCTTACTATGTGCGACCTATCAATGGTCGCAATTCACAAGCCACATGCTACAGGAGCAGGCAGAACTGTTTCCTGGTCCCACATATGCTGATCAGATATAACATTTAGCAAAGGAAAAAAGAAAGGAAAGAAACAGACTGTTTTGGTGACCGAACCAACCTCCCTTTGCACCTCAACCCAGCAGTATTTTTAAAAAGCGGCAAAGCACTTCAATCCGATTAGGCTGTGTTCAAACTGCAGTAATTGGGAGAAATCCAGTTATGCAAAGGGCTCCCCCACAGGGTGCCATGAGGGTTTCCTACCCACCTAAAAATAGATCCAAGATTTAGGCAGAACTTACCATACTGATTTAGACTGACCCAAATACAAGCCACAAAGGAGCATGCATTGTACAGGGAATGAGAGGAGAGAGAAAGAGAGAGACCACGATCGCAGGAGCAAAAGCCTATCCCATTTCCAAAGCTTGTTAAGTACCCTGGTCCAGAGATTATGAGTGAGGGAGAAATTTGATTCAGTTTGCACTTTACAGTGGTACCTCGAGTTACAGGTGCTTCAGGTTACAGGCGCTTCAGGTTACAGACTCCGCTAACCCAGAAATAGTACCTCGGGTTAAGAACTTTGCTTCAGGGTGAGAACAGAAATCACACGGCTGTGGCAGCGGGAGGCCCTATTAGCTAAAGTGGTTAACCTCAGGTTAAGAACAGCTTCAGGTTAAGAACGGACCTCCAGAACGAATTAAGTTCTTAACCGGAGGTACCACTGGACTGAAAACCTAATTCGCGCTTCCCAAAAATCATATCCGAACCAGAGGGCAGCAAAGTTGTTTCTTCTTAAAAATTCAAATGGCTTATTTTAACAGGTATGTGGTGGCATCGGAGAAAAAGGGGAAGGAAATACAGTGGTGCCTTGCAAGACGAAAAGAATCCATTCTGTGATTCTCTTCGTCTAGCGGTTTTTTCGTCTTGCGAAGCAAGCCCATTGACGGATTAGCGCTATTAGCGGTTTATCGGCTTATCGGATCAGCTGATAAGCGGCTTAGTGGCTTAGAAAAAGGGGGGAAAGGGGGGAAACCGCAGGAACTCGCAAGACATTTTCGTCTTGCTAAGCAAGCCCATAGGAGATTCGTTTTGCGAAGCACCTCCAAAACGGAAAACTCTTTCGTCTAGCGAGTTTTCCGTCTAGCGAGTTTTCCGTCTTGTGGGGCACCACTGTAACCAAGAACAATGAAGCAACCAAAGGGCATGAGTACAGCAAGTATACATAAAAGCAACAGAGCTCTGCAGAGTTTGGAACAATAGGAGTGTAAAACAGAATCACAGCATTGTAGAATTGGAAGGGACCATGAGGGTCATCTAGTCCAACCCCCAACAACCCCAGAATCTTCCGCCCAATGGGGGCTCGAACCCATGTCCCTAAGATTAAGAGTCTCATGCTCTACCGACTGAGCTAGGAAGACATATGTCCATAACAAGGCTAGCAGAGGATGAAAACATTTCCCAAGATACGTAGGGAAAAGGCAAGCAGCCAGGGTGAAAGTTAGAGGCATTTCCAGACAAACTCATGCTCAGCAGGGACCATATTAAGATGTGGGCAATGGTTGACCTATGAGAGTCCACCAGACAGCTGCATAGTCCTCTGGGTTTCACAGCATCCCACAAAACTCAGATGGTGAGTTTTCCATGAAGTGCAATACAGTGGTGCCTCGCAAGATGAAAAGAATTCGTTCCGCGCGTCTCTTCGTCTTGCGAAGCAAGCCCATTAGCGGCTTAGCGGATCAGCTGATAAGCGGTTTAGCGGCTTAGCGGATCAGCTGATAAGCGGCTTTGTGGCTTAGCGGATCAGCTGTTAAGCGGCTTAGCTGCTTGGGGAAAAGGGAGGAAGGGGAAAAACCCAGCAGGAACTCGCAAGACATTTTCGTCTTGCGAAGCAAGCCCATAGGAAATTCGTTTTGCGAAGCACCTCCAAAACGGAAAACCCTTTCGTCTAGCGGGTTTTCCGTCTTGCGAGGCATTCGTCTTGCGGGGCACCACTGTACGCACAGCCAATTTTCAGTTCTAATGTTTGAACCATCTTTACCCCGGGCCAAGCTTGCAGCTACCAGTGGCTTCAATACAATCAAGTAGAGATTGTGACATCTAAAATCACAGCAGACCCAAAGGTGCAAACCAGTAAGTGAGATCACAAGAGATGCCAGTAAGTCCCTATAGGCAGGAGGCAGCTATTTGAAGAAATCTGCATTCTTCTGAATGGTGACGCATCTCTCCAACCCAAAAAGCAATCGCAAAAATTGCATATATTGTGAATAAAAATGCATAGTGAAAACAATATACAAAACTCAGGGGCAAATTGTTTGCAAAACTACGTATTGCAAGAAATGCGCCCTAAAACGCTGACAAATTTTGTGAAGGGCATTTTGTTGTTTAAATAATTACAAACTTGATGTTGAAATGTGGTGAACTGAACTTAAAATATTGGGAAAATGAGCAACTGGGAAATTGAACAGCGGCAGGTTTATCAATCCCTAGCAGAAATGCAGAGAGATTTCTCTGAATATTATGAATATTCAGCCATGTTAACACAGGTAAAGTCCACGGAAACCAAAATAGGACTTCATCCTACAACTGCACTTTGAACAGAGCCAAACAACACCATAAAAACGCTATTTGAGACATTTATATGGCGCTTCCTCATAAGCAGTTCTAAGCCGCGCAAATAAAATAAACCACAGAGACTAAAACAGCAAGATCGGGATAAATCAGAAAGCCAAATACTGCCTTTTAAATGCCTGCCTGAATAAGAAAGTCTTTGACACTCGCCTGTAGCCTTCCAGAGGTCGCTGGACTCCAACTCCCATCAGCCCCAGCCAACATGCTCAACAGACAGGATCATGGGAGTTGTAGTCCCCAACATCTGGAGTGATACAGGTTTCCCACTCTAGCTCAAATTTAAGGAATGAGGTTTTCCCACCCCCAATGCAAAGTTCAATAAGATCAGCAGCCACTCAAAGTGGCCGAAGGAGCTGTGAATTGCAGTATTTGTAGTTTCTGGGGGTCCGTCCGCCTTTAAATCTGTTGAAACTTGGAATCTTTCTGCTCTCGTCACCATTCACCAGCCTTCAAGCCGAGCGATGGGAGTCAACCAAGAAGCCTTGCTTGCCAAACATTTCTGTGTTGACAGCCAAGTTTTCACTCATCTCCATCCATCCCTGAGAGCAGAGAGGGGGTTTTTTTTGGGGGGGTGGAGAGAAGGATGGTAAAATCATCCTGCCCAGGAGGGCCTGGAATTTTTTTTTATTTAATGAAACCGGAGAGGCCGGCCACAGGAACTGCCCAGGTTTCACACGGCATGTTCCAATGGAATTAGTTCTTGCCAGATTACAACATGCCAGAAGGGGAAAGTGGAGTTATGAGGCAGGGAAAACTGCGACACCCAAAAGGTTTGGCAAGGAGTCAACAGATGGGTTTTTCCTGAAGAAGAGAGCCTGGTTTGAACAGGGCGGCTATCACAGCATTGCATATAAAGACACAGGGCCGATGAGTGTGCAAATGGCACACTCCTGGAGGTAGATTATTAGCATCATTGTTGGTGAACAGGTCCAACATTCAAACACACAACCAAAGAACAAATGTTATAGAGAACACAAGAAGCTGCCTTAGACTGAGTCAGACCACTGGGTCCATCTAGTTCAGTATTGCCCACACGGGCTGGCAGCAGCTCTCCAGCATTTCTGATGGGGACATTCCTAGCCCTACCTGGAGATGTCTGGGATTGAACATGCAAAGCAGATGCTCTAATGCTGAGCTTTGGTCCTCCCCACATTGTTCGTGCCAAACTTCTGCAAACAAAGAAGACTGCCCCAAGAGAAGTGCACTATATTAAAGACAAAATCAAATGTATCCAAGCGCCATTGGCAACCCAGCTTCAAGCCAAGGATTCTCTCCAGGAAGACCTGGGAGTCTGTGGAATCCAAGCTCTCCCGGATTTGATTAAGACAGAAAACAAAAAGGCAGCCAATCGGCATCAAAGGCGTCGTGAGATTTTGCTTTTAGCCAGCCTCTCTCTCTGCAAAAGCTTGTCAGCTACTGCAAAATACCAGGTTCTATTATATCATTCCCTCGAGGCAAATTCTTCAGCACTCCTCAGCTGGGAATGCCCACCTTAGAGAACTGCTGGCAGTCAGTGTAAGCAATCTGAGCTACGTAGACCAATGGCCTGTGTAAAGGGGATTGGGGTTGCTTGTGCGTAGATGTAGCTGCTGCTCTAGGCAACGTTCCCTGGCTAAACCTTTCCCTGGCTGGACAGCCCTTTCTCCGTGGCTGTCTCAGTCACTGGCAGAATCCGTTAGTGGGCGTTTCCTAAACTTCCTCCAACATAAAAACTCCTTGACACCAAGTCTCCGCCTAGACTCCCTGCGCGGAAGTCTCCTGCGCAGAGTGGGTGTGGCCAGCGGAGGTCCTGGACTCTCCCCGCTGGTCTCTGTGGAAGAGTCCTGGAGCCTTCTCTCCGAAGTCCCTCCCTGCTCCCCTTTCTCCCAGGTGTCACGCTGATTTCCTTCCCCAACGGAAGTGTTCTCTCTCCCTCTGCTGGTCCCTTCTCCCGCATAATTGGGGAGCCTTACCTCCACTCTTGGCTCCGATGGCAGTTCCCTGACAGCCTGACTCTGTACAAGACAGTTTCCTGTGCTCCTGTTGCAATTTCAGTGTCACCAAAACCGGCACATCAGATGCAGCCTGTCAACATTTGTCCTAATTTATGTGATCCATGATGGGTTGGACTCCAGAGGCGTCAAAGGAGAAAGCAGTGACCATCAAGGGAAGCCCTGGCTTTGAAGAAACACTCATGCACCTATAGAAACATTTGTCAACACAGTTCAGGGAAAAGTTGAAAACCTATCAGACTCGCTGGTTACAGCCAAGATCATTTAATTTTTGCTAGACTCAAGAAGGTCTCTTCTCACTCCTTTGCTACCACATGTCCCAAAGTGTTCTTACAAAAAATGCCTGTGCCCCAAAGATCTGGCCAATGGAACACCGTTCCAGGTCATGACTCCTTGGACCCAGGCCCCAAACCCCAAAGGTTTCGCAATAAAGAGGCAATTAGTGTTCACCTAGGAAAGGCTGGGACGCGGGTGGCGCTGTGGGTTAAACCACAGAGCCTAGGACTTGCCAATTAGAAGGTTGGTGAGCTCCCGTTGCTCGGTCCCTGTTCCTGCCAACCTTGCAGTTCGAAAGCATGCCAGTGCAGGTAGATACATACATAGGTACCACTCCAGCGGGAAGGTAAACAGTGCTTCCGTGCATTGCTCTGGTTCGCCAGAAGCGGCTTAGTCATGCTGGCCACATGACCCGGAAGCTGTACACCAGCTCCCTTGTCCAATAAAGCGAGATGAGCGCTGCAACCCCAGAGTTGGCCACGACTGGACCTAATGGTCAGGGGTCCCTTTACCTTTTAGGAAAGGGTCAGAGCTCATTGGCAGAACACCTGATCTGAATGAGCCTTGGGTTCAAAAGCCGGCATCTCTTGGTAGAAGTGGGCAACACCACTACCTGAAGGCATGGAGTGCTGCTGCCAGTCCGTGTAGACAGTAGTGAGCCAGATGGGCCAATGGTCTGACTCTGACTCAGGATAAGGCAGCTTGCTTCACTTCGGTGTATACTCATCATGTTGAAAACTCTGGAGGGGTAGCAACTCTTCCAGAGTCCCAAGGCAGAACCCTCTTTCGCAGCCACATCAAAATATTTTCACTCGGTGGCAGGGGCCAGCAATTGACCTCTCTTGCACCCCCTGCCTTGTACAACATCTGCTCTGCCCCTGAACTGCAGGCACTCCCCACTTTTGCAACAAGCAGAGAGAGAGAGAGACAAAGTGGCTCAATTTGGCTCTCGTCGTGTCCACAGCTCCAGTTTCGTGCTTTGCCTCTCGAGTTCAGAGGCACAAGTCTTTTTGTTGGCTACGCCGCTCCGGTTTTTCTGCATTCAATCCAAGCTGGGTCTCTCCTCTTCCCGCGCCGCTACACCCCCCCCCCCACCAATCCCCTCTCTCCCCACATCCCGCACAATCCCCTCGGCTGCTGTTTTGATTTATTCCTTGCCATCTGCATGCAGCAATGTTTTCTAGCGGGCAGATTATACAGGGGAGAGCAAGGAGGGCTCTGTGTGTGTTCTCTCGAGTTAATGTTTCCTGTGCGGTTCAATCCGCTCTGCCTACAGGTATGTTTATTTCACTACTCTAGCAAAACCGGCAGACTTTTTAATGGAACTGTTGATATTTTCTCTGGCTGAACTTCCTGGAGAGGAGAGAGAGAGGGAGAGAGAGGGGGGGGGAGAGAGAAGCAAGCAGCGCACGGCCGAGGTCCTCTCCCAAGCTGCGGCCTAAAACGCTACAGTCCTCCCCTCCTGGAACTGGAGGTTTCCATTGCATTAGGCAAATTTCTTCCCTTTTACAAGCAGAAGGATACATAAACAAAAAGCTTGGTGCTTGGTGGCAGCTGACAAGCAGTTCAGATGGGCCTCGCCTTGCAAGTCAGAGAACACAAGGAAGCCTTGTGGCTCTGTAGTAACGCACATGTCTTTGCATGCATCACATTCCAGGTTCAACCCCCAACATCTCAGGTATTGGTGGGAGAGACCCTTGTCTATAACACCAACAAGCCTCTGCCAGGTAAGGTGGATAATACCAACCTTCCAACATACAGTGGTGCCTCGCAAGACGAAAAGAATCCGTTCTGTGATTCTCTTCGTCTAGCGGTTTTTTCGTCTTGCGAAGCAAGCCCATTGACGGATTAGCGGATTAGCGCTATTAGTGGCTTATCTGCTGATCGGATCAGCTGATAAGCGGCTTAGTGGCTTAGAAAAAGGGGGGGAAGAAAAAAACCCAGCAGAAACTCGCAAGACATTGTTGTCTTGCGAAGCAAGCCCATAGGAAATTCGTTTTGCGAAGCACCTCCAAAATGGAAAACTCTTTCGTCTAGCGAGTTTTCCGTCTTGCGAGGCATTCGTCTTGCGGGGCACCACTGTATAAGCCAGCTGCCTATTTACTGCTTCCCCCCCCCCCCAGACCTGCCAATTGTTCAGATTTCGCCCACCTCATCTAAAAGAGTTCAGAATATGATTTACCATATTTTTTGCTCTACAAGATGCACTCGACCATAAGACGCACCTAGCTTTTAGAGGAAAACAAGAAAAAAAATATTCTGAATCAAATGTTGTTGAAGAGGTTTTGCGCGGCTATCCCTGAAGCCAGAACAGCAAAAGGGATTGCTGCGCAGCCTGCAATAGCTCCATAAGACACACACACATTTACCCTTACATTTTAGGAGGGGGGAAATGTGTTTTACAGAGCGAAAAATACGGGGGTTTTTTCCATATGCCTGATGCAGTTGGAGCAATACAAGACACCCAAGCTCCATATTGCAACAGACCCTCATCTCAGTGGCAGCTACACAGCCCATAGGTCTCACCCCTAAAAGGGTGTTATAAAGCTTGAGAAACGTTCAGGAGGAGAGCGAGCAAGATGCTCAGAGGTCAAAACATGCTCCCTACAAGGAAAGGCTGAAATGCTTTGGAGGGGCAGGCAGCATTTGGCACCAGAAAAGTAAACCATCAGGGTGAGGTGGGGAGATCAGAGTTGAGGTTTATGCAGTTTTAGATTCCATTGGAACAAATGGGGGCAGATACTAGCCCACCCACCCCCACCCAAGCATTCAAACTCTGGGTCACCATGTTGCATCAGTGAAAGCAGATATAACTGTACCTTTCAGCTCTTGGTTTCTGGAAGGCAAGATCAAAACAATGCAGCAATATGCAACAACAAGGGTGGCTTTCAGAATATAAGAGCGTGTCAGACAATTTGCTCACCTACTTCAGCATTACCTACACTGACTGGCAGCAGCCCTCCAGGAGTCCTTTCCCAACCCGACTTGGTGATGCCAGAGGCTTAACCTGGCACCTTTGGCATAACAATGCACCAGCTCTGCCACCAAGCTCTCTTGTCCAGGGCAGCTGGACATGTGAGTGGCTGATAGCCAAACAGAACTTTCCGCTTCAGAAGGCATTATATTTCAATATACAAAACAATGGGCAGAAATTGCCTTCACACCCCACTAAGTGGGCTTCCCAGAGGCAATTGGTTGCTCAGTGATCTGGAGTGGGAAACTGGAAAACAGGCAGGAGAGGGGCATTATTTTTCTGCAGAAAATTCTGCTTTGCAAGTTCATTAGTGACAAGGGATGGACACAATTGGAAATGCAGTTATCAGGCAGGTTCAACAGCTTAGGCATTTAGCTTTGCTCGCTAAATATAAGCAAAACAGAATATTCCAAATAGGTTCACTCTCTAGGACACTGAATAACTTTCCAATGGAAATTACCCTTTGCAACTTTAGCATCATTTGCGTTGGGGTTTTTGAAAAAAACCCAGATCAAAAATTCCCATCAGGCCTTACAATCACTTGCTGCCAACATCATCAGAGACAAGATCCTGCACTTAATGGACTTTTGGTCTGATCCTGCGAGGCTCTTCAAAGGAGCGTTAAAGGGAGACCTGCTTATACCCAGTTCTCCATTGTAGATCTCCCATAGAATCGCTGACCTGCTTTGCCTCAGCTTCCTGGCGGGATCACAGCACATAGTGGCGTGGCAGTGCGCCACACACACACACACACACACCCCTTGCTGAAGCTATTTTCATTCATGGTTTGCTCCTTCAGAGAATAAAGCAGCCCAAGAGGCAAGTAACCAAGGTAAATAAGGCTCTAACGACCAAGATTTAATAGCAGCCCTACACTCTCTATTACGTCCTGTTCGAATCCACCCCAGATCAGGCCAATTAGAGGCAATAGTTAATGACACAGTCCATGGAGTTAACTCCTTTTGCCCTCCATATCCTGGGCAACCCAAGACTATTCTACCGGCCCTCCATGCTCAAGCCCGGTCTACCTTCACTTGCCTTCTCAGCTGCATCAGTCGCAATCACTGAATTTTACAGCCTGTTCATCCCTGAAGACTCAAGCAACAAACTGCAATGGGAGACCTGTACTGGGAGCCAAAGACAATAGATGCACAAGTACGTTTCCAAGCACAATTCAAAATGTTGGTGCTGACCTTTAAAGCCCTAAACGGCCTCGGTCCAGTAGACCTGAAGGAGCGTCTCCACCCCCATCGTTCAGCCCGGACACTGAGGTCCAGCTCCGAGGGCCTTCTGGCGGTTCCCTCGCTATGAGAAGCCAAGTTACAGGGAACCAGGCACAGGGCCTTCTCGGTCATGGCACCCGCCCTGTGGAACGTCCTCCCATCAAAGAGAAAAATAACTACCAAACCTTTAGAAGACATCTGAAGGCAGCCCTGTTTAGGGAAGCTTTTAATGTTTAATAGATTATTGTATTTTAGTGTTTTGTTGGAAGCCGCCCAGAGTGGCTAGGGAAACCCAGCCAGATGGGTGGGGTATAAATAATAAAATTATTATTATTATTATTATTACAAGGTGTCACAACTGCCACAGCAAGAATATAATCCAGTAGCTTCGAAGGGAAATTACTTTGCAAAGATGGGTATATTAGGACAACTCACACAGAAATGCTAGTGAATCTTCATGTGGATTTTTTTTTTGGGGGGGTGGGGGGGTTTGAAGCAAACTGATGGGGATAACTGAAAAAAAGAGAAGCTGTAGGTGATGGATTCACCCATGCCTTAAGAGCAACTACTAAGTGTCTCAATAAAGGCATTTCTTCCAGGCTTCCCTGGGAATGCTGTAGATTGAATTCCAGGCCTTCCGCACAGGTTGCAAACCTTTTGCAGGAGAAGGAATATCACAGGGTGTGTGCATTTTTAAGATCAAACTTAGTCGATATTGAATTGACATCAAGCTTTCTGTGTGCATGTGCACTCTATGTTTTTAAAGATCAGGAAATTCCAGCGACTTGATATTTTTCAGATAGCAAGTTTCCCAGCTTCGCTTCAGAACTCAGCAGCGTATCTGCTTTAAGTTCATGAACCGACACGGTGGAGGACCTATTGCGTACTCTTAATATTGCAGACGGCTGCCAAATTTGAAGCCAGAGGGAGTAACTCAGTCTTAAAATGCTTTCACACTCCCCAAGTTTTTCTTTATTTTAAAAAACCAGAGCCATGAAGTTACCCCACCCTCAACTCTTGCTGGAAAATGAGCAATTTAATATCAGAAACAGAAGCTGACAACCACATGCAACATGCAAGACATGAAGTTATTTCAACTCCTTGGAACAAGCGCCATAAGGAGATTTTGGTCTGCTTTTTCCATCCGGAGACCAGAAAACCTTGGCATTTGCCAGCCTGTTGAGTCCAGTGTTTCTTCCCATCAGTTACAACTGTGCTTCTGCAAACAGGGAAAAAGAAAGCTCACTGGAGAACAGACAAGATTTAAAACCAACAACAGGGCTTGCTTGCTGTCCTATTCCACAGACAAACCGCAGATGGGTCATTCATCCTCTAAAAGGAAGACCCTCAATAGCCTCATCTGCGCTATCTGCCAAAGCTTGGTTGCTATGTCCTTCCCCATGTCGTCACTGAATGCTTGCATGCTTTGTGTCATTTCCTGAAGCTTATTCAAAGTAGAGCAGTTCAGGTGGCGCTAGGCATGGCTGTGACAACCCAGCCCATTGCTAGGCCAAACTTGACATGATGGAGCAGCCATATACCGTATTTTTCGCTCTATAAGACGCACCAGACCATAAGACACACCTAGTTTTTGGAGGAGGAAAACAAGAAAAAAACTATTCTGAATCTCAGAAGCCAGAACAACAAGAGGGATCGCTGCGCAGCGAAAGCAGTGATCCCTCTTGCTGTTCTAGCTTCTGGGATAGCTGCACAGCCTGCATTCGCTCCATAAGACGCACACACATTTCCCCTTACTTTTTAGGAGGGAAAAAGTGAGTCTTATAGAGTAAAAAATACGGTATTTCTTTATCCACATGGTTTCCTCGCTCATGTGTACAGGTGAAGTGGACATCTGGGCTGCAACTTAAAACCCAGACATCGAGCTGAGGAGGACTGGAAGCAGAGTGGTCCTTCCAGCAGCTTATATAGGAGAGGGTCCCTCTCCATCAGCTCTGCTGAAGACCTACTCCATCAGGCTGCTCTTTTAAGCAACATCCACAGCTGCTATTCCATCAGGCTACAGTAGATGAAGAGTCATGGTACCACAGGGCTTCTGTATCTGCTCTGCTGAAAATACCTGCAACTTCCGGCTCCCCCTCCACTCCTTGACATGCAAATTTTGAAGGATGGGCATGTTTTGGTTCTCAGATGATTTTGGAAAGGGTGAATTTGATATATTCAGCTTTAAATACAAATGGAATTGGTTTCCTCGGTAGGAACACCCTCCCACCAGATGTCAATGAGAAAAACAACTACCAGACTTACAGAAGACCTCTGAAGGGTTCAATCTCCAGACAGGCTCTTGTCTGAAACCTTGGACAGTCCCTGCCAGGCAGTGCAAACACTACTGAACTAGATGGCCCATTGGCCTGACTCTGTATAAGGCAGCTTCTTCTGTTCCTTTGCAACTGCTGCCAGTCAGGGCCCAATGTACAGGGATCCAGTATAAGGCAGTTTATTATGTTCCTATGACAAAATACACAGAGAAGCTTTTTCCCCCTGCAAATATATGTATTGCAGTTAACTTCCTCTCCCCACCCCACTCTGAACACTCAGCCTCCTGCCTTGAATGCCAATTAAATTACCTGCTCACAGGAAATGTCCAAATAAGAGATAAAGCACGTGCCCAGTAATGATTAAACACAAATGGTTTCCTGTTAAGGGGGTACCATGGAGGTCTGCATATTTCCCCTCTACCCCTTCAGTCTCATGGCTGCCACTGCGGCATCTACAAGGCTAAGTTAATCATTGGCCTTGCTGTCTGCCTCTGCACAGCCACAACTTCATTTCATTGCAGGTACGCCCTCCATCATCACAAACCCTCTCCAAACAACTGTAGCCTTTTTGCTTGCGAGCCCCACCCACTGCCAGATTGTCTATGAAAGGGGGGGTGTTCGCTTTATATTTAATTATGTACAGTGGCACCTCAGTTGTCGAACGTATTCCATTCCGGAAGACCGTTTGACTTCTGAAATTTTCAGCAACTGAGGCGCAATGGGCGGTCAGCAAATCTCATTGAGAAAAAGGAGAAACGCACCTCGGAAGCCATTCGACTTCCGAGGAGCATTCAAAAAAGGAAGCATTTACTTCTGGGTTTTTGGCGTTCAGCTTACAAAACGTTCGGCAGCCGAGATGTTCAGAAACTGAGGTTCCACTGTACAGTGGTACCTCTGGATGCGAATGGGACCCGTTCCAGAGCCCCGTTCTCATCCTGAAGAGAATGCACCCCGCGTCTGCGTGTCACGATTCGCCACTTCTGTGCATGCAGGAGCAGCAAAACCCAGAAGTAACGTGTTCCGTTACTTCCAGGTCACCTTGGAGCGCAACCTGAAAACGCTCAACCTGAAGCAACTTTAACCCGAGGTATAACTATGGTTTTCCCAGTACTAATGTATGGAAGTGAGAGCTGGACCATAAAGAAGGCTGATCGCCGAAGAATGGATGCTTTTGAATTATGGTGCTGGAGGAGACTCTTGAGAGTCCCATGGACTGCAAGAAGATCAAACCTCTCCATTCTGAAGGAAATCAGGCCTGAGTGCTCACTGGAAGGACAGATCCTGAAGCTGAGGCTCCAAGACTTTGGCCACCTCATGAGAAGAGAAGACTCCCTGGAAAAGACTCTGATGTTGGGGAAGATGGAGGGCACAAGGAGAAGGGGACGACAGAGGACGAAATGGCTGGGCAGTGTTCTTGAAGCTACCAACATGAGTCTGACCAAACTATGGGGGGCAGTGGAAGACAGGAGTGCCTGGCGTGCTCTGGTCCAGGGGGTCACAAAGAGTCGGACATGACTAAACGACTAAACAACAACAACAACAACTGTATTTTGTGTTTTCCTTTTGCACTTTTATGTTATCCGCCCTGTGATCTTCAGATGAAGGGTGGTGGTGTACGAATTTAATTAATAAATGGACAAACAACATGGACCATGGGCTGAAAACATTTCCCTGATCTAAAGCAATGTAGACACAACCCAAATCTCAACACAGGCCATCCTGACCCAGTTCTTCCTGTCTGCGTTATGACCACTGCACCAACCAGAATGGCTTTGCCGTGGACATGGAAGGGTTATGTCAGCAACTGGAGTAAACCCACTGGCTTCCAAAAAAACCCATGCTGATGTCACGGCATGACATCATGCTGGGTGGAGGCAGCTGTAGTAAAAGTGGAGGCAGCTGCAGGACTTTGGGGGCTTGTGCTGTTTATGGGCAGGGCAACCCATTTGCAAGGCTTTAGAATTAAGGGGCACTTACGGTTAGGGCCCAACCCAAGCTAGAGTATCTAATAAAGCTCAGCTACATCTTGCGAACTTAGAAACCGGGAAGACGCTTGTGCCAAAATGTGGGATTCCTCCCTTTTTGCACGCAAGGCAGAGGCAGATGAAAAGCTCTCCCAGTCCCACCCCACTATCCACTGAATCACACCATCCTCCAGACTTGAATCAGCATGGGGTTGGGGACTCTTTAAAGAGCCGAATTTTGCTAATAAAGATAGTAGCTCTAAGCTCACAAAGGAAATCCACGCACCCAGCCAAGCATAACAATCGAGCAAATTGCTGAGTATTACGGATACTGTGGTTCAAGCATCTTGCCAAGAGCTGGCTAAACCACCAGGACAACTGACTCGCCAATGCAAAATTCCGTGCTTTGATTTAGATGGGGAAGCTATTTTAGCTTGCATTGGTTGAACACCTTTGGAGCAACTACCAATACCAGGGGGCGAAGGGAGAAAGAACGCAAGTCAAGCCATTCAGCGCTACTTCCGAAAATGAAAGCAAATTCTCATATCCTCTTCCAGCTATGGCAGTACTGCAGGTTGCGTAGACCTTACATGCTTAAAGCTAGGCCTATGCATTGGTGTCAGTTATGGTGCTGGAGGAGACTCTTGAGAGTCTGATGGACTGCAAGAAGATCAAACCGATCTATTCTGAAGGAAACCAGCCCTGAGTGCTCACTGGAAGGACAGATCCTGAAGCTGAGGCTCCAATACTTTGGCCACCTCATGAGAAGAGAAGACTCCCAGGAAAAGACCCTGATGTTGGGAAAGATCACAAGGAGAAGAGGACGACAGAGGACGAGATGGTTGGACCGTGTTCTTGAAGGTACCAGCATGAGTTTGAACAAAGTGTGGGAGGCAGTGGAAGACAGGAGTGCCTGGTGTGCTCTGGACCAGGGGGTCACAAAGAGTCGGACATGACTAAACGACTAAACAACAACAATGCATATGGTGTCAAAACATGATGTCTCTGCATCTAACACACAACATACCACACCCTCCCCATTCAGGTAAGAGGAGGGTATGTTTGTGTGTGGAATATAGCTAAACACAGGCCAGACACAGCACCACCTAGGTCCACTTAGTGGGACATCCCTACAAGGACAGGCCAGCATTTTGCTGCCCAAGTTTGAGGACAAGACGGCACATATACAAATGTGTCTAAATAAATGCACAGGATTTTTCTTTAATAATAAATGACACGCTGATGGGGAAATAGAGCATACCAATCTTTCACACTGGAAAAAACCAAAAAAATGAAGTTGACAAGTTCCACTCATTCCGATATGCCACGATATACCTAACCCTACATAATCACTCTCCTTTAAAACACACAACTGTTTACGGTTAAGAACCTTGAAAATCCCAGTGGGCATCACCTACTGAAGACCCTATCCAGGCCCGCCAACCTACCCCAGGAAAGAAAGAGAAGAGGACCACCTGACGAAGCCTGCTTCTCCCCCAGTTGCCAACACAGCCGAGTTGCCAGACAAGAAGCATAGCTTTGGGCTGACACCATCTCATTAACAGGCAACCATGAAAGATTTGTCCCGCTGCTCCAATTCCTGGATAGGCCACACATTTGGAAAGGCCAAAAATTCTTTGCTCGAAATAAAAGAGAGAGGAGGGGAAAAGTTTGGGGTTGCTGGAGATTAGCCCCAGCTGTCTCAATTGCTTCGGCAGACCATGAAACGGAGCAGCGGTGGCTCAAGGAGGCTGCTTCACCCAAGTGACATCTGTTTAACACGGCAACATTAATAGCTGCTACTAGGAAGGAGTCTCGTTTATCAGGATGCTGTGAAACAGGCAGGGAGGTTTGGCTTAAAACTGCAGAGATCTCCAGGGCGTGTATATATACACAGACAGATCACTTTGCTTGTGAAGAAGAAGAAGAAGAAGAAGAGTTTGGATTTGATATCCCGCTTTATCACTACCCGAAGGAGTCTCAAAGCAGCCAACATTCTCCTTTCCCTTCCTCCCCCACAACAAACACTGTGAGGTGAGTGGGGCTGAGAGACTTCAAAGAAGTGTGACTAGCCCAAGGTCACCCAGCAGCTGCATGTGGAGGAGCGGGGAAGCGAACCCGGTTCCCCAGATTACGAGTCTACCGCTCTTAACCACTACACCACACTGGCTCTGACTGATGTGTTACATCTATTAGAGAGCTGCCATTTACCATGTCAGGCTATCAATCCATCATTGCCTATACTCCCTGGCTGTGGCTCTTCAGGATTTCAGGCAGGATCTTTACCTGGAGATGACGGGGATCAAACCTGGAACCTTCTGCAGTCAAGCAGATTCTCTACCACTAAGCTACCCCTCTTTCTCAAGCCAGGGTCCTCCCTTGTCCCGAGTACAGGCCCCACTTACACACATACCTGCTACTATGATTATTTTCTATACCACCCTCAACCTCTCCATTCTTAAGGAAATCAGCCCTGAGTGCTCACTGGAAGGACAAATCCTGAAGCTGAGGCTCCAAGACTTTGGCCACCTCATGAGAAGAGAAGACTCCCTGGAAAAGACCCTGATGTTGGGAAAGATGGAGGGCACAAGGAGAAGGGGACGACAGAGGACGAAATGGCTGGACAGTGTTCTTGAAGCTACCAACATGAGTTTGACCAAACTGCGAGAGGCAGTGGAAGACCGGAGTGCCTGGCGTGCTCTGGTCCATGGGGTCACAAAGAGTCGGACACGACTAAACGACTAAACAACAACAACCACCAAGACAGCCCTGCTCTTTCTAGCTACCAGCAGAAGATCTTTGTGGCGCTTCTGAGGGGTTTTTTTTATTAACAGACATACCGCATCTCCAAGCACCACAACACCAATCCAAACTACCTGCTTTCAGTTAAAGGGTGGAGGGGAGAAAGAGAGAGATATCAAAAGTTTCAAGCACAAGACTTCTGCATCAGGTCACGCTTGGCTCTCTGCAGTCATAGCACTTTGTATGAAAATTTGTTTTCAGCCGCAGAACCGAACACAGTCCTTTCACACAGAAGTCCACTCCTGGTTAGCTTTGTCCGTTTCACCGTCTAACACGAGAGGAGAGAGATCCCCTGAAGATCTGCCAGCAGATCCTGATCCACCTTCTGCCCATGACTGCCCTATGAGTAGCCCAGGGTTTCGCTAGCAGGGTCTCCACTTGAAGAAACAAAAGGGTGCTTAGCTTCCCCAGCACAGTCTAAAGTAGGACAATTCAGCTGGCGCAACCTATACAGGCAGACAGAGGCTTAAGGAAAGCTGACGTGCCAACAAGACTCACTGGAAAAGAGCATTAAGCACGTTGCAACAGCTGCTGCAGGCCAAGCCAAAGACTGAGGCAGGTGCGGCAGACAGCTTCTGCGTTATGGCCGTCGAAACCACACACACATTGCACAGCACAGAGGAGGGTGGCCTATTCCACTCGCTTTAAGCTTTATCAGGAGATTCTGGGGCAAGGTCTATGACCATCCCTCTTAAGATGGTAAAAAGAAGCTGCTGGACCCATCTAGTCTAGCATCCTGTTCACACAGTGGCCAACCAGATGGTTGAAACAGAGATCCGATTGGTTTCTCCCACAGCTTCCCCAAGCATTTCCTTTCCGCTGTGTCCAATATTTTGCTGCTGATCACACCAAGGTTGGGTTACCAGATGTCCCCGGTTCCCGGGGACAGTCCCTGGATTTGCAGATCTGTCCCCGGGAAAATCTGCTACCAGGCTGGCTCCGGACTGCTGCCTGCCACTGCCAAAGGGGAACTGGGGACATTCGGCGGTACAGATCTCCTAGGAAGCTGACTTCTACAAACTCAGTCCAATGAGCTCAGCATTGTTTCTACCAGAGATGGGGACTTAGAGCCCTCGCCCTTCCTTGTACACCCATTAGCCTTTGCCGGCAAGGGCAGTGGTCCAGAGTGATGGAAGCCATTGTTGAACCAGCCTGGAAGGACCGCAGGACCCACCTCCTGTGTCTACACTAGCTAGGAGAGGTTCTTCCCAGGATTCACACTGGGTTCTTCTCGCCAGCCCTTGCTAGAGATTCCAGGGACTGAAACTGGGTCCTTTTGCATGCAAGCAGATGTTCTACCATTCAGCTATGGCTACTTCAAACTGCCTTGAGTCAAACTGCCTTGAGATCCTTGGAAGAAAAGGCAGGGATATAAAGATGTAATAAATGGCAAAGGGAAATGCATGGAAAACAGATTTTGGAACATGTTCCAGAACTCTTCGCATTTCCTGCATCTAGACCCTAGTACAAAGAACAAGTTCCCCTTCTGTCAGGATTTTGTGGATTGTGGCCAAGGGAATTTTACTCAGAAAAGACCCACTAAAATTAATGAACCTAAGTTAGCCATGCAGGAGTGCTTTGGATTCGAATACTGTCAGATACAGCCCTATGACTCCTGGCATAGATATCCTGAACCATTGCACCTCCTGGGATATCAGCAGTGGACTGAAACATCTACAGGTGTTCTTGCAAAACTATAAAACTACATCACAGCCAGAAACTACGGTCTGCTGCTCGCCTATCAGCAGTAAAGTGTGTCAT
The DNA here is from genome assembly GCF_965113315.1 of Podarcis vaucheri. Taxonomy (NCBI): domain Eukaryota; kingdom Metazoa; phylum Chordata; class Lepidosauria; order Squamata; family Lacertidae; genus Podarcis; species Podarcis vaucheri. The sequence continues at coordinate 58,947,047 of NC_138750.1, read as the reverse complement.
CCAGCTTCAGAAACGGCACCAGATTGCATCAGAGTGAGGTTTGTCTTAGCCCAGAATTCCCTTTCTATCTGGCACCAGTTGCCTCTGGAAATGAGATGCATAAGACACAGTGATGATAGCCATCCTCCTTTTCTACCATGATCAGGTAGGTAGAGATGAACTGCTGCCAACACGGGTGACCCCAGTGACCTTTCCTGGGTTAATCCAGAAACCATCTTCCAAACCAGCTGGGACTGTTGAGTCCAGTCAATACTGAAGCTCATACAATGTAGTCAAATATTTGCAAGTTAATTGACAAAGGGTGATTTCCTCAGCTGCTTACACTGGGAAAGTCGTAAGAGGCAACAGTTACAAATGTTTGGCCAGACTGTCCCCCTACACAATTACCACCAGGTTCCAAGGGACACTTCCGCGCAATGTGTTCCAAGCAGCTGTAGCCAGAACAGATTTGGTGGAAACTGCAAGCATCCTCGCAGCTTGCTCGTTTCGTTACAAAGCATCTTCCAAGAGGCAATGTCCACGTTAACAACACACTTTTGCCATAGCCGCCACCTTTCCCAAGCACAGAGGATGTAACTTGCCCCAAATTGTGATGAGGAATTCTGCCCAAGGAATTCTACACAGTCATCATGCCAAAGGCTTTCCCAGTTCCAGCTCCATCACCCAAAAACCTCCTGCCTTCAGTACTCTCTGCCCGCTCTCCCATGCCATCCCATCAGCCTAGAACTGCCTCCGCCTTTTATTCCAAAGGCTCAACCTCATTCCAACAAGAAGCCTCCATAGCCTTCATCCCACGGCAAACCCAGGCCTGAAGAACATAAGGAGAGTCTGGTGGCCGATGGCCCATCTACCCTGTTCTCACAGTGGCCAACCAGATGCAGGATGCATTGCAATAGCATTTACTCACATTCATCCCATGGCAATATCTCCACTTCTCCCACCCCTCCATTCTTAGACACCGACCTCACTGCCTGGGCACTTATTTTTCCTACCCTGCACCATAATGCACCTTGCACAGTTGGTGCTGCTGCGATATCCAAGGCAGCTCAAAACATTCTTGCCTGACATTCCGTCACACCGTGTTGTGACCAAGAACAAAACCCAGCAGGAGGCTTGGGGATCAGCACCCCACAGGTTTCTGCTCCAGCCACAGGTGCATGAGGACAATATCAGAGCCCAGCTAGGTAAAGGTAAAGAGACCCCTGACCATTAGGTCCAGTCGTGACCGACACTGGGGTTGTGGCGCTCATCTCGCTTTACTGGCTGAGGGAGCCGGCGTACAGCTTCTGGGTCATGTGGCCAGCAGGACTAAGCTGCTTCTGGTGAACCAGAGCAGCGCACGGAAATGCCGTTTACCTTCCCGCTGGAATGGTACCCATTTATCTACTTGCACTTTGACATGCTTTTGAACTGCTAGGTTGGCAGGAGCAGGGACTGAGCAATGGGAGCTCACCCCGTCACAGGGATTTGAACCACTGACCTTCTGATCGGCAAGTCCTAGGCTCTGTGGTTTAACCCACAGCGCTAGACCACGCTAATAGTTCGCTGGGTCTGTCCATCCCCAGCCTGGTTCTGGCTGAAGCCAATGGGTGCTATACTCCAAGACTTCCAGAGGGCACCAGGCTGGAAGGATGGACTTAGTCCAATGTCCTGCTTCTGCCTAACCACCAGAGGTATTTGGGAACCCGACAAGCAGCACATGAAACCATCAGCCTCCCCCATCTGACAGCCATCAACTGTGTTATAAACACTGAGCAAAGTCAAGCCTTCTGCCTGCAGTGGAGACCTTAATAGGCATTAACATTTCTGCAGAACAGTCTGTCTCTAAAGGCATGCCCTGAACACCCATTAATGCCCATGCCTGGCGTATTAAGTGACACTCTTTCCCTGTGGGTTTGCAATGCACCCATGCACATCAGCCACACTGCAGGAAGCCCTGCAACGCCCTGGGTTCCCCTGTCACTCTGAAAGGCATCGCCCACATGAATTAAGTGGCCTTTTCAACACCAAAGGCTGCTCATCAATGGTTCCTCTTCATCCTGGAGAAGAGTGACTAGTGGGGTGCCACAGGGTTCTGTCTTGGGCCTGGTCTTATTCAACATCTTTATCAACGACTTGGATGATGGACTCAAGGGCACCCTGATCAAATTTGCAGATGACACCAAACTGGGAGGGGTGGCTAACACCCCAGAGGACAGGACCACACTTCAAAACGACCTTGACAGATTAGAGAACTGGGCCAAAACAAACAAGATGAGCTTTAACAGGGAGAAATGTAAAGTATTGCACTTGGGCAAAAAAAAAAAATGAGAGGCACAAATACAAGATGGGTGACACCTGGCTTGAGAGCAGTACATGTGAAAAGGATCTAGGAGTCTTGGTTGACCATAAACTTGACATGAGTCAACAGTGTGACGTGGCAGCTAAAAAAGCCAATGCAATTCTGGGCTGCATCAATAGGAGTATAGATTCTAGATCAAGGGAAGTAATAGTGCCACTGTATTCTGCTCTGGGCAGACCACACCTGGAGTACTGTGTCCAGTTCTGGGCACCACAGTTCAAGAAGGACACTGACAAACGAACGTGTCCAGAGGAGGGCAAGCAAAATGGTCAAAGGCCTGGAAACGATGCCTTATGAGGAACGGCTAAGGGAGCTGGGCATGTTTAGCCTGGAGAAGAGGAGGTTAAGGGGTGATATGATAGCCATGTTCAAATATATAAAAGGATGCCACATAGAGGAGGGAGAAAGGTTGTTTTCTGCTGCTCCAGAGAAGCAGACGCGGAGCAATGGATCCAAACTACAAGAAAGAAGATTCCACCTAAACATTAGGAAGAACCTCCTGACAGTAAGAGCTGTTCGACAGTGGAATTTGCTGCCGAGGAGTGTGGTGGAGTCTCCTACTTTGGAGGTCTTTAAGCAGAGGCTTGACAACCATATGTCAGGAGTGCTCTGATGGTGTTTCCTGCTTGGCAGGGGGTTGGACTCAATGGCCCTTATGGTCTCTTCCAACTCTATGATTCTATGATTCTTGCATGTGGAAAGGATTCAATGGGCAAGTGCCATGTTCTGCACCCATGCGCCGATTCCTGCACTGCAGGGGGTTGGACTGGACGACACTTGGTGTTCCTTCGTGGAATGGTAAAGTTGGAAGGGGCCCCAAGGGTCATCTAGTCCAACTCCCTGCAGTGCAGGAATCTCAGCTAAAGCATCCAACTTCTGCAATTGTATGATAAGCAGATACCTATTCCACCATATGTGGCACCCAGACTCCTCTTGTCCATGCAGAAAGAGATCCGTGCCTGATTGTGATGTGCCTGCACGCACAAACACTTAGGAGTGCTTCTTTTCCAGGTATGATACTTGTCGGGAATCCAAAACATCCATTAAGCACCGAGGTTTAAGAGGAGGCAAGCAATGGCCACGCTTCAAGGAGAGGACCTCAGCAGGTTGAAGAGGTGGGAGTTACAGAGGGAAGCAGGTTAAAGCAACCTCCTTGCATTTTATTTAATTCTTTCTGCACTAAAACAGAAATCTCATCTTGCTATGGTGCTTGTGGGTTGGGGGGGGGGTGAGAGGCTGGCTATTTGCCTCCGATCCCAGCCTACAGAGAATGGATCCTCCCAGAGAGAAACAAAATAAATAGAAATGAACAAGACGAGGGGAGGGAGGGAGAGTGCAAAAAGAAACTTTCCCATGAAAATATTTTATTTTCTTAGAGAACAGGATACACCTGCGAGTCTTAACACCAGAGGGTAGTTGGGGGTGGTGGGGTTTTTTTATGAACTTAATTCATGGATTAATGGACCCCTCTGCTGGCAGGAGCCAGAACTGCACTTAAAACCATCCGCTCCCCACCCCCCTCAAACTAGAGTGGTTTTAACAAGTGGTAAGGAAGGTCAACTTTTTACAACTGCATCCAATTGCTCCAATTGCCATCAGGCTTAATTAGGAGAAGGGGCAGCAAAACACAGAGCCACAGGGATGCTTTTGATCAAACAGGAGCAGATTGGGCTTCTCTTTCAAACTTCATTAAAACAGGGGAAGATGTAGCAAGTCTTTGGCGGATGGGGGAGTAAGAAGGAGAGAGAGACAGCAGCCACAACAGGACACCCAGCACGCAATAGTTTTGCTCCTTTTTTCCTCTCCGGTGGGAAGGATCTGAGATCAGAAGAACAGCCTTTCGACCTATGACAGCTCCCCACCCATTTTGCATTTCCAGAAAGGAAGCTGCAGAAATCAGAGCAGGCACACAGAGGAGGGAGGATGGGGAGGGACTCAGACATACCAGCTCAGAAGGGTGGGGGACATACTTCCAAGACAGGCCGGTGAGGTGTTTTTTTTTAAGAAAGGGGGGAGGGCACTTTCCCAGACACAGAGTCTTATGAAATACAGGAAGAAGAAAAGAAACAGCTTATTCTCGCTGTTCTCTTTGATTGCCTGCCCACCAAATGCCAGAGCTTAGAAACACATGGCAGCAGTAATCACTATAGCTGGGGCAGGGTGGGAGAGAGAAGGGCAGCAGAAACGCACATTCCAGACCCCGCAATTGCATCTCGACAAACGCATTCACAGGAGCCCTGATGCCCCTTACAGCAGAAATCTCACACCCCATCTCTGCAGCATCAATGTACACTCCTGGTGACTAAAGCTCATTCTCACAGCTGGCTTCCAATGTAAGATCTTGCAGACTAAGTGGTTAAGTTCCTCCATCTCCTTAGTGGAGCTATCTACCATTCTCATGCAAAATGCCTCCCACCTGTGAACTCCAGGTGAGCAACAAGTAAAATAAATACTTTGGTTTTTCTTACAGGAGCCTGTTCTTGTAAGCCACTGCAGATAGGTAGGAATCAGAGGGCTACATCCTTGATTGGCCTGTAGGGTTGCAGGAGGACCATGCATCTGGCAAAGTAGACTGTTGCCTTCTACGTTTGTTCTACAGGGAGCCAATTTAGCCTCAAAAGGTAGCACAGCTCCACAAGCCACTCCAGCCTACGGCTATAAGGAACAACCAGCATGATCCATCCCATAAATAAAATGTATCTTGCCGTTTCCTAACAGAGTCATCTGTAAATTGCACGGCCAGCAAAAAACTCACAAGACACAGAAAGGAAGAGTGACCACAAACATTTAAAACCGATGTCAGCTTGCAGAACCCAGGCTGTTGCCCACCACTAAACACCACGGAAAAGAAAAATAAATAGAGGACGTCCAGATCAGCACAATGTTTTATAGCAAAAAGAAAAAAAACCCTCTCACCTCACTCTTCCAAGCCTGCTCAGCTTCCAGGGAAATTCAAGGCAAGCCAAGCAATGGATATTCTTCCAAAGTGCAAAGCGGAGCGAGGAAAGAGCTCAACAAACTGTTCCCAGCTGACAGCCTGGAACTTCAGACATGAAGTTAACGTGGAAAAGGGATGCAGTTCAAGCAAGCCAGGAGACATGCCTTGAGCAGAAAGGCCAACTCGCCACCAGCAGCACTGAGACTCAGGCCAGTTTCTCAAGACCAGCCTAATGCCAACTTAAAGCAAATCCACAGGGTTTAAACAGGTTGACATTGCCATCATCTTTGCCCAGGACAAGGCTCATGAGTCACCCACACAAGCAAAGGAAGGGAGGGTCATTGCTAGAGTGCCAAAGTAGAAGCAAAGACCCAGCCCCCTTAAGCTTTGCCACTTCTCCTAAAAACCCACCACTTTGACACCGGTAGCCCAGGAACAGCGTATTGTTCTTATGCGATCTACCGAAGATTTTCATTGCAGGGTGAGAAACACACAATACAATCTTTGGACATTTCCTAACACACATTTAAGAAGAGTCAATGTGTCTTCTTTGGAAAGAGCGTCAGAAGGGGCTACACAGGTAGTTTGCAAGGAGGGGAGGGGAGACAAAAATTGTGCATTTGTGTTTCACACACACACACACCCCAAGAGAGTTGCTTGGTTCTGCAGGGAAAGTAGCACCACCAAATTACTCCTCTCCCACTTCCTGTCCCTTCCAATTCAATGCAATCAGATTTTTAGAAGGGTGACTGCGTGGAACAAGGAATCGTTTGCTGCTTGTTGGATGCACCTGACCCCAAATAATTTGGGGAGGGGGGTAATAAAGGAGGGGAGAATTGGTCTACATAGCAAACAGCCCTGGATGCTGCAAAACATCCTGAACAACCTATAATGTGGAGAAGGGAGAGCGAAGACAGGTGGTTCAGGTAAGAGATCCGTGCAACGTGCACCCCTCATCCCTAAACATTCCTACAGGGCAGGGAGGGGGGGTCTGCAAAAACTTTGCCGGGAGATGTGGTGGGCTTTGGGTGGAGAGAGGGGGGGAATACTGAAAAAGGGGGTTTAGTAAGGGGAAAATACAGACTGCATAGAGGCTGGGTTAAGCAGCCTGCAGGAGATTTTCTTATGCAGTCTTTTGGAGCGGTGCGTTTTACGCGCCGGAGAGAAGCGCTCGCGGGTCGTCCAGCGGGCAGGGACGCCGCCGGAGCGAGTGTGCGAGCAACCTGCCGCTCTCAGCTGGAAGGTGAAGCGGGATTATGGGGCACACCTAAGGGAGACAGAGGCAGCCGGATTGCTGCCAAATCACGCAGGGGTGGGGGTGGGGAGGGGGCACAGCGGGCGCCCTATATGAAAATGGAAGGGATAGAGAATAGGGAAGGGCGTCGAGGCTTTGGCTTAAATGCAAAAGTTGCAAAACTTCAGGGTTTGCAAGCAGCATGTTGGAGAAAGGAGGAGGAAGAGGCAAGCTCGACGGTACGGTGATGGGCGCACGCCACGGCTGCGAGGGGGAACACTGCTAGCAGGTTGTAGTGGGGGCAGAGGAAGGCACGAAGGTGAACTTGCAAAAGACAAGCCCCGTTTCCAGGGAAGCATTTTACGAACAAATAAAAAGCGGGCAGCGGGTTTGCTCTGAAGCAGGCCCCTCCCAGGTCGAGGGCGCTTTACTCGCGAGGAAGCGCGCACAGCGCTGCAGCCCCAGCCACCGCAACCAGATCCCGCTCCCCTTGCTCCTACCGGCCCCCGAATACCCAGCGGCGCTTTACTTCCCACGAAGCGCAGCGTCGCTTGCGCGCGGGTGAAGCGCAGCGCGATCCAAAGGCCACCGATCCTGGAGCAGCCAGCGGCGGCCCGGGGCTCGCTTCCTCGCGAGCAAAGCGTCGCAGCGCCACGCGATCGCCGGCTGCAGAGTCCGACCCCGCCGCGTTACCTCTGGAGAGGAGATTAGGGGGGTGTCAGCTAACAAGCAGCCCCCGAGGTGAGGCAGCCGCGCCCGCCGCCGACTTACCCGAAGTAGGCAAGGGACGGTGCCGGGGCGCCGGCGAGCAGCAGCACTAGGAGCGCGCAGGAGGCGGAGGAGAAGAAGAGCCAGCGGAGCAGGCGGTGTCCATCCAGCATTTTGCTGCGGCGCTCGGGCTGACCATCTCGTTCCTTCCCCCGCGGAGCCGGATCAGCAGCCGGGCGGCTGGAGGCGGCCGCTTTATAGGGAGGCCGGCGGCGGCCCGAGCCCAGCTGCGAGCCGGGGGCGGGGCCGGGAGGGGAGTCCCGCCCCCTCCGCTCCGCCTCCCTCCCCCCCCTCCCGCGCGCTCCCGGCGGAGAGCGGCGCAAAGGAGGCAGCGCTGCGCTCGGCTAGAGGCGAGCTTCGGGTCCTGAGCTGAGGACGGAGAGGGGGATCCGAGAAGGGGGAAGTCGATCTTCGGCCAGGGCAGCAGCAACTGGTCTCTGAAACTCCCCGCCTGTTGCCCTGCTGGCTTCGCAGCCTGCTAAAAACTCTCCTTTCTCCCCACCCCCTTCCCCTTACGCATCAGGAAGAACTTTCCGATGGTAACTTACCTGGCAAGGTGATGGACTTACCTGGCAAGGTGATAGACTTGCCTTTGTTGGAGGTTTTCCAGGAGAGGTCGGGGGGCATCTGCCAGGGATTATCCAGCAATGATTAGTGGATTGCAGGGGTTGGACTAGATGACCCGAAGGGGTCCCTTCCAATTCTACAATTCTGTGTTTCCAAGCATTTGGAGGTCTTTTAAAAAAAAAACAGCAGCAGCAGTTGATTTTGTCTATATTTTGATGCTTTTAATATGTGTGCCGTTTTTAAAAGCCTGCCATTCTTTAAAAATGACAGATTTGCTTATTTACTTACAGCATCTATTTATTTATTCTACTGAAGGTATACAGTGGTACCTCTGGTTGCGAACGGGATCCGTTCCGGAGGCCCATTCGCAACATGAAAAGAGCGCAACCCGCAGTGGCATGTCTGCGCACGCATGGATCGCAATTCGCCACTTCTTCGCATGTGCGTGACATCATCTTGCGTGCATGCGCAAGTGGCGAAACCCAGAAGTAACCCTTTCCAGTACTTCCGGGTCGCCATGGGATGTAGCCTGAAAGAACATAAAATAAAGTGGACGTAACCAGAGGTAAGGGACCCCTGACCATTAGGTCCAGTCGTGGCCGACTCTTGGGTTGCGGCGCTCATCTCGCTTTATTGGCTGAGGGAGCCGGCATCCAGCTTCCAGGTCATGTGGCCAGCATGACTAAGCCGCTTCTAGCGAACCAGAGCAGCGCACGGAAACGCCGTTTACCTTCCCGCTGGAGTGGTACCTATTTATCTACTTGCACTTTGACGTGCTTTCAAACTGCTAGGTTGGCAGGAGCAGGGACTGAGCAACGGGAGCTCACCCCGTCGCGGGGATTAGAACCGCCGATCTTCTGATCGGCAAGTCCTAGGCTCTGTGGTTTAACCCACAGCGCCACCCGCATCCCAACCAGAGGTACCACTGTATATATATATATATTTCCTCCATGGAGCTTGAAGTGGTGTATTTTGCTTCACCTCATTTAATCCCCAGAACTACCCCATGAGGTAAGCTAGGCTGAGAGGCAGTGACTGGCCCCAAGTCACCCAATGAGTTTCATGGCTGAGCGTGGATTCGAACCTGGTTCTCTCATATCCTAGTTCCACACTCTAACCCAGGCTTCCTCAGCCTCGGCCCTCCAGCTGTTTTTGGCCTACAACTCCCATGAATCCCTAGCTAGCAGGACCAGTGGTCAGGGATGATGGGAATTGTAGTCTCAAAACATCTGGAGGACCGAGGTTGAGGAACCTGCTCCAGATGTTTTGTGACTACAATTCCCATCATCCCTGACCACTGGTCCTACTAGCTAGGGATCATGGGAGTTGTAGACCGAAAACAGCTGGAGGGCCAAGCTTGAGGAAGCCACTACACTGCATCATGTTATGTAACCCCCTTGGAGGTATATTTTTGGGGAGGGGTTTAATCAAGCACTGAGACCTCCGGGTATAGGGTGGTAATAAATTCAATTACCGTATTTTTTGCACCATAACACTCACTTTTTTCCTCCTAGAAAGTAAGGGGAAATGTCTGTGCGTGTTATGGAGGAAATGCCTACGGGTGGCATGCCTACGGATTTTCCTCCTCTAAAAACTAGGTGCGTGTTATGGTCGGGTGCGTGTTATAGAGCGAAAATTACGGTAATAATAATATATTGTATTTTCTTTGCTGTTTTTATTATAGGTTGTTCTTTTTTTTGGCATTTATATCTCGCCTTTTTTCTCCAAGGAGCTCAAAGTGGTATACATGGTTTTCCTTTACCCTCCCCAATTTAATACCCGTGTGAGACAGGCTATTGGCTGAGAGCCAGTGACTGGCCTAAGATCACCCAGTGAGCTGCATGGTCAAGTGAAGATTTGAACCCTTTACATTGCCTGGAGACGTGCATGTGGAAGGTGATTAACAATTAAGAATAATAGCAATTAAATATTGCATAAAATCTTGTGTGGCAGCGGCTGTTGGGGGAAAGGCAATCTCAAGGCAGCTTGCAGATAAAATAAGAACAGCTAAAAACATAGGAAAAAAACTGTAATTAAAAACAAAAGCATACAGACAATCTCAACAGAAACAGCATGACCCTCATTAAAAGTGGGCAGTTCCCAAAAACCTCTTCACCTGCCAGCAGAAAAACTGTGCTGTGGGTGACGATTAGATTAGGCCTCCTCTGCAAGGGCACCTAACAGAGTGAAGGGGTAGAAATATTGAATGCTCCCCCATATATAGGGAAGAAGGAAGCGGGAAAGTTCCTTGACAGTTTAAAGTTCATAGAATCATAGGTAGAACTGAAGAGTTTGAAGGGACCCCAAGGGTCATCTAGTCCAACCCCCTGCAATACAGGAATCTCAACATGTGTTCCCCCATCCAATTTGTAACCAGACCAGACTCTGCTTAACTTTGTAAATGTGCTAGCGGTTTTATTGCTGCACCAATAAGAGGACAGTTCTGTTTCCTGCTGTGCTAGATTTCTTCTTGCAGGGAGGGCTGTTTTTGTGGGGTGGGGAGGTAATCAAGGAACCGTTCAGAAATGGAATCTCCCGAGACAATGCATGTAAACCAAGGAAATCTTTAATGAACATAATTTTTTTAAAAGAAAGAAATGGAATCTCCCCACCTGCAGCCTGGTGTGAAATCGTTTGCAGAGTTTGGACCCGGTTTATTCATTAAGTGGCTTCATTTGCAGCACGTTTCATTCATGGTTGCTAGCCACAATGACTATGCTTTTCCTCCACAGTCAAGAGGCTGCTTGCTTCTGAATAGCAGTAGCTGGAATCCACAAGATAGATATTTATAGCGCCATTTACCTTCCCGCCGGAGTGGTACCTATTTATCTACTTGCACTTTGACGTGCTTTCGTACTGCTAGGTTGGCAGGAGCAGGGACCGAGCAGCGGGAGCTCACCCCATCGCGGGGATTCGAACCACCGGCATTCTGATTGGCAAGTCCTAGGCTCTGTGGTTTAACCCACAGCGCCACCCTTGCTCCATGGTATCCTCTTGAAAAAGAGAGAGAAGAGAAGATGGGGAGAGGGCTCTTGCACTCGGATCCTGCTCGCTGGATTCGCACAGGCATTTGGTTGGCCACAGGTTGCTGGATGGATGCGCCATAGGCCTGATCTAGTGGGCTGTTCTTTAATCAGTTGTTGATTCCCAGCAACTGGTCTATAGAGGAATTCAGCCTCCGACAGTACTTGGCGGAATCCCATGCCAAATCTTTACATCCATAGGCTAAATTTTCAGAGAAGGAAATAAAGGTCATTGCCACCTTCCTTAACAGCCCCTGCACTTCAGACTTTTCTCCTTCCAAGAAGACCATGCATATTTTTTTTTAATTTCTGCATGCCATGTGGTTGTGAAAGGACGGTACACTCAGCCAGCAACCCAAAATTAAAATGCATTTCATTTTCGGAAAACAATATCGCCCTGTTTTTGGAAGCGGTCCCTCTCTGTGTGCCTGGAATTCAAATATTTGTTTCCTTTACCAAAAAAGAACTGAAAGGGTCTCAAATATTTAACCTTTCAGAAATCTGCTATTGTGTGTTCAAAAGAGAGAGGTTTGCCTCTTAGGATGATTAGGCGTAATTCAGTTTGAACGCACTAATTTGATTTAGGATTGCTTTCACAGGCAATCCTAGGGTGAATGATTAACGATTTGGGCTGAACAAACTCCACCAGGGCTGAACTTGCTTCTGATAGATTTTGGAGCTGGCGCAATTCACTTCAGACTGATTTCTCTTAAGATTGTTTTGAGCGGCCTGCCTACACCGGTTCCCCTTTGTTGGATTTAATTTGATCAGGTAACGCAGTGGCGTGGGCCAGGCTCACTCAGCCAATAGCTGAGCTTGATCGGTTGCCTGTTTAAACCAAACATCCACGCAATCCACCAACAAATTCCACAAAGGGTAGCCTGACGCCTACATCATCAAATCAAAGGTGTGTCGGCTGCTGATGTCTTGATCTGTGGCATTGTTGCAACGGAATTGGTTTCAGAATCTCAGGCATCCATGCTTGCTCCATTTTAAGAATGAGAGGCACAAATACAAGATGGACACCTGGCTTGAGAGCAGTACATGTGAAAAGGATCTAGGAGTCTTGGTTGACCACAAACTTGACATGAGCCAACAGTGTGACGCGGCAGCTAAAAAAGCCAATGCAATTCTGGGCTGCATCAGTAGGAGTATAGCATCCAGATCAAGGGAAGTAATAGTGCCACTGTATTCTGCTCTGGTCAGACCTCACCTGGAGTACTGTGTCCAGTTCTGGGCACCACAATTCAAGAAGGACACTGACAAACTGGAACGTGTCCAGAGGAGGGCAACCAAAATGGTCAAAGGCCTGGAAACGATGCCTTATGAGGAACGGCTAAGGGAGCTGGGCATGTTTAGCCTGGAGAAGAGGAGGTTAAGGGGTGATATGATAGCCATGTTCAAATATAGAAAAGGATGTCACATAGAGGAGGGAGAAAGGTTGTTTTCTGCTGCTCCAGAGAAGCGGACACAGAGCAATGGATCCAAACTACAAGAAAGAAGATTCCACCTAAACATTAGGAAGAACTTCCTGACAGTAAGAGCTGTTTGACAGTGGGATTTGCTGCCAAGGAGTGTGGTGGAGTCTCCTGCTTTGGAGGTCTTTAAGCAGAGGCTTGACAACCATATGTCAGGAGTGCTCTGATGGTGTTTCCTGCTTGGCAGGGGGTTGGACTCGATGGCCCTTGTGGTCTCTTCCAACTCTATGATTCTATGATTCTATGATTCTAAGAAAGAACTTTGGGTTAAATGTAAAATCTTCCAGTCCGGGACTTGAATCTGGTTCGGGGGGTGGGGATAGTTTTACAAGTTGTGTGTCCTTGTTTCTCAGTTTGATCCTTTAACGTGGTTTTGTATGTTTTGTGGTATTTTATGCATTGTGACTTGCTGTTATTTTTATTGATTATAGATTGGTAATTCTTTATTGTGGCTGATAAGTGTAAACCGTTTCATTATTATTTGCTGGTGTCTAATTTTACTCTTCACAATTAGATTCTGGTAGTTGAATGTTGCTTTGTCTGATAAAAGTTGTTTATTTTAAAGTTATCGACACTTTTTATATTGGATCAGATTGTTGCTGTTTGATGTTTTATTGTGTTTTTTCTATGTGTTGGAAGCCTCCCAAAGTGGCTGGGGCACCCCTGCCAGATGGGCGGGGTATAAATAAAAAACGTAATAATAATATAAGGTCCTCGTACAGCTCATCAGTGGATAGGGCTGAAGACACAGGTGCTGTTCAGAGATGTGGGAGGGCTCTGCTCACTTACCGTATTTTTCGTTCTATAGGACGCACATTTCCCCCTCCAAAAATTAAGGGGAAATGTGTGTGCGTCCTATAGAGCGAATGCAGGCTGCACCGCTAAGCCCAAAGCCAGAACAGGAAGACGGAGCACTGCGGAGCGCTCCGTCTCGCTGCTCTAGCTTGGGGACGGCTACGCGCAAACCTCTCTAGGGCAGCGGGGTGCTGTGCTCCAGAGGCTTCAGGGATCTTTGAGGCTGGCGGCTCCCCCCCACCGGCAGCCCCACAAGCTCTGGTGAATGTACCTTGAACGCACCTTGTTTTAGAGGGGGAGAACAAGAAAAAAATTTTCCCTGTTCTCCCCCTCCTATGGTCCGATGCATCCAATGGAGCGAAAAATACGGTAGATCCTAGGAATTGGAAGTGGAGGGGGTCCTGTAGTTGTTGAATGCTGGTGAAAGTGAATCAATCCCAGGTCAATAATAAGAACTGGATCCGGCCAGTGGTCCATCTAGTCTTGCATCCTGCTTTCACAGTGGCCAGCCAGATGCCCCAATGGTTAGCCCACAAGCAGGACCCAAATACAACAGCATTCTCCCCACATCTGGTTAGAGGAGAGGATAGTCAGTGCAGGATTTATGTATAAGCTAAAGAAGCTATAGCTTAGGGGCCCCACTCTCTTAGGGGCCCCCAAAAAAATCTAAAGGGGAAAAAAACCTGGATGTACATTTGCAAAATACAGTCATACCTTGGGTTACAGATGCTTCAGGTTGCGCGTTTTCAGGATACAGATGCGCCAGAAACCAGAAGTATCGGAACAGGTTACTTCCGGGTTTTGGCGGTCACTCATGCGCAGAAGCACTAAATTGCGCTTTGTGCATGTGCAGAAGTGCCCAATCACAACCTGCATGTGTGCAGACGTGGCGCTGTTGGTTGCGAACATGCCTCCCACATGGATCACGTTCGCAACCCGAGTGTCCACTGTGTAAGATAAAAAACAAATAAAATAAAACCTACATACAGCAACAGTGTTTTGTTTTGTTTTGTTTTGTGTTGTGTTGTGTAGGCTCCTATGGTGTAAGTAATGGGCCGTGCCTGCTAGCCTGCTCCCTAAAATATCACTGGTTTGCTCATTTCTATATACAATGGTTCTCAAACTTAATTACCATATAACATATATTCAACACACAAAAAACAGATACAATTTGTTGTTGACAAAGGACAGCTGGATATATAAAGGGCCCCATTACCTTCAGCAGCTTAAACGTAAATGTAAAGGGACCCCTGACCATTAGGTCCAGTCGTGACCGACTCTGGGGTTGCGGCGCTCATCTCGCTTTATTGGCCAAGGGAGCCGGCGTACAGCTTCCGGGTCATGTGGCCAACATGACTAAGCCGCTTCTGGCGAACCAGAGCAGCACACTATAATGCCATTTACCTTCCCGCCGGAGCAGTACCGATTTATCTACTTGCACTTTGACGTGCTTTCGAACTGCTAGGTTGGCAGGAGCAAGGACCAAGCAACGGGAGCTCACCCCATTGCGGGGATTTGAACCACCGACCTTCTGATCGGCAAGTCCTAGGCTTTGTGGTTTAACCCACAGCGCCACCCGTGTCCAACTTAGGGCCTCATCAAACCTAAATCTGGCCCTGAGGATAGTGGATTGATCCAGCATGGTTCATCTTATGTTCTTTATAAGGGGGGCAGTTTTTGGAAGTCTTAACACCAGGGTACTTTCCAGTTAGAGGGATGCGGGCTTAGTCATGCTGGCCACATGACCCAGAAGCTGTACGCTGGCTCCCTTGGCCAATAAAGTGAGATAAGCGCTGTAACCCCAGAGTCGGCCACGACTGGATCTAACGGTTAGGGGTCCCTTTACCTTTACTTTCCAGTTACTTGGAATATTAAAGGAACATGTGAATTGGGAGCACAGTGGTGGCTACTCAATGGCAGACACTGTGTAAATTGAAAGACTACACTGCTTGGCTACCCTCACCCCTCCCTAGATAACTGGCTCCACCCACCCCACCCACCCCAGAAGGAGGAAAGACAAAAGAACACACCCAGCCTTGTGTCTGGGATTCAATTACTCCACTGCCACTCTCCCACTGGCTGTTGAAAAATCTAATCAATAAAGACCTGAGAAAATTTAATCATGTATATTTCACAACAACTTGAGATTCGCCCATAGTGGTAATGTTTTGCCTTTAGGACACACACACACGTACTCCAGGAAGTATCAAAAGATGTTGAACAAAAAAGAAATGCGTCTCAAATATGCCCCCCCCAAATGGGTTTATTTTAATTGTTAAATATGCTCAACGTATTTTGGCATAAAATAAAAAAAAATCCTTCCAGTAGCACCTTAGAGACCAACTAAATTTGTTATTGGTATGAGCTTTTTTGTGTGCATGCACACTTCTTCAGGTACACTGAAGACCAACGCGGCTACCTACCTGTAACTAATATTTTGGCATGACGGCTTAGCCTTAAGAAATAATATTTATTTATTTATTTATTTATTGCATATGTGTCTCCTTCTCCTCATTTAATCCCCACAACAGCCCTGTGAGGTAAGTCAGGTTGTGAGGCAGTGACAGGCCCAGGGTTACCCAGCAAGCTTTATGGCCAAGTGGAAATTGAACTTTGGTCTCCCAAGAGATGATAATACAAGAAGTGTTCATATCGCTTGAGTAAAAATTGCAACAATACAAGAATTGCTAAATCACACATATAACAAACCCTTAAGGGTTTTTTTTTTAAAAAAAATGCACTAGAAAGAATCATATTCAAGTGAAATTATCAGTAAGAATCTATTTAAACTACAACCAGCCATATTTTACACACTCTTTCTTTGGTTACCTTGTGAACTGGTCAACCAAATCTGTTATTTATTTATTTTTTAAAAAACTTGCTGGACAAGAGCTCCTAAGAGACTCACCTGGCATTGCACAACTAGATACTTAATGCCAGACCCAGGTGTCTTAATAATAATAATAATAATAATAATAATAATAATAATAATAATAATATTTATACCCCACCCATCTGCCTTGGTTTCCCCAGCCACTCTGGGCAGCTCCCAACCGAATATGAAAAACACAATACAGCATTAAAGATTAAAAACTTCCCTAAACAGGGCTGGCAGTGGAAGACAGGAGTGCCTGGCGTGCTCTGGTCCATTGGGTCACAAAGAGTCGGACACAACTAAACGACTAAACAACAACAACAAACAGGGCTGCCTTCAGATGTCTTCTAAAAGTCAGATAGTTGTTTATTTCCTTGACATCTTCTGGGAGGGTGTTCCACAGGGCGGGTGCCACTACCGAAAAGGCCCTCTGCCTGGTTCCCTGTAACCTCACTTCTCGCAAAGAGGGAACCGCCAAAAGGCCCTCGGCGCTGGACCTCAGGGGCGCAGGAGGAGAAGGAAAAGGAGCATCACCAAACTTCCATATTCCTTATGAATAACCCCTAAATGCACCTTGAGAGTAAGTGTGGTGTAGGAGTTAGTTTCTGGCTTCCACTTCCTACCCCTCTGAGCCACCCCAGACCAACTGCAGTCAGGAATATTGCCACCCTGCAGAAATCAGTTATCATTGTTATACCATACATTCTCCAGAAGAGCTTTTCTCCCTTTTTGGAAAATAATAATAATAATCCTCATGTGTGATTATTATGTTTTGGCTGTTGAAGTGCCCTCAAGTGCCCTCCCAGTAGGGTGGGCGAGGAAGGGACGGTATCTTGTGCGCAGCAGTTGCTGTGAATCACAACAAACTCTGGAAACTCAATGTGACGTGGCTGCAAGCGGGTAACGCCGCTGAAGGCTGCCAAGGCTTTGCGTTGCCCTCCTCTGCACCCCCAGCCCCCCTTGGGTTTCCTTGTTGCTCTTGGAAGGCAAAGGGGAGCTTAGAAGAGATGGAGGGGACTCAGGCAGGCTGGAGGGAGACCCAAGAAGGAGGAGAAAGAGTGGAATTATCCAAGCAGGGAGGTCACAGAATCAGCATGACCCCGGCTCCATAGCAAATGCATGGCATTTTTCATTAGTACTCATTTCTAGATTGCCTAGGGAAAGTCAATTTGGTTCATGTTTAAATGAGAAACAACCGAAATCGCACTTCTCGGAGCGATACGCAAACCAGACTGAAGCCAGCTTTTGAAATTCGCACAGCTCCAAATTTTGCAACTCAGTTCTCCCGCCTCAGTAATGGGTACAATCATGCTTTATATTTGGGGACAGTGTGGGGCACAATGCAGATATTATTATTATTATTATTATTATTATTATTATTATTATTATTATTATAATATTTATTTATACCCCGCCCATCTGGCTGAGTTTCCCCAGCCACTCTGGGCAGCTTCCAATCAAGTGTAAAAAACAATACAGCATTAAATATTAAAAACTTCCCTAAACAGGGCTGCCTTTAGATGTCTTTTAAAGAGAAGATAGCTGCTTATTTCCTTCACATCTGAAGGGAGGGCATTCCACAGGGCGGGCGCCACCACCGAGAGGCCCTCTGTCTGGTTCCCTGTAGCCTCACTTCTCGCAGCGAGGGAACTGCCAGAAGGCCCTCGGCGCTGGATCTCAGTGTCCGGGCAGAATGATGGGGGTGGAGATGCTCCTTCAGGTATACAGGACCGAGGACGTTTAGGGCTTTAAATTCCAACACTTTGAATTGTGCTCGGAAACGTACTGGGAGCCAATGCAGATCTCTCAGAACCGGTGTTATGTGGTCCCAGCGGCCACTCCCAGTCACCAGTCTAGCTGCCGCATTCTGGATTAATTGCAGTCAGGATGACATACAGAATGCATTGTATATGGGGAAATGACTTGCAAGAATGTGTGTATTAATAAAAAAATCAACAAAATGTGAATATTTGGTTACATTTGTGTTAAAATGTTGACAATTTTTTGTGAGGATATTTTTTTAAAAAAGAAAAACACAGATTGTTGTGGAAATGTAGAGAAGTAAATTTAAGGTTGGAAAAATGAGAAATTGAGAGAACCAGGATTGACAGACTTGTCCATCCCTACCTAAAAGCGTATGTAATTGATGCAGGTCTATGAGATAAGAACTTCAGATTTTCATCAGTTAATCTGCCTGAATAATCAAAGAATGAGAAAACAAACTACACTTTAAAAACACCTTTGTAAATTAAAAATGGGCTGTAACTCCAGAAGTACTCAGATCCATCACTGATCTTGGCAAGGAGTTGTCGCTCTTCTTTGCAGTACAAGAACTCTAATTTCAGAACCTGTCTTTGAACTTGCTTTTCTCTCTTCCCCCACGCACCCACCCATTCCATTTTCCTAGCATGTCCTATCTTTCTAGATCTTAAACCTGAGGGCAGGGACCATTTTAATGCTAATTTTTGTAAGCCACTCCGGGAGCCGTTTTTTGGCTAAAGGGTGAGGTCCTAAATGCTATCAAGAAATAAATGATAAGTAAATCAGTCCAAATTGCAGTCCTTGTATATGCAAATCAAGCTATGCACGCATGCATCTGTTTACTTTTGAAAAATTTGCTTGGTTTCTTAATGTCCGTCATGGGAAACATGACGCAGTGCTGGGCGATGAAACCTCACCCTCAGGTATACACAGCAGACCCCCTTAGTTCACGATCTTGGCTTCTAAAATTTGCCATACTTTCAAATTGCCCACACATTCTCAAGGTTACCACCATAGGCATGAGGGACAGAAACCCGCTAATGAAATTTGGGGTTCATGTGGATTTCTGCACCATGTGAGTTTCCACTGGTGTGATCCTGGCCCTGGCAGTAGCTCTCTTACAATGAGTTGCCTTTTCTTGGTGTGCATTCATTCACTTACCCATTCTTGTTATTGTGCCCCTCCCCCAAAAGAGGGACTTGCGTTTTAAACTGTATCCACAAAAATCTAGAATAAAAAGAGGGGTTTGAAAACGAAAATAAAAACTAATAAACTGATTGAACAGACAAGCTTTTTGACAGATGAAACGGTTGATCCCAAGCAATTGGACAGCACATTTTTTTTAATTATTATTTTTTTTAGTACAGATACTTACCACAATAATATGAATAGCTTACTGTGACTGACAGGCACCATCTCAGAAGAGGCAGTGCAGCAATGGTCTCTTCCCATGGGGCAAGACACCTCTCCTGAGATGAGAGGCCTCTGAAGTGAAAGGTAAGGTAAAGGTAAAGGGACCACTGACCATTAGGTCCAGTCGTGGCCGACTCTGGGGTTGCGGCGCTCATCTCGCTTTATTGGCCGAGGGAGCCAGCGTACAGCTTTCGGGTCATGTGGCCAGCATGACTAAGCCGCTTCTGGCGAACCAGAGCAGCACACGGAAACGCCATTTACCTTCCCGCCGGAGCGGTACATATTTATCTACTTGCACTTTTGGGTGTGTTTTCGAATTGCTAGGTTGAGAGGAGCAGGGACCGAGCAACGGGAGCTCACCCCATTGCGGGGATTCAAATCGCCAACCTTCTGATCGGCAAGTCCTAGGCTCTGTGGTTTAACCCGCAGCGCCACCAGTGTCCCTGGAACCCCCATCACACAAGTGGAAGTCCTTCCACAGGGCTTCCACTCACAGGGCACATTAGATGAATCCTGCTCATGAGTCTTCCTTTCCTTCAGATCTGGGGCTTGAGACGTGTGCAATCTGGCAACCACCGTCCTTCAGAGACATGAGTTTCTACTCTACAGTATGTTTCCCATGGGATCGATCCAGTTCCAGGTGCAGCGATGGATGTTAATGGAAATACACACACACACCCCTTCTATCAAGTTCAGCACAGACTGGATGATCAGGTCAATAGTTACCCATGCCAGCCAGGGGACGGTGGAGCAGCTGCCCCTCCTAAATCAGTAAAAATCAGTAAAAATCAATACAAATCTGAGGTTCTGCCTCCCTAACAAATGCCTGCCCCCACCCTCCAACAAAATTCCTGGCTATGCCCATGCATGTGAGCTATCTGTGGAGATCTCCGCAACAGATCAGAAAACAGCTGTAGAGACAGCCACAGCGGCACTGTTATTACTATTTACAAATTCATGTAACAGATACAATCTTGCTTAAAATGTATATAGGAAGTGCAGTGTAAGCGATGGAAGTCAATCAATGAAATTTTATTATTATTTTCATATTGAGATATTTGTAGAATAAATTTGGAAGAAATTCTTCCAACTTTTCTACTTCTTCTTTTCTCTTTATTTTTTCTTCTTTCTTCTTTTCTTCTTTTTTCTCTCTTTTGGACCTTTTTCATATATATGTGCTTATTTGAAATATATGTGTATGTATGTATGTATGTGGGACGCGGGTGGCGCTGTGGGTTAAAGCCTCAGCGCCTAGGGCTTGCCGATCGAAAGGTCGGCGGTTCGAATCCCCGTGGTGGGGTGCGCTCCCGCTGCTCGGTCCCAGCGCCTGCCAACCTAGCAGTTCGAAAGCACCCCCGGGGGCAAGTAGATAAATAGGTACCGCTTACCAGCAGGAAGGTAAACGGCGTTCCGTGTGCGGCTCTGGCTCGCCAGAGCAGCGTTGTCACGCTGGCCACGTGACCCGGAAGTGTCTTCGGACAGTGCTGGCCCCCGGCCAATAGATGTGAGATGGGCGCACAAACCCCAGAGTCTGTCAAGACTGGCCCGTTCGGGCAGGGGTATCTTTACCTTTACCTTTATGTATGTATGTATGTATTTGCAATATTTTGCTTATATTTTGTAACCATTATGCTAAATAAATTAAAATTAAAAAACAAAACAAAACCATTCCACAAATTCATGAATCACCTTTTATCCATGTCTCAAGGCGATTTACAAATGCACCATAAGAACAAGTTTTATTTTATTTTTTATTTATAGTACAAAAAAACAACTGAAGATACAACGAGCACCTACGGCAGAAACCGTTTAGTATGTCATCATCGTTATCATTGCCCAATCAAGCTATCTCAGCTTCCGCCAACCTACCTGGGACAATTTGGCATTGTAGTGCAAAGCTCACTGGAAGGAGAGATCCTGAAGCTGAGGCTCCAAGACTTTGGCCACCTCATGAGAAGAGAAGACTCCCTGGAAAAGACCCTGGTGTTGGGAAAGATGGAGGGCACAAGGAGAAGGGGACGACAGAGGACGAGATGGTTGGACAGTGTTCTCGAAGCTACAAACATGAGTTTGACCAAACTGCGGGAGGCAGTGAAGGACAGGAGTGCCTGGCATGCTCTGGTCCATGGGGTCACGAAGAGTCGGACACGACTAAACGACTGAACAACAACAACAGTGCAAAGCGGCTGTAGGGTTGCTTCACACATGCAACAGCCGCAAAAGCAGGTCTCTGCCCTCAGGAGAATGCAGCCAAAATTATGATAACTGGAAAGAGGTAACAACTCTGAGCAGATGGGAGAGAAGAGATAACAGTGAGAAGGTGGTAAACGAAAGCAATTTAGGTTGGGAGTTTGGAGGCATCCAAAGCAGCCCCCACCCCAGTTAGATAGCCTTCCTACTTGGTTAATGGGTCGGCAACCTCTATTGCTTTAATGGTTAATCATCTATCCACGTGGTTCAAGTGAGTTAACCCCCACCTCCAGATGAAGCTCTGGGTGTCTATGGGTCATGATAAGCCCCACTGGTTCCTTCCATCAGTGAAATGCTACTGACCAGGTGTCTTATTGAGACGTGGTTGAAACTAGAATAACCAAACCAGGAATATCCTGGACAAGTGGGGTGTGTTCACTTCCTTCAAGTGCAGCTAATTTGTGGCTGGTTTCAGTGTGTTGAATCACCCCTTCTCCACTTGCTGCTCACATCAGCATGGCTTCATTAGTGACCAATTTGTCTTCCATTGGTGTCCATACCAGGAAACACTGATGGGGGGAATGTCTTTACCCTACACAAAGGTGTTCACACCTTGGCTAGGAGATAGGACTAGATGACCCTTGGAGTCACTTCCAACTACAATTCTATGATTCTTTGTAATATATTATTATTATTATTATTATTATTATTATTATTATTAGCACTCTCACACTCCTGGAGATGGCCAGGCAAACCTGTTCATACCTGGATGTCTAGCAACTCTACTGGAGAGAGCCAGACAACTCAGAAGGAAGCTTTGCTAACCTGTTGTCCTCTAAATGTTTTTGGATCACAACTCCTTGGGCCCACACAGATTGTCATAGTCGGAGAAGGAGAAGGAGGAGGAGGAGGAGGAGGAGGAGGAGGAGGAGGAGGAGTTTGGATTTGATACCCGAAGGAGTCTCAAAGCGGCTAACATTCTCCTTTCCCTTCCTCCCCCACAACAAGCACTCTGTGAGGTGAGTGGGGCTGAGAGACTTCAGAGAAGTGTGACTGGCCCAAGGTCACCCAGCAGCTGCATGTGGAGGAGCGGGGAAGCGAACCCAGTTCACCAGATTACAAGTCCACCACTCTTAACCACTACACCACACTGGCTCTCAGGTTGGCTATGACAAGGGTAGCCAATCTGGTGCCCTCCAGACACTGTGGACTCCAACTCCCATTAGCCCCAGCCAGCATAATCAAGAGTCAGGACCGATGGATGTTGCAGTCCCAAAAACATCTACATGGCACCAGGTTAAGAAAGCTTGTATAAAGGGACACTGGTGCCAACCGGTCCACCATACGGAAATCTGCCCCATGTTTTTGGGCAGGAAACATTCAAGCGCTGCAGCTATATCTTGACTTTGAATATTTCATATTGAAGATTTTTATATTTATATTCCGCAAAGAGCTCGATATCCTCCCTGAGCCTGGGGGAATCGAACAAGCTTTTTATATATAAAAGAAAAGAAAACCCTAAATAAATAAATCGACACGTCCTTCCAGCCTCGGCTTGTTTACATTACTAGTTTATCGCAGGTCAGTCCTGAGTTGAAGTTGATTTAGCCTGCAGGTGACCCACAGCTGGTGCACTGGAAACATCTGGAAATCAGTACAGCCAGGGCCTAGCGGAGAAAGAATGCAGAGCTGCTGTGTTGCTTGACGTTTTTAGGGAAGAAAGGAGACAGTGCCTCACCCTTCCTTGGATATTCTTAATAAATGGAGAGCAGAGAGTGCTGCTCTCTTGAACTGACAGTTCTTCAGGGCAAGAATGGGAAAGCTCAGGCCCAAATGTGGCCCTCCAGGTCTCCCTATTTGGCCCTCAGAACTCTTCCCAGCAAACACCTCTTGTCCCCATGCCACACCCCTCATGGACCCTGCTTTACACCCCCTTCTAGTGTTCCTGTCTGAATAGAATGTGCCTTTGAACTCCGATAATGACTCTTGCTTGCCAGAAGTTTTTGTAGCCCTCCATCTGAAAAAGGGAATGCCAGCCACTGCTGCTTGAACAGCTGTTCAGCCTGCTATCAGCACAATCGGTTTGGATTTTATTAGATCCTGCTGCATTTTATCTTGTTTGTAGAGGATAATATATATTTCTGGTTTTTTGCCCCAAGTTTATGCTTTGTTGTTGTTGTTTAGTCGTTTAGTTGTGTCTGACTCTTCGTGACCCCATGGACCAGAGCACGCCAGGCACTCCTGTCTTCCACTGCCTCCCGCAGTTTGGTCAAACTCATGCTGGTATCTTTGAGAACACTGTCCAACCATCTCGTCCTCTGTCGTCCCCTTCTCCTTGTGCCCTCCATCTTTCCCAACATCAGGGTCTTTTCCAGGGAGTCTTCTCTTCTCATGAGGTGGCCAACGTACTGGAGCCTCAGCTTCAGGATCTGTCCTTCCAGTGAGCACTCAGGGCTGGTTTCCTTCAGAATGGATGCGTTTGATCTTCTTGCAAGAGTCTCCTCCAGCACCATAATTCAAAAGCATCCATTCTTTGGCGATCAGCCTTCTTTATGGTCCAGCTCTCACTTCCATACATCACTACTGGGAAAACCATAGCTTTAGCTATACGGACCTTTGTTGGCAAGGTGATGTCTCTGCTTTTTAAGATGCTGTCTACGTTTGCCATCGCCTTTCTCCCAAAAGAGAAAGTTTATGCTTAGGGTGGGCTAAACATTTCAATGAATGTAAAACAGGGGTCAGCAAGGTTTATCTTGCCTGGGCTGCATCGGATCCCGCGGAGATTTTCAGTGTCTGCATCTGTGCAGATGTGGCTTTCAGCACCACGGAAGTGAGTCCCCACATCACGCTGCGCCGGTTTAGTGCAGCGGAAAAGCAAGCAGCTCGGTTCAGGGGCGGTTTGTGGACTGGTCAAACTACCTCCGTGAGCCGCTACCGGCCCATGGGCCTTAGGTTGGTGACCCCTGATGTAAAAGGTAGAGTAGCCCCATTGAAGTTAATGGACATGACTCAGGGTTCATTAATTTCAGTAGGTTTACTCTGAGTAGAACTTGGTTGGAGACAACCCTGAGGCTGCAATCCCACTTATATGGGAATAATGGAACTGAGTTTGAAGGACACATGTGTAGGTTCTTTCCCCCATTACTGTTATTTCCTGCAAAGATGTAATTCGTTCATTTACAGAGCAATTTTATTAATGTTTGCCCCAAAGTAAGTCCCATTGAATTCAATGAGACTTACTCCAATGTAAGTAGCCTTAAAGAACCATACATATATGCTCTCCAGCACACATATTTTTAATTAATCAGTGTAGCTGAGACCATTCACCAGGAAGCACTTGGTCAATCTACAGCACCAAAGCAAAGCATTCTGAGTACCGTAATTACTTACAAGGCATTTTGGCTTTGCAAAGCTTAGACCACTTTAAAACCAGCACAATTATAGTTGCTCCATGGTTTGTGAACCCAAGCACAAAGCAGTTTGATCTGAACCCCCGAGAGAGCAGGGATCTGGCTGTTGTCATCTGTGTATTTGGAAAGATTGGCTGCTGCAATCTGCTCTGTGCAGAGCTGCCCTTGAAGCTGTTGCTATGGCAAAAAACTACTACCACCTAGTGCTTTTCAGGGTCTACCAGGAGCACAGACCTGAGTTATATAATTTTCACCTGCTGTGTGTTGGTATCCAAGCACAATTCAAAAGTGCTGACAATTACGTATACAAGCTGGGCTTATACTAGACTCTAAGGGATGGATGGGATGTGGCCTGTTCTGAATGGAGTTACGCTCCCTCTGAAGGTCAGTGTTAAGTTGTGGGTGAACATCTCAGACGACACAGCAATTCTTCAAACAGCTCTTGTTTATTCACAGGTCAGAACAGAACTGAACTGAAGGGTTCAGCCAGCCTGCTTATATAGAGCTCCACTACAACGCAACTGTAACACTTTCTGTAACTATCCAATCACTGAATGTCACTTTCAATCCCTTATTTGCATATGTAGACCTGAGTGAAAACTATCTACAGTATCCCCCTGCTGGCCCAGGGTGAGAACTTCAGTACATAATAGTCAAGTAAATAGGCTAGGGATATGCACTTCCGGATAAGCTACTGTTACTTAAGGTTCCCGTGGCCTCGATGGCACAGACTGCCTTCCATCAGCTTCCATCAGCTGGTGGCTGAACTGCTCCCCAATGTATACAAGGACAGCCTACTTTCAGTTGTCTGTGCTTTGGTAACCTCTAGGCTGGACTTCTGCATTTCATCATACATTGGGCTGCCTTGGAAAACAGTTTAGAAACTGCAAGTGGTGAAGGAATTGGCAGCCAGGTTGTTGACTGGCTCAGAACTGTCCAAACATATATCACCAATTCAAACACAATAGATTTTGACCTATAAAGCATCTGGCTGAGGACTCTTGTACCTCAAGGACCACCTCTTCCCACATGAACCAACCCAGACCAACTTCAATCATCATCTGAGGTCCTTCTTTGTGGGCCTCCTTCATCGGAGGTTCAGAGGGCAGCAACATGATGAGACTGGGCCTTTGGAGTGTCCCAAGCTTGTGTAATCCAGGGAGGCATGTCTGGAACCACATTTATCCATTTTTTAAAAAAATTGATGGGTAGTGCTGTGGCCTTCCAGCTGTATAGTTGTATTTTAGCTTTTTATTGGTTGTTCTTCATTGCTTTTAAAGTCAGTCGCTTTGGATCACTCCATGAGAAAAGCTGCTTGGAGACCTTTTCCTCCCTTATAACACACCCACCCTCTAAGATTCGTGGTATCATCTACTAAGGTTCTCTATACTCTGGCTTCTTCTCAGTTCACAGTGGTTTTTTTCCTGGGGGGACGCAGGGGTACTCATACCCCTAAACATTTTGTGAATCTAAGTTTGGCCTCTAGCAATGACAAACCTAGACAGCATCTTAAGAAGCAGAGACATCACCTTGCCGACAAAGGTCCGTATTGTTAAAGCTTTGGTTTTCCCAGTAGTGATGTATGGAAGTGAGAGCTGGACCATAAAGAAGGCTGATCGCCGAAGAATGGATGCTTTTGAATTCTGGTGCTGGAGGAGACTCTTGAGAGTCCCATGGACTGCAAGAAGATCAAACCTCTCCATTCTGAAGGAAATCAGCCCTGAGTGCTCACTGGAAGGACAGATCCTGAAGCTGAGGCTCCAGTACTTTGGCCACCTCATGAGAAGAGAAGACTCCCTGGAAAAGACCCTGATGTTGGGAGAGATGGAGGGCACAAGGAGAAGGGGACGACAGAGGATGAGATGGTTGGATAGTGTTCTCAAAGCTACCAACATGAGTTTGACCAAACTGTGGGAGGCAGTGCAAGACAGGAGTGCCTGGCATGCTCTGGTCCATGGGGTCATGAAGAGTCGGACACGACTAAACGACTAAACGAAACAACATTTCAATATGAGTAGGGAAATAAGAGTACCCCTAAACATTTTTTTTTCCAGAAAAAAGGACTGTCAGATTGTATAAATCTTTCACCATTTAAATAAAGGGAATGTGTGTGAGAGAGAGAGGGGGGGACACATGCTTTTTAATAACATACTCTATGTATCATATTCCAAAAAACATAAACCTCTGTCTTTCTAATTTTTCTTCAATAAACCCTGGGCTCACCATATGATATATTATGATGCTGCAGACTTTTGTAGCTTAAGAAAATTAGTCATAAGGTCTTCTGCAGAACAGCAGTGTTCAAGCCCCGGTGGAAAATATTCCCTCCAGGTTCTTTCCTGTGAGCATCTAATCTATGAATTATTATTATTTTCCTGGAAAACATTCTGATAGATCAGTAGTTGCTTCACTTTGCTCTGCAATGTCTAGATGGATGGCTTTGATCTGTTTTACATCGCCAAGTCGCTTTGAGCTTCTGATTTGGGGTATTAATGATTTTTTAAAATCAAATCCATTCAATAGATTAATAGCAGAAGTGTGTCTGAAAAGCAACCAAAAGAGTTCAGAGCATTGCAACATTATGTGTCCCCCATATGGCATTTCTGCAGTGGCCAACAAGATGCTTTTTCTAAGATGTAGCAGCTGTGGGAAAGGCAAATCCCATGTTTTTCTCCTTCTCTCATAATGCTAGAACTCTTGGACATCCAGGGAAGTTGATGGCTGGAAGATTCAGGAAAGGTGAAAGAAACTATTTATTCACACAGTTCATAGTCTAACTATGGAACTGGCTCCCAAAGGAAGCAGCGAGGGCCACCAACTTGGGCTGCTGTAAAAGAGAATTGGACAAATTTATGGAAGAGGCTATCAATGTCTGCTAACCCTGATGGCTGTGCTCTGCCTCTACAGTCGAAGGCAGTCATTTTTCTGATTACCTCTGAAGTGAAGGACATGAGGCAGGAGTTGGTAATGCAGGTGAGCTGCAAGCAAGCTGCCGGCCAGCTCTGTGGAAGCTCCTTTTATTGACACAATATGCAAACCCAGGCAGATACATTTTGGGCTGTGGCCTTTACACATCTTCCAGTTCCGGGATTATGGGGTGGTACAAAGTTATTTTGGCACCTGTTTCGACCGTGTCGTTTTCCTCTTGCTCAATGTATGACGAAGGAGATAAAGGTCTCCGAGACAAAGGTTACAGACAGGACACCGCAGACTATTGAGACCGCAAAAGGTTAGACAGAGGGCAGGCTGTTCAGACAGCTGTGGCTTTATCTGTGAGGGGGAGTGTGCCCCGCACCCCAAGGTCATGCAGGCAGGCAGCTGAGGCTGCCTGCAGGCGGGGAGTGTGCTCCCCACCCAGCAATCATTCCTACAACCTCTTGTTGAGGGAGAGCTGCGTTTGTGCTTGGATCCTGCTTCCCATTGGAGCATCAGATTGGCCACTGTGCAAAGAGGATGCTGTACAACACACGCACTTGAGCTGATCCAGCAGGCTCTTTTGATGCTCTTAGGATCCCTTTCAGCTGTTTTTGAACTACAACTCCCATCATCTCTCACCATTGGCCATGCCAGCTGGGGCTGATGGAAGCTGAAGCCAAATATCACCCAGAAGGCATCACAGAACCATAGAATTGCAGAGTTGGAAGGGACCCTGAGGATCACCTAGTCCAGGCATCCCCAAACTCGGCCCTCCAGATGTTTTGGGACTACAATTCCCATCATCCCTGACCACTGGTCCTGTTAGCTAGGGATGATGGGAGTTGTAGTCCCAAAACATCTGGAGGGCTGAGTTTGGGGGTGCCTGGTCTAGTCCAACCCCCTGCAATGCAGGAATCCTGTCCACAGCCGTCCCTGGGTGGGCTCGAACCACCAACCTTCTGGCTTCAGCCAGACACACTGACTCATTGTGCTCTATGGCTACTCCTGCCATAGAGAAAAGAATCATATTCTGGGTTGCTCCACTGGATTTATAACACGAATGGGAAGCTGTGGTCCTTTGGATGTTGGTGGAACTCCTCCTCCCATCAGCCCCACCGAAAATAGGCAATGGTTAGGGGTGATGGGAGCTGGAGTCCAACTGGAGGACCAGCCATAGTTCTCTACCTTTGTGTTATCATCACTGTCCAGTGCCCACAGTACCTTGCAAACCACAATCAGTAGTTTATTGCAACCCGGGTCCTTCTTCTGCATGATAAAGAGAGACATCTAGTGGTTATGGAAATAACGGCAATTTGCAATGTTGGGGACACCTGTTCGTTGCAACAGAGCTTTGCTTTACACAGAGAAAGCATATTAATTCCTCCAGAAGAGGGTTCTTTCTTCCCCTATATCAACATCAAAAGCAGCCCTCAGAAGATCTGGTTGTGCTTCCTTGTCTTCATGGGTTCTGCAGGTTATGGAAGGAGGGCAGGTCCCGGTGGGATTCAATCAGTAGCATGTCAACCAAGGCCTGGGATTCAATCACTGTGTGCACCAGGTAGCAAAACCCCCTGTGATTTCAATCAAGAAATATGCCGGGCAGTGAACAGCCTGTAAATCATTGCTAGCAACACATGCCTGCCCACCTGGGTCCAAAGGTCAGGGACTAGCAAATGAGGCGTCCCATGTTTGGAAAGCTGAAGCACAAATGAGAGGCACAAATACAAGATGGGTGACACCTGGCTTGAGAGCAGTACATGTGAAAAGGATCTAGGAGTCTTGGTTGACCACAAACTTGACATGAGCCAACAGTGTGACCGTCAGCTAAAAAAGCCAATGCAATTCTGGGCTGCATCAATAGGAGTATAGCATCTAGATCAAGGGAAGTAATACTGCCACTGTATTCTGCTCTGGTCAGACCTCACCTGGAGTACTGTGTCCAGTTCTGGGCACCACAATTCAAGAAGGACACTGACAAACTGGAACATGTCCAGAGGAGGGCAACCAAAATGGTCAAAGGCCTGGAAACGATGCCTTATGAGGAACGGCTAAGGGAGCTGGGCATGTTTAGCCTGGAGAAGAGGAGGTTAAGGGGTGATATGATAGCCATGTTCAAATATAGAAAAGGATGTCACATAGAGGAGGGAGAAAGGTTGTTTTCTGCTGCTCCAGAGAAGCGGACACGGAGCAATGGATCCAAACTACAAGAAAGAAGATTCCACCTAAACATTAGGAAGAACTTCCTGACAGTAAGAGCTGTTCGGCAGTGGAATTTGCTACCAAGGAGTGTGGTGGAGTCTCCTACTTTGGAGGTCTTTAAGCAGAGGCTTGACAACCATATGTCAGGAGTGCTCTGATGGTGTTTCCTGCTTGGCAGGGGGTTGGACTCGATGGCCCTTGTGGTCTCTTCCAACTCTATGATTCTATGATTCTATGATGATGGACTCAACCACACATCTGCATTTTTAAAATGGAAAGGATCCCCCCCAAAAAAATAATTGGATGAGATTGTTCTATCCAGTCCTCAGCACCCCATTCTTGAGGCCACACACCCTCTCCAATCACATCCCTGTTTCGCACCCTCTTGTCTGAAATGGGTCCTTAATTGTGACCATGACTCTTTCTTACGTTTGTGTGTATAGTCATCCCTGGCTTTTGCCTGGCAAGAATGTAGCTTACTCTACAAGGGTCATATGGTTGCTTCACCCACCTTTGCCTTAGGCCCCGCCCACCCTGGCCAGGTGGCCCCCAGAAAGTTGCCCCTGTGGGAATGTGGCCCTTCGGCTGAAAAACGTTCCCAACCTCTAACCCTAAAAGTAGGTTCTATATTCTGGCACAGACTTCAAAAAAGATTTAAACTGGACTTTCCACAATTTGTTACTATAGATCATTATCATCTACATGATCATCATTTCCATTTTTATGCAACCCTTTCTTTTATATAAGCCAACATCAGTGAATGCCATCAATATGCAAATATGCAATCTATACAATAAAGCATATTTAAAACACAACCTTAAATACGAAATATAAACAATAAGAGCTGCTGAGATTGCAAGCGGCAGGTCGTCATGTCTCAAAAGCTTCCATATGTCTTTTGTCTTCATTGGCAATCCAACCATGTAGGAGGTAGACTCTCTCTCTCTCTCTCTCTCCCTCCCTCCCTCCCTCCTTCCCTCCCCCCTCTCTCTCACACACAGCAGAGGCCATTCCACAAACAGGGTGCCACCTTGAAGAAGGCCTTGTTACAGTTCACCACCTATGGGGCCCGAGCTCATTGGTAGCACCATCAAAAGGGCCTCCCCTACAGAACTCAAAGCACAGGTGGGCTGGTATTGGGAGTTCATAGAATTGTAGGGTTGGAAGGGACCTTGAGGGTCATCTAGCCCAACCCCCTATAATGCAAGAATCTCAGCTAAAGCATCTATGACTACCTTGGCTTTAAAACCTCCAAGGAAGGAGAGTCCACAACCTCTCAAGGGAGATTGTTCCACTGTCAAACAGCTCTTACTGCTAGGAAGTTCTTCCTGATGTTTCATCACAATCGCCTTTCTTTTAACTTGAAGCCATTGGTTTGAGTCCTACCCTCCAGAGAAGAAGAAAACAAGCTTGTTCCATCTTCTATGTGGCAGCCCCTGAGAGATTTGAAGATGGCTATCATATCTCCTCTCTGTCTCTTCAGTCACATCTTACAGGATGTGATCCTGTAAGCACTTGGGCCTCAAACCATGTAGGACGTGGTTTGTGAATGCCAAAACCTCAGACTGAGTCAGGTAGCACATAAGCAGCTATAATGTTCCCCTCTTGCCCTCCACAACCTTGCAGGCTCCCTTCAATGGCAGAAGAGCCAAGCCACTTCTCTCCATAGAGATCAACATGTTCAAAGTTCTTGAGGGCCAATTCCATGGCTTGGAAGCAGGTACTCCTGAATACATCTGCCACAGGGTTGGCTCAGAGCATTTTGATGCTTGAGGGAAATGTCTCCTTCTCCACCTCCTCTGCAGCACCAAAGTGACATCCCTGGCACACAAGCCTGGGCAGTGAGTCTGGAGGTCCTGGGTTGCCCAGGTGACAAGACCCACGACCTCTCAGCCTTGCTGATGTGGTCCAAAGGAAAGCACGGCAAGATGTTTAGCTCCAGCTTGGATGCAGGAGTTGCTGGAAGAAGGTGTACAAAGTGCCATCCCACCGTCTCAGCGACTCCAGTCTGGATTTGCGTGGGGTTTGGTCCTGAGCCTTTTCTTCTCCTGAAGATATCCCTCAAGGCAACGTAGGTTTAGGGTGAGAGTTTTCCTTTCCTTTATTGAGAGCCAGTGTGGTGTAGTGGTTAAGAGTGGTGGACTCATAATCTGGTGAACTGGGTTCGCTTCCCTGCTCCTCCACATGCAGCTGCTGGGTGACCTTGGGCCAGTCACACTTCTCTGAAGTCTCTCAGCCCCACTCACTTATAGAATCATAGAATCATAGAGTTGGAAGAGACCACAAGGGCCATCGAGTCCAACCCCCTGCCAAGCAGGAAACACCATCAGAGCACTCCTGACATATGGTTGTCAAGCCTCTGCTTAAAGACCTCCAAAGAAGGAGACTCTACCACACTCCTTGGCAGCAAATCCCACTGTCGAACAGCTCTTACTGTCAGGAAGTTCTTCCTAATGTTTAGGTGGAATCTTCTTTCTTGTAGTTTGGATCCATTGCTCCGTGTCCGCTTCTCTGGAGCAGCAGAAAACAACATTTCTCCCTCCTCTATGTGACATCCTTTTCTATATTTGAACGTGGCTATCATATCACCCCTTAACCTCCTCTTCTCCAGGCTAAACATGCCCAGCTCCCTTAGCCGTTCCTCATAAGGCATCGTTTCCAGGCCTTTGACCATTTTGGTTGCCCTCCTCTGGACACGTTCTAGTTTGTCAGTGTCCTTCTTGAACTGTGGTGCCCAGAACTGGACACAGTACTCCAGGTGAGGTCTTGATGAACCCTAGAATGTTGAGATTTTATAGAGAGAAAGGGTTGCAGTAATATAAGATTAGATTAAGAAAGGACTATGATGAATTAGGACGGGAAAAAACATCTACAAGTTGCTATAAAAATTTGGACATGAGGATGCAGAAAGGGGAGGTATGGGGAAGTCCGAGGAAAGAAGTTTATGAAAGGACATTATGAAATTATATTTGTTTGTTTGTCTTTTTTCTTTATGTTTGTTTGTTATAAAAACTTTTGTAAAACCAATAAAAATTTTATAAAAAAAAAAAGTACTCCAGGTGAGGTCTGACCAGAGCAGAATACAGTGGCACTATTACTTCCCTTGATCACAGGATGTTTGTTGTGGAGGAGGAAGGGAAAGGAGAACGTTAGCCGCTTTGAGACTCCTTCGGGTAGTGATAAAGCGGGATATCAAATCCAAACTCTTCTTCTTCTTCTCCAAGATGGGTTACCTTCCAAGGTTGACAAGCCCAATCTGCCCCTTAAACATCACTATTATTACTATTGCTATGAACAACACCCAGGTTTAGAGCCCAACTGTCCCTAGGCCCTTGACAACATGTGGCTGGGTCTGTGAGCTGCCCTTTTGAATCTCCTACAGTGCCTCAGAGTGGGAAATTCCAAAATACTACCTCAGAACCATCTGTAGCTGGGGTCCCACCAACACAAAAGAGGGTCTCCCTCAAACACGGATTGTGGCTTGAGGCAAAATCTCACTGGCAGGCAGCCCAAGCTTACAGCCTTTCTGATTTCGGTTCAGCAGGGAGGAGTGTTTTGCTCATCAGATGGTGCTGACCAGTCGTGAAATTGAGTCGAGGTTGACCTGCAACCCATTTGGTCATGGGGTTAGCCCTGCAACACTGCCACCCAACGTGAGCATTGAAAACATGACGGAACAAGCTAGAGGATGGGCCTGGCTTCCTTCAGCATGACAGAGTTCGCTTCCCCCGGCGGCTACCAACAGTTCAAGCTCAGGCCGCTGAGGAAACCTTCTGTTCTCTCGTGTTTTCCTCAGCTCGTCCTTAGGAATGAGATTCTGCAGACTTTGTTGGCAGGGCAGGAAAGTTAAAACTGTAATGTGGGCCTCCTTGGTTGGCCCTGCCTGGAAGAGAAGGTCATAGCCCAGGTTTGGCCTTGGCCTTCTCCCCTAACAGCCGACGTCAAAATAATTCAGTTAGATGGGGCTGCAAGGACCAGAACTACTTCAGGCTGGCTATGTTCAGTGGAGCTCACCTTGTGTGGCCCAATTTGTTGGGCCTTTCATCAAGTACCGGTATGTTTCAGTTGAAATAAATTATCACCATCCTCATCCTCATTATATATTCATTTATAATAATAATAATAATAATAATTTTTTATTTATACCCCGCCCTCCCCAGCCAAGGCCGGGCTCAGAGTGGCTTACAAGCAATAATAAAAACAAGATGAATGATTAAAACTTAAAAACAAAAAATAAAATACAACATTAAAATAATGGAACATTAAAATATTAAAATGTAGCCTCATTGCAGGAGAAGGAAAAGAAAAAAGAAAATGGGGGGGGAGGGAATCAAATTGGCTCCAAGCCAAAGGCCTGGCGGAACAACTCTGTCTTACAGGCCCTGCGGAAAGAAATCAGATCCCACAGGGCCCTGGTCTCATGAGACAGAGCGTTCCACCAAGTTGGGGCCAGTGCTAAAAAGGCCCTGGCTCTGGTTGAAGCCAATCTAACTTCCTTAGGGCCCGGGACCACTAGGGTGTTGTTATTTATGGACCTTGAGGCTCTCCGTGGAGCATACCCCACCTTCTCCCCCGAAAGGGACTCAAAGCAGCTTACAGATAAAATAGGAACAGCTAAAATTATTTTAATTGGTGTGTTTTTGTTTTTTTGTTATGCATTTTTGTGTTCTCATTTTGTATTTTTATGTTGTGAACTGCCCTGGGATCTTCAGATGAAGGGTGGTATACAAATTTTATTAATAATAAAAAATAATAATCTTTAAAAACAATTAAACATTAATAGAATAAAAACTATATGTAAATATAAAATATATTAAAACATACAGATAATTCAATAAAAACAGCACACATCAGCCCTTTCATTACAAGCAGTCAGTTTCCAAAAACCTATTGGAACAAGGTCTTCACCTGCTGGCAAAAGGTCTACAAGGAGAGAGCCAGTCTGGCTTCTCCAGGTAAGGAGTTCCTGAGTCTGGGAGCAGCCACCAAGAAGGCCCTGTTCTGCACCTCCACCAAGGTCCAAATAAATGGCCTGTGGTTGAAGGTGGGCAAGGCCTCCTCAGCTCTTGCCTGGAGGTTGCTGCAAGCCAGAGTCCAGGCATCAGCTACACACCAACACTTCAAAAGGATCTGAGGACAATCAATCAGACGGGACAAGTAGTTTAGGAAGCTGCCTTCTACCAAGCCTGGTGCACCTAGCTCAGTGCTATTGTTCTTCTCCAGAGGTGAATTTCAGCCCTCAAGGCTTCCATATCTGATCCTTGGGACACTCCCTTCCCAGGCTATACATCCATCAGTGTCCCTACTCTCCAGGCGCTTTTGTCTGGTTTGAATGTGTACTTGAGCTGTGGTCATGCCTCTTGCTTCCTTGGGGTGGAGAAGTGTGTGTGTGCTTGTATAGAAACGTAAGACCATAAGAAGAGTCTGCTGGGACTAGAGCAGTGTTTTTCAACCACTGTTCCGCGGCACACTAGTGTGCCGCGAGATGTTGCCTGGTGTGCCGTGGGAAAAATTGAAAAATTTGAAAGATTTTTTTAAAAAAAGTCAAATTTTTGCCCACTAGGCAGGCGTCGGACTGTGTCCTGGGTATGGGTGGGGTGGGGTTTTTGACCCCACCCTCGGCCAGCAGGGGCGCCGATTGGCGCTCCTCAGGGGGACACCCTCCACTTTTCTGATGTCCGGGCTGTGATTGGTCCAGACTCCAGCCTGGACCTATCACAGGAGGACATCATCTTCCGACTTCCTTCCCGCCCAAGCACAGTGTGCACAGCAGCGGAGAGAAGAAGACGTCGCAACTCGAGTCACCAGGAGGACCGGAGCAGGAGGAGACGGACGGAGACCAGGACTCGGCGGGAGTCGGCACTGCAGAGAGACCCCATCCGGATCCAGACCAGGCTGCAGGTGCAGCGTGAGGTGAGGAGGTCATCTGGAACCAGTCGGTCACAGTCGGGTCTCGGAAGAGAGACAAGTGAGTCCAGCCCTGTGCAGCAGCAGCAGCAGCAGCCCAGTAAGTTTATATATAGTCAATATAGGCATAGTGTTAAATTTTTTAACATTTTCTAATGGTGGTGTGCCTCGTGATTTTTTTCATGAAACAAGTGTGCCTTTGCCCAAAAAAGGTTGAAAAACACTGGTCTAGCCAATGGCCTGTCCAGTCCACCATCCTCTCCTCCCAGTGGCCAAACAGAGATGCCTGGCGGAAACCCACAAGAAGGACCTGAGCACAAGAGAATCTTCCCTTCCTGGGGTTTCCAGAAACTGGTATTCTGCCCAATAAAGATTGGCCACCTTCCCATTGACTTCTGCTCTTCGCCTTGCAAGGGATGTGTGTGCTGGAGCCAGATCTGCGTAACTGCTGGCATTTATATTTTCAAGGGGGGAGCAGCTGTTGGGGAGATCTGGACTCCTCTCTTTATCAGGCAGGGCCTAACCCATGGGTAGACAAACTAAAGCCCGGGGGCCTGATTCAGCCCATTCGCCTTCTAAATCCAGCCCGCGGACAGTCCGGGAATCAGCGTATTTAGAATCATAGAATAAATTCATAGAATCATAGAGTTGGAAGAGACCACAAGGGCCATCGAGTCCAACCCCCTGCCAAGCAGGAAACACCATCAGAGCACTCCTGACATATGGTTGTCAAGCCTCTGCTTAAAGACCTCCAAAGTAGGAGACTCCACCACACTCCTTGGCAGCAAATTCCACTGTCAAACAGCTCTTACTGTCAGGAAGTTCTTCCTAATGTTTAGGTGGAATCTTCTTTCTTGTAGTTTGGATCCATTGCTCCGTGTCCGCTTCTCTGGAGCAGCAGAAAACAACCTTTCCCCCTCCTCTATGTGACATCCTTTTCTATATTTGAACATGGCTATCATATCACCCCTTAACCTCCTCTTCTCCAGGCTAAACATGCCCAGCTCCCTTAGCCGTTCCTCATAAGGCATCGTTTCCAGGCCTTTGACCATTTTGGTTGCCCTCCTCTGGACACGTTCCAGTTTGTCAGTGTCCTTCTTGAATTGTGGTGCCCAGAACTGGACATGAGTAGAATGTGTCCTTTTATTTAAAATGCATCTCTGGGTTATTTGTGGGGCATAGGAGTTCCTTCTTTTTTCTTCTTCAAAATATTGTGTCCCCCCCCCCACTGTCTGAGGGACAGTAGACCAGCCCCCTGCTGAAAAAGTTTGCTGACCCCTGGCCTAACCAAATCAGCCTGCTTTCACATTCAGCCTGGAGAAGTGGGCAAGGGGCCTCTCAAGCTCTCTCGCTACTTTGTGACGGTTTAATTAATGCTAACAAGTTTATTACACTACTGTCATCTTGCAGCTTTCTCTTTACACACTTGGCCATCAGAACGAGGCTTGCAACTTTTGTGTGGATAGCTCAAAGGGATCTATCACCACCTTGTGGCTGCAAATGCAATTATGCTAGGCTGTCTGTGTGTGTGTGTGTGTGTGTGTGTGTGTGTGTGTGTGTGTGTACTTTCACACAGTGCTTTTTCAGGGGGGACGCAGGGGGACGCATACCCCTAAACATTTTGTGAATCTAAGTTTGGCCTCATTGAGGGGCAATATTTCAATATGAGTAGGAAAATGAGAGTACCCCAAAACATTTTTGAAGGGGGGGAGCACTGCTTTCACACCTGGACCAGAGACAGTGTCAAAATGTGCCTTTTTTTAACTTGTAGCCATGGGAGTGCTTTGGTGTTGCCTTTTTTATTTTGGTACGGAAGGTAGTCTAAGTTAATTGTGCTGTTTCTCTCTCTCTCTCTCTCTCTCTCTCTCTCTTCTAGGCTGTCACTACAGCCTCATGTGATCTCATTGCCTTGGGGCACCTATGCAGATCTACAGCCATTCCTAGATAGATCCTGGATAGATTACGGTAGTGTGCTCTCCGTGGGCCGCGGGACTATACCTGAAGGCTGTTCAGAAGCTTCAGTTGGCAGAGAATACAGCTGCCCATCTGCAAGAAGGTGCAGACAAGAGGAATCATAGTACCCAATCCTGAATGTACACTGCACTGGCTGGCAGTGAACTAAAGGTAAAGGGACCCCTGACCATTAGGTTCAGTCGTGGCCGACTTTGGGGTTGCGGCGCTCATCTCGCTTTACTGGCCAAGGGAGCCGGCGTACAGCTTCCGGGTCATGTGGCCAGCATGTCTAAATTGCTTCTGGCGAACCAGAGCAGCGCACATAAACGCCGTTTACCTTCCCACCAGAGCGGTACCTATTTATCTACTTGCACTTTGAGGTGCTTTCAAACTGCTAGGTTGGCAGGAGCTGGGACCGAGCAATGGGAGCTCACCCCATCACAGGGAATCGAATCGCCGACCTTCCAATTGGCAAGTCCTAGGCTCTGTGGTTTAACCCACAGCGCCACCCGCATCCCCTAGTCCTCAGTGTACTACTGAGCTAAAATTTTGCTGTGGGCACAGAAAGTCCTAGGGGGCGGTCTTCCTCACTAGTAGGTGACCTGGGTGTTGCGATCAGCAGGAGATTCCCTACTTGTGGTTCTATCCATAGCAGAAGCTTGGTGGTTGGTAACACAAGACAGGTCACTCTTGGTGGTGGCACCACATCTATGGGACACCCACATCATGGGTGACATTCAGTCTGCTCCCACAGGTAACATCTTTAAGAGCAGGCTTGAGACCCTTCTTCAAGGGCTGCATTCCCCTCTGGACAGTCCTCCAGGGGTCACACCCCAGTAGTGGGCAGGGCCAGAGGCAAAAGTAGGAGGAGCCACTTATGTAAATTCTACCTTTGTACAGTTAGGCTAGTTTCTAGACACACCCCTCTTTATTCTTTATTTGGGCAAACAAGGAGTATTAGCAGAGTTCAAGGACATATCCCAGCCAGGCAAAAACACTCAAAGAGGGTGCAAAGCACAGTTTTTTGGGGGGGAATTATTCCTTCATGTAAGAATATTCCACCCGTTCTATTCATTTATTACACTGTTTAGATCCCATTTTATGTGTTGGCCATATGAGACGGAGGGTGGGAGTCAGCTGTTTTTTGTGTGATTTTCCAGCCCATATCAGTGTTACACTAGGACAGGCTTCCTCAAACTCGGCCATCCAGATGTTTTTAGCCTACAACTCCCAAGATCCCTAGCTAGCAGGACCAGTGGTCAGGGATGATGGGAATTGTAGTCTCAAAACATCTGGAGGGCCGAGTTTGAGGAAGCCTGTTCTAGGGTCACATGCATGAGAAATGCAAATACTGTAGCCAAATAAATTTCATTTGTGAAAGTGACTTTTATAGCTTTTCATCAAAACTGCAATTCCTGGCTGGGAGCAGATGGGCATTCAATAGTTCTGGCCAGGAGGTGGCAGTAGAGATTCATGTGTGTTTATTCCATCACAATGTGAACACAGGAGGGAGCTTTATACAGAGACAGGCTATTTGTCCTAGACAGCTTTTAAACCATACATTTTTAAAACAATATTTTACCACTTAAAATAGTCATTTTGGCATTGCACTGGGCACAACTGAATTTTGAGACGCCAAGGTCTGCCACTGCAATTGTCCCAACAAACATCTTGCCTGAGTTAAGAAAAATCTCTAGCCAGCTTTGCATGCAACACCACTAGGGGGCACCAGCCTGCAGATCAGAAGGCTGTACCTTTGTCCCTCTCAATATGGTGGAATCACTGGCATAGTTGCCAGTAATCTGTGTGTGTGTGTGTGTGTGGTCACACACAAAATGACATATTTTGCCTTGAAAGAATCCCTGGGAGCAAAAAATGCCAAGCTAAAAGCCCTGGTGCATATATTTCAAATATTTCAAATTCCAATATCCTTCCGGTCTGAGTGGGGCAGGAAGACACATGCTCTTGATTAGGGAAGTGGGGTCTTCATAAAAGAAAAAAATAAGAGTACTGTATTGTCTATGGCATGTGGGACACGGGTGGCGCTGTGGGTTAAACCACAGAGCCTAGGACTTGCCAATCAGAAGGTCGGTGGTTCGAATCCCTGCGATGGGGTGAGCTCCCGTTGCTCTGTCCCAGCTCCTGCCAACCTAGCAGTTTGAAAGCACCTCAAATGCAAGTAGATAAATAGGTACCGCTCCAGCGGGAAGGTAAACGGCATTTCCGTGCGCTGCTCTGGTTCGCCAGAAGCGGCTTAGTCATGCTGGCCACATGACCCGAAAGCTGTACGCTGGCTCCCTCGGCCAATAAAGTGAGATGAGCGCCACAACCCCAGAGTCGGCCACCACGACCTAATGGTCAGGGGTCCCTTTACCTTTACCTATTGTCTATGGCAGGGAAGTTCTTACTAAAAGGAAATGTCTTTACAACAAGATACACATCTTCCCTTCCAAACACCATTTCGTGTTGAGTCCCCCCCCCCCAATTATGTTTTTAAATGCAAACATTCCATGCATTCCAGTTTTGGAAAACTTCTTTCAAAAAAGCTGTCCTCCTAGTGGTGCAGCAATAAAACTGCTAGCACATTAGCAAAGCTAAGCAGGGTCTGGTTCCAATTGGACAGGGGACTGTGTGTTGGCATTCCTGCATTTTAGGAGATTGGAATAGATGACTCTTGGGTTCCCTTCAGCTTATAAGAAAGGAGACACTGACTAAACATCAAGAGGAACGTTCTGATGGTAAGAGCTGTTCAACAGTGGAAAGTGGTGGACTCTCCTTCCTTGAAGGTTTTTATGCAGATGACCATCTGTCCTGGATGCTTTAGTTGAGAATCCAGCATTGCAGGGTTTGGACTAGATGGGGTCCCTTCCAACGAAAGGTCCAACTTTAATAAAATATTGGAGGGGACAGGTAAGTCATAGAATCATAGAATCATAGAATCATAGAGTTGGAAGAGACCACAAGGGCCATCGAGTCCAACCCCCTGCCAAGCAGGAAACACCATCAGAGCACTCCTGACATATGGTTGTCAAGCCTCTGCTTAAAGACCTCCAAAGTAGGAGACTCCACCACACTCCTTGGCAGCAAATTCCACTGTCGAACAGCTCTTACTGTCAGGAAGTTCTTCCTAATGTTTAGGTGGAATCTTCTTTCTTGTAGTTTGGATCCATTGCTCCGTGTCCGCTTCTCTGGAGCAGCAGAAAACAACCTTTCTCCCTCCTCTATGTGACATCCTTTTCTATATTTGAACATGGCTATCATATCACCCCTTAACCTCCTCTTCTCCAGGCTAAACATGCCCAGCTCCCTTAACCATTCCTCATAAGGCATCGTTTCCAGGCCTTTGACCATTTTGGTTGCCCTCCTCTGGACACGTTCCAGTTTGTCAGTGTCCTTCTTGAATTGTGGTGCCCAGAACTGGACACAGTACTCCAGGTGAGGTCTGACCAGAGCAGAATACAGTGGCACCATTACTTCCCTTGATCTAGAATCTATACTCCTATTGATGCAGCCCAGAATTGCATTGGCTTTTTTAGCTGCCGCGTCACACTGTTGGCTCATGTCAAGTTTGTGGTCAACCAAGACTCCTAGATCCTTTTCACATGTACTGCTCTCAAGCCAGGTGTCACCCATCTTGTATTTGTGCCTCTCATTTTTTTTGCCCAAGTGCAATACTTTACATTTCTCCCTGTTAATTAATTTTTATAATGAATGATTTTAGAATGTTGTTTATGTTGTACCTTTGTACTGTTTTGTTGTTGTTAGCCGCCCTGAGCCCGGCTTCGGCTGGGGAGGGCGGGATATAAATAAAATTTATTATTATTATTATTATTAAAATTCATCTTGTTTGTTTTGGCCCAGTTCTCTAATCTGTCAAGGTCGTTTTGAAGTGTGATCCTGTCCTCTGGGGTGTTAGCCACCCCTCCCAGTTTGGTGTCATCTGCAAATTTGATCAGGATGCCCTTGAGTCCATCATCCAAGTCGTTGATAAAGATGTTGAATAAGACCGGGCCCAAGACAGAACCCTGTGGCACCCCACTAGTCACTCTTCTCCAGGATGAAGAGGAACCATTGATGAGCACCCTTTGGGTTCGGTCAGTCAGCCAGTTACAAATCCACTGAGTGGTAGCATAGTCAAGACCGCATTTTACCAGCTTCTTTACAAGAATATCATGGGGCACCTTGTCAAATGCCTTGCTGAAATCAAGGTAGGCTACATCCACTGCATTCCCTTCATCTACCAGGCTTGTAATTCTGTCAAAAAACGAGATCAGGTTAGTCTGACATGACTTATTTTTCAGAAATCCATGCTGACTATTGGTGATCACAGCATTCCTTTCTAGGTGCGCACAGACTGTTTGCTTAATGATCTGCTCCCGAATCTTCCCTGGTATTGATGTCAGACTGACTGGGCGGTAATTATTTGGGTCCTCTCTTTTCCCCTTTTTGAAAATAGGGACAACATTTGCCCTCCTCCAGTCTGCCGGGACTTCGCCTGTTCTCCAGGAATTCTCAAGTCCCACCCCACATAATGAGTCACAAGATATGGAGCACACATAGACACCATTTGAATGACAGTGCTCATAAACTTGGGAGGCAGCCCCTCAAATATTTTATTGGGGAGCTGAAGGGACCTCAACCTCTATGAGTTGACTCCTATGCTTCCAACTCTACAGTTCTATAATTCTATGATTCTACAGCGACTGGGCCA
This sequence comes from Podarcis vaucheri, assembly GCF_965113315.1. Classification (NCBI taxonomy): domain Eukaryota; kingdom Metazoa; phylum Chordata; class Lepidosauria; order Squamata; family Lacertidae; genus Podarcis; species Podarcis vaucheri. The sequence continues at coordinate 58,904,568 of NC_138750.1, read as the reverse complement.
AGGTCACTCAATAGGCTTCATGGCTAAGCCTATGCACCACATCGGCCCTCTATAAAGTCTATATAGTGAAAGAGGTTCTTGCTCTGGTCCACAGACCATTGGTGGTCCACAAGGTCCATTCAGGGTGGATGTTGGTGGAACGGTCAAGGCTACCTGTATGTGGGTCTGCATTTTATTGGGCTCTGTTAGGAGAAAGGATGAGATGGAAATCTGATAAAATGCCATTCTAAATAATAATACTAATACTATCTTTTTCTAAAGATGGAGATTGACTTCATAGAACTTTGTACATAAAGACAGGCATCCAAAAGGCAAGAGAATTTGGAATTAAAATATGAGTGGGGTTTGTGCCTTGTTTTGTAGAACAAGAAAATGAAGCAGTTCGCTGACACCCCCAGCAATATTAAAGTGGTTGTTACACACTGCAGGACAGGGAGAGTTTGAGAACCTGATCTTTTCTTTTGACATCCCTGTGTTGAATATTAGACTGTAGGCTCCTAGGGACAGGGGGCTAACCGCTTATACTTTGCAACTCATCAGGTGCACTGATGGTCTAATAAGGACTTGTAACCTACCTCAGGCCTATACGATGAGAATAAATGAAATGAATGAATGAATAATATGGAAATGAAATGTGGGAAAAAACAACTCACCCAACTAAAGGATGTTGAACTTCACACACACACACACACACACACACACACACACCAAATAAACCACAAAAACAGGACAGGTGTCCATTTGTCAGCAACATTAAGATGTCCTCACTTTTCTCTAATTTGTAAACAGTTGGGAAGAATATCCTCCCTCGGCGGAGAGGGGAAAGCCATCTTTTGAAACCCCCAGGGCTGTGACCCCTTGTCCTCTCTGTTTATGAAGAAGAAAGGGAAGAAAGCCACGGAAGGCAAGACTTTTTCTTCATTGACAATGTTTTCCATCTTTTGTGATTAAAATGGGGGAGAGGCATTGTAAATCCTCCCCACTTTCTACTTTCTTCTCCCTTTTTGGGACATCCATCTTACAGAATCCGTGTTCTTCTCCATTTCTTCTTCCAGTGTTATGTTTATTATTAATAATAAGAATTATTTTTGTTAGCCTTTGGGAGGTAAAATAAAGTTCTTGTTATTAATTTAACTTATGGATTATTTCCCATGAGAAATCCCAAAGCAATTTTATAATCCTGTACAATAAAAAGGACAATTTCATTTATAAGCAGCTTAAAAACTGCATATATAAAAATGATTAAAATACACACACAAACACACATAATTTAAAATATCAGTACATATATCTGAAGTCAATTGAAATACAATACAAGTAGCAACTTGGGCACTTTTTTTAACACCTTTAGAAATAAGCGTTTTTTAAAAAAGAAAATACCTCCAGATATAACTTTCCTTTCCTGAGTGAAAACAACAGTTCAAACAATTCTTGTCAAGGATCTACTCTTAGGGAAGAACTTATTTTGAGAGGGATTTTCAGCAGTTTAGAGATTAGATTCATCCATTCACTCATTTATATCATATGCTGCCAAAACCAGGACTCAAGGCAAGGACTCAAAATTAAAACAAGCACAGCTAAAACACAGAAAGCTAAAAACCCATAAAAGATAATAACTAAAAAGTACCGTAATTAAACTATAATGGAATTGAAATGATGAAAAAACCAAATCTATTAAGAAACAGATAGCAAGATAACGAAAAACAGCACTATTAAAAGCAGCCAAAATAAAACAATCTTTACCTGCCAGCAGAAAGACAGTAAGGAAGGAGTCAATCTGGCCTCACTAGGAAGGGAGTTCCAAAGCCTGGGAGCTACCACCAACAAGGCCCTCTCCTGCATCCCCACCAAACAGGCCTCTGAGGATGGCCAAACAGAGAGAAGGGCCTCCCCTGAAAATCTCAGAGTCTGGGGAGCTTCAAATGTGAGGGTATGGCTCTTCAGCTAACCTGGGCATAGGTCCACTTTTCTACTAAAATAATATTCAGGGTGACTTCAGTGAAAAATAACAACATACATTTTCAAAATATTCCATATGCAATGCTAGTTGTCAATCAGGGCAAATGGGAAAGGCCCCACCAATCTCAGTCTGCCCTCAGCCAACCCCCCACCTGCCTGCTTTCTTACAAACAGTCCTGGGCATATGGGGACAAAATTTGTTGCCTCTACCTGTCACTGGGTCACCTGTTGCTGGCCTCCCTGCCTTCCACCTACCAGCCCAAATGGTCGCCAGCCACTGCTGTTCATTACAATATCATCAAGAACAATGGTATGTCCCAACCACTGCTCTTTTTGCTGGAGGAGTTTCTTGCTGGAGGAGACTCTTGAGAGTCCCATGGACTGCAAGAAGATCAAACCTCTCCATTCTGAAGGAAATCAGCCCTGAGTGCTCACTGGAAGGACAGATCCTGAAGCTGAGGCTCCAATACTTTGGCCACCTCATGAGAAGAGAAGACTTCCTGGAAAAGACCCTGATGCTGGGAAAGATGTAGGGCACAAGGAGAAGGGGACGACAGAGGACGAGATGGTGGGACAGTGTTCTCAAAGCTACCAGCATGCGTTTGACCAAACTGCGGGAGGCAGTGGAAGACAGGAGTGCCTGGCGTGCTCTGGTCCAGGGGGTCACTAAGAGTCGGACACAACTAACGACTAAACAACAACAGAGCTTCTACTACTGTGACTCATATCCTACAAAGGATTTCCCACAAAGGGTTGTCTTCCCTTAAAGATGGATGTTCTCGTGGAATTAAAATTGAGACGTGGGAATAGATACCAACTGTGTTTATGGAAAGGAAGCCACTGACGGCTGTTGCAACAATGCCCTGCCAGTTGTATCATGACTCTAACAGTGGCCAGTACATTGAGGTGGAGGCTATAGGGCAGTGATGGCCAAACTTGGCCCTCCAGCTGTTTTGGGACTACAACTCCCATCATCCCTAGATAACAGGACCAATGGTCAGGGATGATGGGAATTGTAGTCCCAAAACCGCTGGAGGGCCAAGTCTGGCCGTCAATGCTATAGGGTAACTGGCTAAGGAACCAAGCCTAACCCTGAGTCTGATGCTTATTTCTGGGGAGCACTGACCTCAAGGCTAGCAAGGCAGGAGCTCTCTGAAGCACTTCCCATTGCACCAGTGCCTTTACACCCAGGGCCAACACCTTCAGCCCACCTTTATCTGGGCTTGAGAAATGGAGTGCCTCCTGAACTACCTTTCCAGACCAGCAGCATAGGTAGCACACCAGGCAGGAGGCCGTGAAGTGCAGGAGAAGTACTGGTCTTCAAGTCAGAAGGCTAGACCTTTACAAGGTTCCACTAGTTGGTGGTGCTTCACTAGAGTTAAGTGGCTCATACAGAGCTCTTCGTGGTGCTGCAGGCCTTGCCTTCCCAGCTTCTCCATGGAATGAAAACAGGGTAGTACAGACGCCAGCAATGACAGCATGTCTTCTGCCACTGTGCTATGGCTCTTCCCTATGATAACTTAACTAGAGACTGGTCTTCCTAGCCCTGCCATCCAAGATCCGTTGTAAAACTGGAGGTAAAGGTAAAGGGACCCCTGACCATTAGGTCCAGTCATAGCCGACTCTGGGGTTGCGGTGCTCATCTTGCTTTATTGGCCGAGGGAGCCAGCGTACAGCTTCCGGGTCATGTGGCCAGCATGACCAAGCCGCTTCTGGTGAACCAGAGCAGTGCATGGAAATGCCATTTACCTTCCTGCCGCAGCGGTATCTATTTATCTACTTGCACTTTGAGGTGCTTTCGAACTGCTAGGTTGGCAGGAGCAGGGACCGAGCAACGGGCGCTTACCCCGTCACGGGGATTCGCACTGCCGACCTTCTGATCGGCAAGCCCTAGATTTAACCCACAGCGCCACCCACGTCCCCAACGCTGAGATATGACCTCTGCCAGAGCAAAAAAAAAGGGGGGTGAAGGGAGCTGAACCCTCTCCCCATAGCTACTTTTCTCCCCAGTCATATTGACTTCTGATATTGGACCCCAATTCATGGAGGAGAGGACTGTCAATGGCTACTAGCCATTATGGCTGTGCTGTACCTTCACAGAAGCTGCTGAATTGCAACTCATTACCAAACTTAAAACCATGGAGAGACCTGGTCTGAACAGAGACATTGGATTCTTATCTCATTATACATGACTAAGCCATCTTTCACCTTCTCACCCCCTGCCTTTTCCTGTAAGACCTATTGCAGTCATTAAGAGTCGTCAACAGGCTCATCTCAGCTATCTGCCAATCTCCCATTCCCACCACCCTTCTGAGTAATACCCCTCCCCACCTTCTCACTATATAGAAGGATCTGGCAACTTCTGTTTCAGTGTATCTGGAGAAGTGTGCATGCACACGAAAGCTCATACCAAGAACTTACTTAGTTGGTCTTTAAGGTGCTACTGGAAGGAATTTTTTTATCTTCACAGTGGGAGGCATCAATGCTTCTGAATACTGAATACTGGAAACCGGGATGCTTGATTCCTACTTGCTGGTCTCCCACAAACATCTGGTTGGCCACTTTGAGGACAGAATGCTGGTCTAGATGGGTTATTAGCATTACCCAGCAGGCTCTTCTTATGTTCTTAATTGAGGTAAAAGTAGAGCTGAAGGCAGGGGAAGGGTTAGGCAGCAGCACATGCACACACTTGGCACACACAGTTTCTGCCTTTGAATAGGGGCCTCCGCAATGTAGATACCCAACTCTGGGCCAGACCCAGATGTAAGATTCCCTTCCACCATCTTGTCTGGTCAGATGTGGTTCTCTCTGGATGTGGTTTGTTAGGAAACCCCAGCATCCCTGATGTTTGACCATGCTTGCTGGGGCTGATGGAGGTTGCAGTCCAGTAACATCCAGAGGGCACCCTATTGGCTACTCCAGTACCAAAGGCTCCAGTTGAAGCCTTTGCTCAAGCTTCCTTGTCAAGCAGATGATGACCACTAGGGGGCACACTTGATTGGAAAAAAAACACGTGCCCAATCATCTCCAGGGATATCCCTGTTCTCTCCCTGTGGTCCATCACCTGCCTCTTCTGCTATAGTAAGGATGGGGAACTGAACTTGTAGCCCACCTTCCCCAACCATTGGCCATGCTGGTTGGGGCGGAAGGGTGTTGATGTCTGCAGGGCCACAGGTTCTCCTCCCTGGGCTAAGGGCTCAGTGGCATTTTTGATAATACACAGCTACATCTGCTTAGCCAGCTTCACCACTGTCCCTGCTCATTGTTGTTTGTTGTTGGCATCCATCTGTCTCGGGAGATAATGGAGGGGTGCGCCTTTGGAGGTAAAGTCAAACTGTTGGAAGGTTGCATCTTCTGCTGTGGCTGTTAGAGACCAATATAGGAGAGACATGTTTTGTTGCAGCTGGGGCAGATGAAGGCGTCCGGTTGTGCTGTAGCAGATGCACCATGACGTTTCTTCTCTCTGCGCACCTCCCAGCGGTCATTCCTCCTCTGGTCACAGCTATGGATGCACAACCTCACTGTCTGTCTCCAGGGGCTGCCATCATCTGCAAGGGATTCCCACAGACACAGATTATGCAGACATCTTTGCAGACATCTTTGTAAATTGGCAGAGTTGGTCCGCCAATGGATCTGGTGCCTGAACCTAGCTTCCCATACAGCACCTCCTTGGGGATCCTGCCGTCTTCCATTCTGTAGACATGACCAAGCCAATGTAGATGGCGCCAAGACAGGAGTGCCAACATGCTGGGAATATGGGCTTGGAAGAGCACATCTTTGTTTGAAACTCTGTCCTGCCATGTGTTACCCCAAATCCTCCTAATACGGTGCATGTGGAAGGCACAGAAGCATTGCTCCTGACAGTTGCCAGTTTCCCATGACTCGCTTCCATAAAGCAGCATGCTCAACACGCAAACCTGGTAGACCTTCATTTTGATATTGGATGTTAGCATCTCTCAGTGTGGTGCCAGTGTGGTGTAGTGGTTAAGAGCGGTAGTCACGTAATCTGGGAAACCGGGTTCGCATCTCCGCTCCTCCACATGCAGCTGCTGGGTGACTTTGGGCCAGTCACACTTCTGTGAAGTCTCTCAGCCCCACTCACCTCACAGAGTGTTTGTTGTGGGGGAGGAAGGGAAAGGAGAATGTTAGCCGCTTTGAGACTCCTGAAGGGGAGTGAAAGGCGGGATATCAAATCCAAACTCCTCCTCCTCTTCTTCTTCTTCTTCTTCTTCTTCTTCTTCTTCTTCATTCTTTCATACCCATTTAGAGAGGCAAACCATTGCCGTAGCTGCCTTGCAAATGCGTGTGTCCAGCTCAGCACTGATGGAAAGGTTGTGCTTATGGTGGAACTCAGGTAGACAAAACTGTCTACAGCCTAAAGCGTGTGGTCGCCAATGATGATGTGCATATGCAAAGTGGGTGGAGCAAGGAATATAAAATTTATTTTTGTACATTATGCTGGTTTCTACAAACTATCCTCCATCATAATAATAATAATATTTTTTTATTTGTACCCCGCTCTCCCCAGCCAGGCTCAGGGCGGCTAACATCATAAAACTAACACAGTAATCAAAGAACTTAAGAACATAAAAACAGGCAATCAATTAATTAAAATACATCTTAAAATTAGTTCAGAACAAATTAAAATCTGGACAGATGGCAGTCCATGGGTAAAATTGAGAGTGGTTCATATTCTCCAGGGCCAAATGTTAAAGGTAAAAGTAAAGGGACCCCTGACCATTAGGTCCAGTGGTGACTGACTCTAGGGTTGCAGCGCTCATCTCGCTTTATTGGCCGAGGGAGCCGGCGTACAGCTTCCGGGTCATGTGGCCAGCATGACTAAGCCGCTTCTGGCGAACCAGAGCAGCGCACGGAAACGCCGTTTACCTTCCCGCCGGAGTGGTACCTATTTATCTACTTGCACTTTGACGTGCTTTCAAACTGCTAGGTTGGCAGGAGCTGAGACTGAACAACAGTTGCTCACCCCGTCGCAGGGATTCGAACCGCCAACCTTCTGATTGGCAAGTCCTAGGCTCTGTGGTTTAACCCACAGCGCTAGCCGTGTCCCTAGGGCCAAATGTTACCACTGGTCTTATAAAGGACCTGTGAGCGGGCTAGGAGGCCTCTTTAATGCTTGTTCTTATACAGAAAGAAAAGAATCAGACTGAACCCCGACCATAGGCCTAGCAGAACAGCTCCGTCTTGCAGGCCCTGCGGAAAGATGTCAAATCCTGCAGGGCCCTGGTCTCTTGTGAGAGAGCGTTCCACCAGGCTGGGGCCATGGCCGAAAAGGCCCTGGCTCTGGTCGAGGCCAGTCTAATTTCCCTGGGGCCTGGGATCTTCAGAGTGTTATTATTTGCAGACCTTAAGGTCCTCCGTGGGGCATACCAGGAGAGGCAGTCCCGTAGGTACGAGGGTCCTAGGCCGTGCTGTCTGTGGCATGATGAGAGTTGTAGTCCAAAACGTTTGGAGAGCCCCAGGTTTGGAAAGGCTGCCACAGAGCCTTCAAAGCATTTCTCATGCATTACATCATTGCATTCCTTTAAAAGGAATGCAGTCCCTTCGGAAAGATGTAGAAGCCCCTTTCATGTCAGCCACAAGACCTGAATTGTGGCTTTCCTATTTCATAACTCTAGGCTTTTAACCACATTGTTACATTGCTTCATATGCTCAAAGGTCTGTTCCCTCTGTGAAATGTGATGGAAAAAATACCAATGCTAGTTTTTTCCTCCAAGTTGTTTCAAAGCCAGCAGACATTTTGCACCTCTCAAAGCTGGGACCAGCTGTGTTCTGTCACAAGGGGGCAGGCAGTGAGAAGGCCCTGTTTCTTGTCCACCCCTTCCCCCCCCACCTCCAAAGACATTTGTTTTCTTAAGAGAGCTTCCACCAGTATGGGGGTCATTAAGGGGAGCATCACAAATGTCTCAGAAAGGGGAGCATGGCGGGAGTGTGGATTTGCCTTTTCTTAACCACGAGAGCCCATTTTTGCAAGCTATTTGCAATTATCATTGCCTCTGAGTGTATGCAGAGTACCTTTCCCTCATCATTGATGAACCGTATGTGGTACAGAGGAGGCCTTCTTTGTTTTTTCTGGTAGCACAGTTCTATAGAGAGGAACAACTGTTCCATATTATTAATCTACTCCACTCGGTTAATAAGGGCCATGTCAGCATCTATAATGGCCACAGGAAAATATATTTTCCATGTCTTTTGTTGTTGTTGTAGTCGTTTAGTCGTGTCCGACTCTTCGTGAACCCATGGACCAGAGTACGCCAGGCACTCCTGTCTTCCACTGCCTCCCGCAGTTTGGTCAAACTCATGCTGGTAGCTTCAAGAACATTGTCCAACCATCTCGTCCTCTGTCGTCCCCTTCTCCTTGTGCCCTCCATCTTTCCCAACATCAGGGTCTTTTCCAGGGAGTCTTCTCTTCTCATGAGGTGGCCAAAATATTGGAGCCTCAGCTTCAGGATCTGTCCTTCCAGTGAGCACTCAGGGCAGATTTCCTTCAGAATGGAGAGGTTTGATCTTCTTGCAGTCCATGGGACTCTCAAGAGTCTCCTCCAGCACCATAATTCAAAAGCATCAATTCTTCAGCGATCAGCCTTCTTTATGGTCCAGCTCTCACTTCCATACATCACTACATACATCATTCCATGTCTTTTATCCCCCTACAAAAGTAACAACAGCTTGGGGCAGAGGAGCAGGGGAGATGGCATGAGAAGAAAAGGGTTAAAAACCCAGAACACTACATCTCTGCTCTTCAAAGGTTGCTGATTAGCAGAGCAAAAAAATGACATTCTAATCATCTGGGGACCTACCATTTGCATCATGCCATTTGGGCATGCGTAATACTTCACAGCAACCCTACAGAGGAGGGTTAGCCAACATGGTGCTATTCAGATGCTGTTGGACTACAACTCCCATCATCCCTATCACTGCCTGGTAAGCGCATTATGCTCAGAGGCAGGCTTTTGCACTGGTGGCACCAGTGACGTGGAATGCCCCCCGCCTGCTGAAATGCGAGAGGCTCCCTCAGTGTTGGCATTCTGCCATCTCTGGAAGACGCACCTGTTTAGGCAAGCGTTTCCCTGAAATGAACTTCTGGTTTCATTGTTTTAACTGTGGAGTTTTTTTAAATGATTTGTTATGCTTTTTAATTGTTTGTTTTATTGTATATTTTAATTAAGGCTGATTTAATGCCCTAGTGGATTTGCTACTGTGTGTTTTAATTATGCCGTAAACTGCTCAGAAGAGGCCATTTTGGGTTTTTTTTTATAAAATATTAATTAAAGTTTCAGAAAAAGGAATTACATAAAAACAAAAAATACAAAGGTAAAAGACAAAAATAAAAATACAAGAAAAATACAGAATAAAAAAGTAAGTACACTTACAGAAAGAAGGAAAAAAATAAAAATAAAAAAATCAATCTTTCCATATCTTACATTCATATCCTTGTTTCCCTGACCTCCTCATACCTCCCTTTTTTGTGTTCCAATTCAATTAATTACCGTATTTTCCGCTCTATAACACACACCCGACCATAACACACACATAGTTTTTAGAGGAGGAAAATCCGTAGGCATGCCACCCATAGGCATTTCCTCCATAACACGCACAGACATTTCCCCTTACTTTCTAGGAGGAAAAAAGTGAGTGTTATGGTGCAAAAAATACGGTAATTCAGCAATTTCTTTCCCTCCTTATTATCCTGATCTTTAATCTTAATATATTGTAACATTAAATTTTTACCTATTTAGAAATCCAATTTTCCATATTCTTTTATATCATTACAGCTAGAAACCACTTAACTTCAATCAAACATTATTCTAACATTCATTAATTTTACAATATTTCTGTAAATAATCTTTAAATTTCTTCCAATCTTCTTCCACCGACTCTTCTCCCTGGTCTCAGAAGAGGCCATTTTGGCATATAAGTAGCATATTAATTAAATCATCATCATCATCATTCCTGAACATCGATCAATCTGGCTGGGGCTTGTAGGGACCTGGGAGTCCAACCACTTTGAGGGAACATTGTGTTAGTTGCCCTCACTAGTGGATAAGTATTCCAACAGGGCTCTACTCAAAGCTAAGGTGACATTTTCATCCAGGACTCCCTTAGCTTTTTGGGGGGAGCCAGTGTGGTGTAGTGGTTAAGAGCCGTGGACTCGTAATCTGGTGAATCGTCTTTGCTTCCCCGCTCCTCCACATGCAGCTGCTGGGTGACCTTGGGCCAGTCACACTTCTCTGAAGTCTCTCAGCCCCACTCACCTCACAGAGTGTTTGTTGTGGGGGAGGAAGGGAAAGGAGAATGTTAGCCGCTTTGAGACTCCTGAAGGGGAGTGAAAGGCGGGATATCAAATCCAAACTCCTCTTCTTCTTCTTCTTAGCTGTCAGGCAACACATCTGCTGTGTGGGACATATCATGAAGGAGCATCTCCACCTCCATCGTTCTACCCGGACACTGAGGTCCAGCTCCGAGGGCCTTCTGGCAGTTCCCTCACTGCGAGAAGCCAAGTTACAGGGAACCAGGCAGAGGGCCTTCTCGGTAGTGGCGCCTTCCCTGTGGAACACCCACCAGATGTCAAAGAGAACAACAACTACCAGGCTTTTAGAAGACATCTGAAGGCAGCCCTGTTTCGGGAAGCTTTTAATGTTTGATGTATTATAGTATTTTAATATTCTTTTGGAAGCCGCCCCATACCACCCACAGCATCCTCACACAGGGCAGGGGTGGGGAATGTGCTTTCAACCCAAGGGCCACATGATCATCCCAGGGTTTCCCAAACTTGGCTCTCCAGCTGTTTTTGGACTACAACTCCCAGCAACCTTAGCTAGCAGGGCCAATGGTCAGGGATGATGGAAATTGTAGTCCCAAAACAACTGGAGACCCAAGTTTGGGAAACCCTGATCTAGGCAACTACGTCAGAGGGGGAAGTGGGTGGAGCAATTCATGTAAATGTTATCTTTGTGAAGGAGGCTAATTTCTTTTCTTTTTTTATAAATATTTATTGAGGTTTTCAAAAAATTGCAAAATGAAAAAGAAAAAAAGAAAAGAAAAATACAAAATAAAAATAGTTAAAAACAATTCAGTCTTTCCATCACATATTTTCATTTGCTTATTTCCGGACCTCCTCACGCCTCCCTTTTCTGTATTCCAATTCAAATTTTTAATTCAGCAAATCCCTCCCCTCTTCAGTCATCTTAATCTTCAATTTTAAAATATTATAAAATTAAGTTTTTACCTATTAATAACCATTTTCTCGTATTCTCTTATAACATTACAGCTAAACACCACTTAGTTTCTATCCAGCATCATTCTAACATTCATTAATTTTACAATATTTCTGAAGATAGTCTTTAAATTTCTTCCAATCTTCTTCCACCGACTCTTCTCCCTGGTCTCAGATTCTGCCAGTCATTTCCGCCAACTCCATGTAGTCCATCACCTTCATCTGCCATTCTTCCAGAGTGGGTAGATCTTGTGTCTTCCAATACTTTGCAATAAGTATTCTTGCTGCTGTTGTGGCATACATAAAAAAAGTTCTATCTTTCTTTGGCACCAATTGGCCAACTATGCCCAGGAGAAAGGCCTCTGGTTTCTTCAAGAAGGTATATTTAAATACCTTTTTCAATTCATTATATAAAGGGTTATATAAAGGAGGCTAATTTCTTCCATCCGAACAAAAGAGAGGCATCACCAGAGTTAAGGGACACATTCCAGCTTTTTGGGGGGAGGATATTCAGAGTACAACATGAGGTGTGTCATGTGGAGATATCTGAGGACCAAGTAAAGAGGTTTAGAAGGCCACATTTGGTTCCCAGGGCTGAGGCTTCCCCCCTCCCCAAAAATGAAAACTGATTTAGGGTTGCCATACGTCCAGATTTTCCTGGACATATTCACAATATCGAAGTCAGCAGCGGTGCCTGGGCGGAAATCGTGAAAATGTATGGGGAAATCCAGACGTATTGCAGCCCATGTTGGCAATGCCGTTTTTGCCATAAGAAATAGCTCAAAAACGGCATTTTTTGCGATTTTGCACAACGAGCTCAACAACTTTGCCCCCCCAAAAAAGCTCCTGTCCGGATTTTCACTGTTTGAAATTTGGCGACCCAACTGTATCAGGTTAGGAGAATGATCCCCTGAGCCACTTCTACCAAGAGTAGTGGACATTTCTTACATATTTACATTCCGCTGACCACTTGGTCAATACCCTGAGTTCTCTGGGTGCAAGACAGGTGGACAAAGACTTTAAAACCACAGTTGAAAGCATGAGTCAATAACAGCACAAACACACAGGGCAGCCACATCAAAGCAGAGCTTAACACTATTTCAGCAATGATACAGAGAGCCACATGATACATGATACAGAGAGCCACAAGAAAAAGTTATTTGCTGAGCTAAAAAGCCACGGAGCTTAAACCACATTGAAATGCAGGCATTACAGTAATAAAATAATTGTTTTTAAAGGCTTGAAAAGATGTTAAAGGAAGAACCAGGTGAACACCTCTGAGGATAGCCTTTCACTATGCTGATTTATTGTAATAATATGAAAATAATATGTACCTTTCAAAGCCTTTATCACCCTCACAGTTAAGTTGTTTTAAATTGTTTTAAATAGTGTGTTGTGATGCTGTAACCTATCCGGGGACCTTAGAGTGAAAGTCAGGTAATAAATTAATAACAATAATCCACATACAGATCTCAGAGTGTCCTCCAGAATATTACCGGTATATCATCTGTGCTGAAGAAAACCAAGCATCACCAGTTTAAAACTTTCCCCACAAAAGAGGTAAATAACCCCACACAGCAAACCATTTTCCTGGACCAGATTCTAAAACAGTTTTTTTTGTGGGGGGAGGGGTTGTATGGTGTGCCATGTGTAGAGAGAGGGAACGTCATCATTCCACTTTTTACAATTACATCTCCCCTCCAGGAAAGCTCTCTCCTCCCGCTGCTTCTGGTTTGACTCAGCTCACTTGCGGGCAATCTTTTTATTGAGCATAGGTCCTGATTTGTAGGGAAGCGGTGGCGCTGTGGGTTAAACCACACAGCCTAGGACTTGCCGATCAGAAGGTCAGCGGTTCGAATCCCCGCGACGGGGTGAGCTCCCATTGCTCGGTCCCTGCTCCTGCCAACCTAGCAGTTCGAAAGCACATCAAAGTGCAAGTAGATAAATAGGTACCTCTCCGGCGGGAAGGTAAACGGCGTTTCCATGCGCTGCTCTGGTTCACCAGAAGCTGCTTAGTCATGCTGGCCACATGACCCGGAAGCTGTACGCCGGCTCCCTGGCCAATAAAGCGAGATGAGCATCGCAACCCCAGAGTCGGCCACAACTGGACCTAATGGTCAGGGGTCCCTTTACCTTTTACCTGATTTGTAAATCTGGGAGGAGGTTATACAATATCTCTATCATGGTGGTTATCCCACACTTTCCGGTGCTTTTTTCTTTCATTTGGAAAAGATTTGCTGCGAGGAAGGTGTTTCCAGTTAGGTTTGATTATGGAACGGGTGCTCTTTGTACATGCACATTTTATGCAGCGTTCTTTGTGCATGCACATTTTTTTAGGAAGCCTGTTGCCAGTGACCCATTTGCAATAGCTCAGTGACCTCCGTACATTATTAAGCCCCCATCTGGAAGTTGCTGGAGTGCTTGTTATTACTCCAACATACCGGTAATAAAATACCTGGGAAAGGCAGCTCACCTAGAAGGAAAACTCTGGTCCCAAAACTCCTTGCAGGATCTTCAGGAGAAGAAAAGGCTTAGGAGGCCTAAGGCAGTTGGACGGCACTTTGTATGCCTCCTTCTGGAGACACCTGAAGCCAAGCTGATGCCAAACTTATCACTCTACTTTCCTTTGGGCAGCCCAGAACCTCCAGACACACTGCCCGGGCTTGCACTCCAGGGAGGTCACTTGGGTGCTGCTAGTGCAGCGATTTGACTTCACCCCAGAAGGTGAACTCCAATGTCTCATGAGACAGAAAGGTGCCAAGAACCAGTTTTCCTGGGGGTGGGTTATGAAGCTGGTCTTCATTGCTTGAAGGACAGGGGCTAGCATCTAACTGATTAAAAAAGGTAAATGTAAAGGGACCCCTGACCATTAGGTCCAGTCATGGCCGACTCTGGGGTTGTGGCACTCATCTCGCTTTATTGGCCGAGGGAGCCGGCGTACAGCTTCTGGGTCATGTGGCCAGCATGACTAAGCCACTTCTGGCAAACCAGAGCAGCGCACGGAAACGCCGTTTACCTTCCCACCAGAGTGGTACCTATCGATCTACTTGCACTTTGACATGTTTTTGAACTGCTGGGTTGGCAGGAGCAGGGACCGAGCAACGGGAGCTCGCCCCGTCGCGGGGATTCGAACCGCCGACCTTCTGATCAGCAAGTCCTAGGCTCTGTGGTTTAACCCACAGCGCCACCCGCGTCCCTTATCTAACTGATTAGGTGAGAGATAAATATAATAAATAATACATAAACTTTAATGATCTCTAACTATTGGCCATACTTGTAGGTGTTGATGGAAGCTGGAGTGAATCAAGTTCTAGAGGGCCATGGGTTCCTTATTCTTGCTTTACATAAGAGCCCAAGAAGAACCTCGCTGGGCTCATCTAATCCAGTGGCCCACCAGGTGCCCATTGGAAGACCACAAGCAGCTCCTGGGCATAGCAAAGCTCTCTCACCAACTGAGCTTCCCAGGCATACTGCCTCCAACACTGGTAGCAGAAGGTAGTTACCATGGCTAGTCGTTTTTAGCAATGGTGCCTCGACAATGACTTGGCCATGTCCACAGAATGGAAGATGGCAGGATTCCCAATGATGTGCTCTGTGGGGAGCTGGCTTCAGGCATTACAAAGATGTCTGCAAATGTGACATGAAAGCTGGCAACATCAGCTTCGCCCTTTGGAATCCCTTGCAGACGACTGCAGTGCCTGGAGACAGGCAGACAGGTGGTGTATTCATAGCAGTAACCAGAGGAGGAAGGACTGCTGGCAGGAAGGCAGAAGAAATGCTTGGTGCACTGGCGGCAGCACAACCAGATGCCTTCATCTGCCCTGGCTGCAACAAAACATGTCTCTCTTGTATTGGGGTCCACCACCACAGCAGGTACTGCAGCCTTCCAACGGTTTGAGTACACCCCAAATGGCACACTCCTCCATTGAGAAAGACGGATTCCAATAACAATAGGAATGGTGCCGGTTAACTTATACACCCCTTCTTGGAAGCAAATGCCATTGAAAATGAGAGTTACCTATGCCTAGAAATGGTTAGGAGCCCCACTCAGAAGTCTGATTGAACAGCCTAAGCAAGGTATAACTTGTAGACCAAGATCTGAAGAGAGCCGAAAGCAGGAAGAGAAAGTGTATCAGCAACATCAGTTGTAGCAAAAATAGCTCTCAGCTTTGTCGAGTCAAAGCAAAGCAAGCCAATGTATTTCCATTGGGGAGATTCCAGTTTCCCTAAATATGAGTTAATCAAATGTTTCTATTTCTGTAAACAGGGCTTTGTTGTTGTTGTTGTTGTGTTTGTTTGTTTGTTTGTTTGTTTGTTTGTTTGTTTAAAAAAAACTCGAACCCAGCCCTATGTATATTTGCTCAGATGTAAGCCCAAGCTGGGGACACGGATGGCGCTGAGGGTTAAACAACAGAGCCTAGGGCTTGCCGATCAGAAGGTTGGCGGTTCGAATCCCTGCGACGGGGTGAGCTCCCGTTGCTCGGTCCCTAGAATCATAGAATCATAGAATCATAGAGTTGGAAGACACCACAAGGGCCATCGAGTCCAACCCCCTGCCAAGCAGGAAACACCATCAGAGCACTCCTGACTCTGCTTAAAGACCTCCAAAGAAGGAGACTCCACCACACTCCTTGGCAGTAAATTCCACGGTCGAACAGCTCTTCTTGTCAGGAAGTTCTTCCTAATGTTTAGGTGGAATCTTCTTTCTTGTAGTTTGGATCCATTGCTCCGTGTCCGCTTCTCTGGAGCAGCAGAAAACAACCTTTCTCCCTCCTCTATGTGGCATCCTTTTATATATTTGAACATGGCTATCATATCACCCCTTAACCTCCTCTTCTCCAGGCTAAACATGACCAGCTCCCTTAGCCGTTCCTCATAAGGCATCGTTTCCAGGCCTTTGACCATTTTGGTTGCCCTCCTCTGGACACGTTCCAGTTTGTCAGTGTCCTTCTTGAATTGTGGTGCCCAGAACTGGACACAGTACTCCAGGTGAGGTCTCCAGGTGAGGTCTGACCTGCTCCTGCCAACCTAGCAGTTCGAAAGCATGTCAAAGTGCAAGTAGATAAATAGGTACCACTCTGGTGGGAAGGTAAACGGCGTTTCCGTGCACTGCTCTGGTTCGCCAGAAGCGGCTTAGTCATGCTGGCCACATGACCCGGAAGCTGTACGCCGGCTCCCTCGGCCAGTAAAGCGAGATGAACACCACAACCCGAGTCGGCTACGACTGGACCTAATGGTCAGGGGTCCCTTTACCTTTACTAAGCCCCAGCTAGCACAATCAATCCCACTCTTGTGTCAGTGGCACCGGGTGCCTCAATTTATGCTTCAAAAGGGGCATCTGCAGCTCAGGTTTAGCAGTGGTAGTCTTAAACCACCTGAACTGATGTCTTGCCAAGCACGGTTGTCGTCAGTGATGAATTTCAGTTATGATTTCTAGGTTTTAAAAAATCATTAATTTTCAGAGGAGCTTTAAAAAGGAGTGGTGAAGATAAGTCCACCAAGGGTTGGTGTCTGTTTGAAGAAGCATCCCATTGTAAGAGGGAAGGAGACACACCCCGCCATCCAGCCGGCTGTCTACCTCCCCTTCCTCCCCACGTCCCTTTCTTTCTGCTTCGCTCGGCTTGTGTATTAGAAGGACGCGTGTTTGGGTGTGTGCATTTCAGTCTGAAATAGAAGCAATTTCCCTTGAAAAGGCTGTGAAAATCCCCCTGCCTTTGAACACGGAGGCACTCGCTCCTTTCCCTGTAATGCTATAATTGCCTGGGATTTTCACCTAATGCAGAGGGAAAGTCCAAGAGAAGAGAGCGCGGCTGTTTTTGCTTCTCTCTCTCTCCATCACCCCCGCCGCTCTTTTTCCATTATCCCCACCGACAACCATCACCACATCAGATCCTCTTTGGCAGAAGCGCATACAGCAGAAGGCTCGGGTGGGGTTCAGGGAGCGTCATCCGAAAAGATGCGAGTAATTGTGGGTCCAAAACTAAGGGGGTCGCAATCGCTGAGACACACCAGACTACGTAGCTGGCCAATCCCACGCCATTCAAAAAGAGCCCCCCGCCATATTTAAGCGCCAGCGGGGCTTCCGATGTGAAACCGGATTGACTCCGGATTGGTGAGGGTCTGCCCGCAGCACAGATCTAGGCTGTGATCCCAAACACACTTTCCTAGTATGGGCGTAAGCCCCGTGGGCCACAGCTGGATTTCTTTGCATAGGGTTGAGCTGTGAGCTAGGTATCGCAAAGTTAAATGCGTCTACTCGGGTGTAAAACCACACTGGTCTGCAACAGAAGCTACTTCCGAGTGGGCGTGTTTAAGAGGCTGACAGGGCAACCGTATTCGCGGGATACTCAGGAGTAAATCCATTGTGTTCGATGTGGCTTACTCCCAGGTAACCGGGTAGAGGACTGCAGCCTATAGGGTTGGTTTTCAAAGCAAATGTGTCTAGAATCGGCGTCTAAAGCTGATTGGAACTTTTAGTGGATTCAGTTCAAACAAATTAGCGCACAGTCGCGTCCGGATTCCTATAGATAAGCATGCATGCGACTGAAATGTTAAATAGGCCGCGGATCGGAATCTCTGAACGCTGGGAAACGGAAGAAAGAGTATAATTGTGGTTTTTTAAAAGAAGGATTTGGGGACTAAGGGACTCACATCCACCACATATTCATTCATGTCTATATCAATATCAATATCACGGATTCCTTAACACATCAAGGTTTTAAAATACCCGCAAAATATAATCGCACGAGGGCGGGCTTTTAAAATATAATTTCCCTCCAGGCCTCGTTTGTGTGTGATCTTTCTTTAAAATGATTAAAAAATTAAATTTTAATGTCAATATTAAGATGAGGTGGCATTTCTGGTACGTCTTTCAAGGCATGGAGGATGTAAGCGAGTAATCCCACCGGATGGACTGGGGTTTACTTCCAAGTAAACGTACAGAAGCCCAGGCTCTGAAAAGTTCCATCCCCAAACCTATATGGGACCTTCTGTGTAGGGGTCAAGAAAAGTCTGGGGCGATGGGGAGTGGCAAGGAAGGTCTCCATTAGGGCCGAAATCTGTCAAAACACACCGCCGTCTCCACCTCTTTGTCTAACGCCCAGCAAATAGCAAACAGAGGATCTGATGGGTTTTAACTGGGGATGTTGGGTGTTGTTTTGGCACGCTTGTTTGGGTGGATAGACGTCTTTTTCTAGCGGGTCTTCCTTCCTCTGTGGGGTAATGGACGCTGGTGCTTGCAGGAACCGAGGAGATTTGGGAAGGATCGCTGCTGGTGAGGGAGGCGGAAGAGATCCACCCTTTATTCTCCCAAACGGCTAAGGCTACGTGCACTCGATCCTCTGAATCTGTACTGTGAAACGATCCCCCTCCCTCTCTCTCAGTTTGCCTTATTGACGTTAGTTCCAGACGTTTAATAGAACACGTGTAAACCAAATTCTCTAAGAGTGCACTCCTATACACGCCTCCTCAGGAGGTAGTCCATTTGAACTCAATGGGGCTTACTTTCGAGTTATCGTAAGAATGCAGCCTCAAAAGCTAAGCCGAAGGAAGGCTGCGATCCTACTCCCCATGTTTACTGGAGCTGGGAGGAAGCGTCGCTGAACTCACAATGAGGACTTACCTCCGAGGAACTATCTCAATTTTGCCCGCGCCCGGCTTAATTGAGTTCTGGATCACGGAGTGAGATTCCACTCCACCTCCCTTAACGCTGCAAGGGCGATCCCGATTCTTATGTGCGGTGATCTGTTCAGAGTTCAGCTAGGCAGCGATTTAAGCGCGCCGCCGAACTAGAGGATATGGAAATTAAGTGTGGTGGAAATCCCAGGTAAATGTGTCTCTCTCGGTCTGGAATGTGGGCTCCTGAGGATTCATCCGGATGAAACCGGTTTAAATCCAGATTCCTCAACTTGAATGTGTTGTGGATGAGAAGTGTCTCTCCCCCGCCCCGGTGCCACGAGGAAATTGACTCTCCATCCCCCGACACTGAAGCAATCTGCCGCAACAACTTCACTGCCCGGTGAATTCGGAGCGCAACGGATTCGGTCCTGCTCCGCTTAAACCGTCCCGACCCTAACCACGCGCGCAGCTCCAAAGTAACTCCCTGGTGTCTTTAAAGGGGCTTACTCCGGAGTGAGAGGGCAGAGGGTCACCTCCAAGTTCTGCCTTGGAAGCAAACCCCAAAAGGAGCCTTTGAAAGCAAGAGTTGCGTTTCGGGGACCCGTGTACTCCGCCTCAACGAGGTCGTGCGGCTCTCTCACATACACACTTAAGCCGGCTGCTTGGGAATAACGCTGTTGGGCGCGAGCATTTCCTTCCGCTCACACATAATAAAATAAAAAACATTGCATCCAAACGCCAACCGAGCGATGATTTAGTCGGGTAAAAGCAGAGATCGTTTGAACGATGACTGGAACGTTCCTCCGTGGGGGGCGAGCGGGCGTGGGTGAAATGGGGGGAGAGAAATAAAGATTCGCCCCCCCTTCAGATCACACCGGTTCCTCAATGGATGTCTCGCCTTGGCTGAAAGTTCCTGAATTCCTCCGATTTTGTTGAAATGTAAAACAAGAGGGTTGGCTTGCCGGGGGTGGGGGCGGCGGCGGAGGAGGAGGGACAGTCCTTTGAAAATGATTATTAATAGAGCGGGAAAGCGACTCTTAACACTGAGCAGGAGCCTGATGCTGGTGTTTGGGAGCGATAAAACAGATATAATAAATATTTATTTATTTATTTATTTATTTATTTATTTATTTATTTATTTATTTCGGGTGGGGGGGTGATAAGCACACCCGCTCCCACATGCAAGGAAAAAATCGACGACTCGGGTCTTTATAACGACCCAATCCTACTTTCCCCCATAATTTATAGGTGGATTTCCTCCCCCCCCCCTTTCTTCTTTTAAAGCATTTTAGTGGCTCCTTCTACCCAGGGAGTGAAGTCCGGACAGGTTGTTATAGCTACCCTGAACCACAGGGGTCCCCCCCCTGTCTATTTAAACCCCCTAAATCTTCCTTTCCCCTTTTCTTCTTCTCCGCCCCCCTTTTTTTCTTAAACCAACCCCCCTCTCTACTTCCCATCCTCCCCACCCCTCCGGGGACTGGTGGGCCAACATGTCCTTAATGAGTATTAAAACACTATCTCTTCGCAATTAGCTCATTCCTTCGCCTGGCTTGCTGGATTGACGCACAGCGCAGAAGGAGCTGGAGAAGCCCCGGCAATTTCCCCTTTGGCGATAAGTGCTGATTGGGTCTCTCGCTCAAGCAAGCCTGCTCCAAACTTTTTTCTTCTTCTCCCTCCTCTCTCCCCTGCTAAATGTTTGCCTTTAGTGTCTCTTGGCTGCGAGAAGAGGGATTTCCCCCCCCTTAAAAAACCCACCTCTCCGATATTTATTTTTTTCTTATTTATTGTTTTCGTCTTCTTTGAGAGAGAAGACGAGAAAGAAGATAATTTCTATATAGATATTTATATATACCTATATACACCGATAGATAGATATATACAGGGAGAACTAGCTACTTGCTTGGGCTGGGTTGGTTTTTAATTTTTTCTGGGGGGTGGGGGTATTTTCTCCGCCCCCCTCCCCTGCATCCAAGAAGAGAAAGTTGGACGTTTTGCTGGTTTTAGAGGGGGCAGATATAAAAAGGCTTTTTTTGCCAACTTTTGGGGGGCGAGATGGCCCTTTTGGGATATTTCCTGTTTCTTTGTGGGTTGACCCAAGGTCTCTCAAGCTATCCCATCTGGTGGTAAGTTGACTTTCTTATTGATTGATTATTTTGGGGGGCGGTAGGGTGAACCCCTTTTCTCCCTCTAGCGCTCGCTTTTCAAAGAGGTGTTAGATCCTTCCCGTTCCCGAATATGTTGAATGTGGAGGGAAAAGAGACTGTGGTTCCTAAAAGGGTTTTTTTAAGAACGCACTCCCCAGCCCCTGTCGAAAGTCTTTTTATTTATTTAAGCTGTATGTTTATTTTGACTGTGTTAGCCCTGATCTACCGTTCTCCTACTGTAAATTTAAAAAAACCCAAAAACCTGAAAAGGTGGGGAGGGGGTGAGAGAGAGAGAGAGAAGAGATCAGAGTTGCTGGGTTGTGTGTGTGTTTTTTTTTTAAAAAACTTGCTTTGATCCTCTCCTGCCAAGAACAAAAGGTACTGAGTGAATTAAACAGATAATGATACAAGTCGACACGAGTTTTTCAAGGTGATTTTAAGCTAGTCATGTGGAAGGAGAGGAGGAGGAAAGCAAAGGCTCTCCCGACAAGAGGAATATATATATGTGTGCAAAATAATGTGTAGGTGTGTGTTTTAAAAGCACGAGCAAAATATTGTACAAGCGCGCAAAAGATTTTTATTTTTTTCGTGGCGACCGAGATGGACTTGCCTTCCCCTTGGTAAGGTGGGAGCCTCCCCGCCCGCTTCTTAAATAACAACAAAAAACAACAACCGACAATCATGGGATCTTGAAACTTGGAACGAAATTCCTAAATATTGTGCCTGGATGAAATTCTGTCAACATGTGGGTGCCAGGACCTGCGTCAATGCTCCCTCTTTCCGTAGAACCGAGAGGTGTGTGTCTGTAGATACCTATCGCCAAAATATACACAGATTTTCCTTGGTGTCTATAGTAGTTGCAGGCAGATTCAGTGGGGACAGGGCATCATCGACACCCCCCCCCAAAAAAAAATCCTCTATTCCGATTTGAGACAGTGAAGGTTCTTTAAGCACTCAGTGCAGAGATATGGACTCTGTATCTAGATCCCTAACTGCCCGGCGTCCTCTCTCCTTCGGTATATCAGAGATGGTCCTACTTGGGTTCTTAGGCTATTCGATCCCTCTTTTACGCCTGGGTCGAGGCGCCTTTCGGATCCGGCTCTTCCTCCAAGGAAACGGCTGAGAGCCTTGTGCGACTCGCTGGTTCAGTCTGGGGAGTCCTCAACTCCTGGAAAAGGATCCCCTTTTCTCTCTTTCTGTCCGGGGTAGCCGCGGCAGGCTGCACAGAGACTGTAGGCGGCGGCGTTTGAAATTGACCAGTCTCGAACTAAAGACTTCGGGAAGGGAGGCGAAATTGACTGGGGCTTGCGCGGGTGTCCGGAAGGCAAAGCCTCTTTTTTTTCTCTCCACCCCACCCCGCCCCCGTCCCGCAACCATTCCCAATGATTCCTGGAAGCAAAGAGAAACGCGACCCAAGAAGGAAATCTGATTGAGGGTGGTGGCGAAAGGTTAGGCAAAGATTAGGGTTTGGTGGGGGGAAAGGATTGCCCTCGGAATGGAGAAACCATCAAGACTCTTAAATGAATGGCTGTCAGACGCTCGCTTCCTCCGTCAAAGCGCAGAGCGCTCGCCCAGTTGGTGTTAATGTTTCTGATAAAAAGTCTGGGAAAGGTAACTGGGGAAGGCTAGCGACGCTGCGCCCTGCCCCTTTAAGAGCTCGGATTTGGGGCTTTTTGCGGCCAAATGTGAAGGGACTAAGGGAGAGAGAGACTTGGAGAGAGAGAGGAGAGTTAGGCGCGCGGGCGTGTTGCGGCACATCAGCCCGATCAGCGGTAATTACAGACTCCAGGGAGTCGGGAAGGAGGAAGGAGGCGGCGGCGGCGGCGAAGCCACCGCGGTCGTTCGCGGGCTTCAGCCGGGCGAAAAGTGCGCCCCCGAGCCGAGCGCCGCCGGAGCGAACCCGAGAGAAGGCTTCGAAGTGGGGCGGGTAGCGCTCTTCGCCGGCCGGGGCGCGCATTCCCACGAGCGCAGAGGGAATCGAGGCCTTGGCGAGCGCTGCAAGTTCTTACTAGAGGCTGGGGGCGTAACTGGAATTTTAATAGCCCTCCGCCACCCCCATCCCCGGAGGTATTGCCGGAGCGCCACCGACTAGCAAGCTGCAGAGCCGAGTCTTGTGTCGAGTCGCCCCGCAGGCAACCCCACACACGCACGTGCTCCCGGCAGAGGCTCCGCTGGAGCAGTTGGTGAGCCGAGTCTTGTGTCGAGTCGCCCCGCAGGCAACCCCACACACGCACGTGCTCCCGGCAGAGGCTCCGCTGGAGCAGTTGGTGCACTCGGTAGAAAAAAGCGGCATAAGGGTCCACGGACTGGGATACTTTAGGCAGCCGTGGGGATGGGGAGGAAGGGGGATGGCCCGCACGACCGTCGTCCCGCCGGCAAATTTCCTTGCACATCGAAAAACAGCACCGTCTTCGGGAGTACAAGAAAAGAGTGTGTGTAAGAGGGAGAGAGCGCAAACCGAGCGTGCAAACTTCCCCACCGCCCAAGTGGTGGAGTCCGGGGTTAGCTTCACCACTTGCTCGCAGCTTGCGCATAAAAAGGCCCTCTGTGCGCAAATCCACCTGCCTGTTTGTAGCTCAGATGCCCTTTCTTAAAATGTTTAAAAGTGTGTAAAGGGTTTAAACTAAAGGCAGTTGGTTTACACGTACATGGATGGTTTCCTGGTTTCTCAGTGTTCTGCTTCTGGGGATAACCTTTAGGACATTTTAAAAAATTAAATTAGATTTGGATCTCATGAGTGATGCCTTGTGTCAATATAGGCAGGCGTGAGCATTGGCGAAGACGGTTTTTGCAGAGCATCTATGCACATCGTATTAAAATATTAAGCCCGGCTGCTGTCTGAAACACAGGACAATATAAGGAATGGATGTTCATTTCGTTAGGGTGATCTAAAGACAGAAGAAGGTTGACGCACTCGATCTCTTTTTTTTATGCGGTCATTAAGCCGAACAAGCTGATACCCTAGCAAAAGTCTGTGTAGGGAAGACAGGAAGAGATTCTGCTGGTGTACAAAAACGCAATTGCCCTTGCACACACTTTTTTTTAAAAAAAGCCGATGTAGTCTCCTTAAGCCACCTTGCTTTTTAAAATCCACAGGAAAGGACAAAACTGGCATCTCCTAAAAAGCTCGTGTCTGTGTTTGTACTCACCACTCGCCTTTATGTCAAAATGCGGGGCGGAGAACTAGGGTCGCCCAGATTCCCAGAGGAAACAGAAGGGAGTTAAGGCAGTTTCTTGAGAGTAATTCAGTACTCAGGTGTATAATGAATTACTGCTTCTACAGCTCTATGTATGTGTGTAGGACAGTGGCAGATTGAAGCACACTTGACTTGCACGTTCAGTTTTCATTGAAAACAACAGACCATTCCTTGCAAGTAACCGTGTTTATGAGGATCAGTTTACAAAGGCTCCTTTTATAGCAGGTCCGAAAGTGGAGACAGAATTTTGAGGGCTTTTTATACATTGTTTGTGTGTGTGTTTTAGAGGCACGGATAAAGCAATTTGAAAGAAGCGGCTCCCTTTACTAGCAGTGCAATCCTTTACATGTCTACTCAGAAGTAAATCCATTGCATTCAATAGGAATTGCTCCCGGGTTAGTAAGCATATGATTGCAGCCTAAATGATCAGCAATATGTGCGAGATTGCAAATACGACTTCGACCCAAAATCCAAAATATTGTACTTAAAAAATCGCTTGCAAACATTCCCTCCCCCCTTCGGAAAGAATTCCAAAGAACATTCGTTTTTTTTCCCATTCCTTAAAGAACGATATTTAATTAATATATAGGAAACTGGGTGGGCAGGGGGAAGGAGGGAGACTCTCTCCTTTTAGAAAATAAGATCGATTAAGGCTGCAATCCTATAGCCAATGGGGCTTGCTTCTGAGTAGACCCATAAAGGAACGCGCTGCGGGGAGAAAGTAGCAAGGCGGGCGTGTGAAGAGGGAACGCGGTTGAGGAAAAGGCCACCGTGTCAGTCAAGCGCGTTTGTTTTGTCTGGACTCCTATAATGTACACGTCTCTGAACATACATTCTCTCTCTCTCTCTCTCTCTCTCTCTCTCTCTCTCTCGTTTTCTTTCGGGGGGGGGGGAGGCGGGCGTCGTCGACGGCAGAATTCCCCAAATAGTTCAGATATGACAGAGGGCACAAGATAATAAAATGTAAATATTAAATCCTTGATAAGACAGGTTACCTCGCACACCTGGGCTGCAAAAAACGTGGGGGGGGAGGGAAAGCAACTAGCTACGCATTTATTCAAATTCGAAGAAAGCCCCAATAAGCGAAGCCCTTCAATTTCACTATAAATGCCCCCCCAAACCCTATGGAAAGCGACAAGGAAGAAGAGGGCAATTTCCTTATATTTTCGCTCAACCCGCCCCCTATCGCGCCCTAAGAAATATAGGTTACGACCCTACGCACACTTATCTAGGAGTAAGTGTCATTGAACTCAGTGGGCTTACTTCTGAGTAGGAATGGCTAGACTTGCACTTGCAAGTCAAGACCAGAATCTTCTGTGGAAGCGTGATCTTTACAGGACAATCCTAATCAGATTTATTCAGAAGGAAATCTTTCGGATCCTGGGATTTATTTTCCAGATAAATATGTTCAGAACTGCAGCTTCTGTTTCTTAAGGCGGGGGTTCAAACCTGCCTGGAAATGATACTCGCTGTCTTTGCTCCCAGTCTGCAAATCAGATGGCAGTGTTTAGTCGGCAAGCGCTCTACACATGCTCAAAGGCACTAAAATCAGATTGAAATGCTGAAATCAAAGTTTATTTTATACTCCTCGCCGTTCAAAACAGGTTACATAGCGAACCATTTATATTAAGCATCTCCGCCATGCCATCAAACACGCACTGCATTAATTTTATTTATGGGTGTAGAGAGCTCTGAAATCTTAACTAGTGTTCTTCCAAACTGGGGTGGTTGGGGTATCGTGGCGAAGCTGGTATAAACCAGCGAAATAGGTGCCCCAGTTTACGGTCTGTCTGGAAGCCTTAGTACATTTGCACCTTTTCACACGTGACGTCTGTTTGCTTGTTTAAAATCGTGTGCGTTGCAAATGCAAACCCACTGTCAACAAAAACATACATTTTAGAATCTTTTCACACCCTATGCTAAAAGTGACTTTGAAGCTCTGCTATTTGTGGCACGTGTGGATGTTGTTAATCCGAGCAAGAAAACTGAGTGGTTGTATCGAAGCTATACACTGTAGCCAAGATTCTACAATTCCGTTAGAGACCGACTGAAGGAAAAGGCTCCCTTTCATCACGTGCTATCCCATTCACACGTGTAGTAAACAGGCAATATCCTTTTGGGGGCACGTGAGAATGCAGACTTCAGGTGTTGAAATCTGGCTATTGTTTTTGATAGAAGACTAGTAGATTTCATTGAACTGCGGTTTTTTCTTTACTACCGTCTGCCCCTTTTAAAACTGGCTCAGACCTGCTGTAATAAATAAAAGCCTGTTTCAAAATAAAATAAAAACCAAAGGACGGGAGGAACTCAGATTTGTAAAGTACCCACTCATATTAAATTCAGGGAGCTTATCTCATACCATCCTCCTAAACATGATTGCTTGGGAATAAGTAGACTGGCGGGCACAGTTTTAATGTTCAGATCCAAACGTTCCCATTTAGGATTACGCTCCATTGAAACCTACTAGACTTATTTCCAAGTTAGGACAAAATCCTTGCCATGCACACTTCCTTGAGAGTCAATAACCCTCATGGATGAATACAGTGGGATTTACTTTCGAGTAAACACACATTAGACCTGACTGCGTCTGCCTTTGGAATCTGCAGTGAAATGTCACATTCAGAAGAATTCTAAACTCTTGGAATGTGATTGGGACCATTTTGGGGGGAAGCATGATAAGTTCCACTTAGTTCACTTACACAGGAGTAAACCTCAAGAATTTAACCAACAACTTCTGATCATCTGACTGGCCACAGTGAGAAGAGGGTGATGAACTAGGTGGGCCCTTAGTCTGATTCAGCAGACTCTTCTTGTGAGTAGACACAGTGGCGTGGCGTGGGTTGTCAGCACCCGGGGCAAGGCAAGTAATTTGCGTCCCCTAACCCGTGGATTTGCGCCCCTAACCCTAACCCCCAGATGTTGCACCCGGTGCAGCCGGGCCCCCCTGCACCCCCCACGCTACGCCACTGAGTAGATATCATCGCTGTGAGCCTCTGGTCTATAAATTAGAATTGAAATAATGGGATCCCTTTAGAGAGTACCTTTGCTCACACCCAGCCTGATCCTATGCACGTTTATTCCCACTGGGTTCAGAAGTAACATAGCGTCATAAGCATCTCGACTCAGAAGAAGGGTTTATTGAATTGAATGGGTCTAGGATTGTAGCCCAGAAATCCTCCGCTTTCGTACCCCAGTTCCATATTATCTGAAAGGGGTTGTAAAAGTCACACCCCTCATTAGCAGCCCTCATTACCTTTGTCCAAACCCTCCTCTCCCCCCAAACCCAGCCATTTCCATTTGATTTAGGAACCTTATCCAAACCATTTCAGCAGCAAGATCCACAAACAGCTTTTTGTTTTTGTTTTAACTGGCCTGAGTGGAAAAAAGCCAGCAAAACCAAGGTTGCCATTCCGTCACTGCCACCACCCCGCAAAAAAACGAAAAATTTTAATTTCACAATCATAATATAATAATCCCTGTAGCGCCTGCCTCTAGAAACCTGTGCTATTTTTATTAACGCATCTGGAGTCACGCCTCTTTTGAATTATTATTTTTTAAAGAACAAATTGTGGGGTGTTTTTTTTTTAAGAACAAAGACGTTTTCTCTTATAGAAAAAGCAGAGAGAGAGAGAGAGAGAGAGAGAGAGAGAGAGAGAGAGAGAAGGCCATCAAATCTTGCATCTCTTGGTGTGCATATTTCTTCTCCATCAGACCAAGATTTGAACTGCAAAGGGCGGAGGGGGCGTGTCTGGAGGTGGATGTTGTGGAAAATGCAGTCACCTGCCTGCTGAGCAGCCACCCCCACACACCTAATTTGTTTCCCTGTGTAAACTAGTTTCTGGATAGTTAATGACATTTAATTATTATTTTTGGGTGTGTGTGTGCTTGTGTGAATAGGCAAACTGTCCTGGACAGTTAGTTAATCCAGCTTCTCTTACCCTTTCCCCATTTCAGCTCTGTGTGTGCACATATCTGCCTTAGCGAGTTGGGTTGGAGCCCAGGTCACACGGCCTCTTGGAAATTTTC
This sequence comes from Podarcis vaucheri, assembly GCF_965113315.1. Lineage (NCBI taxonomy): Eukaryota > Metazoa > Chordata > Lepidosauria > Squamata > Lacertidae > Podarcis > Podarcis vaucheri. The sequence continues at coordinate 58,876,390 of NC_138750.1, read as the reverse complement.
ACCCTGTTTTGTGGGCATGGAAACTTGGGGGACCAGTTCACCCCATTTTTCTCCAGAAATGGAGGAGAAACTGTCCCAACAGTTTCCATTTTGGGGTTTAGCAGGAAGGACTTTTTACAGAGCACATAAATTATGGAACCTGCTCTCACATGGAGCAGGGACGGACACCAACTTGAACGGCTTTTACAAGAGGATTTAGACAAATTCATGGATGAGGGGAGAGGGCTCTTGGGCTCAAATCCTGTTTGCAGCCCACCCACAATGGGCAGCTGCTTGGCCAATGTGAGAACAGGATACAGTGGTACCTCAGGTTAAGTACTTAATTCGTTCTGGAGGTCCGTTCTTAACCTGAAACTGTTCTTAACCTGAAGCTTTAGCTAATGGGGCCTCCCGCTGCTGCCGAGCCACCAGAGCACGATTTCTCTTCTCATCCTGAAGCAAAGCTCTTAACCTGAAGCCCTATTTCTGGGTTAGCAGAGTCTGTAACCTGAAGCGTATGTAACCTGAGGTAGCACTATACTGGAATGGATGGGCCACTGGCATTATCCAGCAGGCTACTCTTATGTTCTTATGTTCCCCTTCCAGCTGCATCCCATCTTGGCATCCCATGGCCATCATTTTGCATCATCTGTAATGCCCAGGACCCTGGCTTCATTTCTGGCATGGAGAGGGAAGGGGAATGGCCTCTGTCACCAAAACATGGTTGAGACTATTCAGAGTAAAAACCACAAAGTGGCCCTTTTTTTTGGGGGGGGGAATAAAAATACCATAAATGTTCTCAAGAAACACATTCTCTGAGAAGCTTCTTCTCAGCTCTACGCTGGTGGAAAGCTTAGGCCTTTGCACAAATCCTAGAGACTAAGGCTGTACCTAGCCCTTCCTCCCTTTGCCTTGAAGTAAGCTGCATAGGTCCTGATTTTAGGGACGCGGGTGGTGCTGTGGGTTAAACCACAGAGCCTAGGGCTTGCTGATCAGAAGGTCGGTGGTTCGAATCCCTGCGACAGGGTGAGCTCCCGTTGCTCAGTCCCTGCTCCTGCCAACCTAGCAGTTTGAAAGCACATCAAAGTGCAAGTAGATAAATAGGTACCGCTCCGGCAGGAAGGTAAATGGCGTTTCCATGCACTGCTCTAGTTCTCCAGAAGTGGCTTAGTCATGCTGGCCATATGACCCAGAAGCTGTACGCTGGCTCCCTCGGCCAATAAAGTGAGATGAGCGCCGCAACCCCAGAGTCAGCCACGACTGGACCTAATGGTCAGGGGTCCCTTTACCTTTAAGCTGCACTGAACTCAATAAGAGTTACTTTTGAGTAACCTTAGACTAGCATTAAACTCAGTGGGACAAGAGGAACTGTGCACAGGGTTTTATTTTGGCACAGCTGGATTAGTAGCGTTGAGTGCAGAATTAAGATCTGCTTTGTACCCAATATTTATTCATTCAGCAGCAGTAGATCCAGGAAACACACTGGATGTTGTTATGGCAGTCAGCGGTTTGCCCCCCTCCCCCAGCATTTTGTCCAGAAAGATTCAAACATTTTTCCTCTGAGGGATTCTAGGATTTGCCAGCAAGTCTTCTAGTAAGTAGCCAAGTTTCTCAAATAGCTCACCAGGGACCAGCCATCTCTGCTATGTCAAGAGATTTTGCTCAAAGTGAAAATTGTGAATTGAAATCTGCGGACTTTCCCCTATCAAAATACCTGAGGAATTTTGTGAGAAGCTCCTCCTCCCCCCAAAAAAAAGATGGAGGGAAGGGAAAGCAAGCATTAGAAGAGTCCTGTAGCTTCAGGCCAAAGGCCCATCTAGTCCTGTATCATGGTCTCACAGTGGCAAGCCATTCACCATGGATATTTTGTTAACCCTGTTGATGGGCTATTGCATGGAATAGTTAAATAGTTGATCTATTAGATTCACTCCTACAAGCTAAAGCGATGGCCAACAACTGGGGTAGCTTTAAAAGAAAACTTGACAAATCCACAGAGAATTCCCCCTCTGAGTTCTTCTAAACTATCAATTTGAACTGGGTACCACCTTTTGGAAAGGGATGCGGGTGGCGCTGTGGGTTAAACCACAGAGCCTAGAACTTGCCGCTCAGAAGGTCGGCGGTTTGAATCCCCATGACAGGGTGAGTTCCGTTGCTCGGTCCCTGCTCCTGCCAACCTAGCAGTTCGAAAGCACGTCAAAGTGCAAGTAGATAAATAGGTACCACTCCGGCGGGAAGGTAAACGTGTGCTGCTCTGGTTCGCCAGAAGCGGCTTAGTCCTGCTGGCCACATGACCCGGAAGCTGTACACAGGCTCCCTCGGCCAATAAGGCGAAATGAGCACCGCAACCCCAGAGTCGGCCACGACTGGACCTAATGGTCAGGGGTCCCTTTACCTACCACCTTTTGAAGGGAGGCAGCAGTGTGAGCTGCATGCACTGAGCCCGTTGCTGGGTGCATTGGTGGTGCTGGAGGCTCTTGTCAAAGCCTCCAGATTTGACCGTAGCATGGGAAACTCTGCAGCCAGGATCCGACACCGCAAAGAACCTTCTCTGGTTCTACCTTGACCCAGATTGTGGGCCAGGAGAAGAGCAAATGAAGGTGACTTGAGGGAACCCGATGACTGGAAGTGGTTCTCCATGGTTCCAGGACAGGGGTCTCTTGCAGCCCTACCTGGAGATACCACTGCTTGAACCCAGGACCATCAGCATGCAAGTCAGCTGCAGTAGCACTCAGCTACAGCCCTTCTCCATACAAGGAACATAGTGAACTGCCTTGCACCACCAGAATGTTGGTCCATCTTGCTCAGTATGGTCTGCACTGACCAGCAGCGGTTCTCTAGGGTCCCAGGACAGGAGTCTTTCCCAGCCCACCCTGGAGATGCCAGAGGTTGAACGGCCCTTACCTGAAGCATTCCCATCAAAGGTATGCATGAAGTTGAAGGAGTTAGAATCACTCTTTCTGGAACTATTTAAAACTGGATAGGACAAAGCCCTAAAGAATTTACAGTAGGAAACACGTCCCCGGGGAGAATGGAACGCATGAGCTCATCGTAAGCCTTCCACACTCTGTGCTCAGGTATGTGAGTCAGGGAAGGAAATGTCTTTTTAAGTTTATGGGAGCTGCAATGTTGTCACAAAGCACAGGCTAGGTAGGGATCACTGCAAGTGCCATACCTTTGTAAAGGGTGGTGGCTATGTTCTGCCTCCACTGTTGGAGGCAGCAATGAAATTCTGAGTTTCAGTTGCAAGAAACGGCAGGAGGGGTGTGTGTCCTTGCATTCATGTCCTGCTTGCAGGCTTCACATGGGCATCTGGTTCGTCACTGTGAGAACAGGATCCTGGACTAGACGGGCCACTGCTCTGACCCACCAAGGCTTTTCTCACATCCTTAGGAGAACAGCAATCCTCAAGGAAAGAAAGAACACAACATCTTTTCTGGAGATGTCTCTACATTGGTTCCTGTTCCTAGAATGCATGGTTTGAGTAACAAGCCTGCTGACCTGAAAAGGACTTTATGAGCCATAATAATAGCATTTACCAAACATTTCACAAGCACGTGTCGCCAAGGGGAAATCCTCTCTGAGTCACACTGCGTCATGTTTGGATGGCTGAGGTTTTTACTCCCACCAGGTGTGCAGGTGCTGGGGCACCTGAATGAGAATATGGCATTCCACGGTCCATCCACAGACACCGCTGGGATGTTTCTTAAGCTAGGCCTGTGCTTTGCTGAAAAACCTGGCTTCTGTTTTGTCGAAAGCTTCCTCCCTCCCCCCAAAGAGGCTTCCATTTTTCGGCCTCCTTTTTCAGGCACATAAGAATTTCTTTAGAGGGTTTTGAGTTCCCCTTATCATTGAAAGGCGAATTGGGGGTAGGGCTGCTAGACATCTGGAGCTGACCTGAAGCCTCCAAATTTGCCTGGCCCCCACCAGGTGGCAGAGGGAGGGCTTGGATCTCCAGGTGGACAGGAGTGTCTTTAAGTTTTAAAAAAATATTAAGAAGGCTATGCATACAACTTGCAAGCTTCAGACAATTATTCCATTGTCTCGGGGAGGTGGGATCTATCCTCTTCTGCTCCCTCTCCCAATTAACCTCCATCTCCAGGGCTCAGGGCTGGGAGGGAGAACAGAGGAAGAATCAGTACAGCTCATCCCCATAATATCTTTGGACTACTGCAATGCGCTCTACGTGGGGCTACCTTTGAAGGTGACCCAGAAACTACAACTAATCCAGAACGCGGCAGCTAGACTGGTGACTGGGAGCGGCCGCAGAGACCACATAACACCAGTCTTGAAAGACCTACATTGGCTCCCAGTACGTTTCCCAGCATAATTCAAAGTGTTGGTGCTGACCTTTAAAGCCCTAAACGGCCTCGGTCCAGTATACCTGAAGGAGCGTCTCCACCCCCATCGTTCTGCCAGGACACTGAGATCCAGTGCCAAGGGCCTTCTGGCAGTTCCCTCCCTGCGAGAAGCCAAGTTACAGGGAAGCAGGCAGAGGGCCTTCTCGGTAGTGGCGCCTTCCCTGTGGAACACCCTCCCACCAGATGTCAAAGAGAACAACAACTACCAGGCTTTTAAAAGACATCTGAAGGCAGCCCTGTTTCGGGAAGCTTTTAATGTTTGATGTATTATAGTATTTTAATATTCTTTTGGAAGCCGCCCAGAGTGGCTGGGTAAGCCCAGCCAGATGGGCGGGGTATAAATAATTTATTATTATTATTATTATTATTATTATTATTATTATTATTATTATTATATTTGGGGATGCCCCTAGGTCTCATGTTTGTGCCCTGAAATTTGAGGGTCTGGGATGCTCCTGAGCAACGCTAATGGGGGGTGGTGTGTAGTATAAGCTGCCTTATAATAATTCAGACTATTGGTCCATCTAGTTCAGTATTGTTTTCACTGAGTGGCAGTGACTCTTCAGAGTTCCAGACAACGGTACCTAAAAATGCTACCCGGAGATGCTGGGGCTTGAACCTAGGACCTTCTGCATGGACATCAGATGCTCTACTACTGAGCTACAGTCCTTCCCAATGTGTTTGTTTGGTCAACCAGCAATGTCTGGAGGGTTCTCCATTCCTCCGGTACAAAAAAAATTGCCAGCTCTCTGCAGCCTCCCTGCCTGCCTAATCTGGAAAAGCCCCAGGGTAGGAGTTATGTAGTAATGTCTTTCCATTTTCTTTAATGGAAGTACAGGCACCCAGTAAGGCTGCTGAGTGCAGATGATTTGTAGAATGCAAGGAAGGACACTCGCAAACACCCCACATCCATATTATGGGGCCCAGAATGGAGCTATACAAACATACAGACACAGGGACATTGCAGTGAGAACAAAACCTGTCCTTTGCCTCTGAATATGAAGTGTAGCAGGCACCTTGCATTCTATGCCAGGGGGTGTCTGCGTCACACAGTCCTGCCCATCAGAGTGACAGGCATTTCACTAACTGAAACTGCAAAGGCATGACTGCAACGAAGGCTTTGTGTGTTGCTCTTTTCCGACAGTGTGGAGCTAAATGCTGGCATCATCTTCCAGTGTGGAATGAAAAGCGGTTAATAGCTGTCTTCAGTTGATGTTGGCAAGCAGACAGAGTGGGCCACCTCCATCGCTATTATGATATCAGCTTAGCTCTAACAAAGTCATATTAAGTTACAGCACGGAGGTGTCTGTGCCAAGGAGCGAGCTACTGATATACGCCATTAATTTGTGGGTTTTCCTCCACATTCTGGCGCTGCCGAAACCTAGTGTTCCTAAGGGCCTCCACAAAGCAGTTTGCCACACTGGGTGGTTGGGCCTTCCTGTCCCCTCCAAGAAGCAAAGCAGAGAAACAAAAATTAAAAGTAAAATGCTATGAGGAGACCAAACCCACCCCACCATTTATGATTGAGAAGCTGAATGTTGGCAGATTCAGAACATATAAAAGAAAGTATTTCTTCATGCAGTGCATTGTTAAACTATGGAACTTGCTTCCACAAGAAGCAGTGATGGGCACCAATTTGGATGGCTTTAAAAGAGGACTGGACAAATTCATGGCGGAGAAAGCTATGGAAGGTTGCTAGCAGTGCCAGATTTATGTATAGGCTAAGTAGGCTGAAGTCTAGGGCCTTAGATGCACTTTCTTTAAGAGATAAGTTTAGGATAAAATCCTTTATTCCTATATTAGATGCACTTGAAGCCAATTTAAAAAGAAGTACTGTGTACAGTGATGTTGCACAATTGTTTTCCATTCTTGCTACTCTGAAAGCATCTAAGCAAGAAATTTAGCAAGGTGTTGAACTGTTGATGGAAACATACCCAGAAGATATGGACCTAAAACTTATTTAACTTTGCACTTTCACCTGTACGTGAGACAAAGCCATAGGCTTACAGCAGACCACTCTCTGTCCCATACAGACCTTTATAAAATTATATACAAGAAAAAAATTCAGGTGGCCTTTCCTAACGTGGAAGCAATCTTGCGGCTATTTCTTAGCTTTATGGTCACTAACTGCTCAGGAGAGAGGAGTTTTTCAAGACTCAAAAGAATTAAAAATGAATTAAGGGCCACGATGTAATGAAGATGAAGGTGTGGAGGACTCCAGATGTTGCTGAACTACAGTTCCCATCAGCCCCAGCAAGCATGATCAGTAGCCAGGGATTATGGGGGTTGTAATTCAGCAACATCAGGAAAGCTGAAGTCCACATCTAGGGTATCTCTTCTGCTTCTCTCCTCCTAAGTGCAGTTATCTCCAAAGCATGGCCTCATGCAAGTTAATGGAATGGTGAAATTGACTAAACCAGACAAGTTTGGTCTAGGCAATTTCATGCATCAGGGGAAATTCAAGTTTGCTGAACATCCTCTACAGCTTGAACAATCCACACAAGTGTGGATATGAGGATCAGTGAACTATACTAATTATTGTAATTGTGAAACTAGAAGATTACTGGTGTAAGGGCAATTTCCATGAGTGCTATGTGTAGTTGAGTGCATTGTAATGTTGCGAAAACAACTCTCATTGATGTCTAATGTCCAGTCAAGTGCAGTAATACAGGTGCATAAATTTTTGTGTGTGTGTTCAGGACACTCCAAATGTTCCCAGAAAGAAGCGTCTCATGAAAGATATAGCAATCTGCTGTGGGCAAAAATCCAGTTTGATTGGTAGAGGTCAAGGGTCTTTGAGTGACCTTGCATGACCTCAGTGACTTACTTTCCACCTTCTGTTTCCTGCTTGGATTATCCACCTTTCCCCAAACTGCTTCTATATAGCTGGGCTTTGGTTTCTATCTTCCCTTTAACTCAAAGACTCTCTGTTGAAGAAAAGGGTGATATGGATCCTCTATTCCATATCACTTTCTAACACCTCTATACTGCTGTCTGTGCTGTTATCTGGACAAAAAGATTGGAACAGGGGAGGTGTTGTGTGGATTTGAGTGGCTAAGCTTAATAGACCTGATCTATCAGCTGTATGATTCCTTAGAGCTGCTGCAGATAGTGGCAAAGACAGTAAACTAAGAGATTCTGAATTCTAATCTCAGGGACTCAGAAGATGGTCTTAGAACAACCTTGACTCAACCTCCCAGCCTCAACCTCCCAGCTGCAGTATGCTACTGGCTGACCTGCCAGGGTGATTTGTGTTTGTAAGGATTACCAAAAGAATATGTGTGAAGTGCTCTGAAAACATTCAAGTATTAGATAGGTAAAAGGTAAAGGGACCTCTGACCATCAGGTCCAGTTGTGACCGACTCTGGGATTGCGGCACTCATCTCGCTTTATTGGCCGAGGGAGCCGGCGTACAGCTTCTGGGTCATGTGGCCAGCATGACTAAGCCGCTTCTGGTGAACCAGAGCAGCGCACGGAAACACTGTTTACCTTCCCGCCGGAGTGGTACCTATTTATCTACTTGCACTTTGATGTGCTTTCAAACTGCTAGGTTGGCAGGAGCAGGGGCCGAGCAACGGGAACTCACCCCGTCGTGGGGATTCAAACTGCCGACCTTCTGATTGGCAAGTCCTAGGCTCTGTGGTTTGACCCACAGCGCCACCCACGTCCCTTCTCAAGTATTAGATAGATGCCAAGTGTTATTAATTAAAATACTGTGCCCTCCAAAAGCGGGATTCTATCAGGGCCAGGCCACCCATGAGGCAAGATGAGTTGACTGCCTTATGCAGCAGGATCCATAGGAGCATCAGATCCTAATGTATCTCTTTTAGTTTCCCCTGCCATTGTTCCTGATGTAGATCTTCACACACTCCTTCTTTCCTGGCGGGAAGGGGCCCCCATTTTGTGATTGGGCTGTCCCTGAATTCTACTCCCTGTGTACACACTGCAGCTTAAACAATTTACCGTATTTTTCGCTCCATAGGACGCACCGGACCATAGGAGGGGGAGAACAGGGGAAATTTTTTTTTCTTGTTCTCCCCCTCTAAAACAAGGTGCGTTCAAGGTACATTCACCAGAGCTTGTGGGGCTGGCGGTGGGGCGAAGCGCTGCTTTCCCCCACTGCCAGCCTCAAAGATCCCTGAAGCCTTTGGAGCGCAGCGCCCCGCTGCCCTAGAGAGGTTTGCACGTAGCCGTCCCCAAGCTAGAGCAGCAAGACGGAGCCCTCCGTCTCGCTGTTCTGGCTTGGGAACAGCCTTGCTAGCTTCTGCAGGACAGCGGGGTGAAGGCACCCCGCTGCCCTGGAGAGGTTTGCGCGCAGCCATCCCCAAGCTAGAGCAGCGAGAGGGAGCGCCTTGCAGTGCTCCGTCTTCCTGTTCTGGCTTTGGGCTTAGCGGCGCAGCCTGCATTCGCTCTATAGGACGCACACACATTTCCCCTTAATTTTTGGAGGGGGAAATGTGCGTCCTATAGAACGAAAAATACGGTACATACATTTCCTTAACTTGTGTAATATCTGCAGCTTCTGGTAGATTTTTTTTTGGGGGGGAGACATAAGGAACACAGGTCACAGAAGCCTCATTTTCCAAGCACTTCACTCTCTATCGTTCCAGAGACTATCACAGCCATTGCCAAGACACTTTAAAGTTTACAGTAAGCATAAGGAAACATAATGCTTCTGGATCAGGCCAGTGTCCTACCTAGCCTAGCATCCTGTTCTCACAGTGGCCAACAAGATGCCAATTATGGGAAGCCTGCAGGCAGGAACTGAGGTTTCCAGCAAGTGAGATTCAGAAGCTTCCCTGCCTCCATTTGTGGAGGCAATCACAGCCCTCAGAGCTTCTCTGCATGTATTTTCAGGGAATCCTGAATCTTTTGTGAAACAGTTTTTGGACTGAATACAAATTTCTGCGGGATGCGGGTGGCGCTGTGGGTTAAACCACAGAGCCTAGGACTTGCCGATCAGAAGGTCGGCGGTTCGAATCCCCGCGATGGGGTGAGCTCCCGTTGCTCGGTCCCTGCTCCTGCCCACCTAGCAGTTCGAAAGCATGTCAAAGGGCAAGTAGATACATAGGTACCACTCCAGCAGGAAGGTAAACGGTGTTTCCGTGTGCTGCTCTGGTTCGCCAGAAGTGGCTTAGTCCTGCTGGCCACATGACCCGGAAGCTGTACGCCGGCACCCTTGGCCAATAAAGCGAGATGAGTGCCGCAACTCCAGAGTTGGCCACGACTGGACCTAATAGTTAGGGGTCCCTTTACCTTTACCTTACTGATTTCTGCAAGGAGATCATTGCTGCATTTTCTTGCAATGCATAGATCATGTAAACAACAGACAAGCCACCCCCAATGCTATATTACATGCAACGAAATCCCATTTATACTCTCTCCCGATGTTTGTGAGAGAGTGAGTATAACTTGCACCCGACCTGTGTTTGTGATCTATCATGTGATGGTTTGGCTGAGCTACACATATTTTGCTCTTTGAAATTCCTCATCCCCTCTGGCCTTGCTTTCAGCACCTTGAACTCCCTCCAGTCTGTCTGCACCTATCTGGCAACAACACAAACGCGGAGTCAAATGCAACCATCCCAGGTGCAAAAATCCTTAACTACAAAGCTCGGGGGCCTCTGTCCTGGTCTACGAAGGGCCTCTTAGAAGCTGCAGGGGGGAATTCTGGTGGGCAAAAACCTGGGCTGTTGTATTTAATGCTGCACAAGATACTTCATCTGCAATGGAAGCTCTCTTCTGTGGCAGGGATGGGGGAATCTGTGGTCCTCCGGCTCACACTCACCAGTCCCAGACAGCATAGCTAACGGTCAGGGATGTTGGGAGCTGACCTCCAGCAACATCTTCTCCACCACTGCTTTGTTCTTTGAGCCATGGTGGTTGGTTGGTTGGGTGGGTGGGTGTGGTGTGGCTGGGCCAATCAGGGCCCACCACATTTTAAGCTGTAGCCACTATTGTGACTTTTTATTTTATCCATTATGAGTAGGGTTGAGTAGGGAGAATTCCAGAGGAAACAGAAAAACAGGAGCCCAAATTGCCAGTGTTTGGTTATTGACCCCATGTCTGGAATGGAAATCAATCTGTTGTTGTCGCCTTCCATCCACAAGCAATATTTAATTGATTACATCCTCTGCCCCATTTACACTGGGCTTCCCTTGCCTTGAAAACTAATGGAGTGGAATAATGTAATGACAATGTTAAGTTACATGATTTTGCTGCAATGGACAGCACAATGAATTGACCTAGTTTTTTTGATGAAAGGTGAATTGCAGGAGAACAGAAACCCCGCTGCAGGCATGTGGTGAATGCAGGGCAGAATGGAAAATGTTGCTTTCTTACATCTCTAGTCATCCATGTTTATTGCCATCATCAATAGCTCTTGTGAGGGTGAGCCCCCTAGTTTAATTATGCGCTATGTAAATAGGTACTTTCTTTGATTGTTCCTTCCAACATTCATCTTCACTGGGTGCAAGTATAGTGGGGGAGGGAGGAAAAAAATCAATGGAGGAAAGAATCATGTTGTTGTTGTTGTTGTTGTTGTACTATTTATATAGCAACTTGTTGTTGTACTATTTATATAGCACCATCCGTGCTCATTGTGCTTTACATACAACACGTCCATGAGGACAAAGGGGTTGGTAGAAATATGCCTATGGGGCACAGAACCCGAATTGTTTTATTTATTTATTTTTAAATTCATATCCCGCTTTTCATCATGTAGGCCTCAAAGCAGCTTTCAACAATAAAATAAGCAACATATAAAATTTAAAACATAAATAGAACTTTCAATATTTAAAACCTCATTTTTTATATTTTTTAAAATGTAAACATCTGAGAAGCATGCAGGGTGCAAAGGCCTCCTGAAAGAAAACAGTTTTGACCAGGTATCTGAAACTTACTAGGGATAGTGTCTAACATGGGGGGGGGGACTTCTGTAGAGCTGGGCCCCAAGTGTTTCTGGGTGTGTAATGAATTTATGGGGAAATTTGGGAAATCAATTTAATTTCAGAAATTTTTAAGAGATGATTTGTGGGGGCTAGTGAAATGGGGTGAAACGAAGAGGAATTGAATTCTTTTGAGGCCACATCTGTTGGGAATTAATTGGGAGTAAATGAATGGAGGAAGAATTCTGTCAGGGTGGGATGCAACCGAACTGAAGAATTTATCTGATTTGGATAGGTAAATTACTTGGGTTACATTTGTATTATCAATACGTGTGTGTTTATAAGCATATGCCAGTTGTATGCACATTTGTATCAATCAGCCCATGCCCTGAATCTTTTAAGTAGTAATACTCTTTCCCAATGAGCTTACAATCTAAAATTAGAGACAGGGTCGTGGGTGTACACCGAAATGGAGGGAGGGGGAGGGGAGGCAGGGGTAAACATCAGGGAAGCAATGCATGGTTGTATCAGTTGAACATGCTTTTAAAGGGTTCATCCACACTTCCACTTTTGTTGTGACAAGAAAGTATGGGTCCAAGCAGTTTCTCCCTTGCTCTGTTCGTTTCAAAGGGAAAACCCACTCTTTAACATTAGATCGGAACAAATGGCAATCTGGGGAAAACCTAAATTGCCATTTTCTCCGGTTGAGCGCTAAAGAGCAGTTTCCCCTGGGGAAAAGCAGCAGGACAAGTGGACGTGTGGATAAGCCAAAGTTTAGGAAATTTGCAGGCGGATGCAGAAATGTCATGGAACTTAAGACTGTAAGAATGAGAAACTGAGAGAAACAGAAACTGACAGATTTGTCCATCCGGATTCACAACCAGTGAATAGCTTCCTTCAGGGAAAGGGTTTCCTTGGGAGAAGATCCAATTTCCAGGCAGATATGAAACTCAGGACTTTTAATTTCAAACAATAAACCTGCAAGGTATCCATCATGGACATAGTTTGGGAGCCGCTGGAGATGAACTGCAGGCAGAGCATCAAGGCCACCGCAGAGAGGGAATTTCACAAGAGGTTGCTCTTTGGAAATTTCCAATCCAAAGTTTAAAGCACCTGGGGACCTGGTCTCTCAGTGAAGCATCCAAATAATTTTGGGTGCTTATCTCAAAATGCCCCAAACTTCATTGACTTTCATCATTTGATCTTTGCAAAAGGACCCAAAGGGAGAAATAACTGCATTGACAGAAGACAGAAAACTCTCATGAATGGCAAGATTTTGCTACAGGCTGTTTCTATCCTTTTCAAAAATCCATATCAGATAGATAACAATAAAGGACACATATTTTAGCTCAGGTGATCAGCCTTACAGTTCAGGTGGTTATCAAATTATCTGGCTGCATTTCACATGTCTGTGGGCCCATCACACATGGAGAGGAGCTGGAGTTCTATGATTTGGCATCTGCAGCTTTCTTGCTGAAAGCTGGTAACTAGGCTTCTAGCCTCCAGTGTGTTTCTTGAGTTTGGGAAGAATTAAAACTTGTAATAATTGTTGTAAAAATCTCAGAAGAGCTTTTTCTGACGAGATCTTTAACTCTACTCCTGTTGGGGGATTGTCCCATGTTCAGAAGGATGTGGCACAATGACAGACTGAAGTTAAGATGTTCTGGCTCACTGTATGAAGTCCATGATCATCCCTGCCTAGGTGTGTCTGGCACCTTCATTGTATAGCTGTTGTCGTATATGCTGAAGATGTGCCTCTTTACCCTGGATATCACATTCACACCATACATTTAAATGATGTGGCTTCCCTGAGAGAAGCCTGCAAACTCTAGTTTACCCTTCACAGAGCTACAATTCCCAGCACCTTTAACAAATGACAGTTTCCAGGATTTTACGGGGATGCAGTGCTTTAAACATGCTATAGATGTGTGTGTGTGTATTTTTAGTGGCTTATTTTTAATGAACTCCAGAGTTTAACTATGTGCTGTGTGAATAGATGCTTTTTCTTGCCTCTCTTGAATTTTTCAGCATGTGTTATTTTAAAAAGGTAAAGGACCCCTGACAGTTAAGTCCAGTCACGAACGACTCTGGGGTTGCAGTGCTCATCTTGCTTTACTGGCCGAGGGAGCCGGCGTTTATCCGCAGACAGTTTTTCTGGGCCATGTGGCCAGCATGACTAAGCCGCTTTTGGTGAAACCAGAGCAGCACACGGAAACGCCGTTTACCTTCCTACCAGGGCGGTACCTATTTATCTACTTGCACTTTGACATGCTTTCGAACTGCTAGGTTGGCAGGAGCTGGGACTGAGCAACGGGAGCTCACTCCGTCACGGGGATTCGAACCGCCGACCTTCCGATCGGCAAACCCTAGGCTCAGTGGTTTAGACCACAGCGCCACTCGCGTCCCTCATGTGTTATTTTAGTTAGCTGCAATACCAGTAGGCTGGCCATGTGTCCTTCATTAGAGGAGCAGTCTCTACCTACATTAAAAGTCTGGCAAGAGGACATTATAATGATGGGGTGGGATTGAGTTGTCTCACTCTAAATGCTGAACACTGATTGTGGCCCTTTTATAAAAAGAAACAGTCTGGAAAGGGCTTATATGGCTGGAAGCTATGGGGAGGCTTATCCAACGCTCATCTGGGCAGCTATTTATGACAGGACATGCTTACTGGATCATTCCGCTTATCTTAACGCTTTGCCGCCACCGCCGCCCCCCCAAGGATGTTTTGCGGGGAGGGGGGCAGTTGTTGATTGCATACTGTGGTACCTCGGGTTAAGTACTTAATTCATTCCGGAGGTCCGTTCTTAACCTGAAACTGTTCTTAACCTGAAGCACCACTTTAGCTAATGGGGCCTCCTGCTGTCACCGTGCCGCTGGAGCACAATTTCTGTTCTCTCTCTTTCTTTCTTTTAAATAATATTTATTACTTTTCCAAAAATTTAAACACTAAAAGACAATACAATGCAATACATTAAACTAACAAAACAAAACAAAAACAATAAAATAGATCAAACAATTTCATTATCCCATCTTTCATTCACTTATTTCCACGACCTCCTCACACCTCCCTTTTTGTATTCCACTTCTGTTAATTATTTCAGCAATTCCTTTCCATCTTCCTCTGTTTTCTATCCTATAATTATCTTAACTCATTCTAACCTTATTTTTTCCTTTAATACTCTATTAATCTATTTATACTTAATTCCTTATAACGTTTCTACTAAAGCCATATAACTTCATTCCAATATTTTTCTAACATTCATTAATTTTACAGTATTTCTGTAAATAGTCTTTAAACTTTTTCCAGTCTTCTTCCACCGACTCTTCTCCCTGGTCTCGGATTCTGCTAGTCATCTCCGCCAGTTCCATATAGTCCATCAACTTCATCTGCCATTCTTCCTGGGTGGGTAAATCTTGTGTCTTCCAGTACTTCGCGATGACACGATTTCTGTTCTCATCCTGAAGCAAAGTTCTTAACCTGAAGCACTATTTCTGGGTTAGCGGAGTCTGTAACCTGAAGCGTATGTAACCTGAGGCATCACTGTACATTGGGAGCTCAGTTCATGATGCTGTGTGGTGCTTGAGCACGGATCCTGGAGATCTGAGCTGGGAAGAGGAGAGAGGGAGTCTGGGTCAGGAGAAAGTAGTAAGGGTTTGTTGAGGCCAGAGGTAATCTGGAACTAGGGGTGAGGAGAAATATGATTCCGTTTACATTTAAAGGTGAACCTGCTGAATTCACCCTTTCCAAAGCAGCCATCCTTCAAAATCCACACTTTGCTGAATTTTGCAACGCAGTTCTCTGGGCAAGTAATGTGTACAAAAATGCATCTGGAAGTGTCCATTAAAATGAGTAACTGAAAGGAAACATTATTTTAAGGAAATTGCTTTGTGTGAATGTGACTATTAGGCAGAACTGCATACAAAGGAGGAGAAATCCACACTAAAATACTGATGAATTTTCGTGAGGACTTTTTAAAAATGTAGACTGATGAAGAAATATGAATAACTGAAGTTTAGAAACTGAAAATAAAGCAATCTAATGGATGGTGCAGGGAATCCTGCAAAATCCATGTCAATGGAGCTCCACCAATGTAAGCAAATGTATGATTTGCACAAGTTGCTTAATTTCAATCAACGTCTGGGCTGAATGGTTGATTAATATGCCCGTTAACAGAATAATCAGTTGTTCAGTTGATTACATCGAAATATATCTGCCAGCACTTCAATTAACATGTCTTTTAAGCACAACTAAAGAAGAATAGGAACTTTCCCTTGATTTCCAAACTTCAGACTATAAGTGCCAATAATTATGGAGCCAAAACAGCACCATCCCAAGCACAAGAGAAAGAAATCGGCGGAACAGAAGTAAAAAACCAAAAAGATTTTTTTTAAAAAAAATTAGAATCTTAAGCGGGTGGGTGGGGGATTGCCAAGACAGAGCAGTGAGGATTGAAAGTGCTGAGTGGCCACAGAACACTGTCCCACCTGTAACTTACAATTTACTAAGTAAATCCTACTGCTCAGTGGTCACATGCACACCATATATTTAAGGCACATTTGAAACACATCCCTTCCCAAAGAATACTGTGCACTGCAGTTTATCCTTCACAGACCTACAATCCCCAGCACACTTAACAAACTACAGTTCCCATGAATCTTTGTGTAGATGTGACCAGTGTTAGGGATGTGGGTGGCGCTGTGGTCTAAACCACTGAGCCTCTTGGGCTTGCCGATCAGAAGGTTGGCGGTTCGAATCTGCACAACGGAGTGAGCTCCTGTTGCTCTGTCCCAGCTGCTGCCTACCTAGCAGTTCGAAAGCATACTAGTGCAAGTAGATAAATAGGTACCACTGTGGCGGGAAGGTAAACGGCATTTCCGTGCGCTCTGGTTTCCGTCACGGTGTTGCGTTGCACCAGAAGCGGTTTAATCATGCTGGCCACATGACTTGGAAAGCTGTCTGTGGACAAACGCCAGCTCCCTTGGCCTGAAAGAGAGATGAGCGCCACAGCCCATAGTAGCCTTTGACTGGACTTAACCATCTAGGAGTCCTTTACCTTTAACCCTTAGGTTAGAATCCATCTCACTGATGGGGTAGATCTCTCTCTTGAAATCATACAGTTGGAGAGACCCTCTGGGTCATCTAGTCCAACCCTCTGAAATGCAGGAATCTCAACTAAAGCATCCATGACAGATGGCCATCCAACCTCTGCTTAAAAACCTCCAAGGAAGGAGAGTCCATCACCTTCCAAGGTAGTCTCTTCCACTGTCAAACAGCTCTTACCATCAGAAAGTTCTTCGTGATGTTTAGTTGACATCTCCGTTCTTGTAACTTGAAGCCATTGGTTCACATTCTACCCTCTAGAGCAGGAGAAAAGAAGTTTGGTCCATGTTCCATGTGACAGTCCTTTAGATATCTGAAGTTGTTAGTTTGGGCTCAGTTCTCCAATCTGTTAAGGTCATTCTGAATCCTGATTCAGTCTTCTGCAGCATTGGCTACTATTCCTAGTTTGGTGTCATCTGCAGATTTGATGAGCATTCTCTGAATTCCTTTGTCACATTTAGAAAGGTGTTGAACAGCAATAGGCCCAGGACAGAACCCTGTAGCACCGCACTTATCTCTTTTTTCCCAGGATGATGAGGAACTATTTGGGTTTGATCAGTCAACCAGCTTACAGTTATCTCATCCAGCCAACATTTTACAATTCTATGCAAAAAAAATACATTTGGGTACTTCATCAAAAGCCTTACTGAAATCAAGATATACTATATCCACAGCATTCCCCTGATCCACCAAATTTGTAACTCTATCAAAAAAAGAATGACTTATTTTTGACCCATGATGGATCTTAGTAATCTCAGCATACTTTTCTAAGTGCTCGCAGACTGACAGTTTAATTATCTGTTCTAGAACCCTTCCTCGTATTAATGTCAAGCTTTAGTCAGTGGTTATCTGAGTCTTCTTTTTCTCCTTTCTGAAGCTGGGGTCCACATTTGCGCACTCCAGTCTACAAGGAGTGTTCTCCAAGAAATTATAGGCACAGGATCTGAGATTACATCTGCAAGCTCCTTTAGTACCTTTGGGTGCAGCTCACCAGCCCCTGGACATCTGAATTCATTTAAAGTAGCTAGGTGTTCCCTTACCATCTCTTTTTCTATCTTGGGCTGCAGCTCCATCCTTGCTTAGTTTATTCTGTTATCACCAGGTTGGGCACCGCTTTCTCTCTCTCTGTGCATTCAAATTTTATTTTGCATGGAGTGCCCCCCCCCGGGCAGTCTGAAATGGTGTAATCGACCCTCAGCTGTTGTTCTTCTCCATGAAAACTAGGAGGGCCACCCAAATCCCTGACCCTCCTTGCTGGGGTTGGAAGCACTGACCCAGCTTTCATAGAATCATAGCCAGAAGATCAGTAGTAGTGAGCAAATGTTCAGGAGAAACAGCTTGCCCACAGCTCCCATTTTTCCTGCAGACCCAGGAGGATGTTGTGTGTGTTCCAGGTAAGGATCAGCAGATCTGTCACTTTCACTCAGTTCCTCCTTTTTCCACTCTTGAGTTCAGTTCCCCACATTTCCACATCAGTTTTGTTTTGCTTTTAAGATGGTCAAGTCCTCACATTATGGAAAACAGGTACAGGGCTCCAGCTACTGTTTGAGCATAAATATAGAATTGCGTCCTTCTTCTGTTGTGGTTTACAAGGGATATCCTAAGGGACAGACATACACATGCTAAATGGGCAAGTGTGGTTGACCTGTCAAGGATGGGGAATCTGTACCCCTCCATATGTTACTGGACTACAACTTCCATCATCCCTGACCATTGACCATGATGGCTGCTGGGATATGTAGTCCGAGACAACATCTGGATTGCCACGGTTCCCCAAGCCTTCAGTATCTCAACAAGGGTGGGGAAACTGGAAGAAAGGGCATCCGAATAGAGCTATAACAAGTGGGAACACTACTGAAAAGACACCAAACATTATTGAGGTTTAAGAAATGATGCATGCTGTGCGGGAATTGGATAATAGTGTTTCTCCACATCTCAAAATGCTAGAATTCAGGAGGATCAGCTGATGGAACAGATTCAGAAGCAGAAGTGGGACAAAAATAACCAGAAAAATCAACCAGAAAATCTGTGGCCTAAAAAGTTATGAGATTTCAACAGGAAATTATGAGATGTGCACTGATTGGAAATGAAGCCATGGGACTGCCGCAAACCTGCAAGTATTATTGAAAATGGGATGCATGTGATTGCCCTGATAGCATCATGAGCACAAATCATCATGAATGAGCAATTAAAAAGACACCTGGAGGGACTCTTAGTTGCTTTTAAAGGGGGGTTAGAGACATGAATGGTGGAGAAAAGGTCAACTGTCAGATATTAGCTGTGAAATAGAACCTCCATGTTTTGGGGCATGATACCTCTGATGGCCTGATGTTAGGGGCAAAACAACAGAAGACATCTATTCCTTTATGCCCTGCTTTGAGAACATCCTAGAAGCATGTGACCAGTAGCTGCTATAGGGAGCAGGACACTGGGCTTGATCTCATTCTGGCTTTGCTCCGTCAATGATGCTGAGGTTCTCCAAGCCCTTGGAACCACCACTTTCCAAGCCCAGAACGCCATAGGGCTTCCTCCACAGGCCCGTTGTGCAAGGATGTTACAACCTCTGCACAGCCGCCGCTCACCTGGATGTCTCTCCCTTTTTTTTTGCTCACTGTGGCTTTTTCCTGTGTGCTCCAGATAAATAGCTTGGGGTGAAGGCCTGCTGCTGTACATTCTTTATTAAGCAAAAAGAAAAAATGCTGTCAAAGTAAGGAGGCAAAATCTGTGGCCCGGGGCACCATGTGCAAAGGAAAGCGTCTCCGATCCTTTGCACGGGCTTGTTTGAAATATGCAGCAACAGCAGCCGAAGTAGCTGTCTTCTGCTTGGAAGGAAAGCGGGGGAGGTGGGGAGAATCATCCAGTTTGGTCAAGCAAGCAGATCAGCATGGAGGTGAATGGGGGTGCCATGCCTGGCATTTAGCAGGACAGTCTTAAACACACCTAAGTACATATCCACGTCTCAAAATGCTAGAACTCAGGAGGATCAGCTGATGAAACAGATTCAGAAACAGAAGTGGGACAAAAACAACCAGAAAAATCAGAAAAATAAAACCAGGAAAATCAGCTAGAAAATCTGTGGCCTAAAAAGTTACGAGATTTCAACAGGAAATTATGAGATGTGCACTGATTGGAAATGAAGCCATGTGACTGCCGTGGATATCCAAGTGTGTGTGTGATATGTATATATTATATCTTATATATATTTATATGCACACATATGCTCTGTGTGTATGTATATGTGTGTGTATAATACTTGGGACTGCTCCTCTGCTCACCAACCCACTCGCCCCACCATTCCTCCCAAATTAACCCCCTAGAGATTCTCTCCTCCCACTCTTAAGCAACCATTAAGTTCACTTTTTACCTTCCCAACTCCATTTCTTCATGAAAATCCAGGTTTGATGCAGCAGTGCAAATCCTCCAATGGGAGCTGTGCAATGTATAGTGAAAAAGGTACGCATATGGCTTAGGTCTCCTTCACACATCACCATAGCAGAGCTGCTTCTGACCTCCCCATGACGTTGTCTCCAGCCACCCCACAGATGTTTAAAAGCAACAGAACCACATAGGATGAAAGGAGCCAGTTGTGTGGGTCCTTCCCACATGAAAGAGAGGGTGGTGATTGGTAGGAAGAGCCCAACTGAACCCAACTCACACCTGTGGCCAACTGAGCCCAACTCACCCCTGCAGCCCATAGCTTCTTTGGTGGCGGCAGATGGGAAAAGGCTATGGGGAAGTGGGGAAGCCTAGAAAAGTGAGGGGGCACTTATTCCATTGTAGTTTTCAGGATCAACGGAGCAGTCTCTTGACTTTATCTTCATCAGTGACGGGGACGCTAAAGAGGGGACTAGTTATAGCTCAGTGGGTGGAGCACATGCCTTGCATGTCTCCCAACTTTAATCCCTGGCATTAACCATAACTACATTTAGAGTAGAAAATGCTGGGCTAGATCGTGGCTGGAGAACTTCAAATGCGGCCCTCCAAATGCGGCCCTGTCTGCCTGAATCTCGGGACTGTGTCCCCAGGCCACACACACTCCCCCTTGAGACTATCCTTGGACAATTTTGCCAAAGTAAAATGTGTCCCTGAACTCTGATACTGTCTTAGGTTGCTCCCTGTGTTGAAGTTGAGAGTCATGGGCATGTCTAACTGGATTTTATTAGGCTGTTTTGGTTATGCTCAAAATAAAAAAAAAATCCTTCCAGTAGCACCTTAAAGACCAACTAAGTTAGTTCTTGGATACCAAGAACTAACTTAGTTGGTCTTTAAGGTGCTACTGGAAGGGATTTTTTTATTTTGACTATGGCAGACACACCAAGAACTAACTTAGTTGGTCTTTAAGGTGCTACTGGAAGGGATTTTTTTATTTTGACTATGGCAGACACACCAAGAACTAACTTAGTTGGTCTTTAAGGTGCTACTGGAAGGGATTTTTTTATTTTGACTATGGCAGACACACCAAGAACTAACTTAGTTGGTCTTTAAGGTGCTACTGGAAGGATTTTTTTTTTATTTTGACTATGGCAGACACACCAAGAACTAACTTAGTTGGTCTTTAAGGTGCTACTGGAAGGGATTTTTTTATTTTGACTATGGCAGACACACCAAGAACTAACTTAGTTGGTCTTTAAGGTGCTACTGGAAGGGATTTTTTTATTTTGACTATGGCAGACACACCAAGAACTAACTTAGTTGGTCTTTAAGGTGCTACTGGAAGGATTTTTTTTTTATTTTGACTATGGCAGACACACCAAGAACTAACTTAGTTGGTCTTTAAGGTGCTACTGGAAGGATTTTTTTTTTATTTTGACTATGGCAGACACACCAAGAACTAACTTAGTTGGTCTTTAAGGTGCTACTGGAAGGGATTTTTTTATTTTGACTATGGCAGACACACCAAGAACTAACTTAGTTGGTCTTTAAGGTGCTACTGGAAGGGATTTTTTTATTTTGACTATGGCAGACACACCAAGAACTAACTTAGTTGGTCTTTAAGGTGCTACTGGAAGGAATTTTTTTATTTTGACTATGGCAGACCAACACGGCTACCTATCTGTAATTGGTTATGCTCAGAGAATGATATGGCATCTTCCTGTGTGATATCAAGATTTAGCCTTGCAGAGGCCCTTGGCTTCTAAATTCCAGCCCCAACCTTACTTCTGAGTATAGAACCTCAGGTCAGGGGGGAATGAATGTGCTGCCCTAGACCTCTGTACTGGGCCCAGATCCCCTCAACGACCTGAGTGTTTCTCTCTTGCTGGAATGTGTTGTTGAACTCTGACAATGTCTCTTGTTCCCCTGGATGGGGGACGGAGAGGGGTGTGTGAGGTAGAAACTAGCCTAGTGTACAAAGGAAAAATTCGCGTCCATTACTCTACCCACTTTTGCCTCTGGCCCTGCTTACCACTGACCTGTGGCCCTCAGAAGATTGCCCAGAAAGAAATGTGGTCCTCAGGGTGAAAAAGCCTGTCTGCCCCTGCTCTAATGGCTGCCTACAGCTTAGTCCTTATCGGCATGAGGCACGGCCAATCCAAAGCCTTCATCTTGCCAACCAATCATAGAAGCCAAATGTTGCATGCCTGTTCCTTTCTGTGCTTGAAGGGGGCTCTGAGGTTTGAACCCCGACTGTCCAAATTAGCTCGTTAGGCCAGCTTCAGTTCACAAAGTTCCTTCACCAGAGTTCTGCAGGTTTCTTTTGGGTCCAACCCTCTCTGCACATCCTACCAAGGTGGCTTCCACGCCCTTAGGCCTTCACAAGCGCTTTTAGTTCTGCACCTGACTTTTTTATGTCCCCACCCTGCCAGATCTTCCCCTGACAACATTCTTCACCCTATCCCTAATCCTCCAGTGCTTTGGAGCTATGAAAGGAGTGTTTGTTGTTCTCCTTCTGGATTCCAAAGCTCTGTTCCGCAATCCTGGAAGTCTTACGGCATCCTCCCAAGAGTCTTAATTCCTCCTCCTCTGGTACAAATGTTAGTTTAGCAGCTGTCAGGCTGGCACAGGTTCAAGTATCTCAAGGAACGGAATAGGCACGGGTCTCCTCAATTTGTTTTTGAGAACCAATATTTGCATTAGCTTTGGCCTCCTGGAGAATTGCCTCCAAGTACTCATTTGTGACCCAGGTCAAGAGAATGGCTTCTTTGCAAGCTGAGATTCCTCAAGGGTAGATTCCTTGCCTAATGGAGATCTCCCACCACTCAACGGAACCACGTAAGACTCCAGTGGAGATGATCCTTCCTTAGTTGGGCCAAAGTTGAACAAGCTCTTAATTTGTGTGCCTCCCGCTGTCGATTAGCAACTAGGGTCAGGAGCAGAGTTTTAAGGAGGAAGATGCAAAAATAATTGCATTTCCATTTATTTATGGTTAAAAGAGGGGTTTTGGCCAAAGTCACCCCAAAGCATTATGTGATATAAAATGCAAACCTTACAACAAAATAGAACAGCCAACATGTGCAAAATTCATCTCTATTTCCCCCCCTCTCTCCAAGGCTGTGTACATACCAACCCATTATAGCACAAAAAATATACTTTTTCTTAATCAGGAATTGTTCGTGCTCATCCTCAGCATGCTTTCAATCTAGGTTGATTCTAGTTGCTGCTTCCTACAAGGGTGGGTGTGGCGCTTGATACATGTTCGAAAACCTTCCTCTTGATTAGGCTATCCCCACTTCTTTCCTCCTGAACATGCCCCAGGTGAATGAAGAAGGAAATGGGGATTGTGATCAAAGTCACAGGGCAGGGATTAGGACCACCTATATTGCTAGGACCCTCCATTGCTAGGACCACCTATATCTGTTTCCACCTCTTTTGAAATGGATGCACTGAAAGGTAATGAAGAAACAATCTGCAACGAGCTTTTATTTTCAAAAGGAAGCCAGGTTTTCAAGAAGCGTTTTTCAAGAGCAAAAAAAGGGCGATGGATCTACCGTATTTTTCGCACCATTGGACGCACCGGACAATAGGACGCACTTTGTTTTAGAGGGGGGAGAACAAGGGGGGAAAAATCTCCCCCTCTCTGCCCAGCGCCCCTTCAGTGAAGCGGCAGGAGGCGCTGCACAGAGAGGGGGAGAATTTCCCCCCTCTTGTTTTCCCGCTCTAAAACAAGGTGTCGTTTAAGGTGCGTTCAGGCGGCTACCTTGGAAGCCTGGAGAGTGAGAGGGGGGGTCGGTGTGCACTGACCCCCCTTGCTCTCCAGGCTTCAGGTTCCTTTCGACCTGCTCTTTGGGCTGGCGGGGGGAAGCCCACCACCAGCCCCAAAGAGCAGGTCAGGGAGCAGCGGAAAGGCGCAGCGGAGAGGCTCCTGCCATAGCCGCGCGTCACCTCTCCAGCCGGGAGAACGTGCGCGGGGCTAAAGAAGCACCTGCGACCCTCTCCTGGCTGGGGAGGTGACGCGCGGCTATAGAGGCTCCTGCCATAGCTGCGTGTCACCTCCCCAGCCGGGAGAGCGTGCACGGGGCTAAAGCAGCCTCCCGCGACCCTCTCCCAGCTGGAGAGGTGACACGCAGCTATGGCAGGAGCCTCTATAGCAGCGCGTCACCTCCCCAGCCGGGAGAGCGCGCGCGGGGCTAAAGCAGCCTCCCGCGACCCTCTCCCAGCTGGAGAGGTGACACGCAGCTATGGCAGGAGCCTCTATAGCAGCGCGTCACCTCCCCAGCCGGGAGAGCGTGCGCGGGGCTAAAGCAGCCTCCCGCGACCCTCTCCCAGCTGGAGAGGTGACACGCAGCTATGGCAGGAGCCTCTATAGCAGCGCATCACCTCCCCAGCCAGGAGAGGGTCGCAGGTGCTTCTTTAGCCCCGCGTGCGCTCTCCCGGCTGGAGAGGTGACGTGGGGCTGTAGAGGCTCCTGCCATAGCCGCGCTTCACCTCTCCAGCCGGGAGAGGGTCGCGGGGCTACACCGTCTTCGCTCCATAGGACGCACACACATTTCCCCTTCATTTTTGAAGGAGAAAAAGTGCGTCCTATAGAGCAAAAAATACGGTATATTGTGTGTGGACTATGGGGGGGGGGTAAACCCCAAGTACTCAGTCTCCATTGATTCTAGAATAATATATTAAGCACCCCAAGTCAGCAGCAGCAAAACAGCATCAGAGTTGCTTACTTGCATCACTTCCTGGCCTTTTGGCTAAGATCAAGTGTAGCATCTGTTCTTATCAGAGTTGCTTACTTGGAATATTTTGGGGGGAAATTAACAACATGACCAGAGAGCTGCTCTAAGCAGCTGTAAAACATTGAAGGTAGAAATAGCCAGTCCACATACCAAGTACTCAGTCTCCATTGATTCTAGAATAATATATTAAGCACCCCAAGTCAGCAGCAGCAAAACAGCATCAGAGTTGCTTACTTGCATCACTTCCTGGCCTTTTGGCTAAGATCAAGTGTAGCATCTGTTCTTATCAGAGTTGCTTACTTGGAATATTTTGGGGGGAAATTAACAACATGACCAGAGAGCTGCTCTAAGCAGCTGTAAAACATTGAAGGTAGAAATAGCCAGTCCACATACCACCTCTGAAGTACCGTATTTTTCACCCCATAGGACGCACCGCCCCATAGGACGCACCTAGTTTTTTTGGGGGGAAATAAAGGGGGGGAAATTATTATTTTTTCCCCAGACGCAGGGCTGGCGTGGGGGAAGCCCGAGCTTCCCCCGACCCGAGCCCCGAGAACAGCCTGCTATCCGCAAGCCTAGGGAGCCTAGGGAAGCCCGGGACTGCAGGCAGCTCTGTGCAGCCCTCGGGAGACCAGCGTGAAGTTGCGCCGGTCTCCCGAGGGTTGCGCAGAGCTTCCTGAAGCCTGGAGAGCGAGAGGGGTCGCTGTGCACCGACCCCCCTCGTTCTCCAGGCTTCAGCGAAAACCTGCATTCACCCCATAGGACGCACACACATTTCCCCTTCATTTTGGGAGGGGAAAAAGTGCGTCCTATAGGGTGAAAAATACGGTACTTTTCATTCTTTCTTTAAAAGGGCAGGTTTTAAAATGATTTTGTCCTTTTAAAAATTCTGCCCACAAATGGGATGAAATGGAGCCAGTTTTGCAACAAACGTAACCAGCAGGGGATGGACACACACTGATCCCCAAAGGAACCTTTACTGCTTAAGGTCCCTTTCTAAGCAACCTCCATTGCAGCCCTGGCCAACCTGGGGCTGATGGGAGTTGTATGGCCCCAGATTGGCCAAGGCTGTTCTACTCGGATCTCCAGCACTTGTGAGATGAAAGCAGGACACTGACACCCTAAGCCCTAGAAGCTGCTCCTTTTCTGTCCATTCTTCTCACTCAAGTCGTCTAATCATGGCCCTTATTGCATAATCCTCCAAGGCAATTGTACCATCAGACTGACAGGTAACACACAAGGAGCCATCTGTCAAACCCAATAACCCTGCCACTTTTATCACAAGGAGGAGGAGGAGAGGGTTTGTCTCTGGTTTCTAAAGCAAACACACATGGGATCTTGGCACAGGCCTCTGCGGATTCGCTCAATGCCGGCTCGCTGCTTCTTCCCCTCCTTTGGCAAGTCAAAGCTGGTATCCCTAGCTAACCGTGAGCAAGTGGCTGTGTGTGCTAGCAGATCACTAGCTGGAGGCCAGCCAGAGCTTCTGCAGTGCTGTGTGAAAGAAATCATTAATGGGAGTTGCACTGCTGAAAGACAGTTGGGTGCTGTGGAGTCTGCACGCTGTGTGAAGCTGAGCGTTGCAAGATTCAGGACAGAAGACAGAAAGTACTTCTTTTTGCAGCACATACTTAGAACTATGGAATTGGCTGCCACAAATGGTAGCAGTGGCCACCAAGTTAGATGGCCTTGAAAGAGAATTAGACAAAATCATGGAGAAGGCTATTAATGGCTAATGGCCACAATAGCTATGTTTTGCCTTCACTGCTGGCTGCAGTATGATGTTGAATACCATCCATCTAACATTTGTTAAGAAATCTGAAGCATTTCAGTTAGGGATTGTAGGAAAAGGCCTGCCTAGGAAGTTGAAAAATATATTCATGTATGCGACAACGGTGGTGAGAGTTTTAATAGCACAAGGATGGAAGAACGAGGAAACCCCGACTAAAGAACTATGGCAAGAAAAACTGATGGACTATGCAGAACTGACAAAACTGACTCATAAATTATGGGACAAGGATAACTGTGACTTTAAAGATGAATGAGAACCTTTTACAAAGTACTTAAAGAAGCAACAAAGTGAACTGGACTCCTTGGCAGGTTTTGAATAAACACTCACAAACTCTTTATTGATAATAACTAGTCAGATAAATTAAGGGTTTATACAATTTTGTAACATGCAGAGAATAGCATCTATAGAGAAACCAGAGATTGGAACTGAGGGAAGTCTAGGGGGGAGGGGAGGGTGGGTTGTTGTATGGGGGGAAAATGGGGGGGGACTAAGGATGATATGTTGTAAGTTAATATGTTGCGTTTAAATTCCTAATAAAAAATAGGACTCATGTTTTGCTTGCAGGCTTCCAACAGGCATCTGGTTAGCAACTTTGAGAACAGGGTGGTGGACTAGATGGATCCAAAAGGCTCTTCTTGTGTTCTTGTTATACCTCTTCTCCCCAGGCTGCACCCATTACTGGCCTGACTTTGCACACTCCTCAAATGTTTTTTGTCTGGCTGGAATGTATTCCTGGACTCCAATGATGCTTCTTGCTTGCTTGGATGGGGATGTGCAGGTCGGGTTCTGCTTTCAAACGTCCTAGGCATCTGGTAGTCCAAAGTGCTGGACAATATGGTCCATTCACCAGATCCAGCAGCCGGGCCCTTCTTATGTTATGTGCTCCTCTTAACCTAGACTGTTTGATGTTTTCTCCCCATCTACCCACATCCAATGGAATATCCCTAGCTTGAACCTCAGTCATTTTGTCCCTCAAAATACCCATGCAAAATTTTAGAGAGATGCCGATGCTTTCTCTGGGTGTTTTAATCCTGTTAATCTTTGTTTATTGTTCTATATATTTAAAAAACTGTTTTCTATTTTGTAAGCTCTTTGGGAGCTTAGGTGGGGTAAAAATGTAAACAAAATGAAGTGTGTGAACAGGGTGTTGCACAGACACAGAAGGCCCTCGGCAGGGGAGGCAGGACTGGGTGGCGTCCTTGCAGGCGTTGTGAAAAGCACCCATTGACAAAGAAGTGTCACATCCAACATCTATCCAGTCTTCTGCTCAATTTGTGAGTCTCCCAAGCTGATAGCTGTGTGCTAATTTTCACACGTCCTGCAGCCAGCCCTCTCAATTGGGGGATTTGACTAAGTAAGAAATGGACCAGCCGGATGAAAGCAATAGGGAAAGTTTTCCCATTGCTATACATATTGTAACCTGGTGAGGGATTTTGGGATGGGCAGGGGGAATAGAAAAACAGGATGTTTATCAATCTCCTGATGGATGCTTGTGCTTAGCTAATGTGCCAGTTGTTATCATAGAATCATAGAGTTGGGAGAGACCACAAGGGCCATCGAGTCCAACCCCCTGCCAAGCAGGAAACACCATCAGAGCACTCCTGACATATGGTTGTCAAGCCTCTGCTTAAAGACCTCCAAAGTAGGAGACTCCACCACACTCCTTGGCAGCAAATTCCACTGTCGAACAGCTCTTACTGTCAGGAAGTTCTTCCTAATGTTTAGGTGGAATCTTCTTTCTTGTAGTTTGGATCCATTGCTCCGTGTCCGCTTCTCTGGAGCAGCAGAAAACAACCTTTCTCCCTCCTCTATGTGACATCCTTTTCTATATTTGAACATGGCTATCATATCACCCCTTAACCTCCTCTTCTCCAGGCTAAACATGCCCAGCTCCCTTAGCCGTTCCTCATAAGGCATCGTTTCCAGGCCTTTGACCATTTTGGTTGCCCTTCTCTGGACACGTTCCAGTTTGTCAGTGTCCTTCTTGAACTGTGGTGCCCAGAACTGGACACAGTACTCCAGGTGAGGTCTGACCAGAGCAGAATACAGTGGCACTATTTGTTGGAAACCACAGAAGAGGAGAATGCTCTCGTGCTTGAGTCTTGCTTGAGGGTTTTCCACAGGCATCTGGTCAGCCACTATGAGAATAGGATGCCGGACTAGATGAGTCATTGGCCTGATCCGTCAGGGCTCTTCCTTTGTTAATGGACAGTATTTGGCTTGGAAAACCACAACCTGTGTAAGGGCCCCTCTGGGTCTTCTTTATATGTTGCATTCACAATGATTTGTGCTTAGGTTGTATTGGAGCACCTATATGCAAACCCACTTTTACTACTGTCTGTGCCTGCAAAAGTTTTGGTGCGGACATACTGCTTTGTTTCCAGCCAGCGTATGCTCCCAAATTCCATGCTGAAATTCGGAAACTTTTCATACCACAAATGTTCCGGGTCAGGTGTGTTTGCCCTACTTTTGTTGCGCTATGATGAAAGAGTGCCCCTCCATATGGCACTAATGGGGAAGCGATGAAGAATAACTAATAAAGCGGAATGATGTGTCGATGGTCCAATATAAATCCACCATTAAGAGTTTATCCACACAACCCTTGCCCTGCTGCTCTCCCCTGGGGGGAAACTGTTCTTTAGTGCTCAATCAGAGCAAATGTCAATTTGGGATTTCCCCAGATTGCCATTTGTTCTGATCTACCACTAAAGAGCAGGTTTTCCCTTGGAAAGGAGAAGGGCAAGGGGAGAACTGCTTGGACCTGTGCTTTCCAGGCATGGCACAAGTAGAAATGTCAATGACAGGCTTGAGGACCCTAAGCATCTTTTGTCCTGTGCTTTCCCTCCCAATACACCTTTTATTCTATTTTATTTAATCACCTCATTCCTTTTCTTTCCCTTCCTGTCCCTTTCTCTTTCCTCACAATTGTTCATGGCCTTGCCTTGCACCTTGTCTAGCAAAGGCCATGCCTTTCTCAGAAAGATTTGCTAATCATCCTTATACCTAGTCAGAGCATTTTAATAGCAAGTATATCTCTCTCTCATCATAGCTGTCAACCTTCCTTTTTTTGGCGGGAAATTCCCTTATTCCAGCACCGTTTCCTGCTGCTTCCCGCGGCTATCCCGGATTGTTAGATATCCTGTAGACTGTCCCCGGGACAGGTGAGGCTGCTGATCCCTTATTCTCAAATCTGAAAGTTGACAGCTATGCTCTCTCATAGGGTATTACGTTGTTTTGTTGTTGTTGTTAATGATGTTGTTGATGATGATGTTGCTGATGATGATGGTATGGAACTCGCTCCCACAAGAGGCACTGATGGCCATCTTGGGTGCCTTTAAAAGAGGACCGGACAAATTCATGGAGGAGAAGGCTTTCAATGGCTACTAGCCGCAACAGCTATGCTGCTGTCGGAGGCAGCAATGTTTCAGAAGAAAGGAGGGAAGAAGGCTGTTGTGCTCAGGTCATACTTTGCGTTTCCTACAGGCATCTGGTTGTGAGAAAAGGATGCTGGACTGGATTGGCCATTGGCCTGATCCAGCACGCTGTTCTTACCTTAGTATTATTATTATTATTGGCTACTCTAATTATTTGCCTGGGATACTGAATTTAAAAACTGCATGGTTCTATCATTGTTGTAACTTGTACTGGGAAGGCCAAGCAATCAATCATATAAAAAAATAAATATTGGTCCATTTCACCTCAGATCTCAGCTCTGACTCACCATCACCCTTGGGGAATCCACCTTTGGGGTTCCTGTCCAGTGTTAGGATTCAGCAGTAGTCCATCAATCTTCACCACCAACCTTCTGTATTGCAAAGTACTGACTCATCATCAGAACTAAGACTTACCCAATCCTGATAAAGCGCCGTGGTGATGAGAGACAACAGGCCGCTGAGTCACCCACGAGGTGCCAAGTGATGTATTCTGCAGTTTGGGAGGAAAAAAAAGAATAAATCTGGTGAACAGGCATGTACTCTTGCCTCTCTGCTAATTGAAAAGGTGGCACATTTCACTGGTTGTAGATCATTGTCTTAAGAACTGGGCGCAGTTCCCACCACCTATCTAGTTTTTAATTAAAACACTAGTGAAGGAGGCATGATGACCCAAAATTGATCTGCCCATTCCCCCTGAAAATAAAGAACTAATCTGATGCCCTTCACATTCTTTGGGACATTTGAAGCAAATTGCTATTTTATTTTGTCCTCTAAAATGCTTGCAATCCATCCTGGTTTTGTGTCACCGTGCATTTCCTTTTATGAATGCTCTTCCAACTAACATTTAAGGGAAGACAGTTGGAAAGCTAAGATGCCACAGAAATCGCAAGTACTCTAAGTACCATGTTAAAATCCGACGGTTTTGTGGTGCTCTGCACAGTCCGCCGTGTAAGATATGTTTTGCAAATCTATAGATTTCTGTGGATTTTCATAATGCCTGCACAATGTATAATCCAGTGCATGTGCATTTACGCAGGAAGATGTCTAGGGGTGCTTCTAGACATCATTTTTATTGCACGTATATGATGATTTGCGCTCATGATAGTATTGCGGCAGTTACTGTATTTTTTGCTCTATAAGACTCACTTTTTCCCTCCTAAAAAGTAAGGGGAAATGTGTGTGCGTCTTATGGAGTGAATGCAGGTTGCGCAGCTATCCCAGAAGCCAGAACAGCAAGAGGGATTGCTGCTTTCACTGCGCAGCTATCCCTCTTGCTGTTCTGGCTTCTGAGATTCAGAATATATTTTTTTCTTGTTTTCCTCCTCCAAAAACTAGGTGAGTCTTGTGGTCTGGTGCATCTTATAGAGCGAAAAATACAGTATATGTGATCTTGCTTTCAATAGTGTTTCCGCCTGTAAAGGTTTTGGGGTGGGCATACTCCTTTGCTCTCAATCAGTGCATGTTGCACAATTTCCTGCTGAAATCTTGTAACTTTTTATACCACAAATTCCCTGCAGGGGTGGGAGGATTATACTGCTTTTGTTGTGCTATAGTGCAAAAGTGACCCTCTGGACAGCAATAATGCGGTAGCATTGAAGAACAACGAATAAAGCAGAACACTGTATGGATGATCCAGTAAAAATATACCACTAATGCACTCTTATTGCGTCCATGGCATTTGGAATTCAAGGTGGCCTACAACATACATACATACATACATACACACATACATAATTTTATTTGTATGCTGCCTTTCCATAGACAAAATCATGCTCAAGGTGGCTTACAAAATAAAATAAAAAAATACAAAATTACAAACAAAACAAAAGTCGTCATAAATAATAAATAAAATATCAAAAAGTACACAGCCCAATAAACAATTTCCACATAAATCATAATGAGATCTAAAATAAAGATACAAAACATTAATATCAAAAACAGCAACAATACCCTCCAAACAAAACCTCAACCCAAGAGTCTGTTCAGTAGCCTCAGCTTTTGTAGCTGGAGTCAATCGCGGGGCCCCGTACTCCCAGGTCAGGTCGAAACAGGCCCGCAAGGCAGGGAGCGGATTTTCCAGGACTCCCAGCCCAGATGGTATACAAAAGTATGTGCAAGATAATAAAAACAAACTACCGTCTGATCGTGTCTTGCACAAGGGTTATGTTCTGGGGATGGCATATATACACAAAAACACGTATACCTTTTTATTTTGCAATCTTACTTCCCAGTCCATCCCTAATGGGTTGTTGTGTAGTACAGTGGAGTGTGTGGTGAACCCAGAAGATTCAGAACAGATAAAAGAAAGTACAGTACAGTGGTACCTCGGGTTAAGTACTTAATTCGTTCTGGAGGTCCGTTCTTAAGCTGAACCTGTTCTTAACCTGAAGCACCACTTTAGCTAATGGGGCCTCCTGTTGCCGTTGCGCCGCCGGAGCCCGATTTCTGTTCTTAACCTGAAGCACTATTTCTGGGCTAGTGGAGTGTGTAACCTGAAGCGTATGTAACCTGAAGCGTATGTAACCCGAGGTACCACTGTACTTCTTCACATAACACATAGTTAAACTACAGAACTCGCTCCATTGGAGGCAGGGATGGCAACCAGAGAGACAAGGGTAGTCTATCACTGGAGACTTAGCAACTGTTGGAAGTCTAACCAGGAAGCTTTTGTAGGGGGTCAGGTAGGAACCACATAATAGCACATTCTGATCTACAGTGGTATCTCGCAAGACGAATGCCTCGCAAGACAAAAAATTCGCTAGACGAAAGGGTTTTTTGTTTTTTGAGCTGCTTCGCAAGACGATTTTCCCTATGGGCTTGCTTCGCAAGACGGAAACGTCTTGCAAGTTTGTTTCCTTTTTCTTAACACCGTTAATAGTTGCAACTTGACTTCGAGGAGCAACTCATAGAACGCAGTGTGGTAGCCTATTTTTTGAGGTTTTTAAAGACTTTGGTGATTTTTGAAGCTTTTCCAAAACTTTCCTGACACCATGCTTCGCAAGACGACAAAACTCGCGGAACGAATTAATTTCGTCTTGCGAGGCACCACTGTATTGTCATTTTCCTATTGATCTATTTGGCTGTGCCTTATTTGGTCAAGAGTTTTGCAGTGCCAGCTGCAGGCAAAATCACAGCTTCATATCTCTTGGGACCAGTGGGCAGATTCTGTCTGAAGCCCCTCTCCCCAAATATGGGAATACTACTGGAAAAAGGAATAGTTCAGTGGCAGAGCATCTACTTTGCATACAGAAGGTCCTGGATTCAATCTCTGGCATCTCCAGGTAAGGCTGGGAATATCTCCTGCCTGAACCCCTGGAGAGTCACTGCCTAGTACTGATCTGGATGGACCATTGGTCTGGCTCAGTATAAATCAGCCTCTGAATTCAAGCACAGGGCGAGGGAAAAATTCAAGGAGGATAACATTTGTGGTTCCATAAACAGCTGTAAGGTATGTCTCGAGTCGAGTCTGACCGGTCTACGTTGACAAGGCAATGCCTCCAATTATACAGCATGCTCCGGCCTGCAAGAGAAAAATCAATTTGCTATGTATATTTATTTATTTCTTGTTATGAGAGTATGGAGGGGAGGTGGTATGCACATTTCTGAAGGCTGGGAAACCCATTGCAAACCAGAGAAGACTCTGTATGAATCCTGTGATTTATGAGATTCTCATCTTCTCCCTCTTTTAAAACTAAGAACAGCCACAGAAGAAATTATCTGGATCTAGACCACAGCCAGAGGGGAGTTATTATTATTAATTTTAAAAGAAACCTATACCATGCAACATAAAATAAATTGCTCGGCTGAATTTATACATAAACATAATAAAACAACCAGAAAGCTCATTAAAAGTACATCCAAATGGGGCAACTGCAAAACAGCACGAGCAGACGGAAACATTTAAAATGCTGGAACAAAGAGGTAGCTTTTGACTTGAGATCCAGTGTAGCATAGCGGTTGGAATGTTATACTAGGACCTGGGAAAGCAGGGTTTGAATCCCAACTCAGCCAACATAGCTGAATGGTTGACCTTGGCCTAGTCAATGTCTCTCAGCCCAACCTACAGGATTGTTGTGATGACAGAGTGAGGAGGGCAGCGAGTAACCCTAAGCTTCTTAAAAGAAATGTGGGCTATAAATGTAGCAATGACATAAACTTGGTGCCTGAGTTATAACAGTGCCTGCTATGCTTGAGAGGAGAGGGCATCCCACAAGAAAGGGACCACCACCAAATAAGGCTCAGTCCCACATTACCACACAACAGATTTCATCTAGCAGCAAAGCATGGAGATGCTTCCCTGAAGATCTTAAGACACAGCTGACCCTTCTCCTTCTGTACCATTTTCCTGGTGAAAATTGCCCCCGAAGCTATTTGCTGCTATTGGCAGCTTAAAGGGAGGAGGAGGGGTATTCTCGTCAGGAAAATGGCATGGAGGAGAAAGGGTTAACACTCCCTCCCATGTGTATGGCATGGTCAGCCAATCATGGGATTCACAGGACCCCTCCAGAAGGGGTTACTCTGCTTTCATCTTGATTTGCTTGCAAAAAGCCTTACGCAGTGATTAGACTATGCCCAATATCCATTGAGCATCCTTATGATTTGCTTATGAGGGAATGAGACTCTTAATTTCAGGGTCCCTTCCAACTCTACGGTTCTGTGATTCAGTACAGTCATGAGCACTCATACTTCCTTCATCCAGATTTGCTTGCAAGGTGATTACGCGCCTTCCCACGAGTCGTTTGTTCATCCCATACATAGAATCATAGAATCATAGAGTTGGAAGAGACCACAAGGGCCATCGAGTCCAACCCCCTGCCAAGCAGGAAACACCATCAGAGCACTCCTGACATATGGTTGTCAAGCCTCTGCTTAAAGACCTCCAAAGTAGGAGACTCCACCACACTCCTTGGCAGCAAATTCCACTGTCAAACAGCTCTTACTGTCAGGAAGTTCTTCCTAATGTTTAGGTGGAATCTTCTTTCTTGTAGTTTGGATCCATTGTTCCGTGTCCGCTTCTCTGGAGCAGCAGGAAACAACCTTTCTCCCTCCTCTATGTGACATCCTTTTATATATTTGAACATGGCTATCATATCACCCCTTAACCTCCTCTTCTCCAGGCTAAACATGCCCAGCTCCCTTAGCCGTTCCTCATAAGGCATCGTTTCCAGGCCTTTGGCCATTTTGGTTGCCCTCCTCTGGACACGTTCCAGTTTGTCAGTGTCCTTCTTGAACTGTGGTGCCCAGAACTGGACACAGTACTCCAGGTGAGGTCTGACCAGAGCAGAATACAGTGGCACTATTACTTCCCTTGATCTAGATGCTATACTCCTATTGAAGCAGCCCAGAATTGCATTGGCTTTTTTAGCTGCCGCGTCACACTGTTGGCTCATGTCAAGTTTGTGGTCAACCAAGACTCCTAGATCCTTTTCACATGTACTGCTCTCAAGCCAGGTGTCACCCATCTTGTATTTGTGCCTCTCATTTTTTTTTGCCCAAGTGCAATACTTTACATTTCTCCCTGTTAAAATTCATCTTGTTTGTTTTTGCCCAGTTCTCTAATCTGTCAAGGTCGTTTTGAAGTGTGATCCTGTCCCACTTTCCAAACTGCAAAGAGTCTGGTGTTTGTTGTTGTTGTTGTTTTGTGGGGAGAAAAGGATTTGTTTTTCTGCCCCAGGCTTGGGGAATCTTTGCCTCTCTAGACATTGTTGAACTACAACTCCCATCAAGCCCAGAAACTGTAGCCAGGGAGGATGGAAGTTGCAATTCAGCAACATCTGGAGCTGCAAAGGTAGGACGACAGAATGCTTTGATCTGCTACAGTTGTGCAAACCTCAAGTTTTCATCCATCCTGAAAATTACTGACAGTCTGGAGGTGCACATAGAGTCATTTAGTGAACCATGTGTTGTTGAACCCAAAGTGTCCCATTTTGGGCTGGGTCCTATTGGGGTATTCTGGCTAGGCATGTCCAAGATTCAGGTCAGTGCACAGATGGGGGCTTCAAGCATGGGGGTCAAATGCAGCCACCCAGGCCAGTCTGGCCTCTGGGGCTCTTCCTCAGCTACACCCCTTCTTCCAAGATCACACCCATCACCTGCCTTGCTTTGCACCCTCCTTGAATGTTTTTGCCTGACTGGAAGGTATTTTTCGACTTTCATAATAGTTATTGCTTGCTTGGATGGAAGGACAGGTGCATAGATGGCTAGAGAAGGCTATGCAGGTGTGTAAAGAAATTAGCCTATAGTACAAAGGGGGGGAAATCACATCAAATGCCCCACCCACTTTTGCATCTGGCCCCACCCACCATTGCCATGTGGTCCCTGGGAGATTAGCAAGTGACTAATCAGAACCACGGAGAGCTCACTGGGAATCTGGATGCACAAACAGACTTGATACCAGAATACAGTCATACCTCGGGTTGAAGTCGCTTGAGGTTAAGCCTTTTCGGGTTGCGCTCAGCGGCGACCCGGAAGTAATGGAGCGTGTTACTTCCGGGTTTCACCGCTCATGCATGCGCAGACGCTCAAAATGACGCCACTCATGCATGCGCAGAAGTGGCGAATTGCGACCAGCACACGCGCAGACGCAGGTTGCGTTCGCTTCAGGATGTGAACAGGGCTCTGGAACGGATCCCGTTCGCATCCAGAGGTACCACTGTAACTGAAAAACCAGGGGCTTAGAGGGTAACCACTGGTCTGCTGTTCACTGAGCACTGAATAAGTGTGGGGAAGAGGTGTGTAAAAGGTAAAGGTAAAGGGACCCCTGACCATTAGGTCCAGTCGTGACCAACTCTGGAGTTGAGGCGCTCATCTCGCTTTATTGGCCGAGGGAGCCGGTGTACAGCTTCCGGGTCATGTGGCCAGCAGGACTAAGCCGCTTCTGGCAAACCAGAGCAGCGCACAGAAATGCCGTTTACCTTCCCACCGGAGTGGTACCTATTCATCTACTTGCACTTTGATGTGCCTTCAAACTGCTAGGTGGGCAGGAGCAGGAACCGAGCAATGGGAGCTCACCCCGTCATGGGGATTCGAACTGCCAACCTTCTAATCGGCAAGCCCTAGGCACTGTGGTTTAACCAACAGCGTCGCCCACGTCCCCTAAGAGGTGTGTATGGGTGTTTAAAACTCCACTGCCCCTGAGCGACCTGCCCATGATTTAAAGGGGCAGTACTCTATTATGGCAGCATGTGTGGACGAAGTCTCAATGTACTCTTGGCATAGTGTTGCCAATAGCTTCCCTCCTGGTCCTGACCACTCCTCTGGCATATCACATGCCAGTGTCCACCATTACTTTGGCCCAGGGCCAGTACTCTCTAGGCTCTAGAAATTCCCTAGCCCTGGACAGGCATACCTGAACTGGTGCAGCAAGACTGTT
Organism: Podarcis vaucheri; assembly: GCF_965113315.1. Taxonomy (NCBI): domain Eukaryota; kingdom Metazoa; phylum Chordata; class Lepidosauria; order Squamata; family Lacertidae; genus Podarcis; species Podarcis vaucheri. The sequence continues at coordinate 58,839,359 of NC_138750.1, read as the reverse complement.
ACTGGAAGCCAAGCAGGGTAGATCATCTACTTAACATACAGAAGTTTCGAAGTTCAAAGCTCAGCATTTCCAGATAAGGCTGGGAGAGATTCCCTGGAAAGCTGCTGCCAGCTGGTGTAGATAATATTGAACTAGATGAACCAATGGTCTGTTCCTTTATAAGACAGCTTCCTGTGTTCCTGATATACTACACCCATGATGCAATACCCAGCCAAGGAAAGTGTGTGTGTGTGTTCCTAGCAGGTGCAGAACCAACCAGGATCATCACCCACACAGTCAGGATTGACAAGTGTTGGCAGGCAATGGCGATGGTGGCAGCAGGGGCCCTGACAAGGTGGTATTATTCCTGTGGGCCCTGGCAGTTTCCAGAGTAGACCAGGTGCTGACACCAGGTCTGGTATCCCAGCATAACTGGGATGTTTATGACCCATGTGCTTGGTGGATGGGTGGGTCTTCCTGGGCCGCAGGTGGGTCTGGGGAGGTTGGAGAGTCAGGTACCTCCTTCAAAGCAGAGGATAGAGGTCTCACTGCCCCCTGGAATTTTTCATCAGTAGACATTTCTAGTGGGGCAGCTACTTCACTGATTACCCCATTTACTTAAATAAGTATCCATTTCATTTCTGCCCCACTTTTGCTCCAATGAGCTTGAAGCAGCGTATATTCTCACCCCCCTACACACAGGTTTTTTCTCACAATCACCCAGGAAGGTTAGGCTAGGGGAGAGTGATGGGTTCAAGATCCCACAATGAGATTCATAGCTGAGTAGAGATTTAAACCTGGATCTTCCCAGTACTAAGATGATCATCTAACAGTTAGAGAGACCTACCACAGCACCACACTGCAATGATTCAGGACTACAGTCACTGAGTCCTTGGAGCTCTTCTCTGGGGTGTGTGGGGTGGGGGATGTCCTGGTCTATGACACAAATCTGTGGCAAGTTCTGGTCTGCAGCTACGATGAGGAATGACTCCAAACATGCCAACATTTCCCTGAAAAAGCCAACTAATCTTGACTTACCACCCCACTTCGTGAATTGCTCCAGGCTCGTCTAGAAGAGATGTGCTTTGTAAAGGCAGGATGATGACTCCAGTATGGAATTGCCAGCCCCTTGCAGCTCTTACCCCCAAAGTGTCATTTCCCCCCCCTCCAGCACACTGCATTTCTTTGGGAAATAAATCACCAATCGGCTCATTACTCATTATCTAGTGAAGTGCCTTTCAGAAGGGTGGGTGAAAAATAGGGAAACTGCCTGTCTAAAGGTGTGTCCGGACCAACACATTCCATTTCTCATCATGGTGGCTGATTTAATTTGTCTTCTCCCAAAACAGTTTACAACAATTTTTTGAAAACGTAATAAGCATCCTCCTCTTTAAAAAGTTAAAATCATCTCTATGATCAGTTGCTGTTCAAACATGCAGGAGATTACAATAGCAATTCACTACTTAAATGTGTGTGGTTTTTCTGGCAAGGTCCACATTCTGTTTAGGACAATCTGTCAGGGGCCACATACTGGCAGTTGCAGTAGCCGAGGTGAAACCAGAGACAAAAGTCTTCTGGATGAGCCAATCTGGAAAGCCAGGTGCCCACATGCCACAAGGGAGCTGGTCAGGTGGAGCAGCATTCTTACAGCCCTTGTCTACACAATCAAGGAGTCCCTGCGTGTGTCTAGCACACAAACACAACCTTTCCAGACCCTTGTGGTTCACTTGCAGGTCACAGAGCGGCTTCAGGGAGTAGGGAATTCCAAGTATCAAAGATGATCATTACAGTGGTACCTCGGTTTACAGATGCTTCAAGTTACAGACGCTTCAGGTTACAGACTCTGCTAACCCAGAAATAGTACCTCGAGTTAAGAACTTTGCTTCAGGATGGGAACAGAAAACGTGTGGCGGCGGCACGGTAGCAGTGGGAGGCCCCTTTAGCTAAAGTGGTATCTCAGGTTAAGAACAGTTTCAGGTTGAGAACAGACCTCCAGAACGAATTAAGTTCTTAACCCGAGGTACCACTGTACTTTGGAAAAGAAGGCACTTTGCAGCACTTCGAAAGGAGCTGTAGAAAACCCAGCAAGCAATTTCAGAAGCCCCTTTCCAAGCACAGCAAACCCTCCTCCTTTGGGGCAGGTGGGTGTGGCTTGGCTGGGGCAGGCCAAATGGGGAGGCCTTGTGGGCCTAATTAGGCTTGTGGCCAGAGGTTACCCACTCCTGCTTTAGATGATCATAAATTCTAAGAGGAAGAAGAAATGAATCAAAACCCATTGGGGTTGGCTGGTGATTCTTTTTCAACTCATTCCGACCCCTGACTCACCACTTGAACACACAAACCAACAATGAGCTTGGAGTGAGTTCGGGGGTGACTGCATTTCAACCATTTATATCTCACCTTTCTGCACCGAAGTGTTCATAAGGTGTCTTGCAGCAAAACACCAACAACTAAGAAGCTTAAATACAAATTGCAAAAGCAGATCAACAAAATAATGATTTAAACATTTAGCAATTAAAATATTAGTAGAGAAGCCAGATTAAATCAATGCTCAGGGGAATGGGACAATGTGGAAACCAGCTGCACCTCCGTTGGGAAGCTGGTCCCTCAACTGGGGCCATACCTGAGAGGGTCTCCCCTCTCTCATGTCCACTCAGTGCCTCAGAGGGTCTCCATTTATTAGTTATGTAGAAATATTTATAAAGTGTGCAATCAAAAAGTGTACATAAAATAAAATTCCTTTTATTTGACAGAATTTGCACCCCACTGAATCATAAAAAAACTCCAAGCAGTTTACATAAAATTTAAATGTAATATAAAACAATTATCAAAACATGGTGAAAGTTCCTAGGACAGTTTATGGCGGTCTGCATATTGTGCAGCCAAGATCTGCCACAAATATGTCGCTGAGTACGGGTCTGAAACCACCTCTTAGGGCTCATCCATACTTCTGCTTGTCCCACCACTTCTCCCCGTGGAAAACCAGCCCTTTTCCGCTGAATCAGAGTCCAACCACATCTGGAGGGCCACATTTTAGGCCATGTATACCGAACCGTCTCTCAGGAGTTGTCTCCGGGAAATTACAGATCTGCATAGGCAGGCTGGATGTGAGAGGCAAATGGGCTTGGGGAAGGGCTTTGGTTCTCTGTTAGTCAACTGATCACTTCTCTCAGTGGCGTAGCGTGGGGGGTGCCAGGGGTGCCGGCCGCACCGGGCGCAACATTTGGGGGGGCGCGTTTGGCTGGCCCTCCTCAAGGAAGCAGGAACCCCACTGTCCTCAGACCTCCTCCGAAGCCTGGTGGTGGGGCGGAGAGACCTTCTCCCCGCGCCAGCCTTCGGAAGGATGCTCCGAAGCCTGGTGGTGGGGCGGAGAGACCTTCTCCCCGCGCCAGCCTTCGGAAGGCTGCTCCGAAGCCTGGCGGTGGGGTGGAGAGACCTCCCCGCACCAGCCTTCAGATGGCTGTCCTGAAGACTTGTGGTGGGAGCAGTGGCGTAGCGTGGGGGGTGCAGGGGGGCCTGCTGCACCTGGCACAACATCTGGGGGGCGCGGAAGAGACTCGAGTGCTAAAATCCACGGGTTAAGGGGCGCAAATTACTTGCCTTGCCCCGGGTTAGGGGGCGCAAATTACTTGCCTTGCCCCGGGTGCTGAGAACCCACGCTACGCCACTGACTTCTCTTGAGATTGGAAAGACCACACTGTTCTCCTTCTCTTTTTAGGTCCTTGGCGATTGGCCACCAATATTCCTCCTTGGGAACTCAGCCCATCCTTTGTGGCAGCATCCCTGGCTTGGTGCCCAAGCAACTACGGTTCTGTCGGAACTACGTGGAGATCATGCCCAGCGTAGCCGAAGGGGTGAAAATCGGCATCCAGGAATGCCAGCACCAGTTTCGCGGTAGGAGGTGGAACTGCACCACTGTAAACGACAGCTTGGCTATCTTTGGGCCAGTGTTGGATAAAGGTGAGTACACAATGTTCTAAAATGAATGACATAGTTGATCAATTTGAGAAAATGGAATTGGGGGGGTGAGAGTTTAGCTGATGAAATCTCTTGAGAAATAGACAATCTCTGTGGTGTTTTTTCCTGTCTGGGGAGTCAGACTGTGCTTGTGGTTTCAGTTATGCTCCAATGCAGTTGTTGTTGTTGTTGGCATCCATCTGTCTTGACATACAATGGAGTGCACCTCTGAGGGTAAAGTCAAAGCGCTATGTTAGCAGCACCAAAGTGACCTCCTTGTGTGCAAGCCTGGGCATGTGTATATGGGGCCTCGGCTGCCCAGACGACAGAACCCTCCTCTCGGCTTCACTGATGTGGTTCAAGGAAAAGCAGAGCAATATGTTTAGCATCAGCTTTGCTTCAGGAGTTGGTGGAAGGAGGCATGCAAGGCACCATCCAACTGTCTTAGGGACTCCACTCTGGATTTGTGTAGGGTTTTCTCCTTAGCCTTTTCTTCTCCCAAAGAAGACAGCAGAGGTTTAGGATCAAAGCTTTCCTTCTCCTACACGGGCTACTTTCCCAGGTTGATGAGCCCCATCTGCCCCTCACTTCCCTCTACAGCACCTGCAGAAACTACCTTCTTGATCGTTGGACCCACTATTGGTCTCGTCCACTCAAGTTGGTAGAGCATGTCTTCACATGCGGGAGATGTTCCTAACTTACCAAGGCTTCGAGACCCACCAAGTATCCTCACCTAGTTTAGTCAGGCAGTCAAAACAGTTTCCTGGGGTGCAGCTGCTGTCACAATGCAGTAGTAGAATTTCAAAGACGATGATAAGCAGGCATTGGTACCTGAAGAGATGAGTATTATGCCCAGGGAGGGTAGCTGGGGAGTGCAGTGGCCAAGGGCAGATGGCCAAGGGCAGAACTCGTTCTAAGATGATAGGGTGGCTGTCACCATCTAGTTGCCACCACTGTGTGCACATGCTGAGTTTGGATGATGTTGTGGAATGTTCCCAAACATTCTCACTGATTAGATGCAAGTTGACAATTAGAGATGTTTGACCACATGTAGATTTGGTGACAGAAATATAAGATCAGCTTGGATGGGAGGTAAACCTTCCACAGGATGTTGGGTCAAGAATGTCTATGTGTTTTGGATCGGAAGGAAGCACCAAAGCACAAATATTGAGGAAGTCTGGGTGCCAAGTGAATTCAGGTGGAAGTAAACCAAAGGACATGGTGTCCAAAACTACAGGTTGGAAGGCTGACTGCTCTATATGGCTTTGAAAATCTCGCCCAAGATATAGAGATGCTGGTTGGGGAATCGGGATTTGTTCTCAAAGGTGCACTTAGTAATAAGGTTTGCTGATGTGTAATGCATGAAATGGGACTTAGACTTCCTTATGTTGGCATTTGTTTGTTGATTTAGTTTATTCATTTATCTACCAGTTAGTGATTTGCATGAAATATGGAATATAAAGTTCCCAATAAAAGAAGTTAGCCTAATTTTCTTCAAAATCAAGTTAGCAGTACACACACACACACACACACAGAGAGAGAGAGAGAGAGAGAGAGAGAGAGAGAGAGAGAGATTATAAAATGAAATTACATATTAAAATACATGTCTGAGTAGGTTTGCTTAAACAATTTTTTTTTAGCAGATGCTAAAAATAGTCCAGTGAATCATAGAATCATAGAATCATAGAGTTGAAAGAGACCACAAGGGCCATCAAGTCCAACCCCCTGCCAAGCAGGAAACACCATCAGAGCACTCCTGACATATGGTTGTCAAGCCTCTGCTTAAAGACCTCCAAAGAAGGAGACTCCACCACACTCCTTGGCAGCAAATTCCACTGTCGAACAGCTCTTACTGTCAGGAAGTTCTTCCTAATGTTTAGGTGGAATCTGTTGAATACCATCAGGCAGGGAGCAGTCAAGTGACCATATTATGGGCTAAGGGAACCCTTAGTAAACTGTTTCCAAGCTGTACTAGGCTTTATATACATTGAATTTTGCCCTGTAACAAAACAGCAGCCAGCGAGGATCTCTGAGCTGAGATGCAACATGCTGACAGAATCTCACTCCTGTCAGCAATAGTGATGCAACATTTTGCATTAACTGCTACTTCCTGGGCTAAGTGAAAGGAAACCCCACAAAGGGCTGCTAGTTCTGCCATTTTCTGCCAGGAAGGTCCACTCAGAGCAAACGTCCACCGAGTTTTATGCAGATTGATGTTTGCTCCTACCCAGAGAATCACAGAATCATAGAATTGTAGAGTTGGAAGGTATCCCAAGGGTCATCTAGTCCAACCCCCTCCAATGCAGAAATCTCAACTAAAGCATCCAGTGGTATAGAGGGGTTTTCCAGGGAAAGTGGAGGGCAAGCAGAAAACCACTCAGACCCATGTCCAGAAAGCACAGCACAAGCAGAAATCGGCTCGAATTAGTGCTTTTTAGGCATGATACAAGTGGAAGTGTGGACAAGCCCACAGAATGCATTGCAGCATCTCTGCATTCACAGTTATAGGTAAAGGTAAAGGGACCCCTGACCATTAGGTCCAGTCGTGACCGACTCTAGGGTTGCGGCACTCATCTCGCTTTATTGGCCAAGGGAGCTGGCGTACAGCTTTCGGGTCATGTGGCCAGCATGACTAAGCCGCTTCTGGCAAACCAGAGCAGTGCACAGAAACGTCGTTTACCTTCCTGCCGGAGTGGTACCTATTTATCTACTTGCCCTTTGACGTGCTTTTGAACTGCTAGGTGGGCAGGAGCAGGGACTGAGCAACGGGAGCTCACCCCGTTGCAGGGATTCGAACAGCCGACCTTCTGATCGCCAAGTCCTAGGCTCTGTGGTTTAACCCACAGCGCCACCCGCGTCCCTATATTCACAGTTATACGTATCCCCAAATTCATTTTTTGAACATGACCTCTCTTGAGATCAAAAGCCAGAGTCCTGCAGAATAAATAGTCACCTTTGGAAGGAAGCAACTTTAGCATAAACACAGGCCTGGCTTAACTGGACTGAACTTAAGCCTCTCTGGGTGTAATTATGGAAATAGTTAGCAGCCTCATGCACTTCCCCAAGGGACTGACACTGCTGTTAAGATTAGCTTACCCTAATGCTAGAGCAAACACCAATTGACCTCCCGTCAGAAGTGCAAGGCGACCCTTAGAATATGTTTAAGAGAGTCCATCTTGATGGTGATTTGTACGGTTGACCTTCTAAGTTCACCCTTGGGGGAGAGAAAGGCTAGGGCTTTCACTAGCAAACAGCATATAGGGAAATTGTAGAAAGGACTCTCCTTTCTTTCTTTATGTGTACTGAATGAGGCTATGAAGTTGGTTATAGCAACTCGTTAATAGCAATTCCTAGTTCCCAGTTTTGTTTCAGTTGCAGTGGAAGAACTGGGCTAGCCTGGATATCTCTGTACCTGAAAATAAGCCCTAAACTACCCCAAAATTATCTATCTCCACCATCAGCTGACACTGCCCCGCAGACTGCCCTAGCGGTGGTGCATCTCAGAACAAGCCTTAAGAACACAAGAAGCTGCTCAGCAAATTCCCTAGATAAGATCTAGCGAAATAGTTGTAGCTCAGTGGATGCAGCAACCTTGTTCTTGCAACCAATCCATATTGTATACGTACTTCATACATATCCAATAAGGAAACATAGTGGTAGAGCACCCAATTTGAACATGGAAGGTCTCAGGTCCAATCCCTGGTGTCTGCAGGTAGGGTTGGGAAAGAATCCTCTCTGAAATCCAGAATAGTCCCTGCCAATCCCAAATACTGAGAGGGACCAACGATCTTATTTAGTATAAGCCAGCTTCCTATGATCTAGTATGGGGAAGGGCTATAGCTCTGAGGCACAGCACTAACTGGGACAGAAAGTCCGAGGTTCATAGATACCATTGTGTGTCACACAGACCTCAAGGCCGTTTCCGTACAGATATAATTATAATTACAAAATCAACAAAATTTCATAAAATACAAAACGCACGCCTTACTTTATAAGCATTTCATGCCATTTAACAGCAGTACCAACAGAGAAAAATAGTCAACCTCCAGAGATTTTTTAAAAAACAAATGAGCTTTACCAACCAACGAAAGCACATTGATGTTGTGGTCATGCATGCTTTCAAAGGGAGGCATTCCACAACTGGGGAGCCACTGCAGAGAAGGCCCTATTCCAGGTCCCTTTACAACAAGCAACACCACCAGTAGGGCCTCCTCTGTTGTCCTCCTATATACAGAGCATCCCACTCTGACTCCCAGCTTCATTGCTTTGAGGGTTTGATTTCATGGTCTGGCTCCAGTGATGAGCAAATCTGCCCATTTCAATATCTCCCATTTTCTCATTTTTCCAATCTAAAATTCAGTTCCCCTCCTTTCCACATCAGTTTGCAATTTAAAAAATTACATTTGTGAAAATTCATTAGCATTTTAGTGTCCATTTCTCCTAATATACATATTTTTGCAAAGCAATTTCCCCTGATGTATGCTATTTTTATGAATATATGAATTTTAAAGGCATACTACTATAGTATTTGTATTTCTGTACACATTACTAGGCTGAAGAACTGCATTGCAAAAAAAAAAAAAAAATCCTTCCTGTAGCACCTTAAAGACCAACTAAGTTAGTTCTTGGTATAAGCTTTCGTGTGCATGCACACTTCTTCAGTGTATCTGAAGAAGTGTGCATGCACACGAAAGCTTATACCAAGAACTAACTTAGTTGGTCTTTAAGGTGCTACAGGAAGGAATTTTTTTATTTTGACTATGGCAGACCAACACGGCTACCTATCTGTAACTGCATTGCAAAATTCAGAGACGTGTGAATTTCAAAGGATGGCTGCGTTTTGACTCATGGGTTGTTTCTGAAAGTGCATATTTGATAAATTTGCCTTTGAATGCAAGTTGAATCAAATTTCTCCCCCATTCCTACCTGAGTCCTCAATAAACCTACCCCCATCCTGAAGGTCCCACATTTCCTAGGCCCTCTAACACCACAGCTGACCAATAGCCAACCCATATTTTGTGAATTGCACAAGAACTATGTGTAGTTTGATTTTAAATTATATTTGAGATTTGTTGCACCAGAAAGCAGTGATCTGTGGGTTCCAAACAATTTGGGAGTCCTTTGGGGAAACTACTATCAGGTCTGTGCTTGGCTTCGGAATCTTCTTCTCTGGGCCTTGATGGGCTTTTGCAAAGACATCGGGTCTCTCCGGACATCTTTCCTATTGTGTATGCATGAGGATTTGTGCTAATTCTGATATTGGGGTACTTATACGCAATCCCACTTTCAATACTTTCATGCCTGCAAGAGTTTCAGGGCAGACATACTGCTTCATTTTCAATCGGTATATGTCCTGTAACTTCCTGCTGAAATCCTGTACAAAAATTTAATACCACAAATGTTCCAGTTTGTTTTTTGTCCCATTTTTGTTGTGCTGTGGCGCAATCTCCAGAGATAGCCTGCTTCATACTTCCATTGCTGCATGGTACATTTATGATCACTCTGTATATGGGAACCATAGTCATAGAATCATAGAATAGAATCATAGAATCATAGAGTTGGAAGAGACCACAAGGGCCATCGAGTCCAACCCCCTGCCAAGCAGGAAACACCATCAGAGCACTCCTGACATATGGTTGTCAAGCCTCTGCTTAAAGACCTCCAAAGTAGGAGACTCCACCACACTCCTTGGCAGCAAATCCCACTGTCGAACAGCTCTTACTGTCAGGAAGTTCTTCTTAATGTTTAGGTGGAATCTTCTTTCTTGTAGTTTGGATCCATTGCTCCGTGTCCGCTTCTCTGGAGCAGCAGAAAACAACCTTTCTCCCTCCTCTATGTGACATCCTTTTCTATATTTGAACAGGGCTATCATATCACCCCTTAACCTCCTCTTCTCCAGGCTAGTCAGAGGCCTCTGCAAAGTTATGTGTGTATCTGAAGGCAGCCCTGTATTGGGAGGTTTTTAAGGCTTAATGTTTTTGTTTTTGATATGCTGCAAGTGGCTCAGAGTGGCTGAAGAAACCCAGCCAGATGGGTGGGATAGAAATATTATTATTATTATTATTATTATTATTATTATTATTATTATTATTATTATTAATTCTTCACACACACCCTACCTTTTTACTTCAAAAAATTAGATTATCACAAAAGAAATACAAAATGGCATCCAAATATGTCTAATAATATTCATATTATATATGAATATTTATATATTCAACTATAAATTAAATTATGCTTTAAAGAGCTTTGCATACATTTATTAAGTGTCCATATTTATTATTTGGTTTTAAGCAAATGTTAAATTATGTGAGTGAAAGTAAGGTTAGACACTGCTTTGTGATTTTGCATTCCTATAATTGCACTATAACTGGACTACATTTTTCAATGAATTTGTTTCATGCACGTTCCCTTTTATAATATGTAAGCTTTGTCAACAAAGCTATATCCCATGCACTTTTATACCATTGCAAGGTATCACCTGGTTTATATAATTTCCGGTTTCTTGCTATGACAATCCTAGGTGCAGCAATCTTAGTCATTGCAAGTTTCAAACCTTTCTTGTTTGCCAGGCTTCCCAGAGATCCTAGTAAAGCATATTTGGTTATAGCAGTGCCCTTAAATCAACCCCCTGAATAATGTTGAAATTTGAACCATGAGGGTGGAAAGTGGATGCCCATATAATACTATTCAATTCCCCATTAATGACGGTGACAATGGGAATTAGAGTGTAATGGGAATCAGAAATGATGAGAGAGAGCTTATGTATACACTACTAAAGTTCCCATTGTTCCACCCAACTGGATTGGCGAATTCTACACCACACTGGCTCCATAATGGGCTAGATTGGGTGTGACCAGGGCCTAACCAAGGAAAGAGCATATAACCTTAAAAAATTAAGTGCCCAGTGCTATTCTGAGGAGATGTTGCAGGAGTAAGACAGCAAGACTGGACTACTAGAATACTGAAGGCTCCCCTAGTATTGTTTTCTGAAAACATCCACCTGTGACACAGTGAAGTGGCAAACTTTGGCCTTAGGGAGACGATTTTACAGTACATCTTTTTTGTGTCATTTTCACAAGACCCTTGCTTACCTGGTTAGGCTGAGAAAGACGATGACTTGCCCAGAAGAGCCACTTAAGTGCTTTCACACCTGAGCAAGAGATTTCTCCTGAGCTCTGACCCATCCATGCCTTTACCTACCAGTGGCCACCTCACCACACTGGAAAGTGAAATGTCTTCATTCCCCACCCCCACCACAAATCAGTTGGGCAAAAAGTGGAGGGCAAGGAGGGCCCGGCAGTGTGTATGTTAAGGCAGGTGGGGGGGGGTGTTGCTACTATTTCATAATTGAAAAATGTTGTCCCTCAAGGGAGAATCAAGCCACCCTTCAGCTCTGCTTCACCTACAGCGGCGGCAGGGGGGAGGGAGGAAGATAAAGGAATAAACATCTCAGACGCCTTCTTCAGAGCTCCCTCAGGGGAAAAACATACTTGAGCTACCCAGGAAAGGGCTGGATTTCAGAGCTTAAAGCAACCGCCAACACTCTCACAGAAGCTAAGATTCTTCTCCGGTCCAAGACCACATTCACACCATACATTTAAAGCACTATACCACTTTAAACAGTCATGGCTGCCCCCAGAAAACTCTGGGTGATGTAGTTTGTTACGGGTGCTGAGAATCGTTAGGAGACCCCTGTTTCCCTCAAAGAGCTGCAATTTCCAGAAGAGGGATTGATGGTTAAACCAACATTTTGGTTGCTCATCTCTGAACCTTTCACAATGCTGTAATATCTGTCACGAGGTGAGGCACCCAGAACTGTACACAGTAGTAATCCATATGTGGCCACACCATAGATTTGTATAACAGCATTATAATCTTGGCAATTCTATTTTCAGTCCTAAATATCTCTAGCATGGAATTTGCCTTTCCCCACACACAGCTGACTGATGTCAACAACCACTTCTGAGTCTCAAGAAAAGGGGGAGTGAAAATGTGCATCTATTTATAATAATAATAATAATAATAATAATAATAATAATAATAATAATTTATTATTTGTACCCCGCCCATCTGGCTGGGTTTCCCCAGCCACTCTGGGCGGCTTCCATAGAAACCAAAAATACACTAAAATATCACACATTAAAAACTTCCCTGAACAGGGCTGCCTTAAGATGTCTTCTGAATGTCAGGTAGTTGTTTATCGTTTGACATCTGATGGGAGGGCGTTCCACAGGGCGGGTGCCGCTACCGAGAAGGCCCTCTACCTGGTTCCCTGTAGCTTTGCTTCTCACAATGAGGGAACCACCAGAAGGCCCTCGGCGCTGGACCTCAGCATCCGGGTAGAACGATGGGGGTGGAGACGCTCCTTCAGGTATACTGGGCCGAGGCCGTTTAGGGCTTTAAAGGTCAACACCAGCACTTTGAATTGTGCTCGGAAACATTTCCTATGTTAAAATGTGCATTTCCCATACATGTAGAGTGGGGAAGCAACTCTCTCTTCCTGTGGTTCCTCCAGCAACTGGTATTCAGAAGCATTTCTGCCTCTGACTGTGGAGACAGACCACAGCCATCCTGGCTTGTTGCTGCCAATAGCCTTCTTCTCCCTGAATTTGTCTAAGCTTCCTTAAGGCATCTAAGAAGGTGGCCACTATTGCATTTGGTAGCTACATGTTCCATAGCTTAAACTATGTGCTGCATGAAGAGGTACTTTTTCTGATGTCCGTTTTTTCTAGTGTTATCTGAGAGGGAACTTTTCTCTATCAATTTTATTCATAATAAAAAAATTCCTTCCAGTAGCACCTTAAAGACCAACTAAGTTAGTTCTTGGTATGAGCTTTCGTGTGCATGCACACTTCTTCAGTGTATCTGAAGAAGTGTGCATGCACACGAAAGCTCATACCAAGAACTAACTTAGTTGGTCTTTAAGGTGCTACAGGAAGGAATTTTTTTATTTTGACTATGGCAGACCAACACGGCTACCTATCTGTAATTTTATTCATGCCATGCATAATTTTATAAACTTCTATCATGTTTCCTCTCGCTTGCCTTTTCTCCAAACTAAAAAGTCCCAAGCACTGATACCCTTCAACCATTCTCTCCATGGCAGCTTCAGGAAGACATTCAGAGCTGCAATCCTGGTCCTCCTTTAGAGAAAGAGACTCTCATTATTCAATTAAATCCCCTCATCCACCCATTTACAAGATGCCAACTGCTCCAGTGTTTTCAAATGACCACTGATCTCCTAAAACAGCTTTTATTGGAAAATTCCTTCTCTCAGAAAACTCCAGCCCTTTAAAAGTCAGCACAGCAGATAATTAACCCAGAATAAAAAAGTTCCCCTTCCCCTCAGCCCTCCCCTTTCCACTCAGAGTAAATTACTCACCGAGTATTTAAACGCCCCCTTCTTTTCACCCCCTTCCCAGCCCATTCATTTAAATGTTTCAAAAGGGAAGCCTTCTCCATCGGTTTCCTCTTGTTCCAGCCCCTCCCAGCTTGCCTCCTCTCGCTCCACTACACACTGGCCAGAGCTCTAAACCTGCCAGACGGACTGAGAAATGGCCAGGAGTCATTGTGGAGAAGCAGCTTTTAATGAACTATTGGAAAGTGGATACAGTGATGGGTGTTGAAGTCACCCGGGTAAAGAAACTAGTTCTCAGTCTCGGGCTATTGTGGTGTAAATGCAACCCAGCCCCTCCTACTGTTTGGCCAGGGTTGAAGAGGAGAGGACAGAAGGGGGTCAACTTATAGGGTCTCTGCTCCAGTTAATCAATGTGATTGGATTAGGGTCACTGCGACCCCTAATAGTGTCAAAGGTCGTGCCCAATGGGATTAGAAGCTTTGTTGAGAGGTAGCCCGTATCCTTTCAGCGCTTGGGGATGAAGCTTGTTGATTAGCGTTTAACACTCCCACCACCTTTGACAGAAACAGCGTCCCTTTCTGTGGCCTTATGTCTTTGCCCATGTGAGAGGAAAGGAGGAGGGAGGGGAGAAGGGTTGTACGTCCGCCACACTTAGGTGTTCAGGCTGGCCTTCAGAACACATACATCAGATCACACCCAACACATCAGAAAGTCATAACAGGAGATTCAAGGAGTGTGAATATGTTACCCTTTGGCCTACAGAAGTGGTTTTCAAACTGTGTCCTTAGGAATGCTTCAAGGATTCTTGAGTGAGACCAGTCATGATGGACAAGCCACCTCGGAGGACTATTCATCCACCATTATCACCTTCCTGGCAATGCACATTGGCAGGGGGATGTTGGCTACATTTGAGAACACACCTCTGTTTATGCAGAAATGACCTAACGGGCCTGATCAAAAACAGTGTGCGTGCCCCAGAATGCTTTCCCAGGATCTTCTGCAACACACATAGAGAGGCACTATATCAGATATGCAGAGGTTTCCTAAGCAAACAAGTACATGTGGGAAAGGTCTCTGAGTGGTTGAAAGTTTGAAAAACACTAGCATACCATTTCACGTTTGTGGACTTCCCACAGGCACCTCCCAGGCACTGGGTGAATGGGATGCTGGACTATGTGGGCTTTTGGTCTAATCCAGCAAAATCTTTTCTTATGTTCCTATGCCGATTGGTTTCATATTGCGGAATCGAATGAGTTTTTTTCTGAGACAGGTTCACATGGTGGAAACTTTCCACAATGCCTTAAAAATCCCAAAGGCCAGTCAGTCAGTCAGTGGCTTTTAGTCACCCTATCCCTCTGTGTACCAGTTGCAAGGGAGCAGCTTATTACCATCAATTTCTGCTTGTGAGCTTCCTAGTGACATCTGGCTGACCACTGTGAGAGATAGGATGCTGGAATAAATGGACTCTTGCCCTGAACCCACAGGACTCTTGCTATGCTCTGTGTATGTGTTTGTGTGTTAGTGCACTTATTCTACTATAGGGAAGTATACAAATTTATGAATTAAATATCATTTTTTTAAAAAAAAACTCAACCTGGAGCTAAGGGTTGTGGTTGTGGGACAAGGGTGGAATACAGGCTCCACCCAACCTTTGACTAACTTTAATTAGCTATTTTCATAAGAAAACATAGCTCCTGGTACTTATCTCTATTTAAAAATGGGTCACTTGTAAATGTTTGGAGACTGAAAGGGAGAGAAGGCCCGTGATTAAGTAGAGTAAACCAATAGGTAGGCGGCCAGTAGCTCTGCTTGTACACTGATCTTCTCATTGAGGAACCACTAATAAGCTTCGGAACTTCTCAGGAACACAGCACTACAGAAGAGAGACTCAATGGTGCACCTTTAGACCTTTTCCAGCATGCATTCCATTTTTAATACCTCCTAATTTAATAGGAGTCCTGTGGGGATGGACTAAGATTCCATCTAGTCCTGTATTCTGTCTCCAGTGATGGTCAGTCCACAAGAACATGGGAAGCTGTCTTATACTGAATCAGATCCTTGGTCTATCTAGCTCACTTTTCTCTATGTCAGCTGGGATTGGCTCTCCAGGGCATCTTTCCTAGCCCTATTTGCAGATGATGTGGGTTGAATCTGGGACCACCCTATATGTGCATAGCCCACAAGCAGGCATTTCCCATTTTATGTCCCCCCATCAACTGATATTCACAAGTAAGATGCCTCTGAATATTGATGCACCACTGAGCAATGATGGCTAATCACCACTATGGATTTATCTATGAATTTGATGGCCCATTAGAGAGCCTTCTCCATAATGGGATCAAAACTGTGGAACTCCTGTATAAAGGTGCATCAGGCACTATATGTTTACAATTTTTACACAGTCACTGAAAATGTACCTCTTTCTCCTTGACCTTTGACAGTTGAACTATTGTTAGTGTTCCACCTATATACCTACTGCTTTGTTGGGAGGTAGGTATTTTTGGATGGGCTTCTCTTATTTGTTTGACGGTCTTATATTGCTTAGATGTACTCTGCCCTGGGATCTTATGAGTAACTAATGTTCATTATTATCCTCCTTTGAAATAAAATTGTGTGAAAAGGCACATTGTATTGAATAACAGAGTCTTGATTGGTTGTTAACAGGGCCTTGTTAACCATAGGCACCAGGGGTGCGGGGCTACTGGGCACCGGGCTCTCAGGGGTGCCAGGCCAAGAGTCCAGGGCAGGAGAGCTGGAGTCCGGGGAAGAGCCCATCCGTTGGCTGGAGCGCTGTGATGGGCTCTTCTGTTGATGGTGGCTCTGCGCCGTGAGTTTGGGGATGAGCGAGCCAGCGAGGTGCTGAGGTGGCTGGCCGGCTCTGTCCTCCTACGTGCCTGGGATTGGCGTAGGGCTGTGGAGAAGCCTGCCCAGTGCACGCTGCTTACACCACAAAGCGCCTCGCCGACGCCTCAGGCTGGTTTGTTGAGCTGGGCTCCTTATGTTTCCTGTTTTCTTTTCCTTAGCAGAGATAAGTGTGGTATCAGCTTCCTCCCTAAAAAAAAGGTCAACAACTTTGGGGTTCCCCCCTAAAAAAGGGTATGGGCAACCTGGGGCAGGGCACCGGCCGGATCTTTGCACCCCGGTGCCGCATATGCTTAAGACGGCCCTGGTTGTTAAGTAAGAAGGCAGGCAACTGAGAGCTGGCTGAGGACAGAATGAGGTTGGTGGGGCAAGTGCCCCATTTGTCCTAATGAACCATCCTCCACTGGTCTGCTCATACGCAGTGCACAATGTTCTGAGCTATGCATGAGCCACACCGCTTCATGGTCCTTGGCTCCCAATCACATTGGGGCATGTGTGGGCATACTGTGCGGGTGCAGTGATGCATTGGCAGGATTTCTAGTGCCTAAGCAGCTCAGTTGTAAGTGGCAAAATGGGAGAGGCAGTGAGCAGTGGTGAGTTATCAGAGGATAGAGCTGTGTGTTTCCATATGCTCTGTTCTACACCTACTAAGCTAGCCTGCTCCCCTTGTAAGATCCACCAGCAGCGTGGTAGAAGATGGGGGAAGCACCATCGTGTCCTTCAACACACAGCGCAATATGTCTTGGGCCAGCCCTGAGAGGCGGCCAGCACTGGAGGGAGATTTTCTTAGTAGAAGAAAGCGTGTTTGAGATGTTGAAGGGAAATCTGGAGGACTTGGCAACATCTTGAACATGGTAGACTGAGGAAAGGAAAATTGATGATCATCTGAGGAGTATGTGTCTGAGAGAAATGGGAGATAATGGTGTCTGGCAGACAGATAAGAACATGGGAAGAAATGACGTTAAGCTGTATGCTAAATGCCTAGGAGATATCACAAAAAGGATATTTTGGGTTAGAACTATTTCGGTAGTTGTAAAAGTCCAGTCATAAGTGAGAAAGAAAGTGACGATTCTTCTCTTCTCATGCCAATTGGTTAATTGTGTCAGAAGACACCAGAGCGTTACATGTTTTCCAGATTTTTCTTTTTCAGTTGTCCCATTAGCACAGATATTTTCCAGAACATTCTTTTCCCACTGGTCCCATTGACATGGAATGCCATGTTCTCATGAACTGGAAATGAAAGAAGGATAGGAGAAAAAGAGGTGTTCGTGCAGTTAATCATCACTAAATTTGTGTTTAATTGTAGGCGCATGTATAAGGCGAAAAGGCTGAGAAACGGTTGGCACTGTGATATTTGGTGAATCATTTCACATACTTCAGGTATGGTAACCTGGTCTCAAAATGGCTGTGCCTTCCACAGCTTTAGTCAGCCAAATGAGGGCAGGGTACCCTTCACATGCATATTGCCAAAGTTTCTAATAAAGGATCTGTATTTGTTGGGGTTGGGCCTTTCCTGGCAACAGACAAACCAATGAAATAATTGAGAACCCTCCCAAAGGCCTCAGGCCTTCAACCCAAGCCGGTCATTAACTGTCAGGAATTTCCCTTCCCATAAATCATGGCTGGGCCTTAATCATTCGCAAGTCGCTCCAGTTTTGCCCTAGTCAGTTCCCCAGAATCTTTGGAGCTTCCTCAAAAATCAGGATAATAGCTGAGTCAGGCCCCCAATATCCAAAGCAAATTGTGCTACTGGAATGGAAATGTAGGAAGATCAAACATCAAACGTTTCCTTCACTTTTCTGCTACTAAAATGGAGCCCACTTGATTCTCACTCACCTCCCAAACTTTCCTAGAGAATGCTGAAAGTTTTTTGCTTTTGGAGCAAGGCTTGCTCCCACTACTCACCCCCCTCCAGGCCTCTCTATCTGGCCCTTAGGGTTCTCCTCCTCAGGCCACATCAACTCCCTATCATCTTGCATGCAAAGGACCCAAGTTCAATCCCTGGCATCTCCAGGTAAGACCATCTGAAACCCTGGAGAGCTACTGCCAATCAGTGTGGACAATAGTCAGCTAGATGGACCAATGGTCTGGCTGGTGTAAGGCTGCTTTCTCTGTTCCCATAAACATGATCCTCTGATAAATATGGTATTTTCCCTATAGGTATGATCCTCACTGACCCCTCTTTGCATTCACATAGAGTGTTTTTGCCTTGATGGAATGTGTCCTTGAACCCTTATAATGATTCTTGGTTACATAGATGCAGGATGGATAAAGGTAAAGGGACCCCTGACCATTAGGTCCGGTCGTGGCCGACTCTGGGGTTGCGGCGCTCATCTCGCTTTATTGGCCGAGGGAGCCGGCGTACAGCTTGCAGGTCATGTGGCCAGCATGACTAAGCCGCCTCTGGTTCGCCAGAGCAGCGCACGGAAACGCCGTTTACCTTCCCGCCGGAGTGGTACCTACTTATTTACTTACACTTTGACGTGCTTTCAAACTGCTAGGTTGGCAGGAGCAGGGACCGAGCAATGGGAGCTCACCCTGCCGACCTTCTGATCGGCAAGTCCTAGGCTCTGTGGTTTAACCCACAGCGCCACCTGTGTCCCTTTCGCAGGATGGGTAGGGGTGTGCAATTCTATGTAGAAATTAGCCTATGGCACCAAGGTAAACTTTACATTAATTGCATTATGCATTTTGGCCTCTGGTCCTGCCCATCACTGGTATCCTGGCCCCACATTTTTCATTTTAGCAGACCAGCACAAATGACTAATGCAGGTGGAGGGTTACCTGAATCACTTGCTAAATGTGTTTGTCTCAGGTTATTGTTAAAAGCATAGGAGCAGATCGGGGGGAAAGGAAGTTGGCAATAACTGTACACAACAGCATGAGGTGGAATGAGACTTCATCAGGCACTGGGTTTCCATTGCTGAACAGCTCCTTTTTCTTTGCTTCTTTGGTGATGGTGAAAGATACAATAAAAACCAAGCTGTGTCGATACCATCAGCATTACAGCCCTATGAGATCATTGCATTGCACACTTTGCAGCTCTTTAAATAGCAATTTCATTTCAGAAAAGGATTGACCAATTATGCATTTCATCAATTGCAAGAAGGTTCAGTAGCGTCTCCAGTTAGGGTTAGGCCCACTGGTTTCGTGAAGATATCCCATTCCCATGGATTCTAGAAGCTGCTGGTGGTGAGTGTGGAAAATCTCAGGTTATTTCCTTAACAGCTTGTCACCATTTGACTTTAAATAAGAATGCACAGGATAGCCCCTTCCTACATTCGACAAATATTTTTGAGTGGGATGTTTCGCTCAAAGAAGTTCTCCAAACCCAGCCAGATGGGTGGGGTATAAATAATAAATTATTATTATTATTATTATTATATCTCATAATTTCATTTTAGGTGACATTCACTAATGACACTAGTTACTTCAGACTGCAGAGCTAGTTGGGTGGTCCATCATGGCAAATGGCAGCGGAGGACTTTGGGGTCTCAAATTTTAACAGCATCCTGTGCAATGCCACAATTTGGTTTCCCTCCACCTTTCACCTTCCAGTCTACATAATAGTTGTGGTGCCCCTGAGGCTCTGCGCCCAGTGCGACCAAACCGGCCATGCTCTCCTAAATCCGCCTCTGCAAATGGGACATTACCCCACCAAAGTCGGCCAGCTCCCATCAATCTGCCTTTCTACTTACAAACAGACCAGTGGGTGGAACTGCCTGTCTTCCTCCTCCTTCATCTCAGTGTTACCCTAGCAGAACCCTGCAGGGAGAATGAAGAGGACAAAACTAGAATTAGTTGGTTCTGTCTGTCACTGGCTCTAGCGCCACCGACTGTTGGGCTGCCTGCTTTCTGACCCATCAGCCCCAATGGGCATCAATCATCACTGGCTGCAAAGCAATATATGAAGAAGTATCAAATAGCCACCTCTGAGCCACTGCTTAATTTCATGCACTACAGAGGATATGCCATTCTGCAGCCATTCACCACCATGTGTTTTTTTTAAAAAAAAATCAAAGACTTCATGGCACGGGTGTCAAACACAAGGCCCGCGGGCCGAATCCGGCCCACCAGACTTCGTCATGTGGCCCGTGTAGCCGCCGCCGGCCACCAGCCTTCACCTTTTATTCTTGCTTTTTTTTTACACAAGAAAGCCGCCTCTTCAGCGCATGCGCGGCAGCCTACAAGCCAGAGAACGTCTGCCCTCTAGCGGCGCCGGCCGTTCTACAGAGGAAACCTCCACTTTACATGCATTCAGGAAACCACTTCCGTGGTTACAACCGGCCCTTTGAGGGTGACCAAACTGCTGATGCGGCCCCCGATGAATTTGAGTTTGACACCCCTGCTTCATGGCAACAGATTACAGGTCAATTACGACAATCCAAGTAAAGCAACCAAACAACCAAAAATGATAGCAGCAGAGAGGTAGGGGAACCCAAAGCACAATATTTGAAATGGCTGGATAAACAGAAATGCTCCACCAACCTGGTGACCTCCGCATGTCTGGACCTCCAACTCCCATCCACCTCAGCCTGCACTGGGCTGGTGAGAACTGTATGGGGGGGCACCAGGTTGGTGAAGGCTGGGGTAAGACAGAGGTTGCTAATGTGACATCTTCCAGATGTTTCTGGACTCCAACTCCCATAATCTCTTATTATTAGCCACATTGGCTGAGGCTGCTGGAGTCCAGTGGCATCTGAAAGGCACCATATTGGCTACCCTCAGGGACACCAGCTATAGGGGGAGAAGGGGCTTCAGCTACCTCAAAATTTCTAAGCAGGGAGCTGAGCCCCCCCCCCCCAATATTTAGGGAGCCGCCATCCCCTGCCGCTCCCGGGCAAGTGCTCGCACCTAGCCTCAGTTCTGCTCCCGAGTCACGTCTGACTGCAGGAGAGGCGGTGGCAGTAGTGAGCCATGGTGGCACCCCTCTCCTGTGGAGGGCTGCACAGCCGTAGTTCCACTTCTGGGTCAGGTTTAACCCAGCAGGCAGAGAGATGCAGGAGAGTTGCAGAAGTTGCCGCCTCTCTCCTCAGCTGGGCAGCACCACGTGAACTCTTTGTGAACCAAGAGTGCATCCTAGAACAGGGGCTGGTGGACTTCAACCCCATGGGATCTACCGTATTTTTCGCCCCATAGGACGCACCGGCCCATAGGACGCACCGGCCCATAGGACGCATCAAGTTTTTTGGGGGGAAATAAAGAAAAAAATTATTTTTCCCCCCCCCAGGCGCTTGTGGGGCAGGCAGCGGGGAGAAGCGCTCTTCTCCCCGTCACCCACCTTCAGATCAGGTCCGGAGACAGCCTCGAGACGCGCTGCGTCTCCCTGCTGTCCCCGGAGTGGTGGGGCAGGCAGCAGGGAGAAGCGCTCTTCTCCCCGCCGTCAGCCTCCAAACCACTTCGGGAGAAGTGGGATGGCGGCGTTCCGCCTCCCTCTGTCCCCCGAACTTGTGGGGCTGGCGCTGGGGCTCTCCTGAAGCCTGGAGAGCAAGAGGGGTCGGTGCGCACCGACACCTCTCACTCTCCAGGCTTCAGCGAAAGCCTGCATTCGCCCCATAGAACGCACCCACATTTCCCCTTCATTTTTGGAGGGGGAAAAGTGCGTCCTATAGGGCGAAAAATACGGTACTTGGCTTTTTACTAGAGTACCCCAGTGTCCAACAACCAAGGCCAGGCACAAAATGGTAGTTCACATGGGATGGAGAGAGAACCTCGGAACCCCAGAATAAGTGACAAATGTGTTCCTACGGGTGAATTTGCTGGCTTTGGTTCTCTGCATTTCTCGTTTTTCCAATCTTAAATTCAATTATCCACATTGCCTCCCACAGCAATTTGCATTTAAAAAAAACAAAACCCCTCATGAAAATTTGTTTGTATTACAATGTGAATTTCTCCTTATAAATGCATTTTTGTATTTTGTATGTCATTTAGGCTTATATTCGCATTTTTGCAAAGCCATTTGCTGAAATATAACACATTTTTGTATGTTAGCTTCATTAATATATGCATTTGAATGTATCCTCTCTCCTAACATAATGCACTTGGAGACCTTGTTGGGTTTGGGAAACAGATAAAAGCACTCCTTCATGCAGCTTCATGCTGGCTGTCACTCACTCTGGCTCCACCTATTGTTGGGCTCCTGGCTTCTGCCCTACCAGCCCCAATGGGCAGCAACCACCAGTGGCAGGCACTTTCAGCATGCTTTTTTAAAAAAAATAAAAAAAGCATTTTTGGTGGACTGTGTAACTCTGGCCTGAATGGGAAACCCAAAAATTCAGACGCGCGTGTGTGTGCATTTGCAGATTGTACAGTTCTAGGAAAATCAAGAGTGCCTTGCTCACTCCACACACCCCAAATTCAGCAGACTTCCAGGGTTGACTTTAAGAGCTGAGCAGTCTACAATTCTTCATACTGATTGTGTGTGTGTGTGTGTGTGTGTGTGTGCGTGCGCACGCGCGCATGAAAATAATAGAGATTTGGTGTCTTGCTGTAACAGTCCCCACTTTCTTTATAATCCATTCCTGAAAATATGGTTGTGGTTTATTTTTATTTTTATTTTAAAAGCTAGATTCTTTACTGAACCTGATGGGTTTTATTTTGGCAAAGGGTGGGGGTGGAAGAGAGAGAGAGAGAGAGAGAGAGAGAGAGAGAGAGAGAGAGAGACTTTGCAACATACTTTGCTGGCATATAGTTCCTAATTGGAATATGCCCTTTGGATATTTGAAAATTGGCCCAGATATGGTCTTTAATGAATAACACTTTAATTAAATTTTTACATATTTAGCATGCAGCAGGAGAAATAGTTAGGCAAATGGCACAAGCATTAATCACGTACAAGTGAGTCAGTCCGAGCAAGCATACATTAGCAGAGCTTAGGAAACACCCTTTCCTTTGAAGGTGATGTAGAGGATGCTGGAAAAGCAAGGCAAATAATTAAAATGGGAGATGGATACAAACGATAGGAGATAAAGCGCGCGTGTGTTGAGGGGTGTAGGGAAGTCTGAGTAGGAAACATTCAGAACCACAAAGGATGCTGCAAAATCCTTCGGTGAAAGCTTTCTGCACTTAAAAAGAGATATTGCTAGAGCTAGCTCTAACATGAATTGAGGTTGATATGCAAGTCCAGCAGCAGAAAAATGGCCCCACACTGGGTCAGGGGATCAGGAGTGTTCTGAGGTTAAAGAAGAAGAATCAGCTAAGATGTTTTTTAATTAGTTGGCATCCCTGCTAAAGATGTTTATATTTATCTATTGCCTCCAGCCCTCTCTCTACCTTGGTTTCTTTCCCCTTTAGGGTGAAGGCAGACATATTTAAACACTGGGTACAGCCAGTGGAGGGCTGATCCATCAGGGCCAATGGGGCACTGGCCAATAACTTCAGACTAACCTCAGCCAACCCCTACTTGCCTGATGTCTTGCTTAAAGCCAGTCCAAGGGGTGGCAATGCCTATTAGCTTCTCCTTGGTCTCAGTGGTGCACGTGCAAAAATCAGCAGGGAGGAGGATGGCAACAAAACTAAAATTAGTCAGCTTTGCCTGCAGTTGCCTTTGGCTCCATCTACTCTTGGTCTCCCTGCCTTATGCCTTACCAGTCCCAATGGGCGCTAATCACCACTTGGTACAGCACCAGTATGATCCTGCCTTTGCAACTGAAATTGCACCTGCATATACAGCCAAATGAGCACTGTATCAGTCTTTTCTTCCACCCACCCATATCCCCATTGATTCAGTTACCATATTTTTCGCTCTATAGGACACACTTTTCCCCCTCCAAAAATTAAGGGGTAATGTGTGTGCGTCCTATGGAGCGAATGCAGGCTCCTCGGCTTCAGCGATAGCAACGCGAAGCCTCCGAAGCGCAGAGGGAGCGCTCCCTCCGCGCTCCGGAGGTGCGCACCGACCCCTCTCGCTCTCCAGGCTTCAGGGATAGCCGCCTGAAGCCTTCAGAGTGCAGCAGGAGGTCCCACTGCACTCCAGAGGCTTCGGGTTCCTTTTGCTGAAACCGGGAGAGCAAGACTCTCCTGGCTTCAGCAGAGAGGGAGAGCTGCGCAGCGCCCCTTCAGCCAAGCGGGAGGAGAAATGGAAGGGGCTCCGCTTCTCCTGCCTCTTCGCTGAAGGGGCGCTGAGCAGAGAGGGGGAAGAAATTTTTTCTTGTTCTCCCCCTCCAAAACAAGGTGCGTCCTATGGTTGGGTGCGTCCTATAGAGCGAAAATACAGTAATTGCTTACAGCAAGGCTGGAGACCCTGTTGCCCTTAGTCTATTGGCATTTTGACTTCAATTATTGTTATTTTTTTCTTATTGATCATTTTATTGTTTTATCTTTTTTGCAAACTGCTTTCAGGGTTGTTGTTTTTTCAATCAAGCAGTGTATAAATTTCATTAAATAATAATACATGTGTTGTTGGACTACAACTCCCATCATTTTCTGTTTATTGGATTTATATCCTGTTCTTCATCCTAAAGATGTCCAGGATGGCTAAAATAGTTCCCCACCACTGGTTTGTAACTATTTTCAATCAGGGCCAACAAACTAGAAATTCATGTGACATATGGTTTGGGGGTTAACTTGGATGCAGGTGTGTGGGATGGGGTTCTGAATGGCATCAGAGCAGCAGAGGAGAGGAAAGATGCGTGTTTTCCCAATCAAAATATCCTTCCAGGTGCTTTCCTACCCATGGAGCTGATGGTACATGAGCACCTTTCTCCCTGTAGGGATAAAAGCAGTTGAGGCGATGGTGGCTTTGAATGTGAAAAGGCTTCACCGGGAAAGGAGTTAAGCATCTCTCTCCTCCCTGCGCCCCCTTAAGGTCTCCCATATTAAGTTGCGTTAAGGTCTGCTACTC
The DNA here is from genome assembly GCF_965113315.1 of Podarcis vaucheri. Classification (NCBI taxonomy): domain Eukaryota; kingdom Metazoa; phylum Chordata; class Lepidosauria; order Squamata; family Lacertidae; genus Podarcis; species Podarcis vaucheri. The sequence continues at coordinate 58,814,358 of NC_138750.1, read as the reverse complement.
ACATCTAGTTTGGCATTCAGCATTGAACTCGGTGGGATTTATGAGATGCATATGCAAAGGACTGTGTGGTTTACCCTACTCCTCTTTCAAGGAGATCAGCTTACAAGTGTCTCCAATCCAGACATATGTGTTTAGCTTGAACTTAATTACATGCTCTCCAGTAGTCAAATGTTGTGTACACACATTTTATTCTAGCATCAGTGGAGATGGAGTACTTGTTTTTCTACATAGTCCACACACAATCCAGTCTATTACAGTGTGGTGCGGATATTGCCAAGGTTGCAGGTTCGATTCCCATATGGAAAAGCTGCATATTCCTGCTTTGCAGGGGTTGGACTAGATGACCCTCAGGGTCCCTTCCAACTCTACAGTTCTATGATTCTATAATTCTTGAGAAACTGGTTTCTTTCAAAAAATAAAAGCTTGCTGCAGATTGAGTCTGCATTACTCCACAGTGTGTCCATTTGAAAACAAATATAGGCCATCCCAGCATTTGAGGAGGGGGCGTGTATCCACGCCTGCTTCATGGTATGGGTGGGCATATACCAATATCACAATCTCCACTTCCTTCTTCATTAACTTGGGGGATTTGCAGAGAGGAAAAGGTGTGCGTAATCCCATAAGAGGAGGGTTAGCCAAACTTTCCTTTTCAAAGCGGCTTTTGAGTTGTAGATGGCTGGATTATTTTTTATGCCTTAAATATGAAGATGCAGAATACAAATAAAAATATAGAACATGTATACATGTATAGGGACGCGGGTGGTGCTGTGGGTAAAAGCCTCAGCGCCTAGGATTTGCTGATCAAAAGGTCGGTGGTTCGAATCCCCGCGGCGGAGTGCGGTCCCGTTGCTCGGTCCCAGCGCCTGCCAACCTAGCAGTTCGAAAGCACCCTCGGGTGCAAGTAGATAAATAGGGACCGCTTACTAGCAGGAAGGTAAATGGCATTCCGTGTGCTGTGCTGGCTCACTAGATGCAGCTTGTCACACTGGCCACGTGACCCGGAAGTGTCTGTGGACAGCGCTGGCTCCCGGCCTCTAGAGTGAGATGAGCGCACAACCCTAGAGTCTGTCAAAACTGGCCCATACGGGCAGGGGTACCTTTACCTTTTTATACATGTATAAATAAGTTAAAAATGATATAAACATACAATTTAACAGGATAAACAAAAAAACTACAAAGGAAACTATTCCTAATATTATTCAGTTTATACTATTTCCTCAATAGCTAATAAGGGTTTCATTCATGCTCCATTCTCTCATTCCAATAGGAAACAAACTCCATTCTTTAATCAAGGCGTTATCACTTTGTCTTCCCTCACTAACCCTAAACATATTTATGAAGTTGATCATTTGGGCAATGTCCCAGATTTTATTTAACCAGCCTTTTTTGGGGTACTCCTGTCTTTCTTGATGCCTGCACTAGGCTCATTCATGGTACTTTATTGCATTGGTTTTTGAGAAATTCCTTGGGTCCCCTACTGCACCGAGTGCATCCTTCCATGAATGGTCATCACCAGTGCTTTTTTTCTTTAAAAATAATGTTTAGAGGTATCATTTTCCTACCGATATTGAAATAATGCCCCTCAAGGAGGTCAAACTTAGATTCACAAAATGTTTAGGGGTATGCATACCCTCAGAAAAAAGCACTGGTCCTCACAATGCGACCACCTACTGAATTACAGGGAGCAACAGGATGCCAATATATATGTTTATTCGAACAGATCCATGCAATATGCAAGGGGTGAGCTATATACTAACTTTAGAAACCACTCCTATCCTTGAAACACAAGCATTAATTCTAATTAGGGAACAGAACATTCAGAACAATGAGTAATTTTATGCAGAATACAAAGGGTAATAAACTTAAGTCCACTGATTGCCATGGGACTGCTCTGAGTATGACTAATGTTGGGTATTATCCTAACACAACCATTTTTTCCCTCTTTAACAGCTATCCTAACCCTTTACCTGTGCTTTTATGACCTGAGGAGACACCTGAGAATCCTGGTGGTCCACTTTCCCACCTCCCCAGGGCTGCAGTTCCTCACCCCTGTTTTAAATGATAATATATAATCACCTACTTCATCAGATAGGCACATAGGAAGCTGCCTTATACAGTGTGAAGCCATTGGGCTATCCAGTTCAGTGTAAAAGGTAAAGGAACCCCTGACCATTAGGTCCAGTCATGACCGACTCTGGGGTTGCGGTGCTCATCTCGCTTTATTGGCCGAGGGAGCCGCCGTACAGCTTCCGGGTCATGTGGCCAGCATGACTAAGCTGCTTCTGGCGAACCAGAGCAGCGCACGGAAACACCGTTTACCTTCCCGCTGGAGCGGTACCTATTTATCTACTTGCACTTTGACGTGCTTTCGAACTGCTAGGTGGGCAGGAGCTGGGACCGAGCAATGGGAGCTCACCCCGTCACGGGGATTCGAACTGCCGACCTTCTGATCGGCAAGTGCTAGGCTCTGTGGTTTAACCCACAGTGCGACCCGCGTCCCTCCAGTTCAGTGTAGTCTACCCTTAGTGGCAGCAGTTCTTCAGGGTCTCAGGCAGTCCCACCTGAGGATGCCAGAGTTTAAAACAGGGACCTTCTGCATGCAATTAGGGCCTTCCCTACAGGATATTAGTGAAAGGAAAATGAGCATTGCGTTCTTATATATAAGGAGTGTTGTAAACAGGATAGGAAAAAAGAAGCACCCTCTTCAGAGACTCCATAGAAATTCTGAATGATCAGAGGGGGTGGGATGCACATGGAAGCTTAAGAGGCAACCCTATGTTCCCCCACTGGGCTCCATTGAGCTCAACAGGACTTGGCTTTGAGTAAGCATGGAGAGCATAACTGGACTTTTAGGTCGTCAACAGGCTCATCTCAGCTATCTGCCAATCTCCCATTCCCACCACCCTTCTGAGTAATACCCCTCCCCACCTTCTCACTATATAGAAGTATCTGGCAACTTCTGTTTCAGTGTATCTGAAGAAGTGTGCATGCACACGAAAGCTCATACCAAGAGCTAACTTAGTTGGTCTTTAAGGTGCTACTGGAAGGAATTTTTTTATTTTGACTATGGCAGACCAACACGGCTACCTATCTGTAACTGGAGTTTTAGGTGTTTTTCCATATTTCTTTTCAATATATGCATTTATTTATTTGTTTGTTGGTGATTCACATAGCCCACCTTCCATAAAAAATGACCCCCAAGTGGTTCCCATATAGCAATCAAATAATACAAAAAGAAATGGAAAAAAGAAAAGAAACATAATAAACCAACAACAATCAATCCATCAATAAATAAAGCTGAACACGTAGAGACCAAGGAATCCCTCAGCGGTGGGAAATCTAATGCATCTAATGTTATTTTTACACAAATGCTTCCTACCCTATTCCATAGCGTCCCCGGATACCTCAGACTGAACCATAAAAATATAAGAGTAGTTCTAGTGGGTCAGAACAAAGACCAGTCTCCAATGTAAGTCTCAACAGAGCTTGAAATGGGATGAGCATCCTCCGCTGCCTGTTTCTACCATTTAGTAATTAGAGGTACACTGCCTCTGATCCTGGAGGCTCCATTTGTAGTGATGAGGGCCAACAGTCATTGGTGACTGCTATCCTCAATAATTTTGCCCAGAAGCTGCTGGTGTTGGTGGTCTTTAATATTCAGTCCACCCCAGGAAAAAATTTAAACACCACCAGAAAGCCAGAAATGAACAGAGCAATCCAAAGGAGATCAAGGAAATTAATTGTCGGAAATGAGTTTCAGGAAGGGTGTGTGTGTGTTTAAGCCAGGTCCTTGGGAACAACTCTGAGCTTCAGTCATCTTTTGAAAGGGGGGCTGGTAGACATCCCAAAAAACACAGGTTATGACCTGTGACCTTCCTATGAGAAATTGTTGCCTTTTAGGATGTGTTAGTAGGCCCATCCTTTTCATCAAATGCGTGTTTCTCCTGGCGGTGGGAGGCAATCACACCAGTATATCATTAACTTGCAGAGAAAAGGGGCCGTAAAAGGACTTGATGGGGGACCTTAGCCCACACCCCGCTGGGGTCTGCTAGGAGCACAATATCCCAGAGACCAGGAGATTAAGCTAAAGAGAAAAAGTGAAAGTGCTTTTCACGATTCACACGCCCTTTAGATTGTTTTATTAAACCACTTGAATAGGGATTTCCCTTGCGGCCGGCGACGGGGCCCGGCCAACGCATAGTTCTAGGTTGCTATGACTTGGTTGGTTCTTGCTAATCAGTGCAAGGGCGAACTTCATATAAAATATCTTGGGCCATTGTTAGCCTAACGTGCCGTGACACCTCCATCACAAAAGGGGATTCATTCACCCCAGCAGGTAATAAGGACGACTTGCCATACCAACCAAGCTGGGCTGTCAAGAGGGATCATGCCAAGGGCGAAGGAGCTCTTGCATTCCGTTCTCAGGTGGGCTGAGGGCGATCCTTTTGTTTAGCAGAGTCTGCTGATCACAGAAAATGATTTTCTGTAGAATGGATGGGGGAAGGGGAGTGTTTTGGTTGGCTGGTTGTTGGGGGGTTTTCTTGTTTTTAAAGTTGCTGTGCAGACCCCAGAAGAACTGCAGAGGAAGACTCATGGGGCTGGAAATATGCAGATTGTCCTGGGACAGGATGCTGCCCCACTCAGCATCATAAGGGTTGGGAGAACAAGGATCATCGAGCTTCAAAATGGCCTTGTGGTGGCGGCTTCTACCTTAAGCGGCTTTTTAAAAGGATTAGACACTAGGGATCGGCAAATCTGTCAGTTTAGGCTCCTCTCGGTTTCTCATTTTTCCAATCTTAAATTTAATCAGCCACATTTCCACATTAGTCTGCAATTTTTTAAAAAAAATCACCAGCATTTTAGTGTGTATTTCTCCTAAGGTACACATTTTTGCATGGAAGTATATGTATTTTTATGCACACTTTCCCCTTAATATATGCAGTTTTGTACACATTTGGTTGGAGGATTGTATCACAAAATTTGGAGAGTTGCTAGTCTTTTGATATGCATGTTGTTTAAAGAACTGCAAATCAGACAGGCTCACTTTCAAATGTGAACCAAACCAAGTTTCTCTCCCACCTTCATTACCCATATCTTCTGTCCTTCCTATATACTATCCCCCCTCCCTTCATTTGGCCTTCATTCCAACCCTGTGTGGCAGGCAAAAAGGGAAGCAACTGATGGGCTCACGGTCAACCACTACGCTTTGTGGCCAAGCCCAGGGAATGGTTGCACTACAGGAGAACTGTGTCTCTGAATATCAGATTCAGGGGCAGGGGATACAGTGCATGCTCTTCTTGTGCGTTTCCCAAAGCCATCTAGCTGAACTTTTGGAAATAAAACATTGTGCTAGGCCAGGAGTGGGGAACCTCAGGTCTGGGGGGGGCAGTATGTGGCCCTCCAGGCATCTCTAGCTGGCCCTTCAATCTCTCCCCAGGTCACTCCCCCTCTCCCCAGACTAAGCACCTCAGTAGCCCTTTCTTTGTACCCTTCTTCTGTGTTTCTGCCTTTCTGAAATGTGCCCTTGAACTCTGTTAATGCCTCTTGCTTGCCTGGTTGGAGGAGGAGGAGGAGGAGAGTGTGTGTGTGTGTGTGTGTGTGTGTGTGTGTGTGTAGAAAAGAGTCTACCGTATAAAAGTAACATTTGCATTCATTGTTCCACCCACTTTTGCCTCTGGATGGTTGCCCAGGAAGGAATGTAGCCTTTGGGCTGAAAAGGGTTCCTCACCCTTGTGCCAGATGGACCCCTGGTATGATTCAGCACAGCATATTTCTGCATATTTAGCTACACACCAGCTCCCTAGTCCCCCGAGAATAAAGGTGTCACTGAAAAACACTAGCACAGCAAACACATCCTGATGAGTCGAGTGAGTGAGCCAGGCCACACACAACAATAGGAAGCAAACAAATTAATATATAAATGAAACCCTCGCTCCTTAGAGCAAATACATTTCCTTTATGACGATGAGCCTGTTCCTGAACTTCACCAACCCCACCCACCACATTTTCCCATGGGAAATTGTGTTCTGCAGGAAGCCCATGCCATTCCCCACAACTATCTAGGGAGCATGTTCTCTAACCTCCCAAGGTAGCCTGCCCTATTGCTGAACTACCTCTTAGACTTTGGAAGTGGACCCAAATGTTACTTATATTATATTGTGATTTTGAGCAGTAAAGTCTCTTATATAGATTGGCTGAACTGGTGTGATGGTAGAGAATATTCACAAACATTCTAACTTCTCAGTGAACATAGAATGTTTGCAGTCCGATTTCTGTGAGGGAAGAAAATAGTGGTTGGTTGGGAGACAGCACTGGGACAGGCCAAAGTTAAGAGGTTCTAGGAGTTAGGGGACCTAAAAGGCAAAAAACCCAGAAGCAAGGTGGTGGTAAGGAGGATGTAGAGGAGCCACCATATTAAGAAACAGGAAGTGTAGTGAAAGTATGCTTAAGGACATGGGCAGAGGTGACAAATAAAGAAACTTCACATATTGAATGAGCCAACTAATAATTTTGGTTATAGGCTTCTAATATTATATATTTTTTCCTATAAATTAAACTTCATTCTCTACTGCCATAAGTAAATACAGTGGTACCTCGGGTTACAGACGCTACAGGTTACAGACGTTTCATGTTACAGACTCTGCTAACTCAGAAATAGTACCTTGGGTTAAGAACTTTGCTTCAGGACAGAAATTGTGTAGTGGCGTGGCAGCAGCGGGAGGCCCCATTAGCTAAAGTGGTACCTCAGGTTAAGAACAGTTTCAGGTTAAGAACAGACCTCCAGAATGAATTAAGTTCTTAACCCGAGGTACCACTGTATGTTAAGCAGTATTTAAAAACAACTCCTAAGCAATTTGGGCCCTGCATATTGTATGAACCAAGACATTCCTTACATCCCACTGCAATCTCTCAGATCTGCCAAGGCTACTAACTTGGGCTACGAGGACATAAAGCCTGGCAATTTCATTGGCTATCCCATAAGCCCTCCCTGCAAAACATATGGAAATTCATGACACAGAAAATGCTGTGGCTCACTGGTAGAGCATAAACTTTGCATGCAGAAGGTCCCAGGTTCAATCTTTGGGTAAGGCTGTGAAGGATTGCCTGAAACACTGCTGATCCTCTGCCTAGTCAATGGAACAATACTGAGCTAAATGGACCAATGCTGTGACTTGTTATGAGGTGGCTTAAGATGCTCTTAGGGACGCGGGTGGCGCTGTGGGTTAAGCCACAGAGCTTAGGACTTGCCGATCAGAAGGTCGGCGGTTTGAATCCCCGCGACGGGGTGAGCTCCCGTTGCTCGGTCCCTGCTCCTGCCAACCTAGCAGTTCGAAAGCACGTCAAAGTGCAAGTAGATAAATAGGTACCGCTCCGGCGGGAAGGTAAACAGTGTTTCCGTGCGCTGCTCTGGTTTGCCAGAAGCGGCTTAGTCATGCTGGCCACATGACCCGGAAGCTGTTCGCCGGCTCCCTCGGCCAGTAAAGCGAGATGAGCGCCGCAACCCCAGAGTCGTCTGTGACTGGACCTAATGGTCAGGGGTTCCTATACCTTTACCTTTTAAGATGCTCTTATTTATTTAGCTTGAACAGATCTTTTATCATGCATGGTTTTTTAAAACGGGATGGGCTTGAGAACCAGATGGTCAGGAACATGCATGCCCTGACCAGCAAGCATGACCACCTTCAACCACCATGGCCAACTGTCAGGAATGATGGGAGTTGTCACCCAGCTACATCTGAAGCATCACGGGTTCCCCACCCCTGTATCTCTTTAACCCAACCATATGTCTTATCTTTAGTCAATTGTCTGTGTGGTATTCCTGGCATGATTTGCTCCCTTAATAATTTTTCCTTAATTATTTGCATGGCTGTTTATCTGATGGAAGCATTATGCCTCCTGAGGGTAATTTGGTGCATTCAGACTTCAGACATAACAAGGCCTTATCAAGAATTGCAGACAGTACTCCGACACTAAATCAGAGGTGGAACTTGGAAACCCGCAGAAATCTTCATAATATCCTACACAAGTCTCACAGTGATGGCTGGTCCATTAGGATGCATGGAGAGCTGCCCCACCACACTTAGTCTGCCCTCAAGCAGCCCCCACCCTACCAGCCTTCTTCCTTAGCAAGCTGTCAGGGTGTATGTGGCTCTGCCTGTCATTGGCTCCGGTTCCACCTACAGTTGATCTCCCTACCTTTCAGCCTACAAATCCCAAGGGCATCACGCACCACTGCTCTCTGAAGTGGGCATTTGCCACCCATGCACAGCTGAATATCTCTTGTTTTGAGTCAGAGTATCAAAAGGTACAAACCTAGACAGCATCTTAAAAAGCAGAGACATCACCTTGACCTAGACAGAATCTTAAAAAGCAGAGACATCACCTTGCCAACAAAGGTCCATATAGTTAAAGCTATGGTTTTCCCAGTAGTGATGTATGGAAGTGAGAGCTGGACATAAAGAAGGCTGATCGCCGAAGAATGGATGCTTTTGAATTATGGTGTTGGAGGAGACTCTGGAGAGTCCCATGGACTGCAAGAAGATCCAACCTCTCCATTCTGAAGGAAATCAGCCCTGAGTGCTCACTGGGAGGACAGATCCTGAAGCTGAGGCTCCAATACTTTGGCCACCTCAGGAGAAGAGAAGACTCCCAGGAAAAGACCCTGATGTTGGGAAAGATGGAGGGCACAAGGAGAAGGGGATGACAGAGGACGAGATGGTTGGACAGTGTTCTCAAAGCTACCAGCATGAGTTTGACCAAACTGCAGGAGGCAGTGGAAGACAGGAGTGCCTGGCGTGCTCTGGTCCAGGGGGTCACGAAGAGTCGGACACGACTAAACGACTAAACAACAACAACCACCACAAGGTGCAGCACATTGTAGAAGAAGTGTGAGCTCATGAGAACAAACATGGAATCTTGGGTCAGGGTTTCATGTTCTTCTTGACTCAAAACCTGGTTCAGAATGTACACCAGGGAGGGGTGCATAAGAAAGTCTGGCTGCTGTATCAGAATTGTAGCCCATCAGCTCCAGCACGCTTTCCTCGCACTGGCCAATCAGATGCCTATAGGAGTCAGGCAAGTAGAACTTGAATGCAACAGCAACTCCTAGCAATTAGTATTCAGGGGCATATTGCCTCCAACAGCGGAGGTAGTATCATAAACCTTCATCCTTACCTCTGATTATCTATCTGATAGAAGTCCTTCCTGGATCTGGCTAAAATTACAGCTAAAAGCCACCTGTCAATACACCGCCCCATTTTTTTTCTCCCTTCATAGGCCCAAGGCTATATTTTGCTGGTACACATCCTATTGATTTGGCTGTGAAGTCATGAAGGTACATGGGAAATTCCCTCACCCAGGCACCTTTTTCTCCTGGGGCATAGCAAAGGTAGAGAATACATGTATTTTTAAAGGCTTTTATGCTAACACAGGAACAGATAGTTTGGTAATCAAAACTATTAAACTTTGGCAGGGCACCAAGCCGAGATGGAGATCATCCCAGAAAACAAAACAAAAAAAGAGTTAGAAGAGACTTGGAAGTCTTTGGCATGTATGTAATTTATGGAGAATGCTGGGAATGTGTGGGAGGGAGTGCCCAAAGGCGGGAAGGGAGTAATATGTTGCTTCCATCCAAAAGAAAAAGAGGAAGATCCAAGCTGTTGGGAAGTTGACTTCGCTTATGGCAAAAATATTGGGAACGTTGGAAACCAAATATTGACGCAAAGCTGCTTTTCAGGGTGAACTCAACTGAGGTAGTGAACTCAACTGGAATAAAGTGAAGAAAGGTTTTTCTTCAAATGCATAAACCTTGTGACCTCCATTGCAGTTGACCAAGTTAAAATAAGGAGATAAATCCTGTAGATGTAATGTTCACATAACATACTATCCCACTTCTTGTAGATCAGGGATATGGAATGTTACCTCCAGACATTGTTCGACTCCAACTCCCACCAGCCTCAGACAACACGGATAATGGTCAGGAATGAAGAGCAGGGGTGTTCCAATATCTGGGGAGGACCAGGTTGCCCATCACTATTATAAGCGATTGCATGGGCCTCTGGAAAGTTCTACTAAATTGTGGAGGGTGCTCACATAGAAAGCTCTTCTCTTCTTTGTCTCAGAGCTGTGCCTTTTCTATGGTGACAATCCTGGTGAGAAATGCAGGACCCAAGATGGGGAGGTGGAGCTTTTAATGGGCCTGCTGGCCCATAACCAGGTGGGAAAAAACCCAAGGCATAACTGTAGAATGGGGTGAGGAACCTCAGGCTCACGAGCCAAATGTTGCCACCAAGGCCTCTCTACCTGGCCCTTGGAACTCTGTATTATATGGACTGTCCAGATCTTACTAGATTTGCTTTTGAACAGAAAACACAATATTCAGAACCCAGATCTGCTTGCTCCACAGCATGCAGACATGCGATGTGCTTGTACAAGAGAGAGAGAGAGAGAGAGAGAGAGAGAGAGAGTTTGCAGTCTGAGAGACAGAAAGGGGTTCACCCCCTCACACACTGCAAGCACATGTGAGAGGTTTGTAGGGTTGTATTGATTAGCTCCAGACCCTTGCCAAGGCACTTTTGCAGACATCACCTTCCCATTGCACACACATTTTGGTTGTGTGTAGGGGGCATATGCATGTGTGGTCCCTTCACAAATGCATGGTCAACAGGAGGCATGGGCACTAACCAATACAAACCCAAGATACCTTCAAGACATGAGGTCAGAGGCAGTGTGCCTCTGAAAACCAGTTGCTGGAAACCACAATGAATGGGGAAGTCCTTTTGCACTTGGGTCCTGTTTGTGGGCTTCCCATCAGAATCTGGTTGGCTGCTGTGAGAACAGGATACTGGACTGCATGGGCCATTGGCGCTTATGCTGTTATGACAGTCCTTCATTTGAAGATATTTGAAGAGTTGAGCGGTCCACGTCCAGTTTAAAGATAATGAACTGCTAGAGGGGGCAGGAGGGGCCTTGAAGTTGCCTATCAACAGTTAGTAGCAGGCAGGCAGGCCACCTGGTTACAGTCTTCTCCACTAGGATAAGATGTGTTGTATTTCTATTTCAGTTATAGAAATTGTTTGAAATTTTGTACACACTCTTTGCACTTGGGGGGGGGGCTGCCCAACTTGAAATCAAGCAACCAAATGCATAAACAGCTTAAACAAAGGGGCTTAAAGAAGCAATAGGACACCAATCAATCCTCTAGTTTTCTAACACAGAAAAGGGAGCATAGTAGTGACTCAGTGAGTGGGGCCCAGGGAAATTAATCATGAGCATTTAGGAAAATGCATTTCCCAAGGAGTAGTACCAGCCTCATTCTCAGGTGGAATTTTGCCAACAAGTTAAAAGGCAGCTTATTTTTTGAAAGTGTTCTCTATTGGTTGATTTTATCTTCTTTAAGCTTGCTTTAAAGCAGTGATGATGTAATGCAGTTTTCTTACAGTTGGGGTTTTCTACTTTATATATGGCATTTTAGTTTATGATGGTTTTAGTTGGGTGGTTTTATCATTTGAATTCTGTACAAATGGCAAAGAATGAGGCCTCAGGATACCTAAATAAATGAGATGTAAATATTGCTGATTGGCTGGTTAGGTGAACAGTAGTCAGAACCTGCACAACAGTCCTACAAGACCACTTGATATGGCTTATGAATACAATGCAATTTTTAAAATATTATATAAATTCAGTATTAAAATAGCAGTTCCAAACACAGCTAGCAAAGAGTTCAGAGTCAGAAAAGAGCTGCTTTAAGTAAACAAAGGCATTATATACTTTATGAACAGTCCTAAATCTGGAATTTTGTTTGTGTGTTTAGTGGATTTTGCTTGTAAACTGATTATGCGAAAACCATAGGACTTGCTTTTTAAAATAATTTTTAAAAAAATATTTTTGAGAGTTACTTCTAGGAATGGGGGAATCTGCTAATATTTGTTTTTCTGGGTTTCTTATTTTTCCAGTCTTAAGTTCAGTTTGTGATTTCTTTTTTAGTTCTCATGAAAATTCATCAGCATTTTAGTAGAAATTTCTCCTAATAAAGGGTTTTTTGAATATAATTTTGCCTAATATACACATTTTTGCAAAGCAATTTCCCCTAAAATAATGCATTTTTCTATGTGATCTTCATGAATATATGCATTTTTATGCACACTTTACCCTAGTAACGCATTTTTGTACACATTACTAGAAAACTGCCTTGTGAAACTCAAAGAAGTGCAAATTTTCAGTGCTCATGTTGTTTTGGAAAATTCAAATTAGAAAGGTTTAGCTTTAAATGCAAACAGAATCAAACGTTTCCCTCATCTCTGATACATCCAAGGGATATTATATTGCACACCAAGGTCAGCCTTGGTGCATTGTTATTGCATAGTGTGACAAGGACCGTTTCTCTGTAGCATTAGCTTTTAGCAGAGGTGGGGAACCTTTTTAAGCCTAAGGGCCACATTGCCTTATGGACAACTCTCCAGCAGCTGCATAGGTGGGGCCAGAGGCAAAAGTGGGTGGAGTAACAGATGTGACTATTACCTTTATCCAGAAGCTACATTCCAGCCACAGAAAAGTCAGAGGTTCCTATACACCCCTCTCTCTATCCAGGCCAGCAAGAGGCATCATCCTAGTTCAAGGACACTTTCAGCTAGGCAAAAGCACTCAAGGAGAGCATGGAGCAGGACAGGTGAGGAACGGAGATCTGGGAAGAAGGGTTGTTCCCTGTCCTGGTGGTGTTGCTTGCAGACAGTCCAAAGGGCTGGAAATAGAGGCCCAGAGGGCTGCATTTGACCTCTAGGTCCAGGGTTCCCCAACCCTATCATAGCTGGCTTTGAAAGGGGAATAGATAAACTCTTTTGAAAGGATATGTGCCAAGTACACTCTGGTGGGGCTCCTCCTCTGTCGGTGGGCCTTGTCAGGTTTCTCTGGCAAAGGCAGTGAGATCAGCAACACTGACGCTAGAATTGTCCACAGTGCTCCAGAGTGGTCCTGCCACATTGGGAGCATTGTGCAAAATTTAAAATGGCACCTAAACGCTGCTGCTCGGAGCACCAGGCCAAGCCCCAAATCTGCCGTGGACCCTACTAGGGTTTGGGGGCTACAGCAAGCAACCCAGAAATTCCAGGTGCTGATGCTACCAGCCCAAAGCAAACTAGTTTCACAAGCCTAACTTCTCCCAGCCTGCCTGTAATACAGGTAGCTTGCATCTCACGTGAGGATTCTGTTCCGGATGTCCACACATAAATGCAAAAACATGTAAAGCCAGGAACCTCCCAGAACCGCCATAGTGCCAGGTGGAGGGCTGTCTACTCAGCTTTGAGAAGGGGGTGCAAGGGCTCTGGCATGGTCCCAGAGCCTTCCCACATCCTTCCCAAAGCCTGGTAAGCAGTTACCTGGCTTTGGGGAGGAGACAGAAGCACTCTAGGACCCTGCCAGAGACCTTGCATCTCCTTTCCAAGCCCAGGTCCTCACTTACCGGGCTTTGGGAAGGCCACAGCCCTCACACTGCCTTTGTCCTTTGCAAAGCTGGGTAAGCCCACCATCATAGCTTGGTATAGGGGTGTGAGGGAGGAAATAATTGAAGAATAAGTTTCCTCCACATGCCTTTTATTTATTTCCCCCCCCAACACACACAAAGCTGCAATCATGTAAGTAAAATAAGTAGAATCGTAGAGTTGGAAGAGACACTGAGGGTCATCTAGTCCAACCCCCTGCAATGTAGGAATCTCAGCTAAAGTATCCATGACAGTTGGCCAGCCAAACTCTACTTAAAAACCTCCAAGGAAAGAGAGGCCACAACCGTCCAAGGAAGACCTTCCCACTGTTGAACAGCTCTGACTGTCGGAAAGTTTTTCCAGGTGCTTAGTGTAAGATGCAAGTTACCAGTACAGTCATACCTTGGACTCCAAACATCCTGGAACTCGGATGTTTTGGCTCCTGAACGCCACAAACCCGGAAGGGATTGTTCCGGTTTGCAAATGTTCTTTTGGAACCTGAATGTCCAGCGGGGCTTCTGCAGCTTCTGATTGGCTGCAGAAGCTTCCTGCAGCCAACCAGAAGCTGCAATTTGGTTTTCGAACATTTTGGAACTTCCAAGGTATGGAACTCCCAAAACGTTTTGGAACTTCCAAGGTCTGACTGTACTTTTCAGGGTGTCTCCCTCTCTCCTCACCCTCCATTGCCACAGCCAAGCCTCGTCATAAAGTGCACCCCACAGTTGTTCAGTTCAACCCTCCCCCCAATTTCCTCAGACCCTTAGAAGGAGCTCCTTTGGAGGCTTCATGAGAACTAAAGAAGAGCCTTGCTTGATCAAGCCAAAGGTCCATCTACCTATTCTCACAGTGGCCAAACAGATGCCCCAATGAGAAGCTCAAAAGCAGGAATTGGGTGCCACAGCTGCTCTTCCCACCTGCAGTTCCTCGCAACTGGCATATGGAAGCACATTGCCTTTGACTGTAGAGGTAGATCGTGGCTAGCAACCACTGACAGCCTTTTCCTCTGTGAATTTGCCAAGGTGTGTGAAATGGTGTAGGCTGGCTTTTCTCTCGCTTTCTTTTGCGCTCCTCTGTTAGGAATGCTCTCTGTTCCCTCTAGGTAAGGATTCCTCCCCGTACTTCTGTTCACTGACAGCTGACTTTCCAGAAAGGCCTCGTCTCTCTCAAGTCGCGACCTGCTGCCTGTCTCTTCTGCAGCTACCAAGAACCACCCAGGCTGGCTGACAAAAACAAGCCCTGCCGTTCTCCTTCTCCCTCCTCTTATCTCAGCTGAGGCTCTTACATTTTTATATGGCAGCTAAATAACCCCTCATTTCCATTACAAGTGCGTGCTTTTCCTCCTGTTTATCTTCATCTCCAAGGCCAGCCTTTCTCTTGGCCCTGAGGCCCAGGACGCCTCAGGTAAGCTCACCAAAGCTAAAGAGGGTCAGGCCAGCTATTAGCCATTGATGGTGGTGTGCGGGGAGGGGAGGGTTAGAGAGACAGAGCCAAACCCTTTATCAGGCATAGGAAGCAATTCACAAGTCTCAGAGGCCTTTTCTCTCTCCCCTTCTCCTTCTCTGGGTCAAAGCTGAACCCAGATTGCTTGCTCCAGAGATAGAAGTGGGGGAGAAATTTGGTTTGGCATACATTTTCATGGAAACCTATGAAATTATTTGATCCAGTCTAAGTTGTTGTGTCCATCATTCATAACCACTCAGGGAAGGCAGGAGTGCAGAGCCTGGGCACGCAATAACTACAAAAATGCACATATTAATATGCTTATATTAGTGAATATAATGTGTGAAAATGCACTATGTTAGGGGAAATTCCTTGCAAAAATGTGTAAACCAGGCAAAATTCCATACAAAATATGTGCATAATAAAGATAAATTAGCACTAATATGCTGGTGAATTTTCCCAAGGACATTATTTTTTTAAGTAAATGCAAACTGATGTTGGACCACCCTGTGTTAAGGTATTCATTCTTTCATTCATTCATTCATTCATTGGAGGTCATAGCTATTAAACAGGTTAGGTATTGGATTCAATTTGTACTGTAGACATGAAAAGGGCTCAGTGAGTCTTAAACAATCATATCCTGGGATGGCTATAGGTTTTTAATGAATGGCCTCCAATATTAAAGGGGAGGTTAAGGTTAAGGGTCCACGTCTCAGTGTGGCTTCTGATTGGACATAAGCCCAGAGCAGTAATTCATCCAGAGCTGCAACCAGCAGCACACTGGAAATAATACTGGTTTCCAGTATTTCTAACTGGTACATTTAACTCCTGTGTATAATATTAATATAAATAAATAATTTTCCGATTAATGTGGCTGATGAATTTTCTACTCCAACCTTCCCAGTCTCCAAGCTATATTTGTGAAAGTAACCCCGTTGTCCTTGGGTGATGTATACTGAGCATGACGTTAATTTTTTCCCCCACAGCCACCAGAGAGTCAGCCTTCGTCCATGCTATTGCCTCTGCTGGTGTGGCTTTTGCAGTGACCAGATCCTGTGCGGAAGGATCGGCCACCATCTGTGGCTGTGACACACGGCACAAGGGTCCTCCAGGAGAAGGCTGGAAATGGGGAGGCTGCAGCGAGGATGTGGAGTTTGGGAGCATGGTGTCTCGGGAGTTTGCGGATGCACGAGAGAACAGGCCAGATGCTCGGTCGGCCATGAACAGACACAATAACGAAGCTGGAAGGACGGTAAGGAAAACTGTGGTTTTGTTCTATTCCCTCAGTGGTGACTGCAACACTATAATAATTTAGCAACTTGCTTCAGATATAAAAGCAGGCACCAAATTGCACAATCAGTGAATCCAGTTGATCCTGTTCTCCTTTACTGCACCATTTAAGGCTGCTAGGGGGCAATCGTCTGGCTGACGAACATTTCCTCCGTGGTCAGAGGAGGAGAGAAGGAAAAAAACAAGCAAGTTGCATAGTCACCTACAATCTCATTGTTTTCACTATACTTCTACTCTACAGCTAGCTAAGGTTTTATAATAATAATATAATAATAATTTATTATTTATACCCCGCCCATCTGGCTGGGTTTCCCCAGCCACTCTGGGCGGCTTCCAAAAGAATATTAAAATACTGTGATACATCAAACATTAAAAGCTTCCCTAAACAGGGCTTTACCGTCAAACATATTGGAAGCTGCCTTATAACAAGTCAGAGCCCTTGTCCTCTAGTTCAGTATTGTCCACATTGGCAGCAGCTCTCAAGGATTTCAGACAAGTCTTCCCCAGCCCTACCTGAAGATGCCAGGGACCTTCTGCATGCAAAGCACATGCTCTTCCAAATGTCAAAAAAGACATCCCCATAGTGGCAACTTCAGCAGTAACAAGTAATGGTGGCAGGAACATTCAGATTGCTCTGTAGAGCAGAAAGGAGGAACCTCTGGCCTGTGGGTCTAATTAGGCACATCCAGGAAGACATTATGTCCAAGCTACACCCACCTGCCTTGCACCTGATGTCATATGTGACATCAGGTGCAGGGGAGGTAAAAGCCTGGCGCAGCTGAAAGGAAATTTACCCCTAATCTGCCTGATTGAGCTTCAAAATCTGACCTTGCACCTTAAAATCAGTTGGCAACTCTCAGGACATGGACATAACAAAAGTACTACAGTGAGGGAAGATTTCTGGGTCCAGCAAATGCACGAATATTAGACTGTAAACTGGTACTGTGCCACTGTGAGATATTTGTTGTAGCCATTGGCAGAGCTGCGGCACATGCCTGACTTCCTGCCGCAAGTGTCATTGCTGTTTACCAAGGAGGGAAAGGGGTGAGGCCGGTGCTGTGCAAATGTACCAGCGGAGCCAATCTGTCATTCCAGCTGGTGCATTTTCACCGCAGCAACCATGCTGCCACCTCTCTGCTCCCCCTCCAGGTAAACCACAGAGACAATGACAGGAGGTTAGATAAGCAGCATTGCACCACCAACCACTACTGGATAATTGGGAACTGCCAACCCTCCAAAGTTTAAAAATGCCATATTGAATGTTTCCTCATACTACAAACTAATGTTGTCTCTCCTTCTTCTGCTTTCCTTGCCATTCTTCCCTCCCCCCCTTTCCTTTTTCAGTCCATTATTGACCACATGCACCTCAAATGCAAGTGTCATGGATTGTCAGGCAGCTGTGAGGTAAAGACCTGTTGGTGGTCCCAGCCTGACTTCCGGGTTATTGGCGACTACCTCAAGGACAAATATGACAGCGCTTCAGAAATGGTGGTGGAGAAGCATAGGGAGTCCCGCGGCTGGGTGGAGACACTGCGCCCCAAATATAACTTCTTCAAAGCACCAACCGAGAGGGATTTGGTCTATTATGAGAACTCACCCAACTTCTGCGAGCCAAACCCTGAGACTGGCTCCTTTGGCACCCGCGACAGGATCTGCAACGTCACGTCCCATGGGATTGATGGTTGCGACCTCTTGTGCTGCGGGCGAGGACACAACACACGGACTGAGAAGAGGAAGGAGAAGTGCCATTGCATCTTCCATTGGTGCTGCTACGTCAGCTGTCAGGAGTGCATACGGGTCTATGATGTCCACACGTGCAAGTAAGATGGGATGGCCACGGAAAAAGAATCAAAGATTACTTTTTTCTATAGGAGAAAGTTGACTTCTTGAGATCCACACACACTCACTCGCAGAAGCTAGCATTGGTTGGCTAGAATAGGTATCATTTCTTCTCAACCATCACATCTGGATGTTAACCTTGCAATTCCTGACAAACCAAGATGCCAACCAACCAGCTGTTTTTGACCTTTTGCGCCACAGGAGACTGGTTTCTTTAACTAGTCAAGAACATAGAGCTGGATAGTGGATGGCAAGCAGGTTTCCAGAAGGTTCTGGAGTGTCTGCTCTTTCCTTTCAACTCACATGGCAAAACTCATGCTATTAAGTGTCCTTTGAATGTTGTGCGTCTTCCTGAGACATGGCCTATTTGTGCATTATGAGCATGGAAGAAGCTTCTAGCGCAATGACTCTTAATGTTCCAGCCCAGCCTGTAGCTAAGTTTCTATGTATAGAATTAACAACAGGTGGTGTGTTGTTGTTTTTAAAGGCCCTTGTTCAACCTCTCACAGGAACTGGAGAAACTTGCAAATGACTCTTCACTCTGTGGAACTGCCAAACTTTGTAATATATTCAAATCCTGAACTGATTGACGATTCAGACAATGCTTCTACTATGGGAGAAGGAAACAGGAAGTGAGGTGGTACTTGTGTGATATGCTTGTTAAACAATGTAATAGACAGCCCACAACTGTGACATTATTTCCTATGGTAAAAATCCCATATATACACATACATACACACACGCACTGTTACATATATACATATATATGTACACCATCTCACAGTTTCAAGTGGGCACTGCTAAGGCACTGCTTATTAGCCCACTTGTACTGGGTGGGATTTTTGCCATAGGAAATAATGTCACAGTTGTGGGCTGTCTACTGTGAATATAACATTGTGGCTTAAACAGTTGGCTCCCTCAGGATCAACAGCCTCTGAGGACAAAATGGCTGCCAGGCCTTACTGCAGGAGATTGTTAAATGACATAAAAACACAGGATTCAATAGGATAGGAAA
This sequence comes from Podarcis vaucheri, assembly GCF_965113315.1. Lineage (NCBI taxonomy): Eukaryota > Metazoa > Chordata > Lepidosauria > Squamata > Lacertidae > Podarcis > Podarcis vaucheri. The sequence continues at coordinate 58,795,299 of NC_138750.1, read as the reverse complement.
TTACACCCTTTCACCTTCATACCATGGGTCTTCATCCAAGCCATGCAATATGAAAAGTGAAATGTTGAATGGGCATTCTTTGGAGCCATCATGAATGTTCAGGCAGGTTTCTGATCAATGAAACCATTTCAGCCAGAGTTTCCCAACTGATATGTGCAAATTGTCCTTTACCTAGACATACCCCCTCAAGCATAACCCCAGAATGGCATACCTGCAGTTCCCACAAAATCAAAAATTTGGTAACTGACTCATTTTTTATGTAGGTCATGTTTTCAGAAGAAAATCCTTCAAAGCTAACCTATGGAGTTCATACCATTTCCATTTTCCAGGGCAAAGATGCACATTTCCTCTTTTGTTCATCGCATGACTATTTGTGTGATCAGACCACTGAAACTGCAGACATTGCAAACACTCCCCCCCCCCATGGTTCAATTTCCTCAGCAGATACCTTGTCGGGGGTTTTCCTTGTTGATATATACAGGGGCCAACAGAAGTCGTTCCAGTCAACAAAGCTGGCCTCCCACATTGAGGATATAGATCTCTGAGGGGGCAGAAGTACCTGTCTTTCCCTGGCACACTCCCCAAGTTCCTAGTGTGCCCTGCAACACTCAAGCAAAAGTTCTGGAAGCCCTTTCAAGATGGAATGATGTGTTGGCTGTGGAGATGTACTTGAGGGTGAATACAGATAGCCATTTACCTTAGCCTTATGAAGGTGTCCCGAAAAACCCATTGAAAATATGCTGACTAGCCTTCCCACACATTTCTGGATTTAGCATGTGTGGCAGGGAGAGCCAACCTGGTATCTCCAAATGTTATTAAACTCCAACCCCTAGCAACCCCAACCAGCTCTACTACTAAGCTACAGTCCATGTAACGGGAGGCAAGGGAAGGGAAGGGAAAGCATTATTGGGGACGGTGTCAACACATCTTCTATAATCTCAACTACAGTGGTACCTGGGGTTACAGAGGCTTCAGGTTACAGACTCTGCTAACCCAGAAATAGTACCTCAGGTTAAGAACTTTGCTTCAGGATAAGAACAAAAGTTGCATGGTGGTGGCGCGGCGGCAGCAGGAGGCCCCATTAGCTAAAGTGGTACCTCAGGTTAAGAACAGTTTCAGGTTAAGAATGGACCTCCAGAACGAATTAAGTTCTTAACTGTAATGGTTTGATATAAATCGGGGGGTGGGGGATATGACAAGTTGAATCCAGTCAAAGTTGCAACTATGACAAAGTTAAGCACACACTTAATTCTCTCCTACTGAAATGAGACTTTACAAGTTTCTCAGTGTCAGCAGGATTGTGCCCCAATACAAGTGTAGATATATGCTGGACTATACGCTAAATAGGCAGAGATCTTTTCAGTGCCCTCGACGGACTTGAAATGAATTTTCTGTGCTCTTCCAGTGATCACAGATAGTTTAAATGGTAGAGAGCTTAAGAATCCCTCTGTATTCACCCCAGGGCAGAAACACAGCTGCAATCATAGCGGAAATATGATATGTCGAGTCTCAAAATGAATGAGGTCCTCTTCGGTGAGGTTGTTTCTTTTACTTTTGATTAGACATCTCTCTCCCTCTCATTCCAGCGTCCCAGGAGGCTTTCAAAGGACCCTGGAGAAGGCTCAATAGCCCTGCTGAGAAACATTTTAAAATCCTTTTGTTTCCATTTTTCCAGAATTTTCAACTCTATTTATTCGTATTTATTTGTGATTGTGACTGACATCTTGGAATCATCTCTCACTGTTACAAATGGCCTTTCCCAGTCAGTAGCTCCTCATTCTTTAGCTGGAAAGACATCTCAGGGTGAATATGAGGAGCCTTGATGTAGCACCAACCTTGTAGGTCATGAGGAGCTCCCAGGAAACCCCTACCCTGTTCCCAGGCAACCATGGGCAGAACTACCTTGATTCTGCAACTTTATAAACCAAATCTCTTGTGCTTAGCAGCCACTCTAGGCCCACACAGTCGCAATCTATGACAGAGTAGCCAACGTTGTGCCTTCCAAGTGTTGCAGATGCCCAACTCCCATCAGCTTCTTCCAGCATATTCAATAATCAGGGCGGAAGAGGGTTATAGTCCACAACATCTGGACAGCACAAAGACCAGAAAACTGTGATCCTCCAGAAGCTATTTTTTGTTGCCCCACGAGAGAATGGCAAATGGTCAGGGATTATGGGAGCTGTAGTCCAACAACACAGGTTCTCCATTTCTGACATGGACTGTCACAGAACTGGTTTAGATTGAGGTGGTAAAGCTGTATTGCAACTGCAAGGGTGAGGTGGGTCACAAAATGTCCTCTTAACATCTAGTTTGTATGTGTGTTGTGCATGTGCTGATATGGGGTAGTACTGTAGTCAAGTCTGAGGTGGTAGACCCCAAACAAAAGATTTCTGCCTGTGTGAGACTAATGAGGTCACAGTCTTAAGAATCTACCATTCTTAGTGACCGATTATATAGATTGCATTTAGGGTGTCTCCAGTCAGTATTTTGCAGGAGGGATTCATGTGCATACCAGCAAATTTAGATTTGTACAATTAAAGGGGATTAAAGAGTTTTGTTGTCCTAGAGCTGAATCCACACCATACATTTAAAAGCACCTCCCATCCCTAAAAAGGAATCATGGGAACTGTGGTTTGTTAAGGGTGCTGAGAATGGTAGTTCAGTGAAGGGTAAACTATAGCTCCCAGGTTTCTTTGGGGGAAGTCATGAGCTTGAAATGTGCAGTTAGGAAAGCAATGGTTAAATGCACTAAAAAGTGTGAGAGGAACAAATGACCAATGGGAAGACATATGAACACCATACAAGTAAAGCAGGATGGATGATCATTATTGTATAGCCTCCCTGCAAACAAATCAGAATGAACACTCAATAAAGACCAGATAAAATCTAACTTCCTCATGAAGTTTGTGCAAGCAAATCTAGATGAACGCTGAATAAAGAGGAGGAGAGCTGGTTATTTTGTTGCTGTAAATTAGATAGATAGATAGATTCTTTATTGTCATTACACAAGTTGCTGTAAATTAGCAGCCACAATGGATGAGGAATGGGACCATGGTGAACGGAACAGCAGGGTTTGACACTTTCTACATGTACTGTAATCCTGAAACCCATCCACCACATATATACTGAATATCTAGAAATTGGAGCCGGGAAATGGCGCCCCCATCTGGAATCTGTGGCCACTAGCAGCTGCTTCACATTGCTTCATGACTGGCCCAACTCAGAACATCTTAGCAGTTGCCCCTATTTCCTGTTCAGTCACCCTTTATAATGAACCCATGTATTATCAAAAATAAAGCAAACCCTGAAATTCCAAAGCTATTGTACAAAAGAAGAGTCGCCACCTTTCTCTCTTTATCTTCCTCCCCCTCTTTGGTATTTTGTTAAGTCTGATGGGTTTTTTATGATTATTTATTTTATGAATAAATGTATATATTAGTAAGAGTATATATTTGCAGAAATAACTCCTTGGGAACAGTGTTGTCAATCTGCTACTTCACTTGTCATCTAAGTAAGGAGCGATCTAGTGAATCACATGAAACTCAGCCTGAACAGGGCCCGCTACGATCTCCCTGTGTTTAGAAATATCCTGCACACACTTTGGAGATGCTTGTACAATGCTGTTGAAAATGGGGTGGGTCACCCTTTGCTCAAGTGGATCCCTTCCATTTGTGTGTTGCAGTCTTCAGAGTCCTGGATCGTGGCCCCTTGTCTTTTTATCCTGTTTTTTACCGACAACCTGCTAGCAATGTCTTGTATTTTTTTTTTTACCAGTTATGTTTCATAGATGTGTTTAACTTTATAATGAAAATTAAAAAATATGCATTAATTTTAATTTTGTTGCCTTAAAAGTTATTGTACTGGGGGGGGGGGACAAAGGAGTTGTATTGTTTTAAAAGGCCAAACTATACACTTGGTGTTTACCATGTAGCTTGGCCTCGAGTGCCAGTGTTGGGGCCCAGTTCACAACAGGACATTGCATATTTTCTCTGATGAAAATAGAGATGTCCCCTCCAACATTCCTCCAGTGAAAACAGGGATTTCCTACCATGCCCTTCAACATTTCTCCAATGAAAATAGGGACATCCTAAGGGAAAGCAGGACATTCCGGGATCAAATCAGAAACTGGAATGCAGTGGCGTAGCGTGGGTTGTCAGCACCCGGGGCAAGGCAAGTAATTTGCGCCCCCTAACCTGTGGATTTGCGCCCCCTAACCTGTGGATTTGCGCCCCCTAACCCTAACCCCCAGATGTTGTGCCCGGTGCGGCCGGGCCCCCCTGCACCCCCCACGCTACGCCACTACTGGGATGGCTTCTGTAAATCTGGGACTGCCCCTGGAAAATAGGCACACTTGGAGGGTCTGCAGGGAGGGGGTTGCACCCTGCTGTGGTTTTCATCTGGATCAGGCCCCTTCCTTAAACCTGTAATTTGCATTGGATGAGGAACTCCCCTTTGATCTACTGAGAGGTTCCCCTCCACACACAATGAATTTGTAGGAACAGCAGGACCCCAATGCGGATCTGACTCACAGCAGGAGCAAAGAGTTAAATCATACCACCACCAATGTCTCATCCCATTCCATTCAAGGAGGAACCATGTGATTAGTGTCACATGACATTTGGGCCTTGAAATCTGCCCACTGGCATGCTGAAGTAGATCAGTGGTCCTTACTGTTGCTCAACAGTCTCCCTGTTAAGAACATAAGAGCATATGAAGAGCCAGTCTGCTGAATCTGTCCAAAGGCCCATCTGGCCCAGGACTTTGTTCTCTCACTCACCAGCCAGATGCCCCATGAGAAGTTGGCAAGCAGGACCTGAGCACAACAGCACTCTCGCCTCTTGTGCATTCTCTCAAGTTATGCCTAGTAGCCATTGATGTTGTTTAGTTGTTTAGTCATGTCCGACTCTTCGTGACCCCAAGGACCAGAGCACGCCAGGCACTCCTGTCTTCCACTGCCTCCCGCAGTTTGGTCAAACTCATGCTGGTAGCTTCGAGAACACTGTCCAACCACCTCGTCCTCTGTCGTCCCCTTCTCCTTGTGCCCTCCATCTTTCCCAACATCAGGGTCTTTTCCAGGGAGTCTTCTCTTCTCATGAGGTGGCCAAAGTATTGGAGCCTCAGCTTCAGGATCTGTCCTTCCAGTGAACACTCGGGGCTGATTTCCTTCAGAATGGAGAGGTTTGATCTTCTTGCAGTCCATGGGACTCTTAAGAGTCTCCTCCAGCACCATAATTCAAAACATCAATTCTTCGGCGATCAGCCTTCTTTATGGTCCAGCTTTCACTTCCATACATCACTACTGGGAAAACCATAGCTTTTACTATACAGACCTTTGTTGGCAAGGTGATGTCTCTGCTTTTTAAGATGCTGTCTAGGTTTGTCGCCGCCATTAATTGATGCAAGCAGCCAATTAAAGTCAACTAAGAAGCTGACATACGCGGGTGGCGCTGTGGGCTAAAGCCTCAACGCCTAGGGCTTGCCGATCGAAAGGTCGGCAGGTTCGAATCCCCGCGGCGGGGTGCGCTCCCGCTGCTTGGTCCCAGCGCCTGCCCACCTAGCAGTTCGAAAGCACCCCCGGGGGCAAGTAGATAAATAGGTACCGCTTACCAGCGGGAAGGTAAACGGCGTTCCGTGTGCGGCTCTGGCTCGCCAGAGCAGCGATGTCACGCTGGCCACGTGACCCGGAAGTGTCCCCGGACAGCGCTGGCCCCCGGCCAATAGATGTGAGATGGGCGCACAAACCCCACAGTCTGTCAAGACTGGCCCGTTCGGGCAGGGGTACCTTTACCTTTACCTTTAAGAAGCTGACATACGAGGGCAGACTATTTGTCCAATCTAGCCCTTTGACTGGCAGCAGCTGTTCAGGGTCTCAGGTAGACAGGGGTCTTTCCCACTAGTCCAATATCCAATACAGTAATCAACCAGATGCCTCTGGGAAACCCCTAAGCAGGGCCAACAGTCCTCTCCTACCATTGGTCCCCTTCAAAAGTTGCACTTCTTCAAATTTTGCAGTGCAGTTCTCGAGCCAAGTAATATGCACAAGAATGCATATACCTAGATGAAGTGTGCATGGAATGCATTCATTAATAAAAAAAACCATATAAAAATACATTATATTAGGGGGAAATGCTATACAAAATGTGTAGATTAGACAAGGACCCCTGACCATTAGGTCCAGTCGTGGCCGACTCTGGGGTTGCGGTGCTCATCTCGCTTTATTGGCCGAGGGAGCCGGTGTACAGCTTCCGGGTCATGTGGCCAGCATGACTAAGCCGCTTCTGGTGAACCATAGCAGCGCACGGAAATGCCGTTTACCTTCCCGCCAGAGTGGTACCTATTTATCTACTTGCACTTTGACGTGCTTTCGAACTGCTAGGTTGGCAGGAGCAGGGATCGAGCAACAGGAGCTCACCCCGTCGCGGGGATTCAAACCGCCGACCTTCTGATCGGCAAGTCCTAGGCTCTGTAGTTTAACCCACAGTGCCACCCGTGTCCTACATTAGACAAACTTACCTGCAAAATTGTGCATATTAGGAGAAATCTGGACTAAAATTCTGATGAATTTCGATGAGGACTTTGGTTTTTTTTAAATGTACATGCTGAAATGTGGAAATGTGGAGAACTGAAGATTGGGAAAATGAGAAACTGAAACGCATCCTAACAATCTCTCAGCCTAATCTACCTCACAAGGCGGTTCTGAGGATAAAAATCGGGGTGGGGGGGACATGCATAGCACCTTGAGCTTCTTGGAGGAAAGGCGGGATATAAATGTAACGATAATTAATAATTTAATTAATTAATTAATTAATTGCCCCATTCATTCTCCCTCATAGCCCCATCCTCTACAGAAACACCAAACACTGTTTGGCTTTGCCTGTGTGAACCCAGTCTTAGAACATAATCAGCAACTGGACGTCTCCGTGCCCTGGCTCTGGAATTTGCTTGCTAAGGATACCTTACCCTTATTGGCAGGTGGAGAGTCAATGTGTGTGTTCCATTATAAATGCACTCTTAGGCACTCAGCCAGAATGCATTCCTTGGGGCTACAAGCTACTCTGGGGCTTACCTGTGTGTGTCAGCAGGTGAAAAGTGTTAAGCAATGAACTCTGTGGTGGGAGTTAAGGAAAGGTCAGTGCCGTCCATCAGAGGGCTGGCTCAGAGCAAGGAGAGTGTGGCAGGCAAGACTCCTGCCTCTAGTTGAAAATAGTCACAACAGACCAGAGCATTGACATACATCCCTTCTGTGGCCTCCTTGAACCACACCTGGGTGGGCATAGCATCAGTTCCAGCTCCACCCCCACTTCTAGTTTATCTTGTCTTGACTATCACTGACAGCCAGCCTGTCGCTGTTGAACATCCTCAACATATCAGGCTTTTTAATTGCTTATATTGGTACCCATGGACCTTCACGGACAGCCAGGGATTCAAACTCATAGAGGAAAATACTATGAATGGCTACTAACCATGATGGCTGTCCTCTGCCTCCACGGTCAATGCAGTAATGCTTCTGAATACCACTTGCTGGGAAGAGTGCTTTTATGCTCCTGCTTGTAAGTTTCCCATGGGTATCTGGTTGGCTACTATGAGAAAAGGATGCTGTACTAGATGAGTCATTGGGCGGATCCAGCAGGGTCTTATTACGTTCTAATGCTTTTGTGAACTCATGTGAGAGCCAGTGTGGTGGTTAAGAGCAGTGGACTCGTAATCTGGTGAACTGGGTTCGATTCCCCACTCCTCCACATGCAGCTGCTGGGTGACCTTGGGCCAGTCACACTTCTCTGAAGTCTCTCAACCCCACTCACCTCACAGAGTGTTTGTTGTGGGGGAGGAAGGGAAAGGAGAATGTTAGCCGCTTTGAGACTCCTTAAAGGGAGTGAAAGGCGGGATATCAAATCCAAACTCTTCTTCTTCTTCTTCTTCTTCATGTCTTTCCCATCCAAATCTGACACTGATATGTGGCCTGTGGAGTGGTGTAGTGAATGAGGGATGGACATATTACTAATTAATTAATTAAGGAATCACTTCCTGTGAAGCATCACAAAGTGATTTCACAATGCAATAAAAACATAAAACATAGCTGCATCTATAAAAGCAAATTTGTGAACATTACTGATATTAAAAACAGTTAAAACAAAACGTGCTGTATATAAAAAAGCAATTTCAAATCCAAGACAGGTATCAGCTGGGATAAGGATCTGCCTGCTATGTAATGCGAAGGAGTTCCAAAAGTTAGGTGCCACTCCACTAAAGGCCCAATTCCAATATTTCCAGGATGGATCTCATGATATCTGCAGGATGCCCTTTTGTGGACAGTTCGGTGACTGTTTTGGTGGAAAGAAAACTGGAAGGTTTCACATAAAGGGCTACTTCACACATGTGTCAAAGAATTATAGAATTGTAGAATTGTAAGGGACCACAAGAGTTGTCTAGTCCAGCCCCCTACAGGAACCTTTTGCCCAAAGTGGGGCTCAAACCCACAACCCAGATGGGTTGCAGAGTCTCATGCCCTACCAACTGAGCTGGATCACTCTGGTGCTTCCCTCAGAAATATGTGAACTCAGAATGGAAAAGGCACATCACTGCATACATTTGAAAGGGCACGGGAATGTGAATTCAATTCAGTTCTGATACTGAACAAATTCAGTTCTGATACTGAACAAAGTTCTTAGGCACAGAATGTGCTCAGAAGTACCCTGTTCGTTCATTATAACTGTATGTCGTTCCCACTTGGCTCTGCTTTGTAGATCTTGGGGCTGTAGTATAAAGCAAAGTACAGTGGTACCTCGGGTTACAGACGCTTCAGGTTACAGACGCTTCAGGTTACAGACTCTACTAACCCAGAAATAGTACCTTGGGTTAAGAACTTTGCTTCAGAGTGAGAACAGAAATCGCACAGCAGCAGCACAGTGGCGGCAGGAGGCACCATTAGCTAAAGTGGTGCTTCAGGTTAAGAACAGTTTCAGGTTAAGAACAGACCTCCAGAACAAATTAAGTTCTTAACCGGAGGTACCAGTGTAGTTCCAACAAGGCTGAAGCCTGCACACCCCTGTTGTAGAAGAAGAAGAAGAAGAAGAGTTTGGATTTGATATCCCGCCTTTCACTCCCCTTCAGGAGTCTCAAAGCGGCTAACATTCTCCTTTCCCTTCCTCCCCCACAACAAACACTCTGTGAGGTGAGTGGGGCTAAGAGACTTCACAGAAGTGTGACTGGCCCAAGGTCACCCAGCAGCTGCAGGTGGAGGAGCGGAGACACGAACCCGGTTTCCCAGATTATATGACTACCGCTCTTAACCACTACACCACACTGGCTAGAGAAGTGCACACCCCTGTTGTAGAGAAGTGGCAGGAAGAAGTTAAGTTGTGGCCTACTGGACCATTGGCCAGTTTCCAGCATATCCTGTTGCTGCTGGGAAACTTGAGAAGATTGTTGGACTTGTCAGCAGTTGTTAAGAAAGTAATTATCACTTGGCATTTATTAGTAATGCCACACCTGTAAAGAGATCCTGACTGCTACTCTTGTTTTGAACACTGAGAAACAAAACATTGGCAGACCTTTTTCCCGGGGCAGAAAGAGCAAGAGACATGCAAGAGCGAGGTCCCACTGCTGTAGAGAAATAATAATAATAATAATAATAATAATAATAATAATAATAATAATAATAATTTTATTATTTATACCCCATCCATCTTACAGCACCTAAAAAATTGTAAAACATCAGACACTAAAAATTTCCCGATACAGGGCTGCGTTCAGATGTCTTCTAAAAGTCAGATAGTTGTTTATTTCCTTCACATCTGATGGGAGGGTGTTCCACAGGGTGGGCACCACTACAGAGAAGGCCTTCTATCTGGTTCCCAGTAACCTCACTTCTCGCAGTGAGGGAACTGCCAGAAGGCCCTCAGAGCTGGACCTCAGTATCCAGGCTGAACGATGGGGGTGGAGACACTCCTTCAGGTATACTGGGCCAAGGCTGTTTAGGGCTTTAAAGGTCAGCACCAACACTTTGATTGATTGAAATATTCTGGGAGCCAATGTAGGTCTTTCAGGACCGGTGTTATATGGTCTCGGTGGCCGCTCCCAGTCACCAGTCTAGCTGCCGCATTCTGGATTAGTTGTAGTTTCCAAGTCACCTTCAAATGTAGCCCCACACAGAGCACATTGCAGTAGTCCAAGCACAAGTGGCGCTGTGGGTTAAACCACAGAGCCTAGGACTTGCCGATCAGAAGGTCGGCGGTTCGAATCCCTGCGACGGGGTGAGCTCCTGTTGCTCGGTCCCTGCTCCTGCCAACCTAGCAGTTTGAAAGCACATCAAAGTGCAAGTAGATAAATAGAAACCACTCCAGCAGGAAGGTAAACGGCGTTTCCGTGCGCTGCTCTGGTTCGCCAGAAGTGGCTTGGTCATGCTGGCCACATGACCCGGAAGCTGTGCGCTGGCTCCCTCGGCCAATAAAGCAAGATGAGCGCTGCAACCCCAGTCGGTCACGACTGGACCTAATGGTCAGGGGTCCCTTTACCTTTAAGCACAAGATAACTGGAGCATGCACCACTCTGGCGAGACAGTGTGCAAGCAGTTAAGGTTTCAGTCTACATACCAGATGGAGCTGGTATGACTCCCAGGCTGTGCCCCTGGTCCTTCAGGGGCACAGTTACCCCATTCAGGACCAGGGAGTCCTGGTCCACCCTCTGTCCCCCGAAAACAGTACTTCTGTCTTGTCAGGATTCAACCTCAATCTGCTAGTCACCATCCATCCCCCAATCACCTCCAGTCACTCACACAGGACCTTCTCCGCCTTCACTGGTTCTGATTTAAAAGAGAGGTAGGGAGCTGGGTATCATACACATACTGATGAACACCCAGCCCAAACCCCCTGGTGATCCCTCCCAGCAGCTTCATATAGATGTCAAAAAGCATGGGGGAGAGGACGGAGCCCTGAGGCACCCCACAAGTGAAAGCCCAGGGGTCTGAACACTCACCCCCCAACACCACTTTCTGGACATGGCCCAGGAGGAAGGAGTGGAACCACTGTATAACAGTGCCCTCAGATCCCAGCTCCTCTAGATGGACCAGACGGATGTCATGGTCGACGGTATCAAAGGCTGGAGAAGGTTCAGAGAATAGTGATTAAAATGCTCAGGAGCCTGAGCACACTGCCTTGTGGGGAAATGAGTTTTGCAGCTCCTGAATAAGAAAGAGAAGGACATTCGAGGAGGGAGCAAATGTTTATAAAATGACAGCTGATTTAGAGAGAAAGTCAGAACCCAAGAGACTAGGGTTCAGATCTCCATTCAGCCAAAGAAGCTCACTGGGTGACCCAGTCAGTCTCTTAGCCTAACCTACCTCACACAATTATTGCAAGGATAAAAATGGGAGGGGAGGAGAACCATGTAAGACACCTTGAGTTACGTGGAGGATATAAAAGGTGGGATATAAAAGTAATAATGAAACAAACAAACAAAGTAGCATCAACCAATGAAACTGACGGGAAGCAAAAGCAAACAAAATGTAGGCTTTTCATGGTGCGTGGCTTCCTTGATTTTATGGGATTCAGTTCCACAGGATGTGACGGCTATTAGCTTAAACAGCATTAAAAGAAGAGTAGGGAAATTTGGAGGGTTTTAGCGGCTGAAAAAAAGTTGCTTGCTCGGGGGCATGGTACTTCTTATTTCCCGTGGCCAAGGAATAAACACAGGAGGCACGTCTAACACCACCATGTTTGTGAGCTTCTCAGGATGCCTGGAGACAGAACGCTAGGCGTGATGGACTTGTGGCCTGATGTAGTCAGGCCATTTCTAATTTTCATTTCTGCAATATGGAATATATTATTTGGATGCGTCAGAAAGATTTGTTATCATTTGTATGCTTCTCCCTTTTTCTTCCCTTTGCGTGTGTGTTTGACCTCTCCAACATGCTACATATATGTTAACAAGATTTATACTCTAGGCTCAAAATAATAAATTATTACAAAACCACATTATGCACCACTGGTTCCCAGCAAATGTAATGGGCCCACATCAAAGGCAGAGGGGAAACACCCTCCTTATTCGCCCTATGGTGTGATATTTGAGGGGGTGGGCCGCTAGGAGCCAACTAGGGCGGGGCAGGTTATAGTAATGCAAAAATTTCTTCTGGCCCTCAGGCATTATCAGCATTAGCCTAGGGATCTTCTCTCAGGTGGAGATGATGAGAGGCTTAGAGTAGTTCTGACTATTGGGGGTGGGTGGCAATGCAACCACCTCTGTTGCATTTACAGGGGTCATTAGTGGAGAGACCAGCTTCCCAAATGGTTCTCACGCCTCTGCCAGCACCCTCCCCCATGGCTTCACCCTCCATTTCACACCCTCTCAAGTACTTGCTAACTTCCATTTCCCTTTGGCCAAAGTGGCAGGCTCAAGAGCCTATATCCTCAATGAATAGAGAATCCAGGGAAATGGGGATGGGTTCAGGGCTCTATTGAAACCCAAAGCCATAAACCCTTTCAAAGGCAGCAAGGCACCAATTGATGCTGTCTTTTCAGTTGCAATTTCCAACTGCTTTTGTGGGCTTCAGCAGGTTTGGGGCAGGATAGGAAAGGGAGGGGCAGAGAGGAAGAGGAATTTTTCACCTAGAGCAGTCTTCCCAAAACTTGGTGCCCTCTAGATGTTTATAGCTCCCATTAGCTCCAGCCAGCACAGCTAGAATAAGGCTTTCCACCTGTTTTTCACACAGGTAGGACCCAGAAGGCATGAAGCCCCTGCAAGTGCTTGCTGTGCTAGCTGGGGCTGATCAGAGTTGTAGCCCAAAACATCTGGAGAGCAAGAGGTTGGGGAAGCTCTATGCCCTATGACACAATGCAGGCCTCACACCAAGAAGACTATAGGGGATAAGGAAAAGGTATTAGATGTGTATAAGCTTCCTAGGATCATAGGAAGTTGCCTTATACTGAATCAGCACACTGGTCCAAACAGCTCAGTATTCTCTAGCCTGGCAGTGGCTCTTCAGGTTTTCAAGCAGAGTTCTCTCCAAGCCCTACCTGGAGATGCCAGGGATTGAACCTGGGACTTTCTGAAGTCAAAGCAGATGCTCACCCACTGAGCTGTGGCCCATCTAGATCTAGAAGTATTTTCTTACTGCTGGGAGTTTCCTCTCATAGATTTGGCATGACATACTTTGATTACGACATCTGGTGTGCACCTGCTGACACCCTGGGGGCTCCCAGCACCCATTTCTCCCATTAATTGCCTCCCATTGTTAGTGATGCTTGGCAGAGCTCACATCTGATTTCCAGGGCAGGAAAGTGGGCCCAATAGGAGGGATGGATGCACAAGCGACCAGCCCTCTGTGAGCCACTTTGATTGGTGGGTGTACGGCCATTTTCAAGGGGCCAGTGGGAAAAAGAAAAACACATAATAATATTTTGCCTCTTGAGTATGGAGAAATCATAGTGAATGTTGGTTGGCAAAATTTGTGAAACATTATCTTGTCGCGTTACAAATACACATGCAAACATGTGCCATTAGGGGACGTGGGTGGCGCTGTGGGTTAAACCACAGAGCCTAGAACCTGCCATTCAGAAGGTTGGCGGTTCGAATCCCCGCGACGGGGTGAGCTCCCGTTGCTCGGTCCCTGCTCCTGCCAACCTAGCAATTCGAAAGCATGTCAAAGTGCAAGTAGATAAATAGGTACCGCTCTGGTGGGAAGGTAAATGGCGTTTCTGTCCGCTGCTCTGCTTTGCCATGCTGGCCACATGACCCGGAAGCTGTCTGCTGACAAATGCCGGCTCCCTCGGCCAGTAAAGCAAGACGAGCGCCACAACCCCAGAGTCGGCCACAACTGGACCTAATGGTCAGGGGTCCCTTTAACTTTTTTTACATGTGCCATTTCCCACACAATCACTTAAGGTTCATCCACATTTCCATTTGCCCTGCTGCTTTCCCCCAGGAAAAGCCACACTTTAGTGCCAAATCAGAACAAATGGCAGCCAGGTTTTCCACAGATAGCTGTTTGTTCCAATTTAACATGTTTTCTGGGGGAAGCATCCAAAAAAGCATGTTTTCTGGGGGGAAGCAGCAGGGCAAAGGCATAACCGCTTGGACCTCTGCCTAGAAAGCAGAAAACCGCTCAGACCTGTGCTTTCAAGACACGGGACAAATGGAAGTGAGGACGAGCTCTTATTGTGAAGCAAGGCATCTAAAGCATTATGCTTTACTATAGCTACCAGCCTATTTTTATGTGGTCTTACCTTGAAGACAAAGCTTCATCTACTAATTTCGCTTTGACATTCTAAATTATCCTCTGCTGTAAACAACAATAAATCACGATAATTGAATCTCAGTTACTATAAATCATGGTATGCCACCCTCTTCATGAATAATCTTCCATCAATTAGGCTCTTTTTCATTTCCTTCATTATAAAGTCATCTGCTGAGGTAACTGCAGCTTCTCTCAAGCTTAACCTTAGGGAGAGAGTGCTTAAAAGTTTTATTTGTGCAGAGAACAGCAACACACACTACCAATACTCCTTTTTACCCTTAATGTTTACTCAAAGCAAGCACATCATACAGAACAGGACCACAAGATTAGCTCACTCTCCAATCTATTTATACATTCATATTTCAGTTCTGATCTCTTAGTTCTTTAGGCTCACCACCTGTCTACTCCTGACCATGAACGCCATTAGCAAAATAGCTAAACATCTCAAGCTGTGTGCTGGTTCTTAAGGTCATAGTAAGACTGCCAGTGAGTGGTATTGCTTCAAACTCCAGATGGGGGCTTACACGATTGGCTTTCTGTACAAAATGTAAAACGATCATGTCAGGAATAAGAATTTTAGTCTGGACATCTCTTTAACATGCTAGCTTTCTACACACAACGTTTTGGTTTTGCATGGAATCCCATTCAATCCCATGACCCCCAGCCCTACTCCTTACAGCTTAAAGTGGCAGAGGCGCAGAAGTAGGCTTACTACCTGATCGAGAGCTGGGACTATGGGCAACTCCAGGTGACCTGTTTATTGAGCATTCATCCTGATCTATTTATGAGGAGAAGGTCTGATGATGTCGCATGATGCAAGTGTTATTCCACACTTTCCTTATCGCAAAAGGTCTGATCTTTTGTAGAAGCAGGTTTGTTGTGCAAAACCTCCCAATTAACTGTAATTACCTGAATTTGCTGGTATGCTATTGAATCCCACTCGAAAATAATGACAGTCATGAAGTGCTCTATATTACTCCAGTTTGCAATGAGGATGTGCGTATCATATTTTTAATGTTCTCCTAGCTGGAAAACAAAGCCTCCCACTGTAAGGCTCCAAATGTCTTGAATCCAGGAGTGTGGTAGCAGGGCCCGACAATATATTAACTCCTGTACAGTAGCTTGCACACAGCAGGGACCCAATATATGCTACATGCAGCACCACCAGATTTACAGAAGCCGTCCCGGTCCCACTTGTCCTTAGGTCTAGGACAACCCTATTTTCATTGGAGAAGTGTCGGAGGGTATGGAGTTATCTAAGCCCTGAGTCATCTGAAAGCAGTCCTGTATAGGGAAGGTCTTTATAATGTTTAATGCTTTATTGTGTTTTCATATGTTGGAAACCACCTAGAGTGACTGGGGCAACCAGACCCAAACTTTCCCCACCTTGCATCCTTGGCTTTTTGCTCTAGGAACACAGGATGACCTTCCATCAAGTCAGACCATTGATCCATCTAGCTCAGTACTGTCAGCTCTGACCAGCAGCTGCTCTCCAGGTTTTCAAGAAGGGTTCCCTCTCAGTCATAGCTGGAGACAACAGGGATTGAATGTGGGACCTTCTGCATGCCAAACAGATGTTCTGCCACTGAGATACAACTCTTCTGCTGATAGATAGATTCCTAGGAAATCCTAAATTAGTGCCATCCCATTCAGTCGTGGCCTGTTCTCAGGGCTGTTGAGAGGTTTATATCAAAGCTACCCGCTGTCCCAGGACAAGAAGCTTTAGGAAGCAACTGGACATCTACGAGCAGAGATGGTACAGAGAGGATTGTTGTGCCAGTCTCTTCTGATCTCAAGGTGGGGCTTTAAGTACTATCAGGCTGATGAAAGGCCACACTTTCGGCAAAACTGCAGGAATGCTGGGGAATATCAGTTTTCCGAAAGAGGCAGCTGAAACCACTAAATGGCAGTTTCTCATCTTCAAGTCACCTCTGCCCTAGGTTGGCTCCTTGGCAGGAGTATTCTGGAAAATACTTAAGTCCAGGGCCTGTTCATGGCCATAGCTCAGTGGCAGAGTGCCTGTCTTGCATGCAGAAGGTCCCAGGTTCACTTGCTGGCCTCTTCAGGAAGGGTTGCAGAAGGACACCTCTCTGAAACCCAGGAGACCTGCTGATAGTTAGTATCAGGGGTGCCAACTTGAATAAAATATGGGGAGGGCAGGTAAGCACTGCCCTGCCTAATCAATCACATGACACAGTACATGCACACCATTTGAATGGAAATCACAATCAACTTGGGGGGGCGCCCCCTCAAATATTTTATGGAGAGGGGCGAAGACCCCTCAACCTCGATGGTCAGTATAAACAATCTGGAGTTTGATGGCCACAGGGGCATAACACTGTCCACAAACACCCTGGGTGGGGGTGTGCCGCCCCAGGAGTGCACTATCCCAGCACTTGTCACTGTGAAGGGGGTTGAAGAACACCCTCTATGTTCACCCAGCGCCCATCAGCTGACAGGGGGGCTTGTGCCGGGCACATGGGGATGTCGGATTTGCACACCCCAATATTCTGAACCCAGGGCCATGGCCTCCCTGACCCAACCTCCCCCAAGCCACTGGATGGGCCAATTGTTTGACTCAGAATTCCTATGTTCCTCTCTTCCCAGGCCACATCCATCTCTGGCCTGATCTACACCTCAGTTGCTTTTTGTCTGCCTGGAATGTGTCCTTAAACTGTGATAACATGTCTTGCTAGCCTGAATGAAGGCTGGAGAGGTGTTTTTTATGGGAGGATGTGGAAATCTTCAGACTTCTGCTTAGCTGGAATGTAGCCTACTGTACAAAGGTAAGAGTCACATCAATCACTCCACGCACTTTTGCCTCTAGCTCTGCCCACCCCTAGCATGTGGCTTCCCAGAAGGCTGACCACCAGGAACCCCCAGACTGAGAAAGGTTCCCCAACCTTGGACAATAGCTTAACCAGCTAACTGAAGGAGTTCAGAGCGGTGAGCCCTCAGTACAGTGCAGAACTGTGCTATAGGGTCTAATCATCATAGCAGAGATCGTGTTTGGACCCACAGGTGATTATTGGAAGATGACAACTACCACAGTTCCATACAGGTTAGAAGGTAAGTAGATGTCCTTCACCTTTAGAGGCAAATTCTGTATATTCCAAGATCAGCCTTGGATGGCCCAGTCCTGAGGAGTTCCACATGCCATCCCGCCTGTCCATTATGTCTGGAGGGCAACTTCAACGCAAGAGGCGTGAGTCTGGCTGCTGCTGCTGCACACAGAGGGTTAAACGCCAGTAGACTGAATGCCAAAGGACTTAATAACGATTTGCTGCTCACCACACTGCTCTCTGGGCGCAATGCAGCACAAGAAAAAACACGTCAAGAAATGCCAGAAAAATGCAGTGCACCAAATACACACACACACACACACACACACAGTGGGAAGATGGGGGACGTAAAAATGTAGAAGCTTCATTAGCAGTTAGCTGTGGGCAACAGTGTTTCCAGCTGATATGGAGATAGACATAAAATTTTGGAATGTGTGATGCATGAGATATTAGTTCCTCCTCACTGACCTTAGAAGTGCCACCACTCCCCCCCCCCGACATTGCAACCACCCCCTGACCTTTTACACTGCCCTGGTAAGTGATACAGGCTCTCTGTATGCTGGTGGCACTTTTGAGGGGAGAAAAGGATTGTTTATTTTATTTTTATTATTATTATTATTATTATTATTATTATTATTATTATTATTATTACTACTACTACTACTACTACTAATACTAATACTAATACTACAATAACGATAATTAGTATAGCATCCCACTCTCCTTCCATTGAAGTCAGAGTGATCTACAAGATTGTGGGTTATCCTTCTTCTTCCTCACAACAGCCCTCTGCAGTAGCAGGCTAAGAAAGAGTGAGTGATATATAAGTTATTGATCTGGGATCACCTGGTGAGCTTAAAAACATAAGATCTCTGCTGTAGCAGGCCAAAGGCCAGTAACCTATTCTCACAGTAACCAAACAGATGTCCCAATGGGAAGACTGCAAGCAGAATCTGAGTGCAATAGCAGCACTCTCCACACCTGTGATTCCCATAAACTGGTATTCAAAAGTTTTCTGTAGACTGCTGTTTGCTCAGATTCAATGGTAAACAGCGGGTTTTCCTGGGGAAAGTTGCAGGACGAAACAAGAAGCACTCAGACACAGACCCGTGTCAAGCAAAGTGCAAAAGCAAGTCTGGATGAGCCCTTACTTAGAAGCCAGTCCTACTGAACAAAGTGAAACTTTTAGAATCATAGAATTGTAGAGTTGAAAGGGACACCTAGGGTCATCTAGTCTAACCCCCTGCAATGCAGAAATATCAACTAAAGCATCCATGACAGATGGCCATCCAACCTCTGCTTAAAAACCTCCAATGAAGGAGAGTCCACAACCTTCTGAGGGAGTCCGTTCCACTGTCAAAAACAACTTACCATCAGAAAGGTTTTCCTGATGTTTAGTTGGAATCTTATTTCTTGTAACTTGAATCCATTGGTTCAGGTCCTACCCTCCAGAGCAGGAGAAAACAAGCTTGCACCATCTTCCACGTTACAGCACTTTAGATATTTGAAGATAGTTAAAATATCTCCTCTCAATCTCCTGTTTTTGGCATGCCTGACCTTCACCCTGCACATGTTGGCTCCTCATGTATACTCCTCCATGATTTCCCCTTTCTTCCATTTCTTATACATGTCCTTCTTATGTTCAATTTGCCTTCAATACTCCAGATCAAGAATCTCTTCACAAGTACAAATCCTTTACATATAATGCTACTCCTTCTTCCTTCCTTCCTACCCCTCAATTTCTACATTCCAGCTATGAGCCTCATCCCACCAGGTTTCAGTAATGCCTATTAGGTTATGCTGTATTTATGATCCTGTGTTCAAAGCTACAATTTGTCTTGCTTGTTTCCCATACCCTGTGCATTAGTATACGGACAACTGAAACCATGAGATTCCCTCCACCTGCTTCTTTCTTGTAGTTTTCTGCCCTTTAGCAGGTTTGGGGGCACCATCTCAGTGCCCTGTACATCAATGAAGCTATTATCCCCAGTACCAGGTGTTCTCTTGTTGTCTGGAATGTTGTCTCCCTCCCCTTCAGGATTTAGTTTAAAGCTGTCCAGCTGTCCTGATCAGGTTCGCAAGACTCTTATCAAACACATTGTTGCCAACCGCTCTGAGATGCTGCCCATATCTTGCCAGAAGTCCTTCCTCAAGGAAGTGCAGACCATGGTCCAAGAAGCCAAACTCTTCCTGACAACACCACCTGTGCAGATAGTGGTTTACATCCAGTATTTTCTCCTGTCTTCCAGAACCACAACCTTCAACAGGAAGGAGTGATGAAAAAAACACCTGTGCCCCAATGCCCTTCAGCTACTTGTCCAGAGTCTCATAGTTCTTTGTATATGTCAAATGTGTATGGCAATATCGTTTGTCCTCGCATGAATCAAAAGGAAGGGTTTGTGGCCAGTGGACTTTATAAGACTTGGCAACTTCTCTGTCACATTGTGAATCTTTGCACCTCCCAGGACACCGCATTATTTCTGCACAGTACCACCTCTATTCCCCTCAGTAGGGAGTCATCTACCAACACCACACGTCTCTGCTTCCTCTGTAGAGTGGCAGGAATGCTTGTATGGGGTGTGTGTGTAATTTGTATATGATGATAAATGTTTCGGAATATTTTTGGATATTTAATAAAATTTAAAATGAAAAAAAAAGTGTGTACTTAAATCCCTGATACTGAAATAAATTAGAAGTAAAAGCATTTTAGATGGTTTGAGTCCACTACTTGGACCAGTCTGTTAGGAGTATGTTGGATAGGCACAGATATTTGGTTAACAAGAATTCACAATAGGCATCAACTCATGACTATCAAGTTCTTTCCAATCCTCCAGAGAACCCCAGCCAAAATTGCCACTTTCCAACAAATTCCCATTTCATTTCTTCTTCCAAGCCTGGAGCTACACAAGCATCTCTGTTAAAACTCCCAATCTCATCTTGAAATGAAAAATGAAACAGCGTTAGGGGTTTGGTTGTCAGCCAGCGTGTTGACAGAGCTCTGACATGGTTTCAATGGTTCTAAAGGGTGCAACATTGCCAAACATCATCAGAATTGTTTTTCTTGATAATTGTTTTTCCCCAAATTATTTTTACAGTCTAATTAATTTCCACGTACCTTTTGTAATACAGTCAGCATAAAAAAAACCAAGCCATTTTAATACATACTAAACAAACAAAAACAAACAAACAAACTACAGTATCTATGGACTATGTATAGTCTGGTGTATGGATCTTTAACGAGCAAAACCATAACGGGGGGCAGAGAGGAGAGACAGTTAAAATTTTATCAAGCCAGTTCATATCCACTCTGGCTGAAATACAGGAATGCCAAACGATGAGCTTGGTTCCATGCAGATAAATACGAGCAACATGTATATGTCTTTGTATATAGAAAATTAAATGTACCGTATTTTTTGCACCATAACACTCACTTTTTTCCTCCTAGAAAGTAAGGGGAAATGTCTGTGCGTGTTATGGAGGAAATGCCTACAGGTTGCATGCCTACGGACTTTCCTCCTCTAAAAACTATGTGCGTGTTATGGTCGGGTGCGTGATATAAAGCGAAAAATATGGTAAACATTCACCCATTTTTAATATTGTGCACCATAAACTACCCAATACAAACAGTCTTTTAAATTTTCTGAAGTAGTTTAATATAATAGACTAGATGGCAGGACTAGGGGCTGAGAGAGGGGGGGGTTGGGGTCCCCAACTATAACCACTGAGATGCAGGTCAAAAAGCCTATGTTATCTCAACTTAATACATGAGACCCAACTGTTACGTGAAAGTGAGTCACCGAGGAACAAATACAAGAGGCACTGAGATTATGAAAGGCTTCCAGGCTGCTAAGGCTTCTGGGAAACAACCTCAACAACAACAACAAAAAGCCTTACAAGTTTTTAATGAACTTGTGCAACCCCCCCCCCCCCAAACTCTGCCTCCTGAGGAATGTGGCTGTTGCTTTGTCCGTGTTTTGTAATTTGTGTGTGTGGCACAATTAAGAACTGATATGCTTAATATGAATGGAAATACTTGCGCTGAATAGAGACAGCAACTCCCGAAACACTGGGGGGGGGGGGAGAGTCCACTTCCCCCTAGACACCACCCCACCCCACCCCCCACCCACCCCGGCTTCCAGCTACCAACTCCGCCTGGGAGGGAAAGTTGTGTATCAATCTAGGCCTATAATGGTGTAATTTAGTAGGTAGCCCTGGACTCTGGTGGTGATATTGTACTGGAATGAATGAAACTGTGGGCTTCAGGCTGCGCCATACTGCTAGTCCCTGCCTGGTTCTATTCAGCCCAGGCCTAATCTGATTCATTTCTTCTCTACACCAAAGCTCCCTTCTCAGTAGTAGGTTTTTCTCTGGGTTTTGTTACTGTTTCTTAAAGAGCTCAGCTGGCTGCTGGGGCTGAAAAGAATCAAATTATTAAAGATTTTGTGGAAAATCCAGTGAGAATAGGGCCATGTAATAATGATAGCATTGTGCCACGGTGGACCATTCCCAGCTTCCACTGGGGAGAAATTGTCAAGTCTGCCTTTGTTTTCTTAACCCTTTCAATAGAAACAAAATAATATTTAGCTTAGCACAAAATACCTTCTTTTTTATTTCTAATCCTTTAAGGGGTTTTTTTTCCCACCCCTTATCCCCTCCAACCCTCCCTCCCTCTCTTATTTTTTGGCTTCTCTCCCCAAATAGATTTATATATTCTATGCATTCTGCTTTCCCGTGCAATTGGCTGGAGGGCTATCTGTTATCAGGAAAGCACTACTTGTTAATTAGTACGTAAAATGAATAATTAAACCAGCAACCAGACAATACAGAGGTATCTAGATGGGGGGGGGAGGCGCATCAAAAACAAAAGAGAGAGACTTTTACAGCCACCATCCAACACAGAGTTAAGTATTTATATTTGGGTATTATTTTCCATCAGACATTCCTATGCATTGTTTAATTTAACCATTATGGGTAAAGTTCACCGCTGCAAGCTTCAGTGAGCATTGGTGAACATGTGTGGGCTTCATGTGGGCGGAGTGGAGTGGACATGCAAGAACCGTCTCTGAAACGCACACACTTCAGAGGTTGGAAGTAGGGCCAGAGAATTTTAAGGGTGGGGCACGTATGCCTTTGCTCCCTTCCCCACTTTAAGCCTACACATGTATATCAAAATGCCTGAACAGGGTTAGTTACAAGGTGGTTTCATGTGATTGTTGGGAGTCCCATGAAGGCCCATAGCTCAGTAGCAGAGCATCCGCTTTGCATTCAGAAGGTTGCAGATTCAATCCACAGCAACTTCAGGTAGGGCTGGGAAAGAACCCTGGAGAGATGCAACCAATCAGTTTAGAGACAATACTGATCTAGATGCACCAATTGTCTGGCTCTAAATAAGGCAGGTTCCTATGACTGTGAGCACTTCACAAGTGCTGACACTGTTATGTAAGAAGGATGCACATTTAGTTAATGTTACACTCTGGAGCAGGGACACGGGTGGTGCTGTGGGTTAAACCACAGAGCCTATGACTTGCTGATCAGAAGGTCGGAGGTTCAACTCCCCGCAACGGGGTGAGCTCGGTCCCTGCTCCTGCCAACCTAGCAGTTTGAAAGCACGTCAAGTACAAGTAGATAAATAGGTACCACTCCAGCGGGAAGGCAAACGACGTTTCCGTGTGCTGCTCTGGTTCACCAGAAGCGGCTCAGTCATGCTGGCCACATGACCCGGAAGCTGTATGCCGGCTCCCTTGGCCAATAAAGCAAGATGAGCGCCGCAACCCCAGAGTCGGTCACGACTGGACCTAATGGTCAGGGGTCCCTTTACCTTTACCTTACACTCTGGAGCTAATGGTATAAAGGACTCCCACTTTAGATGATAATGTGTAGCACATCATTTGTTTCAAAATGTGTCAAAGCTGCATTTGGAGGGGGGCCCTGCTCATGATGCTGAGTGGGATCACGGACTTCTGCCCCAGACGGCTTCCAGTACCATTGATTCCTTGGGCTAGAACTGTGTTGCTAAACCTGAGGCTGGATTCTCATTTGGTGCAACCATCTTGGCAAGATGTGTGAAGATGCCCAGCGAAGGAGGATGAGCTGCTTACACAGAAGGTTTTGAAATCAAGGCCACACTCCTTTCTTAAAGGTGCACATTTACCAGTTAGAAGAACCATAGCTTAGTGGTAGTGCTTTGTGTGCAGAATGTCACAGGTTCAATACCTGGCATCTCCAGGCAGGGCTGGGAATGTCCCCAGGAGATCCGCTGCCTGTCAGTGTAGACAGTATTGAGACAGATGGACCAATACTCTGACTCAGTCAGTATGTGGCAGCTTCTTGTGTTTCTATGTTCCTAAAGAGGTGGGCTTTTTAGCTTAGCCACCAGAGTGTTCACAAGACATCTCATATGCCATTGCTGGCGCCATTGTCCCCTTCCGTCTTTAAAATCCTACTGTCTGCAAGAACAATGCTGAGCTTTCCCACATGGTGAGCAGATAACAACATGTTAACATCAGTTAATAAGCTGTGCTTGGCCCTATACAGAATTCCTGTGGATTTTGATGGAAATTATAGGGACTGGAAGACCAGCTCTGACCGCTTCGATGTTCTTTATGCTGTGGGCAACACAATTTCATGGGCTGCAATTGTTGGCTAGGCAGGATGGAGGGGAGCAGACATGCCATAACAAAGCACAGGTCTATTTGCATCAGGCAGTGGGGGCAGGGATTTTATACAGACCCATCATGTTTTCCAAACAGCATTTACCGTTTTCCTAATGCATAATCAAACAAACAAACAAACAAACAAACACAGATTGCAACCTCATGCTTAACAACAACAACATCAATTTCAAGAGGCTATGCAAGCCATACAGAGGTGAAGCAGCTTGCTCCTGCAATGAAGTGTAAAAGACTACTTTGAAAGGTTAAGTGAGTATTGTATACCTGTAATTCATTTCTAATAAATGCTGTTTTGTTTTTGTTTTATTATTATTATGCCACGCATCTGACTGGGTTGCCCCTTTTGCTGCTCCTCTTTGCTGCACCAAGAAGACAGGCAGCAGTTATCTCAGTATCCCTCATAGCATGTAAGGAAGTTCCCACAAAGGTCAGACTTTTTGCAATAAAGAAAGGGAAATGCACTGGAAAGTGTTAAATCACCCTTGATTGATGTGATATCATCTAATATTCCTGCAAGCAAATGAAAGCAAATGCTCAATAAACAGGTTCTCTGGAAGCACCCGAGACACAGCAGCAGTTCTTATTTAAAACTCAATATGAAGATCTCTTTTATGGGGACCCCCAAAATCCCACCAGATTCCCACCAAATCCCACCCTGTCTCATAACAGAGACAGCCCTGAATTTACCTCACCACACCTATGGAATAGGGACACGGGTGGCGCTGTGGGTTAAACCACAGAGCCTAGGACTTGCCAACAGAAGGTTGGCGGTTCGAATCCCCATTACGGGGTGAGCTCCCGTTGCTCTGTCCCAGCTCCTGCCAACCTAGCAGTTCGAAAGCACGTCAAAGTGCAAGTAGATAAATAGGTACCGCTCCGGCAGGAAGGTAAACGGTGTGCACTGCTTTGGTTCGCCAGAAGCGGCTTAGTCATGCTGGCCACAAGACCCAGAAGCTGTACGCCGGCTCCCTTGGCCAATAAAGCGAGATGAGCGCCGCAACCCCAGAGTCATCCACGACTGGACCTAATGGTCAGGAGTCCCTTTACTTTTACCTATGGAATAGAACATTTTTCAGTCACTTGTTTCACTTCTGCCAGACAGATGCACACATGCCAATGTGCTGGCAACCATTAGTTAGTAACAATGGAAGTAGGTCATGCTGGTCAATAGGGTCAGTTTCCTGCAGGCCCAATATGTCTCTAATGTCTCTCTCACCCTTTGGGGTGGGAGCATTGCAACAAAAAGATCTTCTGTCTCTTTTATCCAGCCTGGAAGCAGCACATTGCTTTACAAGGAGAATCCGGACCAGCCATTTCCCTCATAACACATGGGAGGGTACCATTCTGGGTGGCACCTTTGCCAGTTGGCTTCCAGACAGGCAAAGCTTATTCATGTTTCCAAGCCCCAGCCAAGTTCAGCAATGAAGCCTGGAATGTTTTAAAGTGGGAGGGGGGGGAAAGGACTGGGAAAACATCCAGGACACACTGGGTAGTTTTGTGCCAGGAAGAGAATGGATATGTTTGTTATTTATTTCAGAGACAGTGTGAAATGTGTGTGAGAGGCTGCTTCCAAACTGGGCATTTACCATGGAAGAGCCATACTTGTTTCATTCACAGGGCATCTGCATGACGTTGTGAACAAAACATCATTCTCTCGTGTTTTCCCTGTTCAATGTCTGTTCCCCCAGAGCTCAGAAAATACAACTTTTTTAACTGCTTGGAATAGCTGCATAATTTATTCAGGCATAAACGGCCTATTGTGCAACTATTCTAGCCAATAAGATTGCCCTAGAATTTTTCTAGTTATACTCCTTCTTTATATAATAATGATAATAATAGTCTGTCTCTCCTCTCTAAGAATCAGCTCTATCACTTTAACCCTTCCCTTTCTGAATGCAATGGCTGTTATCTGTGATTCCAGAGTCCTAATTGCAGCATGGGATAAATCATGGTTGCAGTGGGGGGTGGGAGCAGTGTTTAACCCTTTCCTCCTTCACAATGGTCCCAATGAAAATGGGGGGGGGGCAACATGTGAGGCTGGGTAAAGCAGGACTGACAGATGAGCTGAAATAAGGAGCTTACAGATGAGCTGAGAGTTAAGAAGGGCCTGTATAAAAATGGAATAAAGGGGAAAACACAAAGGAAGAGAATACATGAGTAGTCAACAGTTGCAGGGTGCAACTCAGGCTGGCTAAAGTTGCTGGCTAAAGTCAGGTTTGCAAGAGAGGTTAAAAATATTTTTTAAGTTTTTTTGGCTGTGTTAGAAGCAAGATGATGAAGAAGCAAGTGCTAGTTCCTCTGTATGGAGATGACGGAGAAATGCTATTGGGTGACAGAGAGAAGGCAGAACTTGTTGTTGTTGTTTAGTCGTTTAGTCGTGTCCGACTCTTCATGACCCCATGGACCAGAGCACGCCAGGCACTTCTGTCTTCCACTGCCTCCCGCAGTTTGGTCAGACTCATGTTTGTAGCTTCGAGAACACTGTCCAACCATCTCGTCCTCTGTTGTCCCCTTCTCCTTGTGCCCTCCATCTTTCCCAACATCAGGGTCTTTTCCAGGGAGTCTTCTCTTCTCATGAGGTGGCCAAAGTATTGGAGCCTCAGCTTCATGATCTGTCCTTCCAGTGAGCATTCAGGCCTGATTTCCTTCAGAATGGATGGGTTTGATCTTCTTGCAGTCCGTGGGACTCTCAAGAGTCTCCTCCAGCACCATAATTCAAAAGCATCCATTCTTCGGCGATCAGCCTTCTTTATGGTCCAGCTCTCACTTCCATACATCACTACTGGCAAAACCATGGCTTTAACTATACAAAGGCAGAACTACTCAACACCTATTTTCCTCTGTATTCACCCAAAAGAAAAATGTAGCCCAACCAGGTGATAACAGAATGATGTAAGGAGTGAGCCGCATCCCAAGATAGAAAAAGAGATAGGAA
Organism: Podarcis vaucheri; assembly: GCF_965113315.1. Lineage (NCBI taxonomy): Eukaryota > Metazoa > Chordata > Lepidosauria > Squamata > Lacertidae > Podarcis > Podarcis vaucheri. Next base: position 58,768,401 of record NC_138750.1, on the reverse strand, counting down.
CACCTAGCTACTTTAAATAATTCAAATCTCCAGCACCTGATGAGCTGCACCCAAGGGTACTAAAGGAGCTTGCAGATGTAATCTCAGAGCCTTTGTCTATGATCTTTGAGAATTATTGGCAAACAGGTAAGGTCCCTGCGAACTGGAGGCAGGCAAATGTTGTCCCCATCTTCAAAAGGGCGGGGGGACCCAGGTAACTACCAACTGTGAGCTTGAGTTTAATACCACAAAATGTCCTAGAACACATAATTCAACAGTTGGTCTTTGAGCACTTAGGAAAGGATGCTGGGATTAATAAGACCCAATATGGGTTTCTCAAAAATAAGTCATGCCAGACCAATCTCTCTTTTTTATGGAATTACAGACCAATCTCTCTTTTTTATGGAATTACAACATTGGTGGATTAGGGTAATGCTTGTGGATATAGTGTATCTTTAATATCAGTAAGGCTTTTGACAAAGTCCCCTGTGATACTCTTGCGAGGAAGCTGGTAAAATGTGGGTTAAATGAGGTAACTGTTAGGTGGATTTGTAGCTGGTTGGCTGACCAAAGCTAAAGAGTACTCATTAATGGTCCCTCATCATGCTGGGGGAAAACTGACAAGGGGAGGTTCTGCAGGTTTCTGTCCTGGACTCTTTATTGTTCAGTATCTTTATAAATGACTTGGATGAAGGAATTGAGGGGATGCTCATCGAATTTGCAGTTGACACCAAACTGGGAGGGATAGCTGATGCCACAGAAGACAAAATCAGGATTCAAAATTACCTTAAAAGATTAGAGAACTGGGCCCAAGCTAACAAAATGGGCTAACCAAAAACAAAATTTCAATAGGGACAAATGTAGGGTTCTGCGCTTAGGCAGGAAGAATCAGATGCACAAATGATCAAGGGTTTGGAAACCAAGACTTATGAGGAACGGTTGAAGGAGCTAGGTATGTTTAGCCCGGAAAAGAGGAGACTGAGAGGAGATATGATAGCCATCTTGAAATATCTCAAGGGCTGTCACATGGAAGAGGGAACAAGCTTGTTTTCTCTTGCTCTGAGGGTTAGGACATGAACCAATGGCTTTAAGTTACAAGAAAGGAGTTTCCAACTAAAAATCAGGAAAAAATTTCTGACAGTAAGAGCTGTCCAACAGTGGAATGGTCTCCCTTAGGAGGTAGTGGACTCTCCATCTTTGGAGGCTTTTAAGCAGAGTTTGGATGGCCGTCTGTCATGGATGCTTTAGTTTAGATTCCTGCATTACAGGGGTTAGACTAGATGACCCTTGGGTCCCTTCCAACTCTACAATTCTATGATTCTATGTCCACTAGGGAAGTCTGAAGTTGCTATTCCACTTCCAGGTTGAAGCAGAACAGTGGCAATTGGATGCTGCTATATCATATGTCACTAATGTAGCACCTGCAAGTTTCATGTGTGCCCACAGAAGCCTTTCTTGGTGCCTACAGAGTTGCATTGACCCACTGAGATTAGCCTTTGACCCATAGGAGGTGTTTTTCCAAACCTATTTGCAGCATGAAAGTGATTTCAGGATGTGGGTCACGGCTGGGGAACAGAAGAGTTGTGACACACATGTGGTGCCCACAAATTATTTTTGGTGACCCCTGTGGTAAATCATCCATGTCTAGAAGCACCCACAAAAACTGAACTCAGTACCACAGGAGTCCAATAGAAAGTGGCCATCAAGTTATAAAACATGTGGGGAAAGTCCTTTCTCTTCCCCTCCTGCATGTCATATCAAAGATATGATGGCCATCTGTTCCGCTTTGCATAGGGCATTCTTCTTTTGAAGGGCTGCCAGTCCAAGTCCTGTTTAAGGTTAAAGTGCAGTAAGAAGGGTAAACAAGAGGGAACCTTGAAGTTGCCAATCAACTGGTAGCATCTATATAACTGACTGAGCAAACCTTATGCCAGTGATGGGTGGAGCAAGAGGCAAAAATGGGTGGAGTAATTAATGTAAATATTTGAACAATTAGCTGGTTTCACTTCCTAATTGGAAGAGAGGGCACTTGCACAGTCCTCTCTATCTTCAATCCAGGTAAGAAAAAGGCACTATTAGAGTTTAAGGACACATTCCAAGCAGAAAAAACAATGAAAGATGGTACCAAGCAGGGCTCATATTGGGTGTAGCCTAGGGAAAGGCATTGGGGAATTGGTGAGCCCTGGGGGGGGGTTCCAAGGCCCAAAATGAGAGTCCTGGAGGGCCACAGTTGGCCTCCACACCTGAGCTTCCACATCCCTGCTGTAACTACCGAAGAGGTACTTCCTTGTGTTTGTCCAAACCAACATCACTGGGTGATCTTACATTTTCTAGTTCATAGTAACAGTTCACATAGCCTCAAACTCACTCTCCTTGCCAGCCTTGCTAGTATCTACAACAGAAACAAAATTTGGAGCAGGCCTGTACTGAGAAACTCTGTGTTTTGAAGTTCTCAAATTTAAATTGCTCCACTTTGTAAACCTCACATAAGAATACTTGGTGCATTTTAAAGTAAATGACATCCGGAATAAACTTAACCCATTTAATATTTTGTACATAATGTTTTCTCCTAAAATTTATCTCATCCTCAGAAGTGAGGAGATAGTAAAAGGAAATTTGAATTCATGAGAATATATGTTCAATCGTTTTTGTAAGAAAATGAACACAGGAAACCGCCTTATACTGTACTGAGTCAGACCATTGGTTCATCTACTGTCTATACTGATCAGCAGCAGCTCTCCAGGGTTGTAGGCAGGGGTCTCTTCCAGAGGGTTGCCATTTCAAAAGTTGTTGAGCTTTTTTGGCAAAATAGCATTTAAAAAATGATGGGTTTGAGCTATTTTTCGGAAATTGGCAAAAACAACATTGCTGACATGGGTTGCCATACATCCGGATTTTCCCGGGCATTTTTATTTTTATTTTTGCCGATATCAACCCAGACAGCTAACAGTTCAAAAGCACGTCAAAGTGCAAGTAGATAAATAGGTACCGCTCCAGCGGGAAGGTAAACAGCGTTTCCGTGCACAGCTCTGGTTTGCCAGAAGCGGCTTAGTCATGCTGGCCACATGACCTGGAAGCTGTACACCGGCTCCCTCGGCCAGTAAAGCGAGATGAGCACCGCAACGCCAGAGTTGGTCACGACTAAACCTTATGGTCAGGGGTCCCTTTACCCTCTACCTTACCCAGACACTGCTTCCGACTGCAGTATTCCATGTATGTCCAGGAAATTCTGGATGTATGGCAACCATACTTCCAGTCCCCAGTTAGGTAGAATTTGAATGCAATTTATCAGGGCAGATGGTTGATTTTGCATGGAGTTCCCAGAACAGGGAAGAGGGTGAAAGACACTCTCATTGACCTGGGACAGCAGCTTTCTGTCAGCTTGAAGCCATAGTCCAAAGCAAACCCTCTGACAACAACTCATCTATTCAAAGTATGAGAGGATTAAAAAACCAGCTAAGGTGTGTGCTTTGCGCTAACCGCAGGCAATACGTTCAACAACAACAGAAAGAATGAAAGAAAAAGAAACGAGAGAGAGGGAGTTTGGTGCAATAATAATAAAGTGAGGGATTAGGAAGATATTTTTAACACCACATCTGTCATATTAATGGCTAACTGCTGGTTTAATTGCTGTAATCTTCCTCCGTCTGTTTTGATTTCTTAAAAGGAATACAGCTATCCTTCCTCAAACCAAAGCTTCCCTTGACACCTCTAACACTCTTATTCAGAAACTGAAATAAGTTCCCTGGGGTACACAGAAGCTCAGTGGTCTCTCTTCTGGTACTTTGCAAAGTCACAGAAGTTGGATTTTGCTGTGGCATTTTCTCAGGGTAGCTTTTCCAGGTGATAATATCCTCATGCAGTCAGAAGCCTCAAAAGTAGAAATGAGATTGATAAAGTCAAATCAATTGATATACAACATTGGTTCGGAACAAATACAGGCCATCCATGGCACATGGGTTTAATGCTTCCCTCCATCCAAATTCTCTGCACATAGACAACTAAGATATTATGAAAGATGTCCGGAACCCATGTCCCTGAGATTCCAGATTTCCACATGCATGGAGTCTTTGATCTGGGGAAGTATTCCAACACGTCATTCCCTATATAGCATTATGCTCTCTAGAATATGTGGCTATAAGAGAAGAAACAAAGAGTTCCAACCTAATATTTGGCTTTTACTAGATAAATATATGAAGTAGCTGCATATCTTAAGTAGCTAATGTTGTCTAAGTTTTACTCATGGGCAGCAATATATCCACATATATCCTGAAGTACTAGAATCTCAGAAGGCCTTTACCACATGCTTATTTCAACATTTGGCTACATCTAGAGAAGGGATGAGGAAATTCCAGTCCAGTTTCAGAATGTGGCCTTTGAGACCTCTCTGTCTACCCAAAAGGATAGACTCTCTTCAGACCATGCCCACCCCCCCATCCTACTCTGCATCCTAGTTGAGTGTTTTTGCCTGGCTGGAATGTGTCCTTGAACTGTGATAATGCCTCTTCCTTGCCTGTTTGGGGTGGGTAGTGGGGGCTGTACAGAAACCTGTGGCTGCTGTTCACTGTACAATATTAGGAAATACAGCTGTTGCTTCGACCATTTCTGCTCCTGACTCCACCCACTAATGGGATGCAGAAGGGTGCCCTCAAGGGAATGGAACATTTGAATTGAAAAAGGTTCCCCGTCATCTAGGATGTCTATGGCTAAGCTGCCCTCCTGTGGTGGTAGCATGTACTTTAGAAGTGAGGTCAACAGAAATCAGCAGCTGAAACTCATCTTGGCATGATTATGAAGAACATCAATTGCTAATGCCTGCAGATCAAGATGCTGTTAAAAGTACAGGTGCAGGTGCTGGCAAAACAACCTTAGAGTTGCAACCCTAATCTCTGTGCTCCAACATTTGCCCCAAGATCCACTGCTGCCCCCAAGGATAGCTATTTTATAGCTGCATTACATGTATCTGATCATGTCTCTGGAATATAATATTCATGAATACTAACAGATATTTATCTAGATATTGCTAAATAAATACTAAAGTTGGGAAAGAATATTTTGGCAAACTTCTATATGAAATCTGAAAAACTGTCAGTGGTCAAATGCTAATTACGGTTGCATGTTCTTTCTCAAATGGTGTCAGATACTAAAAAATTGCAGGTCATCTCTCAAATGCCTGTGCAAAGGGTGAGATATAGATAACCTAAATAAAATAAAATAATTTGGCTATTCCACATAGCTTGTTTGGTTGTAGAGAATTCTGTAAGCAACAAGGTTCAGCGTTTTCAAATCTCAAGTTTCAAACCCCAGGGTTCAAAAGACACAACCTCCCCCCGCTATGAAGAAGAAGAGTTTGGATTTGATATCCCGCTTTATCACTACCCCAAGGAGTCTCAAAGTGGCTAGCATTCTCCTTTCCCTTCCTCCCCCACAACAAACACTCTGTGAGGTGAGTGGGGCTGAGAGACTTCAGAGAAGTGTGACTGGCCCAAGGTCACCCAGCAGCTGCATGTGGAGGAGCAGGGAATCGAACCCAGTTCCCCAGATTACGAGACTACCGCTCTTAACCACTACACCACACTGGCTATCCCCCAAATCTTCCCTTAATTAATTTTGATTAATCAGTTTTCTGTAGAGGGTATCAGCAAGAACAGGTATGCCAGTTTCTCACACCACCAAGGCAGCCTTACCTGGAATTAAAACCTGACCCGTTCTTGGTACAAGGAAGCTTCCTTGGCCATGTGATTGGTTCCCTAAAGGTCCCTGAGTGGTGGCATGTGGGTGGGATCATGGGTGGCACTTGAGGGGCAGTACTGCAGTTCATTAATAGGACATATGTGTTAAATGCAGAAGATCCAAGGACAGAGACAAGGAAGAAATTTGGTTCTGTTCACATGCAAGCCTGCCCAATTTGCACTTCCGGAAACAAGGCACAAAAATGTAGCAGCCAACCTTCAAAATTAAACTTCTCAAAATTTTGTGATGCAGTTCACTGATCAATAAAAATGGGGGGGAAATGAGCATTTGGGGGGGAAGAGAGGGCATTAAAAATGCATTTTACTTGGAGAACTTGCTTGCAAAATGTGTATATCATGCAAAAATGCATACAAAAGTGTGTATATTAGATTAAATGTGTACGAAAATGCTAGCAAATTTCGGTAAATAGCTGTTTTTAATTCGCAAACTGGTGTGAAAATGTGGTGAGCTCAGTTTAGGATTGGAAAAATAAAGTACTGCTGAGAATCATCCTTCCCTTTTCAGGGTCACTCCTTAGCATCTCTTGCTAGGCTCAGGCAGCCACTAACTAAACACCCTGGAAAGCCACTGTAAGCCTGTAGAAAGTGAGAAAGACCAATAGCCTATGAAGGCAGCTTCATAGGTTCAATCCTTTCCTGACATCCCCCAGTTCACTTGTTTTGACCACCAGCAAGCTCTAATAATACTTCATGTGTTACTTTTGTAAAAATACATAAACCTAGTATTGTTTATGCGGGGGAATCAAACAAGAAGCATATCCGTTCTGTGAACACAGTTACTGCTCATTACAGTTCCTGTGTGTGACAGCTACAGAGGACAAGATTAGAGGAGGAACAGGTCACAGAATCCCCTGGTGTCTCATTTCCCGATGCATTGGGAAGCTTTAAATGTTCAGAGCAGATCTCCAAGTGACAATCTGGCAACTCTATCGTCTCCCAGGCTGTGTACATTTGCTAACCAGTCTGGAGATTGAAGCTACGCTTCCTAGGCATTTCCTAGATAATTGTTTGGAGAAGCTTGCAGCTGAAGATCATGCATGTAACACAACAGCATGTTCTGAATGAGTTAGACAATTGTGCATTTCCAACACAAGATCGCAGGCATGGAATAAACAAGCACGACTTCCGACACTCTCAACATTGGTGAATGCCTTCGGTTCCCAAGGAAATACATTGTTTTGCTCTGTTTAGTAGTCAGCAAACGCAAATAGAGGAATGGAATGCCCTCAAAATGTTTCCTTCATCTATCCCCCCCCCAATTGCTGCATCTTAAAAAAATAAAAATAAACATCAGCTTGAAGCTCAGTTTGTTGTCAACATTAAACAGAAAACCCTTGCTCTCGACCACATCCAACTTTGCTCTTGAAAACTGCAATCCAAAAGTAGATTTCTTAACTGCATGAACCACTGGCATTGGCAAAAGGTTGCTTTCTTTTGGTCTGAATATACAGAAGAAAGAGACTTTGCAGTACCATAACACATTCCTGCCAGCATTGAAAAATCCAAAAGGATGGACTAGCCAAATGTTCATCACTAGGGGACATCATTGGATGGGACTCCCACCTTACCCTAAGTCTGCACCTTGCCTGAGGGGGCTCCCAGGGAGGAGAATTAGGGCTTCCCCCTCTCATCTATATTTCAGATTGCAAAGGGTTGTATTCCGCTAAGTTGCTGTGGATGACTTGTGCTTGCACAACACAACTTCCCCTCCCTCTCCTTTCCCTGCGCGCTCCTGCAGCCTCCCATCTACTCTGGTAGTTCCTCCAAACCTGGTGCAGGGGGGTACACCAAAGGGGAGGAGAGACAGTGAAATTTCATTGCATGAGCAGAATTTATTCCATTCATGCAATGACTTGGTTGGATTCAACTCAAACTGTTTATTTTGTCTCACAGAACTTAATGGAATCCATTAAGAATCAAGTTGGTTCATAACTGCATAGCCCCAACTCCTCATTTACATAGTGTTCACCAGAATTCTGTTTCTTGGTCACAAAAGAGAGTGACAGAAAGTTAGAAACAGGTTTTTTGTTTTTACACAGGGCAAGAAAGAAAGAAGAGTAGGAAACCAGGTACTAGTGCCAGTTGTAAACAACCAGATTTACATAAATGCCCTTCATGTTTTGAAAAACATTTACTCATGTCAATCAACACAATACAATTAGTTTTTAAAAATAATGTAATACATTAAAATAATTGATAATGGTCATGAAATAGCAGCCACCATACATTTTTATTTTGTTTTAAAAATCAAATCAAGCATTACATTGCTATTGCCAGAGAAATTATATAACAAGTGAGTTTTTTATTTTAAACAAAAAATCAAATGCAAAAACTGTCAAGTTTCTAAGAAAGTGTGCATATTCTGATTGACATAACAAAACAAATGGCTTCTGAAAAGCGCATTTAGATTTTTTAAAAAAGGTTAGAGTTGTGTGGTGAAGTTAACCCTTCTCTTCTGAACTGTGAAAAACATACCCCCAATCACACCACTGAGCATTAGTGGGGGTGCCGGGCAATGTGGGGAGACTATAGGCCATATGGGGATGGTTCATGGGCTAGAGGGTCCCCACCTCTGCTTTAAAAGGAGGAAATAAGAATATAAGAAGAGGCCTGCTGGATCCAACCAAAGGCCCATGTAGTCCAGCTTTCTGTTGTCACAGAGGCCAACCAGATGTCCCAAGAACAGGCGTTCAGAGGTGTATTACCTCCAACACCAAAAACAGATTCAAAGCCACCTCATAGATTCATAGATCCTGGAAAACACTGAGTAACAGCTTGGTTAACTCATGAATATCAGATTCAGGCAGGTAGCCCTGTTGGTCTGACGCAGTTGTTCTGGGTATAAGCTGCACACGAAAGCTTATACAGTGGTACCTCGGGTTACAGATACCTCAGGTTACAGACGCTTCAGGTTACAGACTCCGCTAACCCAGAAATATTACGTCGGGTTAAGAACATTGAATCAGGATGAGAACAGAAATCGTGCTCCATTAGCTAAATCCATTAGCCAATCGAGGCCCCATTAGCTAAAGTGGTGCTTCAGGTTAAGAACAGTTTCAGGTTAAGAATGGACCTCCAGAACGAATTAAGTTCTTAACCCGAGGTACTGTACCCAGAACAAACTTAGTTGGTCTCTAAGGTTCAGGTTAAGAACAGTTTCAGGTTAAGAACAGACCTCCAGAACGAATTAAGTTCTTAACCCGAGGTACTGTACCCAGAACAAACTTAGTTGGTCTCTAAGGTGCTACTGGACCTTTTTTGTAATTCATGAATATCAGTTAACAGAATGTATGGTGAATCCCAGCAGAATGTAATTTCTTCCACCCTAGAATTAGTGTTAATCAGTGTTTGATCAGTTCTCTCTACAACAGGAATAGCCAATGTGGTGTCTTCTTGCCATTGCTGTTATAGGAGAACAAGAGAGGTGTTCACAGTGAGTTCTGGCACCTATTCTTCTAGAAAAATAGCACTGCAAATAAGGCCTCGAAATACTAAAGTAGCCAATGAACCAGTTAGAAGGTGGAATTACAGGTGTTTGTGTGTGTTTTAAGCAGTGCCTCTCCTGTCATTGCCCCACCTTGGCCTTCCTAAGCTATCTGCCAAATATAAAAGAGCATTTGTAATCTAATTAACACAGCCATTGCCTGTTGTGGCTGGAAGGCAGTTTGAAAGACTATCCCCCTGTGCTTTCTTTCACCTGGAAAAGTTAATCTTCTAAAAGTTCAGGGGATTCCCGGACTCCTGAGCCCCCACAACATCTTTTTTAGCTTTCTTCTTAGCCAGTCCTTAGCAATATGCTTTCAACCTTACGAGTGTTTCAGAATCTGAAGATTTTCCTTGGGGTGTCAAACACCTAGGTTTTCACATAAAAATAGCATTCCCAAATCTTATGTAACATTTATTTGTATATCCCCCTTTCCTTCTGTGATGAAATTCAAGGTGATGAACATGAATTCCCACTCAGGCACCCATCCCATCCAAACACTGATCACAGACAAGCCTGCTTAGCTTGAGCAACTTTGTCCTGAAGGACAAGGCTGGTGCCTCTGGGGATGAACAAGCAAAGCGTGTAGGTGATGGCGACACTCCAATCGCTTGCCCCCAGCATTTGCTATTCAAAGATATGTTGCATCTCAACATGGAGGAATGATTAAGCTGTCCTGGCTAATTGTTGTTGTTTAGTCGTTTAGTCGTGTCCGCCTCTTCGTGACCCCCTGGACCAGAGCACGCCAGGCTCTTCTGTCTTCCACTGCCTCCCGCTGTTTAGTCAAACACATGCTGGTAGTTTCAAGAACACTATCCAACCATCTCATCCTCTGCTGTCCCCTTCTCCTTGTGCCCTCCATCTATCCCAACATCAGGGTCTTTTCCATGGAGTCTTCTCTTCTCATGAGGTGGCCAAAGTCTTGGAGCCTCAGCTTCAGGGTCTGCCCTTCCAGTGAGCACTCAGGGCTGATTTCCTTCAGAATGGAGAGGTTTGATCTTCTTGCAGTCCATGGGACTCTCAAGAGTCTCCTTCAGCACCTGGCTAATAGCCACTGGTAATACCCTTGTGGTCAGTTACCAGAACAGAAATATGTATTTAATGTTTTGTTATTCCCTACATCATTTAAGGCAAAGGTGGGGAACCTGTGGCCCTTCAGATGTTGCCGGACTACAATTCCCATCATTTTTTACCATTGCCCATGCTGGCTGGAGGCCTAACAATGAGGGCCACAGGTTCCCCATCACTGATTTAAGTTGTTTAGAAAGAAGATGACGCTCTTCAGGACTCTGCATATGCTCAGACATAGCCCATGCCTATAATTATCAGAGGGGGAAAGAAACCCTCTGATAAAAGAAAAAGAAACAACAAAACATAAAGAGAAAGGCACGTTTAAACTTTCACAGAGGCACTCAGCTTAAGATGTAGGAACATTTTAACACAAAACATGGCAGCACTGGTGCACCCACAACACTGAAACAAAGAGTGGCTACTCTGGCCTCTACAGAAAAAAAGGCCCCAGGCCTTTTCTGAGGTGGTGTATCACTGAAGTTGTTGTTGTTTGGTTGTTGTTGTTGTTAATTGAATTTATATACCACCCTACACCCAGGGATTTTGTTTGAAATGAGGAGGTGCTCTCTTTCACATGGCAAATTCTATGAAGTTCATATGGGGCCGCATTTCAGACAAGCTAATGCCCCTATGAGAATCTATGTCGAGGAGAACTGTGCCATATCAGAAACTTACATATAGTCCCAACGTAGTCAAACATTTTGCCACATGGTCAAGCTGTTTTTGGAGTGTATCAGTTCAGACTACAGTGCTGGGTGGGGGCTTTCTGACTGAACGTTCCTCTACAAGGGAAATATTCAGGCACAGACAGTGGCGTAGCGTGGGTTGTCAGCACCCGGGGCAAGGCAAGTAATTTGCGCCCCCTAACCCATGGATTTGCGCCCCCTAACCCTAACCCCAGATCTTGCACCCGGTGCGGCCGGCCCCCCCTGCACCCCCCACGCTACGCCACTGGGCACAGAGAACACTAGAACAGGGAGAGAATGCTGAGGTAGAGGCACTAGCTTTCTATGTGCAGTTTTTAAAAAACAAATAATGAAGAGGAATATTAGAGGCAGTTAAGTTGTACAGCGCTGTTTGGCCATGAATCAGGCCTCAGAGAGATGCAGAATCCCCATTATCTCATTACCCAGCATATTATCCAAATTTTGTTCATTTCTTGTTAGATTTTAGATTTGAAAGACAATGAAGCAAAATAGTAGCCCCTGTCAATCATAAAAGGACAGCGAACAAGAGGATGGGACAAGAGCCTGTTGTCAATTTTCCCCATACTTTGAAAAGGGTCATCTCAGAGGTCCAAGACTTCCCATCAGAGCAAGTCCACAGCTCACCTGAAACCATTAAGCAGGAATGCCACTCCAGTTCATATAATTTCAGAGCCCATTGGGGCTTTTGGGAGCTCAGAGGCAATGTGGCAGATTACTGGGGTTTGGTTGGGGGACATATACTGGAGAACCAGGTTGCAGGGTGGGGGAGGGAGAAATGAAAGGAGAAAAGTTATTGAAAAAACATCAAAGCAGAACAAAGCCCCGTCCAGATGTGCGTAATTGCAAGGTCAGAGTGTTAATCACAGGTAAGAAGCCATACGACAAAATAGACCTGTTCACTTCACGGCAGTGGGGAGAGAGGGAGGGAGGACTGCAACCAGGAGAGGGATGGTGAAGCAGAAAACAAGGCTTTGATACAGTACCGAGAAGGCAGGCCTGAGAAATGTATTTTCCATGCTATTATGGAAATAATGACTCAGTCTCTGTCTTTTTTTTATTAAGGAAGCAGTGACCCCTATAATTGAAGAGGGCATTTTAATCTGAAAGGGCAGCATCAGGAAGATGGGTTTTTCGTTGGGTTTCATGACAATGTGATATGCTCACTCTCCCTCCCTGCCAACCTCAAGACACAAATTAGCTATGGTAAGCTAAATGGAGCTTCCATGTTCAAATGCAATGTATCCTTAAACTTTGGAGAGCGAATAACAGAGGAGAGACTTTTGCTGGTATGATGTAACATTCGTTGATCATTAGTGACAGAGGCTTTGCTGACTCTACCACAGGGTGGCCAGTTATACATTCCCCCAAAAAAGAGGATTTGCAAAAGCAAAAGAAAAGCAGGGTGGGGGGGGGGACAAAATATGACATCAATGTGCATAAAATTAACATATGGTGAGTGGTATGTACAAATGCAAATTTAGAAATTGTTTGCATCTGTCTATCTCAAGAGACAATGGAGTGCACCTCTGGGGGTTAAGTCAAACCACTGGAGAATCACAGTGCCTGCTGTGCCTGCAGAGACCAGTAACTCATAATTGCTACCTCCTGCGTTGTGTTTGCTATGTTAGTAGCACCAAAGTGACCTCTCTGGTGCGCAAGCCTGAGTAGTGTACATGGAGGTCTTGAGCTGCCCAGGCAACTACAATTTAAATAGAAGTATAGTACTTCTATGGGACGCGTGTGGCGCTGTGGGTTAAACCACAGAGCCTAGGACTTGCCAATCAGAAAGTCGCGGTTCGAATCCCCGTGATGGGGTGAGCTCCCGTTGCTCGGTCCCTGCTCCTGCCAACCTAGCAGTTCGAAAGCACAAAATGCAAGTAGATAAATAGGTACCGCTCTGGCGGGAAGGTAAACAGCGTTTCTGTGCGCTGCTCTAGTTCGCCAGACACGGCTTAGTCATGCTGGCCACATGACGCGGAAGCTGTCTGAGGACAAACGCCGGCTCCCTCGGCCTATAGAGCAAGATAAGCGCGCAACCCCAGAGTCGGTCACCACTGGACCTAATGGTCAGGGGTCCCTTTACCTTTATAGTACTTCTATTGTATACACTGTAGTGGGGATTTGTGTGCCTGTTCAGCCTGCTGACCCAGGTGCAGCTAACTGTGGATAGGCAGCTTCAAGGTTCTTAAGCTTACTTTTAATGGTTCCTTATCTTTAAACCAGACTTGTACTGGACAGCTCTCAAATGGAGCACACCTTTAAATGGAGAACTGTCCTCCGAATGCCCTTCAGAACAGAGGACCGTGCTCTTTCATTTTGCATTTAATAGGAGCTGAAACTTATTTGCTCCAATCCATTTTCCTTGGATTTCTGTTCTGTGAGTTTTTATGTTAAATATAATTCTCAGGTATCTGCTGTATGTGCCGATGTTGGCTGCATATTTGCTGCATAACTGATATCTATAGTAGACATACTGTGATTTCACTTCAAAATCTGCTAGAATTTGACAGCTGATATTGCAGGAGAATTTTTGCTCTTAGTAGTATTTGATAGATGCAATGTATCTAGAATGCAATGTAATGCTAAATACCGAGGTAAGGGCCCTAGCTCAGTAGTAGAGCACATACCTTGCATACAAACACTGGCGGAGGAAGAGGGGGGGGAGCAGCGCGATCCCAGTGGGGTGCCATTGCGGCTGCTCCCCTTCCGGTGCTGGGCGCCATGCCCCTGCAGGCAGTGTACCCCGCCCCCAGGATGCGTGCCATGCCCCCAGGACACGTGCCAGCTCCGCCCCCGCCTGCTCTCCGCCACTGCATACAATAGGATTTTGGTTCAATCACCAGCATCTCCAAGTACCGCTGGCCCCTGACTGAAAACTTTGGAGAGCTGCTGCTAGTCAGTGTAGACAATACTGAGTTACATGGAGCACTGATGTAACTCATTAAGAGGCAGCTTCCCATGTTCCAATATTTGGAGCACATGTAATGATATTCACAGTTCAGAGAAGCTGGTGGTTTACACACTTGCATGTTTGATGCCTGACAAGGCATTCTGTTTTTGTTTTGGATTTTTTTTAAGGCTTTATTGGTTTTAAAAACAAAACAAATACCCCACCAGATAAATCTTGAGATGTCCCCGACAAGGCATTCTGAAGTCTAAGCAATTTAATTTCACAATGTCCCACTGAACGTGTATTAAAATTCTAAACTGGACAGACTTTGTCCTTTCAGACTTTGTCCAAAATTTCAACACATTTCAGATTTTGAAAATGCTCAGTACCAATTCTAATTCTTAGATTTTCTCCAGGATGCATTTTTTTCCTGCAGTTTTGTGTGTGCTCTGAACACACACACACATAAAAACACACAGTTGAATAGGTGATGTTTTCAACTTGCTATTTTAGTTGTCTGTTTTCATGCCTCAGCATCAGCTGTGTTTGGATAGGATTAGTCTTTTGTTTTATTTTCCATAAAGATGATTGTGTCATTTTACAATGTATAGGTGACTATACCTAGTTCCATTAGCTAGTAGCTTTTATGCCTGGGGCAATCTTCCAGTTCCCCAATACCACCCTCTCCCTGCCATCACAGAAATTCAGAAGAGTTCTTTACTTTCTGGAAACTGTATTAAGAAGCTAAAGTGCAAGACAGGGGCTAACCCTGTGATAAAACAGCAATTATCCCTGGATTAACTGCTGTGGGAAATAATTAATAAAATCTGGGTGAGTCAAGAATGGGCCTTTATTTTTCTTCATGCCAGACTTCCAAGTTCTTACTATGATAGATGGCTCCTGCTGCTTGCTGTTCTACAGTAAGTACTGACTTTGAGCTGCAATGCCTCTAAGTTTCTAAACAGCTTTCTAAACAGCAGTACCCGCCTAGGATCTCATGCTTCTAATTCTCTGCTGTTACCATCTGTAACATGAGATGAAATGGACAGATAGATCTTAAGGGTTCAAAATATTTTATTCCCTGTTAGCAGGGTTAGTGTAAATTCAGCAGTTGAAAGTATTGAAGATAGGGGGAAGGGAGAGATATGAACATTTGGGGTAATTAGAATATGCAGTTGTAATTGATAAATAAACAGAACCATGGAAAGGGGGAAGGGAATTTGAAGATTACGAACGTATGGTTATATTAAATGAAATGTGAAAAATTATAATGGAAAAGTATAAATAAAAATTAAAACAAACAAACAAAACATTTTATCCCCTCTTTTGACCAAGAGGTCTCCAAACTGGCTTATGAAATAAAACATAGTTCAATCAGTACAGTGTGAGACTCTTAATTCTAGGGTCATGTGTTTGAGCCAGTGGCGTAGCGTGGGTTGTCAGCACCCGGGGCAAGGCAAGTAATTTGCGCCCCCTAACCCGGGGCAAGGCAAGTAATTTGCGCCCCCTAACCCCTAACCTGCCGCCGTTGCCAGCTTCTTCTTGCTGCTTCCTGGTCTGGTCTGGTGTGGTTCTCTCCCGCGCTCAGTGCCGCGCTGGGCGGCCCCTGCACTGTCCCTCCCCCAGATAGTCCCTCACTCTCTCTCTCCGCACTGCACGCCTGGCACCCCCCCCCTCCACAGTGGGCGGCGACCCAGCGGCTCGGATCGGATTCGCACAGCCAGCACTGCAGTGAGAGAGAGTGAGTGAGCCAGGTAGGGGCAGAGAGCTGCGAGTGCGAGCGCCCCCCCCCCCGATGTTGCGCCCAGTGCGGCCGGCCCCCCCCTGCACCTCCCACGCTACGCCACTGGTTTGAGCCCCACATTGGAAGAAAGATTCTTGCATTGTAGGGGGTGGACTAGAGGACCCTCATGAACCTTTCCAACTCTATGATTAGTATTGTCACAAAAAATACAATTAGACAAAGACTGCTAAAGAAGAGTCAGTGCTGCTATCAAGGTAATCACATTCTTAACTCAAACACTCTTATATGCCTGGGAGGAAGGAAACATTCTAGGCTGGTGCCTAAATGTGGCAATATTTGATTTGATTAATTGTTCTTCGTAGGAAATTCCAGAGTTGGGGTGCTATCACAGAGCAGATT
This sequence comes from Podarcis vaucheri, assembly GCF_965113315.1. NCBI lineage: Eukaryota > Metazoa > Chordata > Lepidosauria > Squamata > Lacertidae > Podarcis > Podarcis vaucheri. The sequence goes on along the minus strand of NC_138750.1, from coordinate 58,752,374 downwards.
GCTTGTCTGAGAACCAGCTAGCTATCTCTCTTCCAAAGGTAGCCTCCAAAGAAGATTTTAAGTCAGGTAGGCACATGCGACCTTGAGATACTCTAGACCCATACTGTTGGGAGGGAGAGAAAAAGAAACAGAGATTGTATGGACAAACAGATTAGAAATAGAGGTTTAGTGCTTAAACTGCTCTAAGGGTGCTTCCAGACTGTTACTAATGCAGGTGGGACTGAACCGCATACCAGCAAATTCAGGCTGAGTGATTACAGGGACGTCTTGTGCAAAAAAAAAACTGCTTTCCCAAAAGATTACACTTTTCATGTTAAGGAAACTGACATGAAAATGCACTGGAAAATGTGGGATAACATTTGTTTTGACGCAACATTGCCAACCTCACTGTCATCTAATCCCTCTGCAAATTAATCAGGATGAATAAACAGGTCCTCTCAAAGTATCCTAAAAAATTATTTCAAGAAAGACTGATTCATCTTCCCTCATGTTTAGAATTAGGCACTGGAGTAATCCAGCGGTCCTGAAAGTTACTATCAACTGGTATTGGTTCCAGATTTGAGGCAGGGCAGGGCATTCAAAGTGCCCTTGGTGAGCCCTTGTGCCTGAGTAGGCCCCCCACCTTACCACTGTCATCACTGCTTCACTTTTACTCTCATTCTCATCCTAATCCATGCCACTGCCTATAAGAAGACAGCAAAGTAAATGGAAGCCACTGGTCCTTCTCTTCACTCTTTTCACTTTCGGTATGCTTGGAGAGGGCAGGTGAACAGAGTCTGGGTGGTGGCAATAGACCCCCCCCACTGGACAATAGGCCTGGGCAGGTGCCCATCATTGCCAATCTTTGGTGCCAGTCCAGAGGTTTCCAGCTGACATAACTGAGCCATAGGATTGCACTGTAATTGAGTACAACTGTAGCCCAAAACATCTGGAAGTTACCAGGTTGGAGAAGGCTAGAGTGCAACATTTTAGTGTTCTCCTCCAATAGGACTGGCTAACAGTTTCCCCACTTCCCATTTTCTAACCACACACATCTCAGCACTTTGCTGGTGGCACAGGATGGAGTGGGTTAGAGACATCAGCCATTTCTTTTCAGCTATGTTCTACCCACCCACATTTATCGTGACACATCAGTTCCAAACCCAACTTTTGAGCCAAGAGGCATTTGGGGAGGAGGGGTGGGGGAAGAAAGTTTCAATGAAGTTATTTGGAAGTTGTAGAAAGATCCTTAATTCATGAGGAAAGATGAAAAGAATTAAAGATGTTTAGCCTGGAGAAATGATGACTAGCAGAAGATGCTAATGTTACTGTAGTGTATGTGAAAGCCATATATGTTGAGGAGGGCATAATTTAGGATGGTATAAAGGGAACAGAGTTGTTGCAAAAAAATATGCATTCAGTTAATTAAGAGGAGTACTAGAGAGGAGGCTCCCAGAAGGCAAGAATGAAGAGAGATGTCCTACAATAGACAAGACAGTGTGAACTAGAACATCAACAAGGTCTCACAAGCAAAAACATTCAGTACAGACATCCACCCACTTACACAGAAGTTACTTTCCAGGTCCCTGAGTGCATAAGGGAAAACTGTGTAAGTGGGGAACGCCCTCCAAAAAGCCTCTAAGAGGCTTTGAAAGCCAGTATGGTGTAGTGGTTAAGAGCAGTAGTCACGTAATCTGGTGAACCGGGTTCGATTCCCCGCTCCTCCACATGCAGCTGCTGGGTGACCTTGGGCCAGTCACACTTCTCTGAAGTCTCTCAGCCCCACTCACCTCGCAGAGTGTTTGCTGTGGGGGAGGAAGGGAAAGGAGAATGTTAGCCGCTTTGAGACTCCTTAAAGGGAGTGAAAGGCGGGATATCAAATCCAAACTCTTCTAAACACTCATTTTTCCTTGCTCTCCAGTTCGCTCTCCCACTGTCTCCACACAAATATCTCTTCAACTAGAGAGCCAGCTGGAGGCTGGAGGTTGCACGGGAAAATGGTGGCTGCTCCTGCACTACCATCCATGTCAACTGCTGGGCAGGGAGGCTGAGCAGCCTAAACAAAGTCCCAGTGCATCTCCAGTCTCTTTGGGGCTTCCTCTATCTCCTCTTTGAACTCCAGAAAGGGCCTCCTCACGAGCCACATGGACTCTCCAGCTCTGTCCCATCATTTCCTGGTTTGAATCTATATATTTATTTCATGGCTCTGCACATATACATGGTTGCACATGATGCCTCTATTGGGATCCAAATTCTGAGGATCTCTGTTTTTGTTTATTCAAAAGCAAGTTTCTAGTGCATATGGCTAGGGCAATGTTTAGTAAAGCATTGCCAGCTGTGTCAAAAGTTCACCTCTCAGAAGCCCTGTGCGTATATATGGCAAAGAAGTCTGTTGCAGATGTTATAATCTTCTATGAATGCATATTGGGTGTAGAGATGGACTGAGCAACCTAATTCTGTCCCTTTTCAGTTTCACTGCCACTCAGTCTTAGGTCCATTCTTTCCTGGTTGTGTGGACTGTTTAAAAGAATGCACAAAAGGTCCACGTTTAAATTGTAGTTACAGGTAGGTAGCCGTGTTGGTCTGCTGTAGTTGAAACAAAACAAATTAAATTAAATTAAATTAAATTACAAAATTTAAAAAATCCTTCCAGTAGCCCCTTAGAGACCAACTAAGTTAGTTGGTATGGGCTTTTGTGTGCATGCACACTTCTTCACTTCTACAAAAAAGTGCATATTTTTCCAAAGCATGTTTTTTAAGGTACACATTTTGTTTCCATTTTTGTGTCGGCATGCTTCAGTTCACTTGGCCACAGATAGTCGGCACTGCGAACAACAGTGTGATAAAAGACTTCAAAGTGCTGCCAGGCCATAGCAGCAGCATTAGAAGACTATGATGGGCAGCCCAGGTAAGCCACAGTGGAACAATCATGACAGGCTAGGGTGCACGCACACGCACACACACACACACACTCACACAAACACACATGTATATTTGCACACTAGAGTGCACTGCAAAATCCAGAGAAGTACATTGGGAGTTGTGTTCCAATCTGCCAGCAAGTTTGGAACATTGGATTGGGTTGCTCTGCTGTGAAAAGCAGATCAAATTAATTCCTCCTCCAACCCTAATTGGGTAGAGCACCTGACATTCCCATGTACATTTTTCCGCTCTGAAAGACTTAGGAAAGCTTGCCACTTCATCCTAGTATGGTTCTCCCTGCTCCACATTATTGGCTAATGCTGGTGGGATGTAAAAGCTCATGCAATAATGCCATAACATGTGGGGAGCATTCTGAAACATTACAGGGGAGAGATCATGCCACAGAGATTTCACAGCTCTGTACAGACGTGCTTTGCATGAAGAATATACTAGTTCCAGTCCTGAATATCTCCACTAAAAAGGATCTCAGATGTAATGGACCTGATCCTAAGACTGTGAAAAGTCACTGCCAGGCCAAGTAGACAAAATGAGTTAGATGGATCAATATATGGCAACTTCATATGCCCATATAATGCTGGTTTTGGTGATACCCCTTAACAGACATGGTGTTCTCTCTCTCTCCAGAGCTGATACCTGGTCAGAAAAGGCAACACCAGACTAGATGAACTGACTTCTTAACACCTTACTCCCCCCCCGGCGTGCACCTGGGAAAAAGGCCTTTCCTCATCTACGGCACAAAGGGCAACCGAAATGGTGCAGTTGGTGCAAGCCGCATAATGATGCTCTTTGACATCAGCCCCATGGTAAACAATTATTTGCCTTGTGCCAGGCTTCAAATTAGTGTTTATAGCCGGAGTGGAACGCAAGCTGGTAGCATCAGATGTGCTAGCTAAGCAAGGCGCCCTTGCCCTAGCTCTCAGAGTAGCTATTTGCGGTGCGCACATATGTGGGGGGGGGCCATGGTGGTCATCACAGAGGCAAGTCTGGACAGCGGCAACTTCCCTCCCAAGCTCCTATTTGTGGGGGCAAAGTGCTTCTGGTTGCAAAGATACAGTGGTACCTCGCAAGACGAATGCCTCGCAAGACAAAAAACGCGCAAGACGAAAGAGTTTTCCGTTTTTTGAGTCGTTCCGCAAGACGAATTTCCCTATGGGCTTGCTTTGCAAGACGAAACGTCTTGTGAGTTCTTGCGAGTTTGTTTCCTTTTTCTTAAAGCTGCTAAGCCGCTAATAGCCGTGCTTCGCAAGACGAAAAAACCGCAAGACAAAGAGACTCGCGGAACGGATTAATTTTGTCTTGCGAGGCACCACTGTACACCTGAAAGTGAGGGGATAAGGGCCAGCTTTAACATTAGGAAAATAGCAGTAACTACTTTCAATAACAGATACTGGGGGGCAGCAGCTCCCAGCTGTTCCTTCTAAGCCCCACCTCCAGCCATTCCCTTGTTGCCACACAAATGTCTGCCCTAGCCTGTGGTGAAGATGCTATCTCACCTCCAATGTTGAAGTAAGATCAGTGGTGGCTGGGTCTGGTGCCCGTTAGAACTAATGAGGCAGTAGGCAGAGAGACCAACAGTAGGTAAAGACAGAGCCAATGACAGGCGATGTAAACTAATTCCAGTTTTGCCCCCATCTCATTGAGTTCTATCAGGGTAACACTCAGAGTAAGGTGGAAGAAGCCGATATCCAAGACCACCTTCTGGACTGACTGGATGTAAGAAAGAAGGCAGGCAGGTGAACAATGCCTGAGTGATTTTGGTGGGACAGTGCCACATTTGACCTAATGTACCAGCCTCCACTGAGTAAGAATCATTTGCCAGTCTGATCAAATGTGGAATCAGAGAGTGCCGCCTTGGCTTTTGCCTCAGGCAGCAGAAGATCTATGGCTGGCCTTGATCCTACACCATAACTTCAACTATAGAAAGTCTCAGTTGTGTGGTCTCACACTAAGAGCTGGGAACTCCTTGCCAAGTCATTTCTCACAGCCCTGGGCTCAGTCGCAGTGCACAGCATGTATTGCTGCAGCTGAGTGGAGCTCAGCCTTGGTCCAGAGGCAAGAACATGAGAAAATAAGAAGAGCCCTGTTGGATCAGTCCAACTAGCCCAGTATCGTGTACTCAGTGTCCAACCAAATGCCTCTGGGAAGCCTGTAAGCAGGACATGAGCACCTCAGTACTATGCTAATTTGTAATTCATGGCAACATACAGTCTTTGACAGTGGAGGTAGAACCTAGTCATTGTGGCTAGTAACCATGGATAGCCTTGTCCTCCATGAATTTGTCTAATCCTCTTTTGAAGCCTTCCAAGTTGGTGGCCATCACCGCCTCCTTTGGCAGCAAATTCAATAGTTTAACCAAGCGCTGTGTGAAGAAGTACATTATCTTATCTATCCTGAATCTTCCCATGTTCAGCTGCATTGGGTGTCCTCTCTACAGTCAAACCTTGGTTGTCAAATGTAATCCGTTCTGGAAGATGGTTCGACTTCCAAAACGTTCAAGAACTGAGGTGCAGCTTCCGATTGGTCAAAAGAGCACTCATGTGGAAGCTGCTTCGGATGTTCAGGTTCCAAAAACTCTTCAAAAACCGGAGCACTTACTTCCGGGTTTTCGGTGTTTGGGAGCCGAAACATTCAAAAACGGAGCCATTCAGGAACTGAGGTTTGACTGTATCTACTTTCTCCATACCAGGCATAACTTTATAAACTTCTGTCATGTCACCTCTTATTCGCCTTTTCTCTAAACTAAAAAGTCTGAATGATGCAACCTTTCTTCATAGGGGAGTTGCTCCATCTCCTTGCTCATTTTAGTTGACCTTTTCTGAATCTTCTCCACCTCTACAACATCCTTTCTGAGGTGAGGTGACCAGAACTGTATGAAGTATTCCAACTGCAGTCATACCACAGGTTTGTCTAATAGCATTATAATATCAACAGTTTTATTTCAGTTCTTTTCCTAATTATTCCTAGCATGGAATTTGCCTTTTTCACAGCTGCTGCATACTGGGTCATTGAGCTATCCACTATGACCCCAAGGTCTCATTCCTGTTAAGTCACAGACAGTTCAGACCCCACAAGCGCATATGTGAAATTAAGATTTTTTTTGCCCTGACATTCATCACTTTACACTTCTTCACACTGAATTATAGTTGTCATTTATCTCCTATTCACTCAGTTTGGAGAGGTCCTTTTGGGGCTATTCACAATCTCTTTTTGTTTTAATAATCTTGAATTATCAGCAAATTTGGCAACTTCACAGCTCACCCCTCACTCTAGATCGTTCAGGGACAGGTAAAAAAAGTACAGGTCTCAATGACAAACCTTAGGGGACTCTGCATCCCTCCATTTGGAGAATTTTTCCCCTACTCGATGTTTCCTGCTACTTAAACAATTATTGATCCACAAGAGGACATCTCATCGTTACTGGAACACATATGACTAAGCAAAGGTAGTTAAAGTCACCTACAAGTACAACACTCCATCTTTTGGGTGCTTCCTTGCTTTCACTCTTCATCTCAAGATCTCCCTTAGCATTTTGAACAGTGGGGTGATAGTACACTCCCAGTACTAAATTACTCTTACAGCCTGGTATCACCACCCACAACAGTTCTATGGAGTCCCTTTTGGGATTTCTAGGTTGCTGGACGCAGTGCCCTCTTTGATGTACAGAGTAATACCACCTCCAGTAGGTCCTTCCCTGTCCCTCCTATATCTGAAGAGAACTATGTTCCACTGATTCTCTCTGTTCCTCTAGGTTTCTCTTATGCCCACTATACCAGTGCCATCCTCTGAAGACCAATCACTCCAATTTACTCATCTTGGAGGCTTCTAGCATTGCCACGTAAACTTGCATACAGTCTCCCTCTTCAAGTGTCTTTGGCGAGACTGCCTGGTAGCTTCACACCAAAGCGGCTCTGAGCTTCCCTGAAGGAAAAGTGTCACATAGAAAAGTCATAAATAAGCTTCACAATGAAGGCTTCAGACCGACAAAGGCAGAGGCACATTTAGCCATTCCTGTGGGGCATATATCAAAAGTTTCCATCCAGTGAGGTTGCAGAGGTGTGAAGAGCATCAGCTTGCATGCAGAGCTTCGCAGATAGGGAGGTGTGAGAATTGACAAGTCAAGCAGGAACTGACACCAGACTGAATGGGTTGCAAGAACATAAACAGCCCCAGTGGTGCTAGGGAGATAGGATCCAAGTGCCTCGGGGACTCTCCCTTTTTTCTTTTCCCCTTGTGTTTTCTAGTGTGTTCTGTAATACACACCGTTTATTTATTCTTGTTTTTTCCATTTTATTAAATATATATTCTGCCCTTGAACCCAAATGCAAGTGATAAAATTTAAAATACATAGCTCAGTTTACATAGCTCAAAATTTAAAATACTCAGCTCAATACCCTGACTCTCCAGGGTTTCAGACAAGGAGTCTCTCCTAGTCCTACCTAGAGCTGCGGGAGATTTAACCTCAGGCCTTCTACAGGCCTAGCAGATGCTCTACCATTGAGCTACAGTCTTTCCCCTGTTTTTCTCCTAGTGCACTCTGTAACCTGTGAATCTCTGTGGCACAATAGGTAAGTGCATCTGACTATTAACCCAAAGGTTGATGGTTTGAGCCCACCCAGGAATGGCTGTGGGCAGGATTCCTGCTTTGCAGGGGTTGGACTAAATGACTCTCGGGGTCCCTTCCAGTTCTACAATTCTATGATTCTATGGTTTCCCACCTGCTACTTTGGGAAACAAGAGCCACAACTGGCAAATGAAATGTGGAGGGGACAAAATGGCAGCCAGACTGCCAACACAAGAGCTCTGATAATGCTATTGCTATTGCCGCTGATGCTGTTTGTGGCAGCCACACACAAAAATCCCCCCCAATCCCAATGAAAGTAGTGCCACTACTAATAGAAACATTGGAAGCTGCCTTGCGCTGAACAAGAGCAATGCTCCATTTAGCTCAGTGTTGTCAGCACTGACTGGCAGTGGCTCTCCAGGATTTATCCTATCTCTACCTGGAGATGCCACTGGAGATTGAAACTGGGGCTTTCTGCATGCAAAGCATGTGCTCTACAGCTGAGCTATGCCCCTTCCCCAGTTGCTAAGCTCCACCCAATAAATTGCTAGAGAATTTCACACAGACGCACACAAACACAGATAATCTGCAAAAGGACGCCCCATCCCCAGTTTTCCCATCTGCAAACAGAGTACAGAATTTCAGGGTGACATTTTTGCTCAGCTCTAAGAACTGTCCAAAACACAAACATGATTTGTAGTCACCAAATGTTGGGAATCTGGTTGGCTGAATGAGTCCACTACATGATTTATTACACCATCACGTGGTTACAGCATGCTAAATTTCTTCAGGTCATCTACCCTCTTCCACTTCGAAGTCAGATCACTGGATTCAAATGCAGCTCATGAGTCTTTAATAATATTTGCGCTTCTTTTCAATATGCCCGGATCCTTCTTTTATTAAAAGGAAGACAAAGTGATGCATGATCTAATATGCTAATTCTAGTCTTGGAGACATCAAACAGCCTCTTTCGCTCCATCTCATTCTTCCCCCCAACCAAAGAAAAATCTAAAATGTTTGGCAAAGGCATTCACTATAAGCACATCTGAAATTACCAGGTTCACAAGTTGACTGTTCGTGTGGAGAAGCATTCGCTTTGATGCCAGAGATCCTGGCTGCCTGCCACTTACAGTAAATGAAGAAGAAAAATGATTCATGGCAACAGGAGGGGTGTTAGATTCCCCCGGTCCTCTTTTGAACTTGCATGTGCTGCTAAGCGGGGAAGATAATTAACCTTAATTAACCTTCAGTATTGACATGAGTCATGTTGAGGGAAGAGGCCTTGGAAGGATGAGGGCAGCAAGGCAGAAAACAGAGACGTGCGTTCCTTGAGGTTTTCAAATCGCAGGCTTTCTTGAGCCCTGCTGAAAGACTCGTGTTAGCAGAATTGCTGCAGAGATAATAGTCAGTGTGCAAAAGGCTCCAGGTTCAAATCCTGACAGTGAATAGCGGATTTGGCTGCCCAAATATTCTCATGGTTTGGTACATAGTGGCACAGGATTGACTGCTCTTCAGAGACACTTCCTTGCTAATATTGAAGGGTTGCAAACATTCATATAATCCTTTCTGTATTCCCTGGTCTAGTCAAGGAGACACTGGCATTGCAGGGCAGTGGGGCAGTTAGATCGTTTTAGACTCTGGGCTTAATAGTTTTACCAGGGGGGGGGGGCTCTTTAGAAGGCAATATTGCTTTTCCGTACTTCAAATTTTTGTGAATCAAACTTGCTGCATTTGTGAGTCCTTTTGCTCATTCTCCTGAGTGGGGCTCTGGGCATCTGCCCCAAAGTCATGCCCTGATGGTGCCATTCTGAGGTATATTTTAGAGCACACACATGAGGAACACATAAGGTTAGTTCAGGGGTTCTCAAAAGGTGTGGTGCATCACACTGGTGTAGCAGTAGAGGATGGCAAGTGTGGCAGAAAGATTCAATATTATATTTCGAGATTGATTCATGTTCATGTAACTGCATTATTTTATACTTTCTGGCTGTCCCATGGTCATATTATAACGTAGTTCTGCTCTATGATATAAATCCAGCACTGCTAGGAATGTTTTCCTTTTGTTTTCCAAAATATTTATCAATTTAAAAAAATGGTGTGGTGTGCAATTGGATAACCACCTGTCACGGATGCTTTAGTTGTGATTCCTGCACTGATTTAGTTGTGATTCGCTTGAGGTCCCTTCCAACCCTACAGTTCTATGATTCTATATCTCCTTTGTTGCAGGCAGCATGCCACGCTGAATGCCAGTTCTTAGAAATCACAAATGGGAAGACTGCTGTTTGCCCAGGTACTGCTTGCAAGCCTTCCATATGCATCTGTGAGAACAGGATGCTTAACTAGATGGCCTGATACAGCCGCCAGGTTCCTCTTACGTTCTTATGTGTCTGTGCATTGAGACAAAGACTGGCAATGACAGGTAAGCTATCACTTCCAGAAATCATGCCTTCCTATAGTTCACAGGTGCCAACAGAGAGTGTATTTGCCTTTTAATACCTCAGTTCTCATCCCAAGGACAACCCTACGCTTTGATACTAATCCTGAGCCCTGGGGACAAAGAAGTTTAGAAGTTACTTATTACTGACATGTTTTATGCATGAAAATCCATGTACCTTGTCTAGTGCCTCCAGACAGAGGCTTGATGTGCAAAAGGGTCCTCTTCTTGACATATCACCAATGAGTCTTTGGTAACAGATTTTATTTATTTATCAGACTGCACCGCCACCCTTGAAAGGGTAAATCTAGATTAAATTGAAAGGGGAGTGGGAATACAGGCTGGCATTTAGACACCAACAACATTGTATGGGTGCTGGGGGGCGGGGGGAATCTATGCATGAAGAGTACCCATCCCATCCATCCGGAAAGTAATGAGGAAATATGCTGGCGCGTGTGGGAAATAATCAGTTGACAGGGAGATATATAACTTCCTTGGAAACAAATCAGAATGGGTGCTCAATCCAGATGAGGCATTGTATATACTCCATTTAAGCTTTGTGCAAGCAAATCAGGATGAATTCTCAATAAACAGACCACCTGGAGGAGCTCTAAATTAACACCATCATAGCATCCTTTTGCCTGGACTGACTTTTCCCATGAACCGCCACCCCTCCTCAGCCTGAAGGTGAGAGTATTGCTGAAGTGACCAGCAACTCTTGTCATTTTGGAAATTTGCCCTTCATTTTTGGCTTCTCTGGAATGAGCCCTGAACTTTTCATCCATTCCTGCTGTAGTCATTTGCTGAGTCATCTGCGAAAAGGTCTGTGAAACCGATATGCAGACAAAATGCAGGTGCGAGGTGGATCTTGTGCCAAAGACCCTAATTAAATGGAGAGGCCTGAGGACATGATGGCTTCCTCAGTGGGAATCTGAGGAAAAAACCATGCACTTTTCTGACTGAGCTTGCTCTTCCAGCACAAGTTAAAGGAAAATCCAGGGACAGAGCAGATTCTTGGTGTTTTCAGACCCTTCACTGATAAAATCATTGACTTAGCAATTTGTATTTCTCCTGGGCAACAAGATCTACCATTTATTACCTACAAACTGTCTGTTAGTTTAGGAGGCATTTTCACAAGAGGCTCTTAGGAACAGAGGAAGCTTCCTCAGAAAGTCAGACCATTAGTACATCTAGCTCAGTATAGTTTACAACGACTAGCAGCAGCTCTCCATGAATTCAGACAAGAGCGATTCCCCACTCCTGCCCCACAAGAACATAGGAAACTGCCTTCTACTTAGTCAGATCATCTAGCTCAGGACTGTCTACAAAGACTGGCAGGCGCTCTCCATAATTTCAGATTGGGGGCATTCCCAGGCCTAGCTGCAGTTGCTGGTGACTGAACCCGGGACCTTCTGCCTGAGAAGCAAGGGCTCTACCACGGCACCCTTGCACTCATTAGTTTCTAATGAGAATATTAAAAACAGAACTGGCTGGAGGACTCAATGACCACATGGCTGACTCCCTTTTTCTTTCTTTTTGTATTTACAATTTAGGAAGAAAACACTTGCAGGGGAGAATCAGTGGGTGGGAGGGGGGAAGGACAAAGCACCTCCTTTTGCAGGTCTTCCTGCAGCACTCAGAAATCAGCTGGGCTCAGAATGCCTTAGTGGGTACAAGAAGAATCAAAAACCCCTCCCTGTTTGCTGATTCTTCCCTATAAATGCACCAATACATCACTTCTCTGCTCTGAGACAAATTTATAACCCCTCAAGACATTCTTTTTATTGTGCATTAATGATGGTTTGTGTTCATGATGGGTTCAGGGCAGTTATACAGGATCCCATTTTTAATACTGTTTACACTAGCAAAAGTTTTGGAGCAGACATACCAGTGCAACAAATAGTGCAAGGATTAGTGCTAGCACAATGGGATTATGTCCCCCACAAACACACGCAGTCCCCAAATCTGCTCCGGAGGGTTAAGGGAAGCCCCGGAAAAGATTTAGGGAGCCACATTGCACAATTTTGCTTAGAGCTATTTTGCTTAGAATACAACCCAATGCTTTGTTTCCAATCCGTTTATGTTTCATAGCTTTCTGCTGCAATCCTGTAGCTTTTCATACCACAAATGTTTCGGTGAGCGGGTTGGTCCCACTTCTGTTGCACTACAGCACAACATCTCTCTTTCAGTTGACAACAACACTGTAACAATGGGAAGGCATCATAGAACAACTACTAAATGGATGGTCTGATGTCAGTATGCAACAAATGCACTAATCAAATGCATCAATAACATACTGCAGAATAAACCTGCAAAAAAACCATCAGTCTAGAGGAGCCCAAATTTATTGCTTTTAGTGATTGGAAACATGACCATTTGAATTGGTGTGTTAACTTGTAACCCAGCAAAAAAAAATTCTCCATGCTTCAGAAGCAACAGAGCAGCTTTAAAAGGGGTTGGGAGGCTGGTCTTGCAGATTTTTCCAACAAGATTTTTAAGGTAAATGTTCTTCAAAAACCCTCTGTGTGACACATTCCAGTGCTGAATCAAGGCATCTAAATAAAACTTGACATAAGGGAAGACCTTTTAATTATCCAATTATTCTGTTTCAAGTGGCAGCTGGTTTTTTTCTTCTAAGGGGGTAAAAGCCTCAATATTCTCTTTTCATCTCTGCTGACATCAAATCAAAGATCAAAGCTTCATCAGTTTGGGCCACCAATTTTTATACCCCCTCCCCTCTTCTTCACCTAGCCCTCCTTGAGCTCAGTAGCCTTCTTGACTTGACTTCTGTAGCAATGCCACTCATTTGAGGGCTGGGTTAGGGACTCAGAATATACCAAGTGCCTGGGCCACTATATTTTACTAGCAAAGTGACCATCCTCATCATGCCCTCTGAAATTTATAACACTTTGATTTCCTTGTTTGGCGGTTCTAGCAGGGTAGTGCAGCTATCATATACCCATACCAAGTAACACCCCTTCCGACCCACACTGCACATGTGCATACACACACCACTCACACAATTTCACATTGCCCAAAGTCTTCATAACTCCTGCTATATTCATTTACTCTGCAATAGCATCTCTTACCCTGTCACTCCCCCCTGTTGATTTAAAAGCCAAGAGAGTGCTTGTTTGTTTGGTAAAAGATGTACTACAAGAAGCCTGAGGCCGCAATCCTACACACACTTTTATTTATGCACAGGACAAACTCTGATGGTTCTACAACCACATCAGGCAGCGTGAAGATTGAGATCTACTGGGAGATCTCTCTGGGTCATTTGCCATAGGTCAGCAAAGGTTTCTAGGTGCTTCCAGACAGGCACTTAATTTGCAAACATGTGATAGAGCTACTGCAAATGGGCCAACGGATAATGTGTGTTGCTGTTTTAGCAGACCAGATTTTCCGCAGAAAGGGTAAATTCTGATTAAATTTGTGGGGGTGAGGAATATGGGTTGGCATTTTGATGCAAATGATGTGTGTAGATGCTGCAAAAAAAATTAAAACCAATAAAAAAATCCCCTGCATGCATGAGAGTACCTATCCATGAAAATACTGCAGTCTAGTCTATGGGCAAGCTGTGCATCTTAGAACCTCAGTGTTTCCCAGGTGTTTTCATCAACTCCAGTTAAGGAGGTCTTTTCAAGCACAAGCATCTCTGCTCCTGCTTGCAACCGCAGTTGCCAGGAACTGAACCCAAGGCCTTTGGGATGCAAAACAGGCCCTCTGCCACTGAGTTGTGAGGGAGCTGCCCTTCTTGGAAATCGCTGTGGTTGGCCTGGCTGGTTTTGTTTTGCTCTCTGTGACAGGTTCCTTAATGCATGAAGTGACATGAATTGGTTTAATTTCATTAATCTGGGGAGGCGCTGTGTGTGCATTTTCCCTCCATCTCCTGAGACAGATTGTTGGCCTGGCACGCCGAAAGGCTTATAAAACAGAGGTGCGGGGGGAATTCCTTTCAGGGAATATAAAAAAGAATAAAATGTAGTGGATAGTAAGTACTCTAGCTCCCTTACATTCAGGGTGTCATATGCCCAAATAGGACACTTAACTGCTGAAGTCGGTATGCGCTTGCGTAATGTAATCTCGGGCACAGAATTGCACATTCTGGGAATTTCAGTTTTTATTTGCCTTTTCACAAAATCAAGCCGCTAGTCCTTATTGCTGCAGAACATGCTAGTAATTCCTGGTGAACTCTTGGAAGCCAGAGGCCATGAATGGCTTCCAGTGGTCAGGGGTAGTGAACTGGATTCCCTCTTCCTATGACTAGCACAGTGTTTCCCAACCTTTTTTGGGCAAAGGCACACTTGTTTCATGAAAAAAATCTTGAGGCACACCACCATGCCAGATGGGGAAAGGTCACTTTTTACTTATGTAAAAAAAAAAAAAAAATAGTAACAGCATAGAAGGTAATGGTTAGGCTAACATCCCTCTTCCAAATATGCTAGGTTTTTATTTGCAGGGACTGTTCTACATGGGAAAGCATTCAGCACTGTCATTCTCCCATCTGCCATCTGAATTGGTACTATTCTGGGTCAACTTACTCTGCTGCATGTGTAGATGAAAATGGCACCAAGTGTGGGGGAGGGGGCAGAACAGGTTTCAGATACAGGATATTAAGCATACACGTACTTCAGATTGAACTGGTTGCTTGCTTTGCAAGTTTTCATTTCCCAAATGACTGCCTTGGCAAGCGCAATACCTACCAGGCTCAACGCCGCTCTCGCGCTGCCGCTTCCCGCGCTCTCAAGGACCCGGGAGGAGGAAGGCGTGAAGGGAATCCCGAAGGCGCGAAAACCTCGCGCATGCGCAGGCCTTCCGCCTGCGACAGCCCAGTAGGCCGGCCGAAGCGAGCAGCGATGGGATGTGGGAGGGAGCTCGCTCGCCGCCCCGCGTGTGCCTATGTGGGGCACGTTACAGCCCCGTGACGTCAGCGCCACGCAGGCAGCCAGTCAGGCAGACGGCGAGAGCCCCGCGCTGGGCGGCCTCTCCTCGCCGCCGCCGCCCCGCCTCTTGCCGCCCAACTTGCCCGCCTCCCTCCCACGGCACACCAGGCAACGTCTCGCGGCACACTAGTGTGCCGCGGAACACCAGTTGGGAAACACTGGACTAGCAGACTCCATGTGTTGTCGGTGTGTAGGTGTTGTTGCCATCAATCTCTCTGATTGTCAGTGTTTCCTGGGATGCCGGGGGAATATCTTGCCATTTTGTGCTATTTTCTAATTTACTATATGCATTCCACTCCCAGGTGAACAGTGGTCATTCTGCTGGTATAGGGGCGCCTTATACCCCCTACATAATTTGTTTTATTTATTAAATTTGTAAACTACCCTTCATCTGAAGATCACAGAACAGTTCACTACATAAATATAAAAAATGAGAACCAAAAATGCATAATAAAAACAAAAACAAACCAATAACCCCCTCCCACAAACACATTTAAAAGGACATACAATGTCCTTCAACCAAGGCCTGACTGAAGAGAAATGTTTTCGCCTGGTGCCTAAAGATGTATAATGAAGGAGTCAGGCAAGCCTCCCTGGGAAGAGCATTCCACAAACTGGCAGCCACCACAGAAAAGTCCCATTTTTGTGTTGTTGCCCTCTGGACCTCTTGTTGGGGTAATGTAAAAGACCCCTGGACCGTTAAGTCCAGTCAAATTTTACTATGGGCTGCAACACTAAAATCCGCTTTCAGGCCAAGGAGCTAGTTTTTGTCTGCAGACAGCTTTCCAGGTCATGTGGCCAGCATGACTAAACTGCTTCTAGCACAATGGAACACCGTGACGGAAGCCAGAGCACATGGAAATGCCATTTACCTTCCTGCTGCAGTGGTACTTATTTATCTACTCATGCTGGTATGCTTTTGAACTGCTAGGTTGGCAGGAGCTGAGACAAAGCAACAGGACCTCACCCCATGGTGCGGATTTGAACAGCTGACCTTATGATCACTAAGCTCAAGAGGCTCAAGATCACAGTGCCATCTGTGTCCCTACATGCTGGATACAACTCATTGTTCATAACTGACATATGTCTATTATTTCCTGTCTGCTAATGGTTCTTTCACATTAGAGATAAATGAAATTTGTCCTGTCAATACAGAAATGACTTCATGCTTACTAATTTATTTCACTGCCTTATTCCACCAATATTCTGGTTTCTATTTGTTAGACTGAGACCAGCATACCAGTGCAAGAAGGTAAGTAGGTACCACTATGGTAAACAGAGTTTCCATGCACTCTGGCACTCGTCACGGTGTTCCATGTGCCAGAAGAGGTTTAGTCTTGTTGGCCACATGACCCAGAAATCTGTCTGTGGACAAATGCTGGCTCCCTCTGCCTGAAAGCGGAAATGAGCATCTCACCCCCATAGTTGAATTTGACTGGACTTAACTGTCCAAGGGTCCCTTACCTTACCCTTACCTTTACCCTTACCTAAATCACAGGTTCCTCTTTAAGGGGATTCTGGTTAGTAGGTGAAAATTAAGACCTTATGCATGCTCACAGGATAACTGATTGCAGGTATGTTTTTTCCCACAAAGACAATGTCTGCCCAAATGACCTAATCTGAACAAATTGTGCAGTTACAGATATACCCTTGACACATGAGTACTATCAACTAATGCTCCTAAAATATATTTTAACCTCTTTTTGTTCATGTGCCATTTTAATTTTTGTACTTCCCGCCCAAGATGTGGGAGGGGGCAGAGCCAAAAGTAGATAGAATCAGTGGAACAAGTGGACAGAGCAACACATTTGAGTCTCATATTTTGACAGCAGGCTACATTAAAAACTGCACAGAAGTCAGAGGTTTCTATACACACATGCACACCTCTCCATCTTCCATCCAGGCAAACAAGCAAGTTGCATCAGTATAATTCAAAGACATGTTCTACGCAGGCAAAATCACCGAAGAAGTTCACAGGGAAGGAATGTTAAGGGCATGGCCTAAGGAGAATTGTAAGGGTCAGATATAAAGACTTGGAGAACCTCATTCAACCCCCAGGCCTAAGATTTCCCATCCCATAGTATAAAGGGTATAATTTAACGGCTCTCTCACACACATGCACAAGTCATGTATCAAGTGACCATAGCTTGCCTAGTTACTTCCGGCATTGAAAGGCAAGTTAATTGGAACAGCTCAAACTGCTTTTAAAATCTTACACTTTTTTTTCTTGGAAGTTCTCCATTGCTCACACTCTGGCTTCTGCAGCAACATAGCTCAGAAAAGTGCCAACCACAAAGGTACAATGATCTGATCCAAAGCCAGCCAGTCCTTCCACATTTAAATCACATCATTGTGCTCAGCATCAATTGCAGCAAGAGCAACAAGAGCTTATCTGGAGAAAGTTTTCTATCAAATTTCAACACTCCCTGCCAATTGCCCTTTTATCCCCTTCCTGAAAAAACTCATCCTCTCACCTGAAGGACTTCCTTTCCAACTATGTTAAAGGCTCTCAAGAGGCATGTACCTTGAGCTAAACATCACAGTGCTTGAAGAGCTGAAAGGAGCTGTTGACTGCCAAAGTTTATAGTGAACTTGGAGGTCAACCTAGATGTGATGCTGAGTGTGTGGCTGCCACCAAAAATGGCAGTCTCATACCCTGCTTTCTCTCACACCCCTCCATAACAACTATGAGAAACTTTGGAGTCAATCCTAGCCTGGGCTGCTACTCAGCAAGCCTTAATACCACAAAGGGGCAACCACCAAATCCACAGCCCTGCTGTGCTTGGTATCCAGGGCAGAAGGTGGGAGCAGGAAATTGCTGCGACAGCCTGAAGCTGGTGCAGTTATTTGACCCAATGCTATCACCTGATGGAAGTGGAGCTTGCTCAGAATCTATCTTGACTGGCAATTAGGTACTCCCTGGGATCTCAGGCAGAGGGTCTCCCATAACACCTGCTTCCTAGTCCTTTAAAGCCAGGGATAGGGAACCTCAGTCCAGGGGCCAAATGCAGTCCTCCAGGCCTCTCTTTCAGGCCCTTGGAACTCTCCTCAGGCCACACCCCTCCCTACTCACAGCCTCCCACCAGGCAATTGACTCATTGCCAGTGTAAACCCCTAAACCTAAACCCCATCCCAGGCAGACTAGAGAACTTCCACCTTCATTAATCAGCCTCAGAAGCAACTGGTTGTTTTGGTGATCTGGTTAACATTAAGTTGATCATTCAATCAAGGCTTTGGAATAACTTTGAGTGCTGTGGATACTACCTGATGAAATGCCATGTGGGATCTTAATAACAGATTACTTGTACCTGACACTACCTGTTTGACCAAGCCCCAAATAATATTGGATAATCTACCATTGAATTGACCCCCTCCCTCTCCACCTCATTTTTCTGAGTTGATGGCCTGCAAACCTTTACCAACAAGCAATCTTTATTTTATTGTCTGGGCTCCTGTGCCTTGAAAAACTTGACTTGAAAAATAATAATTCAAATTAGAAGGGCCAACTGACTGGGAGGCAGAGGAGGATCCAGTTTGAATGGAAGAGTTTGGATTTGATATCTCGCTTTATCTCTAAGGAGTCTCAAAGCGGCTAACATTCTCCTTTCCCTTCCTCCTCCACAACAAACACTCTGTGAGGTGAGTGGGGCTGAGAGACTTCAAAGAAGTGTGACTAGCCCAAGGTCACCCAGCAGCTGCATGTGGAAGAGCGGAGACATGAACCCGGTTCACCAGATTATGAGTCTACCGCTCTTAACCACTACACCATGCTGGAGGAATGTTTCAGCTGCAGCTCAGTGATAGAGCATCTGCCTTGCATGTAGAAGGTCTCAGGTTCAATCCCCAAGTATGGCTGGGAATTTCCTCTGCCTGAAATCTTAGAGAGTTGGTGTAGACCAGGGGTCAGCAAACTTTTTCAGCAGGGGGCCGGTCCACTGTCCCTCAGACCTTGTGGGGGGGCAGACTATTGGGGGGGTGAACGAATTCCTATGCCCCACAAATAACCCAGAGATGCATTTTAAATAAAAGGACACATTCTACTAATGTAAAAACACACCAATTCCTGGACCGTCTGCGGGCCAGATTGAGAAGGCGATTGGGCCAGATCCAGCCCCCAGGCCTTAGTTTGCCGATCCATGGTGTAGACAATACCAAACTAGATGGACCACTGTTCTGTCTCAGTATGAGGCTGCTTCCTATGCTCCTATTTAATGGAAGGGCTGTAGATCAGCGGCAGACCACATGCTTTGCATGCAGAAGTTCTCAAGTTCTATTCCTAGCACCTCCAAGTAGGATTGGGAGAGATGCTAATCTGAAACCCTGGAAAGCTGCTGCCAGTCAGTGTAGGCAATACTGAGCTAGATGGGCCAATGGTCTGACTCAGTACAACGCAGGTTCCGGTGTTCTATATTTTAATGTTGTATCACTCCCTAGATCTGCATTACGCCTTTATTGTCTGCTTTAAAAATAAAAGAAAATACTTTATTGCAGTAGACACCTGTATCGCTACTGAAAGGACTCTGCTTATATATTTCCCTCTCTCCACTGTTCTTGATCACACCTGTCTGGCTTGGGGCTAAATCAAATACTCCCATAGCTGGCAGTCATCTGTTTCTTAACTGACTAATGCTACGGGGAGCTAGAGGCTTCCAAAGGAATGTCAAACACCTTGATTGGATCGTAATGAAAACTCACTTGACAAGGCAAGAGGATCGGGATCTTTTCCTCTTAATTGCTGCTGGATTGAAAAGAGGAGAAGGGCACCTGTTTGCATGACTCCTTTTCAAAGCATCAATACAAACTTCTGATAGCATTTACTTACTTGCTTGCTTGCTTGCTTGCTTACTTACTTACTTACTTACTTACTTATTCTGCCCTTCCTCCCAAAGTAGCTCAGAGTAGCAAACACAAAAGTGATAAAACAATACAATTAAAAATAATACAAAAACAGAAGGAATTCAATGTAGCACTCTTCTAATTCTGTCAGCACAAGCATTTCATCTTGCCAGATGGAATGTTCCCCCCTCTCTTCTCCTATTCATTGTTCTGGGGGTTCTCCTAACCCCCACCCCACCTCTGAGAAGAATTTGGGGGAAGGGGTGTGTAGGGGGAGGAAAGTGGGGAAATCCCTGTTGCACCAGCAGAAGTTCTTGCGCTGGCTTCTTCTAGCAGGACTCATTAGTTGAATCCAACCCATATTTTAAAACATCTAATTTAGAACATCTAAAATATGAATAACCATCACATATCCCCACAGCTAGCTAATTATTCCAAGGTTATCAGGAACAGGATCCTTCAGTCATCAGATGCCTGGGTAAACAGAAATGTTTTTAATTCCTGCTGAAAGTGAATAATGAGACAGACAGATGCACCTCACCAGGGAGGGCATTCCTGAAATGAGGAATCGCCACCAAGAAGGCCCTGTCATAGGTCATTGTCAGCTGGACAGCACCAACATAGAGCCCTTGATGGTTGATATTGCAGGGAGGTTCCCTTTTAGGTACTTGAGTCCCAAGCCTACAGCATGCACGCACTCACACCTTATTAAAATGGGAAGCACAATTCAGTCTTACATCTCCAAAAGATTCCGTTTGAGAGGGTTTAAGAATAATTTACTCACCTGCAGAAAAGCCCATTTCCCATGTCTCCAGAGCATCCCTTTATGCTGGAAGCATCAACCACTGCCCCACCCCACATAATATTCCCATGCCTGCCTGAAACATTTTTTCCTGTCTAATACTGTACTCAACAGCACCAGGCGAAGAGGTCAATCTATGTCTGGATTGAACTCACAGGACTGTAGGGACTCACATGACTGAAAGTTCCTCCATATTTTTTTTAAGGGGGGATACTGGCATGCTAGTTGTTTTTGAGTCGGGATTCCCAGTCACCCTAATTTAAATTCTGCCCTTTCATCACAATCATATGCTGTGGCTTGGCTGCAAGTGGCAAAAGCAGGCAGAGCAGCAAATGAAAATTTCACTTTTGCATACTGGTCTAGTATCTGCACACACTTGCACACCCCTCTCTAACCAGACAAGCAGGAAGCATTTTTGGAGTCCAAGGCCACATGCCAACCAGGCACGGCTGGTAAAAGTATTGGTTCAGAAGGGTGCGTGCCTTGGGGAGAGTCCCTAGCGCCAGTCAGAAAGCCCTGGAAGGCTGCATTTGGCCCCCAGGTATGAACTCCCCCATCCTTGAAATAGGCTGTGTATCCTATTTTACAGAGGACAGTCCTCTTTTCGAAGGGCTGCATGGTCCAAATCTGGTTTAAAGATAAGGAACCCTAAGAAGGGAGAGCAAAGGGGGCCTTGAAGTCGCTCATCAACAGTTAGCACCTGGATAGTAAACTGGGCAGGTGAACAGGTCACCTGGTCTCAGCCTACCCTACTATGGTGAGATGTGTTTCTATTTCATCTCTAGTAATGATTTCTAAATTTGCATCAATATATGTAATATACATTTTGCAATCTTTATGCAAATCTGTCCTCTTTTTTGGCAACACATGAGTGGCCACCTAAAAAAGTTCTACCAAGAGTCCAGCAAATCAACAGCAGGAAAGGTATGGGGTCTCTCCAGGACTTGAGAGCTGAGAGGCTCCAGAAATCTCAGGTTAATGATCTCAAGGGCCACAACACAAGATGTCAGGAATGAAGCAGTCACATGAAGAACAAAGTTGTTGTCACTCAAATGTAAATGATACAAAGGGAAATGTCAGACAGCCACAAGAGAGTTCCAAATCGCCATTACGATGCACAGGATCACTGAGCAATTAATAATTTCAACTTGTTCTGACACAGAGGCCTCCGAGTTGGATGCTTCAGTCACTTTATGCCATAATGAAGGCTTTAAAAACTCACTCCAAGTCCCACTGCAGCCAAACTTAATTTGGCTGGGTATTTCAAATCAGTCATGTCTGGACTAAAGTCTTCTTCCAATTTGTGACTTACTTTATGCATTTATTATTCCATTTCTATTTCACCTTTCCTCTAAAGAGCTCAGCATGGTCAGGCGGGGAGACAGACCCCTCCTGTCTGCATTTTATCCTCACAACATCTCTGTGAAGTAGGGTAGGCCAAGAGACTGGCTGCTAATCCATTGAGCTTCATGGCTGAGTAGGTTTTGAACCCTGGTCTCTAGGTTTGGTTCCCAGTTTCTAACCACTATGAATGCCATGCCATATTAGTGGGTCTGTGCTCCTTTCCTTTCTGCCCATTTCTTCTTCCCAGTTGTTTTCTTTCTCTCAACCTTCTTCCCTCTGTCCTTTTCTGTTTTTCCTCAGTCCTCTCTCTGGACCACCCAATCTTCATGTCTTGTTCCCACCACCACCTCACTGCATCCCATTTCTTCAGTTTGCCCTTCTCTCAAGCCCACTGCCTACCCAACTTCCCCTGGGCAAATTCTAACTAATAGCAGCCAGACTCTCTGCTGCCTAACCCCACTCCTCTCTCAGGTAACAGGCAATTCAACCAATCACAGTCATCATCCACAGCAAACCCCTTAGTTGGCACATTGAAATATAGAAATTGACATGAGCCTGGGCTACCTTGAAGGATATTGTATATCCCTTCTCTGATTTTTCTGCCCACTTTTAAACCTGACGGCCCCTCCACATTTTACTTGGAAGCACGTAGAGAAAAGTGCACAGGCAAAAGTTTATGCAACTGCTTACTAAGGGCCATTCTCACATTGCAGTTTGTTGGGGGCTCAGGCAAGCTCTGAGCAGTGTCCACATGACATTGCCCTCCTCAAAATGCCACCCTATGACATTTTTCCTTTTGATTTAGGGTTTACCATTTCCATGGAAAACCCAGAAAGGAAAAGATGACTAAATATGGGAATGGCGAATCCAGATTAGATTTCGTGGGGGTGGAATGGGGAAAATAATCAGAAATATTTTATTATGGCTCATTGCATTTGGGAAACAAGGATTTCCTTCTTCAAGGACAAACCTTATTGGCACCCTATAAAAATATTCTACTGTAACTTCTTCCTTCATGTTGACTCATCTACTGGAAAACCACTGCCATAAAAAGACCCATGCGTTGCAAAGGAAGCTGGGTCATATTACAGGGCAGCCTTTGCCAATCTGGCACCCTCCATTTGTTTTGGACTACCATTCCAGTCAGCTCCAACTGAAATCTTTGCAGGCACGAACAGGATTTTTGAAGCAGATGTGCATATAATTGTCCCCATACCATCATGAGCACAAATAATCACAAATGCACAATAAAAATGACATCTGTAGGGGGCACTTAAAAAAAGAAGTAAAAAATAATTTTATACTTTTCCCATGTGTACCACATGATTCTACAATAAGCAAAAGAAACAAGCTTGTTGAAAAACACATCAAGCTAAATTAGCCTCAAGAAAGAACTCATCAAAAAACTTCAAATAAAACTAGGGGTTTTACATGCAGATAGTCCTGACTGACAATTCAACACCGTTACACCATGTTTGCAACTTTATATTAATTTGCAATACTATAGGACTGCAGTAGTTTATTAATTTTAGTGGCTTTTATATTTTAAAAATGCATATGTTTTATTTGCATGAATTGTTTATTTTGACACACACACTCCTCAAAAGCACACATACCGGTAAATAAAACTAAACAGTTTGCAGACTACTTCATTAGCAGAGAAGTAATCTTTTCGCTCTAGCAGCCTCTTCACCTGGGTGCATGTGAGGGGGGAGTTCAGATGTCTGAGTTCAGATGTCACTATTTAATCTTTCTCAAAGAATTGACAATTTGGGAGGGGGCCGGAGGAGGGGGAGCAGACTCTGGTCATTCTCTGTTACAACACAGGTAGCACTAACCTAACGTGTCTGGATATTTGCCTCAGGCAGACCTATGAATGAGCCTCTTGTAGATCAGGAAAAAAGGTGGGGGCAGGAGAGAGAAAATCCTGGCCTAACATTTTTGCATGTCAGCAAAACCAAGAAAAAAACAAACAGCATTGCAAAAAACCAAAACTTGGAACAATGAGCCAACAATTTTCACCATCACAAACTCAGTCCACCCAGATGACCCCTACATGCCTAACTTGGATCCAGCTTCACCCCAAAAGCAATGAGCTAGTATTTTACAGCTGAAAGTAGGATGTAAATAAATTGCTGGACCCCCATTTTGATTCCCCGCCCTCTCATTCATTTGCTATTCATTTTATTGACTATATTTTTATCCCACTTTCCAGAAAATTATCTCACAAAGTAGCTCACATGATTAAAAAAATACAAAGGTAAATAGAGAGATAGATCTTCCTCTTCTTCTCTGGTGATCACTTGTAACTGAGTAAGATTGTGTTCCATGAACACGGTCTTAAAGCTGCGTCTGTAGGTGACTGCGGAGGACAATTCTGGATCCACACGTCCTTCCACAGTGGTGACATAGGTTTCTGGGTGGGAGTCAATCTTCAAAGTACATGACACCTTTGGTAAAGGCTGTTCTCCAATTGGGGCACTCGCAGGCCAGTGTTTCCCAATTGTCAGTGTTTATATTACATTTTTTAAAGATTTGCCTTGAGAGAGTCTTTAAGACCACCAGCATTACACTTTCCATTTTTAAGTTGGTTGTTGAATGCCTTGGTACTTGTATGTTTCGGCTCCCGAACAATCGAAACCTGGAAGTGAGCGTTCCGGCTTTCGAATGTTTTTTTGGAAGCTGAATGTCCGATGGGGCTTCCGTGACCTTCGAATGTCTGGTGGAGCTTCCTGCAGCCAATCAAAAGCCACACTTTAGTTTCCAAACGTTTTGGAAGTCAAACGGACTTCTGGAACGGATTCCATTTGACTTCCAAGGTACAACTGTAGTTGGTTTGGAAGATGATAATCAGGCATCCTATCAACATGACCAGTTGATGTTGAAGAATCATTGCTTCGACACTGGTGATCTTTGCTTCTTCCAGTACACTGACATTAGTTCGCCTGCCTTCCCAAGTGATATGTAAATTTTTTTGGAGACACCGTTGATGGAATCTTTTGAGGGAGATGGCGTTTATAAGTGGTACATGTTTCACAAGCGTACAGTAAGGTTGGTAGTACAATAGCTTTGTAAACAAGCATTTTGGTTTCCCTGTGAATGTTCCGGTCCTCAAACACTCTGCTCTTCAATCAGGAGAAAGCTTCACTCACAGAGCTCAGGCGATGCTGGATTTCAGCATCAATGTTGGCCCTTTTAGAAAGATAACTGCCCAGATAGGAAAAGTGCTCAACATTTTCCAACGTTACACCCTTAAGCTGGATTTGTGGTGCTGCAGCGTGGAGAGATAGATAGACATACCCTGCCATCAGGCTTATGAATTAAAATACTAGACACACAAAAGAAAGGGTGGTAGAAGGAAAACTTAGGGGGTGGACCCTCTACCATAAGATACAGCAATGACCACCAACTTTGACTGCTTAAGAAGAGAATTTGACAAATTAATGGAGGTTAAGGGTATCAGCATGGGCTTCCACAGAGAGGGGCAAGGGGCAGGGTTATTGTGAGGATAATATGGAGAATGGGAGAACCATGTTTGCCATCTTCAGCTTGGAGGAGAGGTGGGAGAAAAATGTCATCATAAGTAAGACTATCAAGTCAAAAGCTTCCCCAAAATACAAAATAAAGGTGATCATTTTCCAGGAACAGAGGCTAGAAAATAGGTGCTGTGCCCAGTGACTATGGCAGTTGGAGAATACGCAGCCACTGCCTTTATAGCAGCTTCAGAGCAGAAACTCTACAGATTCGGAGCTAGCCAACATAGCAACTGTGCCCCACACAGTTAGAAAAAAGGTGCTGGTACTGCATACCCTTGGGTACCCCCAGAAAAAAGCACTACTTCCAGACAATTTTTTTTACTGAGCATTCATTCTGATTTGTTTACAGGGTGGTTAGACAGCACTGCCACAAGCAAACTATGTCCCACACTTTCCAGTGCATTTTCCTGCCACTTTTTTAAAGAACATAAAATGAAGAGAATGCTGCCTGAAACACTTGAAAGTTGCTGTTAGTCAGTGTTGACAGTACTGAGCTAGATGGACTGACTCAGTATAAGGCAAATTCCTCTGTTTTTCCTATATGACTGAATCCCATCCCCAACTGGGCTGGTCTGAAGGGCCCAATGTTCCATACAACATTCCCCCTTTAAAAAAACACACACACCAGTCAGCTGTATTTACAGTCTCTGAGCACTGCTGCTAAAGAACAGATGCTCAAACTTTGGGGTCATAATGTGTCCAATCAGCTTGTCATCACCCACTGACTCTGGAGCCCCTTGTGCCAAATTTAATCATCAGCCCTGCCATAGCCTCTGAGATGCAGTCCCACACGTGCTGCAGTTTCCTCTGTTCCTTAAAAAAAAACACAAGAGAAAGGTGAAGCAAGTGTAAGGAACATGGGGACCCGCCAGCCCAGGACGGGTGAGAAAAGGGAGAGGACAATGGGAGGATTATAACGAGATGGTGATAAGCATCACCCAGGCCAATGGAGGGTCCCCCTCCTCTGACTTCATTACACAGTAGCAACAGCTGTTGACCATCCGAGTTCACAGTGATGAAAATCCACATCAGCAAGATGGTTACTAAACAGGGGATTTTGCATGCTGCCAGGAAAAGTAGGGTTGCAAGTTTTTAATTGGCCTGATCCCGACAGGAGAGGCAAAGATTTGAGAAAGGTAGCAAGTTTTGTTGTTAGACATGATTATAGAACCAAGGCAGCCAACTTCTTCATTCTGCAAAATGAAGGGCTGAAGATCAGAGGAAGAGCATCTGCTTGGCATGCAGAAGGTCCAAGATTCAACTGCCAGCCAGGGGAGACAGTACACATAGATGAACCAATGTGTCTGACTTAGTACTCCTTTTGAGTAAAAGGCAGCTGAGTAAGCTGGGCTCTTTTAACTGAAGGCAGGGACACCTTTCACTGAAGGCAGAGATTCCAATTTGGTTAGAACTGCTGCTCCTATATAGGGCTCAGGCTGCGTACACATGACAGTTTATTCTAGAATCATTGTAGACTTTTCGGAGTTTTTTCGACTCAGTCCACACACAGTCAAGATCTACTGCATATCTTTTTCTTGCCCCTGGAAAGTGCTTCTTGAAAAATTAGTTTCATTCCAAAAACAAGAGCTCATTGAATATATGATTCTGCAATTACCCTGTAGTATGTCCATTTTTGAAAACAGAGGTAAATAGTTTCAGCAATAGCGTGGTGGTGGGTGTTTCCTCACATGCCCAGTGATATTCTGGGGTGGGCATATGCCAAGATCACAATCACTACTATGTTGTGAACTGCCCTGAGATCCGCAGATGAAGGGTAGTATCCAATTATTATTAACACGACTACTACTACTACTACTAATAATAATAATAATAATAATAATAATAATACTTCCTTCTTCATTCACCTGAAGTATGTACAGGGAGGAAGATGTGTGGATAGCTGAATCAAGGGGAGAAGTTTCAAACATACGTCAAGTGACCACACCCACTCTTTTGAATGGAAGGATCCAGAATATATAGATTGTAAGCAATAGGTTGAGAATGAGCATGAACAATTCCAAATTGAGAAAAAGCTACAAACACCTTAGTGGGCACACAGCCTGAGGGCTTGTCCATGCTTCTGCTTGTCCTGTTCTTAGAAAGCATGGAACTGAGAGGTTTTCCACTTGTCCCATGCTTTCTAAGCATGGGTCTGAACAGTTTTCCATTTGCCCTGCCACTTTCCCCAGGAAAACCTGTTCTTTACCGCTGAATCATAGCAAACCCCAATCTGTGAAAACCCCAACAGATATTTTCTCTGATTCAGTGGCAAAGAGTGAGTTTTCCCAGGGGAAAACAGTGTGGCAAACGGAAGTGTGAACAAGCCCTCAGTCTAGGGTTGACTGCTGATGAAGCAACATCTCAGCTCTGGTCTCCTATAACACTCCTAATGAGGTCTGCACAATAAAGTTTAGCCTTATTGTCTTGTTGTGGTGGTCTGTGCTCACAGCAGGACAGACAACCTCACAGGTGTTTCTGACTGAGGTGCCACTTAGTAGTCACCAATTTTTACTTTCAGATTTAAAATTTTACCAGGTAGAAATCGTTCCGCAAAAGAACTTAGGTTGTGTGCATATCCACTTGTGTGTATTTTATGCCAGTTTTTTCTGATGCCCCTCCTTCCCTCCTTCTTTCTTGAATTAGTCAGTTAGGTGACCCTAGTTCATCCTTGGTCATGTAGTGAATATGATAGCATCATGATGCTCATAGCTTGTTGTGATGCTGCCCCTGTCTGCTAATAACTGAAGCCCCACCTGATCAGATTTGGCAACTTAAATTAATATTTCCAGATATGCAGCATCTTAATCTTGTGGCCCTTTACAGAGAAACAAATGTATTGTGGCATGCACTTTCCTGGACTGGAGCCCATGCCATCTGATGCATGAAGTGTCAACAAATAAAGAAACATTTTTGCAAGGCAAGCTATGAATTGCTGAAAAGGGAATTGGTTTTTATCTCAGCAGTGCCAAAAAAATTGTGGGTGTTTTTTGTTTGTTCATTTGTATTAAGTAGTAACAGTTCAGTCCTGTTTCTGGCTGACTTCAAAATTTCTCTGGTCTCTTTCAGGCATCCTGATTAACTGAGTGGTAGTCCTGGGAATCATGTTCTTTCAATGCCCCCCCCCCTCTATCCCTCAGCCCCAAGTAACCCAAGCTGTCATAGTTTCTCCAAGGTGTGCATGCACGAAGGAAAAAGTCACCTTGTTTCCTGGATAGGAGAGGTGCCCATCCCTAAATTGGCAGCATTTCAGCTATTATTTTTCAAAGAAAAATCATGCATCAATCTGTGTGGAATGTTGTCTCATGGATGGATTGCTGTGAATTATTAAGCAACTGGGAGAGAAGTAAGCCCTTCTGATTCATTCTTGCTGCTAAGAGCCTATGCAAGAGGAGTGGAAGGCCTGCTGTTCAGTTCCTTTCACCACAGCAAAGCAAAGTCGGCCAGAGAATCAGTAGATTTTAAATGAAATGTCACATCCCATTTGGCACGGAAGCTCCAGTGTGAGGACAGGCGCATAGAGGAAGGGAAATTTGACAGCTCGGCAGGTCATGGCAAGCTGCCTTACTAGCCACACGCTTGGGTTTAAATTGAATATCTCCTTAGCTTGATGCCTTGAAGAGAGACTCTTCAGGAAAATGCATAAACCCCAGGACTATCATGAACTGCTGCAGATTGCATAATGCAGATTAGTTACCCTTTACCATCCCTAAACCACACTGTCATGCTCAAGATGCATGTGATTTATACAGTGGATTTTTTCCAGACTTTTAAGGCATAGCTATGGGTGAGGCTGAAATACTAATCCACTTTAGTCCCAGGTCAGATGGGAGCCTTAAATAGAGCCTCTGCCTAGTCAGAAGTCTCTGGGTTACTGTTACAGTTCTGACAGCTACTACAGCTACTACAGCCACCTACTGAGAGGCTCCTTCCAGCCTTCTCTCCTGCTTGTCATTCAGCAGTACAGTGGTACCTTGGGTTAAGTACTTAATTCGTTCCAGAGGTCCGTTCTTAACCTGAAACTGTTCTTAACCTGAAGCACCACTTTAGCTAATGGGGCCTCCTGCTGCCGCTGCGCCACTGGAACACAATTTCTGTTCTCATCCTGAAGCAAAGTTCTTAACCCGAGGTACTATGTCTGGGTTAGCAGAGTCTGTAACCTGAAGCGTATGTAACCTGAGGTACCACTGTATCTGGTTTCTGCTTGCAGTATTAAGAAGACTGTGACTTCCCCATTTGCTGCAAAAGAAAGTCAGTTGTTGCTAGATGACTGACCGAACCCAAAGAGTGCTCATCAATGGTTCCTCTTTATCCTGGAGAAGAGTGACTAGTGGGGTGCCACAGGGTTCTGTCTTGGGCCCGGTCTTATTCAACATCTTTATCAACGACTTGGATGATGGACTCAAGGGCATCCTGATCAAATTTGCAGATAACACCAAACTGGGAGGGGTGGCTAACACCCCAGAGGACAGGATCACACTTCAAAACGACCTTGACAGATTAGAGAACTGGGCCAAAACAAACAAGATGAATTTTAACAGGGAAAAATGTAAAGTATTGCACTTGGGCAAAAAAATGAGAGACACAAATACAAGATGGGTGACACCTGGCTTGAGAGCAGTACATGTGAAAAGGATCTAGGAGTCTTGGTTGACCACAAACTTGACATGAGCCAACAGTGTGACGCGGCAGCTAAAAAAGCCAATGCAATTCTGGGCTGCATCAATAGAAGTATAGCATCTAGATCAAGGAAAGTAATAATGCCACTGTATTCTGCTCTGGTCAGACCTCACCTGGAGTACTGTGTCCAGTTCTGGGCACCACAATTCAAGAAGGACACTGACAAACTGGAACGTGTCCAGAGGAGGGCAACCAAAATGGTCAAAGGCCTGGAAACGATGCCTTATGAGGAACGGCTAAGGGAGCTGGGCATGTTTAGCCTGGAGAAGAGGAGGTTAAGGGGTGATATGATAGCCATGTTCAAATATAGAAAAGGATGTCACATAGAGGAGGGAGAAAGGTTGTTTTCTGCTGCTCCAGAGAAGCGGACACGGAGCAATGGATCCAAACTACAAGAAAGAAGATTCCACCTAAACATTAGGAAGAACTTCCTGACAGTAAGAGCTGTTTGACAGTGGAATTTGCTGCCAAGGAGTGTGGTGGAGTCTCCTACTTTGGAGGTCTTTAAGCAGAGGCTTAACAACCATATGTCAGGAGTGCTCTGATGGTGTTTCCTGCTTGGCAGGGGGTTGGACTCGATGGCCCTTGTGGTCTCTTCCAACTCTATGATTCTATGAAATGGCAGTGAGCTAGGGCTGGAATGGAGCTGGTTATTTAGAGGCTTCTTGCTTTGTGAAGCCTCATCCACAAGCTTGTGCATGAAATGCCTTTAATTGTTGGGAGGTGAGTGGCAGACAGATTCCTCACCTTGCACTGTGCACAATCAAGTGACCTACATTTGTGCAGAGTCTGAATTCAACAGTGAAGCTTCAGTGGACAAGACATGGTATCAGAAGTGGAAGGAGAAGGAAGAGGAGTCTAAAAGAAGAGCTGTATATAAAGGGGTTAGTGCACATTAAGAATTATTTCACCACTGCCTCTTTTCAATTGAAAACACCGAGCACTAGAGTTGGAAAATTCTACTTTTTCTTTTGATCACACCTGGTCCTCAAAATATTGTGCAAGTATGGGATGTTCAGGGTTTCTGTTCTGAGTTTTGTTTGGACTATGTCAATCAGGGTACCTGCCACCCCAATTATTTCACAGGGTCAGCTGGGTAGACCTGATCTATGCCATGTAGAAGCCTTTGCAGAAGTCCTTAGTGAAGTCCATACAATCACCTACCCAGTTACCAGAACTTCATAATTCATATGAAATAATGATTGTTCATAAAACATCAGTAATCATAAGCTAAACATTTGTATTAGAGTCAGAGTCAAGGAAAGCTTGGGTAAACATTTTAAGGTTTTAAGAGGTGATTAAAGGTAATTCATGACTATCTTCGCTTCATGAATTACCTGTAGGAGGGCATTCCTCAACACAGGATCTTCTGAATTATCATGGAACAACTAGCAGGTTCTCCTCAGAATATCTTAAAGATCATTTTGGTCTTTACTTTGGGTGGCAGTCTGCTAGGTATCCTGGTCCCAAGTTGCTTAGGGCTTTAAATGTTAACAACAAAACTTTGAATTTGGCTCAGTAGCTATTAGGCAACCTATTTCTCTTTTTTGGTGCACCCTCAAGTTCCTGTTTTGTTTAAAAACAAACAAATAAACAACTTATCAGTCATTCTATGTATGCTAACTTAAATTTCTATTACTGTCATACAGTATTGGTGTAAGCCTTCATAACCTATGCCCTATGCCTTATATCTAGATTCTTAGACTATACCTATATAAACTACGTCAATCATTTTATGGTTAATATCTATGTTTTTCTGTATAGACTTTATGCCCCTTCAAGCTCCTACAGTCCTCTTACCTCATGACTGCTAAGTTTACTCAGGAGCCTTTGTTGAGGAACTCTGTCAAAGGTTTTCTGAAAGTCCAAGTATACCATCTCTATCAGAGCACTATCCACATACTAAAATAGTGAGTGAAACCAGACTTAACCTTTGCAGAAGCCTTGTTAATTCTTAGTCAGCTACACATGTTCTTTTAATATGCTTGGTGATGTTATCTTTAATAATGATTTCTACTAATATTCCCCAAACAGACATTAAGTTAATCAGTCTTTAATTTTCTGAGTCCCATCTAGTGTTCTTTTAAACAAAAATGGTGTTACATTGGCTGCCTTCCAGTCCTCTGGATTATTAACTAATGTTAATAATACTTAATGTTGAGACTATTAAAATACTAATTTATACAAGTTCTTAATGTTCTTATCTTCCTTATGTGTGGGAGCACAATAAATGATAGGTATTGATAGGATTTGTGCTTACCAAAACCATCTACCTCTGGGGATATTGTAAGTTTCAAAACTGATAACTTGGTTGGAGCTGAACTATCTTAGCACTACACCAAAGTGAAAAGATAGCAACACCCTGCAGAGAGCTGGATTATGCTTAGGGTCACCAGATTCCTAACCAGTAAAGGTCACTGTACATTTAAGCACCCAACTCTTACTATCTATGGAAAGGTGCTTCACATTTGTTCAAAGATCCCATCACTGGGGATGAAGATTATTTTCTAGAACATACCAAGAACCCTGCCAAACAACGAAAGTTCCATCTAATCCAGCATCTTGCTTCCCAGAGGTGCTTCCAACCAGACGCTTCTAAAGAGGAAGGGCATGAAGGCATTAGCCCCAAAATGGCAAGGAACCATTGTCAGCCCAAGGGCTGAATTCCCTTCTGTGCCACCTTCTGTGGGCCACATGCCAGAGCTATCACAGAGGCAAAAGTAAGCAGAGCCTGAGGCAAAAGTAGACAGTGCAATGAATGTAAACAGGCTAGTTTCTACACACACTCAAACATCTCTCTCAGTTATTAATCCAGGCAAGCAAGAGGCATTATCA
Organism: Podarcis vaucheri; assembly: GCF_965113315.1. Taxonomy (NCBI): domain Eukaryota; kingdom Metazoa; phylum Chordata; class Lepidosauria; order Squamata; family Lacertidae; genus Podarcis; species Podarcis vaucheri. Next base: position 58,719,481 of record NC_138750.1, on the reverse strand, counting down.
GAGTTCAAGGACACAGTTCAGCCAAGCAAAAACCCTCAGGGTACAAAGAAGAGTCAGTGAAGAGTGTGGCTTGGGAAGAGTTCCAAGGGCCTCTAAACTACCTCTAAGCACAGAAGTTGTATGTAGCCCAAATAGCAAAAAGCCATTGATTGACCAGTGCGCCATGAATTTAATCTGGTCCTATTTTAAAACCATCTATAAGTTTTACTGAGACTGACCTTTGGCCTAAGCTCCTTTTAACTTGGGATGCTAGGGTTTGAATCTGGGGCCTTGTGCACACAACGGATCTGTTCTACTGCTGAGCTATGGTACCTCATATGTAAAGAAGCTATGTGGCTAGGAGGTCTCAAATCAACAGCACTATGTACACCATGCTCTGACCAGCTGAGCTAGTCAAACAACCCAAGGAGACACCAAAGTGCAGTTCTTTCCATCAGAACCCATTGCCTGTCCAGCAACATTCAATAGACCATGCAATGTATGAGGTTTATGGTTGTGCAGGTCACTGGCTACCTCTGCATGGGTGCAGCATTCACCTGGAAGGAACTGAGATCAGCTGTCTCTTTTATCATCTCTCTTCCTCTGCAATAGCGATGAGGAGAAAATGAGGAGGTGGGCCATTTTTAATGGTCGAAGATCTTCACTAGGTCATAGCCTGGCAGCCCTAAATCATGCTCCCTGAAGTTACTTGTGACCTGGATACACATCCCTTTTGCCCAAAAGCTGAGCTATGCCTGCCTAGCTAAGTACAAGGCAGCTGTACCGTTATCCACCCCAAGCTCCTTTGGGAAGAAGGATGGAATATAAATGTAATAACAAATAAAACAAATAAGCTGCCTTCCACCCAAATCATTTTGTTGTAACCAATTTGCTGATGGATCTGCAGGTCTGGTGACTCTTTGCAATTCATCACTTCAACAGAAAACATCTCCACAGTGAGTCAGTATATGGCTGCTGCATAGCTCACCCCGTGCTCTGGAAAAATAAATTTGCTTTGCAAAAAGCCTGAAAATGTGGACTCTAAGATTAAGGCAAAGGGTGAGACTCAACTCAGTCATACAAAGGACAGGCTTGCTGCATTCCACAGAAGCTTTGCTCACCACACAGCAAAGGTTTTCCTGTCTAGATCACTTTCGGCTCACCTCTACTACCATTCATTTTCTGGGCAGGTATGTTTAAAAACTGGGGCTTATTTTAATAGTGAGGAAATGCTAAACTGTTTCCCTCTTAGTTTAGGGGTGAAATACAGTGATGGAATAGAGAGGTATGACCAAAGTTTATTTATGTATGCATGGTGTGGAGAAGGTGAACGGAAAGGGCAAGGATTAAAGTATTAGCCACCCTCCTTTAGCAGGCATGGCTACAGAATGTGTTCCCCTACTTCTATCCCACCTTATAGCAGTCTCTGCAGATCCAAAAGTTCCTTTTGCAGGCCCCTCCATATGTCCTCTTTATTGTTCAACATGATTATTTTAGGATTGCCATACATTCTGAATTTCCCAGACATACGGACATATCTGAAAGGCCCAGACAGAAATCGGTGAAATGCATAGGCGCCGACTCCATGGGGCTTGAGGGGGCTTGAGCCCCCTCAAAAAAATTTTTGGGGGGGCTCAGCCCCCCCAATAATCTCGGGCGCCCTTGCTGCCGTCCCCCGCCTCCTCCCCACCTGCTCCCTCCCCAGCCAGCCAGCCAGCCGCGCGCCCTAGCTGGAGAGCCCCGGCCGTCCCCCGCGAGAACAGGGGAATCCCCGGGGGCGGGGGCTTCTGCCTCTAGCCCCAGGTTTCCCGCATATCAGCTGTTCCGGAGCTGATTAATAGGCAGCAGCACGCTCTCCCCTATTCGCTCACGAGGGGGCGGCGCCACTTCATTTGCATATTCATGAGCTTATTTGCATATTCATGAGCTTATTTACATTTCACGAGCTTTCCCGGCCCCCCCAATATTTTTTATAAGTCCGCGTCCCTGGTGAAATGTCCATAGGCGCCGACTCCATGGGGCCTGAGGGGGCTCGAGCCCCCTCAAAAAAATTTTGGGGGAGGCTCAGCCCCCCCCCAATAATCTCGGGCGCCCTTCCAGCAGAGCGCCGCCGCCGTCCCCCGCCTCCTCCCCACCTGCTCCCTTGCCAGCCAGCCAGTCAGCCACGCGCCCTAGTCGGAGAGCCCCGGCCGTCCCCCGCGAGATTAGGGAATCCCCAGGGGCGGGGGCTCCTGCCTCGCTGCTTCACAGCACCACCGCCACTCCCAAGGCACTGCCGGTTTCAGCCCCCGCGAGAACAGGGGAATCCCGACCGGCCACACTGGCTGGGGGGCGTGGCTTGCCCTATTTAGGGCCGGAGCGGAGGGGGCTCGCCCTCTCTTCTCCGGCTAGCCCCACGTTTCCCGCATATCAGCTGTTCCGGAGCTGATTAATAGCACGCTCTCCCCTATTCGCTCACGAGGGGGCGGCGCCACTTTATTTGCATATTCATGAGCTTATTTATTATTCATGAGCTTTCCCGGGGCCCCCCAATATTTTTTATAAGTCCGCGTCCCTGGAAATGTCCAGGAAAATCTAGACATATGTTGGCAGTGTAGTTTTTGCTGATTTTCCTCAGCAATAGCTCAAAAACATCCAATTTCTTTGCAATTAAAAATCTGAACAACTTTACCGATAAAAGCTCAACAATTTTTCTGTCCAGATTTTCACTTTTTTGAACTTTTTTCCACTTTATGGCAACCCTAGATTATTTGTGCTCATGATGGTACTGGAATGGTTATAAGTAATCCTGCTTCCAGTACTGTTTGTGCCTGCAAAAGGTTTGGAGTGGACGGGCATACTGTTCTGCTTCAAATTGGTGCGTGTCATGTAACTTCTCGCTGAAGTCCTGTAACTTTTTAGACCACAAATGTTTCGGGGTTATGTTGTTTAGTCCCACTTTTGTTGCACCATAGCAAAAGAGTGCCCCTCCCATACAGCAATAATTAGGTAATAATTGGGAAAGCACCAAAGAACTAATAAAGCAGAATGATGTGTGAATGGTCCAGTATAAATTCACCATCAAGCACTATTATTGCATCAATTACCATACATGTTGCAGAATATACATAACCCCACACAAAAACACCAGCCTGGAGGGGCCCTCGACTCACTATCTGCTTCAAGAAAAAAAGGGTGTGTATAGCAAGGGGCAGGGGGAATACAGATGGTGAATCAGATAAGGCACATTCCATAGAGTGCATTATTGAGACTGACACTTATAACTGTTGCAGCTTCTGTTTGACCAGCATGGTACAAATCCACTTGATCTGCAGATATGGAATTTATCGCATGGCCAGGCTGATAACGCTTTTACTTAAATGCAGTTTACCAGTGACAATCCATCTACCTCCCTTAGCCAGGGTGTGGCACAAGGAAGCTGGGAAACGCAGAGATGCAGATAAGAAACATTCCTTGCTAGCTGCACAAGTACTTGAAGCCTTCAAGCTATGCTTGCCTGCCGGATGGGAGTTGGTACTTAAGCAACCATGAACAAGGTGGATTTGTCACCTGAAATGGGGGGCAGGCAATGTGGGTGGGAAGCAGAACTAGGGGAGGCTGAATTAAAATCCCAGTTCAGTTGTCACTCCCATGCTCTTGCAAGCATTCTGTACGTGTATGTATACATTATGCATACACACTACAGAAGCACCATAGCTCAGTGGTAGAGCATCTGCTTTGAATGTAGAAGGTACTAGATTCAATCCCTCAACATAAAAAAGACGCAAGAAGGGTACAAAGAAAGGCGGGTGAGTGGTGTCACCTGAGGAAAGAACAGAGAGGTACAATGAGAAGCCCTTTTTAGCCCAAGGGCCACATTCCCTTACGGACAACTTTCCAGGGACCACATGCCACTGTTGAGTGGGGCCTGAGACAAAAGTGGGTGCAGCAACAAATGTAAATTTTGCCTTTGTAGGCTAGGTTTTTTCACTTTCTCAGACATCCCTGTCTATCCTCTGATCCAGACAAACAAGCAGCATGATCAGAGTTCAAGGACACACTCCAGCCAAGTAGAAACACTCAGGTAGGGTGCAAAGAAGGGTTGGTGAGGAGTGCAGGCTAGAGAGAGTTCCTGAGGGCCAGATGGAGAAGCTTGGAGAGCCACATCAAGGCTTGAGGTGCCCACACATAGACTACCTTATCAGGCCATGCTGGCTGGAACAGTTGAGAGAACAGTTGGAGGTCCAACAACAACTGGAGAGCCACATGTTCCCTATCCCTGAATAAGTGGCATGAGAGGCAGTGGGGACAGGAAATATTATCTCTAAGACTGGACTTTCCTTAATAAATAGGGAACATTAGAATATCAGCCAGTATCTTTTATAGATCCTGGGAAGCAGCTTAGGAGGTTTCTTGCCTGCCAGTGATAGGGCCAGAGGCTACAAGGCTGGTGAGGTGAGAACAAGGTCTGATGACTGTCGGGTATAATTTCTGCCTTGTTTCATGCAGACAGCAAGTAATCTTTTTAAAAGCATGCCCTTGTCTACCTCCCAGCTCGCTGCTTAATTTAGGCATGTTCTTCTCTGAATCATGACTCCAGATATTCTAAAAGTGGTCAGACCTGAGGAATATTTACTAGTGCCAAGAATTTTGCCAAGTCAGTAACTGAAAACTTCCTGAGCACAAGACAATATAATTCTAACACCGCCTTGGGCAACTGGAGAGAGGAGTCCTGGGTTTCTTTTGCTCAGCACCCCACCCCAAAATGTATGATGCCCCAGGCAGCATTGGGGCTTATGTGGCAGGGAACAGTCGTTCTTCCAAGACTGCAAGATGAAAATCCCTTAACGCTCCCACATTCCACATGAGACATGCAAAACATTAGTGTTCTGATCTCAGATTTTTTGCTGCAGCAAGATCAAGTTTGCTTTCCTGCTTCCTCATCTTTTGTACTTCCAAATCAGCTTTTGTGCCTTAACCACTTAGAGCAGAGCTTTCCAAACTTTTCATGTTGGTGGCACACTTTTTAGACCTGTATCATTTTGCAACACAGTAGTGTTGCAAACCGGAGGTTAAACAAACCCCTTTCCAGTCCCGGGAGGGACATGAAAAGCATTCACGCAAGCGGCAACACACCTACACACTGCAGACAACACACTAACATGTCGCGACACACAGTTTGGAAAGCTCTGACTTAGAGCCAAACTAGATTTGACCACAGGTATGTGTGTTCATGCACCTTTGTCTCTTTAAATGTTTTATCTAAAACAAGTGTGTGGAACCTCTGGCCCAAGAGGTCCAGCTTCTGTACCTGGCCCGTGGGACTTTCCTCATGCCATGCCCCTACACAGCCATGTTCGACAATATCTTTCAGTATTTTTGTCTAGCTACAATATGTCATTGAACTGAGACAATGCCTCACACTTTTCTGAATGGAGAGATGTGAGGAGGGTTGTAGAAAACTGCTACTTGCATGACTGAAATGTAGCCTGCTGTACAAACATAAGGTGCTCCACCCACTTTGCTTCTGGCCTTGCCCAACACTGCCATACAGTGCTTTGAAGGCTGTCCACGAGGGTACACAGCCCTCAAGCTGAAAATGGCTCCCCATGCCTGATCTAAATTACTGATATAAATACAACTCTATATACAGTACCACAAATGTATATGTTACTTACTGAGTGGCATGAGAAAAGAAAGAGGAGCCTGTCCCAAAGAATACAAAATATAGCAGTATTGGATGTTGCCTTATATTGAGTCAGACCCATTGGCCCATATAGTCCAGTACTGTCTACACTGACTGAAAGCAGCTCCTGCAGTTTCAGACTGGAATCACTCCCAGTCCTAGCTGGAGCTGCTGAGGATTGAACCTGGGATTATCTGCAGGCAAAGCAGGTACTATACAACTGAGCAGGTACTGTACAACTGTACAACTGGGACACGGGTGGCTCCGTGGATTAAACCACAGAGCCTAGGACTTGCCAGTCAGAAGGTTGGCGGTTGGAATCCCTTTGACAGGGTGAGCTCCCGTTGCTCGGTCCCTGCTCCTGCCAACCTAACAGTTCGAAAGCACATCAAAGTGCAAGTAGATAAATAGGTACCGGTCTGGCGGGAAGGTAAACGGCGTTTCCGTGCACTGCTCTGGTTCACCAGAAGCGGCTTAGTCATGCTGGCCACATGACCCGGCAGCTGTATGCCAGCTCCCTCGGCCAATATAGCGAGATGAGCGCCGCAACCCCAGAGTCGACCACGACTGGACCTAATGGTCAGGGGTCCCTTTACCTTTACCTTTACAACTGAGCTATGACACTTCTCAATGTTCCTATGAGTTCGCAATGCAAATTTTGACAATGGGCGAGAGAACAAAGAAAGTAGAGGGGGGTTGGGGAACATATGAATACAGTATACACAAATATCAATTGATAAATCTTAAATTTCACAGCAGTTGAGCATGAAACAAGAGCCAAAGGAAACAGAAGAAGAGAGATAGGTGAGTGCATTTATGGAGGATAAGATTATCAATGGCTACTAGCCACCATGGCCATGTTCTCTCACCACTGTTTGAGGCAATCTGCCAATCCCTGGGAATTGCAGGTGGGGAGGGTGCCATTGAACCCATGTCCCATTTGCGGGCTTCCCATGGAAATCTGGTCTGACCCTGTGAAAACAGAAAGCTGGAGTAGATGATCCAGCAGCCTCTTATTATATTTGAAAGTGTGGGGCCACTACTGAGAAGGCCATATCACAGGTTAGTACCAGGACATTTTCACTGGCATCTCCTTGCAAGTGGAACTCCTTCCCTACTGAGGTGCATTTGGCCTCATCTCTTTGCTTGCTAAGATGCACCATTTTTGGCAGGCTTTTGGAGGGTGAGAATGCTGATCATACAAATGGATTTGTGGTTGCTGCTGATATTGATAAATTTATAGTTATTTGTTATGAGTTGCTGTGCTGTTGCTTTTAAAAGTTATGTCTTTTATGGATTTTTGTTTATTCTTTTTCTTTTGTTGAATTTAGTTGCAAACTGCCCTGTGGCTTGTGCAAAGGGTGGTCTATAAATCACCTAAATAAATAAATAAGCAAACTTTTGGCCTTCAGATGGAATGTGCAACTGGATGCTCAGCCCTGGATTCAGGCCTGCAGCAAAATGAAACAGAGGCTGCAAAAATAACATCATCCTAAACAAAAGTGATAGGGAAATGGTTAATCTCGAACAGTTTTGAAAATAGGTGCTAAATTCAATCTACATGTAAAAGAGCATCACACATCTTCTTCCTGCCTGCAGTTGAGTAGATAATATGGAAAATACAGAATCACTGCAGGGGGTGGGAGTCCTATTCGCTCTGCTGCACTGTAAATATAGCAGCGAGGGGGCGGGGGTGTCCCTCAACTCTACATTCACTGCATAGTGCAATAAAATATTTTCTTGTAGTACATGACACAAACAATCTCATGCTGTTGCATGACTATTGATATTTGCATAAATCGAGATAAAACTCCTGAAGGAGAAAATGTATAAAAGATATTGCCTGAAGCCCAAATAATTCCCCAGAACTTTCTCAAGCAAACTTTCTCAAGCACCATTTATCTTGAATGCATCATCATTTCAATGCCAATTGCATGAAGAAGCTCAGTATACATTTTGCCCAGCATGGAACAATGCCCTCAGCAAATTGTTCTTCTTTTGGAGATTTATGGCAACTCAAACTTAATAGTCCAAGATCCCACACAAAGATAATGACCTCATAAGAAGCAGAAGGTTTGGCTAGCTAAACACCTTACAAAGTTGTGGCATCTCCAAAGCTGTCAGCCTTAGCAACAAAGGTTGGGCTGATAAGGGGTGGCAGCCCCTATTCAAATGGGGCCAGGGACACAGAATTAAAAATCAGAATAAACATTGATGCAGCTGGTACCAGTTTATAAAGACTATCTTCTTGCCTGTGTTTAGCAGCCTTTATTTATTAATTAAAATATTTCCACCTTCCTTTCTCTTCACTAAAGGAACCCCAAGGTCACACCCAGCAGTTATAAAACAACCAACAATATGTAAAATCAATACTACCCTTTTAGTTTTAATGGGATTTTCAAGGGTGGGTGCTTAGGATTGTGGGATACAATGTTTTCTAACTGAAGCCTGATCCTTGCTTCAACACTGTGCAATAGAATAAATAAAACCATTGCCACAACAACCACTCCATTCATGTGTTTGTTAACATTTGCTAATACCATTTCTAAGAGTTTAACAAAAAAACCTAACTTGTTAAAAATGAATATTGCTTGTTAATATTGCAGTCCTCTTTAGGAGAATGAATTTACAACAGAGAAGCATCCAGGAGTTAAAATTTACCGCAGAGAAGCATCAGGATAGATCAGCACTACAAACTTAAAACAGGTTGCTATGAATTTATGAATGAATGGAAAACCTGTTCCTAGAGATTCCCAGCCCAGTTGTACAAGTCCAGAGAACTGCAGTTCCAAGGGTCCAGTTTCCCAGGACAGAAAGATGAGGGCTGTTGCTTCAGCACTGGCAATGGCTGAGGGCCAATCTGGACTGATGGTTTTTTTGCAGGTGCATTATGCACCATGTCATTGATTAAGGGATAATCCAGACTGAATGAATGCAATATTATAATTATTATTATTATATTATAAAGAATGTACAATTTCACAGTCACAGATATTCTCAGGGCCTTCAAGACTGGTGGGGTGAGGGTATTGCAAATGTATTCTGCAATGTGCCACTGGGCTTGTCCACACTAAAATTTACTGTTTCTTTGTAGCTGTTTGCATTTCCATTTAATCTGTGTAGTCCACAAGGCGCTACCCTCAAACAACAGCAGACTCAATCCCCGCCCCCTGCCCCCAGTAAATCTGGGTTTACCAAATAGGGGGATAATCCAACAAATATGGGGAAATCAAGCTTCACTTGGAGTGGCAGATAATTTGTTTCAGTACTTTCGGTAAGGTGGATCAGTTATCACTTTCTGCTACTGCCCTTTCCATGCCTACTACTTCTTCAAAGTTTTCATTTCTTTTCTTGCCATGCTCACAACTATTTCCAGCATGTTCCTGAACAGAGGGGCACAGTCTGGGCATATTTGGGGAGGCAGGCTTTATGTTACCGGGGTGGGGGGGGCAGAACCAAGATATCTGTGAGGCAATTGGTCAGATAGTTAAATATTTCTATTTATTTGACTGGGGCAACAGCTGCACCCCCTGCAACCCCCCCCCCCATGGCTATGCCCATGGGGCTACGCTTTATATGTTTTTTCTTTTGATCCCACGTATTTCCACAAAACCAGAAAACTGCAAAAGTTGCCTGTGTGCTTTTGCACACTTCCTAGTTGGGAAATTAAACAACAACAAGGTGCAGGCTCAGCTATCTGCATGCTTGTCTTTGGTGTTAATAAAATCAACAAATTATGGTAGAAGGCAAGGACAAGCACAAAATGGAATGCCTACTGGTATAAACATGAAGCACTGAGGTTGTTCCCTATATACAAATTCAAATGCCTGCAGGCGTGAACTACTCTGGTCTAATATGAATGGGGAATAGTGGATAAAGGTGTATTTGGCAATCATAGAACATTAGTAAAGGGACGCGGGTGGCGCTGTGAGTAAAACCTCAGCGCCTAGGACTTGCCGATCACATGGTCGGCGGTTCGAATCCCCGTGACGGAGTGAGCTCCCGTTGCTCGGTCCCAGCTCCTGCCCACCTAGCAGTTCGAAAGCACCCTTAAGTGCAAGTAGATAAATATATAAATAAATGTATAGAGGGAAGGTAAACGGCGTTTCTGTGTGCTGCTCAGGTGCCGGTTCGCCGGAGCAGCTTCGTCACGCTGGCCACGTGACCCAGAAGTGTCAGCGGACAGCGCTGGCTCCCGGCCTCTAGAGTGAGATGAGTGCACAACCCTAGAGTCTGTCAAGACTGGCCCGTACGGGCAGGGGTACCTTTACCTTTACCTTTAGAACATTAGTGGTGGATTTAAATTGGATCATCCACACATCATCCCATGTTAATTAGCTTTTCTGTGATGTTTTTCCAATGTTACTGCATTATTGCCATCAAGAGGGCTACTCCTGCGCTATAGCACAACAAAAGCAGAATAAAATAAAACAAACAACTCCTGGAACTTTTGTGGTATGACAAGTTAACGGGATTCCAGCAGAAACCTGTGGATATGCACCAATCTGAAGTTTCTGCCTGGCTCGCCATCTCCTCTACTCCTGTTGTTCTGTGAGAGATTGGGACAGAAGGGTGTGTTCTGAGAGCCAGCTAAGAATCCAGGCAGCTGGTGTGTGAACCTCCAGTTCTGGGACAGCCAAGTCCAGATCCAATGGGTCCTCAGGGTCACTGGCAGTGTGGAGATCTGCTGGAGGGTCCTGCTTCTATTCCTTGCTCCTCATTTGAGGGGACCTCAGGGCTGAGGTCCGTCCGGGCAGGACTGATCCCTAACACCAAGTTAAGAGTTGTGCAAATTATACAGGTTTGAAGCTGGTTTAAATGTATAATGTGTAACCATACCATTGGCATCTCCTGATGCAGAATGAATCATCAATCATCATCCACTGGCTATTGCCAAACCTTTGAGAAAGCTCCATAGCTTGGTAGTAAGAGCACATGCTTTGCATGTGGAATGTCACAGGTTCAACCCCTGGCATTTGTGGCTTAAAGGGGCTCCAGGGATAGAGATAGGAGAGACCCCCTGCCTGAGTTCTTGGAAAGCCACTGCCAGGAAAAGAAAGAGCTGGGCCAGACATACCAGTAGCCAGATAAAGCAGCTTCATGTATGTATTGGTCTTCATCATCATTTGTGTGTTTAATCCCCAGCCTTTGACCTTTGGTCAGAGCCCTATTGTGCAGAGGCAGAAATTCACATGTCAAGGCAAAAAGGAAATGACCTGGATCTTGAACTTTCCTGATCCTTGTGACTCATTTTATTCCCCGTCACCATCAAGCAATAGCCATTGCTTCTCCAAAGGGTGGGCCTGAATCAATTGAAGGGGAAGGGAGGGGGAATCACCACCCCTTGGGCTAGTCAACATCCGAGAGCAAGAGAAACTCTTTGAGCAGAGGTTAATCCTACTGCCTCATCCAACATCACTGTCGTTATTAAGGCTGAGGAATCTATTACTAGCCCTGAGAAACAAAAAAGGAGGAAACCGCCTACTTAACATGGGATGTAGAGAATGACAAAGCACCAGTAGTAGCACCATGTCAATGGTGATGGAGAAACAGAAATTATGAACACAACTTATTCTGAGTTGACCCATCTAGCTCAGTATTGTTAACAATGACTGGCAGTGGCTCTTTAAGGTTTCAAACAGCCCTACCTAAAGATGCCAGGGATTGGACCAGCAACTTTCTGCATGCAAAACAGATGTTCTACCACTGAGCTGTTGTCCTTCCGGGCTCAAATTAGCCCCTGGGCCTGCACCCTTGGTGGGGGCCAAGCTATCCAGCCCCTAGCTATGCACCTGTACATGTGCACCAAGCATACACCCGACATGCTCCTTTGAAGAGCAGGACAGTGATGTTTTAGAGCTGAGGTCAGCTTTCTGTGGAGCATTTTTAGTAGGTGAGTTTTCCAGCTCTTGTGTTGCTGCCATAACATGAGGGGGAATGCCAAGAAAGCAATATATGAACATTTAATTGGGGAAGGATGTAGTTCAGTGGTGGAACATCTGCCTTGGATGAAGAGCCTAGGTTCAGTCCCCAATGTCTCCAGCTAGGGCTGGGGAAACGTCTGCCTAAAACCCTGGAGAGTCACTATCAGTAAGTGACAAGACTGAGTTAGCTGGATTAACAGTCTGACTCAGTATAAGGCAGCTTCCTATGTTCCAATCACATGGTGGGACATCCAATGGCAGTGAAACCAGGAAATGAGGGCAAGCAATCCAGAAAGGACACCAGGTAACAGTAAGCACATCACCAACTACTTCATGGGCCACTTCTCCTACTAGGTACATCAATAGTGCTTTGCAAGTCCAGCATTCCATTCAGAATTCTGCAGACACACAGTGAACAGGTCAGAAAAATCATCACAAATCAGGCATTGAGGGAAATGGCAGGATGGCATAGGAAACACTGGACTGTAATACATTGGAAATGATGTTTTCCATATTCTCTGAGTGGGCAAGTGATGGGGAAGGACCAGAGCTCAGGGGTAGAGCAGCTAGGTCCTGGATTCATCCCCAGCAACTCCAGGGAAACAGCTAGTGTGGCAGCAGCCTCTAAAGTTTACAGATACAGTATATCGTTAGAACATAGATTTATAAGTGCACTTTGCTGGGAAAATGGAATTGAGGGTGCTGTGATTTTACATTTCTGGTGGTCTTGTGCAATGGTTCAGATTTATTGGACTCCAGTTACTGAGATGAGTAAAACTATGCATTTTTACTTTATTTGCTTTTATATGTTTTTACATGTTTTATACTGCTGTTTTCTTGGTTTTAGACTGTATTTTTGTTTTAATTAAAATGTTTGTTTTTATATTAGCTATTTACATTTAAAAAACTATTAAGTGGTTTAGAAATACTTTTAAATGAATGAATGAATGAACGCAACAGAGATAACAACACCACTAATCCTGTGGTGATATTACTAGGATGTCTTGAAAGCTGGGATCATAGGACACCAAACAGAGTGGACTTTTAATTTTACTATATATTTTTTATTTGTGTTTACTGTTATTGATCTGAAAGGGCTGAGTTCCTTCTAGCAGAAAAAAACCCCGACTTTCATTTAAATCTAAAATACATAAAGAAACAGACAGGGCAACCAAAGTCCAGGAGAAACAGGAAGATATACTTGGCAACTAGGAAGTGTCTCATTGTCTAATTGTCTAATTGTCTGACTATAAGGGAGGTTCCTAAGTTCCTCTGAGAGCTTTTTTCTTCACTATCATTCTCTGGCCCACTGACCAGCGCTCAACAAAGTATATTGCTCAATACCTACTAGGAAAGCAAAATCTCGTATCCCCTCTCCATCAAGATTAGCGGTAGAACAACCGCCTTGCCTGCAGAAAGTCCCAGATTCAATTCTTGGCATCTTCAGGTAGAGCAAGGAATGTCCTAAAATCCTGGAAAGCCACTACCAGTCAGTTTGGACAACACTGAGCTTGGTGTGCCAATGGTCAGTAGGCAGCTTCCTATGTTCCTGCTGTGGCTCTGCTTATCATACTGGGTCAAAGGACATATGTGAATATATTACCTAAGTTTTGCCTTTGTCTACATATTACATCTATGTAAGCAGGAGACATTCAAGTTCTAGTGTTCCTCCCCCCTGCCCCCCCCCCTTCTGGAAACAGAAAAGGTGTTCATCATGTAGGGAAAGTATTCCCATTTTCTCTTCTTTAAGCCTGCTGCTCCATCTAGTGTTGGAAACACTCCACAAGCCCCTTCGCCAGCCTTAATTTTCATGAGTTGAAGCCAGGGAAGAGAACAAATAAAAATGTAAAAAGAAAATAAAAACAAGGTCAAGCTACTAGAGTAGGGTGACAGTGACAGTACTGCACAAGTGACTCAGAAATCTCTAGCTCAAGGGACACATTGGCAGGTCCTGGAAAAAAATACAGAAGCTGGGGAGGAATTGAGCAGCATTTTCAGAAATTTGAGGGCAACACTTCAGTGCTCTGAACACTTCCTTGCCCAATTAAGTAAGCTAGGGAATACAGGCATGTATATCTAAATATGCTTCAAATCCACATTCCTTTCCCAGGAAAAGCCCACTCTTTAGCAATAGATCAGAACAAATGGCAAGGGGGGGGTGCAAATTGCCATTTGCTCCGACTGAGTGCTAAAGAGCTGTCTCACCCCCACCCCCACCCCGAAAGTAGTTGGGCAAGAGGAAGTATGGATAAGCTCTCTTAGATGGCATCAAGGATAAGACTACCATTGGCTACCAGCCAGGATGGCTATGTTATATCTCCACTCCTGGAGGCACTAAGTCTCTAAATGCAAGTTTCTGAGAATCACAATTTAGAAGTGCTCTTGTGCTTGGCTCCTGTTTATGGGTTTCCTACAGGCATCTGGTTGACCACTGTGATAACAGGATGCTGGACTTCATGACCCAATGGCCTGACCCTGGTTGCAAAGGTAAAGGTAAAGGTAAAGGTACCCCTGCCCGAACGGGTCAGTCTTGACAGACTCTGGGGTTTGTGCGCCCATCTCACTCAAGAGGCCGGGAGCCAGCGCTGTCCGGAGACACTTCCGGGTCACGTGGCCAGCGTGACAAAGCTGCATCTGGCGAGCCAGCGCAGCACACGGAACGCCGTTTACCTTCCCGCTGGTAAGCGGTACCTATTTATCTACTTGCCCCCGGGGGTGCTTTCGAACTGCTAGGTTGGCAGGCGCTGGGAGCGCACCCCGCCGCGGGGATTCGAACCGCCGACCTTTAGATCGGCAAGCCCTAGGCGCTGAGGCTTTTACCCACAGCGCCATCCGCGTCCCCTTGACCCTGGTTGCAAAGCAAGGTGTAAATACAGTGAATGACTAAATAATGCAGAAGATTTACTATTCATTATTTATGTACATATTTATGTACCGTATTTTTCTCCCTATAGGACGCACTTTTTCCCCTCCAAAAATGAAGGGGAAATGTGTGTGCGTCCTATGGGGCGAATGCAGGCTTTCGCTGAAGCCTGGAGAGCGAGAGGGGTCGGCCTAGCGGGAGTTGCCGCCGGGCTCGCAAGGCTTGTGGATAGCAGCCTGTTCTGGGGGCTGGGGTCGGGGGAAGCTCGGGCTTCCCCTGCCCCAGCCCCGCAGCTGGGGGGGAATAATTTTTTTTTATTCATTCCCCCCCCCCAAAAAAGGAGGTGCATCCTATGGGCCAGTGCGCCCTATAGGGCGAAAAATACGGTATATCCCATATATAACTTAAGGTACTTGACAACGTCACATTAAAAAATTAACACAACTCAATCAAAAGTCTTTGGGGAGGGGGAGAGAATCTAGCACAACACAAATGACAGAAATGAAAACTGGCAGGAATTGCCAGCAATCAGTATAAGTCTGGGAGACCAAACCAGAAGTGAAAAATAAATCCCAATTTCAGTTTACCCAACATTGAGCTAGAAAAGTCGGGATTTCATGTGGTGTCTGAATTCTGCTCGTAGTCAGCCTTGCACCTGGTAGATGCTGGTCCTGTCTCATCTGGCAGAGTCACCCAGAACAAAGCATGAGGGAAGACATACAGAAGATAGTTCCTTAGGTATTCAGGTACCAAGTCATGGCACTCCTAAAACTCCTAAAACAGAGGGAACATTCTGAAAGCCAAGTTTAAATGAAGGTATCAGGTATCACCAGGCATTGATGATAAGCCTTGTGGGTCAGACACCAACTCCATGCTTCAAACTGCAATGCAAGGAATAGGAAGCAGCAGGCAGTTTGAGCTATGACACTAAAACCATAGACCACAAACCTCTCAGTCTAAGAATCATGTTAATCCAGAAGGCCAGTAATGTGCCACTGCCTTCTATATAGCTCCAAGACCTGGCTCCAGTTTTTGGAGAGCCCTGGGTTGGCTGTCTTCAGTGGGCCCCCTGTACCAACCAGCCTCCTAATCAGAGCCTGGGCCACGGGTCCTCCTCAACCATGCAAGAGGGCTTACCTGATTGCAGCAGCCCATTATAATGCTGTTGGCAGGAAATTCTGCTTGCAAACAAGAGTGAGGGATCCTTCTCCATCCCCATAACTCATTTGTGAGTGGCTTCACCTGGCGGTGCTGCTGTCATGGCAGGCCACAGGGCAATGAATAAATGATGTAGTGATTTGGGGGTGGGGTGGGGGTGCCAGACTTGGTAGCAAGCCCTTCTGAAGCCCCTCAGAAAATGTCCCTGGGTGCCCTACTTTTAATGTTTTGCATGTTCCAAGGTCTACTGTGTTCCTTTCTCTTGGGACTGTTGTGGAGGAAACCCACTAGGTTGGCAAACTGTCTCCAGACAAGTGTCCATTTCCTCTCTCTCTTAATGTGGAAGCTTTCAAGCCAAGGGACTTAACATAAAGCCACATAATATAATATATATAAGAAGAATCCTGCAGCTAGATTGTCCAGCATCTTGTTCTCACAGTAGCCAACTACATGCCTATGAGAAGCCCAGCACTCTCCCCTCTCTCTCTCTCTCTCACAGTACCCATATTCAAGTGTCAAGCTAAACAGACTGCTCTGTTCATGTGGTTAAAGCAGCTGAGATGTGTTTGTGTAGGTCTATCAAGCTGATGTTCAACTCCTACGTCCCCAAAGATGCAAGCTGAAAAGGAAGGAGGATGAGGACCTAAACCACCACATTGAGAGTGGGACTGCAAAAGTAGGTATTGATTTAAAATGCTAATATTCTAGTGGCTGCCAAGTTAGGTTGGTGAGTGAGGCAGCCCAATGAGACCATATTACTGATCTTGAAAGTGCTACACTAGCACTACACCAGTTGAGCTACCAGGCCTAATTCAAGGTGTTAGTACTAGCATAAAGGTAAAGGTACCCCTGCCCGTACAGGCCAGTCGTGTCCGACTCTAGGGTTGTGCGCCCATCTCACTTAAGAGGCCGGGGGCCAGCGCTGTCCGGAGACACTTCCGGGTCACGTGGCCAGCGTGACGAAGCTGCTCTGGCGAGCCAGCACCAGCGCAGCACACGGAAACGCCGTTTACCTTCCCGCTAGAAAGCGGTACCTATTTATCTCCTTGCACTTAAGGGTGCTTTCGAACTGCTAGGTGGGCAGGAGCTGGGACCGAAAGACGGGAGCTCACCCCGCCGCGGGGATTCGAACCGCCGACCATGTGATCGGCAAGCCCTAGGCACTGAGGTTTTACCCACAGCGCCACCCGCGTCCCTGTAATACTAGCATACAAGTACTAACATACAAGGCCCTAAACAAATCGAGACCCAAGTACCTAAAAGAGTACCTCTTCCATTATTCACTATCTCAGATCCTACAATTGGCATAGGGACCTTGTTGTTGGTGCTGCCTCCACCGGGGGCTGCCCCATGACACAGCCTTCTCTGTGATGGCTTCCCATTCATGGAATGTCCACCCTGATGAGATATGTCTGATACCCTCAATATTAACAATCAGGGGGGAATATTTAAAAGATTCCCATTCACCCAGACATTTTATGATTGAAAGATACTGTTCCCAGCTAACCTTGAAATTATTAGCTGCAAGTGTAAGTGGTTGTTTTAAAATGTTATTAGATGTTATTAATTTTTCTTAATGTTTTATTTTATTTTTAATTGTATTGCTTTACTACTTATCTGTTTACTGCACTTGGCTCCTTTCCATGAATGGAGAGAGGGATAGAAATTTAATAAATACATAAAGATAAATATTCTGTTTTATAGCCTCAGGGGTCTCTCAAAGCAGCTTGCAAAGGATTATCTGAACAAAACCACCCTCAAATCTAGTACAGGAACAGCAAAAGCAATTACATGGTGTCCAAATGGAACCAGGATTGTTCAAGCAGAGATTTTCCTCCCCTCGTACTTGTTATTCCCCAGGGTCATACCAGGTGTCACTTTCTTGGAAGTCCTTTGCGGCTGAACGAGTGGATCTCATTCAGGCCACAATGTAAGGTAAGTAATCATCCCACGCTGGTCTGGCTAACACTGGGGAGGCGATTTGATTTTGTTTGCATTTTAATGTGAAACTACCCAAGTTGCACTCATCAAACCAAAATACAGCCATCCTTTGAAATTCTGATTCCTCCAAACATTGTGATGCAGTTCTCCAACAAATGTGTAAAAGCATACATATTTTAGGAGGAAATGCATCAAAACTGATATATTAGGGGGAAACGCATTTTAAAACATCATATGTTAAGAGAAATTGCTTACTAAAATGTGTATATTAGTTAAAACTGCAAGGAAAAAATGTGTTTACTAAGAGAAATTCACACTAATCTGTTGACTAATTTTCATGAGGATTCCACCCCACCCCCACAGAAACCACAAATTACTGTGGGAATGTGAAAAACTGAATTTAAGATTAGAAAAATGAGAAACTGAGAGAAACTGAAGTTGATTTGGCCATCTCTGCTGAAGACTCTGAATTGCATACTCTCCAACATTTTACTGTTGAAAATATGCACTTTTCTTGTCCAAAAATCTCCTATGATACAGAGCTGCATGTGGAGGCAAAAATGCTTTTCCAGAAGCCTTTTCCAAACCTAGTCAGGCAAAAACCGCAGTGTTTCTCCACAGGGGTGAACTACAGGGTGGCTGGGGAGGTGAGCTGAGTTCTGTGTGGTCCCTGCGTAGCTCCACTTTCCATGAACCCGCCATGGATTATTACTTTCAGACAGGAGCTGCTTCAGAGAGGGATGGAAAGGTAGTACTGTCCCAAGACATTTTGGTGCCAGAGATACAAATCCATACAGTATCACCTGCCTTGCCTACATACACACATGCACACACAAGCTAGTGAACATGAATCATGCTTTGCTGAGATTGCTGCCTACAGAAGCCATGCTAAAATGAATGGGGAACATTAATGGAGCTTGTTAATATGGGTCATATACACATCCCCAATGTTTTCTGCCCCATAGCTCAGATCAGTATGTCTGACTTAAAGGAACCTACTTGCTTTTTAAAAAAATCATTTATAGGCATTTCTATATTCTCTTCCAAATTCCTCAGACAGTTTTTACAATCAAAAAACTATAAACCCCAAACTCCTCCCATCCTAATCTTGACCCTTTGCCTGCCTAGACATTGCAGCATACATTTGGCCTCATATTTATTTCCTTGTTTATTTGTTGATTATTACATTTAAATCCAATTTTCCCTCCAAGGAGTTCACGGTGTCATATGCAGTTATCCTCTCCGGTTTTACTCTCACAGCAATCCTGTGAGGTAGACTGAGAGACTTTGACTGACTCAGTTTAGGGAAGTTTTTAATGTTTGATATTTTATCGTGTTTTCAATATTTTGTTGGGAGCTGCCCAGAGCGGCTGCGGAAACCCAGCCAAATGGGTGGGGTATAAATAAATTATTATTATTGTCATCAACATTATCATCATCATTATCATTATCCAGTGAGCCTTATGGCTGAGTTAGCCCAGCACTCTAACCACTACACTGCATTATTGGCCTACTACCTGCCATTTCCCCTATCTTGGCCTGTACCACTTGCCTCTGGTTCACAGCTGGCTGATGACTTGCTTCCTTCTGACCTTTGGTGCCCCCGATTCTGTGATCATGGCTGTGCTGGCTCCCTTATACAGTGGTGCCTCACAAGACGAAAAGAATCCGTTCTGTGATTCTCTTCATCTAGCGGTTTTTTCATCTTGCGAAGCAAGCCCATTGACGGATTAGCGGATTAGCGCTTTTAGCGGCTTATCTGCTGATCGGATCAGCTGATAAGCGGCTTAGCGGCTTAGAAAAAGGGGGGGAAGGGAAAAAACCAGCAGGAACTCGCAAGACATTGTCGTCTTGCGAAGCAAGCCCATAGGAAATTCGTTTTGCGAAGCACCTCCAAAACGGAAAACTTTCGTCTAGCGAGTTTTCCGTCTTGCGAGGCATTCGTCTTGCGGGGCACCACTGTACTTCAAAACATCTTGAGGGTGCCAGGTTGGCAAGACTGGACTGCATGCATGTGGACTGGTGAGATCCAGTTTGAAACCTCTGCTCAGCAGTGAAGGGAGTCTGATTCTCCTGGGGCAGTTACTCTTTCTCAACCCATCCCTGGAATAAGGCAAACCAGGGTGAGTGGGGATTTGAACCCTGGACTCCTAGGTCCTAGTCCTTGGATGAAAAATGAAGTCACAATAGAAAAAATAAACTGGGCTGGAGGGGGGAGATGTCTAACAGAAAATCATTGCACTAGAAGTGATGTAAGGAGATCCAAACATTATTTCTCTATCTGTGAAGAGTCATTCACACATGCAGGTTGTTGCTTGATGTTACAATCATGAGGTACTGAACCTGCATGTATGAACCAGCCCACAGATCTGCTGCAATTGAAGCAGAAGCAATAATTTTCCACTGTAATTTTGTGCTTCAAAAGATTCATCAACCAGAAGCCATATATGGAAGAAGGAAGGACTTTATCTGTCTGCAGCATTAATGATTCTCTTGCTGCCAGCAGTGCTACTCAGATCTGCACAAATTAGCTCCCCTCCCTTTCTTTTTCTTAGCTTCCATTCTTTCAGTTATCTCTAATTTGGTAAATGTGGTTTGCTAGACTGGAATGCTCTTTCCTGTGATTTATTTCCAAAAGAGAAAGAGGCACTGGAGCTTATCTAGAAACCACACCTTCAGACAAGAAACACCCTTGGGCCTCTGCACCCCAGATTTAAGGGGATTGTGGTTACAACTATGAGGAGGGAAGTGTGCCTCTCTCTGTGTTAGATACACTTAGGGTTTAAATACAGGATGCCAAACACATCTTAACCCAGTGGTTCTCAAAGGGTCTGGTGCACCACACTAGTATGGCAGGAAAGGATGGTAAGTGTGGCGGGAAGATTCATTCAAAGAAACATTTAAACATTTCAGTAGAGTATAAAAAAATTATTTGCAGAATATTGATATGCATCTTTTCAAAACAAGACTAAGAGTATCAAATGATACCAAAGAGAATCTGAGTTGTTGCTGAGAATTGCTGTTCGAACAGAGTGCTGGAGAAGACTCGTTTATAATTATATTTGGGGAATGGTTCATGTTCTTATGTAGCATTGTTTTATACTTTCTTGATGTCCTATGATTATATTATAAACTAGTTGTGTTTTGTGTTATAAATCAAGCATTGCTAGGAGTTTTTTAAAAAAATGTATTTCTTATCAATTAAGTGTGGCGAGAGCAAATTTTTATTCTGAAAGTGTGGCCCAGAGAAAAAATGCTTGAGAACCACTGACCTAACCCAGTTAGGATCCCACCACTACCACCTACTGTGGTGGTTATTAATTAATCTTTTAGAAACCACAGATGCAGCCCATTGAATTTGGTTTTTTTTAAAATCAGCCTGCCAGTCAGGTAGGATGACCCAGCATAAAGCAAATTCCAACACAGGAGATGCTATGTAAGTTTATACTTTTATCACAGTAAAATTTGTTAAGTCTATAAGGTGCAACACAACTTAAAATTTAGTACCATCATATAATTCTGGAAGCACTTTGTTCACATAACATATTAGACATTATGTTCTGTTTTGTTGTTGTTCAGTGACTGCCTGATCAGTTGTCCTTTTTTAGCTCTCATACAATCTCATTCAACAGGCAACCAATCAATCTTGAAAGCACTTCAGAATAATTCAGATCAGCCTTTCCCAACCTTGAAGCCCTCCAGATGTTTAGGACTCCAGCTCCCATAATCCCTGACCATTGGCCATGATGGCTGGGGGTGATGAGAGTCGTAGTCCAACATCTGAAGGGCATCAGGATAGGGAAGATGGGCTTAGATGCTACTCACTACTTCTGCCTGCATCCTACACTTTCTACATGTGTGCATTAGTGCACATAAAAGTTCTTATAGTAAGGGAAATTGCTTTCAAAAATGTGTATATTAGATAAAATTCCATACAGAAATGAGTATATTAGGATAAATGTACTGACAATTTTTCAAGTTTTTTAGAAGAACCGTGAACGAATATGAAAATGTGGTGAACTCAGTTTAAGATAGGAAAGATGAGAAATAAAGATAAGCTGAATCTGACAGATTTGTCCATCCCTATTTGTGGGTGTCCTTTCTTTCATTATTTCTGCAAGTCATCTCACTACTAGTCTGTACTGTACAGCCTTCCCAAATGCCCATGCTTCAATCAAAGCCCGGGGAAAGGCATCATGGGGTAATGCCTCCATGGGCCTTTTTTCAGATTAAAAACTGCAGGCAGCCAGGGAGGCTGCAGAGTGCTAGATAAATGTTTACTGGAAGTGGGAGTGGGGGAAGAACACAGTCCTTGGTCATCTCACAACATAAGGTCAAAATTCTAAAGAAATCTTTAAAATTTATTTTAAAAGCTAACAGAAATGACAAATGTATAGATATATGTAACAAAAATTGTTCAGATTCTTACAAGCAAGCAACTCTTCTAAAGTGCCCCAAGAATAAGACCGAAATGTGGAAGCCTCTTTTGCAGAGGAAAAACATTTGAAATTTTGCCACAGCACTAATTAGCAAAGCCCCAGGAGTTAAAGTCCCACTGGCTGAAAATGGCACATGGAAAAGACTAGAGAAACTGAATAATTACTCACATAGGGAAGATCATTGTGCAAAGCAGATGAGCTACAGCCCTTTCCCTCATTCACAGAATCTCTGGGTAAGACTGGCAAAGACCCCTGACTGAAATGCTGAAGAGCCACTGCCAGTCAATACTGAACTAGATGGACCAATGGTCAACAAAAGAACATAAGAGGCTGATGGATCCTACCAAAGATCTAACCTGTTTAGCATTCTGTTTTCACAGTGGCCAGCCAGATGCCTAAGGGAAGCCTGCAAGGTGGACCTGAATGCAACAGTAGCACTCTCCCCACTTGATTTCCAGCAATTGGTATTCAGTGGCATACTGCCTCCAACAGTGGAGACAGATCATAGTCATTGTGGCTAGTAGCCATTGATAGCCTTATCCACCATGACTCTGTATAAGGCAGCTTTTAAATTTTCTAATGTGGTGGCAACTGGATGCCAAAATATGTACCACAAACCAGTCATGAAGTTCTTTGCCTGAGTTACCAGCTTCTTAACTAACATGAATACGCTCCAAATTATACAATTGGAGTGAGCAGCTGGAGAGTGGGAGAAAGGCCTTGGTCCTGGGGATGGTGGCAAGGGAAGGTCTTTGGCGCATCAAAAGGCAGAGGCCAGACTGAAGAATAGGACATCCTGGCTTTTGAGGTATGAACAGAAAGACAAGCTCTCCTCCATTCATCTCTGTTAATGTGGTCACCAAGGATTGTGTTCAGATCATATCTTCGAGACGCTGCATTCACTCGGGTCTGGTTAATGAGAAGAACTGAATGTGCATTTGTGGCTTTTCCTCCCCACCCCCCTCTTCCTTGAATGGATCTGTCCCTTCCTTGTAAATAGGAGATTTGACCAAAAAACATAAGATGGCCTCACTACAGGGGTAGTTATACGGGCATTACACATGAGGAAAGTTCCACAAGACAAAAAGTGACATGGGAGGGGGGAGATTCCTTTGTCTGGTGAGACCTAATCTGTTTTTTTGTTCAAGAGACCAAGATAATTGGAATTTAGAAACCCCACCTTAATGCTTTTCCAATGGTCACGGACTTAATTCTGGAAAGAATAACTCCCTGCAGTTATGGCTATAAAGCTATGCAACAATTCTGATGAACCTTTTCAGTTACTGGTGCCGGGAGGGACCACCCAGGCTCCATTTGAACAAAGCGGGTCTCCCACAAGCTGAGAGGGTTTGGGAATCACATGACCAGAACCACATGCAAGGCTGCCGGCCACATGGGGGTCAATAGCAATTGGATCATGATGGGACATATTAATAGGCCTTCTGCTCCCTCACCTACCCATCCACCCCATTCATCACTGTAGGTCAAAGGCAATTAGATGGAGACAGAGTATGCCCAGGAATGCTACGGCCTTCAGCCTGGTTACAAACCCACATTCATATTGTCCTCTTCCCCTTAATAATGTTAAAAAGGGATTACATTTTTGTTCTATTTCCCCTCACCACCCCCATTCCCATAATCCATGCATGAGAGTCGAATTTAGAGACAGACAAGGGGCACACACACAACTAGTGAGGCCCCTGACCTTTTCCAATTCTCATATGACATCTTTGCCTTTTGCATAGTTTCAGTTCAGTTTCCAGGGAGGGGGGCAGTCTCATTTCATTGTCTGGTGAAGCCAAGCAGAAAGCCCATTTACAAGCATGCCCCTTCACACTGCACAGGATGGCT
This sequence comes from Podarcis vaucheri, assembly GCF_965113315.1. Taxonomy (NCBI): domain Eukaryota; kingdom Metazoa; phylum Chordata; class Lepidosauria; order Squamata; family Lacertidae; genus Podarcis; species Podarcis vaucheri. The sequence goes on along the minus strand of NC_138750.1, from coordinate 58,695,661 downwards.
CAAAAAGCAGCACTCGGAAGAGGAAATAACTCACATTTTAACATCCCTAAAAAAACAGTGATTGGATATGGAAGCAAGTCCCAAAGACACAATGGGTAGCCTCCACTGGTAGTGGAAGGGAGAGTGGTATTTGAGGCTTCCAGGGGGATTTTGCATGTATTTGTTGCAGTGTACCATTAGGGAGTTATTGAATTAGCACATGAAATACAGCAGTGTTGGAGAACTGCAGACCCAGATATGAATGTGACACACCAAGCCTCTGTCTGGTCCTTGGTACTCTCAAGCCCCACCCTTTCCCCAGCTAACCGCCAGCTACCCACTCAGCTTTACACCCTCCTAAAGTGTTTTTGCCTGGCAGGAAAGTATCAGAAAGAATCCTGATAATGCTTCTTGGTTGCCTGTTTGGATGAGAGATGGGTAGGTAAGTTTGTGTGGAAACTAGCCTAGTGTACAAAGGTTAAATTTACATTCATTGCTCCACCCTCTTTTGCCCCTGCTGCTTTGCCAACTATAGGAACATTCAATATTGGAATCCTCCACTTGCAGCCTAAAATAGTACAGTCCATTCCACTACCACAGAATCTTACTACCCCTGCAAATGAAAACCAGGGTTCAGACAGAGACAGACAGAGAACAAAGATGTTTGCTTGTTTTCACTATTAATTAAAGTTATTACTCACATTACATCTCAAGGTTACTTACAAATAATAGTAAAACACAAAAAACCCAACATATAAAACTAACTGAAAACAAAGCACATTACAAGGTAATCAAACCATAAAAACAACTCCTCCACCCCCTAACATAGGTCTATCCACCAGACAGCTACCAAAGGAAATATATACAGCAGTGTGAGGTGGTTTAAACTGAGAGTGATGAGATCAAGATCACCCAGAGTTTCATTGTGGCTGAGCAGGATTAGGACTTTTAGCTGCAATTAGCTAGGATGGTTATACTGGCATGGAATTGGCCACAACAACTCTGTAGCCCAGCCTTTGCCAAGCTGGTTACCTACAGATGTTCCAAAATGCAACTCCTATCAGCCCCGGCTTGCACAGCCAATAGTGAGGGATGATGGCAGTCATAATCCAAAACAAGTGAAGACTACCAGGTTGGCAAAGGCTTGTCTAGGCTTCTGAGGCTAAAGCAAAGAAAAGAAAAAAGGGCACTAAAAGGCTGATTTGAAAATTGAATTTATGTGAATAATACTGTATTCAGCATCAAATGCTAATGAGCAAAAAACAGACGAGGTAGCATAAAACACCCGTTTCCAAATACATCCATCATGTTGATATACATATTGATATAAAGCCAAAACACACAAAGCAATAATTAATATCTGTTCAATATGCCATCTATAAACATTTTAAAACCATAAGGCTATGCTGATATAAATAATCAATTCTATTAATACAATAAAAATGATATCAAAAATACTCCAAAAGCTACTATAGACATAATCCCTTGAGATAATAAAGCACATAAATAATTGTTGCTTATCAATCTTATGATCATACAAGCCTCACTGAAAAAAATATTTCCTGGTGCCCTGATCTTAATACCAAATCCTACTGTATCTCAGTTACACCAGTGCACAGTTAATTAGTTGCACCTGAAACATACCTTAAAAGTATACTGTTGCCATTCATACCAAGAATGTTACCAAATACTGCATAGCCAAGATGTTACTATGCAAATACCCATGGAGGGAGTTTTTCTTAAACAGGATATTAGCAATGCAAATTATGATGTATTGATCTTATTAAACAACCTTTGAATATAAGGACTCAGGTCAAGATGTGAATTTAGACCTGAAGGAATAATTGTCTTTAAATGATGAATGTAAAAAGCTTCTCTTTGCAGCAATTTACGTTCAGTATCATTAGGGGGATGCTGGAGATGTAACTCCTTCAATAACACAAAATTTAAGATCTGTGTCCTTATGTCCCACACTTAAAAATGTTTTACTAAGGGAGCGTCTTGGTTCCCTTGTCTAATTTTCGATCTATGTTCATTAATCCTAATTTTCACAACTCTAGTCGTTTTCTCTTTATATTTCTTTTTGCAGGGACAACAGATGAGGGATACAACCCCTGCAATTAAACAACTGGGAAAAATGTTGAATATCTTATTTTAAAACCTGCTTCTGGACAATTAATTGTTTTTGTTTTAATAGCCAAGTGACAACAATTACATCTATTGCACCTATAATATCCCCTGGTATTAGGTAATTGTTTAGGTGGTGCAAGATCACTATGTACTAACATGTCCCTTAAGGTGGGAGCCCTAAAAATATCCAATGAGCGGTTTAAGATTGCATCCCAGGATATCACCCAAAAGATCCCAGTGTCTGAGGATACTTTCTTGATGTGTTCATCCAACAAAGAAAATTTGAAAGAACTAACTCTATGTTGTGCAGATTTTTCATTAGTATCCAATAAACTGCTCCTTTATACCCATGTGGTTCTTTCTCATGCCTGTTGAATTACTGCCTGAAGGTAACCACAATCTCCAAGATCTCCCTTCAAAATTATGAGCAAAATCCTTATATTCCTCAGAGTTGGATGTGTTATGTTAAACCTTAAAAAGATACCATAAGGCAAATTGGTTTTTAAATGTCTGGGATGACAGGACATAAAATGTAATAAAGCATTTCTGTCTGTTGTTGTTTTAAATGGACTTGGATACAGTTATTTTCATTAAAGTAAACCTCAGTGTCTAAAACTGCAATAGAACGTTCATCAGTATTAAGGGAAAACTTAAGATGATCCTTTAAGGAATTTAAGGAATTTAACCAAGTGTCTAAGTAAGTGGCACTTTCCCTATTCCGCATAAAGAAAAGAAAATCATCAATATAACATCTGTAAAATAAAATATCAGATGCTTAAGGGTTGTTCGGACTCTGAATAGTGTCAATTTCAAAGTTAGCCATGTACAAAAACCAGCTATACTGGGGTGAGAGCACTCCCCATTGCCCCTTCTTTTGTTTGTAAATAGAATCTCTGTTCAAATTTTGGGGGAAAATATTTTCAATACATAAATCAAAAATATCCAAAAGAAAATGGGGGGGGGGGGTTTCAAGTGAGATCTTTCATCTAATGTAATGGCTACAACAGCACAAGCTTCATTGTGTGAAATGCCGTGTTTAGCGGAGGAGACATTCATTGTTATTAGACAGGAGCCTAAAAGGTACTGAAATACCTTCCACTTCTTTAATGAAATGCATGGTATTCTTAAGAAAAGTAGTAGACTTCATAACAAAAGGTTTAATAAAGGATTCAAGGTATCTGGATAGGGGATCTAATGAAGAATTGGTCCCAGACACAATTGGTCTTCCCAGGGGAGGAGAGCCAGGTTTGTGGATTTTTATTAGTATTGTATAATATAATTTGTTATGACTATAGAAAATGGAAATATTTTTTTTAAAAAAAAGGTTTGTGGATTTTTCTGAGGCAGCAACAGATTTATTGTCTGCTTTTTATTTTTTAAAAAGGCCTGTTTGCTTCCACTGATGTTCTACTAGTGTATTTAGACAGAAATCCAATATTGCAATATAACATAGAATATTCAGTGTTCTCTAATCCAAAGGAAACTATGTCATTATTTTGGAAGTCAGCCTCATACTAGAAAATTCAGATTGTGCAGTGAAAGTTGATTTGGAGCTAGTGCACTTCAAACCAGCTTCCCCCAGAAGAAACAACTTTTTGCAATAAGGAAAGTGATGAGAAAATGCACTGGAAAGTATGGGATAACAATTTCTTGATGCAATCAGTGTCTTATAACTTCCACAGAAACAAATTGGAATGAATGCTCAGTACATAGCTAACATTATCTAAACTCCATGCAAACTTTGTGAAAACAAATGAGACTGAATGATCAATAAACAAGTCACATGGAAGCAACCTAAGTCAGTAGTGCTGCTTTTTAATTTTTTGGTAAGGAAAGAGAGAGTTGTGGGGACTTCATACTGGCAGCTAGAGTGAGCCCTTGGAATGCTGGTAAGGATTTTGCTGGGGCTAGATTCCCTTTGCATTGTACTACTAGCCGCTTCAACATAGTCCAGATTTCCACTCAAACTTACTGCTGCCCTCTGCTGTGCAGTTGTCCAAAAGTAAAGATGTTTCAAGAGGGGGAAATTGACAGCAACCAGTTAAACCAGTGAAGTCATTTCAACATAAAATACAAGGTTTTGTTATGTTGGGGGCATTTACTGATATTTACTGCAGAAAGAAATGCAGTAAATGCCAGTAAATGTGCCTGCATCAAGCATTTCCATTCAAAAGAGTTAATACCTCATCAGACTGAAGACAGTTTGGTGCTCTTCATTGAAAGGAGCAGGTCCACAGATTAGAGGTGTAAGGGTTCAAGGGTCAATAGAGGCTCTGATGACCTCAGTGGCTAGGAATACATTTTTCTAGCTATAGCTGATGTGACAGTTGTGGCCTGTTTTGAACAGAAATTATTTGGTCATTGTATACCATACTCTAGTATGTTTCAGATTGCATTATTGCAATGCACTCTGTGTGGGGCTGCCCTTAAAGATGACTTGGGAACTTCAATGGGTCCAAAATGTGACATCCAAATGATTGGGGTTCCATTAGGTCTCACATAACCCATTTTAAAATAGTTGCATTGCCAGTTAGTTTCCAGGCCTAATTCAAGGTCCTCACGTTAGTGTTAAAAGCCCTTAAATGACTCAGACCCAATTCCCTACAGACTCTATTGGGTGTTAAGATCAGCAAATGGACCCTTTTGGTAGTTCTGTGCCCTCTGAAGTTCAGTGAGGGGGCAATGGCTCTGTCGCAGCCCCTAAATTGTGGAGTTCTTTTCCCACAGAGGTGCAACTGGCAAGTTCATTACAGTACATAGTTTCTATCATATGCTGAATATGTGCTTCTTTACCCTGACCTTTAACATACAGTTGACATGTGTATTTTTAGGAGCCACCATATTTTGGTGTTGTAAGTTGTTTTAAATTGTTTTTAGTGACTTTTAGATTGCTGTAGCCCACTCCGGGACCTTAGGGCAAAGGGCAGGTAATAAACTGAAATGAAATAAAAGTATTACAACAGAGAAGACCTCCACTTCCATTTTCTCTTATGAGACTCTTGCCCCAAAACAGACACGAAGGCATCCCTTAACTGCATCCAGCAAATAGGCTGCTGCTGCTGTCTACACTCACCACAGGACTGGTGGCGGGGGGGGGGGGATTTCAAATTTTCTGGCAGGTATGCAAAGATGTTTTGGGTCTACAACTCCCATCATCCCTAGCTAACAGGACCAGTGGTCAGGGATGACTCTTAACAGTCAGTCCCACCTCTACCCAAGGGCGACGGACAACCCAACAAAAAACTCAGAAGCAGATGATCCATTTGTGGGACACTATATGGTCTGCTTTCAAGCCTCTCGATGATGAGTAATTTGAAGTGAATCACCTTACTAACAGCAACTTGTCACATCAATGGCAAATCATTTTATCTTCATTCCAGAACCATGCCACGGGGTGAAGAAAAATTCCATCTCTCAGTCAGCCTCCCACACAGAACTCTGAATACCCTGGCAGCAATAAAATCCCCCCATGAAAATGACTCAGCTGCTAGCGTCACAGCCACCCACAAGCAACCTAAAAACTAATATAAAATTAGTAGTATTATATAGTGGCAAATGCTCAGATTTGCAGGGAAATCACAACAGGTCAGGATGCCCTGATGAAAGAATATATGTCATCCGGAATATGTCAGTGGGGCCCGCTCAAGACATTTTGCTATCTGAAGCAAAGGACAAGATGGCGTGACCTCCCCATTCCTTTAGTGAAAATTCCAACATAGGGGCCTATCTATACTATAAATGTAAAGCAGCATCATACCACTTTAAACAGCCATGGCTTCCACCAAAGAATCCTGGAAACCATAGCTTGCTAAGGATGCTGAGAGTTATAAGAAGACCCCTATTCCCCTCACAAAGCTACAGTTCCCAAAATTTACTGGGAAAAAGGGACTGATTGTTAAACTACTCTAGAAACTGAAACACTGTGAGTGGGATAGGTTAAGAACTTGTCCAGTAGCACCTTATAGACCAACTAAGTTTGTTCTGGTATAAGCTTCCGTGCGCATGCACATGGAAGCTTATACCAAAACAAACTTAGTTGGTCTATAAGGTGCTACTGGACAATTTTTTTTTATCCCCCCCCCCGACTGCGTCAGATCAACATGGCTACCTACCGAGGTTAAGAACTGTCAGCACATGTACCTAACTATACTTCCCAGGATTTGTTAGGGGGGGTCATGACTCTTTGAAGTGGCATGATACTGCTTGAAACATATAGTTCTGATGTGGCCATGGTAGCACACACATACATCCCTCCACTCTTCCGCAGTTTTCCTGCTGGTTAATCACATGGAACCCTTCCTAAAAAGAGGACCGGCTCATCCCCACCCACTCTGGTCTCTAGTAACTTCAAGGCAAGCAAAGAAAAATCTACAGGTGCAACATCCTGGCATGGAGAAAGCTTCTCCAGTTGAGTTTCTGCCCAGGACTGCCAGATCTCTTGAGGCTCAGATTCTGAGATCCATAGGGTGGAAGCTTGGAGCTGAGTGATGCAGCTTTGTAGGGGTAGTGCTTTGTAGAATATGACAAGGGATATCATCTGATGGGTCAGGCAACACCAGGCTGTTCCTAGTGGCTATATGGGCAAGGGTGGAAACTAAGATGCAGCCAGCAGGCTGGATCCCAAGTTCCTATGCCCTCTGCAGGCCACTTTGGCAGGTGGGTGGGACAGGTAGGATATCAGGTATGGGGCAGGTGGCATGATGAGGAGAAACTGTTGCAGGCCTAACTAGAACCCCCGATGGGCCTAATTTGGCCTACAGTCCAGAGGCCCCCCATGCCAGCTTTAGGGGTTGGGCCTGATGATATGGGGTGGAGCTAATGACCAATCCCACTTTGGTTCTGGGCCCTTCATTTCAGCAAGAACATGCACCAACCGGAAAGGAAGCAATATGTCTGCCCTGAAACTTTTGCAGGTGTGAACAGTACTGAAAGTGGAATTGCATATAACTGCCTCAAACTATAATGAGCACAAATCATCATGAATTATGACAAATCATCCAATAAACAGGATGTCTGGAGGGGCCCCAGGAAGCCCACAAACACTGCTTTATATCACTTCATGGCAAGACTCAGCTTTGGAGACTCGGTTTCATGCACAATATGCTTGTGCAGTGGTGTGATCCTAAGGAGCACCACTTTGCCTCTAGCTATATATAACTCTCTCTCAATGTGCACTCTTGGTGAGCATGAGCTAATTAGCTGCTTCCTAATTACTGATTTCACACCATTTCATACCTCCAGAGACACTGCCTCAGAGGCCTCTAGTCAAATTTCAGTTTTGTTTCAAGAACTACCTCTAGAACATTATTTGCCAGTTTCTCCCACTCTCAAACCTGTGATGAAATATTTTAAAACTAAATCTTTATAAAGTACTTTCTGCATTTCAATTTTTATTGGCATAGAATTTAGCTTTGCATAAATACTGAATTATTATAGCACAGAGTCCAGTTTGGATGATTTAACCTATTTTGTATAGTTATTAGAGGGAATAGGAACTAATGCAGGACACTAAACCCCCATCCCACATTCACCCACTGGGAATCTTACTCAACAATTTATTTGGCATCCTAGATCTTATGCACACTTCCAAGCATATCCTCAATGTCTAAAAATCTGCTAGAAAGAAAGAAAGAAAGAAACCCACTGTTAGTGTGGTCACACTACTACAGAAGTACACATACCAAACTGTATATACAAGATTCTCTGTCAAGACTCAATTAAAGCCAGTTCTGTGTTTCAGCACAGGCCTGACTGGCTGGTATTAGTGACATCGCAAACCTGTTGTCCTGCTATCATCTCTGGAACAATTCTGCACCTCTTTCAAAAGTGAATTATACTTTTTAAAATAATAATAAATTGATGAATGTATTCATATAAACATATGAATTGGGTTTATTAAACAGTCAAAGCAGCAGAGTATTTCTACGCTCCCCTTTGCACTTTTCTGTTATTTTGGGTTGCTTTCCCCTCCATATCTATAACATTGCTGGAACTGCAACTAAAGATTTGTGTCAAGGAGAAAGCATAAACTGTGACTCTCCCTCCTCACCACAAACTGACAAATGCATCTGTACACACACACACACACCATTATCTACAGACATTGAACGCCCATCGCAATGGATTTCAGCAAAGTAACAGAGCATATTAAATAGGGTGATTCACATCATTGCCTTAGCCCCCACATCATGGACGCAAGCTTAAGATCGTAATTGAAATGCATTCCAGTAGGATAAATCAAACGGCAACAGCCGATCTGTTTCCCTGGAGATAAGGACATCGCATATATCAGCTGTCAATGCAAATGAATAATTGAAATAGATGAGAGGTGAAGCCACACAAGGGCCAAGCTAAAATAGGAATGTAAGACAGTGTTACTCTGAAATAAGTAGGGCTTGCTGGAAATTCTTAAGCAACATTTGTGTTTTGGTTAATTAAGAAGGAGGCTTTTAAAAAAAAAAAACAGAACAACTTCAACATAGAAAATACTAGTTCAGACCAATTCCCCTCCTCCCTATGCTTCAAAAAGGATTTTAAAATCATGTATAGCAATGCTAAGGCTGATCTATCAACATTTTAAGCTTATTTAGACAACTTTAACCACATATTTGAGAAAAGGCCACCTTGTTGAATAGCCTTGTAGTTCTTTCAACATGGGGCATCAGGGGAAAGGCCATAGCTCACTGGTTGAGCATCTGCTTTCATTGCAGAAGGTCTCATGGTCAATCCCTCATAGCTCCAGGTAGGGATGATAGTGTACCCTGTCTGAAACCCTGAAGAATTGCTGCCAGTCAGTGTAGACAATACTGAGCTAGATGGACCAATGGTATGACTCAGTATAAGACAGATTACTGTGTTGCCGGAAGTCAACCTCAAATAGTCACAGTAAAACAGAACAATCTAGATGGGGATCAGGAACCAGCAGGGCTGGAAGCAGGATACCCTCATGCCCTGCTTATGGGCTTCCAGAGGCATCTAGTTAAGGATGTTGGACTAGATGGGCCTTTGCCCTGATACCGCAAGTTCTTCTTAGAATCATAGAGTTGGAATAGACCACAAGGGCCATCGAGTCCAACGCCCTGCCAAGCAGGAAACACCATCAGAGCACTCCTGACATATGGTTGTCAAGCCTCTTCTTAAAGACCTCCAAAGGAGGAGACTCCACCACACTCCTTGGCAGCAAATTCCACTGTCGAACAGCTCTCACTGCCAGGAAGTTCTTCCTAATGTTTAGGTGGAATCTTCTTTCTTGTAGTTTGGATCCATTGCTCCTTGTCCGCTTCTCTGGAGCAGCAGAAAACAACCTTTCTCCCTCCTCTATATGACATCCTTTTATATATTTGAACATGGCTATCATATCACCCCTTAACCTCCTCTTCTCCAGGCTAAACATGCCCAGCTCCCTTAGCCGTTCCTCATAAGGCATCGTTTCCAGGCCTTTGACCATTTTGGTTGCCCTCCTCTGGACACGTTCCAGTTTGTCAGTGTCCTTCTTGAACTGTGGTGCCCAGAACTGGACACAGTACTCCAGGTGAGGTCTGACCAGAGCAGAATACAGTGGCACTATTACTTCCCTTGATCTAGATGCTATACTCCTATTGATGCAGCCCAGAATTGCATTGGCTTTTTTAGCTGCCGCGTCACACTGTTGGCTCATGTCAAGTTTGTGGTCAACCAAGACTCCTAGATCCTTTTCACATGTACTGCTCTCAAGCCAGGTGTCACCCATCTTGTATTTGTGCCTCTCATTTTTTTTGCCCAAGTGCAATACTTTACATTTCTCCCTGTTAAAGCTCATCTTGTTTGTTTTGGCCCAGTTCTCTAATCTGTCAAGGTCGTTTTGAAGTGTGATCCTGTCCTCTGGGGTGTTAGCCACCCCTCCCAGTTTGGTGTCATCTGCAAATTTGATCAGGATGCCCTTGAGTCCATCATCCAAGTCGTTGATAAAGATGTTGAATAAGACCGGGCCCAAGACAGAGCCCTGTGGCACCCCACTAGTCACTCTTCTCCAGGATGAAGAGGAACCATTGATGAGCACCCTTTGGGTTCGGTCAGTCAGCCAGTTACAAATCCACTGAGTGGTAGCATAGTCAAGACCGCATTTTACCAGCTTCTTTACAAGAATATCATGGGGCACCATGTCGAATGCCTTGCTGAAATCAAGGTAGGCTACATCCACTGCGTTCCCTTCATCTACCAGGCTTGTAATTCTGTCAAAAAACGAGATCAGGTTAGTCTGACATGACTTATTTTTCAGAAATCCATGCTGACTATTGGTGATCACAGCATTCCTTTCTAGGTGCTCACAGACTGTTTGCTTAATGATCTGCTCCAGAATCTTCCCTGATATTGATGTCAGACTGACTGTGTGATAATTATTTGGGTCCTCTCTTTTCCCCTTTTTGAAAATAGGGACAACATTTGCCCTCCTCCAGTCTGCCGGGACTTCGCCTGTTCTCCAGGAATTCTCAAAGATGACTGCCAGTGGTTCTGAGATCACATCTGCCAGTTCTTTTAATACTCTTGGATGCAGTTCATCTGGCCCTGGAGACTTGAATACATCTAAACTAGCCAAGTATTCTTGTACTATCTCCTTAGTTATTCTGGGCTGTGTTTCCTCTGCTGAATCATTTGCTCCAAATTCTTCAGGTCGGGCATTGTTTTCTTTATCGGAGAAGACTGAGGCAAAGAAGGCATTGAGGAGTTCAGCCCTTTCTGTGTCCCCTGTTTGCATTTCACCATCTTCTCCTCTGAGTGACCCCACTGTTTCTTTGTTCTTCCTTTTGCTACGGACATACCCATAAAAGCCTTTTTTGTTGCTTTTAACCTCTCTAGCAAGCCTGAGTTCATTCTGTGCTTTAGCTTTTCTGACTTTCTTTCTACATGTGCTGGCTATTTGTTTGATTTCCCCCCTTTTCCATTTTTGTACACATCCTTTTTTAATCTTAACTCAGTTAAAAGTTCTTTAGATAGCCACCCTGGCTTCTTTAGGCACCTTTAAGAACCTTCTTAGGTTCTTAAGTCTAAGGATATGAACAATATTTGCTCACAACCATCCCTTCCTACTCTTGCTTCTCCTGAAGTGTCTCCCTATTGTCAAACTTTGAATCTAAAGCCCCTTCAGGCAGAGTCCAGCTTTTCTTATGGCTTAAAGCATGTGTAGTGCTAAATATTCAAAACAAAATGTACTTCATAGGCGCCGACTCCATGGGGCTTGAGGGGGCCCGAGCCCCCTCAAAAATTCGTTTGGGGGGGCTCCGCCCCCCCAATAATCTCCGGCGCCCCTCCAGCAGAGCGCCATCGCCGCCCCTCCCCCAGCCCAAAATGCACAGGGTCGGGCTGCCTGCATGCCTCCTCCCCTCCCTCCCGAGCAAAAGCTCCACCCAATTTCCTTTGGAGCTGATTACTGTAATAGGCGCAGCACGCTCTCCCCTATTCGCTCACGAGGAGGCGGCGCCACTTTATTTGCATATTCATGAGCTTATTTATTATTCATGAGCTTTCCCGCCCCGCCCCCCAATATTTTTTATAAGTCCGCGTCCCTGATGTACTTGCATGACATCAGAGACCTTTCTCTGAATTCCTTGCCATCAGAGGCATGGCAGAAACTATTGGGGAAAGAGCCTTCTCAATGGCAGTGCCCCAGTTGCTCTCCCAAAAGAGGGTTGCCGGGTGCCAACTCTTATTTTGGCACCAAGCAAAACCCTTTTAATCTGGACTGAGTTTGTTGTTTTTACGGTTTTCATGCTGTTCCCATTTATTGCATTTTACTTTTCTTAGTATTTTATCCACATATTAAATCTGTATGTGTTTTATTTTTATTGTATTTTGAAATTTTACCAGTTGCCCTGCGAATTTTATTGAAGGAGGCAGGTGATGATGATGATGACGACTGTGCAATAAAGACATGGGAGCTTATCATTTGCCATTGCCATTTTTTACAAACATGATTGGTTTTTTCCTTTCTTTCCTCGCTCATGCAGGTGTCCTATTAGGGAATGTGCCCTGACATTGATGTTTATAAGCAGACAAGCTTCCATTTTTCTTCTTGCACTTGAAACAATCACCATCCTTCTTATGAGAGGTCAAAGTTCACTTCTTGTATGATGTAGATTGGCAGCTTTGGTTTGGGTTTCTGTCTTCTCTTCTTATGCTTACTGTCAAGCTATGTGCTCCTCAAATTAGTATAAGCTGCACAACCTAATGAGGTTCTGTTGATGGAACTTTATTCCTCTCTAGGAAAAAGAATTGAGAAAATAAGCTTGATTCATCTGGCATTACACATTAATTTATTTGCCAGTGGTCATGCTTGAGATCAACAACACATGTTACTAGTTTACTCATTTTCTCTTTGATTATTATTAAACCAAGAGGAGCAGGAATTGGTTTGACGATTCAAGAGGCTCCATACTTAGCATATATCTGATTATTTTGCTTACTTTATGTGTTTTCTGCTAGTCCTAAAAAAGGAGCCTACATAATGAAATCTTTCCCATCAAGGTCCACATTTCTGCCTCCATTGCATTCTCAGGTAGCCACCTAGCAGAGCTCTTTAAAGTGGTGAAAAGGTTTATCCTACTTGTTCCAGTCAATGGGACATTCAAACCATCAAATGCCTACTGTGGTTAAGTTTGCTAGGCACTTTGAAGACAAAATTGTTCGCCTTCATACTGATCTTTCCCCTGCTAATATAGTCTCTGAAGAAATATCCAACGTACTGTCTTATCCAGTTCTGAGGGATTAGTTCCAGCTATTGAGGCTTAAGGATGTGGGAAGGGTGCTTCTGGCCACCTGCTCCACCACTTGCCATCTTGACCCTTGCCCATGCTGGATTGTTTGTGCAAATCAGAGAGGTTGACTGAGTGGGTCCAGTTGGCAGCTAACAAATCCAAGTGGGATTTTCCTAACTGCCTTGAAGGAGGTGGTGGTAGGCCAGCTACTGAAATAGCCCTTCTTGGATCCTGAGGTATTTGACAACTGCCATCAAGTCTCTAATACCTGTTTCGAGGGTAAGGTTCTCAATAAGGTGGTAGCAGTTCAGCTGCAGGCACTATGGGAGGAAATAGATTATCTGGACCAATTCTAATCTTGGTTCAGGCCTGGGTTTGGCATGGAATCAACCCTGATCGCCCTTGCAGATGACTCAAAAGAAGTTAAGGGGAGTGTAACCCTGTTGTTGCTGTTGGATCTCTCAGTTGATTTTGATAACATTGACCATGGAATTCTCCTGGGTTGTCTCTGTGGGTCTTTCCTATATAACTGGTACCAAAGAATAGCATTGGTGGACTACAAGTCTACATCTTTGCATTTTAGCTGTGGGTGCCACAAGGCACAAGTCTGTCAATGCTGTTTAGCATCTATATGAATCTGTGGGGAGCATCATCAGGAGATTTGGAGCACTGTGTGATCAGGATGCTGATGACAATCAGTTCTACTTTCCCATTAAATCTGAGTCAGGAGAGGTCACACATAAGCCTAACTAGTGCCTAGATGTAGTGGTAGAGTGGATGAGGATCGATTGAAACGGAAATCTGCTAAAACAGAGATACTGTGGGAAATTCAGGTATATAAAATAATAGCCAAATGGCATCTTAAACCTAGGTTACAGTCGTCACAATGGACTAACTAGGCACCAGATCTTTTTGGGGTTTTTTGCAATTGAAATAATAATACTGCTTTATATTTTAAAGAACAAATCTCAAAGGAGTTTACAACACATTAAAACATCAAATAAAACAAATTCAAGCTTCAAGGAAAATATTTCAAATCCTTCTCTAAGTGACATTTTGCTTTCCCTAGTCACCAACCTGGCATTCAGAGATCTTTACATGGTCACAATTGGACCCATGCCAGTAGCAAAACATGTCTGGCTTCTGGCTAATTTTGAACACTGTGGAAGTGGTCCCCAGGTCTGGGAATTGGGGGGTTTGCCTGTTCTAAATGGGACTGCACTGCCTCTGAAAGAACAGGCACATAGTTTAGGAGTGGTCTTTGAACCAACTTTGCCCATGGGGGCCCAGGAGGGCCTACCATCAGCTTTGGCTGGTGCGTCAAATGCACACTGTGCTTGACAGGAATATCCTGACCAATGTGACATATGTGTTGTTAACTTCATGTCTGGACTGTTGTAATGTGCTCTATGTAGGGCTTCCCTTGCATTTGATCCGGAGGCTGCATGCAGCTGTTGCAGAATGCCACAGCCTAGGTGGTGAGTGGTGCACCTTGTTGGGCACATATCACACCAGTGCTGAGAGATCTGCACTGTTTGCCTATAACCCACTGAGCCAGTTTTAAAATTTTGCTACTTAAATAAATTTTAAAAACCCTAAACAACTTTGGACCATGTGACTTGAAAAACTGTCTTCCTCTTCACTTTCAAGTAAGGACATTGTGATCAACTGATGGAACCCAGTTAGTTTTACCACAATCTGCTGATTACTGAGATGCCGTAATGTGGCGATGGGTCTTTTCACTGGTGGCACTAGTGTTGCAGAATATCCTCTCTGCTGAAATACTGGAGGCCCCTGAAGGCACACTTGTTTAGGCAAGCATTCCCAGAACTAAAGCTCTGGGTTGTGTTTTTGTTTTTGCTCTAACTGTTTTAACTGATTCCAGTTACAGATAGGTAGCCGTGTTGGTCTGCCATAGTCAAAATAAAAAAATTCCTTCCAGTAGCACCTTAAAGACCAACTAAGTTAGTTCTTGGTATGAGCTTTTGTGTGCATGCACACGAGTGTATCTGAAGAAGTGTGCATGCACACGAAAGCTCATACCAAGAACTAACTTAGTTGGTCTTTAAGGTGCTACTGGAAGGAATTTTTTTGTTTTAACTGACAAGCTTTTTAATCGTTCCTTTTATTATTAAATATTACATATTTTAATTAAAGAAGTATCAATGCCCCAGTGGAATTGTTATCGTGTATTTTATGTATTATGTATTTTTATTGCATATTGATTTTACAGTTGTAGAGTTTACAATAAAATAGACAAAATATTATTACAAGTGCAAGGCTTGCAGAGAACCATACAGTGCAAAAATCACTGACTGAAGAATCCTCTAAGCACTGACAAAAGACTACCAGATAAGGTCCCATTTTGAAGAACTTTCTCAGATGATAACTGCAAAAATATTCCCCATAAGGAAATAACAAACATACTAATATAATTAATTACTAAGGGCAGCATCCACACATCAGCCAAAAATTCACCACATTTAAAGCATTTTAAAGCTCCGATTGTAGTTTTCAGAACTGTGAGGTCTTCAGTAATGTTTCTCTCTCTAACGAAGTTATTAAACATAAAACAAACAAAACTATAATAGTATTAGGAAGAAATTGAAAGTTTATTGAAAGAAAAAGCTATTCCAAAGCTTGATTCCAAGAGGATAATACCATTGCAAGTGTCGAAAATTAAAGGCAGGTATCATAACGGCTTACTGCTTTTTTTTCTTACTGCCTGGGCACATGGACATCTCCCTAAACACAATGTTGAAAACATTACTTTAATTAACATCCAATATCCAATTCAAAGGATAAAAGCCAGGTTAAAACATAACCAGTGCCTTAAAATGCATCCAATTCACACAATAGCCAACTAGATGCCTTTGGAAAGCTGGGCATGAGTGCAATAGCAATCTACTAGGGTTGTCATACGTCCAAAATTTTCCAGCCATAGCCAGAATATGTCAGTTGGAAAAAGTGTCTGGGCAGAAATCGCTGAAATGTCCCTGGAAATCCAGACATACGGCAACAATATGGCAACCCTAATTCTACTCACTTGCGATTACCAGCAACTGGTATTTAGAGGCCCACTGCTTCCGATAATGGAAGTGGAACATAGCCACCATGGGTGGTAGCTATAGAAGACTCAGCGGCGTAGCGTGAGTTGTCAGCACCCGGGGCAACGCAAGTAATTTGCGCCCCCTAACCCGGGGCAAGGCAAACAACGCCGCTTGCCCGGAGGAGGAGGGGGGCAGAGAGGCGAGGAAAATGCAACGGCCCAGCAGCTGCAGCAGCACCGGCGGAGGCGGGGCTGTGAGGAGGGGCTGCCTGGCACGTCCTCCGCGGCGAGCGCTGAGAGCCTCTGCCTGCCGGGCGCCTTCAGCCCGGACGCGCGCACAGCTCGTCGGTTCCGCGAGACATGCGGCTCCGCTACAGCCTGCGCCCGAGGCTCTTCGGCGACTCCGGAGGCAGCAAGCGCCCCCCCCAGATGTTGCGCCCGGTGCGGCCGGCACCCCTGGCACCCCCCACGCTACGCCACTGAGAAGACTTGTAGGTTTGCTCAAACCTGAGTTTCCCATGGCCACCCAAACTGCAAACTGTGGTTTAAATAACTCATCCAAATCAGGATTGTAATCTAGGATCGAACTATGGGGTGGAATTCAACAATGTGCTCTGGTGAACATCCTAACAGCACAAGCACTGCAGCCTGCAGATAGAAGAAACCTCCTCTCCTCCCACTGTGTAGTGTTTTGGCTCCCCACCAGCCAATTGTTTTGGGGGTGCTAGGGAAAGGAGAGGTGGGAAAGCCCCATTGTGCAAGCAGAAGCTCTCACGCAGGGCTTCAGCTGATTCAACTCATTAGAACAACCCTATCCATGAAGTTTGGCATGCTGTTCCACTGCATTTCAGGCCCCTGTCCCCAGTACTCAGAACCGCTGTGGTAGACAACCTAACTTTGGGATCAGGGCCATCTGCCCTGTTCCTGGCAGTATCTGTATTTGTGCCAAAGGTAGGCCAACATACGTTAAGTACAATGGACATTTAAAAACAACTGGAATATGTTTTGGTCCCTTACCACAGCAATTTTAATTGCAAAGGCAGGAAATACAGCAGCTGATGGTCCCAGAAAGCAGCTCTGTCTTAAAAACTGGAGAGGAATAGCCAGACCTACAAATGTTTAAGTAGATCTAATTTTGTGGAAATTTCTTTGCACATACTGTATTTTTCCATGTACAAGACAACCCCTATTTTTTTGAATCCAAAATTAAGAAAATGAAATCTTAAAATAGAAGTGAAAATCTGGGTGATTGGTGGCGACAAGTTGTTGATCGCCCTCAAAGTTTCCAGCATGAGGTGCATGCAGTGCACCATGGTGCAGAAGCAAAGGCAGTGAATGGGGCACCACAGCTGCTGCTGCAGGGAAGCGAGAGGAAGCAGGCTCCCAAGCAGGATCCAAGGAAGAGCCAGGG
This sequence comes from Podarcis vaucheri, assembly GCF_965113315.1. Lineage (NCBI taxonomy): Eukaryota > Metazoa > Chordata > Lepidosauria > Squamata > Lacertidae > Podarcis > Podarcis vaucheri. The sequence continues at coordinate 58,678,362 of NC_138750.1, read as the reverse complement.
GAAGGCAGCGGCCACTCTGCATCGGACCATGCCGTAAAGCAAACTCTGCTGAGGAAGGTGGTAAGCGGGCTGGAGGCAGGGTGAGAGTAAATCTGAGTAAATACAGGTATATGGGGTGTATTGTTTCAGGTCCACAGACTGCTGCTTGGAAACAGAGTTATGCTTGGTAAGAGAGACTTTGGCCATTTGTTCTCTAAGGTATACAGAACAGAGTCCATTGCATTATGATTAGAGCCAGAACCTAAAATTATGTTCCCAGAAGGGAACAAACAGTATAACACTGTACAATTAACTTCCAGGAATTAGTCAGTGGAAGTTGAGTGACCCACTCCTGGTGTTGACATTTAAAAATCTTCTCCCACTGTGTTGTGTAGAGTCACTGAGGTTAAAGATGTCAATGACCTACTAAACCATAAAATCTGTTCCCCTTAGGGGAAGGACGACAGACTATAATCTCCACAGGTATATAATACATATTAAAATATATCATGCTGCTTCTTAGCTTTGAAAGAGCCAAACCCAATGCATTAGATATTACAAACTGCAATGCAAAGTCACAGCATCAGACACAATACTGATACATATTCGCAAACAGCTTTTCCCAATATTGAGATGGCAAGCTTTTGAATTTTAAATAATTAAAAAATAAGTCACATTAACCAGACATCAAAGAAAAAATATGAGAAATGCATGTCCCGGCATAAAATGAGACACAAGGCAAATGAATTTTTTCCTTAAATATTAGAAGGGATTAAGGGTTTTAAGGCAGGAGTCTTCCTAGAATGTGTCGCTTATCAACTTAAGAATAAGAAGATAAAACTGAAGTGCTCAGACTCCAATCCCATAAATATAAAATCCACATAAATTATACTTTGTAATAAAGACAGATTCCCTCTCTCAGACTCCAGAACAGATTGCTTCATGTGCTCCCATGGGTTGACTGTTAGTGTGAGTTTATTGTGAGTTTCTTTGTATAATAAATGATGTGTCTGATTCACAGAACTGAAAAGCTTGAAAATGTAATTTTAAAGTATCCACCGTTATAATTGATCATCTCTCTCTCTCTTTAAAAAATGTTTTAAAATCTCATGGATAACTGGTGACAGGGGAGGATCTCAAGAAAATTATAAAGAAAAATCTGCAAGAATGCTAAATAATCTCTCAACAAACATATTCTTGCTAAGTTATTTTGTTAATAGTGCAGTAATTTGTTGTGAAGAAATTAAGCAAGTGCTTTTTTCTGTGTCTTTCTTCTTTGTGTATCCTTATCATCTTTTTTCATACACACACAAACAAACAAACACACCAATTATACATTGTTGCACAATCACAAAATCTATAACTTACTTACACAAGAAATAAATTAGTAAGCAAAGAAGAATAAAGTATAAGGAGAATTCTTTTATAACAAAGAGGGAAATGGTTACTTACTATTCCAAACTACTGAGGATAAAATCCATCTTTCAATAAACTTAGAGGATCAGTTGTAAGTTTGTCTCATTCCATGGTTTATGTATCGCTGTATAGCCTCATTAATAGTTTTCAATAAGGGTTGTTCTTTTTCTTCCTTTTTATAAACTGCTTTGAGGGTTTTTATGGTCAAGAAGTGTATGAATTTGATGTAAGCACAATTCCAATTATAGCATTGTGACAGTTTTACTGGCAAAGCCCTATTCAATCAACTTTAGTGTTTAGGGTCTCTTGCCTCTTTTGACTGAAAGTCAGCAAGAAGGACCTTTGATTTCTAACCTATACCTACATAGTGGTTCTGATGACACCGTTTAGGATCTAACTTACCTGTTTACTACAGCAGATAAAGCAAGTACTAGAAGTTTGGCTGCGCTTGTATATTCTTTATGTTACAAATGTGTCTTTTTGTTTAATTAAAATGTCTCGTTCTGAACAGGTCATTAAACAGTGAATGTGTACAGAACTTCAAATGACCCTACCCAAACAGAGCATCTATGTCATATTCATTGCTGTGAATGGAATATAGTGGGGTGTGCAGACCGAAAACCTCAGACCAAAAAGGAGTTTTGCAAATACTTCAAGGAAGTAGGAAGAAATATACTGTATGTGTTTGTTTATTTGCTAATCTTAGAAGCCTCTGAGCCAAGATAGTCCTGCTTCCTGTTTCGTAACATAACCAATCCGTGAGATAACCTTTCCTCTTATTCAGTGGCTGCTAAGCTTACTTTGGAGTCTTTGGTGAGGTACTCTGTCAGAGGCTATTCAAAAGGCTAAGTATACACTATGTCAACTGCGTCACTTCTATCTTAAGACAGAAGTACTGTTTTTGGGGGACAGGGGGCAGGCTGGTGTGGAGGACTCCCTGGTCCTGAATAGGGTAACTGTGCCCCTGAAGGACCAGGTGCGTAGCCTGGGAGTCATTTTGGACTCACAGCTGTCCATGGAGGCGCAGGTCAATTCTGTATCCAGGGCAGCTGTCTACCAACTCCACCTGGTACGCAGGCTAAGACCATATCAGCCCGTGGACTGTCTTGCCAGAGTGGTGCATGCTCTAGTTATCTCCCGCTTGGACTACTGCAATGCGCTCTACGTGGGGCTACCTTTGAAGGTGACCCGGAAACTACAACTAATCCAGAATGCAGCAGCCAGACTGGTGACTGGGAGTGGCCGCCGGGACCACATGACACCGGTCTTGAAAGACCTACATTGGCTCCCAGTACGTTTCCGAGCACAATTCAAAGTGCTGGTGTTGACCTTTAAAGCCCTAAACGGCCTCGGCCGAGTATACCTGAAGGAGCATCTCCACCCCCATCGTTCAGCCCAGACATGAGGTCCAGCGCCAAGGGCCTTCTGGCAGTTCCCTCATTGCGAGAAGCCAAGCTACAGGGAACCAGGCAGAGGGCCTTCTCGGCAGTGGCGCCCGCCCTGTGGAACGCCCTCCCATCAGATGTCAAAACGATAAGCAACTACCTGACATTCAGAAGACATCAGGGAAGTTTTTAATGTATGATATTTTAGTGTTTTTTGGTTTCTATGGAAGCCGCCCAGAGTGGCGGATGGGCGGGGTACAAATAATAAATTATTATTACGTATACGCTTGCTGACACTCTCAAAGATCTTAAGTGAGGCAGCACTTACCCTTGCAGAAGCCATGCTGGTTCCACTTCAGCAAGACTTGTTCTTGGCAAGAGATTTCCACCAGTTTTCTGTTAAGCAAACTGGCCTGTTTTCCAGGATCGACTGGGGTTTCTTTCTAAAAATTGGAGTTGCATTGGCCACTCCCCAGTCCTAGATTTCACATTTGAGTTCTTTTAGGAACTGTCTTGCGGATGCCTTCCAGACCCAGCAACTTGTCAGCTTTTATTCTGCCAATAAGGTAGAATAAACACCTCAGCACCACTATCTGCCTCAGTTCCTCAGACTCTTTTCCTGCAAAGACACATCCAAATCATTCATTCAGCTTCTCCTTCCTTAGCACACCTGTAATCCATTTGCCTCACTAGATCACCTCCTGCTATCAATGCATTTAAGTAATATTTTCATGGTCTTTGAATGTGCTCTTCAAATTCTTCTCTATTTTTAGCATCCCTGTTGCTGTCTGCTTGCACTTCTTTTAAGTTTGTGTACCTTTAGGTTCTCATTTGGACTTCTGTTTTCTACAGAAAGGCTTCCTGCCCTCAGCAACGTTTTTGACTCTGCTCGTTAACCTGGCTGGCATCCTTTCCTGGTCTGAGGTAAAACTGTACTTTCTAGTGGAGCTTCTAATACAGTGGTGCCCCGCAAGATGAATTCCGCAAGACGAAAAACTCACTAGACGAAAGGGTTTTCCGTTTTTTGAGCTGCTTTGCAAGACGAATTTCCCTATGGGCTTGCTTTGCAAGACGAAAAACGAAAACGTCTTGCAAGTTTGTATCCTTTTTCTTAACACCGTTAATACAGTTGCAACTTGACTTCGAGGAGCAACTCATAGAACGCGGTGTGGTAGCCTTTTTTGAGGTTTTTAAAGACTTTGGTGATTTTTGAAGCTTTTCCAAAACTTCTTTTAAACTTTTAAAACTTTTTTTTTGGGGGGGTTGGATTTTGGGTTGGGGTGTTTGGAATTCAAGGACTTGGTGTTGGGGAGGGGTTTGCAAGAATCTGGAAGCTTGTGTGGTTTTTTTCTGCATTTTTATGATTTTCTGTGACCATTGGGCCACTCTGCTGTTTCTAAAAAAAAATTCTGGATTTGAATTTCTGTGTGGTGGGTGGCTGGGGGAACAGTTGGGGAGGGGGTTCTCCAGCAGGAAGCAAAGAGTGGAAGAGGAACCTTCTTTGAGTTGTCCCCCAGAGTCTTAGAAAATGTGCTGTACACTTTGTTGATTTTTAAATGTTTTTCTGTCATGTTTAGAAACTTAATTTATTCTTCCTTCAATTTTTGAAATGCTCTTTACAGTATGTGTGACTTTAAAGAGCACTTAATAAACTCTTGTTGTACCAAATTTGGCTTTGTTTGGACTTTTTTTTGACCATAGGAATGCATTAATTGAATTTCAATGCATTCCTATGGGTTTTGTGCTTCGCAGGACGAAAAATTCGCTAGACGAAAAAACTCGCGGAACGAATTAATTTCGTCTTGCGAGGCACCACTGTATTGTGGTTTTAACTACACAACCATGGAATATTCGCATATTCTACTTCTGTTGCTTTATCCTTGCGGCGTTACTTTCTGTGTGTTTTCTGGCAGTCTGCATTATGGCATATCTAGTATACTGGTCTGCGTGTTGCTTGCATTGTTTGTTGTGTTTAGTTTGCAACACAGGGGTTTGTTGTTCTGCATTATGGCCCTGGCAGCCTGTACTGAAATCTTCAATAAATTCCCTCACACTCGCCCAAAGTGGACACGGTGGGGCTGTTTACTCGACTCAGAAGCTCCGCTGAATTCAAGGGGGACATGCTTCCTAAGAGGCGTGCATTGGGCCCACGTGCTTAAAACTGACAGAACATGTTTTTTTAAAGAGTAAACAGAAAGCTTATTTATCCGCGAGAAACTACAGTATTGCATATATTCTGAGGGGAAACCACGTTCCCCGGTCACCTCACGACGAGGGGGCGGGGCAAAGAAAACCGCCTGGGCCAACAAGGCTCCGCCCCCTTGTCCGCGTTCCGGCCTTGCCTCTTTTCTCGAGCGCGAGGCTAACTGCCGTTCTGCGTGAGAAAGCGCGCGCGCACGCACGCGCGCACTGTCGCCGGGCGACCTCCACCGCCGCGCGCCGTCAACGGCATTTTGAAGAGGCGCGCGCGCTTTACCCAGCCGGCGTTCTAACGGTCTACATGGGCACGAGCCAAGGGTACGAGCGCGCATGCTCCCCTAGAGCTTCCCCTTGACTACACTTCCCCCCCACCACCACTTGCTCCCCTGTGGTTTTTGTGCGTGCGTGTGTGTGTGACCCCGCCCGCTTCGCCCGCTCTGCCTTTCTCCCCCTCCCTTTGGCGCACGCGCGGTGCTCTTCCTTTGGCCGCCCCTCCCAAAGCCCCGCCCCCTGCCTCCTTCAACCTTCCTGCACTCCGGCGCTCCTCTCTCTTCTCTCGCCCCCCCCTTTCTGCGGCGTGAGGTAAAGGAGGGAGGGAGGGAGGGGTGGCGGACACCCACGCGCACGCACAGAGTGAGCGAGTGAGGCCGAGAGAAAGAGGGAGCCGTTCCCTGCTTACCCGTCGTGCATTGCGAGGTTCCCTGGCACTGACGTGGCCGCCGGGAGCCGCCATCTTGTGTGCCTGGGCGCAGTGAGGGAAAGAGAAGGGAGGGAAAAGGGAGGAAGAAAGAAGGAAGGCGGGGAGGCGGGGGGGAAGGAAAAGAGCAAAAAAACTGAGAGAGAGGAGGAAAACGCAGGGAAGGAGCAGCCCCGGGTTCAAAGCAGCGAGGCAGACCGAGACGCCGCCCGGTAAGCAGCGCTAACCCTCAACGCTTTGCTTTTTTAGGCTGAGGGCGGGCGGGGAAGCGGCGAGAGGCCGGGCGGTGCCGGCGCTTGGGCCTAGCTCAGGGTCGGGCGAGGGAGGGTGGTAATAATGGCGTTGGAATTCCACCCGGAGGTTCGGCCCTCCTCTTGCCATTCCTCCGTTTGGCCTTCAGCGCCAGGCCGGGGAGGGGAGCGGAGCCGCAGGCCGCACTGCAGGCTTGGCCTCGGCGGAGGAAGCGGGCGGGGGGGGGAGCGAGAGGCCCTTCTGAGGCTGAAAAATACCGAAGCGGGGAGGGGAGACTTCCTTGGATAGTCGCGGGAAGCGAGACGCAGCCGAACGGCCCACCCTTGAACGCCGTCCTCGCCAACCATCGAACCTTAACGGCTAGGAAGCAGCCAGGCCTCCTTCGCCCGCCCTTCTCTCCCCCCCCCCCAAAAAAAAGACCCTCTCGTTGGAATTTTTTTTTTTTTTAACGTTGTAGACAGCCAATTGTTTATCCTTGTGGTCAGATCTCCTCTCTCCTCCCCCCCCCCGCACTCGCCCCAATCTACGCCGGGCACTTCCTTCAAACACTTTAAGAATTATTATTACTATTATTATTATATCTTTGTAGAAATGTATAGGAATGTCTCGTCCCACCCTCCTCCCCGACTCGCTTTCACGTTGCTTTCCTTTCCTTCCTAAAGTAGCAGCTTAAAAATAAAAATTAAAAAACCCTCCTTGACTGAACAGTTGAGGATTGACAGGCATGTCTACTTAGTTTTAGCTGGACTTAGAAGGGGGGGAACCCCCATAACTATGAGGACACGCCCCATCGTGACCTGCTGCTTAGTTCGAGCCCCTGGGGTTGTTGTTTGAGTGCAACACCCCCATCCCATCCCCCCAATAAGCTTGTGATCTCAACATTTGGGGTACATAGGTGGACAGGTCCTCCCTTCCTTTATTTCGTCTCCTGTGGTTGATCCCGAGGTTTCTGGGTATGGGGTGGGGAAGCTGAATTTTGATCACTTAGTCACTCACTGGTGACTTCATCAGCAGGACAGAAAGTTACGCAAGTGCAGAAAAAGTGTGAAATGGCAGAACAGAGAGCTCCTCTTCGTCCCCCATTTCCAGGGTTGAGATTTGAGGCTTTATGCAGCAGACACATAAAGCAGTCTCATTGCTCCATAGAATTATTTCATAGGGCCCCCCTCCCCAAAATACACTACAACATTGGCAGTCCTGAGCTCATTGGCACAGCTCGTCTTTGCAGCCAGATGCACTCTACTGGCAACAATCCATCCTCTTATATTTTTAGCTAAAACAATTTCAGTTGAAATATTTCTTGGGTTTTTTGCCAGCTTGTATGGTAGTGACAGAACCGCAGTGTGTCTGTGAGGGAATGAGGAAGGGCAATAGGTTTCTCCAGTGAAGGGGTTTGGTACCTATGTCTTTCTCCTTGGCCCCTTTGAATAAGTAGCTCCAAGTTGGCTGTGAAGGAATATCAGCCAAATGCTGGTCAATATCCTTTCTTAATTATGTATGCCTTGTAATTGGCAATGAAACATTAGGTGTTTGGTGGTGTTTTTATTTCTTAATAAACTCTACATCAATACATTTAGTCCTCCATTGGTGAATACAGTTTAAATTATTTAGTTCTCTACAGACCTCTTCCCTTCCTTGAAAAACATTGTTTAGCTTATGTTTTTAGCTTAAACTCTATAGCTTAGACGTAAGTGTGTGAAAATCCAGGAAGTGTTTCTGTGCATTCTTTGGGTATGTTGGGTGAAACCTACAGAATAAGGAAGGATCCAGATTAGAGAAGTTCAGCTTTCCCAACCATTCAGTTTTGTTTCTCCCTCCTTTTCTAGTGTATATCTATCCACTCTTGCCCCTGTATCTGAACTTAAGGGGATATTGGGCAAACAGTTAGGGGACTATTACCCACACTCCTGTATTCACATGTACTGTGGTGCTTAATTTTCTATATTTAAAGGATTAAGGCTGTAAGAGAGTGTTGAAGGCCTCCACGGCTTGTGAGTAGTGTGTAGGGGAGGTGCAGGTAATTACTTTGGTGCTTGTCGAGGAAAATTGGTTGTACATCTTCAGTGAACAAATAGTATATATTCCAGAATGAACATTGATAGGAGGTTGGTGTGGTACTGGCTCATTCCAAGGAATATGGTCATGTGTAAGAACAAGGCAGACTTTTCCTTCCTCTCTCTCTCATTTTCTTCTGACTAACTTCTTTAGATGCATCTTCTAAGCAGCTCTGTGAAAGAGAGCGATAAAAAACGCTTTACAGGTTGTTTTACATAACAGTCCTTGTGTTGGGGGATTCAGTGGTTAATTGGCTGGAGCAGGGTTAGAACAGAATTGTTCTTGTGTTCGAAACTCCCATTGTTCTAGCCGCATTTTGCGACGGAATTTCATTAGCGCAAGCAGTTTCTGAGCTCTGGGAGCAGTCCCGCACCTAAGATGTCAGATTAAAACTGCAAAGTGGAAGGAAAGGAGACCTTTTTCTGCCTCCCCGCTTCCGGCTACTCTCTGAAGACTAGGAAGAGACCCTCTTAAGAATACAGTGGTACCTCGGGTTAAGAACTTTACCTCAGGATGGGAACAGAAATCACAGCAGGAGGCCCCCTTAGCTAAAGTGGTACTTCAGGTTAAGAAGAGACCTCCGGAATGAATTAAGTTCGTAACCAAAGGTACCACTGTATTAGGGGGTAGGCAGGGGAAGGACTAGAGCCTGTGAAAAATGAACATATTTTAGCTGCAGTTCATTCATTTTCAGCTTTGTGTTGTTATTTAAAAACTGTGCCTAGACTAATTCCCTTGTTGCACCTATAACCTAGGTTTAAGGTCCCATTTAGCTCCTAACTTTCATAACTTAGTTTCTAACACTGATTACATTGTCATATGGGAGGTTGGATTAGTCAGCCATAAGAACTTTGCTGTCCTTTCGACCACAAGGGAACAGGCACTGTCTGTTGTGCAAACTCCTTCAGGGAAGTATCAGCTTACACCGTAGCATGAGGTTGTACTTACCATTGTATTAAAACTTTGTGGGCCATAAAATCAGCCAGCTTCATTGTTTATCTTTGACCTTGTCGCTTGTCGTCTTCAACTTCAAGTTTCTTACTTGGGTTGGGCACACCAAGAAGCCTTAACTGGAAACACTCATTATTAGAAAAAAGTTAACTGTTGAAGTGGTTGTGGAGTTCTTACCAAGGTACTCCACACTCCTCAAAAAGTGAGTGTGGGTGACCTTTTTTGGCCCAAGGCATTCACATGTTTCCAACCCTTGGCCACATGCCAGTGGTGGATGTGGCCACTCCACCCTCATATTCTGCGCACTCATTCACAGTATGCATGTACACTTGCAGACACACAAATCAAAAGAGGAGGAGTTGCCATCATTGCATCACTTATCAATCTGGTGACTAAGGTGTTTATTAGTTTACTTTAAATTACATGTCAGTTTCTTCACAAAACAGGTAGAAGTCCCAAAGGACTAAATCTAGCAGACCAGGGTTCAAATTGTCACTCAGCTATAAAGCTGACTGGGTGACCTTGAGCCGGACATTGTCTCCACCTAATCTACCCTGCAGGGTTGCTGGGGGGGGGGGTTGGAGGAGGAGAGCCATATATGCCACCTTCAGCTTCTAGGTGGAAAGGTGATCTAAATATAAAAATATTATCAAAAGAATGATGAATAGCAGTACAGAACAGATATACTGCAGTGCTTATCCCATTTTATTTTATTTTAAGTTTGACACACACTACGTCCAACACATAAATGGACATATAATAGCCACCAAATGCCAGACCACTGGTGCTATCCAAAATTCCTTGGGGAAACAAATATGCTGAAGACATGACAATTCGGCACCACACAAGCTTCCCTCTAGACCAGGGGTTGTCAACCTGGTCCGCGGTAGCGGGTTCTACGGCACAAGCTGAATCCTCCTTCCATCAAGCACTGGTGGGTGGCAAGGAAATTTTACCATCAAGAAAGATGCATTAGTGGGTGGTAGGTATAAAAAGGTTGACTACCTCTGCTCTAGACAGTAACTTCTCTACCCCACCAAATGCTGTCTTTTCTTTTGCTTTTCCCATTGTTTCCAAAATCCATGTAGTTTGGGAGGTGGTGCAGAAAAAATTGCTGAGAAACTTTATCAGACCTTTGTTCCTGGGGTTAATCAGCCCTGTTATAAAGCAGTGCTATCTCTTACAGGTATCATTAATCTCAGATTATGACGTAATTCAGTGAAGTTTCTATTTCTTTATTTATTGCCTAGTTTCTAAGATAATGTTCACCAGAATTGCACTTTTAATACATGTTAGTCTTATTTTAGACTTTATAGAAAAAGCATGTTGTATGGTTGGAAGTATAAGCATTAAATACCCCTTTGTTGTAATGAGGTTTCTTTCTTTATAGCTCATGTATGATAAACTTGTATGGGGGGAAATCATGTTCATTGTGCCTCTAATTCTCCAAGCAGACTCCATACAATAATTGCCCTGCTGGATGAGGCCAATGTCCATCTCTTCAGCATTCTGTTTTCAATAGTGGAACAGCCAGAGATCTCTGGGAAGATTACAAACTGACCATATGAGCTGCTGCTTGTTGAGTCCTAGGGTCAAAGGTATTCTGCCTTTGAAAACATTGAGGTGCTATTTAGCAGTCAGAGCTATTAGTCATTGCTAAACCTGCTTTTCATGAGTTTTTCTAATCCTTTTTTCAACCACTTTTAAGGTAGTGACTTATTGCCCCAACCAGGTAAGGTATGTATGCATTGCGTGAAGTCCATCCTTTGGACAAAAGGAAGCATTCAAATAATGCATAACTAAGCTTTTTAATTTTTTTGCAGATTAGCCTACCTTTGGAGGGAATCTCGGCTACTCTAAGCACTACATTTGCAAAAATAATTTGTCTTTTTTAATATTTATATTTTATTAAGGTGATTTCAGTTAAAAGAAATAAAGTGATACAGAAAAAGGAAAAGTGAGAGGGAGAAAAACGAGAAACATATAAAAGTGAAAATATACACAAAAAGCAATACAGTATATGATATTCCCATACATTCTTGCATAAATTAGTATAGTACTATTGTCCTAGTGCTTATGTAAATGTTAATAGCATACTACATTTTGTATAAACTCATTCAAAATGTTATCGTATTTATCCATACAGAGTCTGCGCCTGTAAGCATGTTCATAAATTGCCAGTTATGTCATATGAGTCCATTGAATGAAGGGTATCATATCTTTATTTTTCCAATTCCTTAATATCAATCTCTTGGCCAACATTAGGGCACAGAAAATCAATTTCCGTTGTCCCATTGATAATTTCCATACTGCAGGTGTATAGTTCAATAAAATATTCTCCTCTGAAAGATTTAACTTTTTCTGCACAGTCATAGTTACACAGTCTAGCACTTTCTCCCAAAACTTAAGTAAAGAACACTGTACAAATATGTTTTCCTTGCCACATTTCCAGCACTGAGCTATCTTAGCTAACCTTTTTTATACAACCGTAAAGGGTCCAATAAACTCTAAATATTATTTTCTGTTGTATTAGTCTTAATTTTAAATCTAATTACACCTTAGGTATTGAAGCTAGTACATTTTCCCACTGTCTGGGTAATATTGAAAGTTCAAATTCTTTCATGACAAAAATAATTTGTCATGAAAGTGTTCAATTAATCTTCTCCTTGACCTGCTCCATGACTTATTTGAGTAAGCAAGATATAATATGCTCATTCTATGAGAGATCTAGTGCTGTAGAAAGAGATCATTTGAGAACAAAATATGAATGCCTGTGTTACTATCATACCTAAAATAGCTGGCTAGGTGCTGCTTGCTTCCCATTTGAAACTGGGAAATAGTCCTTATGGGGGAATCTTGATACCCTAGCTCAGGGGCATTTATTGTCTGAGCAGTTAGCAATCGTTTGCTTTTCTTAGACCCTGATATGGTAAGAGTCTCTATCATTGTCCTATTTGTTTCAAATTCAAATGTACTTTAACATATTTTATGACTTAATTGTTTTTTCATTAAGACTTTGAATCATGTATGGTCTAATTAGGATTCATTTTAAAACATGGTTATTTTATAGGATTGGAGAACAGCTGGATATTCTTCTTTTCTGAATTGCTACAATCTGATACCTAGTTAGCTTGGAGTGGGCACCATGTAACTCAGTCTGACATAGTTCTGAGTAAACATGTATAGAATTGCACTGAAGGTGAATGGGGCTTTAAATGCAGTGAGTGTTGTTCCCTGGGTGGTGTTACCTATAATGTACCATGCATATTATTGGGAAGACATATCAATGAGTGGATCTTGCCTTCATTTCTGCAGGACAAAAATTCAGTACAGTATTAACATTATATAATCAGAGTAACTGTGATTATGCCTTATGGCCACTGTCGGAATAGAATGTGAAAGTGACGTTCCCTTAAACTGATCTACAGGAATTCCTTTTACTAACTTGAGTATTTTGCTATGTCAGCTGTTCAGCCTTGAAATGTCACTTGAGCCCCTTTTTGCAACTTTTAGGCAGGGATAAGCTTCCACCTTTTGCAACTTTTAAAATTTATTCAGCAGTCTTTCTTGCAGTATGCAAAAATCCAACAATATTACTTCTAAGTAATTTTTTGAAGAAGTGAAATACCACATGCTAATATTTCCATTCTCAAATTCTTTTTTCATAGGCATCACAGCCCAGTAGTGTTACACACTATTGCTTGCTTCCTCCTCTGATTTATAATCTCACTAAAAACAGTTCAGTACCTTTCCGTGCTGAGTAACAATTAATGCAGCTTAATATTTAAGCCATTTACTGCGAAAAAGTATTTTGCTCTAGGCCTGTGTGCTGTTTGTGCTCTTTGCTTGTCTAGTTGCAATCCATTTAGTTTTCATTGCTCGTCACAAATGAAGGCATGTTCAAGGAACATGCAGGGTTGGTGTTTTTTTAATGTGGAGAGTTGCCCCATGTATCTGTATCTAGCAATCTGCCTTCCTGTGCAAGAGCCCAAAAAATTGTGTTAAAAGAGCTATAGAATTATTGAAATATATGTTTGGGACTAAACTAGACATTATGCAGGATAGGTAGATGCTTCCAGAAGCAACAGCCCTATGAAATATCTTCCTCTTCCTGTAACAGCTAGTAAAGACCACAGAATGTGGAGTCATTGGATGGTTTCCCTGCCCCTGCAAATGAGCAAGTGAAGCAGTAATAGGAAACTCAACCACACAGTGATATCACAGTGTGTTCTCTTTTACTAATTGTTATGACTTTGAAAGCAGAACATGTTTGAGACCCAGAGACTTACTGCCAGGGAGCTTCTGGCAGTACACATAGGCAAACAGGACTGATGTTTGAGGGGAGGCAAGGGGTGTTAAAAGACCCTGCTGCTGTATTTTCTTTAGGAATAAAGGGCTCTGTACCATTGAACAAGTCTCCTCACCCCACTCTTCCTTTGGATGCAATGGAGATACATGCACGTCTGCTATTATAGGGAGTGCTAAATATGAAATAACATTTCCCTGTATGAAGTTCACACCGGCCTGCAGTCCATAAGGTATAGTGAATAAAGTATATGTGTTGGTGGCTGTTGCCTCATCATGAAGGGACTTGGAAGGGATGCTAAATGGCCAACTCTAAATAGGACAAATGCTTGTGCTGCATCCATACACATTAGCCAGTCTACGCTTCTTACATGAATAGCCAGGACACTGCTAGTATCTTGAAGCACTCTTTAGTTTATTTTTTGAAAAGCACAACTCTTAATTGTGGGGAGAACCTGTAAGTCTCAGTTGGGGATTAATGTGTGCAGACAGTCTTGACCACAAGGGAATTCTTCTGTAGCAAGCAGCACATGATACTGAAAACATTGGTTTGGCTAGCTAGTGAGTTTGTGTAGTTTTAAAGTTAACGTATGGTGGTACCTCGGGTTAAGTACTTAATTCATTCCGGAGGTCTGTTCTTAACCTGAAACTGTTCTTAACCTGAAGCACCACTTTAGCTAATGGGGCCTCCTGCCGCCGCGCCGCTGGAGCCTGATTTCTGTTCTTATCCTGAAGCAAAGTTCTTAACCTGAAGCACTATTTCTGGGTTAGTGGAGTGTGTAACCTGAAGCATATGTAACCCAAGGTACCACTGTATTCCTTTTCTAATGCCCATCTTGTATTTGTAGTCCATGCAGGCAGAAGGTACACAACTGCATACAAAAATCTCTGCACATTCTGTTGGGGAATGAAAGCTGTTGGTAGTCATGAGGTGTGTGAGGGGGTGGGAGACAAAGTATAGAATAACTAGGAGAAATGGTTACTTGGACCTGTAGGAAGAAAGGTGAAAGGGCAGTGGAAATGTTTGGGGAAAGGCAGAAATAGTTGCTTATTGTACTCCAGTATCTCCATGGCACTATTTTAACACTTTAATTTATAGTTTCGTAAAGTTCCAAAATGGTCAAGAAATGCTGCAATGAACTATTGCATAATCATGATTTTTATTTAATCCTGTTCCCATGGAACCTGAACATTAGTCTTTTCCAACTCCAGCGCAGTCTTACTGAAGTCTGTAGAATTACTCAAGAGTTTATGGGTTGAGATTTTAAGTATAAACGTACACACAGCTGTGATGCATAAATATTTTAGTTTTGATGTTATCTTAAATACTGTAAACAGCCAGAGGCAATTGAGCTACAAATATTTCATGTGTAGTTTAGACACAACTATGCAATGATATGTATGGACTGTGTGAAATAAGCTATTATGGGCATACAATAGTCAGGTATTAAGAGTGTTGTATGCAGCTTCTTCCTGAACCATGGCTGGGGAACCTGTGGGCTTCTAAATGTTGAGCTGTATCATACAGCCATGCTGGCTAGAGCTAATGGAACCTGGAGTGCTGCAAGGTTCCCCTCCTCTGATCTAAGCATGGGTACATGCAGTTAGAATTCACTGTGTGGCAGTGAATAGAAGTTCCTAGGAAAGATTCCCACACTGTACTCTATGCTGAACTGATGTTAATAGCTACTCACCTAAAAGTTTGTAGTTGATTTATGCCATCGATCATGGCACCAGGTAAGTGGTGCCCTCTCAGTTTTGTTGCTGCATAAAGTTAATATCTTTGGTGGTATTTGAAGCAATGGTAACTGAGCCCCTGGTATGTGCAGTTTTCTTGGGAGTTTCATGTCATGTGCTTAGTGTCTGGCATGTTTAAAAGCAGGGGTTTAATCTCAAAATATTTAAGCTTCTAGCAGAAAACTGACGATAATGCAGTTTTTTTAATTTTGGCCATCAATCTTTTCTTTGTTATTTTTGAGGTGTCTTTGTTTCCTGAAGCATTCTTGAGAGTCATACTTTTGGAAATGCAATTAGCAGCTGTTGAGTGGTGTTGACAGTGATCTGCAGGAAACTGAACATTGTGTGACTACCATGTTATACTGTCAGCTTGTCCTAACAAAGTTTATAGGATGTGTTAATTTGCAAAGCTGAAATGTGAAATGTATGGATTGATTATCTTTGGAGCACTCCTAGCAAGCATGTGGAATATGTTTTGTAAGAAAACATGGAATATTCTTGGCATCTGTGTTAATTTCTGAAAGACACGCTATTAGCAGGGCATCATCTTCAAAAGAAAAGCGATGTCCCAGAATAACATAGTTGAGTTTGATTTAAAGCCACTTCCCAGTGATCTAAGAACATTGATACATACTTACTACAATAATATAGATAATTGCATTTTCTGCTAGGTTAGTATTCAGTTGTGGAGCAAAAGAGAAAATGGGTGAATTTGCGTATAAGTGCAGAGCATTGGAACAGCTGTGCACCTTCACAAGGTGCAGGCAGAGAGTTAAAAGCTGTCATGTAGAAACCGTGGCCAGAAAGCAGGACTTGTTTTTTACTCCTACAAGGCCCTTCCTCTAACCAAATAAGGATTGTTGTTTGTTCCTCTGGTGACAGAGAGAATGACTGAAACTGTAGGGAAAAGCTGCTTTGCTAATATGAGCTAGTCACGATGTTACTCCTGATCTTTGTGTGTGTAAGTGTAATAAAGGTGTGAACCATGTGTTGACTCATTGTATATAAAATGTTCTTTTTGGCTGCCACAGTGAAATCTGTTGCTAAATAAAGGTAATGCGTTTTTTTAAGACAAGCAGTGATCCTGTTCTAAGAAAGTGCTTTAAAATCCACATGGCTACCAATATATAATTCCTTTTTCTTTCTCGTGTGCCTGAACCGCGGTGCTAGCTGTCGATATGTCTGCCAAGTGTGGCTAAGTAGAAGCTGTGTCCCCAAGTAGCCATCACCTTTTTTTCCCTTAGCTTTTTAAAGCGTTTTTAGTATTTGGAGTGGAGGGAGAACCCCAGGAGCTTAGTTGCCTAAGTCTCTGCTGGTGATGGGTTGGGGGGTTTTTTGGATTTTTTTGGGGGGGGGGCGTTGGGAATTTTGAAACAGTGTTTTACCCTTTTATAAGAATAGCTCTGCTGGAATCTGATTTTTCCATCTCTGAATTATCAAGTCAATCCTAATTTTGGGGAAGTGGTGCTTGATGTGCTGTGGATTAGTGGTGCCTGATGTGCTGTGGATTAGTGATTTTTTTTTTTTAGTTAAGGAAAGTAAAATAATATTTTATTATGACATTCCTGCTAATGATACTAACTTCCTTGTTACTATAGCATATTTATGACAATTTTCAAAATGCTGGAAATTAGTAGCATTATGCTTTTACTCAGACATTTTAAAACCTGGATGCTAGTCATTTTAGCACTAGGACTTTGCAACACAACCTCTCCTCCCCCTGTGTGGCCCCCAAATTTATTCTGCAAATTGTCATGGTGGGGGCACAAGGAGCGGGGAGAGATCTAGTGCACAAGTGGAAGTCCTTGTGCTAATGGGACTGCTTGGTTTGATACAATCCAGTATATTTAGGTTCACAATGTATTTTGAGTTGTAAGACTTCCATGGTAGCTGACAATCCTGTCAATACAGTCTTGTTATACTATCTCAGAGTAACTTGGGGGTGTCCTCCCCCTACTGCTCCTTTGTTGGTGCCTTGCCTTGCTTGTTACAAGGTTTGGTTACAAAATAAAAAGTGCTTGAAAATCAATAGGAGTAAGTTGTGAAATAGGCATGACATTATCTAAATCCAACTCCAGTGGTCATTTTTTTTGTTTTGACGTAATAAAGATTTCATGTTCACATCTGTGAGAAGCAGTAGTATAAAGAAATATGTTTCTTGTACACTTTGAATGCTTTCTCTAGAACAGTGTTTCCCAACCGGTGTTCCGCGGCACACTGCTGTGCCGTGAGACATTGGCTGGTGTGCCGTGGGAGGGAGGCGGGCGAGTCGGGTGGTGAGAGGCGGCGGCGGCGAGGATCCACGTCGAGCCGGGGGCGGCTCCGCGGTGGTGGTGCCGAGCGGCGGGGCAGCGCGTGCAAAAGGGAGGAGCGCGAGACAGCGGAGGAGGAGGAGGCCGGCATGTCCGGGCAGCAGCAGCAACAACAGCAGCAGCAACTCCCGGCGACGGCTCCTCAAGCCCCGCCGCCGCCCCCTCCTCCGCCCGCTATCACCGCCACCACCACAACAGCCGCCGCCGCCTCAGTTGCCGCCGTCCCTCAGTCCCTCGCTCTGCTGCCTCCTCCCACCCCCAAAGCTTGGAGGTTCCCTGGCAAGGGGGAGGGAAAAAACTTTCACTTTCGTGCGTCCCTCCCGGCGTGACGCTGCGCGCTGACGTCACGGGGCTGTAATGGTGGTGTGCCGCGAGATTTTTTTCATTAAACAGGTGTGCCGTTGCCCAAAAAAGGTTGGGAAACACTGCTCTAGAATACTATATACTGAAGAATAAGAATTTACGGCAGCAAACTTTTCATTTAAGGTATCCATACAACCCTTTTTAGGCAGACCTTACAAAGCATTGATTAAAAACAAAGCATTGATTAAAAACAAAACAGTAGAATGGAAAAGACCATTTGTTTAGAAGAAGTTGTCATTTCTCGCTCCATTCAAAACAAAATGCTTCTGCAGAAGGCCCTGTGATGGGAGAGGGGAGGGGCTACCATTCAAGCTGGATAGTGGGAATTCCTCAAGCTTCTTTCTTCTCTCTCTCCCCTTCCCCCAAACTGGTCAAGATAGTCATACTACTTGCAGTCTCCTACAAAACCCATTTTGTGTGTCTTGTGTTAAAAGTATCTGTTACTGTTGGTCTTTTTGCAGTATCCAAAGCTGAGAACCCACCATTGAAAATGTGGGTTCTAATCCCTGTTCACACTCTTAAAACTTCTGCTCTGCATTGGGCCTCCATTGTTTCACACTTAACACTTGGAAATAAATCTCACTGAGTTCCAGGGGGCGTTTACTCCTAAGGATTGAGCTGGGTGTGATCATCACACTGTACAGAACTAACTGTTTTGAATTTATTTTCTCCTAGATTTCTTTGGCCAGTGAGTGAGCACCAGACTTAAGCATGGGAAATATTTTCGCTAACCTCTTCAAAGGCCTTTTTGGCAAAAAAGAGATGCGCATACTTATGGTCGGGCTGGATGCTGCAGGAAAGACTACTATATTGTACAAACTTAAGCTTGGTGAAATAGTAACTACCATCCCTACTATAGGTAAGATGTCAAGCAGCTTCCCTTTACAAATTTGTGACTGTTTTAAACATATTTAAAAGTAGATAAAGATTGGAATTGTACACAGACTGACAGTACTGTTGAGTAAACTTGCATATGGTTGATCTGCATATGTCTGTGATGATGCACTTGTTACCCAGGTGAAATAAGCATTTGGTCGCTCTAACCATGTTTATAGATCCATTACAACTCATTGCTTAGAGAGCACAAGATACAACTCCAATATTTCTTAATTTGCTTCTCTTCAAGAAAGGATTTGACTAATGCTGGAATAGTAGAGGGACGAAAATGTTGACAATGTCTATGAATGTTAAGATGTTGCTACAGCCATTTTTGTTGCTTTGGTTAATATCTGCTGTGATATATAATATGTTATCTCATCGGTCGGTTGTATTTCCTTTTTAAAATTGAGAAACTAGCCATAGGAGAGGTGTCATCCTGTAAATCCTTTAAAAACCTGTGGCAAACATTTGAAAGAAGAAATATTGCAAAATACAGTAGAACCTCGGCTTACGTTACCCTTGGGTAACATAAACTTTGGGTTGCAAAAGCGGCAAATCTGGAAGTATTTTTCCAGATTTCGCCGCTCACGCATGTGCAGAAGTGCTCTATCGCGCTGTGTGCATGTGCAGAACCTCTGGTTGCGGAAACCTCAGGATCTGGCCGGAGCTCCAGAACGGATCCCATCCGCGACTGGAGATAACACTGTAATACGTGAAGCTTGGCCTGTATGCTTTTGAAAATGACAAGCGAATAATATTTAGGTGCAATTATGTATTCTAACTTACTTGTGGCTCTTCACTTGGCAATATGTTTTCAGTGTGGCCTTCAATATTTTCAGCTCTTTGGACTATAGTAGCTCACTGACATTGCCATTTCAGATGCAAAAATCTGTGTTAAATAAGCTGTTTGCTCTTTATGAAGTATATATTTGATGGGGGTATTAGTGTATATTCTCAATATGCATTTTAAGACTGGCTTTTAAAATGTGGACCAGTTGGTCAGGAGATTTGGGGGGGGGGTAACAAGCATATAATTGAATTCAACCATTTCCTTCTATATCTTAGTTTGGGTTATATGGATGAGCATGCTGTTTCACTTGTTAACTGCTCAACTTTTCTCCCACTTTTTTGTTTCAGGTTTCAATGTAGAAACTGTAGAATACAAGAACATTAGCTTCACAGTGTGGGATGTAGGTGGTCAGGATAAGATCAGACCACTCTGGCGCCATTATTTCCAGAATACACAAGGTGAGCTATTTTCTGAAACTGACCATATCCTTTTTTTGTATTTATAGAGACCCACTCAGGCATCTTCAGTTGCTCCATAACTATGTTGATAGCATGAAGTAAACCTATCAGCTACCTGTCTAGTACTGAGTGTGATGGGATATGTCTTTAGGTCTTTTTGTCCCACAGACTTTTGTCATTCAGAATGTGAAACTTGCAGTAGGGATAGTCCATTCTTAGCACAAGTATCAAGATAGGACATCTCTATTCTGCGTCAGCTTAGGTTATGTTAGTTCATTCACATATGTGACATAACCCTTGCAATTGCATTTTGAGTGTTTTCTTTGCAAGTATGCTAACAGTTGCATTCCCCTAAATCAGAACCATAGTTTTGCCTGCAAAAAAAAAAAAAAATCTAGGTTCAGTCCCTAGCATCTCCAATGGAGATCGAGAGACACTGCTATCTGGAACCTTGGAGAGCTGTTGTCAGACAGTAAAGAGCTAGATACACAGGTCGGTCTTCTGGTTCTTTCTGCAACTTCTGTGTTCCCAAAAATTAATCTCAAGATTCTATGAGATTCCTTTCCACAGGATGTACAAAAAACAAGCTCCAGTAGTATGCCATGGTCAGTACAAGTACCTTCAGTGTTGGCTTCAGGTTTTGTGTCAGTGTTTGGCAGCCAAACAAAAGGAGTGCCTAGCAAGCTTGCCCAATTGTCCCCTCTCTAGCTTCTGCAGTAGTTTTGGCCATACATTGGTTTAAAGTAGCTGTGCACCTGTGTGTAACTCCTCCATATCACCCCAGGGAACAATTGAAGGCCTTTTGTGGGCCAAATTGAACCCATGGACCACTGGTCTGTTTTGGGTGTTCATGTCAGCAACACTAGCCAAGTGTCCCTTCTTTTGAATAGAACAAGTCCAGGGAAAACGGAAGGCAACTCTCTAAACCTGCTAGCATGTTGTAACTGAGGGTATGTAATTTGTATAATAAAACCCACTTTCAGATCACTCAGTGGCCTATTGATTGTTAGCTTCATGATCTTTTAGCGAAGTTATTGCTGTGTGCATTAAATCTTGGGCCTGTTTTATGAGTGTCTCTTTCAGCCCTCAGGGCTGACTAAGCAAAGGCTGTGACAGATCAGAATGTGTTTCGCTTTCACAGTTTACCTTTGCATGCAGAAGGTTCCAGGTTACGTTTCCTGGAGTACCTAGGTAGGGCTGACAAAATCCTGACTGAAATCCAGGAGGGCCACTGCCAATCTATGTAAACAAAATTGAGTTAGATGAACTTACGGTATATGGCAACTTCATATGTACCTGCACATGTGTAATAAGGTTGCCACAGCAGCAACGTGGCACTAAAGCAAGCTTTAGGTCAGGAAGTCAAGAGTCAGATGTTTTCTCGGACATGACTTCAGGTGGTCATTTGTGCCTCGTCTACTGGCTGCTTTTCATAAGTAAAATACTAGACATTGGCTTTTATCCTGGTAAGTAAGAAAGTCATTTTGGTAGCATTTCAAGCATTCAACCAGCATTTTGCTATCCTTCTTGAGTAATCTGGGTATTAGGAGAAGATTGTTGAGGTATTCCTATGTAGTAATGTCATATAGCTTCTCCACACCTTTTCTGTAAATGAAGCTGTGCGAGGTCTCAAGTTTGTGACTTTTTTCCATATAGATATCAAAGCACTTTCAAGGTGAGCTATTTTAAGTAGCTTTTCCAGTATGTTGTAATTTGGCTGCATCAGCATGTTACTGATGAAAACGTCAGCAATAGCGCTGATCTTAGCTATAGGATGGCTTCTCTTGAACACTTGGTTAGATAGCACCACCTTAGGACATGTTGACTGACAGATGAAGGTAAAAAAATACGCAAGTCCCATCATGTTAAACAGTTCTTCTCTAAATATTGGTCTTTTTTTCTTTCATCTGTGGCTTTAGCATGCAGAATTTTGGTAGGCGCTTCTTACAGCTTTCTTTCTAAGAGCCCAAGAATATTATTTAAAGGGTTCCTACTCATTCTTTCCTACCTTGTTGACAAATGCCCAGAATTATCTCATCATTTTGATATTGTTATAGCCTTGGACTTTGAGCAGATTCCAGAAGATTATATACATCCATTGGCTAGATCAAAAGCAATGCTTGAGTAAATGGCTTCTTCACATAGTTCACTATTACTTGGTTGCTGTGTGGCTAGCTTTAGCCCCATAACTAGTGAATTTGATTTAAATTACATTATAGATTGCCAGTGCCTATTGGTATAGACACATTTTTATGACAATAGACCTAGTTCCATACTTAAAACTTCCTTTCAGAAAGGCTCTCTGTCTCCATGCCTGTCCATGTAAACAACTGTTGTTTCCTTTGTAGGTTTGATCTTTGTGGTTGATAGTAACGACAGAGAGAGAGTCAATGAGGCCCGAGAAGAACTTATGAGAATGTTGGCAGAAGATGAGCTCAGAGATGCTGTCCTTTTAGTGTTTGCTAACAAACAGGTAAGTGATCGTGAGCAGCACAGCCAGAATGGTACCCCAGGGTTCCCTTTGCCTCCAGTTGTGATGGTGGGCTGTAAGAGTTCTCACCTTCCAGTCACCCTCTGTTGGTTATGTCTATGGACCTTGCTGTCGGCAGTGGGCTGAAAATAATATTACTGACAGATTTCAGAAGTAAAATATATGGTCTCTTGCATGACACAGTTGCATTAAGGAGCCCCTGGGACTTCCCTTGCAACACAAAACATACAATTTTACCATGCTAAAAGTGCTTCTTTATTGACTTTCCTGAACTGCTGCACCTCCAAACAAATTGTGGCACCACAATGCCATTATGTAGGGGTTTAAAAGTACCAACAATATCGGTCAGAGTATGAATATATGAATATCCCAGAGCATCTGTTGCCTTTACAAGTCTCACTTTTCCATCACTTTTTCTCCACCACACTTCAGACAAGTTAGGAATTTTGCATGCTACATATACGGCCAGATTCAAAATTTCCACTCTCGTCATGATCTGTACTGTGGGCCTTCTGTGTTCTCACTGGATTGAGAAGGGTGGGTTGCTACTGTTGCAAGCCATGTGAGAGCACAAGGATGTCTTTGGCCTCAGGGAACCAGATCTGGTTCTGTCTATATCACACCGTAGCCCAGATCGCACAGATTAATGGTCAATGCAACATCTTACCATTATGCCACATTTGAACTGTATGTTGCAGATTCTTCCTATGAATTCTCTAAAGGAAACAAAAATCAATTTTCTAAAGCAAATTGCTTCCATTTTTCAGGACCTGCCTAATGCGATGAATGCAGCAGAAATCACAGACAAACTAGGACTGCATTCCCTTCGCCACAGGAACTGGTATATCCAGGCCACCTGTGCCACTAGTGGAGACGGTCTCTATGAAGGACTGGACTGGTTGTCCAATCAGCTCCGAAACCAGAAATGAAGCCCTAAAAATACTCTTCTTTTCCCTCTTTTCTCCACCCCTCCTTATTTCCTCCTCCTCCTCCTCCTTCACCCTTCGCTTTACTCTAACGTGGCAAACCATGCTACTTTGTGGTATTGAGTGCCGGAAGCTGTTTTCATTTCTCTTGTCACAGGATGTCCTTCACCATGCTGTACATGTGGCAAATCCAAGCCTGAAAACAGTTTAGGTTTCTTATTTAATGTAAATAGTTCTTGTTTCCAATGAGACAGTTTCTGGTACTCCTATGCAATATTACTCAGCTTTTTTATTATAAAGAAAATCAACTCGCTGTTTAGTACTGGGGAAGGGATTTGAAGTGGATTCAGAGAAAAGTTGCCAGTTGTCTGGTTGTACGCTAGAGCTGAATACAATCCCTCTTGGCTTGCGAGGTCTGTGGGGAGGCCAGATTTGGTGGCTATTTTTTAGCCTGGAGATGTCAGTTTCTTTTTTAGAAAAGAAGGAAAGCTGAAACACTTGAACAAAATGTCCATTGTGAGTTCTGCAACAACTTGAATACCAGCAATTTAACATGTTATGGGTCCATGGAATGGGCAGCATCCTGGATCTTCCTGTGCTTGACAACCTCTTTTGTGTTTTTTGTGAATGTGAGATCTCCTAAAGTCAGAGTTCAGTTCAGTTCAGGCCACAGACTTAAGAGAAATTGGCGCACGTGTAAAACACTATGACCCTCTAGTGCTCTCTCAGATTTGGGCAAGAAGGTTTTTCTCCTCTTGCATCTAATTTGGATGCCATCCTTTACCTGTTCCATTGTCGCCCCCTCCCCAAGTGTTTTGGACTTTTCTCATGTAGAACTACAGTACTCCAGAAGACAAATTATTTCCACAGAGTACAGCAGCCCATAGCAGTGCTCAGCTCTGTCATCAGCAAGTACTGTACTTAAGTAAGAAATGCCATCCAAGCCACCTAATGTAATGTTTAGGGGGGGAAATACTAAAAGCATGAGAATTTGGAGTTTCATTCCATTCTAGAAGTGTTTGATGCCATTTTTTGGAACACTCCCATATCTGTATATGTGTGGAAACCCCTTCACATCCCTCATACTGCAAGGTTCAGATTTGCCATCAAGAAGACCTCTTAACTTTTTTTTTCTTTTGTATTTTGATAAAACACTGAAGAAGCTGGAGCTGTTTAAACTTTAACTTGAGGAACTATCAGAACTGGTTTGTTTAGTGTTGTGGAAAATCTCTTTATTTGCTTTCAATACACAGTAATCAACTGTTTTGTATACTTGTTTTCAGTTTTCATTTCGACAAACAAGCACTGTAATTAAAGCTATTAGAATAAAAATCTCTTAACTATTTCCTGGGGTTTTCATGCTTTGCCTGTTCCATCTTGCTGGGCTCCATAACCAAATACATACTGAATAAAGCCTTTCATGGTCTTTGCGCTCTTCAGTTTCTGCTTTTGAGTAGCCTCTTGGACTAGACGAGTTCCCTTCCTACCTCCTTGAGCTCCTGCATATTGAAGTAAAGAAGTAGTCCACGAAGCTGTTTCTCTCTCTCGTATATATCATGTTAAAGCAGACTTGTGAATGCTATGGAACATGCCCCTCTTGTAATCTGCCACATACCAGTTCAACTCTTACTTGGGAACATATTGTGGGTTATAGTGAGTTACCATATGGGTTGTGGGCAGAGTATTGGCAGGAACAGGCTAGTGGGCCAGAACTGTTAAAAAAGCAAATGAGGCATATACACTATGGGTAATTTTAAAGTTGTGTTATTTAGCCACCCTTCAAGAGTGACCCTACACTTCATGTAAATAACTGAATTAGAGAATTGCCTTCCTCCAGCAGGGGCTCCCCAAAAACCTCCTTTCAGCTAGGTAAACATGTTTGCAGCTGTTAAAAGTAGGGTTGCCATGCGTCTGGAATTTCCTATGCATAGCTTGTATTCAGCCCTCGTAAACAGCTTCCAGGTGGGAATCGCACAAATCCGGGAACATTCAGAATTATGGCAGCCCATGTCGGGAAGTGTAGATTTTGGCGAATTTCATTAAAAATAGCTCAAACAAAAAGAGAGCTCAATAACTTTGGGCATGACAACAGCTTTGGCAAAAAAGAAGAAACCACTTTAACGTCCAGATTTTCACTTTTTGAAATACAGCAACCTTTGTTAAAGGGATTCTTCAGCAGGGAGGAGGACCTTGCAAAATCTCTGAAGCATGAAGGGAGATGCAGTTACAGCAGTAGCTGAGGTAGAGGACTCCTGTGAGTTGGGGTCCTACATAATTTGGCATGGCAGAAGTAGGATAAAATGTGAAACATGCACAGTGGTAGTGTCCTTTTCTGGTGTTCGTTGGCAAAAGGCCATTTCCTTAGTTCTCAGTTACAGTTAAAAACTGATTGTCCATTCTGGGCTATTGCCCGAGGCTGCTGTGATGTCTTGAGTGTTGGCAGCTATTTGATAACCACACAATCCCCACTAACTCAGCCCTTGGAAAGGGTGTTTCAAGTCATTCTATAAGATATACCCCATGTGGCATTGCAGCATGGGAAATTAGCATAAACCCATCCCCCCCCCATTTAAGGGTATGTTCCCAACAGCTTACTGATACAAAAGCAAGTACATTTGCTTACATGTTTCTCATCCATTAAGTCCAAACTGGCTTTGGGAGGAAGCCATTCAGAAAGTGATTAAATTTTCCCTCTTTGCCCAGTAAACCAAGTGTTTGGAATAACACACTTGTTTCATTTCTTCAAGGGGTTGATTAAAACTCTTAAAAGTCATCTGACGCGAAAGAACTTAAGAGCTTAAGTCTAGACCAGGGGTCTGCAACCTTTAAGACAAAAAGAGCCACTTGGACCGAAGAAAAAAAACCTGGGAGCCGGAAAACCATTGCAACATTTAAAACAGTGGGGAGTGTCGGGGTACACAATGCACCTCCTCCCCTCGCTAGTATCTGCCCCGGAGCTGCGGCAAAGGTGTAAAAGAGCCACATGCGGCTCCGGAGCCGCGGGTTGCTGACCCCTGGTCTAGACTAAGATCCTCTTCTCAAAGTGGTGAACCAGATGACCCAAGGTACAATGCCTGTCCTAGGCTTTCAGACATCCAGCTTCATTGGCTAGTCCAGAGGTCTAAGTAGCTCAGATCTTGTTGGTGTATGCAACATGTTCTCGCCTTATTTACATTGAACAGCTGCCATTCTGCTGCCTTTGACACATCCAGTTCGGATGGATCCTTTCTGGAGAAATTTGAAGTTGGACTTTCACAGCTCCCAAGTCGTTCTCACATTGCAATTCGGAGGTTGATACTGAGAGTGACTTTCTTGATCTGAGCTTTGAACCAGGGACTGCCAAAACACTGCTCACACTCCTATCTACCATGCTGCCCTGTGATGGGCAGCAAAGCTACTTAAGAGTTATAGAATTGCAGAGTTGGGGGGGGACTTGAGGGTCATCTAGTCCAACCCCAGGAATGAAGAAATCTCATGTGGTCCCCCCCATCCAGTTTAAAACCTTATCGGGCTCTGCTTAGCTTTGCAAATGTGCTAGCAGGTGTTTCCCCCCCAACATAGTCCACTTGAAAAATTGAATGATTCCTGATCTGCAGCGGCTTCCCTGTTCACTTAATTGGAGGAAGCCAGCCTGTGTGTGTGTGTGTGTGTAGGTAGGTAAAGGTAAAGGACCCCTGGGATGGTTAAGTCCAGTCAAAGGCGACAGGTTGCGGCACTCCCAGGCTGAGGCAGCTGGCGTTTGTCCACAGACAGCTTTCCGTGTCATGTGGCCAGCATGACTAAACCGCTTCTGGCGCAACAGAACATCGCGATGGAAACCAGAGCACACGGAAATGCTGTTTACCTTCCTGCCACAGTGGTACCTATTTATCTACTTGCACTGGCGTGCTTTCGAACTGCTAGGTTATCAAGAGCTGGGACAGAGCAATGGGAGCTCACTGTCGCGGGGATTCAAACTGCCAACTTTCTGATCAGCAGTCCCAAGGGGCTCAGTGGTTTAGACCACAGCACCACCTGCATCCCTGTGTATACAGTGGTACCTCAGGTTACAGGTTAAGAACTTTGCTCAGGATGAGAACAGAAATTGCGCGGCAGCAGCAGGAGGTCCCATTAGCTAAAGTGGTACTTCAGGTTAAGAACAGTTTCAGATTAAGAACGGACCTCCGGAACGAATTAAGTACTTAACGCGAGGTACCACTGTGTATATATGTGTGTGTATGGTTTTGTGAGTGGTCCACTACGGATATTTTTGTGAAGGACAAATCTTGTTACGAGATTCCTACATTTACAAAAGTCTCAACAACAACAAAGGAACAAAGGATTAGAAGAAAGCCATAGCTAACAATTATCAAAATAATTTTATTGTAAAGTGGCATTATTCTTTCGATTTTGGCATGTAGCAAATGGCATGCTTCCTTAAGTTTAAATTAGGAGAATGCTGGACTAGATGAAAGCTTTTTCTTGTTCAATTGGGCTCTTCCTTACAGTCTTAAGATTCATTGGTGTGGAGGGGGGAGGGAGGGAGAGAGAGTAGAGGGAATGGGGTCACAGAAGAACCACACCCTGTGACCCTTAATTCTCCCCTCCAACACAGCCCTGCAATCGCTTCAGCAGTGAAAGCTCCATCTCTTATTGCCAAAACAATCTGTCTCCCAACACTGGTCACACATTCCCTGGGGGCATGCGGGTGATGTACATGCTTAGCCCACAGCCCCTGACATCGTGTGGGATTTAACAGGGGAGGGGGCAGAATTCCACCTCTGCCTGTTCTCCCCACCCCCACAAGAGCAGGGATTCTTGGTCCAGTATACCCGAAGGAGTGTCTCCACCCCCATCGTTCAGCCCGGACGCTGAGGTCCAGCTCCGAGGGCCTTCTGGCGGTTCCCTCCCTGCGAGAAGCCAAGTTACAGGGAACCAGGCAGAGGGCCTTCTCCGTAGTGGCACCTGCCCTGTGGAACGCCCTCACACCAGATGTCAAAGAGGAAAACAACTACCAGACTTTTAGAAGATATCTGAAGGCAGCCCTCTTTAGGGAAGCTTTTCATGTTTGATGCATTACTGTATTTTAATATTTTGTTGGAATCATAGAATCATAGAATCATAGAGTTGGAAGAGACCACAAGGGCCATCGAGTCCAACCCCCTGCCAAGCAGGAAACACCATCAGAGCACTCCTGACATGTGGTTGTCAAGCCTCTGCTTAAAGACCTCCAAAGTAGGAAACTCCACCACACTTCTTGGCAGCAAATTCCACTGTCGAACAGCTCTTACTGTCAGGAAGTTCTTCCTAATGTTTAGGTGGAATCTTCTTTCTTGTAGTTTGGATCCATTGCTCCGTGTCCGCTTCTCTGGAGCAGCAGAAAACAACCTTTCTCCCTCCTCTATGTGACATCCTTTTCTATATTTGAACATGGCTATCATATCACCCCTTAACCTCCTCTTCTCCAGGCTAAACATGCCCAGCTCCCTTAGCCGTTCCTCATAAGGCATCGTTTCCAGGCCTTTGACCATTTTGGTTGCCCTCCTCTGGACACGTTCCAGTTTGTCAGTGTCCTTCTTGAATTGTGGTGCCCAGAACTGGACACAGTACTCCAGGTGTGGTCTAACCAGAGCAGAATACAGTGGCACTATTACTTCCCTTGATCTAGATGCTATACTCCTATTGATGCAGCCTAGAATTGCATTGGCTTTTTTAGCTGCCGTGTCACACTGTTGGCTCATGTCAAGTTTGTGGTCAACCAAGACTCCTAGATCCTTTTCACATGTACTGCTCTCAAGCCAGGTGTCACCCATCTTGTATTTGTGCCTCTCATTTTTTTTGCCCAAGTGCAATACTTTACATTTCTCCCTGTTAAAATTCATCTTGTTTGTTTTGGCCCAGTTCTCTAATCTGTCAAGGTCGTTTTGAAGTGTGATCCTGTCCTCTGGGGTGTTAGCCACCCCTCCCAGTTTGGTGTTATCTGCAAATTTGATCAGGATGCCCTTGAGTCCATCATCCAAGTCGTTGATAAAGATGTTGAATAAGACCGGGCCCAAGACAGAACCCTGTGGCACCCCACTAGTCACTCTTCTCCAGGATGAAGAGGAACCATTGATGAGCACCCTTTGGGTTCGGTCAGTCAGCCAGTTACAAATCCACTGAGTGGTAGCATAGTCAAGACCGCATTTTACCAGCTTCTTTACAAGAATATCATGGGGCACCTTGTCAAATGCCTTGCTGAAATCAAGGTAGGCTACATCCACTGCGTTCCCTTCATCTACCAGGCTTGTAATTCTGTCAAAAAACGAGATCAGGTTAGTCTGACATGACTTATTTTTCAGAAATCCATGCTGACTATTGGTGATCACATCATTCCTTTCTAGGTGCTCACAGACTGTTTGCTTAATGATCTGCTCCAGAATCTTCCCTGCTATTGATGTCAGACTGACTGGGCGGTAATTATTTGGGTCCTCTCTTTTCCCTTTTTTGAAAATAGGGACAACATTTGCCCTCCTCCAGTCTGCCGGGACTTCGCCTGTTCTCCAGGAATTCTCAAAGATGACTGCCAGTGGTTCTGAGATCACATCTGCCAGTTCTTTTAATACTCTTGGATGCAGTTCATCTGGCCCTGGAGACTTGAATACATCTAAACTAGCCAAATATTCTTGTACTATCTCCTTAGTTATTCTGGGCTGTGTTTCCTTTGCTGAATCATTTGCTCCAAATTCTTCAGGTCGGGCATTGTTTTCTTTATCGGAGAAGACTGAGGCAAAGAAGGCATTGAGGAGTTCAGCCCTTTCTGTGTCCCCTGTTTGCATTTCACCATCTTCTCCTCTGAGTGACCCCACTGTTTCTTTGTTCTTCCTTTTGCTACGAACATACCCATAGAAGCCTTTTTTGTTGCTTTTAACCTCTCTAGCAAGCCTGAGTTCATTCTGTGCTTTAGCTTTTCTGACTTTGTGTCTACACGTGCTGGCTATTTGTTTGAATTCCTCTTTGGTGGTTTCCCCCCTTTTCCATTTTTTGTACACATCCTTTTTTTAATCTTAATTCAGTTAAAAGTTCTTTAGATAGCCACCCTGGCTTCTTTAGGCACCTTCCATGTTTCCGTCTCATTGGTATTGCCTGACATTGTGCTTTTACTATCTCCCTCTTAACAAACTCCCAGCCATCATGAACTCCCTTTCCTTTTAGTATTGCTGTCCATGGGATCTCACCCAGCACTTCCCTAAGTTTTATGAAGTCGGCTTTCTTAAAGTCAAGAAATTGAGTCCTAGTATGCTTGGCTGCTCCTTTCCGCTGTATAGTAAACTTCAGAAGAGCATGATCACTCGCGCCTAATGATCCTTCCACATCTACCCCACTAACCAGGTCATCAACATTGGTTAGGACCAGATCTAAAATGGCTGTTCCTCTTGTTGCTTCTCCCACTTTCTGGACAATGAAGTTGTCTGCAAGGCCAGTGAGGAATCTGTTTGACCTTATGCTCTTGGCTGAGTTTGACGTCCAACAAATATCCGGGTAATTGAAGTCCCCCATTACTACTATCTCCCTTCCTTTTGCATGCTTGGCCATCTGTTCCAGGAAGGCATCATCTATGTCCTCCGTTTGGCTTGGGGATCTATAGTAAACTCCCACAATGAGGTCTCTGTTATTCTTCTCTCCCTTAATTTTGACCCAAATGCTCTCACTTTGGCTTTGAGGTTCTAAATCTTGGATCTCTTCACAGGTATGCACATCCCTGACATATAACGCCACTCCTCCTCCTTTCTTGTCTGGTCTGTTTCTCTGAAATAGATTGTATCCCCCCATTATTAAAAGATTGTATCTGCCCAGAGTGGCTGGGGAAGCCCAGCCAGATGGGTGGGGTATGTATGTATGTATGTATGTATGTATGTATGTATGTATAAATAAACAAATAAATCATCATCATCATCCATCTGCACATCCATTTAGGCTGGGGAGGACTGCTAATGCCATAATAAAGGGTTTCCCCCAAAGTCACTAAATTTGGCAATTTCCTATTCGTCTTGCAGGGGGCGGGGAAACCAAGACTATTCTGGCACTGCCCAGATGAACACATTCTTACGGCATAAGCTTTCGTAGACTAAAGTATGATGAAGTGGACTGTAAAAGGTAAAGGTAAAGGTACCCCTGCCCGAACGGGCCAGTCTTGACAGACTGTGGGGTTTGTGCGCCCATCTCACATTTATTGGCCGGGGGCCAGCGCTGTCCGGGGACACTTCCGGGTCACGTGGCCAGCATGACATCGCTGCTCTGGCGAGCCAGAGCCGCACACGGAACGCCGTTTACCTTCCCGCTGGTAAGCGGTACCTATTTATCTACTTGCACCCGGAGGTGCTTTCGAACTGCTAGGTGGGCAGGCGCTGGGACCGAACAGCGGGAGCGCACCCCGCTGCGGGGATTCGAACCGCCGACCTTTCGATCGGCAAGCCCTAGGCGTTGAGGCTTTAGCCCACAGCGCCACCCGCGTCCCTGAAGTGGACTGTAGTCTGCAGTCTGCAACAAAAGCTGTTGGTCCTCAGGGTTTTAGCAAGGTGCTTTGTTAAAACTGGCAAGGCAATTTAAACCGGGATGCCTTTGCAATAGCAGGTTTCAGTGGGTGCAACTCCACAGTGCCATCTTCTGACACAACTGTGTCATAACTTCATCAAGGAAGCAGAATGCCTTTTGAGACAAAACCTAAGAGCCCCGGCTGGGCCAGGCCAGTGGCCCGTATAGTCCAGCACTGTCTTCTCGCTGTGGTCAGCTAGTAGCCCATGGGAAGCCTGCAAACAGGACATGAATGCTCTCCTCTCTCGCAATTTCCAGCAACTGGTTTTCAGAAGCATTATTGAGGCAGAGAATGGGCATTGGTGGCTAGTGGCCATTGATATCCTCCATGACTCTGGTTCTTTCTTAAAGCCACACAAACTGGTGGCCTTCGCTGTTTCTCATGGCAGTGAATTCCATACCTATAGGGTGTGTTGGAAAGGGGCTTTCTTTAGCCTGTCCTTAATCTTCCAGCATTCAGCCTCGATGGATGGCTTTATGCATTGGTATCCTCTTTTTGTTGTTGTTTAGTCGTGTCCGACTCTTCGTGACCCCCTGGACCAGAGCACGCCAGGCACTCCTGTCTTCCATTGCCTCCAGCAGTTTGGTCAAACTCATGCTGGCAGCTTCGAGAACACTGTCCCACCATCTCGTCCTCTGTCGTCCCCTTCTCCTTGTGCCCTCCATCTTTCCCAACATCAGGGTCTTTTCCAGGGAGTCTTCTCTTCTCACGAGGTGGCCAACGTATTGGAGCCTCAGCTTCAGGACCTGTCCTTCCAGTGAGCACTCAGGGCTGATTTCCTTAAGAATGGGTCGGTTTGATCTTCTTGCAGTCCATGGGACTCTCAAGAGTCTCCTCCAGCACCATAATTCAAAAGCATCCATTCTTCGGCGATCAGCCTTCTTTATGGTCCAGCTCTCACTTCCATACATCACTACTGGGAAAACCATAGCTTTAACTATACGGACCTTTGTTGGCAAGGTGATGTCTATGCTTGTTAAGATGCTGTCTAGGCTTGTCATTGCTTTTCTCCCAAGAAGCAGGTGTCTTTTTATTTCGTATCCTCTTTACCCATCCTTAATTTTATACACCTCCACTATGTATACACACATTTTTTCCATACCACTAAAAAACCCAGATCATAGAATCATAGAATGGTAGAATTGGAAGGGACCCCAGGGGACCCCACAATACAAGAATCTCAGCTAAAGATATTGCAACCGTTCCTCATAGTGTTGGTGCACGGCCCTTGTTCATTTTGCTTGCCATTTTCTGAACTTCTTCCGGCTCTGCAATATCCTTCAGTGTTCCAAATGCAGTCACACCAAATATTTGTATAATGGCATTGTGATATTGGCAGAGTCTCACTTCCCACCCCCTGCAAAAAAATCAAAAAAATCATTCCATGCTATTAGTTGAGGCAGCTTCCTATGTTCTCCTAAAAGTAAAAATAAGTGACAGCCCTATGTATACGCATAACTGTAGCCTGACCCACTGAATGGTTGATGCCAATTGGAAGAAGGAAAAAAAGGCAAAGGGTGGATTTTCTTCACGCAGTAATGATGTATGATCACAGGTTAATCCTCTCTGCCTGAGGAGTGACCTGTTGGGCTAGAGCGAGAGAAAAGGAAATGAAGATAATTAGGGGTTGTCGGAGCTCAGGAGACACTCCAAATTAAGCCATCTGGCTGCCGTTCGAGGCAGGGCAAGGAAGAGACTTTGCCCATGGCTATTGGGGCTCCCTGTTCCCCCAACATTAATGCGACTCCCCTACCTTCAGACAGCTATTTAAAGAGACAGCAGAAGGATAGGATGCCTATTGCACATTACTTCTTACTGGGTTATATCATTATACCACCTCTCCAGCTAAAGGTCCCAGGGTCAGTCCTTAGCATGTCCCTCACCTGTAACCCTGGAGAACTGCTTCCAGTCAGTGTAGACAGTACTGAGCTAGGTAGACCAGTGGTCTGACTCAGTGTAAGGCTGAAATCCAGCATCGCCTGAGCTCTGCGAGTGCGGCTTTCTCCCGACTAAAGTGCAGAATGTTTGAGGACCGGGACATTCACAGGGAAACCAAAATGCTTGTTTACAAAGCTATTGTACTACCAACCTTACTGTATGCTTGTGAAATGTGGACCACTTATAAACGCCATCTCCAACTCCTCAAAAGATTCCATCAACTGTGTCTCCGAAAATTTTTTACACATCACTTGGGAAGACAGGCAAACTAATACCAGTGTACTGGAAGAAGCAAAGATCACCAGTGTGGAAGCAAGGATTTTTCAACATCAACTTCGTTGGACTGGTCATGTTGTGTGGATGCCTGATGATCGTCTTCCAAAGCAACTACTCTATTCCCAACTTAAAAATGTAAAGTGTAATGCTGGTGGTCAACAAAAGAGGTTTAAAGACTGTCTCAAGGCAAATCTTAAAAAAGTAGTATAAACACCGACAACTGGGAAACACTGGCCTGCGAGCGCTCCAGTTGGAGAACAGCCTTTCCCAAAGGGGTCATGGGCTTTGAAGACA
This sequence comes from Podarcis vaucheri, assembly GCF_965113315.1. NCBI lineage: Eukaryota > Metazoa > Chordata > Lepidosauria > Squamata > Lacertidae > Podarcis > Podarcis vaucheri. The sequence goes on along the minus strand of NC_138750.1, from coordinate 58,644,105 downwards.
CGCGAACTCAGGACGCAAGGGAGAAATGTGGTAAGAGGAAGGCACGCTTGGCAAATCCACACTGTGATCAACTCCCACCAGGAAACCAATGTCCCCACTGTGGAAGGACGTGTGGATCCAGAATTGGCCTCCACAGTCACTTACGGACTCATTGTTAAAACCGTGTTTATGGAAGACAATCTTACTCGGCTACGAGGAATCGCCAAAGGAGAAGTGGAGCCTGCTTTAGGGCTCCTTCAGACATCCTTTTCATGGTGCATTCGTGATAACTTTGCTTATGATGGTATTGGGGCAGTTACTCTACAATCCCACTTCCAGTACTCATTGTGTCTGTAGCTATTTTGGGGCCGGCATACAGACCCTCCAAGTGTCCCTGTTTTCCAGGGACAGCCCTGGTTTTACAGAAGGCGTCCCAGTTTCTGATTTAATCCTGGAATATCCCATCCCTATTTCATCGGAGAAATGTTGGAGGGTATGCGACATACTGCTTCGTTTCCAATCAGGCTATGGCCCATAGCTTCCTGCCGGAAGCCTGTAACTTTTTATTCCACAAATGTTCCATGTTTATTTAGTTTTGTGCTCCGCTTTTGTTTTGATATAGCGCAAGAGTAACCCTCCAGGTGGCAATAATGTACCGTAGTAACACTGGGGAAGCATCACAGAGCAACTAATGCCATAGTGGAATTTGCTGCCAAGGAGTGTGGTGGAGTCTCCTTCTTTGGAGGTCTTTAAGCAGAGGCTTGACAACCATATGTCAGGAGTGCTCTGATGGTGTTTCCTGCTTGGCAGGGGGTTGGACTCGATGGCCCTTGTGGTCTCTTCCACCTCTATGATTCTATGATTCTATAATGGTGTGTGGATGGTCCAGTTTAAATCTGCCACTGTTGCATCAGCGACACTTTACAGTATACAACCATCCAAAAAAACACTCTGGAGGAGCCCATATATGGAGTCAGACAATCGTTCCATCTAACTCAGAATCGCCCGCACTGCCTGCCACGCAAGACTGGACTCTTACAAGTTTTTCTTGCGGATGGGAACCAAAAGAAGCCAGCTGTGAGTGGTGACGGCCCTGCCTCTATCATTCTGTATTGCAGTTTTCCCTAACCTGGTGCCTTCCAGATGTTTTGGGCTGCAACTCCCAACATCGCTAGCCAGCATGCATAACAGCCAGGGATGATGGGAACTACCATGAGAAGTCTGGAGCATGGCAACATGAGAACGGGGCCTTCTCTGCAGTGGCTCCCCATCGGTGGAATTCTCTCCCCAGGGAGCTTTGCCTGGAGCCTTCATTATACACCTTTAGGCACCAGGCAAAAACGTTCCTCTTTTACCAGGCCTTTGGCTGATTGACATCCAATGCCCTTTTAAAATGGAGGGTATTATTGGGTTGTTTTTGATTATGCATTTTGTGTTTTTATATTGTGGTTTTATCTTATCAACCGTCCTGGGACCAGAGAATACAGGGCAGTATACAAATTTAATAATAATAATAATAATAATAATAATAATAATAATAATAATTCATAAGCTGAGCAAAGGTTGACAAAGCCAACAACAGCCTGGGTCAGTCTTCCATAACCTGGGGTCTTCCATCTGTTTTGGACTACACCTCCCACCAGCTCATGCTGGCCAGTGCCAATGGGAGCTGTAGTCTGGGCTGGGAGCATCCTAATGTCCTAATGCTTTCCTTAATGTTAGGGGGCACTCTCTGGGGTGTCCGTGTGCGGGGAACCCCCAAAATAACTCAGCGAGGACCGAGCATGCTTAGCAGAGGGGAAATAGAAAACCAGGTCAGAGAAGGAATGGAGCAGAGCATCTCGCAAAAGGATGTGGCTGGCTAAGACACCAAGCAGGATAACTCTGCCTTTGTATTGCAGGTCACACCAGTACATTAAGCTGCACCCAAGACATGTAGATGCAGACCTTAAAGGAGTAGCAGACCCACTGAAATGATCATTACTAACCTAAGGAGGTTTGTGGATTCCAGTGGATCTACTCTGAATGGGATGAGCATAGGAGACAACCCATATGCCCATCAGGGAAATATACATACACATTTTGTGATCAGGACTGTTGCAAATGTCACAAGTTGCAAGTGAGATGACAGGACAAACTGGCAGGGAGTGTGTGTGTGTGTGTGTGTGTGTCACCCTTCTCATTCTCTCCAAAGCATTTCTGTGAACTCCTAGCCCCGATGTGCCCCAAGGAAGTGGGTCTGGTTTTCTGACAGTGTATAGCTTCCTTTCAACCTCCAACAATGGAGTGGGGGCTGGGGGCTGGGATGGTGGGCTTGTGAACCCATCACTCACAAGCTCAAGGGCTGCAGGGACTCTCACCCTTTGGAGCTGAGGTCTTTGTCCGAACAGAGACCCGTCAGAATCACTTCCTGACCTTTGAGCTGCATAAAATATATCGGCATTGATTTATGCATGAACTGAGAATGGGATGGGGTTGGGGATGGGGTTGGGGTTGGGTGGGGGGGTGGGAGAGGAAGGGAGGGTTAAATGATGTCATCATTACTTCTTGTAAACTGAGTGGAGGCCAGAATGCTTTGCCCAGACCTATCAGCGTAGCAGTACAATCATGTTTTCTGCAAGCTTACTTACACCAGCCAAAGAAGTCATCAGTGGGCAGGCGTGGTTCAAGTATCATGAACCACAGCATGGTGATCTGCAGCAAGTTAGGCAGAGATGAAGCACATTGGAGGAGCGTTGGAGCAAAGTAGAAAAAGACAAATTCGCCTTCTCTTGAGGACTCTTTGCAACCCAAGAAACTTTGGAAAGCTGTTAAAGTGATTAGAAGCAAGGGAAACAGGTTAAGAGTTTAATGAGCCCTATATGGCCCTATACGGCCTAGGACCCTCGTACCTATGGGACTGCCTCTCCTGGTATGTCCCACAGAGGACCTTACGGTCTTCAAAGAAAAACATATTGGCAGTCCCGGGCCACAGGGAGGTTAGGCTGGCCTCAACCAGAGCCAGGGCTTTTTCGGGCGTGGCCCCAATCTGGTGGAACGCTCTGTCACAAGAGACTAGTGTCCTATGGGACTTGACATCTTTCCACAGGGCCTTCAAGACAGAGCTATTCCACCAGGCCTTTGGCCAAGGCACAGTCTGACCCCCTCCTTTGGTAATCCTCACAGAACTCTGGCCCAATGGTTGCCATTAATTTGATTCTGAATTGATTTTAGAATGCTGTGTTACTTTTATTGCTAGATGCTCTGAGCCCGGCTTCGGCTGGGGAGGTCGGGATATAATTAAATTATTATTATTATTATTATTATTATTATTATTATTATTATTAAATTGATTTTATTGGGTTGTTGTGATATAGGAACAGTAGGAAGTTTCCTTATACAGAGTCATCAAATCATAGAACTGTAGAGTTGGAAGGGACCCCAAGGGTCATCCAGTCTAACCCCCCTGCAAAGCAGGAATCTCAGCTAAAGAATCCATGACAGACAGGCATCCAACCTCTGCTTAGAAACCTCCAAGGAAGGACTGGTCCATCTAGCTTAGTACTGTCAATACTGACTGGCAACAGCCCTCCCAAGATTTCCAGCAGGGGACATTCCCAGCTCTATATGGAGATGATGATGATAAATTTTATTTATACCCCGCCCTCCCCAGCCAAGGCCGGGCTCAGGACGGCTAACACCAGGTATAAAAACAATTGATTAATGCTGTGGATTGAACCTACAACCTTCAGCATACAAAGCAGTTACTCTACCGCTGGTCCACAGGCCTGCGATGTAACGACAACACTCAACTATGTAATGCTGGTAGGGGCTGGCGGGAGTTGACAATCCCAAACATCCAGAGACTTAGGGATACAGGAGCCTGCTTTCCAGTCGGTACACCTCTAGATCGGGGATGGGGAACTTTTGACCCTGCAGATGTCACTGGACTCCAGCTGCCATTGGCCCCAGACAGCATGGCCAACGGTTAGGGACTCTGAGTTGGCTAACTCTCAATTGCAGAAGTCAATTCACTTCGCAACTAGAAGAAGAAGAGGAGTTTGGATTTGATATCCCGCCTTTCACTCCTCTTCAGGAGTCTCAAAGTGGCTAACAGTCTCCTTTCTCTTCCTCCCCCACAACAAACACTCTGTGGGGTGAGTGGGGCTGAGAGACTTCAAAGAAGTGTGTCTGGCCCAAGGTCACCCAGCAGCTGCGTGTGGAGGAGCGGGGAAGCGAACCCAGTTCACCAGATTACAAGTCCACCGCTCTTAACCACTACACCACACTGGCTCTCCTACCAAAACTCTGGAATGATTGTGAACTGCCCTGCTCTGAATAAAATAGTTTAAAAATTATCCAGTAGCACCTTAGAGACCAACTAGGTTTGTTCTGGGTATAAGCTTTCGTGTGCCTGAAGAAGTGTGCATGCACATGAAAGCTTGTACAGTCATACCTCGGGTTACAGACACTTCAGGTTGCGTTTTTTCAGTTTACAGACCCACCGAACCCCGGAAGTACCGGAACAGGTTATTTCTAGGTTTCAGCAGTCACGCATGCGCAGAAGCGCTAAATCGCTTTTGCGCATGTGCAGAAGTGCCGAATCGCAGCCCCAACTGTGGGTTGCAAACGCTGCGGGTTGTGAACATGCATCCCACACGGATCATGTTCGCAACCTGAGCATCCACTGTACCCAGAACAAACTTAGTTGGTATCTAAGGGGCTACTGGACAATTTTTGAATTTTCTATTTATTTGGACTGCGTCAGACCAACACGGCTACCTACCTGAATCTACCTGCTCTGGTTAGACTAGAAAGCAGAAATCTACACTGAGATTCCTGCATTGCCGGGGGTTGGGCTAGATGGCCTTTGGGTTCCCTTCCAACTCTCCAGTTCTGTGAACTCAGCTCAGCCCTCATCACCCAACTTCCAAAGTACGTGTGCCGCTTCCGTTTTTGCACTTTTACAAGGGCTGTGATTTCACAGTGGCTGTTTCTTTTCCCGCAGCTAAAGGCTCGGCTTCTCTTTCTCTCTCTGCCCAGGGGCTTATAACCCCCAGGCAGGGCCCATAAAGCTTGTTTCCCACTGGTGACCCCCGCTACTTAACACATAGGTGAGAGGGATCCTTCCTTCACCCTGCTTTTGTTATGCAGGGTTGGGGTTTATTGAGCTATTGTTTGTCCTTCAAGAGGGTTTTTCCACCTCGCCCCCATTTCCTTTCTCAGGAAACTCAGGGCCCCAAAGACACCCCGAGTGAAGCCAAAGAAATATGTTTTTAAGAGAGAAGCCCATTCCATGCATTTACAGCCCCTGCAAGCATCCCCTTGTAAAGTAATTGGGCAGTTTGCTTTTTTAAAAAACACACACTCTTCCTCAAAAGTGAATCCCAACTAAACTGCAGAAGGTACCGAAGACTGAGCAATGAAAATAGGTACCAATTTCATGAAGGCTCAAAAAGCAGGGCTTTTTCCAGTCACCACCACCACCATGCCCCAGTAAAGATACCTTGTCCTTTCCAAGTCGTTCCCACCACCCACCTCACCTTTTCCCAGGCTCAGTGGCGAGTTGGGAAAAGTTAAGTGCTAACGGCTTCCCTGCAAAGAATCCTGATGAGAACTGCAGTTGGTGAACAGTGCTGGGAGCTGTTATGAGACACCTTACGGAGCTACAGTTCCCAACACCCTCAACAAACTACTTCCCACAATTCTTTGAGGAAATCCACGAGTGCAAAGTGGCGTGAGAGTGCTTCAAAATGCAGGGTCTACTGAGCTCAATAGGATTTACTTTCAATTAAGCAGGTAAAGAAGGGACGTGGGTGGCGCTGTGGGTTAAACCACAGAGCCTAGGACTTGCCAATCAGAAGGTCGGCAGTTCGAATCCCCGCGACGGGGTGAGCTCCCGTTGCTCGGTCCCTGCTCCTGCCAACCTAGCAGTTCGAAAGCACATCAAAGTGCAAGTAGATAAGTAGGTACCGCTCCGGCGGGAAGGTAAACGGCGTTTCCGTGCACTGCTCTGCTTCGCCAGAAGGGGCTTAGTCATGCTGGCCCCATGACCCGGAGGCTGTACGCCGGCTCCCTCGGCCAATAAAGCGAGATGAGGGCCGCAACCCCAGAGTTGGCCACGACTGGACCTAATGGTCAAGGGGTCCCTTTACCTCTACCTTAAGCAGGGTTAGCCAATGTGGGGCACCTCCAAAGTTAGTTGGTTTGCAACTCCCAATATCTCTGGCTGGTTTCCACGCTGGCTGGGCCTGATGGGAGCTGCAGTCCACTACTACTACTAAGGGACGCGGGTGGTGCTGTGGTCTAAACCAGTGTTTCCCAACCTTTTTTGGGCAACGGCACACCTGTTTAATGAAAAAAATCTCGCGGCACACCACCATTACAGCCCCGTGACGTCAGCGCGCAGCGTCACGCCGGGAGGGACGCACGAAAGTGAAAGTTTTTTCCCTCCCCCTTGCCGGGGAACCTCCAAGCTTTGGGGGTGGGAGGAGGCAGCAGAGCGAGGGACTGAGGGACGGCGGCAACTGAGGCGGCGGCGGCTGTTGTGGTGGTGGCGGTGATAGCGGGCGGAGGAGGGGGCGGCGGCGGGGCTTGAGGAGCCGTCGCCGGGAGTTGCTGCTGCTGTTGTTGCTGCTGCTGCCCGGACATGCCGGCCTCCTCCTCCTCCGCTGTCTCGCGCTCCTCCCTTTTGCACGCGCTGCCCCGCCGCTCGGCACCACCACCGCGGAGCCGCCCCCGGCTCGACGCGGATCCTCGCCGCCGCCGCCTCTCACCGCCCGACTCGCCCGCCTCCCTCCCACGGCACACCAGCCAACGTCTCACGGCACAGTAGTGTGCCGCGGAACACCGGTTGGGAAACACTGGTCTAAACCACAGAGCCTACGGCTTGCCGATCAGAAGGTCGGCGGTTTGAATCCCCATGACGGGGTGAGTTCCCGTTGCTCGGTCCCTGCTCCTGCCAACCTAGCAGTTCAAAAGCAGGCCGAAATGTACAAGTAGATAAATAGATACCACTCTGGCAGGAAGGTAAATGGTGTTTCCGTGCGCTCTTCTGGTTTGCCAGAAGCGGCTTAGTCATGCTGGCCACATGACCCGGAAGCTGTCTGCAGACAAACACCGGCTCCCTCGGCCTATAGACCAAGATGATCACACAACCTCAGAGTCGTCTGCGACTGGACCTAACGGTCAGGGGTACCTTTACCTTTACTACTACCACAGAGATGGGGATATTTTTTGCACCCAAGGACCACATTTCCTTCCGAGCAGCCACACATACCAGTAGGAGGCAGAACCAGAGGCAACAGTGGCAGAGAAATGCTTTTCTTTTTACTTTTCTTCAGAAGGCTGCAATCTTCTTCTTTTTAAATCTAAGCTTCAAATACAGTGATACCTTGCGTTACAGACGCTTCAGGTTACAGACGCTTCAGGTTACAGACTCTGCTAACCCAGAAATAGTACCTCGGGTTAAGAACTTTGCTTCAGGATGAGAACAGAAATCACGTGGTGGCAGTGGGAGATCCCATTAGCTAAAGTGGTGCTTCAGGTTAAGAACAGTTTCAGGTTAAGAACGGACCTCCACAATGAATTAAGTTCTTAACCCAAGGTACCACTGTAATAACAAAGACAAAAGACTCTGAGCCTGCTTTGAGGCAAGTGTCATGAGAAGTCTCCATCCAGGCTAGCTTGAGGCTAAGAACAGAATACAGTGGTGCAACTCGCTAAACGAAAGAGTTTTCCGTTTTGGAGGTGCTTCGCAAAACGAATCTCCTATGGGCTTGCTTCGCAAGACGAAAATGTCTTGCGAGTTCCTGCTGGTTTTTTCCCCTCCCCCCCTTTTTCTAAGCCGCTAAGCCGCTTATCTATACCAGCTGCACTGGCTCCCGGTGGAGTACAGGATCAGGTTTAAGGTGCTGGTTCTAACCTTTAAAGCCCTATACGGCCTAGGACCCTCGTACCTACGGGACTGCCTCTCCTGGTATGCCCCACAGAGAAACCTACGGTCTGCAAATAATAACATCCTCAAGGTCCCAGGCCTCAGAGAGGTTAGGCTGGCCTCAACTAGACCCAGGGCCTTCTCGGCTGCGGCTCCAATCTGGTGGAATGCTCTGTCCCAAGAGACTAGGGCCCTGCGGGACTTGACATCTTTCTGCAGGGCCTTCAAGACAGAGCTGTTCCACCAGGCCTTTGGTCAGGGCGCAGCCTGACTCCCTCCTCTGGCAACCTGCACAGAATTTTGCTTAATTGGTTGCCTTCAATTTGATTTAATTTTTATAATGAAATATTTTTAGATTGTGTAACTATTTTACTGTTTGATTATTTGATTGTTGTTAGCCGCCCTGAGCCCGGCTTCGGCTGGGGAGGGCGGGATATAAATAAAATTTATTATTATTATTATCAGTTGATCCGATCAGCAGATAAGCCGCTAATAGCCGCTAATAGCGCTAATGGGCTTGCTTCGCAAGACGAAAAAACCGCTAGACGAAGAGAATCACAGAACAGATTCTTTTCGTCTTGCGAGGCACCACTGTAACAGAGTTGGAAGGGACTGCAAGGCCCATATAGTCTAAGCCCCGCAGTGCAGGAACCAGAGCCCAAGGAAACATTCCAGCAAGGAAAAGACCCTCGAAGAGTGAAGCAGGCGTCAGTGGGGTGTGTGGCCTAGAGAGACTTCCAAGGGCCAAAAACGCCTGGCTGGACCCTGGCCTGAGGTTGCCCCTCCCTGACTACTGCTCTCCACCAGCCACAGCGAGGAGGAAAGCAGTGTGGTGTAGTGGTTCGGAGCGGCAGAATTGTAATCTGGTGAACTGGGTTCGCTTCCCCGCTCCTCCACATGCAGCTGCTGGGTGACCTTGGGCCAGTCACACTTCTCTGAAGTCTCTCAGCCCCACTCACCCCACAGAGTGTTTGTTGTGGGGGAGGAAGGGAAAGGAGAATGTTAGCCGCTTTGAGACTCCTTCGGGTAGTGATAAAGTGGGATATCAAATCCAAACTCTTCATCTTCTTGCCCTGTGCCACGACTCACCTGTCTGTGCAAGCGGCAATAGCATGAGAGATCACATGGCTACCCACTCGCTACCTGCAAAAGGCAGCGAGCAGCCGCCCCCCTCCCTGCTTTTTCACATTTTTAGTGCACTGCAACTCCAAAGGAGGAATACGAGACACTCGCAGGGAGACACACCCTGCTTACCATATCCTGGATACCCAGGTGAGCAACGCTTAGTGGGGGGACAGAGGTCATCTGGGACACAAAGCAACGGAATAAATTAATTTCACCAAGTAAAACGAGGTTTTGAGAAGCTGGAAAGAAGTCCAGGCGTTACACGCAACTGTCTTCCTCTCTCTTTAAAAAACGGTTTCATTCATTTTACAATACTTGGCAGAACATTATATAAACCTAAAAATACTGTAGAGATAGAAAGAACACCAATGGCAAGATACAAACAGCTGGTGGCACGGCAGGGCGATTTTAACAAACCGGTTTTACAAACGCTAAGAAAATGGTCCAGTCCCTTCCTCCCTTGGCAGAGAGAAATGCAAGCAGCCAGTTCCAGATGCTTCTGCTGCGACTGCTTGTGTGTGTTGAGACCCGGCTAGTGTTGAGGCAAAGCCACAGAGCAGCCCTCTCCCAAACCCTGCCTTCTCGTTGCTGCTTACCTGGACAGGGCTGGCAGGAGAGAATGGCAAGGCTCTGTGGTTACACCGAGGTGAGGGCTGGACTGGCAGAGGCGAATCCACTGGCACATGCATGGCGCCCACCTCGCTAGCGCCCCAGCTCCGCCCAAGTTAAGCAGTCGTGGCGGCAGTGTGGGAGGGTGGTTCAGCCCCAACATATGCACGGCAGCAGGAGCTGGCGACCCAGTGATCTTTTGCAAACCTTAGGGAACGAACATTAGGCAAGACCCTCTTTAGAGTACTTTGCCGTGTAAGTGAAAGGAGACAACACGCTTTGGGCTGGGGCAGGTAACCGAGTAACCCTGCTGCAGCAAAACCAAGGACTACCTGGTCCTTCAAAGACCAATTGCAGATCCACATCAAACACTTAAAGGACACCCAATGCACATTTAAAGTACTGTACGTGTCTATTTGTTTTTATCATAAATAAAATAACTACTGTACATGTCTTTCCCCGACTCACAGAGCTGCTACAATTCCCGGCATCCTTAACAAGCTAGTTCCCAGGATTCTTTGGGGGGGAAGACATGCGCTTTAAATGCGCATCACATGCACTTTAAATGCAGGATGTGGATCTGTCGTTAACACCTTTATTGTGTGGCGTATTGGGGGCTTGTGGGTCAAGAGTTATACAAAGGGATTGCATCAGTGGGTGTGCCTTTTTCGGATGCAGGTACATAGCCTACATGTTGAGGGGGCCATTTCATACACCTGACAAAGGTTTCAGCCGCAATAAATGCCTTTAGTCTTCGAGCCAGCACAAGATTCTTTGTTACTGATGCATAAGGAAGCGATCCGTATGCATCAACAAAAAGGAACCTGGGCGGCTTAGAATCCTACTTTTTATGTCATATACTACTACTACTAATAATAATAATTTTATTATCTATACCCTGCCCTTCTTACTGGGCTGCCCCAGCCACCCTGGTCTGCTTCCAACATAATAAAAGCACTGCAAACTAGGCTTCATGAACTTGAGAGGGGTGTTTCTGCAGCAGTACAGCCTCTGAGATGTACTTAACTCTTCTTACTTTGATAAAGCATTCTGATCTACCCCACACAACCCTCCTAACAGTTGTTGTTGTTGTTGTTTTTGGACTGAGTGTATGTGTGTGTAACACATCAATATAATGTCTGCTTTTTACATTTCTCCTATGGTTTAGCACACATGAGCTGCTCTGGACATTTATCGCCCCCCTTTCGAAAAAAACAATGTCCGAAAAAGAGCTCTCCGCAACACAAAAGTTTCGCTCCTAACGTTTTAAAACCCTTGCCAGAAGAGTTATCAATTCAACTGCGCTACTTTTTTCAAAGTTTAGGCAGCTACCTAAACTCTGAGGTGCGTTTCTCACAAAGCCATTTAAGGTACAAACATTTATTTGTGGGGGGTGGCTTCCTGACTTCCTGCTAGACTCCAGAAGGACCTCTGGGACATTTGCAATAGTCGTGACTTCGATTCAGTTAGCAGCCAAGGAGAGGGGGCCAAAAACAAAGGCTGCAGCCTCTTTGGTTTCAGACGAAGTCTCAGCCGTCGGAATCTGTGTCGTGCCTCCTCTTGGCTCCCCGAGATGTGGGGGACCTGCTCCTCCGCTTGGGGGGCCCGGTGCGTTTGCCCCTAGGAGACGGGGACCGGCTGCCACTTCGACACTCCCTCCTTCCGCGGCTGGGGGCCTGTGTCTTTGTGGCTGGTCGGCTGCCGGGGGTCCCTTCCTTCATGCTGCCGGAGGAGGCTGGGCTGCGGCGCCACCTGCTGGGTGCTTTCTGTTCTTCCTGGGCGGGTGATGAATGGCTGTCACGGCGGCTGGCTCCAGCCTGCCGGGAGGATGATGGATGGCGCTCTGGAGGCGAGGCGGGTCGTCTCTTTCTGCAAGCACAGAGGAGAGCCGGGTCAGATCATCAGGACGCCCAGCAGTTCCCAGGGAAGCACAGAAAGGCTCAGGAGCAAGAGAGGGAGAGGGAGAAAAACTTCAGTCTGCAAGCAGCGTGCTTGCAGGTACTATTTGCAATGAATTAAAAGCATGCACCCCTGCTTCCTAGGTTGCAAGAAAAACAGGAAGCTGCCTTAAACTGGGGGCAAAGTGATACAGTGGTTCCGCTCCTTCCTCCTGGGCCGTGTCCAGAAAGTGGTGTTGGGGGATGAGTGTTCAGACCCCTGGGCCCTCACTTGTGGGGTGCCTCAGGGTTCTGTCCTCTCCCCCATGCTTTTCAACATTTACATGCAGCCACTGGGAGAGATCATCAGGAGGTTTGGGCTGGGTGTTCATCAATATGCAGATGATACCCAGCTCTACCTCTTTTAAATCAGAACCAGAGCGGTACCTATTTATCTACTTGCACTTTGACGTGCTTTCGAACTGCTAGGTTGGCAGGAGCAGGGACCAAGCAACGGGAGCTCACCCCATCGCGGGGATTCGAACCGCCGACCTTCTGATCGGCAAGTCCTAGGCACTGTGGTTTAACCCACAGCGCCACCCGCGTCCCTTGGGCAAAGATACCCTGCCTGAAATCCTGCTACTCAGTGTAGACAACGCTGAGCGAGGTGGACCAGGCGCCTGATTCAGAAAAGGGCAGCTTCCTATGTGTTGCCAAGTTCTCCTAACCTCACTGTTTATGGAAGACTCACGGCTGTTGCCCAAGAGACCCACTGAGTTACCTCTCTCTGTTATCTGGAGAAGAGGAGGTGGAGGAGGCAGAATCTTCTCTTTTTCTACGATGCTTCTCCTTCTCTTTTTTCTTTTCTTTCTTGTGCTTTTTCTTCTTTTTCTCTTTCTTCTTTTTGGGTTTCTTGCTGGGCTCGGGCCTGCAGGGCAAGAGAGTAATAGACAGAATATCTCTCTCTCCCCCCCCCCCCCAAACAGCTCAAGATACAGAATTTGGAACACGCTCCAACCCTCAATCGGCGGCAGGTAAGTTCATGGTACACTCCCGATAGGACTATACCACCCATTTGATACCCGCTTACATGCCAAAAGCTCCTTGCGCATGAAACATAGAATTGTAGAGCTGGAAGGACTTCTACAGTGGTACCTCTGGATACGAACGGGATCCGTTCCGGAGCCCCGTTCGCATCCTGAAGCGAACACAACCCGCATCTGCGCGTGTCGCGATTCGCCGCTTCTGCGCATGTGCATGGTGTCATTTTGAGCGTCTGCGCATGCGCGAGCAACAAAAGCCTGGAAGTAACACATTGCGCTACTTCCAGGTCACAGCGGAGCGCAACCCGAAAACGCTCAACCTGAAGCAACTTCAACCCGAGGTATGACTGTAGTCCAACCCCCTGCAATGCCGGAATGTTTTGCCCAACGTGGGACTTGAACTCGTGACTCATGAGATTAAGAGTCTCATGCTTTACCAACTGAGCTACCCCATGGAAAGTTACTATGCTAGGGGGGAGGTCTGGAGTTCAGCCTCCCCTTTTTACATTGGATATAATCCCATCTTTCATTTTCCTCAGAATCCTGCCCAATTTGAGTGCCTCCTCCTTCAATTCAGAAAAACAGCTGCCCTTCCTGCATTGAGGGGTTGAACTAAATAATAATAATAATAATAATAATAATAATAATAATAATAATAATAATAATAATTTATACCCCGCCCATCTGGCTGGGTTTCCCCAGCCACTCTGGGAGGCTTCCGACAAAACACTAAAATACAATAACCTATTAAACATTAAAAGCTTCCCTAAACAGGGCTGCCTTCAGATGTCTTCTAAAAGTCTGGTAGTTGTTTTTCTCTCTGACATCTGGTGGGAGGGAGTTCCACAGGGCAGGCACTTGGGGTCTCTTCCAGCTCTACAATTCTATTATCTCCCTAGGCCCAAGAGACAAGAGGACGCCTGGGAGGTTTCTTACTCTGCAGTTCCTGTTTCCTCTTCTTTTTCCGGTTTCTTTTTGGTAGCTGAAGCCTCTGGACTGCTTGCAGTTCGATGGTGCTGGGGTTTCAGAGAGAAAACAAGACACAAGAATGAAGGAATCTGGGCCAGACCTGGATAGACTCTTATTGGAGGAGAGAGCAGCTTTACTGATGGGAAGAGTCCTTCTGCTCAGTTTATGCAATCTGGAAAGTCAAGCAGCAAAGCTTTTGCTGGACTATATCATAATTTTAGGCTGGAGGGGGAAGAGATGCATATTTCAACGCTCCCACAGGAGTGATAATCTCTACACCGAGAAAAGTGGCGTGCCTGCGAGAATGACACACTCAGCTTCTTTTTCCTGAGTTAAAAGGGAGAATTCAAACATTCAAACTTACGCCCAACCAGCCTGAAGTGATGCAGTCCATGGTTTCCAGTTCGGATGCAGAAGGAAACCGTGGTTTGCAGTAACTTCTATCTACAGTCATACCTCGGGTTACAGCCACTTCACGTTGTGTCTTTTTGGGTTGCGAACTGCCAAAACCTGGAAGTACCGGAAGGGGTTACTTCTGGGTTTCAGCAGTCACGCATGCGCAAAAGCGCTAAATTGTGCTTTGCGCATGCGCAGAAGCGCCAAATCGCAACACGTGCGTGCACAGACGAAGGTTGCGAACGCTGCAGGTTGCAAACACGCTTCCCGCATGGATCACATTCGCAACCCGAGCATCCACTGTATTTGGGTATCACAGCAAATGACCGTTATTGTGAACATATTGCGGTTTGCATATGTTATGTTTAGCTTTCGAATATGTGGACTTCCTCGTGGGGCGTAATATGCCCTGAAAAGTAGTCGAGAATCTAGAAATGACGACAAAGGGAACAATAAAGGGAGCCTAACAAAATGTGATCTCCCAGCAGATACAACAGTATTTTGTGATTCCTATACATGTGTTTCAAGCTGCATGCTTTTAGATTTCTTAATCGTCTGTACACCACAGTGGGCATTTGTCAATGGAAAGGGGAAACTGGTATATTAGGAATACACAGACAAATAATAATAATACTAAATTTTATTTATATCCCCAGCCGAAGCCGGGCTCAGGGCGGCTAACAACAATAAAATAGTACAACATTCTAAAATCATTTCATTATAAAATTAATTCAAATCAAATTGATGGCAACCATTAGGCTAAAGTTCTGTGAAGATTGCCAAAGGAGGGAGTCAAGCTGTGCCCTGACGAAAGGCCTGGTGGAACAGCTCTGTCTTGCAGGCCCTGCGGAAAGATGTCAAGTCCCGCAGGGCCCTGGTCTCTTGGGACAGAGCGTTCCACCAGATCGGGACCACAGCCGAAAAAGCCCTGGCTCTGGTTGAGGCCAGCCTAACCTCCCTGTGGCCCAGGATCTCCAAGATGTTTTTATTTGAAGACCGTAAGGTCCTCCGTGGGACATACCAGGAGAGGCGGTCCCGTAGGTACGAGGGTCCTAGGCCGTAAAGGGCTTTAAAGGTTAAAACCAGCACCTTAAACCTGATCCTGTACTCCACCGGGAGCCAGTGCAGCTGGTATAATACCGGATGAATGTGCTCTCGCAGCGAAGACCCCATAAGGAGTCTCGCCGCGGCATTCTGCACCCGCTGGAGTTTCTGGGTCAGTCTCAAGGGCAGCCCCACGTAGAGCGAGTTACAATAATCCAGTCTGGAGGTGACCGTCGCGTGGATCACAGTGGCTAGGTCAGGGCCACTGTAGAATGGGGTGCTGGCCAGTGGCGTCTGACACTTTTACAGCCTGCCTCACTTTCCAGAGGTGGAGAGGGAATGTCAATAGCTTTTTTTTTTTTTTTTTTTGCATTTTAAAATTTTATTGGTTTCCAACCAGTTATACATTTTTATCCATATCATAACATTCTTATCCATTTTGGACTTCCTTCAACGTTACTGACAATCATTCGTAGTTTTCCCTTTCATACGCATTCCGTTCTTACATATTGCCGTTTTCCCTCCCTTCCTTCATTATTTCTATTCGACAATACTTATTAATTCTTTACAGTGCCTCTTTTAAACCCACCAGCGTTGTATTTACATCACAGTTGTTTTCCAGATACCCCACAAATTTCCCCCAGTCTTGAATAAACTTTTGGTCTTTAGTGTATCTAATTTTCCCTGTTAATTTATCCAATTCTACATATTCTATCAATTTTTCTCTCCACTCTTCCACCGTTGGAATTTCCTCCTGCTTCCATCTCTGTGCTAGCACAATTCTTGCGGCCGTTGCCGCATACTGAAAGAGTTTGTGGTCCTTTCTTTCTATATCTTTTCTTACAATACCCAATAGGAAGATTTCTGGTCTTTTAACGAAGGTATATCTCAGCATCTTTTTCATTTCGTTATAAATCTCCTCCCAAAAACTTTTAATTTTTTTGCATTCCCACCATTGATGGTAAAATGTCCCCTCTGTCTGTCTGCATTTCCAGCATTTGTTATCTATCTTGTACATCCTTGCCAGCCTCACTGGCGTCATATACCACCTGTAAAGCATCTTCATCATATTTTCTTTCAAAAGCGTACAGGCCGTAAATTTTATGTTCACCTTCCATAACCTTTCCCAGTCCTCCAATTGGATATTGTATCCAAAATCCCTTGCCCACTGGACCATCACTGATTTCACTTCCTCGTCCTTCGTATTCCATTCCAACAGTATTTTATACATTTTCGACAGATTTTTACATTCATTATTCACTATCTCCTTTTGATACCTAGACTCTTTTTCCTCGTAACCCCTTTCCTTCACCTCCTTTTTGAACATTTCGTTAATCTGAAAATAGTGCAGCCAATCATATGTAAAAACTTTGACCTGGTCATATGGTTTTATTTTCCACTTTCCTCCTTCGTTTGTCACCATTTCTTCATATTTTCCCCACTTTCCTCTCATGTTGATTTTCTTTACCCCCATTATCTCTAACGGAGATAACCAGTGAGGAGTTTTGGGTTCTAATATGTTTTTATATCTATCCCAAACCTCTATTAGAGCGCCTCTGAAAACATGGTTGCTAAACCCCTTGTGAACCCTCTTTTTGTCGCACCAGAGGTAGGCGTGCCACCCATGTCTGTTATTAAATCCTTCCAAGTCTAAAAGTTCATTATTCTCCAATTTTACCCACTCTTTTATCCAGCACAAACATGCTGCCTCATAGTACAATCTCATGTCTGGTAGGGAGAAGCCACCTCTTTCTTTTATATCAGTCAATAGTTTGAATTTAATTCTGGGCTTCTTCCCTTCCCAGACATATCTTGAGATCACCTTTTGCCAATCTTTAAAATCTTTTGTGCCTTTTATTATGGGTATAGTTTGGAACAAAAATAACAGCTTGGGGAGCACCATCATTTTAATCATTGATATTCGTCCCCAGAGAGATAGTTTCATTCTGGCCCATGTCTCCATATCTTTTTTTATTCTATTCCAAACTGGGGTATAATTGTTTTGGTACAAATCAATGTTCTTTCCGGAAAGCCATATTCCCAGGTACTTAACTTTTCTAACTACCTCAATCCCTGTTCTTTGCTGCAATAGTTCAATCTTATCTTGGTCTAAATTTTTAACAATCATTTTTGTTTTCCCTTTGTTCAATTTAAATCCTGCTAAATTTCCAAATTTCCCCATCTCTTCCAAACTCTCCTTTATGCTTTCTATCGGCTCTTCCACAGTCAAAACCACATCGTCTGCATAGGCTTTAACCTTGTACTCATTAGCCCCTAATGTGACCCCTTTAATTTGTCTGTTTTGTCTTATTGCATTTAGTAAGGTTTCCAGAATCACTATAAATAACAGTGGTGAAAGGGGGCATCCCTGTCTTGTTCCCTTAGCTATTTTGATATCTTCAGAAATGACGTTGTTGACTATCAGTCTTGCTTTCTGTTCTGTGTAGATTGCCCTTATACCATTCAGAAATTCCTGTCCCACCTCCATAACCTCCAAGTTTTTCAACATGAAGTCCCAGACTACATTGTCGAACGCTTTCTCCGCGTCTACAAAAATTAATAACTTACCGTGAAGACTGAAAGGCCCATTTTGGCGGCTTCTTTGTCTTCTTTGGAAAACATCATCCTGCTCGCGTCACACCTGAAAGGAAAAGGTAAGAGTGGGATATTATTGTTGTTTCTCGCTCCTTAATCGGTTCCTATGAAGCAATATAATTTCATTTATTTAACAAAATTTATATATCGCTCTAATGTTAAGAAAATCTCTAAGTGGTTTACAAAAAATATTTTTTAAAAAAACATTAAAATTCTCTCTCTCTCTATATATATATATAAAAGTTAAAAACTGATTACTTAAATGCATTCAAAAGATGTTTGAAATCAACAGTAGCTAAAAAAGCTTGTGACTTCTACATGTAACTGCCCTGGGCTCCTTTGGAGGGAGCTGCAGGGTAATAACTCTAATAAATAAAAAATAAATACAGTGGCACCTAGGTTCCCAAACACCGAAAACCCGGAAGTAAGTGTTCCAGTTTTCAAACATTTTTCAGAAGCCGAACATCCGATGCGGCTGTCGGCTATTGTTTCCAGGGCACCTGCACCAATCAGAAGCCGCACCTTGGTTTTCGAACATTTCAGAAGTCAAACCGACATCCAGAACTGATTAAGTTTGGCGCTTTTGTTTTTGGTTTTTATTTTGCTTTTTTGTTTTTGAGGCTTTTTCAATTTGTTTTTGTGACTATATGGAACCCAGTTCAGATTGTGTGACTGCAGAAATGGATAAAAGCCCCCCCCCCATCCAAACAAGGACTACAGTGGTACCTCGGGTTAAGTACTTAATTCATTCCGGAGGTCCGTACTTAACCCGAAACTGTTCTTAACCTGAAGCACCACTTTAGCTAATGGGGCATCTCGCTGCTGCGCGATTTCTGTTCTCATCCTGAAGCAAAGTTCTTAGCCTGAGGTACTATTTCTGGGTTAGCGGAGTCTGTAACCTGAAGCATATGTAACCTGAAGCGTATGTAACCCGAGGTACCACTGCATCATCAGTGCAGGTAAGAAAAATATATATAATTTTATTTTTTATCATCTACAATACTGTCTTATTTATTTTCTAGCACAGTCCATTGATTATTGCTTTCATTTTAAGGATCAATTAAAATTAGATAGTAAAATTCATGTTAAATTGCTGTTTTAGGGGTTGTTTTTAAAAGTCTGGAATGGATTAATCCGTTTTGCATTACTTTCTATGGGAAAGCGCGCCTTGGTTTTGGAAGAAGAGTTTGGATTTGACATCCCGCTTTATCACTACCCGAAGGAGTCTCAAAGCGGCTAACAATCTCCTTTCCCTTCCTCCCCCACAACAAACACTCTGTGAGGTGAGTGGGGCTGAGAGACTTCAAAGAAGTGTGACTAGCCCAAGGTCACCCAGCAGCTGCATGTGGAGGAGCAGGGAATCGAACCCAGTTCCCCAGATTACGAGTCCACCGCTCTTAACCACTACACCACACTGGCTCTCGCATTTGGAACGCTTTCGTTTTGGAACGGACTTCCGGAACGAATTAAGTTTGAGAACCCAGGTACCGCTGTAAACAGAAGCAGAACTGCAGAGTTGGAAGGGACCTCAAGGGTTTAAAATGGAGCTTTCCAAATTTTTCACACTTTTTAGGCATGCACCACACAGTAATTCAGTTTTACTGTCAAGCCAGAGGTTGAACTAGCCCCTTTCCAGCCCCGAGAAAAGCGAGGGGAGTGTTTGCATAAGAAACATACACACTGCAGCTGACACACTAACGTGTTGCGACACACAGTTTGGAAAGATCTGGTTTAAAGACTAATGGAGATGTACGCAGAACAAGACATGCACATGATGTAAAGTCTGCAGGAATAGCCAAGCCGCTTCCAAACACAATAAACACACGAGATGTAACCGGCTGTGTTCTTAGAAGAAGAAGAAGAGTTTGGATTTGATATCCCGCTTTATCACTACCCGAAGGAGTCTCAAAGCGGCTCACAATCTCCTTTCCCTTCCTCCCCCACAACAAACACTCTGTGGGGTGAGTGGGGCTGAGAGACTTCAGAGAAGTGTGACTGGCCCAAGGTCACCCAGCAGCTGCATGTGGAGGAGCGGGGAAGCGAACCCAGCTCCCCAGATTATGAGACTACCACTCTTAACCACTACACCACACTGGCTCTCTTAGATAAATAAGGTATACTATTCATAGTATCAATTTATAAATTTCAACGGAAGTAACTCATAAGGTTCAACAAACGAACAAAGCAGAAGACCCGGTGGTTCAGATCATTCTTTAGTCAGTTCATGTATAAGGTCCATCCGTGTAATGGTTTCTATTCCATCTGTCTGTTTGTAGAGTCCAAAAAATCCACATGAAAGGTTGTTAGGTAAAGGTAAAGGGACCCCTGACCATTAGGTCCAGTCATGGCCGACTCTGGGGTTGCAGCGCTTATCTCGCTTTATTGGCCGAGGGAGCCGGCATACAGCTTCCGGGTCATGTGGCCAGCAGGACTAAGCCGCTTCTGGCGAACCAGAGCAGCGCACGGAAACGCCGTTTACCTTCCCGCTGGAGCGGTACCTGTTTATCTACTTGCACTTTGACGTGCTTTCGAACTGCTAGGTTGGCAGGAGCTGGGACCGAACAACAGGAGCTCACCCCATCGCAGGGATTCGAACCACCGACCTTCTGATCGGCAAGTCCTAGGCTCTGTGGTTTAACCCACAGCGCCACCCGCGTCCCTCGTGAAAGGTTGTTACAGTTCTACAAAATCCTTACACAGAGTCTAGACAAGGATTACAGGACAGTGGATCTTATGGCATAATAGTAGCAGCTACTACTATGCCACAAGATCCACTGTCCTGTAATATCACATATGAGCTTTAAGTACTGATGAAGGCCAGGACAGCGAAACAAGGCCAATATTCCGGAAATCCTTGTCTAGACACTATGTAAGGATTTTGTGGAACTGTAACAACCTTTCATGCGGATTTTTTTGGACTCTACAAACAGGCAGATGGAATATCTAAGAACACAGCCGGTGACATCTCGTGTGTTTATTGAGTCTGCTTCCAAACACTAGACAGACAAATAATTGGTCCTTTGGGAGGGCCACGAGTCCATTGCAGCAGCAGCAGCTACCTTGAACTCCCCAGGCCCAACACACGATCAACCGCCTTCTCGTCACGCTCTGCTCCATCACGTTTGCAGACCTCGGCAAGATCCTGCAAAGATATTTGCAGACAAGGTATTAAGAGGACACCTCGTGAAACGCCCTGGGATCTCCAGGTGAAGGGTGGCGTACAAATCTAATAATATAAATAAAACACGAATGAAGCAAGAGCACAAATGTGCGCGCTGCCATGGAGTTGCTACAGGTCCGAGTTGAAGTCATCTTTCCTCCTTTTAGACCAGGCATGGCCAAACTAGGCCCTCCAGCTGTTTTGGGACTACAACTCCCATCATCTCTAGCTAACAGGACCAGTGGTCAGGGATGATGGGGATTGTAGTCCCAAAGCAGCTGGCGGGCCTAATTTGGCCATGCCTGTTTTAGACCCTTTTGCAGCATCCTCAGCGGTAGATGGAAGGTGGGGACCCAGGCATTTTTTGCCAGAGTTTGGGAGGGGAGCCGATTGCAGGACCCTGGCTTGGCTCGCTAGCTGGAACTAGCTAGCACAGAGACAACGTCCTATAGAATAGAGTGGTGACCGAGGGCCACCTTCCCTGATCAGTAACCTTCCAGGGGCCGCATTCCAGAGGCAATAGTGGGCAGAGCAATGGATGTGCAGCAGGTGAGTTCATAGAGACACACGCCAGCTCTCTACCCAAACAATCCAGAGGAATTACTGGACTTCAGTGACACTGGGGCAAAAACAACTGGGAGGGTGGGAGAGTTTCTTCTCATTTATTTATTTACTTAAGTTCTTACGTTACATCGTCAGACATTGTCATACAGTGGTACCTCGGGTTAAGTACTTAATTCGTTCCAGAGGTCCGTTCTTAACCTGAAACTGTTCTTAACCTGAAGCACCACTTTAGCTAATGGGGCCTCCTGCTGCCGCCGGAGCACGATTTCTGTTCTCATATCCTGAAGCAAAGTTCTTAACCTGAGGTACTATTTCTGGGTTAGCAGAGTCTGTAACCTGAAACGTATGTAACCTGAAGCGTATGTAACCCGAGGTACCACTGTATTACATCACAAAACTTATTATACTGTAATTTTCAACCTGTATGTATACTTTATATACATCAATAAAAAACAAACAAACCAAAAAACCAAAAATAAAAAGCTATTCCAAACTTACTCCGAAATCATATATATACCAACACTTCCTGTCTATCCCGTTGTATATTCCTTTTTTTTTTTTTACAAATGAATGTACTCTTATTATTGTATATTTCTTTACATTTTATCTAATACATTCCTATATCAATATGTACCCTTGGTCTTGTTTCTCAACTCCGTCTCTCTCCAACGTCAATCGAATGCTTGCATAGATAGCGAACCTTTACTGTATTTTTGAACATATATTTGCAAAATATATGTTCAAGATGTAAGATATATCTTATATCTATCCCACTTTCCCATAATTTTTTGTTTTGAGTTGCCTCTCAGGCTATTTGTCAACTGCGCCATTTCAGCAAATTCTTGTAGTTTATTATGGCAGTCCGTAATTGTCAGGACTCCTTCTTCCTTCCACCCCTTTGCCACCAAAGTCCGGGCTGCAGCTGTAGCATATAAAAAAAACCTCCTTCAAGGCATTTGGGGTGTCCCTGCCAACAATACTTAACAGAAAAGCCTCTGGTGGGAGAGTTTCAAAGGCCAGGCAGAGAGATTGGGAGGGCTGCACTCAGTCTTTGTGCTTATAGTTCCCTATCCCTTTCCTATAGAGCAGAGACGTCCAACTCCCAAGAGACTGAGATCTACTCACAGAATAAAAAACTGGCAGTGATCTAGGTCAAAGTTGTTGAGTTAGGGAGGAAAGTGTCAACATGCAGAGGGTCCCACTGTGAAGACCCATGGGCCTCTGCTCTGACGTAAATCAGCGACCCGGGCTTCAAAGCCAGGGCACACTATCAGCAGATCGAACTGCGCACACAGAATAGGCGTGAGGCTTGTGAAAGCATACTACAACTACAGATTTATTCATCATAAATCAGGACAAAGAAACATGTCGTCTCTCTCTTCGTCTTCTCAGAGAGACCAGGAAAAAGCAAAAGCTATACACACAACGGAAGTTCCCCGCAAGCTGTGCTGGAATGTAAACAGACATGTGACATGCAACAGTTCCACGTCTGCTCCTTAAGGTGGAATGGAAATCTCAACAGAAAGTCCCTTTTTTGTGGGGTTCAGGTCAAAGTTGTTGAGCTTTCTTTTCAGGAGAAGAAAATGACGAAATTTAGTAAAGGAGGAAGGAGAGAAGTCGCTCACCAAAAGATCGCTAAGAAAAGAAACAGCCTCACAGCGACAATTCTGTCTCCTATTCAAGCAATCATGCACGAATGGAGGACGGGGTGAGGGGCTGGGGCCAGCTCTTATGCAAAGGAAAAGGAGCCACCATCAACTGGAACCTCCACAGGATCGACCTGTCGGACATCCCTGCTATAGAGCAGTGGTGAGAGCGGCAGGAAGATTCAAGGGCAATCAAAGAAACATCTAAACATTTCAGTGTAGTATACTATCAAGATCAGAAAAGAGTAAGGCTTCCTCTTTGCATGGATGAGAAGATGAAAGTTAGTTTGTCTCAAATCTCAAATTAGACGTAATATAAATTAGATTATCTGGCAAAAGCAAGCTCACACCTCTCACTGACTTTGTATGCATACTTAAGGTACGTATGTAAGCGGCTCGTTTGTAATTATATTTCGGGAATGATGCATGCTCTTATGTAGCTGCATTGTTTTAAAGATGTCCCACGATCATATTACAAAGCAGCTGTGTTCTGTGTTGTAAATCCAAGAACTGCTGGGAGCCATTTGTTTTCCATTGTATTTCTCATCAGAAATTTGGTGTGGCACGAGCAAATTTTTATTCTGAAAGTGTGGCCCAAAGAAAAATGCTTGAGAACCTCTGCTGTAGAGAGAGTACCTGTGGGGGAACTCAAGCTGGCTCTTCCCCATAACCCCTCTTCTGACCTGCAAAATATCTGAGACAGCCAAGGCTGGCGTTTAATGCCGGGAGTTAAGCTGCTTTGGGAAGAGGGCGAAGCGAGGGAGAAGACGCTTGGACCGTTTCCTCATTGTTAAGTCACTCTGCTTTAATTAGAACTGCCACCTGGTTAACGAAACCTGACACCAATAAAGCCCATCCATTCTAATAAGTAAACACCATCGTTCTTTTTTTTTTCTTTTCCAAATTTCCAAGTTGATGCAATATATCAAAACACACTATTCCTTCTATATTTGTATTTTTTTAAATTATAAATATTATCGCTCTCTAGATTTTGTAACATGCCCTTCCTTCATCGTCTTCAAAGGAACATACTGAGGTTTTAGTAATAAGCACTTTTATTGAAATACAATCCATTAACTGATTAACTAGCTATTGACTAATTGACCGAAAGGACTTAGATAAGTTAACAATCCTCGTTTTCATGTATGTATACCCTGAGCTTTGTGATCAACTGTGTTTATATGCACACACACGCACACACATATATTTTCCACACAAACAAATATTTTAAATATATATATATATATAAATACCTCTTTGCTTAGTCCTGTCGGCTGCTTCTTCACGTTCTTATAACCCCTTAAAAGAAATACAAATGAGAGTTACAAAATCTGGCAGAGGTGGACTAGAAAACCAATAAAAATTATTTGGATAAATATATACATCGGTATAAAATGGGAAAATATTCTCTCGGCTTTGATGATCACAGGGATAGAAGGAAGGACAGCTCTTCTCAACTGGGTGAGGGGATGTTCATGTCACACCCATCTGCTGTTACACCGGTGGGCAGCAAACATAGCCAGGCGACTGTGTCTAAGACTTACAAGGCTGCCATCATGGCCTCCTCTTCTGCTCGCCGGACAGCGGCCAGCTCATCCTCCCGGGAGAGAGGTGCGTCACCTTTCTTCCCCTTGGCGTACCACGTGAGATCCTTCCCCTTCTGCCACCGGCCTACGGGTGCCATCAACGAGTTCCCTGCACATTAAAAGGAGAAAGACAAACGAAAACAAAACTCAGAGCAGGACTAGAGAGCGCGTGGGCGCTGAGAGACCTCTAACAAGATGGAGGAGTTTGGACTTGATATCCCACTTTATCACTACCCTTTAAGGAGTCTCAAAGCGGCTAACAATCTCCTTTCCCTTCCTCCCCCACAACAAACACTCTGTGAGGTGAGTGGGGCTGAGAGACTTCAGAGAAGTGTGACTGGCCCAAGGTCACCCAGCAGCTGCATGTGGAGGAGCAGAGACGCGAACCCGGTTCACCAGATTACGAGACTACTGCTCTTAACCACTACATCATGCTGGCTCCAGACGATGTGAAGGTCCAAAGCCCAGGCTGCCTCTGTTCACATTTTGGCTGTTTTGCAATGAGTGTCCTCCCCTCTGCCACACCAAAACCCTTCAGATTGTGGGACTGAATTTCATCCCCTCTGCATTGCAGAGGAGGAAAGAGGGGAGAGACAGAACGCCCTGCTAAAGGCCACAGAGGGCGATATTCAAACACAGGACGCCTCACACAGACTCATAGTCATTTCAGCACGTAGCTGATGGTTGGCGCTAGCTCAGCCTTCAGTAGTCAGAAGACAGCAGAGGGTCATCTCCCTACCTAGGTAGTTTTCCCTTTGTTTGTCCGTCTTTACATCTTCCCAGTTAAACTGGTCCTGCCCTCCTCTCACGCCCCCTCGGGACGAGCCAAACATGGTGATGGACAGGAGAGAACGAGCCTGGAACGTCTTCTTTCCTTCCTTTCTTTTAAAGTAGAACGCCAATCCTCAGGGGCCTGGACATGGAAAACAGAGAAAGCAACAGGCTTAAGAAATGTTTCAGTTTTAGTATTCTGTTGTGCTTTCAAAAGTGGCCGTGACTTTGCTCATTGTATTTGTGTGGACTTAAGTGACAGAGCCCAGGGAGCTGTGAATTCGAAGCTGCAAAACTTCTATACTGCCTGGGTTGGAAGAATATCTGTAACTGGGTTGGAAGAGACAGCCAAAAGCCACATTCCCTTCTAAGTAATCTTTCGGAGGTGGAGGTCACATAATAATAAATAATAATGATAATAATAATAATTTATTACCGGTATTTATACCCCGCCCATCTGGCTGGGTTTCCCCAGCCACACTGGGCGGCTTCCAACAGAATATTAAAATACAAGAACCTATTAAACATTAAAAGCTTCCCTAAACAAGGCTGGCTTCAGATGTCTTCTAAAAGTCTGGTAGTTGTTTTTCTCTTTGACATCAGGTGGGAGGGCGTTCCGTTCCAAAGAGCGGGTGCCACTACGAAGAAGGCCCTCTGCCTGGTTCCCTGTAACTTGGCTTCTCACAGCGAGGGAACCGCCAGAAGGCCCTCGGAGCTGGACCTCAGTGTCTGGGTAGAACGATGGAGGTGGAGACGCTCCTTCAGGTATACCAGTGGTGGGGCGTACCAGAGGCAAAAATGGGAGGAGCAGCCAATGTTAGTTCACTCCCATGTGCTTAACCTTCCTCCATCCATGCGAGCCAGAGGCGCCATCAGAGTTCAAGGGCAAATTTCAGCCAGACCCATATGCCAAAGGAGGGTGCCAAGTGGATCTGGTCAGGGGGTGCAGCCTTGGAGGGTCTCAGGGGTCAGATCCAGAGACCCAGAGTGCCACTTGTGCCCCTTCCCCTCAGGCCAGAGATTCCCCAGCCCTGATCCATTCACTTGGCTGAATACTACTCAGAAGAAAAACAGCTTCAATGTGCATATCCCATCTTTGGACAATTCAGGACACCTTGCATACATTCATGGCTGTTAACTAGAAGGCTGGTACTTGAAGCCCACCCAGAGACGGATTTGGGCTGGATTCCTGAACTGCAGGGGGGTGAGTCTAGAGGACCCCCGGGGCCCCTTCCAACTCTACAATTCTATGATGTAAATGAAATAACATATCAATAGAAGAACTGGGTTTGTTTGTTTTTCCAAGAAGGCCAATAATCAAAACACGCTTACTCTGGATAAATTAACACAACAGGCATTCCAAGCCGTAGAAGAGCCACACAACCCCTAACACAAGTCACAAAGTGCCAAGCTACATGCCACAGCTAACGATGATGCAAGATGGATCTTGTGTCTTTAGCAAACCTTTACAAAGAGGCCTTGTAGCAAAACCAATATGGCCACAGGTAGTCCCTTTCTAAAGGGAAAAGGCTTTGCTTTAAGAAATGAAGCGTAGAGTGTTTAGGAGCGCAGAGAGTGCCTTTTTCCTAAGATGAAAAGAAGATCCTTTAGCTGTACTTCATACTTGCAAAGATATATTCTTTTTCCAGATAGAAGCAAGAGTGACTCTCTCTGAAGCCTATTTAAAACAACAACAAATATTAAATACAGCAACGACTCCGAAGGTAAAAATAATCAAATACGTGACTTTGATGCCTGACTTAAATGACAACAATCTGGGCAGGTTAGTACAAATCTGGCAGCTTGGAAACCCCAGTGTCTTGTTTCTGACAGCAGGTTTCAATAAACACTGCAGGGTAGGTGTTGCAGCCTGAACCATCTGGAAAGCACCAGGGTGGGTTGGATTGTGTGATTTCCAAAATAATTTGGCAGCTTGCTCTTGTGCATCTTTATTCAGAACTTACATTCTGGAGTGCATTCACTAGGGCTCCACACCAAGAAACAATGCATAGGTTTCACCCTCTTCACTTGCAAAGCGCTTCCCTCCATCTCTACCGTGTTCGTCAATTATCACAAACAACCCAGTGGGATAATGCACAGTTTCTTAAGGCCAAGAAGGCGGGGGGGGGGGGATTAAAAAAAGCAACAATCTAAGATACCCAAGTGTCTTAACGAGGGAAAGCCTGTGCTTATTTCCTCGGAAATAAGTCCCACCAAGTTTTGACAGGTAAGTACTCTCAAGTCCATGGGTAGGCAAACTAAGGCCCGGGCGCCGGATACGGCCCAATCGCCTTCTAAATCTGGCCTGCAGACGGTCAGGGAATCAGCGTGTTTTTACATGAGTGGAATGTGTCCTTTTATTTAAAATGCATCTGTGGGTTATTTGTGGTGCATAGGAATTCATTCTCCCCCCCCCTCCAAAATATAGTCTGCCCCCCCAAAAAAGTCTGAGGGACAGTGGACCAGCCCCCTGCTGGAAATGTTTGCTGGCCCCTGCTCAAGTCGGTATCCGTAGCATTGCAGCCTAACAGCACGCCTTTCCTGGGAGTAAGTCCCACTGAACTCAGCAGGGCAGATTGCATGGATAGATAGCAGTGGCGTAGCGTGGGGGGTGCAGGGAGGGCCGGCCATCTGGGGGTTAGGGTTAGGGAGCGCAAATCCACGGGTTAGGGGGCACAGATTACTTGCCTTGCCCCGGGTGCTGACAACCCACGCTACGCCACTGATAGATAGATAAGATAGATAAAGAGCTTTTTCCTGGGGGTCCGCATACCCCTAAAGATTTTATGAATCTTTGTACTTTTGTCCATTTACTGTATTTATTTTTCCCGATCTGAACTACAAAATTGTGATTTTCTTGAGAGTACCCCTAAAAATTTTTTTTTTTACAAAAAAAAGCACTGCGTGGACAGACAGACAGTACAGTTGGATGGGGCCCTGGGGTCATCTAGCCCAACCCCCCAGCAACGCAGGCGTAACCATAGCTGTCAACGTTTGCCTTTTTTAAAGGGGAAATTCCCTTATTCCGAATAGGATTCCTCGCAAGGAAAGGGAAAAGTTGACAGCTATGGGCGTAACAGATAAGACAAATGTACATAAATGCACGCGCTCCACAGCCCCCTCCCCCATACCTTTCCACACTCCGGCCATGCTGTCCTTGGGGGGGGCTAGTCTTAACTGTCAGTCTTCCCCCCCCCCCTTCTGCAAGCAGAGCAACTCCCCCCCCCCGCCAAAGCCTCCTCCACTTTGCGACTCACGTGCTGCCTGCAGAACCCGCTTCCTGCAGCAACTTCCGCAAGCTTTGGGAGACACCATCAAGCCGCGTGCCCGTGGGGGGATACGGGCCGCACCAAGTTGCTGGGAGGGGGGTGGACAACTCTCTTTAGCAACCGCAGGATAATATAATAATAACAATAACAAACAACAACAACAACAATAATAATAATAAATTTTATTTATACCCCGCCCTCCCCGGCCAGAGCCGGGCTCAGGGTGGATAACAACAGTAAAATTACAGTAAAAATATTGTGATAGGAATTTTATGGTCTTAGACATATGGTAATGTTCATAAGGGTACCAGCCAAGCACGTACATAGATCAGCACAGGAATAATAATAATAATAATAATAATAATAATAATAATAATAATAATAATAATAATAATAATAATAATTTATTATTTATTATTTGTACCCCGCCCATCTGGCTGGGTTTCCCCAGCCACTCTGGGCGGCTTCCATAGAAACCAAAATACAGTAAAATATCACAGATTAAAAACTTCCCTGAACAGGGCTGCCTTAAGATGTCTTCTAAATGTCAGGTAGTTATTCATCGCTTTGACATCTGATGGGAGGGTGTTCCACAGGGCGGGTGCCACTACCGAGAAGGCCCTCTGCCTAGTTCCATCACTTCTCGCAATGAGGGAACCGCCAGAAGGCCCTCGGCGCTGGACCTCAGCGTCCGGGCTGAACGATGGGGGTGGAGACGCTCCTTCAGGTATACTGGACCGAGGCTGTTTAGGGCTTTAAAGGTCAGCACCAACACTTCGAATTGTGCTCGGAAACGTACTGGGAGCCAATGTAGGTCTTTCAAGACCGGTGTTATGTGGTCTCGGCAGCCGCTCCCAGTCACCTGTCTAGCTGCCGCATTCTGGATTAATTGCAGTTTCCGGGTCACCTCCAAAGGTAGCCCCACGTAGAGCGCATTGCAGTAGTCCAAGCGGGAGATAACCAGGAAGACCGACCTGAAACCATTTTGATTCCCAAACTGTCCCAAACTGACCAAATGTCTTCTCTGCAAGGTCAAAGGAAAATGGAAAAGCCTCCCCAATGTCTTTTCCTTCACAAATCCTGTCTTAAGGGTATGTCTGTGTTTGAATAAGGTGTGAGCCTGTGACCTGGCCCAGGAACTAAGTATTTATCATTACAAAAGACTGGCCAGGTTACCCAGGTAATCCAATCAAGTAAGCAGGGTATCCAATCAAGTAACCTGCCAGACAGGTGATAAACAACGACAGGAGAAAAGCAACATTCAAAATTTTTGTTTTAGACCGCCTTTTCAGTGATGTAGGTATGAGGTTTCTGATGTCTTAGGTTACACCCCTTCTGTGATTGATGTATGTATGATGTTTCTGGGGGTGGTCTTGATCTATAGGGTGGCAATTTCAAAAGTCTTTATAAGGCCTTGCACACTATTTTTTCTGGGTCCTCCTCCTTTCCTGCGTGTGAGGGGAGCACCCTGTTGCAACAGATCAAGAAAGATCAAGCTTACTAGCTGCTTTGCTTCTCAGTATTCTCTAGTTGGCCTCTGTTATTCTCTCCTACCAATACAGAACTTATGTAAGAACTCTATATGGGCTCTTGGATACCCCATAAGGGAAAAGGGCATTTTTATTTACAACAACATAATAGGAAAAAACCAAACCCCAATTTAAAATACAGGTTAAAATGCAATTTAAAATGCAGCCTCGTTTTAAAAGTAGCCCATAGATCAAAACCATAAGGGGAGGGAAACATAAGGGTCAGACTGAGTTCAAACCAAAGGCCAGGCGGAACAGCTCTGTCTTGCAGGTCCTGCGGAAAGATGTCAAGTCCCGCAGGGCCCTATTCTCTTGTGATAAGAGTGTTCCACCAAGTTGGGGCCAGTACTGAAAAGGCCCCGCCCCTAGTTGAGACCAATTTAACCACCTTGCAGCCTGTTGTAGATGGGTTGTGCAGTCATCGTAACTACCTAAGACTCTCTGGACATGGGGATGCGGTGATGGTGTGGGAAACTTCAGTGGCTTGAAGTCTGCCTTTGTTGCAGGTTTATTGAGGCACAGGAGCCCTGCATTGGGGAAATGGGACAGGGGTGGGGTAACCCTCATTCTTGGGAAAGAAAGCCTGCTCTTTGGAACTCCCTGACTATTGATTTCAATCAGGCCTGCTAGAAACATTCTTGTTTGCAGACAAGCCAGATGCTTGCCTAAGCCCTCATCCCCACATGAAGAAAGGTGTGGTTTCAAATTTGGTGGGGGGACCATGTCTTGAGATTCCTGCTTTGCAGGGGTTGGACACTAGATGACCTTTGGTGCCCCTTCCAACGCCACAACTCCGAAACCACTGAAATAACATTGGATCTCCTGCCTCACCCGTTCCATCATCCACACTTCCTCCTTCCCTCTAGTTAAAATTTAAACTGCAAGTTCCCCAAGGCTTTATGATCTGTTTGCATTGCTCTGTGAAAGAACCCAGTAACTAATACAGTAATCTCATTTTTTTATTTTTACAAAAGAGCACGTGGCAGCACAGCAGCTGACAAATCTTCCATCTAAAGCAGAAAAGGGGCATTTCAGTAAGAGTTTTGTTGCTCCCGCACAAGCTACCCACACCTATTTTTTTTTAAAAAAATCTGTATAATTATTAAATGTACAGGAGCCAATTTTTGGGCTGGGGAAAGGGGAAGCCTTAATGAAATCAGTTAATCCTGAGAAGTTGGGTGGCCATATGTCATGCATTGCAGGGGGACGGACTAGATCACCGCCAGTATCCCTTCCAACTCTAGAATTCCCATGATTCATCCCCGATTTCCCTCCAAACCCTAAATTTCAGCAAAATCTTGTTCCTTCCCTCGTAGCCTAAAAATAAAAAGGGGTCAGTTCTTCTGACACCTCGTTAATAAAGCATCAGTTTTCCTCTGCATCTGGTCCTGTTATGGCCCTGCAAAGTGGGCCACTGATCTCATGGAGAACAAGACCATTTCCTACGTTCTTTGCCAGATTCGCCTCCTTCGATGAAAGAAGTTTTTTACTTTTAACAGATGCATTACAGGCAAACTCAACATGTGAAGTCCAGCCATAAAGGTGTTGAGAAAGTTATTTAAGGACCCTCTGCCCATTTTTTTTTAAACTTAAGTGACTGTACATATTGAGGGCGAGAAAAAAATCGAAGCATTTAAATGAATGGTAATAATAATAATAATAATAATAAAAGGAATAACTTAATGTTTATTGATTCAAAGCCTTTTGATTAAGATGTCCCCAATTAACGGGACAGCAGACTTTAGGGTAATCTTAGGCTGCAGTTACAAATGCACTTACTAAAGATTAACCCTGGTGGAAATTAATAATCTGGGTAAACATACACAGGATTGCACTGCTAATGATTTTCAAGGATATATTTGCAAAAGCCAAGAGCACTAGCAACGTTCTTTGAGAATAAACTTTCCCCTTTCTCTTCCGCACAGGAGGAGATGCCTCTTGCATGATGGTGCTTACCTTTTCTTCCGAATCATAGCCAAAATCCTCATTCAGATGTATGTTGACAAATAAAATCCTATACATGTCCATTCAGAAGCCGGCCCTGAGATCAATGGGATTTTCTCTCAGGTAACAGTGCATAGGATTGAAGCCAGCCTTAATCAATCAACTTAAGATTTCTTCCACTGGGTGACAAGACACGGTAATAATCACACTTAGCCAGTTACGGATCCCTAGCCCAGAAAATAAAACAGGAACACAAAGAAAACAGAAGACGTCTCTTTATTTGTGGACATTTTTACAACTTAAAATGTAAAATGAAGTATCTGATTATGACTGATTTTCCACCCCGGGTGGCGGATCTCATTTCTTTTTCCAAAACTTTCTGTAATCGTCCAATTTAAAATCATCCTCGAAACGTGTCTCGTCTTTGGGTTTAAGCTTGGAGGTATCACGTTTCCGCAGGCGGGCTCTCCTTTCGGCGTCAGGGAGCGTGTTGATGTCCACAGGTATCTGGAAACGGAATTATGCATACATAGAAACTTGTAAACACCCCTAGAATCGCCATGTTTCCCCCACAGGCAGGTTCTTGTTCCTTTTACCAGCTCTAGAAATTCAGCAGGGATACCCTTACTGAGGCAAGAAAGAGAAGTACCGTATTTTTTGCTCTATAAGACTCACCTTTTCCCTCCTAAAAAGCAAGGGGGAATGTGTGTGCGTCTTATGGAGCGAATGCAGGCTGCGCAGCTATCCCTGAAGCCAGAACAGTAAGAGGGATCGCTGCTTTCACTGCGCAGCGATCCCTCTTGCTGTTCTGGCTTCTGAGATTCAGAATATTTTTTTTCTTGTTTTCCTCCTCCAAAAACTAGGTGCGTCTTATGGTCTGGTGCATCTTATAGAGCAAAAAATACGGTATTTAATGCCTGCTGCTTCAAATGTTAAGTCTGCAGCTTGTGGAAAAGACATTGAGAAATCCCTTTAGAAGCCAAAAGACTATTCTATTATTAAGTTACTAGTCCTGGTGCGCAATCAATTCAGCCCCCTCATGGATGGGCAGGATCAGTGCCTGTGGTTTTCAAACTGTATAAAGCTTATTGGACGCATACAGTAGATGATCTGCAACGGTCAAAAGGTTTTCCTTGAATAGAGTTCACACACCTCTAGTGATCGCCTCTTGCAGTGTGTGAAGATGCGTCTTAGTGTCTGGACTTTATTGACTCTTAATTTTTATTTATCACATGATTCAGTTTCGTTTGTGATATATAGTTATGTTTTGCTCTTATCTAGTTCTGAGGAATTTTAACAGAACTTTTTAGTATTGTTTTTATGTAAAATGCTTAGAGATTTTTTTATATTAAGTTTTATATTATATTAAGTTATATTATATTAACTTTTTAAATAAATAATTCTCAAAGATTTACACACAATAATTGTAACGGCCCCATAAATCTGACCAGTGTCCTGCCCTAATGGAACCTTACTTCTGATACGAGTGGTAAACTTGTATCTGGACTGTTCAGAATGCTGGTGGGAGGAATCAAATGGCTTAATGTTCAGGTAAAAATAATTTCCTACACATAAGAAAAAAACTAGCATATCAGAAGGGGGGGCAGAAACCTTCCCCTTGACATGCTGATTTTCTATGTGTGGGGAATTATTTTTGCATGGAGAAGACTACAATACGAAGTGTTTACCCCCATAGTGGACATCCAATATATTTCAGGTCAAACAAAGGACCTTTTAGTCCCGGGATTCTTAAATGCATTTCGGGAATATTTATTTGCTGCTCTCTCAGACACCTGGAATACCTTTTCTTTCTCCAAGCAAAAAACTAAATTTGCCCAGACCTTTAGTAGGAGCTGAATTAATCTGCCAGTCATTTGTTTTCCTTATAGCTTACTGCCTATCTGCACCTTGCTGAATTGCAGTCACTTGTTTTTCTCTTGTGCTTTAATGCTTCTGTTTTGTGTACAGTCATACCTCATGTTACGCTCGCTTCATGTTACCTTCTTTCAGGTTACGTCCCGCGGTGACCCAGAAGTACCAGAAAGGGTTACTTCCGGGCTTTGCCGCTGCGAGTTGTGTTCTTTTCATGTTGTGAACGGGCCTCCGGAACGGATCCCGTTTGCAACCAGAGGTACCACTGGATGAATTTTATTATTACGGTCACAGACCAGTTCTGGCTCACTTACAATATCAGGAAAATCATAAAACACAACAGGAATACAGTGGTACCTCGGGTTAAGAACTTAATTCGTTCCGGAGGCCCGTTCTTAACCTAAAACTGTTCTTAACCTGAAGCACCGCTTTAGCTAATGGGGCCTCCCACTGCCGCCGCACGATTTCTGTTCTCATCCTGAAGCGAAGTTCTTATCTCGAGGTACTATTTATGGGTTAGCAGAGTCTGTAACCTGAAGTGTCTGTAACCTGAAGTGTCTGTAACCCAAGGTACCACTGTACATTGAGGTACCACTGTATATGGTGCCGCCTGCATACTGTTAAATGTTCTGCACGGTAAGAGCAGGATGCTGTGCTTGATGGGAAATTGGCTTGATCCTGCTTCTTATGTTCTGGTTGCATTTAATGTTCTGTCCTGCCACTGTGTAACTTGCCCTGGGACCGTCTCATAAACAGTGGGACTATAAACTGAATATTAAACAGCAACTCTAACCGAAAGGATCTGCCTTGGCTCCTTGTAACGGATATAGAATGTAGAACCGTCAGGCCTGACCAGCAACACTGGATAGAGCCGGGCATACTTCTGGCGGGCCACGCAAGCGATGGATGTCCGGTTGGAGTTGGACTGCCGGGTGGATGTGTGGAGGCCACAAGTCCTGGGAAGGAGTCCGGAGAAGGCCTCTAACCGCAAAGCCCTGAAACCGATTCAGAGAAGAACTCGTAATATCCATGCAAAAATTGACACACAGATAGACCCTTTAAGAACACATATACATACCAGAAATAACAATACAGTGGTGCCTCGCAAGACGAAAAGAATCCATTCTGTGATTCTCTTCGTCTAGCGGTTTTTTCGTCTTGCGAAGCAAGCCCATTGACGGATTAGCGGATTAGCGCTATTAGCGGCTTATCTGCTGATCGGATCAGCTGATAAGTGGCTTAGCGCCTTAGAAAAGGGGGGGGGGAGGAGAAAAAAACCCAGCAGGAACTCGCAAGACATTGTCGTCTTGCGAAGCAAGCCCATAGGAAATTCGTTTTGCGAAGCACCTCCAAAACAGAAAACTCTTTCGTCTAGCGAGTTTTCCGTCTTGCGAGGCATTCGTCTTGCGGGACACCACTGTGTGTGTGTGTGTGTGTGTGTGTATATATATATATATATATCTGAGCAGAACCCAACTCTGATAAGAAAAAGTCTGTGATTTAGTAAACAGGCAGTTAGGCTTGGCCTCAAGCAGCAAGGAACAGCACCATAAGGAACATGAAATCTATATCAGCTGAGGATTTCAGCGTCTCTGACGTCCCAGCTTTCATTTTAAAATGCAGTGAGTTGCTAGCTCTTAAGACTGCTAGTCCAGGTATTGGGAGGGTGTGTAGAAAGCCAGAAAAGATCATAATGCCAGCAAATACTGATGAAACGATAACAACAGAAAGGGTGGGTGGGTAGATGCCTCATTTATATAAGCTGTACTCTTTCCCCATCCCTCTTTATTTAATTAAATTTACTGTCATTCTGCAATTACAATATGAATGTATCTTACAATATACGCATCTTACAAAACAGATGCAAGCAGACTTTGGATTTGGGGCTGCAGGGTGTCTTCGGATAGAATTTGGTACTTAGAATCATAGAATCATAGAGTTGGAAGAGACCACAAGGGCCATCGAGTCCAACCCCCTGCCAAGCAGGAAACACCATCAGAGCACTCCTGACATATGGTTGTCAAGCCTCTGCTTAAAGACCTCCAAGGGAGGAGACTCCACCACACTCCTTGGCAGCAAATTCCACTGTCGGGCAGCTCTTACTGTCAGGAAGCTCTTCCTAATGTTTAGGTGGAATCTTCTTTCTTGTAGAAAGAAGTAAGAATCTTCTTACTTAAGGGTAAGGCAAAGCTGTGTCAAGATTTAGTTCCTCTCTCCACTGAAAGCTGGCCTTCTGCAAGTTGTACTCATTCAGCCTCTCATGCGGGATTGTTATGAAGGTTACCGAAATAATAGTTTGGCTTTTTAAAAAAATGTACCTTGGAAAAATATATGAGCTACGATATGAATTAATACCTCGCTCTGACGTAGTCTCTATCAGCTGGCAACCACCTGCCCTAACACAGCAGGGCTCAGAGTGGCTGGGGAAACCCAGCAAGATGGGTGGGGTATAAATAATAAAACTATTATTATTATTATTATTATTATTATTATTGAATGTGCTTTCCAGGCACCTGGCTGGCATTTTAAGGTGATGATTCAGTAACAAGAAAGGGAGCCAATTTCTATTCATATATATTAAAAGCCCTCAGAGGACACAGCTTTGAAGATTTAATCCTGGCTTTGAAGCTGGTTCAATACCTATCCGAATTCACTCTGTCTCACGTTTTGTTTGAAGTAACAGAGGAAAACAAACCTCAGCGTCTTTACCCCCCCCCCCCCCAGAGGGCTCTTAGATCCTGGGATCAAACATGTGCAGATGAACTGCTGTTTTAGTCAGATTATCACCTGTGCAGCACTTAATTACTCTCCATTTATTATTTTATTTTTAAAATGTCCATACAGCCCTTCATCCGAGGAACACTGGGTGGTTTACAATATAAAAACACCAAAATACATACCGTAGCGATAAACAAAAACAGTAAGGCCTCCGCACAGTTTTAAAGGCCATGGGTTGTTTAGTTAGCCAAAGGCCTGGGGAAAGAATGCTTTTGCCTGGCATATAAAGATATGTAGTGAAGGTGCCAGGCAAGCCTCTCTGAGGAGAGCATTCCGAAAAATGGGAGCCACCACAGAAAAGGCCTGTATTGCCACCCTCTGGAATTCTCATGGAGGCGCAGGAAGGGCCTCAGATGATGTAGGCTGGTTCATAGCATAAGAACATAAGAAGTGGCCTGCTGTGTAAGGCCAGTGGCCCAGCTAATCCAGAATCTGCCAACCAGAAGTTCACAAGCAGGACCAGAGTGCAAAGAACACAGTTCCCTCCTGCTGTTTCCGTGTGTTTCTGTGCGCTCTGGCACTCGTCATGGTGTCCTGTTGCACCAGAAGGGGTTTAGTCCTGCTGGCCACATGACCCAGAAAAACTGTCTGTGGACAAACGCCGGCTCCCTCGACCTGAAAGCGGAGATAAGCACCGCACCCCATAGTCAAATCTGACTGGACCTAACCGTCCAGGGGTCCTTTTGTTAGAATTCCTGCTCCGTGATTGCAATCATGGGATTTCTGTCAATCACATGACGGTATATGTTCTGACTCCACAGAGTGGGAAGTGACGGAGACAGGATGTTTGTATCACTGTGTTCCATGAAGTGGGACTATTGTCCTTTGTTCTTTTTCTCTTTGCTGTCTGATGCTAGAGAGAGAGGGTGCCATGTTGCAGTGCTCCGTGTGTGCTTATATGTAAATAAAGTAGATTAGCCAAAATGCTGAGTTGCTGAGGTCTGTTACGCATGATGCGCAAACTCTGTGGATCCCTAAGTGTGCCGGTGTCAGTTGGCATTGGTTGCTGTGATGTTTGGGCTGAAGAAAGCTTATGAAGCTCCCGAACGATTGACCAGGAGGGAGAGAACATGCCAGTCGGGCATGTGTCTCTGCCAGGGTCCTACTCGAGTGTAGCCTGAGTTCCTGACCCCTATACCTTTTACTTTCCAGCAAAAGGTATTCAGAAGCATGCATGAGACTGCAGGCTTACTGTTGATCTGCTGAAAAACAATGCAATGTACTTTCATGGAATATGTACAAGAACGGAAGAAACACTGTGGAAAAGGGCCATATCAGTTCTAGATCCTGGACAGCACAAGGCACAATGATCCTACTAAATAAACAGAGTTATACCTTAAAGTCCGGATTACGGTCGTCATTCTGAGCTCATGTACAGTCCCTGAAGCCTAGCAAACAAACGCCAATCTCCAGCGATTCCGAGGCACAGGATTTGGCTTTTATGATGAGCAAAGACAGCAACGATCTTTACGGAACATCATCCAAGGGGCAACAGCTGCTCTTTATGGAAATAACTGAAGGGAGAAAAGTTTATTCTTATTTGACAAGTTTATATATCACTTAATAAAAATATGAATCAAAGTAGGAAGGCAATATAAAATACTTATTAAATATACAGATTTAGCAGAGATAGCTAAAAGGAGACAGTCTAGAACAGGCAGCAGTAAACCTCTGAACAACAGGTGTGTGCTTAAGGTGGGAAGAAATATCTAGCATGCGGCCTCCCGTCAAAACCATCGTGTTTTGTGGGGAAGCATTCCAAAAGCATCTGATCCAGCAAGGCAGTTCTTATGCTGTTAGCAATTAAGATACTTTTGGTCTTCTCACAGTGCTTTGGAAACACAGCCTGGGCGCCTTCCAAATGCCAAGCACTTCCCCCTTCAAAGCCTGGGTGGGGTTTTCCTCCTGGATCGAGGGATGGAAGTACTGTATTTTTTGCTCCATAAGACACGTTTTTTTCCTCCTAAAAAGTAAGGGGAAATGTCTGTGCGTCTTATGGAGTGAATGCGTGGTCCCTGGAACCGAATTGCCCAGGGGCAAAAAGCAAATCGTGTTTGTTTGTTTTTTAGAAAGAGAGAAGGGGGTGTTGAAGCAAAGCTGCTGAGCAGCTGATCGGCAAGCAATCAGGAGGGAGATAAGGGACTCTAGCGATAAAGGAGGCTGCCTGGGAGGGGGGAGGTAAAGACAGAGAACTTGCAAGGAGAGGAGACAGGAATACTAAAACAAGCAATGAGGAGAGAAATTAGAAGAAAAGGAGGAGCAAAAAAACTGCTCCAGCTAAGGAAAAGACACTAAGGCAAACAAGAGCGAAGGGGGTGTTGAAACAAAGTCACTGAGCAGCTGATTGGCAAGCGATCGGGAGGGAGATAATGGACTCTAGAGATAAAGGAGACTGCCTGGGAGGGGGGGAGGTAAAAGCACATGGATCCTCAGGATTTTTGCATTAGGTCACCCCAAATTCACCATCAGATCACATAGCATGTCCATGGTAGCCATGCACCCACTGTTGCGCGGGGCCGCAATGCCGCAAAAACGTGGTTACAAAGCACGGATCCACATGGATCCTGAGGATTTTTGCATTGGGCTACCCCAAACTCACCATCAAATCACATGTCTGTGGCCACAGCATGAACCACAAAAACCATACACCCACTGTTTCGTCCAGAGTATTTTTTTTTCTTGTTTTCCTCCTAAAAACTAGGTGCGTCTTATGGAGTGAAAAATACGGTATTTGCAGAGACAGAGCATGCAGCTGCAAGTGCTTGCAACGACTGGAGCCCGAATCACAGAATTGTAAGGAATCCTCCCCCCCCCCGTCATTCAGCCCAACCCCCTGCGATGCAGGTACAATAGATAGAATAGGCAGATACACATAAATGCACACTACTGGAGAGGGGGAAATGCAGGGAAAGGAGGCATGACGTCAGAATCGGGTCAGACATCAAACAAGACCATGCCTCCCCCCCTCCACTCCACAAATGGTTTGGCCCTCAGAACCCGCCTACTTCGCGATAATGGTTCGCCCCCAATCTCAACTGCTTCCCTCCCACCCATTAGGTCCAACAATGGTTTAGCCCTGCTCTCCCCGCGCCTCCGCCTGCAGATGGTTCGATCCTCGCCGTTTCCCAGACTTGCCTTCGCGCGCCTCTCCCCTCACCAAAACTACGGCTCCCTCTTTCTGAATGGTTTGACCTACTGATACTTTAACCCACCCCCCCTCTACTCTGTCCCCAATGGATTGCTCCTCCTTACCGGCTCCGAAGAGTCCCGCTCACGTGACCTGCCGCTCTGGGAACGGTTCCTTTTCTTGCGTCATCACCCAGCGACATCGAGAAACAAGGAGAGGGCGGCGCGGCGATGACGTAAGCGAGCTCCGAGTAAAGGGGCGGGGTTTGTTCTCGGCGGCGGCGGCGGCAGGGCCCGGCCCTGCCCCGGCCCGCCCTCCTTGAGTCACCATTCGGGGGAAAACGGCTCCGCTCCCTCTCCCCATGCGCTGGCGGCGCTTCCTCTGCCGCGCGCTGTCAGGTGAGTGCGGCGCGCGGTTTTCGGCCTCCCCCCCCCGCACGCGCCCCAACCGTTGTCCTCGGCGGTGTTTCACCGAAAGCTTCCCCTCCCGCTCCCGCGACCCGGCGCCTTGGTTCCGCCCTCCGCTCCCCGGCGCTTCGCGGGCGCCGCCCCTCAAGCCGCCTCTTCTCCCCTCTTCAAAGCCTCCTTGGGGCCGGGGTCGCTTGAGCGGCTGGGCCTCGCTGTCGGGCACTCCCATCCCTTTTCACCCCCGGTGTCACCCCTAAAGAGTTCCCCGCCCGCCTTCCTCCTTGCGGTCCTCTTCGGAGAGCTCCGCTGCTCCCGCCGCAAGGACTTGGCTGCTGCAAAGAAACCCCGGTCCTCTGCCTGCCTTTGCACGGTCGCCACCGTGTGTTGTTGTCATTCGCTTCGCTTTCTGTTCTTAAGGAAAAAACCTCAAAGCGGTTTGCAGCTGACGTTAAATCATCAAATAAAACAACCCAGAATAAAAACAAAAAAAAATTCCTTCCAGTAGCACCTTAAAGACCAACTAAGTTAGTTCTTAAAGACCAACTAAGTTAGTTAGACTGCAAGAAGATCAAACCTCTCCATTCTGAAGGAAATCAGCCCTGAGCGCTCACTGGAAGGACCGTTCCTGAAGCTGAGGCTCCAATACTTTGGCCACCTCATGAGAAGAGAAGACTCCCTGGAAAAGACCCTGATGTTGGGAAAGATGGAGGGCACAAGGAGAAGGGGACGACGGAGGATGAGATGGTGGGACAGTGTTCTCAACGCTACCAACATGAGTTTGACCAAACTGTGGGATGCAGTGGAGGACAGGAGTGCCTGGCGTGCTCTGGTCCAGGGGGTCACGAAGAGTCGGACACAACTAAACAACAACAACAAGTTAGTTCTTGGTATGAGCTTTCGTGTGCATGCACACTTCTTCAGATACCTACTACACACTTCTTCAGATATCTACTACAGAATAAAAACGTTACTGAAGAAAGTCAAGTGCAGTATCCATTCGAAGCAACATAATTAACAAGAAACTTAAGATATCTTAAATATTTCAAAATAAAACATTGCAAAATGCACGTTTTAAACCGCATAATTAGCAAGAGGATTCAGGGGTGAGGGCGCACTATCCCTGCTAGCGTTTTGCCCTGTCAGCCAATGTCACTCCTGGTTTTGGAGTTGTTCAAATCAGCCGCAAGATTTCCCCGTGCAAACCATCACTTAAAAACAGAATTAAAGTGGTATTTAAATATTTGAAATAACAAATCTGCTCCTTGGCATGACGTTGCATCTCCTTACCCCTAATACTATTCGGGGAGCAAAGAAGAGTTGTGATGAATTGGTTTATATTTATGGCAGCAGGATTTGGAAGTAATACACTTCTTGGGATAGAAGCTGGAGGCATGGACTCTCTGCCCCTGACAGCTTTCAGAATGGTCTTGGTTACTGGTTAGAGTTTTGAAATTAATTAAAGAAGAAGAAGCAATCTGCCTTCCTTGGGTGTCACTAATCTTCAAGTTTGTGCTATATCCAGAGGAATTATTGTGTACTTGG
The DNA here is from genome assembly GCF_965113315.1 of Podarcis vaucheri. Taxonomy (NCBI): domain Eukaryota; kingdom Metazoa; phylum Chordata; class Lepidosauria; order Squamata; family Lacertidae; genus Podarcis; species Podarcis vaucheri. Next base: position 58,602,358 of record NC_138750.1, on the reverse strand, counting down.
TTTCTCCTTAAACAGAAGTTCTGCTATGTATAGCACAAATAATGAAAATGAAACTTCTAAGGGGTGTGGAAGTAACAGGATCCAGTCTACAAAATTGGCATGTGCTCAAAGTAACTCATAATAAACTGGATCCTGGAAGGAAATAACAAAGCTAACGAAACCAAAAGCCTCCCCCCCAGAGGTGAATCTGTATATTAATTAGTACTTCTGAAGGTTTGTGCATCTGCAGTTATCTTCAAGAAATCACATAGAGTTTAGAATACTTAGTGCCCATTTCAAACTTAACTGAGTGAAGCATTTTATGCATGCCGTTGGTGGTTAATACTCACATGTCTGGTGATTTGAGCAGGATGACTTTTATTTCCATATAACTCTCCATTAAGCACTGCACGAAAACAACTGAAGCAGGAAATGTCCAATTACCACTGCCCTCTGCTGGGAATACACACAACCTGCTCCCTTAGTAGCTAGTTCATAGCTTATAAACATGTGCAGCCTTTGTAAGCTGGAACAAATTTATTACTAGAGCTTTGGTTGTGTGCCACTGGGAGCTAGTTCAAGTAGAAAAACAGCCAAGTTTTCACTGCTTCTTCATTTACTTAAATGTGTAGTCTTCACTGTCCTGATCTTTACACAACTTTAAAACGCTTAACAGTTTTGTGTATAACTGTGTATGATTGGTATAGAGTTGGCTTTCATCTCTCAGTTTCTTTACTTCCCTCATTCTCAGCCCTTCTGTCTGCCAGGGATATAATTAATCATGTATGACTTATGAATCTTCACATTGCACCATTTGGCTTTTGGGGTTTCTGACCTTTTAGCCTTCTAAGATCTTGAAGCCTTACCAACATGCAGCCCTCCAGCCAGGCTTCTTTTTCTTCACTTACATCAGATGTGAAGCATTCCATAACTGATTATTGCCTCTTCACAGTTGGACTGTTTGTGAATATTCCATTATGGCACTGTAACTCAGCCAGTGGCTGAAATTGAAGATGAAAGAGAAAAGCTGGCAGAAAGGCAATAAGATAGATTTCTAGCCAGATGCGTCAGTAATAATGACTAGGCATCTGCATATCCACATACCAGGGGCAGCTGAGTCCAGCGCCACACAGAGTGTTACTGTGGATTGTCATTTCCACTGTCCACTGCAGTTTTTGAGCAGGTAATAAATGGCCAGGGTCTTTTCTGAGCAGCAGGATAGACTCCTGTTGTGTCTTGCTTCTTCCATACCTTTTACCAACGAAAGATCTCCCAAAGAACTGAGAGTCTCCTGTCTTCCATTCATCAGGATTTGGTTTGTCTTCTCACCTGTGTTTGGATAACTAAATTTAGGCAGCCAGTTATGGAAACGTCCAGCAGTGTTCTTGAGTGGCTTAGGCTGTGAGGTGACAGGAAGAGATTATTGCTTGCTGTGTAGAGAGCATCTAATTGCAAAAGCATCTCTTGGATTTGTTGGCCAGTATGAATACATAAGCATGACACCTTCTTATGCATTGTAAGCTTAAAACCATGGAATTTATCCTTTTTGCCATATTTTGCCTTCACTGTTTCAAGCTTCCCTTAGAAAGCCATGAGGACTAGAAACCCACTGCTTCAAACCAGGGTGTGGGGAGATCTAAAGAATCTTTCCTAGATGGAGGATAGAGAGGAATGTGTGTAGAAAGTAGCCAATTATACTAAGCCTGGATAACTCAGTGGGTTAGAGTGTGGTGCTGATAACGCCAAGGTTGCAGGTTTGATCCCCATATGGAACAGTTTCATATTCCTTCATTTCAGGGGCTTCCTCAACCTCGGCCCTCCAGATGTTTTGAGACTACAATTCCCATCATCCCTGCCCACTAGTCCTGCTAGCTAGGGATCATGGGAGTTGTAGGCCAAAACATCTGGAGGGCTGAGGCTGAGGCAGCCTGGACTAGATGATCCTCAGGATCCCTTCCAACTCTACAATTCTATGATGCACTTGCTGCCACACCCATTCCTGCCAGTGGTCTATCCCACTACTCGCATGTGCCCACTCCAGGACTGTACAGAGCTTGTCTGAAGCTTGGGGCAGGAGTCCCTGGTTGGCTGGGAGACATGGGGCATTCTTGGCATGGCAGCATGTCCCTCAGGCCCCTGGCAGGGTTCCCCAGCTGGCTTAGCCCTCTGCAGGCCACAGCAAGTGTACCCGGCTGCTGCTGTTAAGCATTTGTGAGTTGGAAATCCTTGCTGAAATCATATAGATATATACCAGTAGATGCGGGTCTTCCTGCAATTGTTCACAGGCCTGATTCTTATGCACTGTTTTCCTGTTACAAGATCAAAGAGGAGGAAAGTCCTTTAAAAGGCCAGTGGTGGCCTGTTGCAAATTGAGTTTCAAAATAGCCATTGGTTTCTTACTCTTCTTGTCGTTTGGCTTTAACCTTTCAACCAGCGAATGTGCTTTTTTACTGCCCTTTGGTCCCACGTTATGAAATTCTGGGGAAGGTGCACTTTACAAAAAGGACAAGGCTATAAATAGGACCGGTGATTAAAAGTGCCTAATCACACAACCTTTCTTGAGGCTAGAATGAGAACCACCCTCTAATCTTCTTTTCTCCCAATGCCAAGCTGCTCCGTCTTTTCTTCCTCTAAGCTTGCGTGACGCCCAGAACGTGCTTTGTTGATCTCTTCCTATGTTTATATTTTGCCTTCTTTGCTGTCCTTCATCTGCCTTGCATGCAAAAGGTCTCAGATTCAACTTCCAGCTTTTCCAAGTGGGGCTGGAAGAGACCCGTGCCTGAAACTCTGCCAGTCAGTTTAGACAGTACTGAACTGGATGGGTCAATTTCGCAATCTCCACCCAAAAGTCTTGCTATCTTCCCATCCATTTTCCCTTTCTCTTTGTCACTTCCTAGAACATATGCGGAAATGTGGGTCTTAGAAGCAGCTTGGGTGAATTTATTCCGTCTGCATTGTGTTGGATTTGCAGCAGGGAAGCATCCTACACTGGTTATCTGCAAAAAATTTGACCTCTTGGGACAAGCTCTTGGTGGCGGAATGCTTGGAGTCCAGCTTCTGTGGGAAAGGGTGGTTGTCACTTTGGCTGTGGAGAAAATCTTCTGCACATCTGATTAGGAAGGTTGCCAGATTTAAAAAGTTGTTGAGCTTTCTTTTCTTTTCTTTTTTTGCAAAATCTCAAGATGGATCCTTCAGTTGTGCAGGGCTTTTAAGGTGCACAGAGGGCCTCAGATGCCCAGCACAATTGTGGGGGATTGTGACTATTATTATTACATTTATATCCCACCATTCCTCCAGAGAGCTCAAGGTGGCACATGATGCGCTCCCTCTCTCCATTTGATCTTCACAACAACCCCATGAGGTAGGTAAGGCTGAGAAAGAGTGACTGACCCAAAGAGATTCATGGCGAAGTGGGGATTTGAACCCGGATCTCTCAGGTCCAGCACTCTTAACTACCACCCTATGGTGTCCAACACAGCACTGCACATTTATTTGTATATTGTCTCTGCTCCTGAAGATGGAGAGGAGGGCTGGGGCTTGTTTTGCATGGTGCTTAAGACTAATCTTCTGGTGCATTTCTAGAATGCTTCTCTACCTCACGGACTGCCTTTGGCCTTGTGCTGCATTTTGGAGACAGAGCATGACATCTCCCTGTGCCTAGAAAGCAAGCGCATCTGGCGAAGGGCTGGAACAGAACCTTTCTCCCTGAGAGCCAGTGTGGTGTAGTGGTTAAGAGCGGTAGTCTTGTAATCTGGGGAACCGGGTTCGCGTCTCCGCTCCTCCACATGCAGCTGCTGGGTGACCTCGGGCCAGTCACACTTCTTTGAAGTCTCTCAGCCCCACTCACCGCACAGAGTGTTTGTTGTGGGGGAGGAAGGGAAAGGAGAATGTTAGCCGCTTTGAGACTCCTTAAAGGGAGTGAAAGGCGGGGTATCAAATCCAAACTCTTCTTCTTCTTCTTCTTCTTTCTCCCTGCTGTGCTAGATTTCTGTTTCTCAGGGAATTGGTTATGTTTTCGTTGTTGCTGCTTTTAAATGTGGCGGAGAGTTTAAAATTACAGTTCTCCCACCTTCAGGCTGAAGTGTTGCAGTCAATTCTATCGTCTCTGACTTTCCTCAGTAGCCAAAACAGGGATGACAGTATATTTGGGGGGCAGGGACCCCAAGACTGTCTTGTCCCTGATAAATAAGGACAGTTGAGCAGTATGTAAGTAGCACCCTTCTGGGTACCGTTTCTCACTTGTGATTCTAAATGAATACAGTGTTTATTGTAGGTTTTTGTGTGTGTTTAAGTAAATGCTTTGTTCACATCATCTGCTGCTTTCCCCGGCTGTGGAAAAAGTGGGGTGGAAATATTATAAATAATTTGACAAATATGCATTCAATTAAAACTCCTTCTTTCCGAGGGCAGCATTTCCTTTGAAGCAGAAGGTGCGCTCCGCAGAGTTAAGCTCAGGGTGTGGCTGAATCTTCTAAGCTATGTAAAGCAGGAGGAGGGAGTGTGCAGGAAACCACAGGAGGTGATTAGGGATTTGGGGGGCGGTGGCTTCTCATTGGCTGTCTCAAGGTGAAAGATCTGGAAATTAGTAAGACTTTAGGCGCTCACAAATAGACAGGTGTTCTACCTGCGCTGCCCTTTCCCTGTGTGATCAGGATCGGTTTGTTAGTCACTAAAAAAAAAAAAAAGAAGAACAGCAAAAGCCTATCAGGGAATTTTAGGAGGACCCCAGAAAAGCAAAAAGGTAAGATGTGCTGGCGTGGTGTGGATGTCTGCAGCTGCTACCCAAAAAATAGCAGCAACACTTCTGTATCTGACTCACTTTCATTCGCCTTTGTCTGGCTTCTGAGTAAAGGGCCAATTTGAAGTTTAAAAGACAGAATTCTTAAAAAATAATAATCCAGGACGATGGGGGTTGAGGCGAGTGCCTCCTCTTTCCTATAGCTTTGATCTCAAGCGACAAAAAGATTGAGGCTGTGGAGCATACCCTTTAAGAGGAATTGCTAACGCATTTGCTTGTGGGTTAAACAAAATTAGGGAAGATTACCCAGGAAAGGATATGACAGAGGTCTATAAATGTATGTTTGGTGTGGTAAAATGGGATAGGGAGAAGCTCTGGCTGGCTGATGGGAATTGTAGTCCAAAATATCCGGAGGGCAGCAGGTTGGGAAAGACTGTGTTAAAATGGATATTCCATATTGTGGTAGCTGTTAAGTCTTAGTTCTATTTGCTGAATGTTGTTTGTGGAGAGGTTGTCTTTCTGTTCTGAAAGCGTTAGGACAGCTGCGTGCAGTTAAATGCATATTAAACTGCAGCAAATGGGTGAAAAGGCAGCTAACACATCTTTCTCTGCGACTGTGGGAAGAGAGTTAACGTGCAAAGGGTGTGCTCTGATACAGGGCAGAGTCCCACTCTGGTTCTGTGCAGTCTGTATTCGGAGCCCCCATCCCCCTAATGCCCCAATCTGAATTTTGTGCTTAGGAAATTGACATTCCGCTATAAGAGTATATTGTGCCTCTTACTTAATGCTGCCATGTTCTGCTTCCAGGTTGCAAGCTATAAAAATATAGAGAGAGGGGTAACTGTGCTAGCCTGTTGTCGCAAAAGCAACAGAGTCTTGTGGTGCCTTAAGGACTAACCGATTTTATTGCGGCATATGCTGGTCTTGAATCCATGAAAGTTTGCGTTGTAATAAATTTGTTAAGACTTTATGGTGCAATGAGGCTCGTAGTAATACCTGTACAATGAGAGATGTGCTCATACAGCAATTTAAGAAAACTGGTTGGCAAAAAGCCCAATCCCATCCTTCTTTTTCTACTACTCCTGATGGCGCACTCTTCCATTGTCTCTTGAGACAGACGGATTCCAACAAAATGAGTGGCCTTGGGCAAATCCTTTGCCTGAGCCTTAGCTTCCCATCTGTAAAAAGGTAAAGGTAAAGGTACCCCTGACCATTAGGTCCAGTCATGGACGACTCTGGGGTTGCGCGCTCATCTCGTTAATGGTACTAATAATCTGTTTCACAGGAGTTTTGTAGTGAAGTGAGGTGGTGGCAATAAAGCCCTGGAAATGCTAGATAAAAATATCCAGTTTGTTCGCAAGGCAGAAAGCAGCACTGTGAGGTTGTTGGGTTTTTTGCTTTCCGACTTCGGCTTTGCATGGGGAATGCGCTGGACGGGCATTCTTTATGGATGAATCGTTCAGGCTAATGCACTTTGACTTTAAGCTCCATCAGCTAAGCTATAGCTCTTGGGACATCTGTGTTTCCTTTAAAAATGCACCAGGTAAGCAAAGGGCTGTAGAGCATGGATGGATAGTACAATGGCAAATTAAGAGCACGAGCACAGTCTATATATGCTCAGTCGTTTGGCCCCTGGGTACCACCAGTTGTGGGGGGATCATGTCTGCATCTTGCTAGCAGACGAGATAGACCTTTGGTCTGATGCAGCAGCCGGGCTCTTATGTGCTTGAGCTCCTATGATTTCCTGACTGAGAGTTGCCTTGTGAAATGAGTTGTATGTGTGTGAGAGAGAGAGCAAGACCATCTCACCTCTTCTCCAGGCCCTACCCTTGGCTGTGTTTTACCAAATGCTAACTGTTCCGGTCAGAACACACCTCTCAGTCTCCCATGTCTCTATGCTTCCACCCTCCCCTTTTTGCTCCTGCCCTGAATATGAAATTTGGTGGTTGCTAAGCATGAGAATAGGTCTGAGGGGAGGGCAGGGGTTGGAGTACTGGCTGCTGAGGTCCCAAAGGCACTGGTGGGCTCTCCAACGCCTGGATAACATGTGGATATTCCCCAGAGCAGTTCCTAGGGAGATGGCTTCCAAAAAAATAGAGCTTCAAACACTGAAAGCTTCTCAAAACAGATGTCCACGGAAAATTGTATAGTTGTTTAACTCTTTGACATCTCTGAGGAGAGGACATTCCACAGGGTGGGTGCCACTACCAAGAAGGCCCTCTGCCTGGTTCCCTGTATCTTCACTTCTCACAGTGAGGGAACCACCAGAAGGCCCTCAGAGCTGGACTTCAGTGTCCAGGCTTAATGACTGGGTAGGGACGCTCCTTCAGGTATATAGGGCCGAGGCTGTTTAGGGCTTTAAAGGTCAACACTAACACTTTGAATTGTGCTTGGAAACATACGGGGAGCCAAAGTAGATCCAATGTTATATGGTCCTGGCAGCCACTCCCAATCACCAGTCTGGCAGCTGCGTTCTGGATTAGTTGTAGCTTCCGAGTCACCTTCAAAGGTAGACCCACGCAGAGCGCATTATAATCCCGCGTTTCTACGTAATCATTCGGGGAGGCTACAGGAATACGTAAGAAGGCAAGAAGAGCCTGCAGGGTCAGGCCAATGGCCCACCGAGTCCAGGATCCTTTCCCCACAATGGCCAACCAAGATGCCTGTAGGAAACCACAAGCACATGACCGCTGTCCCCTCCTGTGGTTTCCAGCAACTGCTATTCAGAAGCCTTGCTGCCCCTGACCATGGAGACAGCTTAGCCATTATGGCTGATAGCCTTTTCCACCAGGAATTTGTCCAGTCCTCTTTTAAAGCCATCCAAGATGGTGGCCATTGCCTAGTTCCCTAGTTTATTGGCTGTGTGAAGAAGGACTTCCTTTTTTCTGTTTTTTTTAAAAAAAGATATTTATTAGAATTTTACAAACAATAAAAAGTTACAGAATTAAAGATAAAAAATAGAACAGAATAACAATAATAAAAAAGAGATACAAAAGTACAGAAACAAAATACATAAAAAATAAAAAGAAAGTTAGAGAGAGAAAAAAGAATCAGTATTTTCATTTCTTATATTTCAGTTACTTGTTTCCTGACCTCCTCACACCCCCCTTTTTTGTATTCCATTTCAAATATTTAATTCAGCAAATCCTTACCCTCTATCATTTATCTTTACTTAATATCTTAACCTATTTATAACTATATATTTCCAACCATTGTCAATCCGTATTTACATATTCTTATTAATCTTTTTACCAATACCGCTTATTTTCAATCCAACGTCCCTTTAACATTCATTAATTTTACAGTATTTCTGCAAATAGTCTTTAAATTTCTTCCAGTCTTCTTCCACCACTTCTTCTCCCTGAGGACTTCCTTTTTTCTGTCTTGGATCTTTTAACATGAAGCTTCCGTGGATGTCCACGAGTTCTAGTGTTATGCATCCATAAGCAATCTCCCAAGTAACAGAAAGCATACATTTCTAACGATGAAATGACTTTCCCCCAGTTATGACGGGACCAAGGCCAGTTGTCCTGAGCGGGCCGTCCGGTGCGGGGAAAAGCACTCTGCTGAAGAAACTCCTGAAGGATTATGAGAACGTCTTCGGCTTCAGCGTCTCCCGTGAGTGAGTTCATTTCTGCTGGGCTGGTGGTGAAGCAATGTGTTTGCATCAGGGTTGTCACAAGGAAGGCTGGCGGGTCCTTGAGTTTTGCCCCCTAAATTAGGTAAAGGTAAAGGGACCCCTGACCATTAGGTCCCATCGTGGCCGACTCTGGGGTTGTGGCGCTCATCTCGTTCTATTGGCCAAGGGAGACGGCGTACAGCTTCCACGTCATGTGGCCAGCAGGACTAAGCCGCTTCTGGAGAACCAGAGCAGCGCACGGAAACGCCGTTTACCTTCCCGCCGGAGTGGTACCTATTTATCTACTTGCACCTTGACGTGCTTTCGAACTGCTAGGTTGGCAGGAGCAGGGACCGAGCAATGGGAGCTCACCCCATCGTGGGGATTCGAACCGCCGACCTTCTGATTGGCAAGTCCTAGGCTCTGTGGTTTAACCCACAGCGCCACTCGCGTTCCTGCCCCCTAAATTAAGCCAGCACTTATTATGATTAATATTAAGGTAATTTATATACTGCTTTGTGCTTCAGAGCTTCTTTGTGCTTCTAACCCCTCCAAAGCAGGAATTGCAGCTAAAGAATCCCCGACAGATGGCCATCCAACCTCTGTTTAAAAATCTCCGATGAAAAGAGCCCATCGCCTTCTCCTTTGAAGCTCTCCTGCCTGTTTATCTGCTTTTCAAAGTAGGGCAGAGGAACTAGCAACATCAATCCCTTGGCTTGGCTGTTTGTGTTTTTAAAAGAAGTCAAAGCCTTCAGTTAGACAGAGAAGGCTCTTTCGATCATTGCAGGGGCCAGAGAGGGAGAAACATGTTCCTTTCTTTTTGGGTTTCCCAACCACTTGGCGAAACATGCAACGTGTGTTAATGGTGCTTTTAAAAAATATTTATTGCTTGCAGATACCACAAGGCAACCAAGACCCGGAGAAGTGAACGGAAAAGGTCAGTGCCCAGGTCCCAGCCACCACCATCACAGGAAACGGGAGATTAGCAAAAGCGTTTCTCTAACGAAACAACTGGTTCTAGGCTAGTTAGGGGTGGGACTGGATGGGTTTAGGCCTACCAGAGGTTGTTCGACTCCATCTCCCATCAGCACCAGCCAGCATGGCAAAGGATAATGGGAGTTGTAGTCCAGCAACATCTGCTTAGTTAGGGGTGGTTATTATGGATGCACGGTTAGGTGTTTGTAGTGTATCTTTGGAACACTTTGGGGTCAGTATTAGAAACTCAGATATATAGTTTAATCACCAAATGGCACCTTAAACCTAGGTTGCGGGTGCCACAATGGAAGGTCTAGGTGCCGTTTCGCCCCCCTCACCATGGAATGATGATGATGATTTTCATGTCTATAAAAGGTAAAGAGACCCCTGACCATTAGGTCAAGTTGAGGACGACTCTGGGGTTTTGGCGCTCATCTCGCTTTATTGGCCGAGGGAGCTGGTGTACAGCTTCCGGGTCATGTGGCTAGCATGACTAAGCCGCTTCTGGCAAACCAGAGCAGCGCACGGAAACGCCGTTTACCTTCCCGCCGGAGTGGTACCTATTTATCTACTTGCACTTTATGTGCTTTCAAACTGCTAGGTGGGCAGGGGCAGGGACCAAGCAACGGGAGCTCACCCCGTCGCGGGGATTCGAACCGCCGACCTTCTGATTGGCAAGTCCTAGACTCTGTGGTTTAACCCACAGCGCCACCCGCGTCCATGGCTATACCACTTTATATTTCAGAGAACAAATCTCAAAATGATTTGCAACACATTGAAACCTCAAATAAAACAATTCAGAATAAAACAAATATGTTAGATCCTTCTCTAAGTGACATTTTGCTTCCTGCAGTCTCCAACCTGCCACCCAGAGATCTCCATGTGGTCGCAATTGGACCCATGCCAGTCGCAAAATGCGCCTGGCTAATTTCTAACACTGCTTGGGGTGTGGCGTCTCTGGGGGCAGGCATGCATGCACTAACACAAAGGCATGTAGAAACCTCATGTTCCTCTTCCTTCCTCCCCCGCAGATTATCATTTTGTGACCAGGGAAGAAATGCAGAAGCAAATTGACGCTGGAGGCTTCATTGAAAATGCAGAATTTTCTGGGAACATGTACGGAACAAGGTATGTGATTTGGGTTGTGCAGGAGCAGTTGTCAGATTTCGCTCTTTCGTTCTTCTTTGCTATCCTATTTTCAAATGCATTTCTACAACCACAATGGCTAGAAACAAAACAAGAAGCTATGAATTGCAACCAAAAAAAGGATCCAAGTGTCCTCAACACAAACCCCCCCATTGCTGTTGCCTATTTTTCACATTCCTAGTGCAAGTAGCTTGTCTGGAGGGGCTCAATGAACCTTGTAACCAGTGTTTTTGTTGGACAAGATGGATATTCACAGCTTGTCCAAACTGATGGTGATGGGAATCTGTTTGGCTTTGGAGACATCCCATATGCGTCAAATGCTGTGTCATGCCTTGACCCCAGTGGGTTGAGACAGAAAGCAAAGATTGGGACCGTGAGCTGTGACAAAATCCCCCTGCCTGAAGCTCCACCCACGGGTCATCTAATTTCTGAGGACCTTTACCAGCCTTCCCCAACTTGATGCCCACCAGATGTTTTGGACTACAACTCCCATCAGCCCCGGCGCAGCAAGATGGAGAAGGCTGCCCTGCCCTGATGATGAAAAGAACCAGATTTAATTATTAGGAGCTAAAGCTTCAGAGTTCAACTAGTATCATGAGAAGAAAGAGTAATCTGTGAACAGGGTCTGCCACCCATTACCCCACCTTCCATATGTTTATTCCCTCACTACTACTACTACTACTACTACTTCTTGCTGTTGTTGTTGCAGTTGCATTTATATCCCGCCATATTCTTCAAACAGCTCCTTCCCCGTCCCATTTAATCCCCACAAGAACCCTGTATAATGTATGTGAGGCTGGTCGTTGCAGCCAGATGACCTTGAGACTCTTAGAGATGGTTACACTGTAAGTCCTCAAAGCCGCCTCTTTTGTTGCAAGACTGTTCTTGGATTAAAAAAGAGCACCTCCACTTTGTGAGCATTAACCATCTTCCTTCCCTCCCTCTCAGCAAAGCCGCTATTCAGGCTGTGCAAGCGCAGAACCAGATTTGCATTTTGGACATAGACATGCAGGGTGTGAAGAACATCAAGAAAACTGACCTTAATCCCATCTACATCTCTGTCCAAGCCCCGTCCATAGAAGTCTTGGTGAGTGTGGCTTGGGGGCGAGCTACAGTTCTGTGCAACTGATACATGGTAGGGAGTCGGAAACAGGACGCCCTCCAAACTGCAACTCCCACCATCTTTTAGTGTTGCCAATTCTGGCTGGGGCTGATGGGAGCTGGAGTCCAGCGGCATTGGGCAGGCACTGCAGTGGTGACCCCTGATGTGATGTAATGTCCGTGTGCACAGAGTGTTACATAGTAAAATAAGCAACAACAAAACAATTCCAAAATCCACATTTGGCCAGTACCTTTATTAGGGCCAGGCAAAACGTCACTGAATAGCAGCCCACCCCATAGAACTCTGCATGAGATTGAACGTTAAGTGAAGCAGAGCACTCAGTCTAATAGTAGGGCCAGCTCTGAATTCTGGTTTTATATCCTAATATGAATTCTGCAGTAGGGACATGGGTGGCGCTGTGGTCTACAGAGCCTAGGGCTTGCCGATCAGGAGGTCGGCGGTTTTAATCCCTGCGATGGGGTGAGCTCCCGTTGCTTGATCCCAGCTCCTGCCAACCTAGCAGTTCGAAAGCATGCCAAAGTGCAAGTAGATAAATAGGTACCACTCTGGCAGGAAGGTAAACGGCATTTCCGTGCGCTGCTATGGTTCACCAGAAGCGGCTTAGTCATGCTGGCCACATGACCCGGAAGCTGTACGCTGGCTCCCTCGGCCAGTAAAGCGAGATGAGCGCCGCAACCCCAGAGTCGTCCGCGACTGGACCTAACGGTCAGGGTCTCTACCTTTTTATGAATTCTGTAAGAAAGACAAAATGTGGTGAGGGCTGCTGTCTTGGGTAGCTTTCATAGGCTGTTAAATTAAACCACAGCAGTGTCCATCAGTGTCACTGATTTAAGACAGTGACTTCCTTGTCTGTGGGCTTCTAAAGATCACTGGACACTGGAAGCCAACAATGGGGGAGTCTGCTGCCTCCGTACTCTGCTTGCAAGGTTCCTGGAAGCGCTGGGCAGGCCACTGCTGTAAACTGAAGACAGGACCACAGTGCTCCGTACGGGGCAGTGAAATGCACCATAGGGCATTTAAACAGCGGGTCCGTGACACTGATTCTTCCCTGCCTAAGACCTAGAGGGGTTTGTGCCAACACGGAGCACTGAGAAGAATGGGACCCACCCTGTTCATGTTGCGGGTATAAATTTCGTTCTCATTTCTCCCCCTCTGGAAACCTTTAGGAAAAACGGTTACGGGACCGACAGACAGAAACGGAGGATAGTTTACAGAAGCGGCTGAACGCAGCTCGCATCGACATGGAACTTAGTGAGTACACTAGAGTTTTGTTTGTGTGTGTGTTGTTGTCCTAGTCTGGTGTCCTGTTTGTGTGCTTCCCATCAGCACCCTTGGTTGACCAATGTGGGATGGTGATCTAGATGGGCCTTTAGTCTGAACCAGTGGCGCTCATAAACGATGGAGAGAGATTGGAAGAGGGAGAGTAATGAAGGCATGTGGGCGGGGTTAAGCTGTGTTTGGTGGATAGGGGCCTAACTCACTTACTGCTACTCTTGTGCCCCCAGATCCCTCCCTCCCCTGTACATTTTTATGGGATCTGCTGGAGGGGAATGGGGGATGCCTTGCAAGGGCTTAACATCTTAACACAGGTCCACCAGAAGTGGTTTGGAATTGTCTTACTAGGCAACAGCAGTGCCTTTCCTCAGGAAAATGCCAAACGATGAAAGCAGTCCATGGCAGTTGGCTGCAAGAAGGCAGTCTCTGATTCACAAAGAGGCAGAATCTATACTGCCCAGTGTCTGGGAAAAGGGCATTTCTGAGATGCTGGACTTGCTTAGTCACTCTTGTTATTGCATCTGGAAGGGAGCAAAGACAGAAGAGCGTCTGTGTGGGTCGCATGTCTCTGGTCTTCTGACTTCTGGTTTAACGGTGTGTGTGTGTGCATCTGTTTCGATTTGCCAGGTAAGGAGCCTGGGCTTTTCGACTTGGTCATCATTAACAATGATTTGGAAGAAGCATATACCGAGCTGAAAAATATTCTTGCAGAGGTAAGTTATTTCACTTCCTGGGAACACAGTTCTCTGTCTGAATTTCACGGATATTTCCTGGGTCATGGAATGATCTGTTTCCTTGTTTGTCCTCCATGCATCTGATGAAATGGGCTACAATCCATGTTTTGTACATTTGTTAGGTATTCAAGGGTTTCCTAGTTGCAGCTCCTGGCTCACTTGCTTTAAAGTCCTGTGTGAGGTTCTCCACCCCTTCACCAGCCAAACCAACATCCTTCCTCCTTCACTGTGGCTATTTTCTCTGCAGGGTTAGCTGCTTTTAGCTTGAAGCATGTGATGGCTGAATTATTATTATTATTATTATTATTATTATTATTATTATTATTATTAAAATACATCATACTGCCTATGCCTGCAAGTCTCAGGGCAGTATGCAATTTACAGCATAAAATCACAATATAAAAACACAAAATACATAATAAAAGTAAGAACAAGAACAGCCCAATTGATCCCGCTCCTCCCCAAACAATTTTTAAAAGGCATTGGATGTCAATCAGCCCAAGGCCTAGTTGAAGAGGAATGTTTTCACCTGGCACCTAAAGATGTATAATGAAGGTGCCAGACAAACCTTTCTGGGGAGAGCATCCCACAAACGGAGAGCAACTGCAGAAAAGGCCCTGTTCTCCTGTTGCCACCCTCCGGACCTCCCATGGAGGAGGCACATGAAGAAAGCTCTCAGAAGATGATCACGGGACCGGGGTAGTTTCATACAAATCACTGTGTAACCATTTCTTCTCATTCTCCTCATAGGAAATCCAGAAGGCGCAGGGATCCAAGAAATCATGAATAGCCGCTGGAACCTTTGCAGACCATTCCTGAAGTCTTTTAGCTGCTTGTTCTTCTGTGTTAGAAACAGATATGCACACATTCCCTTTTAGCCTGATAATGGAATTCTTTTAGGGCACTTTCTATTAAAGAAGAAAATATCAAACCCAACCTTTGTGCGTTTTCATGCTTCCCGTGTGTAATCTAGATAAGCTTCCAAGTCTGCAACATGAACCACTGCTCTGAAAATAGTAGCAAAGATTGGTGTCCCACAATGACTGCGTTCTGCCTCCACTGTCAGAGGCAAGGATGCTTCCAAATTCCCATTGCCAGGAATCACAAGTGAGCAGAATGTTCTTTCGCTCAGGTCCAGCTTGCAGGCTTCCCAGAGGCATCTGCTTGGCCGCTGTGAGATCAGAATACTGGACTTTCAGCAGCCAGAAACCCCATAACCAGACACTGGAGAGACCTGTCAGGAGTAAGCATGGACCCAATGGTACCAAACAGTATGGGAAACAGCCCTACTAATAAAATTAACCAATAAACTGAAACTGACACGGGGACAAATAGAAGAAGACGCCTTCACCCCGGTATGGCTCCCCTTTATCACATGCACAGCCCAACAAGACAATGACAATAATCCACCAAATCAGTATGGCTAACCTGATCCAAAACACCCACCCACCCCACTCACACACAAAAACAAAAACCACCACTGCCAACCACAAACAAACAACCACACCCTAGGCCAACCCCAACCTCTCTCACGACCAAAGGAACACAAGTGAACAGAACAAGCAACGCTGACACCAAACCCCACATACATTAAGCATAATAGAAACATCGCCACCCGACCCCATCTTCCCTCCCTCCTCCCCCCTTTTTTTCTCCTCCCCCTAATGTCTCAACAAATGAAACGGATTTGTAAAAATGTTACATGGAAAAAATACGAGAGACATTACACTTACCTGGAAACGATGCCTTATGAGGAACGGCTAGGGGAGCTGGGCATGTTTAGCCTGGAGAAGAGGAGGTTAAGGGGTGATATGATAGCCATGTTCAAATATATAAAAGGATGTCACATAGAGGAGGGAGAAAGGTTGTTTTCTGCTGCTCCAGAGAAGCGGACACGGAGCAATGGATCCAAACGACAAGAAAGAAGATTCCCCCTAAACATTAGGAAGAACTTCCTGACAGTAAGAGCTGTTCAACAGTGGAATTTGCTGCCAAGGAGTGTGGTGGAGTCTCCTCCTTTGGAGGTCTTTAAGCAGAGGCTTGACAACCATAGGTCAGGAGTGCTCTGATGGTGTTTCCTGCTTGGCAGGGGGTTGGACTCGATGGCCCTTGTGGTCTCTTCCAACTCTATGATTCTATTACTTACTTCTGTAAAACAAGAAAATCTTTAATAATAATAAAAAAAAGAATACGGGACCAGGTGGGCCACTGACCACCTGGTCACCAGGCTGGGTTTATGTTGTTATGTTTGTCCTTAACAGACTTTAGATCAGAAAAGCTTTGCCTTGCCTGATCCAGGAAGTCACTTACGGGGCGGGCAGGCAATTTTGTGCTTAGACAACGCTGAGTTGTCTAACAAGTCAGTCATAAGAAGGCTGTTCCACATCGCAGGACAGGAGCTAAAAGGGAAATTCTGCTAATTGATCTATCAGCAAGCGCCATCAAATGCCGCCTCTTGTGCCAAGATCTCCTTGAAGTAGCCCCAGCTAAGTAAGTTATTTTTAGCAAACTTTGGACGCTTTCAGTGTCTTGCACTAATTGAAAACGACAGTTTCAGCACCAGGGTGATGCAGCACAAAGGAAGAAGGGAGCCAGCTGGGGCTTGGCGTCTGACTCGACATCCTTTCACTTTAGGTGCTGTGGGGAGGAAAGGGAGGCAGATGCCAATGTCCAAAATAGACAGGGAAGACCCAAGGGAGTGGGTGGCTGACGGCGCTGACCTCATCAGTGCTCAATTCCTGGAAGCCGCTTCCTCCTAATTGCAGATGCAACCTTGCAGATGTTCAAAAGCAGCGGCTCTTCCGTTTCCCTGTGGCTGCCCTGGTGTGATTCTAAACCCCCGTTTCCACGCTGCTGTTTTAAGTTGAAACCCAAGTGATCGCTGCCAGATCCAGACTTCAGTTTATACATTCAATCAACAGTTTATATACTCAAGTCAACAGTGTGATGCAGCAGGAAAAGGAAAAGCTAACTCTAGGCAGCAGCAAGAGAAAAAATGTCCAGATCAAGGGAAGGAGTAAAGTTAAAGGGACCCCTGACCATTAGGTCCAGTTGTGGTCGACTCGTGTTGCGGTGCTCATCTCACTTTACTGGCCAAGGGAGCCGGCATACAGCTTCCGGGTCATCTGGCCAGCATGACTAAGCCACTTCTGGCGAACCAGAGCAGTGCACGGAGACGCCGTTTACCTTCCCGCCAGATCCGTACCTATTTATCTACTTGCACGTTGATGTGCTTTCGAACAGCTAGATTGGCAGGAGCAGGGACCGAGCAATGGGAGCTCACCCCATTGCGGGGATTCGAACCACCGACCTTCTGATCGGCAAGCCCTAAGATCTGTGGTTTAACCCACAGCGCCACCTGCGTCCCTAAGGGAAGGAATAGTCCCACTCTATTCTGCCTTGGTCAAGCCACACCTGGAATATTGTGTCCAGTTCTAGGTACCACAATTTAAGGAGGATATTGAGAAGCTGGAACATGCACATGATCAGGGGTGCCAAACGTGTTGCTCTGCTTTCCTTTGGGCCACATCAGCGAGAACAAGGGGGGTGTTGTTGCCTAGGCAACCCAGGACCTCCATACACAATGTCCAGGCTTTTGCCCGGGAGGTTACTTCAGTGCTGCTAACGTAGTGCTTTGACCTCCCCCTGGAGGTGCACTCCATTGTCTCTCGAGGCAGACAGATGCCAGTGAGAGGCATAGCTTTTCCTGGACTGCACTTGTTTGGGCTGCAGGTATAGGTGGGATCAGTGGCGTAGCGTGGGGGGTGCAGGGGGTGCCGGCCGCACCGGGCGCAACATCTGGGGGTTAGGGTTAGGGGGCGCAAATCCACGGGTTAGGGGGGGCAAATTACTTGCCTTGCCCTGGGTGCTGACAACCCACGCTACGCCACTGGGTGGGATCACAATTTTAAATGCTTCTCCTGGGTGGAAGGCTGTGTACATGGGCAGGGGAGAGCACCTTGGGAAGGACAACAGACTAAACCCATCTCCCTGATCTGCTAGTTTTCTGCATGTAAGGTGGTGGGTGGGTGGAATTTATTTTTTAATGATAATATGTCCTCAAAAGAACTTCAATGCATCTTGTAAGTCACACTGGGGAAAAATACAATAGCCATTAAAGCAAAATGCATCACAATTGCCAAGCGAAAGCCTCAAAGTGTTAAAAAGGATTAGAACAGTAGTCTCCAGCCAGCATTAAAATGTGCAATACACAGTCCTGCAGTGGTACAGGCTAGGAAAAGCACTTGATTTGTTCGTTTGCCAAGCTGCTTCTCAGCACCTGCCTCCAAGGCAATGTAGTGGACAGACAGCCTTGACCAGAGGGAGAAGAGGCACGTTAGAGACCAGGAAGGACCTTGAGGAAGAGATCAAAGGAAAACTCACAGGCTGTTGACAGCTGGGGAACAGGAAGAGAAGGCTGAACAGGGCAATCCCAGGGCAGGAGCATCAGCGCAGGCAAGGAGGAAGGGCCGAAGCTTAGCGGAATGTGCTTTACATTCAGGAAATACCTGGTTCCACCCCTTCTCTGGGCTGGGAGAGAGCCCTGCCATCAATCCTGGAGAGCTGCTGCCAGTCAGTGTGGGCAGTACTAAGCTAGGTGGACCAGTGGTCTGACTTGGTGAAGAACAGTTCCCTATGCTCCTAAGCAGCAGAGATGACAGGGGCAAATGGCACACAGTGTGTCTGCAAAAGCACATCGTTTGGTACCAATGGAGAGTGGCATCCTGATGGGCCAGGCCAAAGGCCCATTTGGCCTAGCATCGTGTTCTCGCAGTGGCCAGCCAGATCCCCCTTCTCATGAGATGTAAACATTGCGGGACACCCGAGTCAAAGGTTTACAACATTGGCAAGTCTCCCAAAGCCAAAGCCTGTTCAGGAAGCTGGTTTTGCTGTTTACACTCGGATCTCGCTCTCCATCAATTTCCCACTTCCTCCTGGCGTTGCTCAGCTGCTCAAATCAGGCACCCACAGCCAGGGCAATTCTCACACAATGCTTTCCCAGTCTTTTAGACCACAATGACGACTCTCTTATTTTAGTACCAAGCTGCAGGAAAGCACGGCAGCTGGGCGAAGAACAGTGGGCGAGAGGGGCGCTTAAGCTATGGAAATATTCCTCCAGACAAAATGTAGACAGCCGCTTCCAGTCAACCAGAGCTCTTAACAGCTTGGGACCAATTCACTTGTGGGATCGCCTTACCCCATAAATGCCCCACTCGACCACTTTGATCTACAGAATTGGCACTGTGTTCCAGGCAAACATAATGCTCATCCCGCAGTTGTAAGTAACTCCGGAACTCACTGCCTATTGACATGAGGCAGGCACCTTCCAGCTTGCACTTGGGATGTATTCGTTTGACAAGCCTATCCACGTGTTTCAATATTCTTTTATGGTTAATTTTAACTATTTTATTTTTATTTTTATTTTTATTTTTTTACCAACAACCAAAACACAGTGAAAACAAACAGTGAAACCCCCCAGGTGGCTGATACATTGGGTATACATAATCAATAATAACATATTCAAATCAACTGTATGTACAATTCTAGATACCTTAACACTCCTCCCTCCACAAGGTCTATTTAACTTTTAACGTTTTAATTGCTCCAAATTGTTCAAACCTGCCCAAATAATTCAATATCTTCTCAAACCTTTCCTCCTCCTCGCTGACCTTAAACCCTTTAATTTTATGTATCTTCACAGTTAGGTATTCTAAAATTATAATATTGTTCAGTTCTTTCCTCCATTGGTTTACCCCTAGCTCTTCTGCATTTTCCCAATCACTCGCTATAACCTGTCTGGCTGCAATTACCATCAATTTTATCCATTTACATTCCTCTTTTGTTTTTAACTCAGTGCTGCTCAGGCTAATAAGAACCATTAATTTAGTTATTTCCACCTTCCTACCCACAATTCCCAATATCTCTATACCAATCTGTTTCCAGAATTCATTAACTAACAGACAATCTCAGTAGTGATGCATGGAAGTGAGAGCTGGACTGATCGCCAAAGAATGGATGCTTTTAAATTCTGGTGCTGGAGGAGACTCTTGAGAGTCCCATGGACTGCAAGAAGATCAAACTTCTCCATCCTTAAGGAAATCGGCTCTGAGTGCTCACTGGAAGGACAGATCCTGAAGCTGAGGCTCCAGTACTTTGGCCACCTCATGAGAAGAGAAGACTCCCTGGAAAAGCCCCTGATGTTGGGAAAGATGGGGGGCACAAGGAGAAGGGGACGACAGAGGACGAGATGGTTGGACAGTGTTCTTGAAGCTACCAACAAGAGTTTGACCAAACTGTGGGAGGCAGTGGAAGACAGGAGGGCCTGGCGTGCTCTGGTCCAGGGGGTCACGAAGAGGCGGACACGACTAAACGACTAATCAACAACAACAAATCCAGGCATGTAGAAACATGTGTTTCAATCTTCTTTTATGGTTAATTTTAACTATTTTTATTTTTTTGGTAAACCGTTTATAAGATCTATTACAAACAGGCAGGGTGCACATTTTCTTATGCAAATGAAATAAATGGACCATCCCGCTCCATATCGCCTACACTGACTGGCAGCTGCTCTCCAGGATCTCAGGTAGGCAGTCTGTCTCAGCCTTACCTGGAGATGCTGGGAATTGAACTTGAGACCTCCTGCATGCAAAGCAGATGATCTGTCACTAAGCTATGGGCCTTCCCTGACATTGGCACCCCAGGCTCCTCTGGTGGAAGTGCTTCTGGGGCTGACCCCTCCTGCCTCTGAGTCCTGGCCTCATCCCCGGAAGAAGAGGAATCCGAGGTCACAACACTCCGGGGTTTCCGCTGTGCCTGCACCATGTCTGTTCTTACTTCTGGCACATGGGTTCATTAGCGCTTGCACGATCAGGACTAGCGGCATGTTCTTGCTAATATCCATCTTAAAATAAAAAATTGGGGAGCACTTACAGGCACATGCCTTGAGCAGCCAAGAAGCTTTTAGGCAGACGCAAGGAAGTCAGCTTATTTTAGAATTTGCTTTTAAAAAAACCCAAAACTCCCCACCACTGCTGAAATCTCGAGTGAGCACAAGCCTGCCCTGGTGTTCAAGCCCCCCAGGGAAGGTCAGAGGTCACCTTTCGCCTTGCTGGCATGACATAGCTGGTTTCCCCCAATGATCTCATGTTGCCGAGCACAGCAAACAGCCTTTGGCAGCAAACGACTGCAGGGTGAACGACCAGCTCATCAGCTCCTAAATATCACATCTTCAGCAAGGAAGGCTTACAAGAAAGAGACAAAATGTTCTCTTTTGCTTTGGGATGACTGCATCCCAGCCGAGGAATGCAATGTTTTGAATATTGGAAAGACAATCCAGATGCGGAATGGCAATGTTGGTCGAGGCAGCGGGGAGAGGAGAAGGGGTTGGCTAAGGTATCCTAATAGGGAGCCTATCTCTCTTATTACCAGATATTAGGGATAAGTAAGAGGATGACCACAAAGCTGTCTAATCCTCACACATGCCCCTCTGTCTCCTTTTTCCAGGCAAGCATGAGACTTATCAGAGTCCGCGAGGGGCTGTGGCCTGGGCCAGGCGTGTGGCCGAGGGAGAACTCCAAGGGCCAGGTGGAGAGGTTTGGCATTTGGGACCCATGCCTGGGGTCCCCCAGCCCTGGAGTAGACAAAAGAGGGATGAAGAACAAGGGTGTTTCCAATAATAATAATTAATAATAATAATAAATTTTATTTATACCCTGCCCTCCCCAGCCAAGGCCAGACTCAGGGCGGCTAACAACCAATAATAAAAACGAGTTGAATGAATACAACTTAAAAACAAGATTAAAATACAACATTAAAACAATTAAAATGCAGCCTCCTCACAGGAGGAGAAAGGAAAAACAAAGAGGGGGAGGGAATCAAATTGACTCCAAGCCAAAGGCCAGGCGGAACAACTCTGTCTTGCAGGCCCTGCAGAAAGAAATCAGAACCTGCAGGGCCCTGGTCTCATGAGACAGAGCTTTCCACCAGGCTGGAGCCATCACTGAAAAGGCCCTGGTTCTGGTTGAGGCTAATCTGACTTCTTTAGGGCCCGGGACCTCTAGGGTGTTGCTATTTATGGACCTTAAGGTCCTCTGTGGGGCATACCGGGAGAGGCGGTCCCGTAGGTACGAGGGTCCTAGGCCATGAATTCTATAGAATCATAGAATTGGAAGGGACCACAGGGGTCATCTACTCCAACCCCCCTTGCAATGCAGAAGACTTTTTGCCCAACGTGAACTCTAACCCACAACCCTGAGGTTAAAAGTCTCATGCTCTACTGACCGAGTGCCACTCCCACTGTCCGTGAGCACTGGCCATGCTGACTGGGGGCCGGGGGTCTGATGAGGGCTTGAGTACAACCACAGCGGGAAGCCCATGTTACAGAAGATCTCTTCCTGAGTCCATAATCACTTCTAGAGCTTAATGATGGAACCTCCACTTGCAAATGCCAGGAGCTGGCGACCAAATGGCAAGGGAAGCCTGGCACCTTCATGCCCTGCGTCATTTGAGCTTTCAGAAGCATCCAGTTGGTTGTGAAGGAATGGGTTTCTGTGCAGTCAGTTTGAAACGGGAC
Source organism: Podarcis vaucheri (assembly GCF_965113315.1). Lineage (NCBI taxonomy): Eukaryota > Metazoa > Chordata > Lepidosauria > Squamata > Lacertidae > Podarcis > Podarcis vaucheri. The sequence continues at coordinate 58,580,197 of NC_138750.1, read as the reverse complement.
CCCAAACCCACCTTTTCTTCTTTCTCCAAGGGAGCATTTCTAAAATGCATTAACTTGAGCTGTTGAGCAAATGCATAACAAAAACACAGCTGTATAAACAATGCTCTCTCCTTTATCAGTCACGGCAAAGGATGACCTTGGCTGTTCCAGTGGAGTAGGGATGACACGTCTAGGTCTTATCTTACATCCTGAACACACTCTGACGCACAGACCTAGTCCGGGAACAGCGCCAGAGTGTGTTCTTGGAGTTGCCAGTGTGGTGTAGTGGTTAAGAGCGGTAGTCACGTAATCTGGGAAACCGGGTTCGTGTCTCCGCTCCTCCACATGCAGCTGCTGGGTGACCTTGGGCCAGTCACACTTCCTGAAGTCTCTCAGCCCCACTCACCTCACAGAGTGTTTGTTGTGGGGGAGGAAGGGAAAGGAGAATGTTAGCCGCTTTGAGACTCCTGAAGGGGAGTGAAAGGCGGGATATCAAATCCAAACTCTTCTTCTTCTTCTTCTTGCTCCAAGATAAGAGTATAGGAACAGGAATACCCTTTTATGGTCAGAAGTACAGGAAGGAAAACCCTTTTATGGTTAAGAGTACCGGAGCAGGAACATCTGTGATGTCAACCTGCGTGTATAGGCTGACGTGGCTGGATTCCTGGGGAAGGGGGAGAGGGTGCCTGCAGAATATATATACTGCATGAAATCTCTCATTTCTTTGGACTTGCTGTGGACTGACCACGCAAGTGCCTTTCTGCTGCTAAGGAGAGCAGAAATAAAGAACTCTTTCTCTGAACCAACCCTTGGTGTCATTTGACTTCCTTCCTCCCGTCTGGGAGCAACGCAGAGCCCACCAATCGGTAAAGTCTAATAAGGCTACAGTTCATGTTGGGATAGAATGCTGGGATGGATTAAACTTCTTTGCTCTGCTGCTGGAGCGCAGGATGACTCATGTACCCTTTACAACAACAATTCTGCCTTCACCCTGTAGGAATAGCGGAGACGACAGGAGGTTGAATGCAGGTGAGCTGTGCAGAAGCACACAGGCAAGCATGCTCCAAGCAAGCTGCCGGCTAGCTCTGCCTAGGCTCCTTTTATTAGCAGAAGTCAACAATTGGAAACAGTAGTGAAACCACTCTGAACTTAACGTATTCCCATCTACGCACATTTCCAGCATTAGCAAATACATGTGTCAGCAGGTGTTTCCCTGCAATGTTTTTCCCCCCGATACTTGATTACGTCTGCATCCCCAGTCACGCTCCAGCCAAGCGATATGTCTAACAAACAAATTGTGAGAGGACCAAAGGTCAGGGGGGAAACCCTGTTTTCTAGCCAAGAAGGCAAAAGGTCAGGGAGAGCAGGCGCAACGCTCCTTGACGTACTGTTGCATGTCTGGTGCGAGATTTGCCTTGTTACCTCCCACCCCCCCACAATTGCAGAGACCCAGCATTTTCAGGACTTTTCCTTTTTATTTATTTTTTAGAATTGGTTTTCATTTTCATTTTATTTTTTAAAAGTTGTGCATTCCCTCTTTCCAAGTCTAAGGCATACATCTCCAATGAAGATGATTTTTGAGGTCACACACGAGTGGTATGTATCTCTTGCAGTAAACCTGTCCCCCACCCCTGACAACAACTGCACCAGACAGTGAGAGGTTTGCTTATTTACATCAGTCTCTAAATGCACATGATGCTCTGCACATACAGTGGTACCTCGGGATACATACGCTTCAGGTTACACATGCTTCAGGTTACAGACTCCGCTAACCCAGAAATAGTGCTTCAGGTTAAGAACTTAGCTTCAGGATAAGAACAGACCTCTGGAACGAATTAAATACTTAACCCGAGGTACCATATAAGAACGCCGCGGTGCGGCGGCGCAGGAGGCCCCATTAGCTAAAGTGGTGCTTCAGGTTAAGAACAGTTTCAGGTTAAGAACAGACCTCTGGAACGAATTAAATACTTAACCCGAGGTACCACTGTACTGTATTGGAACAAAGGAAGAAGAAGAAGAGTTTGGATTTGATATCCCGCTTTTCACTCCCTTTAAGGAGTCTCAAAGTGGCTAACATTCTCCTTTCCCTTCCTCCCCCACTATAAACACTCTGTGGGGTGAGTGGGGCTGAGAGACTTCAGAGAAGTGTGACTGGCCCAAGGTCACCCAGCAGCTGCATGTGGAGGAGCGGGGACGCGAACCCGGTTCCCCCAGATTACAAGTCCACCGCTCTTAACCACTACACCACACTGGCTCCCAGACACTGGCCCCCAGACTGTCAGCATTTTGCAGGAGCGGTTCAGTAACATACCAAAAAATTAAGTTTCTGCAATTAAAGTGGAATAAAGCACCTGGTTAAAAATATATATTAAAATCTGCAAAACCTGGACCTTCTGCAGTTTGAAATGCATTGAAAAGTGCGGATGAATGAAGGAATGAGGGAAAGGCATGTAAGGATGAATGCATGATGGCTGCTCACTGATGTTAAACTTCCCCACGGACAAAGCAAAACCAGTTCTTCATATAAACATTGCACATCATCGAACCTCCATGTAAGCTTTGGGCAAGTGAATGGAGATGAATTCTCAACAAATAGGTTGTCTCGAAGAGCCCTGAGACAGCATCACAAACAACACACAGCTCTGGTTAAAACCATGTTGGGCCACAACAGCTCAAGGTCAGTTCGAAATTCAGTTTAAAAGCCTGGGTCTTCAGGTGTCACAGGAAAGAACCTCAAAGAGGCCACCAGGAAATCCTTTCCAGAGAAGCTAGTTGACGACAGGGGTGCCACTACTGAGAAGACCCTGGCAGCCTCACTTGACTTTGGTGGGGCAACTGGAGCAAGGCTTCCATACAGGATCTTAAGATTCAGACAGGTATATGCGTGAGGAAGTGATCTTTCAGCTAACCTGGTCCCAAGCTCTTTAGGGCTTTAAGCAGGCACTTTGAACTTAATCGGAGGCCCTTCTCTGAGTCACCCCTCTGAGGGAGGCTTGGATGGTGATGACAACAGAAAGGGCCTTTTCAGTTGTGGCTCCCCATCATCCATCCCCTGCAAAGTCTGCTTGGCACCTTCACTGACATCTCTTTAGTACCAGATAAAAACTAACCCCCAATATCAGCTGAGCTGATACTGTTTTGTTGTTACTGTTGATACTGTAAACTCCCTGAGGCTGTTCTGTCGTGGAGCTTGTGTGTAATGTTTTGAAACCTTGGACAACAAATGACTAACATGTGGCTCACTCAGTAGAGCAGGCGACTCTTAATCTCAGGGTTGTGGGTTCGAGCCCCATGTTGGGCAAAAGAGTCCTGCTGTGATGGCCTGGGAATTGGATTCGGAGGCTGAACCTGAGGAATCCCAGCCTGCACAGCAGCTGAGCTGGGGCATGAGCCTGAAGGGTCCTCACCTGTGCTGGATCCCCAGGTGTAGGCACCAGCTGAGTCTGCTCTGGCCCCTGAGGTGATGGAGGATCCATTGCCTGCAGGTGCTCCACTCTCAGCCCCGCCAGGGGAAGCTGGGGTTGCCTCTGGGTCCGGTAACCCTCCAGCCTCTCCTGAGCTGCAGAGGCTCAGGGCAGAGAGGCGGAGGGAACTAAGTTCCCGCAGGAGGAGTGCTCGCCTCCAGGCCAGGAGAGGCGAGTCACCTGAGGATTGGGTCCACCCTATGCCTCGGGGGAGATAAAAGCCGGCCAGCCCCAGTCCCAAGTTGTGGGAGCAACATCAATGGTTGTCAGTTCCAGCCTGATCCCTGTCCTGCTTTCTTGCCGGAGCTCCTGACCTCATCTGACTCCCTGCCCTGCACCCAGCTTTGACTTCTACGGACTGCCTTCATATTGCACCATCGACCTCGGACTGGACTCGGACCTCGCCTCTCGGTTAGCCCCCAGGACCAGCACATCTGCATTGCAGGGGGGCTGCACTAAATGATCTTTGTGGTCCCTTCCAACTCTACAGTTCTGCGATTCTAAGTGTAATTCACAATATTAATTATGACAATAGCAACTGGGCCTGGAACAAGACTGGGAACTAGTGCAGCTGGTAAAGCTGAGGCTTTTCTCCATGAGCCTCCTCTGAGAGGGGTGAGATGGGTGGCAATGAGAGAACGGACTTCTGTGGTTCCTTCCTGTCGGTGGAATGCTCTCCCAAAGGAAACACACCTGATATAATAATAATAATAATAATAATAATAATAATAATAATAATAATAAAAATTATACCCCGCCCATCTGGCTGGGTCCCCTCAGCCACTCTGGGCGGCTTCCAACAAAACACTAAAATACAATGACCTATTAAACATTAAAAGCTTACCTAAACAGGGCTGCCTTCAGATGTCTTCTAAAAGTCTGGTAGTTATTTTTCTCTTTGACATCTGGTGGGAGGGCGTTCCACAGGGTGGGTGCCACCACTGAGAAGGCCCTCTGCCTGGTTCCCTGTAACTTGGCTTCTCGCAGGGAGGGAACCGCCAGAAGGCCCTCAGCACTGGACCTCAGTGTCAGGGCAGAATGATGGGGGTGGAGACGCTCCTTCAGGTATACTGGACCAAGGCCGTTTAGGTTCTTTAAAGGTCAACACCAACACTTTGAATTGTGCTCGGAAACGTACTGGGAACCAGTCTAGGTCTTTCAAGACCGGTGTTATGTGGTCTCGGCAGCCGCTCCCAGTCCCCAGTCTAGCTGCCACATTCTGGATTAATTATAGTTTCCGGGTCACCTTCAAAGGTAGCCCCATGTAGAGCACATTGCAGTAGCGAGAGATAACCAGAGCATGCACCACTCTGGTGAGACAGCCCATGGGCAGGTAGGGTCTCAGCCTGCGTACCAGATGGAGCTAATAAACAGCTCCCCGGACACAAAATGATGCCATCCTTGCCCGCTTTGGCTAAGACATTCCAGCTCAGCCAGGCTTTGACTTGCTCATTTTGATTCACACTTTGGTATGGTTTTAGCCTCTGGGGCAGTGGCGTAGCGTGGGGGGTGCAGGGGGCCCAGCCGCAGCAGGCGCAACATCTGGGGGTTAGGGTTAGGGGGTGCAAATCCACGGGTTAGGGGGCGCAAATCTACGGGTTAGGGGGCGCAAATTACTTGCCTTGCCCCGGGTGCTGACAACCCACACTACGCCACTGCTCTGGGGTAGCACCTTTCTTATCAGAAGCTGCTCTCCATGCAGCCCAGAGGCTGGGTAGCGCAAATGAATTAGGAGTGCCAGATGGGCTCTCTGCTAGTGCACTGCACTGACTTCTCTGCCACCTCAAGCTCTCCCTCTCCTGATGGGCAACAATCTCATTCAGCCTCGTGGCTAGCCTTGTGCGCCTCGCTCAGCAAGACATTTATGCACCTCATATTGTGATGGTCTTTTCTTACAGCATCTGTGCACTTTAGGGAATCTTGTTCCTTGTGTTCTGTTCTTTGCTTTTTAATTCATTCCGCCTGATTTTGCATTTTAAAGGTAAAAGGTAAAAGTACCCCTGACCATTAGGTCCAGTCGCGGACGAATCTGGGGTTGCACGCTCATCTCGCTCTATGGGCCGAGGGAGCTAGTGTTCGTCCGCAGTTTTTCCGAGTCATGTGGCCAGCATGACTAAGCCACTTCTGGCAAACCAGAGCAGCACACGGAAACATCATTTTACCTTCCCTCCGGAGCGGTACCTATTTATCTACTTGCACTTTGACATGTTTTCGAACTGCTAGGTTGGCAGGAGCAGGGACCGAGCAATGCGAGCTCACCCCGTCGCGGGGATTCGAACTGCCGACCTTCCGATTGGAAAGCCCTAGGCTCTGTGGTTTAGACCACAGCGCCACTTTGAGACTTTCTGTATACAACGATGTGTGAAATCAATAAACAACAACAGGATCAAAATGCCCCCTTCTAGTTAAGAACACGGCTGAGATCCTAATGTTTCTAGGATGTTTCTAAAGGCAGCACCAATAGTTCAAAGGCCTTGCTCTCTTTCATGGAGTGGAATCTGTTACTGTGAGGAGTTCCTAGGGAAGCACCTGTTGTTACCTGTGCAGGTGGCTGTTCTTTCGTTTTGTTACCCTAATAATAATAACAATAATAATAATAATAATAATATATTATTTATACCCCGCCCATCTGGCTGGGCCTCCCCAGCCACTCTGGGCGGCTTCCATAGAAACCAAAAATACAGGAAAATATCACACGTTAAAAGCTTCCCTGAACAGGGCTGCCTTAAGATGTCTTCTGAATGTCAAGTAGTTGTTTATCGCTTTGACATCTGGTGGGAGGGCGTTCTACAGGGTGGGTGCCACCACTGAGAAGGCCCTCTGCCTGGTTCCCTGTAACTTGGCTTCTCGCAATGAGGGAACCGCCAGAAGGCCCTCGGCGCTGGACCTCAGCATCCGGGCAGAATGATGGGGGTGAAGACGCTCCTTCAGGTATACTGGACCGAGGCCGTTTAGGGCTTTAAAGGTCAGCACCAACACTTTGAATTGTGCTCGGAAACGTACTGGGAGCCAATGTAGGTCTTTCAAGACCGCTGTTATATGGTCTCGGTGGCCGCCCCCAGTCACCAGTCTAGCTGCCACATTCTGGATTAGTTGTAGTTTCCGAGTCACCTTCAAAGGTAGCCCCACGTAGAGTGCATTGCAGTAGTCCAAGCGGGAGATAACCAGAGCATGCACCACACTGGCGAGACAGTCCTCAGGCAGATAGGGTCTCAGCCTACGTACCAGATGGAGCTGGTAAACAGCTGCCCTGGACACAGATTTGACCTGTGCCTTCATGGACAGCTGTGAGTCCAGAATGACTCCCAGGCTGTGCACCTGGTCCTTCAGGGGCCCAGTTACCCCATTCAGGACCAGGGAATCCTCCACACCTGCCCGCCTCCTGTCCCCCAAAAACAGTACTTCTGTCTTGTCAGGATTCAACCTCAATCTGTTAGCCGCCATCCATCCTCCAACCGCCTCCAGACACTCACACAGGACCTTCACCGCCTTCACTGGTTCTGATTTGAAAGAGAGGTAGAGCCCTATCCTCTAACCCAGCTGCAGTCGCTTCTGTTTTAGTAGCCCCTCCCAGGAGAGGGAATGCTCATCTTGAGCGATTTCTTCGGTGCAAATAAATCCTGCCAGACCTTAGATGCGTCTCCTATGCTTAGACAGAAAGGGGGGGGGAGGAAAACCCAGAAATGCCTAGAAACGTCTCCTTGCATCTAAGTCTTTATAAGGGCAAAACTCTGAAAACTTTAACCCGGGGTGGGGGGTACTGGCAGGGGAAACGGATAGCTGCTCGCACCCCCTCCCTCCGCTCTCAGACACGTGCTTCCCATAGATTCAAAAGGGATCAAGGTTAGAACGAAGGAAAATCCCCACTTTCCCAGTAATTAATCAGCTCAAATATTTTGCTCGGACAGAAAGCAGAACAACCCCCTTGTCGGATTGGGACGGGGGGGGGGAGTGTCTCCAAGTCTAGCTCCTCCGCCCCCTCCTCAGATCTTCAGCTCAGGATCCGTGGATCTGTAGATCCACCCTTTCCGTAGTCCCACCCCGTAGGACGATTGGCTGGCGTTGTTAGGCTCCGGGTGAAAGACGCATCCGAAGCGCGCAAAGTTTGGATTGCTTGGCACTTTTGCGCAATTGCGCCTTGCTGTTGCGCGGAGGGAGGTTAGCGAGCCTGTCGCCTCGCCTGGCGAAATCTACAGCTGAGCTGCTGCTAGACTGAAAATCCTCCTCTCTCTCTCTCTCTCTCGCACCAGTGGGTTTCCCTGCGCAGCAACGCTCCCCCCTGACACGCGCACACGCGCCCCTCTTCCTGCCTCTAACCCTGGGATGCTCTCTGGAGAAAGGACCGTCAGCACAGGACCAAAGAGGTGAGTGGACCGATCTTTCTCAGCAACAGAGGAAGCCGCCTCGTGCTGAGTCAGACCATCGACCCAACAGTTCAGTGGTGCCGACACTGACTGGCAGGAGGGGTGGCGGGCGTGCTTAGCTGGAGACGCCAACGAGGACTGAACCTGGAATTGTACCAGCGTGCAAAGCACATGTTATTTCACTGAGATGCGTCTGGAACGCGATGGAGACAGTGGAAGGACAGGGTGGTGGCCCACGCGAGAAAGGCTCCCCCTAACACGTCTGAGCGCGTGGTTTTTCTCTCCGTGAAATTCTGGCTAGGCAGTGGCGTAGCGTGGGGGGTGGGGGGGGCCCGGCCGCACCTGGCGCAACATCTGGGGGTTAGGGTTAGGGGGCGCAAATCCACGGGTTAGGGGGCGCAAATCCACGGGTTAGGGGGCGCAAATTACTTGCCTTGCCCCGGGTGCTGACAACCCACGCTACGCCACTGTGGCTAGGGAAACCGAGCCCAGCTTGAGAAGGGGGCGGGAGGCGAGCTGGGAGTGAGAGGGCAGCGCAGAGCATCCTTTGTGTAGCCGCGCGTGCATCGCGCAATGGGTGTGTGTGTGTGTGTGTGTGAGAGAGAGAGAGAGAGAGAGAGAGAGAGAGAGAGAGAGATGTCGAAGCATTTCGTCGAAGAGAGTTAAGCCTTCGCTTACCGATCTCTTTTGAAACCAAGGGGCTTCTTCCAGGTGCCCGAGGCTGGCGCGCTCTCCTGGGACACAGGGAGATTCGGGTCTGAGTGAACAGGAGGGGCTGGTGCTGCAAATCTGGATGGTGCTCCTTGGGTACAATAAAGGAAATGTGAGATGGAGGGAGGAGGATGACCACCCACTATGTTTGAGAGCATCCTTCTGTGTGTGTATGTGTGGGTCAAATGCACACTCGGATGAAGGCATGCACATCCATGATAGGAAAATGTAATATTTAATGATGCATGGACAGTGTATTCTGCCATAGATGAACCTCGAGTGTGATACATGAAACTGTTAGCGTGTAATATGTGATTTCCGCCTGTGCAAATGACTACAGCATATCCAACGTGTGGGTGATGTTTTAAGTGTGTGCAAATTTATATATATGAACATTGATAGAGCTAAAACTACACACACACCACACACACACACATACACACTGTTTTAGCTCTATCAACGTTCATTTTTAAAACTGTTTTTAAACTGTTTTTAGTTGTTCTTATTTTTATCTGTAAGCTGCCTTGGATCCCTGTCAGAGGAAAAGGTGGAGTGCACATAAATACATAACAACAAGAAGAAGTGTGATCTGAGTGTATGATGCTGTGTGTAGGATTCAGATCTATGCTGTGTGTTGTGTGTTCACGTACACCCTCCACAAACCTATTAGAGTTAGCAACTTCTCAACCTGTTTCTGTAGTTATGCCTTCTGTAACCGCACGTATTAATTAGTCCGTGTAACTGAAATAAATGCATGTTCTTTCCCTGTTTATCCCCTTTTCCATTGCTTTACTGTTCTCTCTGTTTCCACTGTGTTTAATTTTAGCCACATCTGCGCCACGCACTGAAAGCACTGTGATATCACTTTAAACAGTCACAGCTTCCTCAAAATAATCCTGGGAGCTGTAGTTTATTAAGGGTGCTGCTGAGCATTTTTAGGAGACCCCTGTTCCCCTCACAGAGCTACAATTCCCTGGGAAGAGGTATTGATTGTTCAACCATTCTGGAAATTGTAGCTCTCTGTGGCAGAATGGAGGTCTCCTAACAACTCTCAGCACCCTTAAACTACAGTTCCCAGAATTATTACTATTGGGGGGGAGAAGCCATGTCAGTTTAAAGTAGTACAGCACCACTTTAAAAACATGGTGTGGATGGGGCCTAAGAGTAAGCCCCCTACCAGCACATAGGTAAAGGTAAAGGGACCCCTGACCATTAGGTCCAGCCATGACCGACTATGGGATTGCGGCACTCATCTTGCTTTATTGGCCGAGGGAGCTGGTGTACAGCTAAGCCGCTTCTGGCGAACCAGAGCAGTGCACGGAAATGCCGTTTACCTTCCTGCCGGAGCGGTACCTACTTATCTACTTGCACTTTGACTTGCTTTCAAACTGCTAGTTTGGCAGGAGCAGGGATCGAGCAATGGGAGCTCACCCCATCGCAGGGATTCGAACCGCCAACCTTCTGATCAGCAAGCTCTAGGCTCTGTGGTTTAACCCACAGCGCCACCCGCGTCCCTACCAGCACATAGCTGACTCCATATAAATAGAAATGCTAATATTCTGCAAGGGAAAGAACGAGTAGTTATTTTGCAGGGGAAACTCTGACTTTTCCTTGCTCTCCTCTGCAGCACGACTTTTGATAAGAACATGATAGCTCAGTCAGTAAAGCATGCGGCTCTTAATCTTATGAGTCATGGGTTCGACCCCCACGTGGGGCAAAAGATTCCTTCATTGCAGGGGGTTGAGCTGGATGACCGCTGTGGTCCCTTCTGACTTGATGATTCTATGATCCTTCTGTGATAAGAGCAGCCTGTTGGATCAGGCTAGTGGTCCATACAGTCCAGCCTCCTGTTCTCACAGGAGAATAGATAATAATAATAATAATAATAATAATAATTTATTTATTTATACCCCGCCCATCTGGCTGGGCCTCCCCAGCCACTCTGGGCGGCTTCCATGGAAACCAAAAATACAGTAAAATATCACACGTTAAAAAGCTTCCCTGAACAGGGCTGCCTTAAGATGTCTCCTGAATGTCTTTTTTTTATATATATAAAATTTTTATTGGTTTTCCAGAAAGAATTTTTCATAACAGACGAACATGTAAAAAGACAAACAAACACGCATAATTTCATAATATCTTTTCTTAAACTTCTTTTCTCGGACTCCCCCGTACCTCCCCTTTCTGCATCCTCATGTCCATATTTTTATAGCAACTTGTAAATGTTTTTTCCGCCCTAATTCATCTTAGTCCTTTCTTAATCAAGTCTTAGATTACTGCAACCCTCTCTTTCTAAAAAACCTCGACATTCTAGCATTCATCAAGTTTATAATAGTCCTTGAGATAAATCTTGAATTTCTTCCACTCTTCTTCCGCAGTCTCCTTTCCCTGATCACGAATTCTGCTGGTCATCTCCGCCAATGTCATATAGTCAATCAATTTCATCTGCCACTCTTCCAAGGTGGGTAGGTCTTGTGTCTTCCAATACTTTGCGATCAATATTCTTGCTGCTGTTGTTGCATACATAAAAAAAGTTCTATCCTTCTTTGGCACAAATTGGCCGACAATGCCCAAGAGAAAGGCCTCTGGTTTCTTAAGGAAAGTATATTTAAATACCTTTTTCATTTCATTATATATCATTTCCCAGAAAGCCTTAATCTTCGGGCATGTCCACCAAAGATGATAAAAAGTACCTTCAGTTTTTTTACATTTCCAACAGTTATGATGTCTTCTGAATGTCAGGTAGTTGTTTATCACTTTGACATCTGCTGGAAGGGCGTTCCACAGGGCGGGCGCCACCACCGAGAAGGCCCTCTGCCTGGTTCCCTGCAGCTTTGCTTCTCGCAATGAGGGAACCGCCAGAAGGCCCTCGGCGCTGGACCTCAGTGTCTGGGCTGAATGATGGGGGTGGAGACGCTCCTTCAGGTATACTGGACCAAGGCTGTTTAGGGCTTTAAAGGTCAGCACCAACACTTTGAATTGTGCTCGGAAACGTACTGGGAGCCAATGTAGGTCTTTCAAGATACCCCAATAGGCAGTTTACAAGCAGAGCTTGAGTGAAACACAGCTTTTTCCTCCATTGATCTGCCTTGCCCTCCTTTGAAGCTGACCCCACGTTGGCAGCCATCAGCCCTGCATCTTGTGGGAGCGACTTCCATAGTTCAACATTGTGCTGTGCGATGGTACAGAGAGGATGGTTTATTTATCCTGCACTTCTTCAACGTCCTTAATTTTGGCAGGACGTTTGTTTTCAGTTTTGGGGATGCAGAACGCTGATGGCTGCAGCAGAGAGGCCGCTTGCTTTCTCCAGAAAGCAAAAGGAAGGAAGGAAAAAACTACAAAAAAAACATGAGCATCACCTACTTTTTATGCAAAACATGAGTTTTCTTGGGCTGTGAAATCAGCAATGGCTAGAGAGGAATATTTGCAGAGAGAGAGTGTGAATGGGGATAAATGCCTCTGCCTGGGAGCTGCCACAAGAAACCAACAGGGGGCGACAGAGAGCCATGCTGCATGTTTTGCGCATAGATTTCATGGCAGGGAGAAAACTTCTCTGGCCTGTGGTTAGAGCTCACTGCTTCGTTTGCTGTGTAGATAGGAGTTGCTGATGGACTCAGTAAGAACTTGGAGGAAGGCAGACATCCCACAAAGCAATGTTTGAGGGATTTGTGGCGGACGAAATGGAAGTTGCCCTGTTCTGGAGCTCTTAAAACAATGATAAACCTTTGCTCTGTATAGAAAATCTCAATCTACAGAGAAAACAGCCACTGTCAAGGTCTGCCTGTGTGCTGTTGAGAAGCCAGGGGTGAATTTATGGGTTGGTGGCCTCTGGAGTGTAATCAGAAAACACTCTCTGGGGGTGGGGGAAGAAACTTTGTTATTATTATTTTTAATAAAGACAAAATACGAACAACACTGAACATACTGATGCAGAGGAGAGTGGAGGAAAAATTAGATTGCATAAGAGGGAGGGGAAGAAAAGTGAAAAGAATACCTTACATTAATTCAGGCGATGTTTTTATTTCAACGAGATGAGCACACAATATCAGGAAGGAGGCAGCTGTAACTATCACTTTTCCTGAGATACATCCCCAGAAAAGTTGGCACCTTATCTCTGAGGTGTCCTCAACGAGGCCTGTGTTTTATTTTATTCCCAGGAAAGTGGGTGCCTCAGGCGAAAGATAAACTCTTTGCCTTTTGCACAGAGGAAATGGCCGGATTTGCGTCGGTGAGCACACAAAGTTGTTGCCACATGGACACACAGAGCGGCGTCTCAGGGCTGTGCTGCTCACCGAATCTCCATTTGGTTGAGTTGCTGCAACATCAGGGGAGAGGGGAGGAGGGGCACGGTGGCAGCAAGGCTGGCATGGTGCAAAGGCAACGGCGGGCGAAATTCAGCACTCCTGCCGGAGTGTTTGCACCTCCCTGCCTCCGTGCCCCTTTCTCTCCCTCTCCCAGTGCACTGCAGTGATTCAGGTGAGGTCAGGTGAATTGCGCAGTTGCTGGCCACATGGAGGAGTTGTTTTTGTTGGGACATCGTTGTCGCTTCCAACCAGTCCTAAGCATCTTGGTCTGCTCTTTAACTCCTACATCATGACATGGTCTGCCCAGGTGTCCTCATTTTGCTTGCCAGGCCATTTTTAGGAAGCTCCACCCACCTGTGCCATGCTTGATTTCAGGTGTGGGGCAGGAAAGGGCCAGATTTCTAAGAAAGCATTGGGAGCTTCAAGCCAGTGTGGTGTAGTGGTTAAGAGCGGTGGACTCGTAATCTGGTGAACCGGGTTCGATTCCCTGCTCCTCCACATGCAGCTGCTGGGTGACCTTGGGCTAGTCACACTTCTCTGAAGTCTCTCAGCCCCACTCACCTCACAGAGTGTTTGTTGTGGGTGAGGGAGGGAAAGGAGATTGTTAGCAGCTTTGAGACTCCTTCGGGTAGTGATAAAGCGGGAAATCAAATCCACACTCTTCTTCACTTCTTCCTCCTTCTTAGATCCAGCAAAGTGTGCTCTCACATGTCCATCAGCTGATGTGAGGACGGGAGTGTGCCTTAATTCCCCCACATTTAAGATTGCCGTATTTCAAAAAGTGAAAAAACACCCCCAAAATTGTTGAGCTTGTTTCAGGAAGACCCCCAAAAATGTTGAGGGTTGTTTTTTTTTTAAGACAACCCCCAAAGTTATTGAGCTATTTAAAAACAAAGACACCAAAAAAAGCTACGATTCCCCCCCCTATTGACTTGCCTAAGATCCAGGACAAAGCGCTGCATTTCGGAAATCCCCACCGGACGTCAATTCCGCCTTTGAAATCCCAGTAAAATCCATACATATGGATCTTCTAAAGCCCTTTGTGAACAACCCTACACAGGGATCATAGAATTGTAGAGTCGGAAGGGAGCCCCAGGGTCATCTAGTCCAACCCCCTGCAATACAGCTAAAGAATCCCTGACAGATGGTCTTCCGAATGAGAGTCCACCATCTTCTGCAGCGCCACCATGTGGTGAACCATTGAACTGCAGGTGGCAGCCTTCTTAGTGAAGGACCTTCAGACCCTGGACTGACTCCAACCACTTGGGGCTGGCCATTGGATCTGCCTCAACAGGAAGGGGTATAAGGGGGCTTCCTGTGGCCAGCTGAACCTTGCCTGAGCAACATGGCCTTCTTCAGCGGTGGTGTGCTCTTGTCTGCTTTGTTGTTCTTCAGCCTTGACTATTGGCTTCTTTCCAGGACTTCTGGCTCACTGCAGACTGTTGCCCACCGCCCAGCCCTAAACAAGCATAAGGAAACAAATTTAAGAGTGGTGTCACACATTACATTCAATGAATGTACAAACAGTTGGGCTGTATACTAAAATATTCTAGGTATTTGTTTGTGAAATTTATATACCGCCCTTCATACGAGGAACACAGTGCAGTTTTCACTATAAAAAACACAACAGTACATAATAAACAAAGCAATAATTTCCACCGTCCCACATTTTAAAAGACCATAGGTTGTTCAATCTGCCAAAGGCCTGGGAGAAGAGGTATGTCTTTTCCTGATGCCTAAAGATGTGTAATGAAGGCACCAGGCGAGTCTCTCTGGGGAGAGGATATAAGGAGCCACTGCAAAAAAGGCCCTTTCTTGTATTGCTGTCCTCCAGACCTCTCAAGGAGGCACAGGAAGCAGGGCCTGCGATGTTGATCTCAGGGTCCAGGTTGGTTCAGATGGGGAGAGGTAGTTATTCACATGTAACATTCAATGAGTATACAGTCTGTGTACACAATAGTTGAAATGTACAAATCAGCCTCTTCAACATATATAGTTGCACATGTTTAGAGAGAACCTGTACCTGTGTTCAGTATAATATGTGAACAAGGCTTTTGTTGTTGTTGTTTAGTCGTTTAGTCGTGTCCGACTCTTCGTGACTCCATGGACCAGAGCACGCCAGGCACTCTTGTCTTCCACTGCCTCCCGTAGTTTGGTCAGACTTATGCTGGTAGCTTCGAGAACACTGTCCAGTCATCTCGTCTTCTGTCGTGCCCTTCTCCTTGTGCCCTCCATCTTTCCCAACATCAGGGTCTTTTCCAGGGAGTCTTCTCTTCTAATGAGGTGGCCAAAGTCTTGGAGCCTCAGCTTCAGGATCTGTCCTTCCAGTGAGCACTCAGGGCTGATTTCCTTCAGAATGGAGAGGTTTGATCATCTTGCAGTCCATGGGACTCTCAAGAGTCTCCTCCAGCACCAGAATTCAAAAGCATCGGTAATCAGTCTTCTTTATGGTCCAGCTCACACTTCCATAGAAGCCTTTTAGTATTTATTTATTATTTCATAAAATTGATTGTGTGTGTGGCAGGGGAAATCCTGAAAAAACAATACAGTGGTACCTCGGGTTACATACACTTCAGGTTACAGACTCCGCTAACCCAGAAATATTACCTCAGGTTAAGAACTTTGCTTCAGGATGAGAACAGAAATCGTGCTCCGGTGGCCCAGCGGCAGCAGGAGGCCCCATTAGCTAAAGTGGTGTTTCAGGTTAAGAACAGTTTCAGGTTAAGAACGGACCTCCGGAACATATTAAGTACTTAACCCGAGGTACCACTGTATAGTTTACCCGGGCGTCCAAATTAAGCACTCTCCCTCCCTGCAATTAATAAATTTATTCAGGCTTTCTTTATACAATGGAGAAATGCGCGGCCCGTCCTGCTCGTGAGGTGCTTCCTCAGTGTAAGAGGTTTGGGGAGGCATCGATTCTCTGCTTTCCCTGTGTTCATTCTGCTACAGTGGCAAACCCAACACCAATTTGGCTCCCTTCCTGCGTTATTGACCCACTGACTGTTATTTATTGGGCCGCTCGCCCTCCCAAAACCACTGCCAGGAAAATGTTCAGCAAATTGTTTTAAAGTGGTTCACTCGTTGCCTCCAGCAGTAGATATTAGACGCTGCAAAAATTATGTAAGGGCAGGGTTAAAATGGAGGAGTGTTTCAAAAATTATTTTTAGCAAGGCCCATGAGTGCAGGGATTGGGGTATGGCATTAAGAGGAAACGAACCCCTCAGAACATGCACTGTGTATGTAGGAGAAAGAATCTCTCAAGCAACCTCTTCACCCTTGCAATCAGGACTTAGACCAGACTCTGTCTGCATCAGTACTATTTAAAGCAGTATCGATCCACTTTAAAGAGTTACGGCTTCCTCAAAGAATCCCGGGACTTGTAGTTTGTTAAAGGTGCTGAGGTTTGTTAGGAGACCCCCATTCCCCTCACAGAACTACAATTCCCAGAGTTTTCTTGGAAGAGTGATCGGTTGTTAAGCCATTCTGGGTTAGGGTCTCCTCACAACTTCTCATGGGGGAAAGCCATGGTGCTTTGAATGTTGGATGGTTCAAGGCAGACGAATGAAAGTCGTCCTTCACACAGTGCATAGTTAAACTCCCACAAGATGCGGTGATGACCATGATGGCTTTAAAAGGGTATTGAACTATGCCGGAGAACAATTAAGGCAAACCGGCGACGGTGCCTGCAAGGCAAAAGAAACAAAAATAACCCTAAGTTAAACATGATCTGACATTGTGTTTTTTCCTTTTTTCAGAAGCTGAAAGCCAGCATTCTCCTGCACCCAGACTGAGCAGTTGCTGAAACTTCCCAGCATGCTCCAGGTTAGTCGCCAGCCATGTTTGGACGATGGAATCTGCCTTGTGTAGAGTCAGGCATTTGGTTCATCTAGCTCAGTATGGTTTGTGCTGACTTACAATGGCTCTCCAGGGTTTCAGACAGTGAGTCTCTCTGTCACGGTCCGGTATAAGGGCGATCGGAGTCTGGGCTGAGGATGTCGGGACTGGGGGCAAGATGGCGGGGTGGGAGCAGGAACAAGAGTCCAGAAGCCAAGGATCCAAGGGTCAGGAAGCAAGGAGTCACAAAGTCAGGGGTCCGAGGGTTGAGAAGCAAGGAGTCGCGAAGCCAGGGGTCTGAGGGTCGAGAAGCAAGGAGTCCCGAAGTCAGGGGTCCGAGGGTCGAGAAGCAAGGAGTCGCGAAGTCAGGGGTCCGAGGGTCGAGAAGCAAGGAGTCCCGAAGTCAGGGGTCCGAGGGTTGAGAAGCAAGGAGTCGCGAAGCCAGGGGTCCGAGGGTTGAGAAGCAAGGAGTCGCGAAGCCAGGGGTCCGAGGGTCGAGAAGCAAGGAGTCGCGAAGTCAGGGGTCCGAGGGTCGAGAAGCAAGGAGTCCCGAAGTCAGGGGTCCGAGGGTTGAGAAGCAAGGAGTCGCGAAGCCAGGGGTCTGAGGGTCCAGAAGCAAGGAGTCACAAAGTCAGGGGTCCAAGGATCAGGAAGCAAGGAGTCAAGAAGTCAGGGGTCCAAGGATCAAGAAGCAAGGAGTCAAGAAGTCAGGGGTCTGAGGGTCCAGAAGCAAGGAGTCACAAAGTCAGGGGTCCAAGGATCAGGAAGCAAGAAGCCAAACACAGCAAGGCAGGGAACGTGTTGCTGTGGCCAAGAGCCGAAGGGAAATGCTGACCTTATATCCCTTCCCGGCTCTTGCCGCCAGCTGCTGTGAGTTACCAATCGGCCTCACCTGTGTGGCCGCGCCTTGCCTCTCCAGGACAAACTTAGGAAGGCCCCAGTCCTGCAAAGCCCTACTGGTCACAGGGCCTGGCTCCTGCACGCACTCCTGACACTCCCTCACCATACCTAGAGATGATGTGGCCCCTTCTCTACTAGAAGTCTGGTAATTGTATTTCTCTGTCACATTCACAGGAGAGCTTTTAAAACAGTCCAGTTGTAGCTCCACAAATGACTTTGAGGTGTTTTGTTGTGGTGCTGACACATTCTAGTGGTGAGATAGGAAATTTCTCCCAAAGTTGACCTCCAGGGTCATAAATGTTTTTGGTGGTGATGCTGATTGTGTGCTGCCAAAGCTTCCTTTGGCTCTAATCAGGGATTGATGTATGTGCATGCGTTTTATATAATATATATATATATATATATATATATATATATATATATATATATATATATATAAAATGAATTAACTCTATCCCACCCCTGCTTTACTCAGACCTCTGCTGTTGCTTAAAGCCGCCATTTTCCTCTTAGTGTCTCTCTATCCTCTCTCAAACTTATGGCATTGTTCCCCCCCCCAAATAATTTTTATTAACAGGCCAATCAAATCACATTAATTCCAAATCACATTAATTCCAAATTACACAGCCAAATTTTTGAATTTTTCTTGGGGGTACCCATGCATCAAGCTCAGAAAGGGATCCAAACATCTCTCTTGCTGCTGCTTTAATGTACACAGTTCTGTCCAAATATTATTCACAGTTCTGTTCAGTCTTCAATCTTCTCTTTGTAACTTTCCTCATCTTCTTGTTGTTATCATATATTCCTCTTTGTGATCTCTGGTAGTCTCCACAAGCGGGTGGAAAACAAACGTTGTTATATCCTGTGTGGATTTTACACTCCTCCAAGAGCCATATCAAGATAGACAGACGCCATTTCCGCACCTCCGTACAAAACATTCCCAAAGTCTGTCCATTAATTTCCACAAGCCTGCCAATCTCTCCTCCATTTTCTCAGGGGGGCCTGCCAGGTCAAACTCACAGTCCGATATAATATAACATACCATGGTTCTCCCCCCCCTTCGATCATCCTGTGGCCAGGCCTGCAGTAACAAATCTCTTTTTATTGCTGCGTCACAAAGAGCTTCCATTCCTTTCCCGATGTTCCCACATGCCATGTCTTTGATTAGTAAGTTATTTCCACACAGTTCTTAATCATCCTGCTTGTAATCAGTAATTGCAACGGTTCTTTCTTGGGGGGAGGGTTATTGGGTACTCACATAAGATAAAAAAAGAAAAGCCCCCCCCCTTTTCAGTTCCGCTCTGACATACCGATCCTTTGATGAATCTTCTTCCTGATTTATTGTTAAATCCAGCCCATCGCTCCACTTCACGGAGATCACTTCAATTAGCAGTCTTATCTCCCGATCTTCGCTCAAAATATGTGCTTTTGCTTCTCTCCAATTGTTTATTTTGAGCTCCTGCAACTAGTACGCGCAATTAGAGACAGCTTCAGGGAGAGCCGTCTCCCACGAGGACTAGTGCCGTCACCCCCTTCTTTCGAATCTGGGGGTGATTTATGGCAACCGCAGGCAAGGCAGTGTTCCCCATATCCTTGGGGTAAGGAGGGAGGCTGCATACTCCCATATCAGCCTCTTAATTGCCTCGTGAGAGCCGGAGAGATGGTATTGTCAGCCATCTTCCAATGCGCCCCTAGTGCCCCCCCAAAACTTATGGCACTTTTCTCCTTTCAGTTTCACCATTTCTCACTGTATTCACATGTCTCCCTCTTCTATTCTTCAGCTGCCTCGTGTGAGAGAGATAAAGGATGCAGAGCCCTCAAATATTCCATAGTACTTTACTCAAATATTCTGTAGTTCTTTATTCAAATTTCTGCCATTGTTTGAAACCACAATTTTCCATTCAGTTTCCTCCATTCCTGCTTTACTCAAACTTCTGCCATTGTTTGAAACCACTGTCTCCCCCTCAGTGTTTCTGTCATCCTGCCGCCATGCCACGGGCACTGCTGTTGTGCAACTTGCCTTCACGTTTTCTCCCCTATTCCAACCGGAAATCCAGGATTGTAATAAGGCAGGACAAATCCTTCAATGGGAGCTGTGCTGTGGCTTCCTGCAAATCCAGGATTGTGATGTGAGACAACATATCCTCCAATGGAGTGCCGTGTGACGACATTCTTACGTTTTTCTTATATAGAGAGAAATGTTCTACCAAATTTAAAGGGACTTTGCCAAATAAATGGGTGTTTAGGATTGAGGTGCAAGCAAGGGAACTATGTCAGCCTTCTCCAAAGTGTGCACTACAGGTGTTTCTGCTGGGTGGGGCTGATGGGAGCTGAAGTCCAAAACATCTGGAGGAAACCCAATTGGGGGAGGCTAAACTAAGAAGCGCATCCAAGCTGTTTAAAGAATTCCTGTTCACTAAGCTTAGGAATTTGCTTCCAGTACCTGATCTGAGTTTGCGGTTCATTCATACAAAAGTCAAAACCTAGTTAGGGATGCAATTTGACACTATACCTGTTCATTCATTGTTCATTGGCTGTACATTGGATCCCAGTCCATAGCTGTTCAAAGTTCTTCACTTTGCAGTTGCTTTATTCTGGTTCAGAAAACTTCATAGGAGTTCATCCTCTGTGGAGAGAGGACCTGATTCACCCCTCATCCTTCCCTCTCGCTTCCCCTACTCTCTGAGGGGATGAGGCCAATCCTACACCAGCTTACCTGGGTGTAAGATAGTTTGAGGTTAAAATATTATGGAGAGATCAGTATCACAGGTCATTTGCAAGATCTTCCCTGTGCAGTGGGGAGCCAATTGTTCAGTTCTGAGCTTGCTTTTAACCAACTTCATGACTATCCCTACTCCCGGTTATCTTCTTTTCATCAGCTTAATTTAGGAGGATAAAATAGTTTTGCTCTTGCTATTGTTAAACCACCAGAAGTCAGAAGCCCTTGCCAATCTTCTGCAAAGCATCCAGAGATCTAGCAGAAGATCTTGAACTTCCTTCTTCCCACCCCTGGGTTTAAGGACATAAGAAGGGACCTTGTGGATCAGGCCAAATGCACCCTTCCAAAACATTCAGAAACCAAAGTGCGGCTTCTGATTGGCTGCAGGAAGCTCCTGCAACCAATCAGAAGCTGCGGAAGCTTCACTGTTATGTACTGAGTTGAATAGGATCCAAAAATGCAGCAGTCTGATTGGTCCTAGAACAATAGGATTCAGAATGCAGCAGTTTGATTGGTCCTAGAACAGTGCAGCAGTATGATTGGTCCGCAGGAGCCACCCAATCCAGGTGGAAGGGAATCCACAACCTGATTGGCCTACAGGAGAATCCCGGAATTAGCCAATCACATGGGGCCCATTGTGTAAATAATGTATATAAAGCAGATATTTTGGGGGAACTTTCATTCCTCCTCACCACTATGAGCTGAATAAAGAGCATGAAATCCACTCTCAACTCCAAGTATATTTCACCCATTGGACGTTCGGCTTCCAAAAATAGTTTGCAAACCGGAACAGTCACTTCCAGGTTTGCGGCGTTCAGGAGTCAAAATGTTTGAGAACCAAGCTGTTCGAAAACCAAGGTACGACTGTAGTTTAAAAACTATCTGCTTTCTTTCCTGTGCCTCAAATATTCCAGCATTAAGCATCATCGAATGGCCGCAAGCTGTGATATTATGAGAGCAGGAGCAAAGCCCCTTCCATTTCTACCCATTTTCTAAACATCGTACTTCTCTCGCCCTCTTGAAGCACTTGAAGGTTCTCTAAGTGTGCGCAGAATTGATTGCAGACGGTCTCCGCTGTGTCAGTGCGCCGGGGCTGGAGGGAGGCAGCTGCAGCTGTGGCTGCCTCAGTTCACACGCAGGTGAGGGCCCCATCTGCTTAATTTTGCATCTGGCTTCAATTGGCATTTAGCTCTTTGCTTGGGTCTGGCATCTTTGTGAAAATCACAGATTTTGCCAGGTCAGGATTGGGGTGGTAGGACTTGGCAGCCCCCAGAGAAAGGGGGCCTGCTGGATCCGGCCACGGGCCCCATCTAGTCTAGCATCCTGTTCTCACAGGGGCCAGCCGGATGCCTGCGGGAAGCCCACAAGCAAGATTCGAACACAAGAGCGTCTGCTGCTCCTGCGGTTTCCAGAAACTGGTATTCAGAAGCAAGCATTGCTGCCTTCAGCTGTGGAGGTAGAACATATTGTGGCAAGAGTCACAGAATTGTAGAGTTGGAAGGGACCCTAAGGGTCATCTAGTCCAACCCCCCGCCAAGCACAACGGTTTGCCTCCGCTGTTGAGGGGATCGGGGCCACACAATGTGCATACGCACACATAGCTCCTCCCAAGGTGAGCTAAGCCTGTCAGGGCAGCTGAATCTATGGTCTTATTTAATAATAATAATAATAATAATTTATTTATACCCCGCCCATCTGGCTGAGTTTCCCCAGCCACTCTGGGCGGCTCCCAATCAAGTGTTAAAAACAATACAGAATTAAATATTAAAAACTTCCCTAAACAGGGCTGCCTTCAGATCTCTTTTAAAATTTATTTCCTTGACATCTGATGGGACGGCGTTCCACAGCGTGGGCGCCACTACCGAGAAGGCCCTCTGTCTGGTTCCCTGTCCAAAATGTCTCCCAGGCTGCACACCTGGTCCTTCAGGGGCACAATTACCCCATTTAGAATCAGAGAGTCCTCCACACCCGCCCGCCCCCTGTCCCTCAGAAACAGTACTTCTGTCTTGTCAGGATTCAACCTCAATCTGTTAGCCACCATCCATCCTCCAACTGCCTCCAGACACTCACACAGGATCTTCACCGCCTTCACTGGTTCTGATTTTAAAGAGAGGTAGAGCTGGGTGTCATCTGTATATTGATGGACACCCAGCCCAAACCTCCTGATGATCCCTCCCAGTGGCTTCATGGTTTAGTGGTTAAAGAGCGGTAGTCTCGTTATCTGGGGAACCGGGTTCGCGTCTCCGCTCCTCCACATGCAGCTGCTGGGTGACCTTGGGCCAGTCACACTTCTTTGAAGTCTCTCAGCCCCACTCACCTCACAGAGTGTTTGTTGTGGGCAGTGGCGTAGCGTGGGGGGTGCAGGGGGGGCCGGCCGCACCGGGCGCAACATCTGGGGGTTAGGGTTAGGGGGCACAAATCCATGGGTTAGGGGGCGCAAATCCACGGGTTAGGGGGCGCAAATTACTTGCCTTGCCCCGGGTGCTGACAACCCACGCTACGCCACTGGTTGTGGGGGAGGAAGGGAAAGGAGAATGTTAGCCGCTTTGAGACTCCTTAAGGAGTTAAGGAATTTGCTTTTATGTCATTGAATCCCAAACAGTCTTGGGGTGTCCCTGAGGTCCACTTTGCCCCCAAATTCTCCTTTCATCGTTCTCTTTCACTTTTCCTTGCAGGGCAACCTCTGGTAGCCAACTGCATCTCAAAGAAGTCTTGAGATTGAAAATTACCAGTGTGTCCAGCCTCTAAACCCCATCAGCTTCTCTTAAAATTTCCTGAATGAATTGTCTGAGGAGGAGACACCAAATAAGCTCAAGTTTCTCATTTGTTTTAAAATTGGCTTTATCAGAAATTTGGGGGACAACCTGGGGTTACGCAGAAGCCCCTCACCCCCTTTTTAAAAAGCTAGTCCAACTACAGTTACTTCCTGACGTAGAGGTTTATTGTGGAATCAGTGCTTATATGCATAAGTTCTTTGCACTGCCCACATGATGTCATCAAACTGGGAGCTGATTATTTTTTTTAAAAAAACACAACACCACTTTAATTCAGAGTTCCCCTTTTCATGGAAAATCTGTTAAAAATAACCCATTCTATATCCACAGTCCCCACTGGTGTGGACATTCGTGTGCATTATTTTTGGTAGGAAATTTGTAACATGTGTGAACATAACAACAAAAGAAGGGCCTGCTGGATAACAATAACAACAACAATAATAATTATAATAATAATTTATTATTTATACCCCGCCCATCTGGCTGGATTTCTCCAGCCACTCTGGGTGGCTTCCAACAGAATATTAAACTACAATAACCTATTAAACATTAAAAGCTTCCCTAAACAGGGCTGCCTTCAGATGTCTTCTAAAAGTCTGGGTTGGACTAGATTGTCCTCAGGGTCCCTTCCAACTCTACGACTCTATGAGATATGAGAAAAGAGCGCTCCCCGTCCTGTGGTTTCTAGCAACTGGAATGTGTAAGCATTTATGTCCCCGACTGTGGAGGCATCAAAGCTAGTAGCTTTCGATAGCCCTCTTCTCCATTAATTTGTCTAATCCTCTTTTAAAGCCACCCAAGTTGGTGGCTATTGCTGCCTCTTGTGGAAGTGAGTTCCATAGTCCACACTACGCTCTGTGTGAAGAAGTACTTTCTTTTTCACCTGTCCTTTGTGGCAATGTTTTGGTAGATGAGCCCCTACTGCCACGGCCACGCTCCTTCCATTTGCCCCTCAGCTGAGCCACAACCTCATCCTTTTGCTTCTGGTGGCCTGAACGATTTGAGCCTTCCTATTTCCACCCCTTGCCACATGCTGAAGGCACACCAGAATTTCAACAACCCAACAGGAGGTCAACATCTCCACACATGAGGGCAGGGGTTGGGTGGGGGGCAGCTGGCCTGATCTAAGACTGCTTAGGATTTGGAACCGCTTGGTGGACGCCGTGCCGTGAGCAGTATTCCAAAATTTGGGACGCGATGGTGCAGAATTATGGTATTCCCACCTTCTAGTTTAACGCTGCCAAGTGGGCTTTTTTGTGAGTTTAGTTTAGATTTTGGAACTTTCCGTCTCTGTCTCTTTCTTCACCACCGGCGGAAAAAGCGAGAACATCAACTGAAGTCTGTTTGCGCCCTGACAATAGACGTTTTGTTATAACAGTATACAAACACTTGGAATCCAGGAACGGAAAAAAATAATAATGCAGAGCATCAAACTGGAGGTTCTGTGACTCCCGTTTGTCTGGTACGTGTCTACACTTCCATAAATATTGTGGCAGAACACGAACTGTTTGAGATCCAGATTTTATGTAGTCATAACCAGCACTGCCGAGAAATTTTACGGGGCAGTCCATCTCTTCATTTCCCCCCTTCATCACCTACACCCATTCCATGGAGATTTTATTTTTGCTTCCTAGGGAACCAAGTCATTTCAAAAGAACGTAAGAACAGTGTGGCTGATGGTATCAGACCATAAGCCCACCTAGTCCAGAATCTTTTTCTCACAAGGGCCAACCAGATGCGTCTGCGAAGCCTGCAAGCAGGTCCTGGACACCACAGCGCACTCCCAGTTTGTGATTCCCAGCAACTGGTGTTCAGAGGCATGCCACCTTTGACACTGGAGGTATAATAGCCATTGTGGCTAACAGCCATTGATAGCCTTGCCAGTGTGGTATAGTGGTTAAGAGCGGTAGTCACGTAATCTGGGAAACCGGGTTTGAGTCTCCGCTCCTCCACATGCAGCTGCTGGGTGACCTTGGGCCAGTCACACTTCTCTGAAGTCTCTCAGCCCCACTCACCTCACAGAGTGTTTGTTGTGGGGGAGGAAGGGAAAGGAGAATGTTAGCCGCTTTGAGACTCCTGGTGTGCTTTGAGTGCTCACTGGAAGGACAGATCCTGAAGCTGAGGCTCCAATACTTTGGCCACCTCATGAGAAGAGAAGACTCCCTGGAAAAGACCCTGGTGTTGGGAAAGATGGAGGGCACAAGGAGAAGGGGACGACAGAGGACAAGATGGTGGGACAGTGTTCTCGAAGCTACCAGCATGAGTTTGACAAACTGTGGGAGGCAGTGGAAGATAGGAGGGCCTGGCGTGCTCTGGTCCATGGGGTCACGAAGAGTCGGACACAACTAAACGACTAAACGACAATAACCCCTGACCATTAGGTCCAGTCGCCGATGACTCTGGGGTTGTGGCGCTTATCTTACTCTATAAGCCGAGGGAGCCAGCGTTTGTCCGCAGGCAGCTTCCAGGTCATGTGGCCAGCATGACTGTGCCACTTCTGGCGAACCAGAGCAGTGCACGGAAACGCTGTTTACCTTCCTGCCGGAACTGTATCTATTTATCTACTTGCACTGGTGTGCTTTCAAACTGCTAGGTTGGCAGAAGCTGGGACTGAGCAACGGGAGCTCACCCCATCGGGTGATTCGAACCACGGGGATTCGAACCGCCGACCTTCTGATTATCAACTCCTAGGCTCTGTGGTTTAACCCGCAGATCCACCTGCATCCCAGTTGCCCACCATAGTTTTGTCTAATCCATTTTCCAAGCCTTCCAAGCTGGTGCCTGAATCTTCCAACATTCAGCTTTCTTGGATGGCCCTACTGGGTTCTGGTATTACGAGGTTCCCCCATCCCTGCTATTCATAGCCTGCTCCCATGTGCTTGCAGCAGCACATGTTCAGAATTTGGTGTCTCCTCCAGAATTCAGCATCTGGAGAACGTCTACTTTATAGAAAACAAAAATGTTTTCAGCTCCCTGAAGTGAGTTTGGAAATGCATGGACAGCACTTGGCTCAGAAGCTTGAGCTGAGCTGAGCTGAGGAAGGTCATGGGCAGCTGCCTGAGGCCAGCCAAGAGCCAGAGGTTGTGGGGAAAGCTAGGGGTCAGGACCAAAGACCAGGTGGAACCGCAGGACAAATCAGGAGGCGGGGTGAAGGAGCAGGCCAGAAACCACCACCAAAGAGTGACCAGAGAGCCAGAGCTCAGGAAGACCATGTTGCTCAAGCTGGACCCCGGTGGAACAGGAAGTCCTTTTATACTGGGTGGACAGAGCCAGACCCTTCATGGAGAATGTGCCCCCCTGCAGTTCAGTGGCTCACCATATGGGGGTGTTGTGCTGAGACCCAGAAGCTTCTGCAATGAAGGGTTTCCATTTGCCAGGTTCTTGTCGTTGCTTAGCCAGCTCTTCTCCAACTTGTTCAGATTCTTGGTGTTTGCTTGCTGGTCCAGACACAGCGGGAAAGCTGTGGGAGTGAAGACTAGCCTTGCAAAGCAGTCCATACAAGGTTTCAACTAGGGCAGGGCCTTTTCAGCACTGGCCCCGACGTGGTGAAACGCTCTGTCCCAAGAGACTAGGGCCCTGCGGGACTTGACATCTTTCCACAGGGCCTGCAAGACAGAGCTGTTCCACCTGGCCTTTGGTTTGGACTCGGTCTGACCCTTATGTTTCCCTCATGGTCTTGGTTTATCAGCTATTTTAAAATGAGGCTGAATTTTAAATTGCATTTTAACCTGTTTTTTAAATTGGTTTTTTTCCTCCCTCTCTTTTCCCCCTATTATCTTTTTACAGTACTGTGATTTTATTTTATTGGTGTTAGCCGCCCTGAGCCGGGCTCTGGCCGGGGAGGGCAGGTTATAAATAAATTTTATTATTTATTTATTTATTTATTTATTTATTTATTTATTTTGCATAGCTATCCCTCCATTCCTCCAAGGAGCTGAAGGCAGGGTGTGTGGGGATGAGCCCCACTGAGCACTGTGGGACTTACTTCAAAGTAGACCTTCATTGGAATATGCATGACACAACGTGAGGAGGGCATCTGAGCAATTTGAGTTTGAGCTGCTATGACTTTGTTGAATTGTATAAATCATTTTGATTTCTGGTTTTTTTTGATATTTTGAATTCCTATGACTTTGCTTGACTTGCATTGATCACTTTGATGAATTTGCTGTTATTTGCTATATTTATTTTCTGTTGTGTTTGATAGTATAGTGATTGTGACATTGTTGGTTGTTATTTTTAATGCTATTGTGATCATTGTGAGCCGCTTTGAGCTGGGCACCTGTCACTGGAAAAACAGAATACAAATGTTAAATCAAATTTAGAGCACCTTTGTGGGTTAAAGACGAGCTTGCAATTGGATAGGTAAAGCAGTTTTCTACATAGATGAAAGGCTTGCTCAATTACTTTACAAATCGCGGCACTCCTGAATGGATTGCAAATGAAGGGATTGTTTGCCGGCTATCCACAGTCCAATCTGAGGTTGCCTCCCTTTTAGCTAGGAAAGCAAGCCTAGAGACTTTATGGATCGAAATCCAATTGCTAATTAGATTTACTATTATTGTTATTTATTGCTAGAGCAAGCTGCTGTGCCAAGGCCAGACAGAGATAACAACTTTCTGAATTTCAAGCGAACACAGGAAACTACCTTGTATTGAGTAATATCATTGGTCCATCTGGCTCACCATTGTTTACACTGAGTGGCAGCAGCAGCACATGTTTCATAGAATTATAGAGCTGGGATCCCGAGGGTCATCTAGTCCAACCCACTTCAGTGCAGGAATCTCAGGTAAAGCATCCATGACAGATGGCCAGCCAACCTCTGCTTAAAAATGTTCAATGAAGGGAGTCTGTTCCACTGCTGAATAATAATAATAATAATAATAATAATAATAATAATAATAATTTATTGTTTATACCTTGCCAATTTGGCTGGGTTTCCCCAGCCACTCTAGGCAGCTTCCAACAAAAGATAAAAAATACATTAAAACATCAGTCGTTAAAAACTTCCCTAAACAGGGCTGCCTTCAGATGTCTTCTAAACATCAGATACAGATAGGTAGCCGTGTTGGTCTGCCATAGTCAAAATAAAAAAATTCTTATGGAATTTTCTGTAAGACCTATTACAGTCGGTAAGAGTCGTCAACAGGCTCATCTCAGCTATCTGCCAATCTCCCATTCCCACCACCCTTCTGAGTAATACCCCTCCCCACCTTCTCACTATATAGAAGGATCTGGCAACTTCTGTTTCAGTGTATCTGAAGAAGTGTGCATGCACACGAAAGCTCATACCAAGAACTAACTTAGTTGGTCTTTAAGGTGCTACTGGAAGGAATTTTTTTATTTAAACATCAGATAGTTATTAATTTCTTTGACATCTAATGGGAGGGCATTCCACAAGGCAGGCGCCACTACTGAGAAGGCCTTCTGCCTGGTTCCCTGTATCAGCTCTTCCTGTCAGAAAGTTATTCCTGATGTTTAGTCGGAATCTCCTTTTTTGTAACTTGAACCCATAGGTTCGAGTCCTGCCCTCCAGAGCAGGAGAAAAAAAGCTGGCTCCATCTTCCTTGTGACAGCCGTTGAGATATTTGGAGATATCTCCTCTCTGTCTCTTCTTTTCCAGGCTGAACATACCCAACTCTTCCTCATAAGGCTTGGTTTCCCAGACCCCTGATCATCCTGGTCACCTTCCTCTGCACACATTCCAGCTTGCCAATCTCCTTCTTAAATTGTGGCGCCCAGAACTGGACACAGGACTCCAGGTGTGGTCTAACCAAGGCAGTATAGAGTGGGACTATTCCTTCCCTTGATCTGGACACTAGACTTCTGTTGATGCAGCCTAGAATAGCATCAGCCTTTTTTTGCTGCTGCATCACGCTATTGACTCATGTTGAGCTTATGGTCCACCAAGACCGCTAGATACATGTACTCCTGGCAATCCAGGTATCCCCCATCCTATATTTTGCCAATCCTACAGCTCTGCTTTCAGATCCTTCAGCATGCATAAGTGCCGAAAAAGAGCCCTGGTGGATCAGGTCCAAATGGTGCCCATCTAGTCCAGCAATCGGTTCTCATGGTGGCCAACCTACTATGGGAAACCCTCAAGGAAGACTGGAGCATTTCCCCTAGTAGTGGGATTCCCAAGCAACTGGAATTCAGAGGCATTGCAATAGCGCAAGCAGAGCCCAGCCCTTGCGGCCATTGCTAGCCTCATGCTCCACACATGCTCTTGAAGACCATCTTTAGGACCTTTAAAAAAAGCACCCTGCCTCCGTTTGCGGTCTTGTAACAAGTTGCTTCAACTTAAACCCGTCCCCGAACTCCCAATTTACGTGACAGCGGAAGTCTATAAAGAGGCAGGCCTTTGCTCAATGGAGCTGATGGTGATGGGGTTACGGCTGAAGTAGGTCATGGAAGAACTGAAAC
This sequence comes from Podarcis vaucheri, assembly GCF_965113315.1. Lineage (NCBI taxonomy): Eukaryota > Metazoa > Chordata > Lepidosauria > Squamata > Lacertidae > Podarcis > Podarcis vaucheri. The sequence goes on along the minus strand of NC_138750.1, from coordinate 58,550,722 downwards.
ATGACTCTGGGGCATCACGTAGCCAATAGAGTATGTGGCGAGGTTGATGAGGTTAAAGGGGAACCGTAGGACAAAGCACATGAAGTGTGTGTGTGTGTGTGTGTGTTTATATACAGAATAACGGTTTCGCAGAGGAAACCGACTGCAGCTGAGCGGTGTTGCAATGAAGGTAGTTTGGTGTTTTCGCAAAAGCCCTGACCCTACCTCTTCTCCAGAGGCCGGGGACAGACTCCATGTGTCCTGGGAGTAGTCCAATAACAACAGCTGGTATGGATGTACCCTTAGAGAGCTTGTCTCCTTTGTTTTCGCAAATCTAGTGCAGATTTCGGGTGAGACAGGGTTATTTCTGGTTCTCTACTAAACCCCATAGCTTAGCGGCTTGGATGCGGGTGACGTTGGATTCGGTTCTCATCTCAGGCAAACGTCCCTAATTCGCACTTTCAGAGACGCCATGTGGACCGAAACACAAGCCTCCTTTGAGATCTGCACTTCTTCGACTTTAGAAAGCCTCGTAATGTGCGCAGACACGACTGCGCTAGGTTGAGGTGCACGTGCAAATGCTCATAGAAGAGGAAACAGTATACAGTGGACGCTCGGGTTGCGAACGTGATCCGTTTGGGATGCATGTTCGCAACCTGCAGCGTTCGCAACCCGCATTTGCACATGTGCAAAGCGCAATTTAGTGCTTCTGCGCATGCGCAACTGCTGAAACCTGGAAGTAACCCGTTCCGATATTTCTGGGTTTCGGCAGTCCGTAACCTGAAAAAATGCAAGCTGAAGCGGCTGTAACCTAAGGTATGGCTGTACAAGTATGTGTTATATCCGGGGGAATTGCTTCGCAGAAAATGTGCCACAGGTGGAAGAGAGGCTCTGAAGTGGTTCTCTGAAGGGGGGTGGGGCAGCAGGGATGCAAAACCTGTAGCTATCCAGATAACAACAACAACAACAACAACAACAACTGTTTTGTACTGAGTTGAATAGATCCAAACTGCAGCAGTCTGATTGGTCCTAGAACAATAGGATTCAGAATGCAGCAGTCTGATTGGTCCTAGAACAATGCAGCAGTATGATTGGTCGGCAGGAGCCACCCAATCCAGCTCCAGATAGAAGTGAATCCATAACCTGATTGGCCTACAGGACAATGCCGGAATTAGCCAATCACGTACAGCCCATTGTGTAAATAATGCATATAAAGCAGATACTTTGAGGGGACGATCATTCCCTCCTCACCACTATGAGCTGAATAAAAACAACAACAATAATAATATATTATTTATACCCCACCCATCTGGCGAGGCCTTCCTAGCCACTCTGGGCGGCTCCCAACAAAATTAAAAGCAGAATAAAACACCAGGCATTAAACACTTCCCTAAACAGGACTGCCTTCAGATATCTTCTAAACGTTGGAGAGTTGTTTATTTCCTTGACATCTGATGGGAGAGCGTTCCACAGGGCGGGCGCCACCACCGAGAAGGCCCCCTGCCTGGTTCCCTGTAACCTCACTTCTCACAGGGAGGGAATTGCCAGAAGGGCCTCGGAGCTGGACCTCAGTGTCTGGGCTGGATGATGGGGGTGGAGACGCTCCTTCAGGTATATTGGGCCGAGGCCGTTTAGGGCTTTAAAGTTCAGCACCAACACTTTTAACTGTGTTTGGAAACGTACTGGGAGCCAATGTAGGTCTTTCAGGATTGGTGTTATATGGTCTTGGCGGCCACTCCAAGTCACCAGTCTAGCTGCTGCATTCTGGATTACCATATTTTTCCGACTATAAGATTCCCCCATGTATAAGACACCCCTTATTTTTGACATTATCTTTTAGGAAAGAAAACTAGTCTTATACATGGGAAAATATGGTAGTTGTAGTTTCTGAGTCACCTTCAAAGGTAGCCCCACGTAGAGCACATTGCAGTAGTCCAAGCAGGAGCTAACTAGAGCATGTACCACTCTGGCGAGACAGTCTGCGGGCAGGTAGGGTCTCTAAATCCCATCATCCCCAACCAGTAAATCCAGTGCATCAGGAATGATGGGTGTTGCAGTCCAACCAAATCTGGAGGGTGCTGGATTCTATACCCTACAGTGTTTCTCAACCTGTAGGTCTCCAGATGTTGTTGGACTACAACTCCCAGCATGACCAGTGGTCAGGGATGATGGGAGTTGTAGTCCAACCACATCTGGGGACCCACAGGTTGAGAACCGCTGCGGCTTACGTTCTCGCCTGCCTTTACGGCACTGTGCTGCTTTCTTCTCCCCTTATGCGCTGCACATGGCTAGGGCTTCGTCATCTCATGCTCTGGACTAGACTTGCGTCATACTTTTCCGAAAAGTTGGCTGCTCCCCTTCCCGAAAGCTTTGTTGAAGCACCGCCATGCCCCCACGAAGGCGACCCGTTTCCAAAGCGAGGCGCGAATCAGCGTAACGGCGGGATCCCAGAACTGCCGAGTGCGGTTCCATGCGCATGAGCCTTGGCTGCCCTGCAACAATGGGGCCCTTTTAAAGAGGGCTGTGGAACGATGCCTCGTTGTGCTTGGTGGCGCGAGCCTGCTGATACCCTTCCCAGATAATGAGGGATTGTTTTTCCTTTTCTCTTCTCTTTTGTGTCAGAGGTGAAGGCGGTGAAGCTGTGCTGCACGAACCCTCCGTGGGGGAAAAGAAGGAAGATTCGCAGCTAAGAACCACCCATTTTTCCTGTCTGTGAAAGGTATGGAATGTTTCTTGATAATGGAAGATTCCTTGTGTCTGCTGGGTTGCAAAGAAGCCTTATTTTGCAGCTAGGAGATCCGCTGTGCTGTTGTTTCGTACTTGTCACGTTACTTTTTCATATATATATATATATGTATTTTTAAAACCCTTATCATTTTCCAGTTAACAATAATGACATATGAACTCTCAAACCACCTTGGGAGAAATTAGGATTTGTGTAACAAATATGCCACCCACTTCATTAACACGTCAAAGTCCCGTTTATTCTGGGCAACTTGGCATCATCCTGCGCATACTTTCCCCCTCCTGATCTTTCAGCCAGGCCTTCTCATGTGCACCTTACAAAGGCAGAAGAGCTGGCAACTTTTGACGCTGTGTTTATTCAAAGCGGCGCTTAGCTCCGAATCTTTGCCTGCATCCTTCGTGGATGTTTTGATGTGCTGTCAAGCTGTTCTGAGCCTGGACTTTCTCTTGTGTTGTCTTTCATGGGCGCTGCACCAACAACTGCTGGTCCTCGCCGGCGTTGCTTCTTATCAGGAAAGGAAAATCAGGAGCCGGTCAGATTCTGTGCCTTTTCAGTTTGCAGATTCTGTGCCTTTTCAGCTGCAATTGGAGGTTCTTTCTTTTTAGCTCCTGTTGATTTTAATCATCCTTCAAATGTCTTTAAATACTCGTTTTTAACCGATTTATCAATAATCTTAATGTTTTGGTTTATATTTTTGCAACCCATTTAGAGCTTTCCTTGCAATCAAGTGGTATTGAAATTTTGTTAACTGCATAGAACAAATACACCTGTTCTCAGATCTTCCATCTTTATGTTGCTGTGTCAACAGCCGCTTTGCTTCTTATCCAAAAAGGAAAGTTAGGAACCAGTCAAGAGTCAGTGTAGTGTAGTGATGAGAGCAGGCATAGGCAAACTTGGCCCTCCAGATGTTTTGGGACTACAACTCCCATGATCCCTAGCTAACAGGACCAGTGGTCAGGGATGATGGGAATTGTAGCCCCAAAACATCTGGAGGGCCAAGTTTGGTCATGCCTGGATTAGAGTATAGGACTAGGGACTCAGCTATACAGCTGCAAATAAAACGTTTTAAGTGTGTTGTAAAGTGCAATAAACAAATATGACACTAGATGGCGACAGTGAGCTATGGTCGTTTCAATGTATTATTTTTTTAAAAAAGTATTTCCACAGCATTTTTTATATGTGTGTAGATTCTGCCTAGGATCTAGGAGACAGACCAGCGTTCAAATCCCCACTCAATCATGAAGCTGGTTTGGTGATCCTGGGCCTATAGCACAAGGTTGGTGTGAAGATAATTTGAAGAGGGGCAGCTCTGTGGAGGTTTCCTTAGGCACCCTGGAGGAAGATGGAATGTAAATTAAACAAACAAACAAACAAACAAACAAACAAACAAACAAACACATCCCTTTAATTTACGCTCAGGCTGAATTTGGAGGTTTAGTTCAGTGAGGTAACAGTTGGGATTTGGTTAATATCTGTGGTTTTCCCTCCCTAGTGCAAAAACTGCATTTTTACTGTGGCAGAAAAGGCTTCCAGAACAGGCGTGTGGTTTGAGAAATGTTGTTGTATCTGCCAATAAACACATAAATGAAAATCAGTGGCTGGGTTTGCCAGATGTTGTAAGGTCTGCAGATGTGGATAATCTTTACTGGGTGACGGGCGACATTGGTTTACACCCCTGTTGCAGGAACATAATTTCTACTCTTGCAGATAAGTGTCTCAAACGTATGATGCCAGTGTGTGGGAACATAGAGGTACCTATGGAAATAAAAGAACCAGTTTTGCACCCCCCCAAGTGAACTGGGAATCAAGCCTGAATAAGGATATCAGGAATTGCATTTTTCTTTTCTTTTTACCTCTGGCCTTCCTAAGCAGAAGCAATGGAATCTTTGCATCATTTATTTACACAACCTCGTTTTCCTTCTAATTCCCTGGCTTTTCCTCCCCAAAACTGTGAAGAACTTAGCAATTGCAACATCGGCTGAGTCTCAACAGGGCACATAACGTGGGAGAAATCAGAAGAATCACTCTGCTTCTCAGAAACTGCAGTCGGGATGATAAACTGTTTCGCTGCACCGTGATTGCTGGTGGTAATGATTCCAGAGAAGAGAGGGTTGGGTATCATCTCTCTAAGGTCCTCCCTCTTCAAAAGTGCATGTCAGGGGTCCCTTTTATGGCATCTGTGGGTGCAATGACTCATATAAAGTCTTCCCTTGTTGTTGTTGTTGTTGTTTAGTCATTTAGTCGTGTCCGACTCTTCATGACCCCATGGACCAGAGCACGCCAGGCACTCCTGTCTTCCACTGCCTCCCGCAGTTTGGTCAAACTCATGCTGGTAGCTTCGAGAACACTGTCCCACCATCTTGTCCTCTGTCGTCCCCTTCTCCTTGTGCCCTCCATCTTTCCCAGCACCCAGGGAGTCTTCTCTTCTCATGAGGTGGCCAAAGTCTTGGAGCCTCAGCTTCACGATCTGTCCTTCCAGTGAGCACTCAGGGGTGATTTCCTTCAGAATGGATAGGTTTGATTTTCTTGCCGTCCATGGGACTCTCAAGAGTCTCCTCCAGCACCATAATTCAAAAGCGTCAATTCTTTATAGTCCAGCTCTCACTTCCATACAACACTACTGGGAAAACCATAGCTTGAACTATACGGACCTTTGTCAGCAAGGTGATGTCTCTGCTTTTTAAGATGCTGTCTAGGGTAGTTTTCTCCAAATATACATGGTCATAGGTAGTTTTGCCTGATATACAAATTTTTGCATAGCAATTCCCCACGATTTCCATATGTTATTTTCATGAGTGTATGCATTTTATGTACACTTTCAGCAAGCATAATGCATTTTTGCAAACATTGGTTGCTTGGAGAACTGCATTGCAAAATTCGAAGAGGTGTGAATTTTAAAGGATGGCTGTTGTACTTTTCACATTCTTCCAGAAAACAAGAACAAGGTAAACTGAATAATATGACTCACCCATCCCTCTATGGAGCGGGTTACACCTCACAGTGACTGCAGTGGCACTGCCACTTTGTTGCCACTGCAGGCAACAGAGCCTGCCGCATGGAGCAATTTAAGACTGCGCCATTAGTTTCTCAACCGAGGAGAGTTGAACATGGAGGCGTTTTGACAGCAGACGTGTGACAGACTCTAGCTGCTTCCCCACCCCTGTCCCAGAGCATAAACCCAAACTTTTACATAGTAACGAAACAACATCCTGGCAGGTTCGTTGTTGTTGTGGTTTTAAATCCTCTCAGAGTTTGGAATCCATTGCACAGGGAGATATCACAGCTGGGAAGAACTAAACAGGTCCAGAGAACTTAGAAGCTAGAGCTAAAAGCAGAAGCAAGCGCATAGAGAATAGGCAGAGAGAACCATCTATTCTCCTCTCTCCTTGTGAAGTTCCTTGAGTTACCAATAGCCCGATTGCTAGCTCTTGGGGATCATCCATACTGTTGTCCAATGTGGATCATAGAATCATAGAATCATAGAATCATAGAGTTAGAAGAGACCACAAGGGCCATCGAGTCCAACCCCCTGCCAAGCAGGAAACACCATCAGAGCACTCCTGACATATGGTTGTCAAGCCTCTGCTTAAAGACCTCCAAAGTAGGAGACTCCACCACACTCCTTGGCAGCAAATTCCACTGTCGAACAGCTCTTACTGTCAGGAAGTTCTTCCTAATGTTTAGGTGGAATCTTCTTTCTTGTAGTTTGGATCCATTGCTCCGTGTCCGCTTCTCTGGAGCAGCAGAAAACAACCTTTCTCCCTCCTCTATGTGACATCCTTTTATATATTTGAACATGGCTATCATATCACCCCTTAACCTCCTCTTCTCCAGGCTAAACATGCCCAGCTCCCTTAGCCATTCCTCATAAGGCATCGTTTCCAGGTCTTTGACCATTTTGGTTGCCCGCCTTTAAAAGATATTAGTCCTTTTAAAAAATATAATTTTTATTATTTTCTTTAATAAAAACAAAACGAAACACATATAATATAACAATATTACAATAACAAATCAATCGCATTTGCTCCGCTGAGCTCATGACTTCCCTCCCTAGAACAATAGGATCCAGAATGCAGCAGTCTGATTGGTCCTAGAACAATAGGATTCAGAATGCAGCAGTCTGATTGGTCCACCGGAGCCACCCAATCCAGCTCCAGGTGGAAGAGAATCCGCAACCTGATTGGCTACAGGAGAATCCCGGAATTAGCCAATCACGTGGGGCCCATTGTGTAAATAATGTATATAAAGCAGACATTCTGGGGGAACTTCCATTCCTCCTCACAAACTATGAGCTGAAGAAAGAGCATGAAATCCACTTTCAACTCCGAGTATATTTCAGGTTCTTACAACGCTATGGGACTTTGGCATAGTGTGTGTGTGTGTGTGTGTGTGTGTGTGTGTGTGTGTCAGATGCCTGTGGGAAAACCACAAGCAGGATTCGAACACAAGGGCCTGTTCTCTATTCTCCGGTGGTTTTCAGCAACTAGTATTGCTGCTTCTGACTGCATAGCCATCATAGCTAGTAGATAGCCTTCTCCTCCATGAATATGACCAGTCCTCTTTCAACGTCTTCCAAGTCATTGGCCATGACTGCTTCCAGTGGGAGGGAGTTCCACAGTCTAACCATGTGAAAAAGTACTTTCTTTCACCTGTCCCGAATTTTCCAACATTCAGCTTTGTTTGATGTTCTAGCATTTTGAGAAGAGGAAAGCTTTCTCTATGCCGCACATGATTCTATAAACTCCCATCAACTTGTCTTGTCACTGAAAAGTTCCAAACATTGCAGCCTTTGAGGCATACAAATGCACACTCCTGCCTGTGCATTTGTGTGAAGAGGCGAAAACGTGCAGCCCATTTGTGCCTTGAGTCGGTCTCGCAGTCTCAACTTCCTATTGGAGGGAGCCAAACATCCCCTCTCCCTCTCCTATCCCATCCCAGCTCACTCACTCAGGAAGCCAAACTTTGCTGCCAGACTCTCCAAGACGTCTGTCGCGGGAAGGGAGATTGGTTTGAAGGGGGGTGGGTGGGAGGGGAGGACGGGGAGCAAGCCGGGAGCTCAGAGGTCTGCTCTGACTACGCGCTCTTGTCAAAAGCCTTCTGGAGAGCAGAAACCCCCTGTGCCAAAAGGAAACAGAGTTTGAACCCAGAAGAGGCTGCTGTTTGGAGACTGGAACTTATTTCACAAGCTCCGGAAAGACGATGGGACGCTTTTGCAAAGGGATAAGGCCAGGAATTCCTAGTATGTCTGTTTTCTTCCTCTTCTTGCATTTCTAAGCTGCGTAAATGTTGCTACTGCTTCCCTCTCAGAATGCTTTGCAAATAACCAGCGTACCTCGGAATCTTGTTTGCAAATTTGATAATTCCTCTTCCTTTTTAAACTTCGGTCTTGAGATGGGGGTAGCGTTTGAGATTAAGAGGCAAAGCTGCGTCAGCCCCAATCCTAAAATGTGTGCTTGCATGCAAGAGGATGAATTATGCTTTGTAAGGGTCAATTATGCCACTTAGCCGACTTTGACTTTACGCCATGCAGCGAGGGTGCGGCAGAGTCAAGGTCCCTTAGTGCAGATCCACTCCGTCGTCTTAATGTCCCTGAAGTCCTCAGTCGTACGTGCAAACGAAAGGCTGAGCAACTTGGAGGCTTCTCTTGTATCACAGTGCAAATCTATGGGTGAAGCAAGGTTTCTCTTAACTGTGTGAGCAGGAAATGTCATCGCTTTGGTTTAAATGACAGGAAACGGGTGTGGGTGTATTTGGGCCATTTAAGAGTGAGAAAGAGAAGTGAAGATGCCTCTCTTTATCCTGGGCACTTGAGGTGTCTATTTTTTTTAGCACCCACCTTATTTCTGTGATGTTGTTGTTTAGTTGTTTAGTCGAGTCCGCCTCTTCGTGGCCCCATGGACCAGAGCACGCCAGGCACTCCTGTCTTCCACTGCCTCCCGAAGTTTGGTCAGGCTCATGCTGGTAGCTTCGAGAACACTGTCCAACCATCTCGTCCTCTGTCATCCCCTTCTCCTTGTGCCCTCCATCTTTCCCAACACCAGGGTCTTTTCCAGGGAGCCTTCTCTTCTCATGAGGTGGCCAAAGTATTGGAGCCTCAGCTTCAGGATCTGTCCTTCCAGTGAGCACTCAGGGCTGATTTCCTTCAGAATGGATCGGTTTGATCTTCTTGCAGTCCGTGGGACTCTCAAGAGTCTCCTCCAGCACCAGAATTCAAAAGCATCCATTCTTCGGCGATCAGCCTTCTTTATGGTCCAGCTCTCACTTCCATACATCGCTACTGGGAAAGCCATAGCTTGAACTATACGGACCTTTGTTGGCAAGGTGATGTCTCTGCTTTTTAAGATGCTGTCTAGGTTTGTCATTGCATTTCTGTGATAGTAAGGTGCTTTAAACTGTCTTTAGCATCGTGTTTTAATGTTTTAGCCCACCATGGGACCTTAGATTGAAGGGCAGGCGAATAATGATGATGATAATAATAATACACAGCTGGACCTGGGATAGCTCAGTTGGAAGAGCATAGATCTCATCTCAAGGTCGTGGGTTCGAACCCCATATTGGGGAAAAGATTCCTGCATTGCAGAGGGGTTGGACTAGATGACACTTGTGGCCCCTTCCAATTCTAGTATTTTTCACCCCACACACATGGGTAGTTCTTTTCTGCCCTAGACACTGCGATGCAGTTGATTGGGATTTAACAAATGTGATTTTCTAACAGATTTCCTTATTTCTTTTTGTACCAGCCCTGTGGGCAAAATAGCAAGCTTTAGCTTGTACATTGGGACATCAGAAATGGCTTCATTCAGAGCCGGGTCGCTAGTGCATCTAGCTCAGTATTGTTTACACTGACTGGCAGCTGCTCTCCAGGGCAGGGGGCATTCCCAGCCTTCCTTGGAGGAGCCTGGGATTATACCTGGAACCTCCTGGACCCAAGGCAGGTGCTCACCCACTGAGTTGCATCCCTTCCCCTTAACCAGGTAGGAATAAAGCAGGGATGATGCTCGTTTTACAGGTGTCCGGTACCCGGCCCACCTCTGGGGTTTCACAGGTACTCAGCAGTGCAGTGTTCTCAAGGCTGTGCAAATGCAAGTATTTCTGTGCCTCCAGTAATAATAATTTATTATTTATACCCCGCCCATCTGGCTGAGTTTCCCCAGCCACTCTGGGCGGCTCCCAATCAAGTGTTAAAAACAGTACAGCGTTAAATATTAAAAACTTCCCTGAACAGGGCTGCCTTCAGATGTCTTTTAAAGATAGGATAGCTGCTTATTTCCTTCACATCTGAAGGGAGGGTGTTCCACAGGGTGGGCGCCACTACCAAGAAGGCCCTCTGCCTAGTTCCCTCACTTCTCGCAATGAGGGAACCGCCAGAAGGCCCTCAGCACTGGACCTCAGTGTCCGGGCAGAACGATGGGGGTGGAGACGCTCCTTCAGGTATACTGGACCGAGGCCGTTTAGCGCTTTAAAGGTCAGCACCAACACTTTGAATTGTGCTCGGAAACGTACTGGGAGCCAATGCAGTTCTCTCAGAACCGGTGTTATGTGGTCCTGATGGCCACTCCCAGTCACCAGTCTAGCTGCTGCATTCTAGATTAATTGCAGTTTCCGGGTCACCTTCAAAGGTAGTCCCACGTAGAGCACGTTGCAGTAGTCCAAGTGACACCTCAAGAGCTTGACCACTGTGCAGATGTGATATACGGGGAGAGGCCGTAGCTTAGCTGCAAAGCATGACTTGCATGCAGAAGGTCCCAGGCGTTTGGTGTTTGCCAAGGAAAGAATCTCCTTGATTTACAGCTGGAAAGGAACATTTGGCTCCTCACGACCCTGTTAAAATGGCAAGAGAGGAGGGAAACGGATAGCCCAGGGCAGCCTGTCAAACAGACTGCCCGCGAGATGGCTGAAGAGGAGGAATTGAAGTGGTTCTGAGAGGCCTCGACGTAGCAGAGTTGCATCTGGAAGCTGTTAAGCTCCTCAAAGGACTCCACCCCACCTCTGAACTGGCGATGGGTCTGGAAAAGGGTAGGCCTTACAACAGATCTGCCAGTGTGCGGGTGTGCGCAGACCAGTTTTTAAGTGGAGTTAAAAGATGCAACGATGAAGGGATTTGTTTATTTTGTCCCTGCCCAGGAAAACCAATTTGCTGGACTACAGCTCCCATCATCCCTGACCATACTGCCTGGGGCTGATGAGAGTTGTAGTCCAATAACTTTCTGGAGGACTACGGGCCAACCACCCCTGGAGGGCAAATTCCTACCCAGCATGGACAACGGTCGGGGGAAACAAATTTATTTATTACAGCATAACCTTTCATGGATTACGGCATCAGCTTTCACTGCAATAAATTTGCCCACGGGGTCCCATTCCCCTGCTGAAATTAGACACATTTGTACAAAATGTGTATTTGGTGAAAGTGTGCGTGAAATTGCATATATTAGTGAAAAATTGCATACAGAAATGCATTACATTGGGGGGGGTTTGCTTTCAAAAGTGTGCATGTTAGGCAAAACTGCATACCAGTTTGTGTATATTGGGGGGGGATATGCGAATGGGTTTTCATGAGCCCTTGTTTAAAAAACACACCACAAAGTGATAAAGAAATGTAACAAACTGAATTGAAGGTTGTACAAAGGAGAGACTGAGAAAACGAGCAAATTTGTACACCCCTCCGTACTGTGGCCGTGTTGGAAACCATTGCTCAGTTCAGTGGGAGAGCAATCGCCTGCAGAAGGTTCCAGGTTCAATCCCTGGTGTCTCCAGTTATGGAAAAGGGGTCTCAGGTACCAGGTGATGTGAAAGAGGTCTTTCTCCTTCAGCCTTTGCAGATCTTCAGTATTATCAGAGTAGACAACACCGTATTAGTTGGACAGCCTGACCAATGTAAAATAAAAATAGCCAGTGCAGTGCCCTTGATGTTGTTGGGCTGCAACTCATATTGTCTATAAGATGTCACAGGACTCTTTGCTGTGGATTTTTGCCAATGTCATATTGTTCTTATGTATATCAATGGTGCGGCCGCACTTGAGATATTACTGCGCACGTCCTGTTCTGAGCCAGTACTGTCCGCCCACCCCCCAAAAACCTTATTTTTAAGCACCACTAGGGGGAGCACTCCTCTTTTCTTAATGGCATAGCTGCCAGAGCATTCCTTGGTCAAAGGAAAATCTGATTCTGCAAGTGACTCAAATGGAAACTATGGCAGTGAATCAAAATCGCGCAGAATTGGAGTGAGTCATGCAAATTGAATGGGGGAGGGGACTTAAGGAGGGTCTTGGATCTCTGCAAGGCAGGCTGATCTTAAGAGAGCCCCCTCTTTATTCTCAGAGGTCCTCCCAACATCATTTTTATTGTGCTTTTATGTTTATTTGTGCTCAGGTTGGTGTCAGGGCCGTTCTAAACAATCTCAATACTGTTTGCAAATTGTTTTGAATTGGTGCATGTGACGTTGTGGTTAGAGTGGACAACTAGACCCTGGGAGACCAAAGTTCACGTCAGCAGCTAAATCGGGCGTTTTCGTTTCCACTAACTGAAGCCAGAGTTTGATTGACTTGAACGGCAGCTTTAAAGTGCTGGATCATGTCCTAAACTTGCAAAGGAGGGAGGTCAGAGAATGTGGTGTCGTGAGGAGCTGTTAGGTCGCTGTGCTAAATGAAGGGCTTGCTCTACAAAGAACTCATCCATCCTTAAGCTTTCTCATCTCCCATTTTTAACCCCAATCTGCATTTTGTTAATGTGCCATGCGCTCTCTCTCTCTCTCTCTCTCTCTCTCTCTCTCTACTGATGGCTTTTAAAATTGTAATTTGTTCTAACGCCCTTACAAAATAAATGAATAAAACTGTAGCCCACATTGCGTGGGCACTGTGCCCTGAAAGGCGGATTAGAAATCTGTTTAAATAAAATAATAAGAATACGGAGAAAAACCTTGCCTAGAACCTCGAGGACTTGAAAACTGCCCTTTTAAAATTAAAACGAAAAATGAAAACATGTTTCTGCTTAGAGAATAGCTCCTGCATTTGAAGCTAAGCCCCTGACACAAGGCGTTGTTGAAATTGACTTCAATGCTTTTAGGTCACCCAAAAGCAGTTTATCAAATATATGCGTTTGTTCATGAGGATGAGTTGCACTATCCATCTAAAGCACTGTTATACCACTTTAAACAGTCCCAGCTCCCCTACAAAAATAAAAAATAATAAATCCTGGGAACTGTAGTTTGTTAAGGGTGCTGAGAGTTGTTAGGAGACTGCCTCTCAGAGCTACAGTTCCCAGCACCCTTAACAAACCAAAGTTCCCAGGGTTCTTGTTTGGTGGGGAAGCCACGACTGCTAAAGCGATGCAGTACTTTAAATGTATAGTGCAGATGTCAAGCATGTTTCAGTGGCTTTCGAAAGATCACACCCAGGTGTGCAATGATGCTGTTGTGCTCTGTGCCACGCTAGGTTATGCTACCATACAGTATCTTCTTGCATCTGTGCATGGAGTCTGGCCGGTGGATGTGGCTTCTCTTTCTGAGCGCCTGCCGATCTGACTCCTGCCCAGAGAGGAATTTCAGCAGACCCCTTTTCTGATCTACTTTTATGGCTGCCGTTGTCCTTCCCGTGTAGGACAATGGAGCCGTTTGTTGTTCTGCCTAGTTATTTCCTCTGCACTCTGCAGGGAGAAACCATTAAGTCGTGCCCTCTTCAAGGGGGTGACAAATTTCAGCTTCCTTTGCAAGTAGGTGGACAGCCATGTATTCGCCTGTTTTGCTTGTCACATCTGCATTGGCCTGAGTGGCGCTCTTACATTCCTATAGCAAAGTGGCTTCATCCTGGCAAGCATCTGGACATGATACTGTCTGGAGGCAGCACAAAATCTCCTCCGAGCTTCCTGGAGGAGAATTGGGATGTCAGTGAAATGATAATCGCCAGCATGGAGGCCAGGGAGGCGTGTTGCATGTAGAAACCAGCCTGGTGTAAAGGTAAGGGACCCCTGAGCATTAGGTCCAGTCGCGGACGACTCTGGGGTTGCGGCACTCATCTTGCTTTACTGGCCGAGGGAGCCGGCATACAGCTTCCGGGTCATGTGGCCAGCATGACTAAGCCACTTCTGGCAAACCAGAGAAGCACATGGAAACACCGTTTACCTTCCCGCCAGAGCAGTACCTATTTATCTACTTGCACTTTGACATGCTTTCAAACTGCTAGGTTGGCAGGAGCAGGGACTGAGCAATGGGAGCTCACCCCGTCACAGGGATTCGAACTGCCGACCTTATGATCTGCAAGTCCTAGGCTCTGTAGTTTAACCCACAGCGCCACTTGTGTGTATGAAGGCCAAATTTACATTGCTGCCCCACCCACTCTAGCCTCTGGCCCTGCCCACACTCGCAGAAACGGACGGTTTGCCACCACTCTTCTATAGTAGGGTTACCCAATGTCCCCGGATTTGCAAATCTGTCCCCGGACAAATTCCGGCCCCGGAATGTCCCCGGATTTGCAAATCTGTTCCCGAGAAACGTGGCAGCGGCAGCCTCAGCAGCCTGGAGCCAGCTTAGTAGCGCAGTTGGCTCTGGCTGGCTTCAGGAGCTGCTTGCTGCTCGCTGCTCGCTGCCACTGCCAAAGGGGAACCAGGGACGTCCGGCGGTACAGATCTCCGGCCCCCTTCCCCCTTTGGGAGTATCGAGTGGGTGGCCATTACCCAGGAGGGGCGCAAGGCACGCAGTTTCTCTGCCAGGCAAGGTGCAAAGCCCTTCTTTTGCACCCTGTGAAACATAAATGCAGAGTTTTTAAAAAACCGGGCAACGGCTGCCCACCCGTGACTCCCAAGCCTCCCCCCAATCAGTCAAAAGAAAGGGAGGAGGGGGGAGGATATCAGGGGAGGCTCGGGAGTCACGGGTGGGTGGCGTGCCGTTGCCGTTTTAAAAAAACCTCTGTGCATTTATGTTTCACAGGGTGCGAAAGAAGGACTTTGCACCTTTATACACTCTGCATGTATGCTTGGGCCCAGGGTCTTTTGCCTCACCATCCCCACTACTGACTCCCTGTTGCTACTCAGCTTCAAAAAGAAAAAAAAGTGTCCCTGGATTCATTGAAAAAAATCTGGTAACCATATTAGGGATTCTCAGATCTGATCCTTATGCAATATGGGGGCTCACGGTCTCAAGCCAAGGTGGGCCATTGCAGTCCATTGACCTCATTCCGTGCACGATGCTCTGCGCACAATGAACCAGGCCAGAGACTGTGACTTTATAAGACTGGGAGGGGCGGGGGCTGACTTCTACTGAGCTGGTAGCTGCAGTGAATCCTGGGAGCTTCTCAGCCAAGGAAAGATCAGAGAGTTACCGTATGTTTCGCTCCATAAGACACATTTTTTCTTCCTAAAAAGTAAGGGGAAATGTCTGTGCCTCTTATGGAGCGAATGCGTGATCCCTGGAGCCGAATTGCCCAGGGGCAAAAAGCAGATTATGCTTTTTTTTGGGGGGGGAAGAGGGTGTTGAAAGGAAGCAGCTGATTGGCAAGCGATTGAGGAGGGAGATAAGGGACGCTACAGATAAAGGAGGCTGCCTGGGAGGGGGGAGGTAAAAGCCCATGGATCCTCAGGATTTTTGCATTGGGTCACACCAAATTCACCATCTGATCACATAGCATGTCGATGGCTACAGCCTGCACCACAAAAATCATATATCCACTGTTTCGTTCAGAATTTTTCTTCTTCTTGTTTTCCTCCTCTAAAAACTAGGTGCATCTTATGGCCAGGTGTGTCTTTTGGAGCAAAAAATACTTATTGCCAAAGATACTCACATCTGTCTAGCATCTAGGCAGCTGTGGTTTAGTGGTTAAGAGCGGTAGTCTTATAATCTGGTGAACTGGGTTCGTGTCTCCACTCCTCCACATGCAGCTGCTGGGTGACCTTGGGCTAGTCACACTTCTCTGAAGTCTCTCAGCCCCACTCACCTCAAAGAGTGTTTGTTGTGGGGGAGGAAGGGAAAGGAAAATGTTATCTGCTTTGAGACTCCTTTGGGTAGTGATAAAGTGGGATATCAAATCCAAACACTTCTTCTTCTTCTCTATGGAGCAATTGCAGCAACTGAGGACCACTCCTCCTCCACCAGTTTATGTACCTTTGCCTGACACAGCCAGAGACTATGCCTGAATGGAAGCTTCCTCTGCTCTTCCCACTTCACTTCTTTCCTGGTTCTGGGAGACAGTGGTGCAAGGAAGCAGAGGAAAGCACCTGGCCCATCGCTAGCTTGTCCTGCCTCTTCCTCCAGCTCTGGAGCTTCCCCTGCCTCCTGATTCTTGCCTCCTGGCTGGTACAGGTCCCCAGAAACCACTGCTCCCCCTCTCCCAAATCAGACTCCAGCCTCCTTTCCCCCGGTCCACACTCCTCAGGGTCCTGCCTGTCCCTGAACACAGTGCCACCCTCTGGCTGCTTGCAGTAGTGTCGCTGAAGTACAACTGTGAGCTGGTGAGACTTTCTACGTTGACAAGTTTACCACGGTGGCTCAGAATAGGGCAAATGGGACCCGCTTAAAGTTTCCCTGGCTGAAGATCCTCGGAACCTTATCAAGAAAAACTTGCCGGCACATTTTCAGCCTTTTCCCTTGTCGTGTGGTTTAGAAAGTTAGTGTCTTACCTTCTCATATTCTGCGCGCCAGAGTTGTAAGAAAGAACAGTTTTGGAGGATCATGCGCAGTTGTATCAAATACAGGGGAAAAACACAAAGGCTGTTCTTTATTCCACACCCTGCTGTTGTTTGTTCTGCACCATCGCCTGGTGTTCGGAGGTTTGCTGCTTCTGAACATGGTTCGACATACCTATTGCAATCAATAGCTATTGATACACCTCCTTCAAATTTGTCTCAACATTTTATTTTAATTTTATTTTTCTTTTAAACATGGAATCTAGTTAGCTGGTGAGTGTTGGGCCATCTTGCAGCAAGACATTCCTTACGTTAACTGAGCATTGTGTGTGGCGTATCCCATAAGTTAATAAGTTTGTGTGGGGCATGCCCTGCCCTGATTCCCGGATTCTGTGCGTACGTGAGCATCAAATGGCGACTCTGGGGTTAAAGCTCAGGGTTTGTGGTCAAAAAGACAATGGGTACATTCAGCAGTTGCAGCTTGTTCCTCTGCGCATCCCTGCACCACAGAGAGGAAGATGACTGTCTTTATGCACACACACATACACCACCTCCAGTGATGTATCAGTTTTGTACAGGCTGCCGACTCTCCAAAGCACACGGCCTCCAGAGATTATGCTTTCAATGGGCCAATTGTGGAGTTCAGATAAAGACTCCCTTGACACGGATGGGCTGTGGCCAAAGGTCCCTGAACAATCTGACCATGGAGCAGAGGCATAAACTATTTTCTTAGCAAAGGGATGGAGGAAGAAGAATAGGAGCGTGTTTGGCAGCTGAAATTTGCTAGCCACCCCAGAACAAAGCAGAGCGTTCTGCAAACTTTCCTCCGATTGCTCAGCTATGATGCCTGCCTTGCTCTCTCCAGAGCTGCAGAGATGATCTCTGGCCTCAGATCCTGGTGGGAAAGTTTTCTCAGGAGGAGAACTCGTTTTCTGCCATGTTTCCAGATGCTGTTAACATGGATTGGGGATTGCCTAATATAAACATCTGTGAAATTACCACCAGCCGCCCCTGGTCAGAGGATCTGGCTTTGGAGCTTAAGGATTCCAGATGTGCCTGCCTGATGCCAAGCCAAAAACAGAAAGAGGAGCCGAGCCAATGAGATGGATGTTCCGGCCGTGGTTAGGTCCCGGTAATTGGGGACACGTGGGGGACTGCACTCTGTTTTCTTTTGAGGGGTTGTTCTTGCCTTAGCGGTGGAGCGTTGCTAGGTTCTCAAATATATATTTGCCATCCACTGTCCTGCGTGTGCCACTGACTGTGCTGCAGCCCAGATGCTGCTGAAAGACCGTTTGTCAAATGGAAACCGCAAGAGACAGAAGTTTTGGCAACTCCGAGTAAGTGACTATTCAGATTTGTTAAATACGGGAGGAGGGGAGTGTCTAGCACCGAGCAGCGGAGACATCTGTTTTCCTTGTTCCTTTTATTATTATTATTATTTGGAGGGTCATTTCAGATAGAAAAAGTCTTACATCAATCTTTAAAAGAAGTCCAAGCGCACAGTTCAAAACATTTGCTGCTTAACTTGTAATTTTCTTTCACAGAAGCGTGTCTGAGCATTTGTTCCAACATTTTGACAGTAGCCCTAGTTAGTTTGCAATAAGCACTCAGGATGGCATTTTTTACTTTTAATAGGCTCTATAACCTACAGTGGCGCTGTGGGTTAAACCACAGAGCCTAGGACATGCCGATCAGAAGGTCGGTGGTTCGAATCCCCACGACGGGGTGAGCTCCCGTTGCTCTGTCCCTGCTCCTGCCCACCTAGCAGTTCAAAAGCACGTCAAAGTGCAAGTAGATAAATAGGTACCACTCCGGCGGGAAGGTAAACGGCATTTCTGTGCGCTGCTCTGGTTTGCCAGAAGCTCCTTAGTCATGCTGGCCATATGACCCGGAAGCTGTACGCTGCCTCCCTCAGCCAATAAAGCGAGATGAGCGCCACAACCCCAGAGTCGGTCACAACTGGACCTAATGGTCAGGGGTCCCTTTACCTTTACCTATGTTCCTATTAGGGGAAGGGCCAAATCTCAGTGAATTACTGTATTTTCTGGTGTATAAGACTACTTTTTAACCCAGGAAAATCTTCTCAAAAGTCGGGGGTCGTCTTATATGCTGGCTACAGCAGCAACTCCCCACCAAAGGATAAAACGACAGCAAATTAAATCAGAGGACACCAAGCTCTCTAGATGAAGCAGAAATACGCTTGAAAATTGGCCCTAGCAGCCCCCGGCCACTGGGAAGTGGAGCGGATTTCCGAGCCAGACCGGAGACTGGTTTTTTAAATTTTTGTTTGGTGTGCGTTGGAAGAGGGGTAGTCTTATACGGCGAGTATATCCCAAACTCTATATTTTAACTGGAAAAGTTGGGGGGTCGTCTTATACGCTCAGTCGTCTTATATGCCAGAAAATACGGTAGCACTTCCCTTGAATGCAGAGGGTGCCAAGTTCAAGCCGCAGCACCATCTCAGTCAGCCTAATAGCAGGACTATGTTCCTGCGCATAATCATGTGCGAAACATGAAGCAATAAAAGAAGAACCCCTTTATTCTTCCAGTTATTTTTTTATTCCTCTTTCTAGGATTTTTGGCTTCCCAACTTGGCAATCCAAGGGGAAGCAGGTCCTGTTTTTGGAGGGATATCTGTTCCAGATGGTTGGAACGGAACCACTACCGTGTTCAAGCGTGTATAAAACCAGGCAAAGCTCTGGCCCGGGAGGAGACTCCGACCTGAGGAATGCGGAGAGAGGCATTTTCCCATTATTATAATGATTATTATTATTTTAAAATACCCAGCAATCCGCATTGTTGTAGCTTCTGATGAGGAGGGTGCTCCGCCAAGGGAAGCCAAAGCAAATATTTGCAGCACGGGCTGAGACTGCCCGAAGGAGGGGTTGCAGGATGCAGGCGTGCGCTCTGAGGGCCGTGGAAAGGGATGCTGGCTTCATTCAGCGACTGGTGCCGAGGGTGTGCTAAGGGGAGGACAAGGGTCATTGGCAAGAACTGGCTCTCTGCTTCAAGCCCTAAGAAGGGGCACACTGGAAAGCGCCTTTTTCAGAGTCAGACCATTGGTCTATGTAGCTCAGTATTGTTGAAACGGACCGGCAGCAGCCCTTGAGGGTGTCAGGCAGGCGTCGCTCCCAGCCTTTCCAGGAGATACTGGAGATTGGGCCTTGGGGAGAATAGCTGTTTCCTCCTTCCCCTCCATTCACACTCCTGTTGCTTAGCCTGTTCCAGTTCCCCACATCCCAGTATAACTCCCTTGGAGCTAGACTTTCCTACTTTCAAGAGACAGAGGGTTATTCCAGATTACCTGTTTCCTGAGTTACAGATAGGTAGCCGTGTTGGTCTGCCATAGTAAAAAAAAAAAAAAATTCCTTCCAGTAGCACCTTAAAGACCAACTAAGTTAGTTCTTGGTATGAGCTTTCGTGTGCATGCACACTTCTTCAGATACACTGAAACAGAAGTTGCCAGATCCTTCTATATAGTGTGAAGGTGGGGAGGGGTGTTACTCAGAAGGGTGGTGGGAATGGGAGATTGGCAGATAGCTGAGATGAGCCTGTTGACGACTCTTAACGACTGTAATAGGTCTTACAGGAAAAGGCAAGGGGTGAGAAGGTGAGAAATGGCTTAGTCATGTATAATGAGATAAGAATCCAATGTCTCTGTTCAGACCAGGTCTCTCCATGGTTTTAAGTTTGGTAATGAGTTGCAATTCAGCAGCTTCTCTTTCCAGTCTATTTCTGAAATTCCTTTGTAGTAAAACAGCTACTTTGAGGTCTTGTATAGAATGTCCTGGGAGATTGAAGTGTTCTCTTACTGGTTTCTCTGTTTTGTGATTCTTGATGTCAGATTTATGTCCTTTTATTCTTTGGTGTAAGGTTTGGCCTGTTTGTCCAATATAGAGAGCTGAAGGACACTGTTGGCATTTGATGGCATACACAATGTTAGACGATGAGCAATTAAATAGTCCCGAGATGGTATGTGTGATGTTGTTGGGGCCAGTAATGGTGTTGTCCGGGTGTATGTGGTAGCAAAGTTGGCATCTGAGTTTCCTGAGTGTTTGTCCTAATTTTCTTGCAGGAAGCTTACAAGGAGGGTAGACTGTGCGTACAGACTTAACCGAACTCTTCTTCTGATTCATTTAGGGCAGCCTTTCTCAACCTGCGGGTCCCCGGATGTTGTTGAACTACAACTCCCATCACCCCTAGCTAGCAAGGCCAGAGATCAGGGATGATGGGAGTTGTAGTCCAACAACACCTGGGGACCCATAGGTTGAAATCTGCTGATTTAGGGGGTAGTTTATATATGACAATTTATCCTGCATTTGTCCTGACTTGCTTGCGGCATGTTTTCATGTCTTCTCATTACTAATCCATTCATTCCAGACTTTTCAGAGCATTTTCTCATCACTTTCTAGAGTCCTTTAATGCATGTGTATTTAAATGCACACAGGGGCCGGCTGGAGGCACCCACAAAACCCAGACTGTGGGATAACCAGCCTCATATAACCAACATGCTTACCAAACTTAAAACCATGGAGAGACCTGGTCTGAACAGAGACATTGGATTCTTATCCCATTATACATGACTAAGCCATTTCTCACCTTTTCACCCCTTGCCTTTTCCTGTAAGACCTATTACAGTCGTTAAGAGTCGTCAACAGGCTCATCTCAGCTATCTGCCAATCTCCCATTCCCACCACCCTTCTGAGTAATACCCCTCCCCACCTTCTCACTATATAGAAGGATCTGGCAACTTCTGTTTCAGTGTATCTGAAGAAGTGTGCATGCACACGAAAGCTCATACCAAGAACTAACTTAGTTGGTCTTTAAGGTGCTACTGGAAGGAATTTTTTTATTTCAACATGCTTAAGTCTGATTAAGGCACAGAGGAGTTAAGACCACAGAGTAAGCTGCCCTGCCAGGCTTAGCTCACCTTGGGAGGAACTAGGTAATCAGGCCTAGTGTCCTTTCCTGGTATACCTGATGTATATGAAGAGGCTACACTGATGGCTCCAGCTTAGCCACATGGCTCTAACAAGCCTTTCTTGATAGAAATACATTAATGAGACTCTTAATTTCAGGGTTACGGGTTTGAGCCCCACGTTGGGCGAAATATTCCTGCATTTCAGGGGATTGGATTAGATGACCCTTGTGGTCCCTTCCAGGTCTACAATTCTAATTATCTCTGGCAGGAGTCCTTCCCAGTCCTGCTACCTGGGACCCATTCATTCATTCATAAATATGAATATTTATCTTGCCTCCAAGGAGCTCAAAATTGCACACACTGTTCTTCCTCTCTCCACAACATCCTCACAGCAGCCATATGAGGTAGGCTCTGTTGAGTGTTGGTGACTGGGCCAAGGTCACCCAATGAGCTTCATGGCTAAGTGGGAGTTTGCACCCTGGTCCAACATGTTAAAATGCTTGGACCATGAAGCCTCACCCCACCTGTCCTACACCTGATGCCATACTGAACATTAGGTGTGGGGCAGGTGAAAGCCAGGTTCAGCCAAAAGGGGGTTTGCAGGCTCAGCTGATCGACCGGGCCTGCAAAGCCTCATGGAGAGTTCTGGGCAATCTAGCACCTTGAAGAGGGCACCTGAGGACCTCAGTGGGCAAGAAAGATCACCTGATTTCATTGTGACACCACATGATTGACAAATGGCCAGCCCCACAGTGGGTGGGGGGATGTAGTAATCTGGCCCAGCAGTCCCCTACCCCATCCTGACCTAACCACTACTGTGCTGGTCCCGGGGGGAGGGGTTGCCGTGCGGCGTGGTCTGAGTCCAGTCCTGGGTCAAGGGTCTGGAGGCTGTCCGTCAAGGGCGAAGCGGGGTCCAAGGCAAGGAGCCGGGCGTGGTCAGGAACTCCAGAAGAGCAGGACAGGGTGCTGGCAGGAACAGGTTACCAACGATGTTGCTCCCGCAGCCTGGGACTGGGCTGACTGGCCTTTATCTCCTCTGAGGCCTAGGGCAGTCCCGGCCCACAGGTGACTCGCCTCTCCTGGCCTGGAGGCAAGCACTCCTCCTGCGGGAACTTAGTTCCCTCCGCCTCTCTGCCCTGAGCCTCTGCAGCTCTGGAGAGGCTGGAGGGATACTGGACCCAGAGGCAACCTCACCTTCTCCTGACAGGGCTGGGAGAGGAGCACCTGCAGGCAATGGGTCCTCCGGAGCCAGAGCGGATTCAGCTGGTGTCTGCTCCTGAGGTGCGGGCCCTTCAGGTTCAAGCGCCTGCCCCAGCTCAGCTGGTTCTGGAGGCGGGGACTCCTGTGCAGGCTGGGATTCCTCAGGTTCAGCCTCTGAATTGGATTCCCAGGCCATCACAACTACACTAGTGTAGGAAGGACAGCAGGGGTTGAACCTGTGGACTTTGCGCACAGAGTTGCTCTGCCTCCGTAGCGCCATGCCTGCACTCTGCCACTGGCTTCCCGTGAAAAATCCAGGTGAAACTGGATTCGGTATGAGGCTGACCTCACCCCTTGGCAAAATCACTGCCATCCTGCTCTTAATTACCCCTTGGCAGTGGTCAAGAGAGGAGTTTCACAACCGGTGGTGGAAAATTAGAAGAGGATTGAAACAGCAATATTGTGGCCTTTAGGAATGGCTTGTTCATTTCCTGCTCCATTGCCAGAGCATTAAGATACGGACCGGTAGAGAGCTTCGGACCCTGAATTGCTTGTATATTTGACTCACGGAGCTGGGAGCTGAGCTACACCTAGTTCCAGCTATTGAAATGCCGGCAGCCGTCCCTGGCTCACAGGAACTGACCCTTCCATTGTTGGAGGAAGCTGCGATGACATACAGGGTTTATTACCTATTCTTTCTTTCCGTGTGTGCGCACGTTGAGGCTGGAATTCCAGTGGGCTGGGGCAGCTGTCTGGGGATACGTCGGGAAGACTCGCCTTAGCCGAGGAATGCAAAGGTTAGTTGGGGATGGAGAATGATGATGAGCCGCCATTTCACCTCCAGGATCTGCTCACCCCAAGTGAAGTCCTGGGGCTGCCAGACCCCCCAACCCCATCTTGCAAAATCGCCCACTGTCTTTCGTGCATGTGCAGGGATGACTTTCATTGGCTACAAAAAAGCAATAGGTCCTGCTGGGTTTTTATGTGCGGTTCCTCAGCGGCCTCCAGTTCAGGGTTTCCCAAACTTGGGTCTCCAGCTGTTTTTTGGACTACAGTTCCCATCCTCCCTGACCACTAGTCCTGCTAGCTAGGGTTGATGGGAGTTGTAGTCCAAAAACAGCCGGAGAACCATGTTCTGCATCTGCTTGCCTGTTGAAGGTTCTGGTTCTGCAAGGAAGCTTGTGATGGGCCTTGGAGCCTTCCTTGAATTTCCAATTGGGGTGACTTGGCTCTGTGTTTCTTTTTGTAAATATCAGGGTCCTACCCAGAGACAGAGCTAGTTGCCCATGGCGAGTGGTGAGCATCCCAGGATAGCGCCGCCCATGGCAAGCGCCCCAGGGGGGCGGGGCGGCGATGTCACCCCCACTCAGGGATGACACCCGAGATGGACCGCCCCCACCACACACCCCTTCCTCCACCAGTGGTCATACCATCTTATTTTGTTGTTGTTTAGTCGTTTAGTCATGTCCGACTCTTCGTGAGCCCCTAGACCAGAGCATGCCAGGCACTCCTGTCTTCCACTGCCTCCCGCAGTTTGGTCAAACTCATGCTGGTAGCTTTGAGAACACTGTCCAATCACCTCGTCCTCTGTCGTCCCGTTCTCCTTGTGACCTCCATCTTTCCCAACATCAGGGTCCTTTCCAGGGAGTCTTCTCTTCTCATGAGATAGCCAAAGTATTGGAGCCTCAGCTTCAGGATCTGTCCTTCCAGTGAGCACTCAGGGCTGATTTCCTTCAGAATGGAGAGGTTTGATCTTCTTGCAGTCCATGGGACTCTCAAGATTCTCCTCCAGCACCAGAATTCAAAAGCATCAATTCTTCGGCGATCAGCCTTCTTTATGGTCCAGCTCTCACTTCCATACATCACTACCCACTACCCATCTTATTAGGACCTGGTATAAAGCGGGTTTATACCAGGCCCTGTGGTGGATGGTGCCTATGGCTTGCAAAATGACTTAGATTGGGTAAAGTTCCATATTAGGACAAATTCACGAATGTTCACGGGCACTTTTAAAATTGCAAACTGATGCGAAAATCTGGAGAACTGAACTTTGGAGCTGAAAAATGAGAAAACTTAAATTGGCAAATTTGCTCATGCCTAACCCTAGGCCTGGGATGTGGGTGGCGCTGTGAGTTAAACCACAGAGCCTAGGGTTTGCCAATCAGAAGGTCGGCGGTTCAAATCCCTGCAACGGGGTGAGCTCCTGTTGCTCAGTCCCTGCTCCTGCCAACCTTGCAGTTCGAAAGCACATCAAAGTACGTAGGTACTGCTCCGGTGGGAAGGTAAACGACATTTCCGTGCACTGCTGTGGCTCGCCAGCAGCGGCTTAGTCATGCTGGCCACATGACCCAGAAGCTGTACGCCGGCTCCCTCGGCCAATAAAGTGAGACGAGTGCCGCAACCCCAGAGTCGGTCACGACTGGAACTTATGGTCAGGGGTCCCTTTACCTTTAACCCTACGCCTGGTCAATTGAGTTTTTGAACTGCCTGCTAACTGTTGCGACTGATACTGCCTTCCCAGGCAGGCAGCCTCACTCCCAGAAGGTTCCCGATTCAAGCTCTGGAGTTCCCGACAGCCAGATAATTCAGCGGTTGCATTTCCATTTCACATGGGGGTCCATGCTAGAAACAGTGCTAAAATAAATTGGACTTGCCTGCTGCTCCTGGCATCATTGTTCCATCCTCACAGACTGTCACCTCATTGTGCCTGCCTTATGTAGCCAGCTCTGGGCCCTACCTCGTTTTTTTTAATAGGAGTGGGGGGGGGGGGTAAACCCAGATTGAGCACACAACTTCCACCATTCATAGATGCTCGTTCATTCATGAAAATCATGCCACCCCACGAAGGAAGGAAAAACCCAGCGTTGAACCGGGTGGAGGATTCGTTGCCATGCGGAGGCCGCTGACTCGAACCTTGTTGGAGTTTAGCTCATTTTAATCTTTGTTTTTACAGCTGCTCCTCTCCCCTCTCCTCTCTTTCGGGGGCTCTTTATTACTCCTCGTTCTCTGGAGTGGCTTGTTAACAGCGTGGTTATATGTGCTCATATTTCTATATTGGGATGAAACATGCACACCCCAATGCCAGATTCCAGTTGTGGGAGGAAAAAGGACTTGCTTGCTGCTTGTGCAGACGAGGACTACACCACTTCAGACTGCGGCCAAAGGATACTTTCTTATCATTGTGTCCCCCCTCCATTAAATATGCACACAGATTAAAAACTGTAGTAGACAGGCGTGGGGAACTTTCTTCATCCTGAGAGCCACATTGTCAGGTGTGCGTGCAGGAGCCAGGCCCTGTGACCAATAGGACTTTGCAGGACTGGTGCCTTCCTAAGTTTGTTCTGGAGAGGCAAGGCGCGGCCTCACAGGTGAGGCTGATTGGTAACTCACAGCACCTGGTGGCAAGAGCTGGGAAGGGATATAAGGTCAGCATTTCCCTTCAGCTCTTTGCCACAGCAACTTCCTTCCTGCCTTTGGCTTCTTGCTTCCTGATCCTTGAACCTTGACTTCTTGACTCCCTGCTTCTTGATTCTTGGACCCTTGACTTCGTGACTCCTTGCTTCCTGACCCTCGGACCCTTGGCTTCTTGACTCCCGGCTCTCGGACTCTTGGCTTCGACTCCTGGCTTTTGGACCCCCGTTCCTGCTCCCACGCCGCCATCTTGCTCCCGGTTCTGACGTCCCCTGCCAGGACTTCGATCGCCCGTGAACCGGACAGTGACGCACATTCCCTTCTGCTCAGACTTCCAGGGGCCACATGGCCAGTGGTGGTTCAGACCAGAGGCAAAAGTGGAGAGCACAGCAAATGTGAATTTTGCCTTCATACAGTAGGCTTGTTTCTGTGTACATCTGTGAGGAGCCAGCCAGCAGTAAATCACGCTGTGCGAGTTGGAGTTAACTCTTTATTAGGAAGAACAAGATCTGCACAGGAGTGTCAGGAATAATGAATACAGCAACTCATCTCCGGTAGGTCCTGCAGTTGCTGAGGCTGAAGGTCCCCGTCTCCCTACAGCTGCCTAATTCCCCTCCTCTCCAAGGTTTTCCCCAAGCAATCTGAGACTGCGCCTGCACGAAGCAAACATATCTGCCCTTTTCATGCCTCTCCTGGTTCTGGGAGACCAGTGGGAAGGGAAGGTTGTCGCAGCAAGAGGGGGAGACACCCGCGACTCTTCACCAGCCTGACTCATCTCTGCCCTTGTCTTCCTCTCCGGCCTTAGCTTCTGTCTCTGTTTCTGGGCTTCTCTCTGCCCCAGACTCTTCCAGCTCACTAAGCCCTGTTACCTCTTCAGCTTCCGACACCTTCTTTTCCTGGTTTTCTCCCTATGACCGCTCGTCGTCACCCCACCACCGCTCCCCGGGCTCTGAGCCTTCTTGCCTTGGGGTTCCCCAGCTGGTTCCTCCCACTATTCCTCTGTGTTCAACCTGTCCGTGATATCACTTTTCTTTAACCTCTGTCCGAGCAAATAATAATAATAATTAATAATAATTTATTATTTATACCCCGCCCAACTGGCTGGGTTTCCCCAGCCACTCTGGGTGGCTTCCAACAGAACACTAAAATACAATAACCTATTAAACATTAAAAGCTTCCCTAAACAGGGCTGCCTTCAGATGTCTTCTAAAAGTTTGGTAGTTATTTTTCTCTTTGACATCTGGTGGGAGGGCGTTCCACAGGGCGGGTGCCACTACTGAGAAGGCCCTCTGCCTGGTTCCCTGTAACTTGGCTTCTCGCAGTGAGGGAACCACCAGAAGGCCCTCGGAGCTGGACCTCAGTGTCTGGGCAGAACGATGGGGATGGAGACGCTCCTTCAGGTATACTGGGCCGAGGCACGTCCATAATTCAAGGTATCCCCTCTAGCTAGTCCAGAACACTCAAGGAGGGTGTGAGGGACGGCTGTTGAAGAGTGTGGCCTGTGGAGAAGGCATGTGGCCAGAGGGCGAGGCCCAAGGGCCAGAGAGAGAGACTCTGAGGGCTACACACGACCCCTGCACCTTAGATCCCCCACTCTTGGTGTAGGCACTTCTGAGCTATCTAGGACAATGGTGCAAGGCAGCTTCCTTTATTGGGGACTGTATTGCAGTGGGACAGGACTAACCCTCCAGGCCTCAGCTATTTCCACACTCTCAGAAAATACAAAATGTGGATCAAGTCTCAGTCTAGGATCAGGGAGACCAGGGGGAAAACTCCACTCAGCCATGGAGCTCATTGGGTGACCTTGGTCCAGTCTCTAGGTCACAGGGCTGTTCTGAGGATAATATGGGTTGGGAGGGGGGAGGAGGAGAACCACACACCCCCATTTGAACTCCTCGAAGGAAAGATGGGCTGTAACCAGAACAGGGAAGTGAAATGCTAATGTGCTTTGTTTGGACAGCAGCTTTATCTGTTGTTGTTTTTTTTAAAAAAACTTTTTTATTCAAAATTAAAGCAAAACATATTATCCAGAAACGTATCATCCTTTCCCCTCCCTCCCTCCTCCCTCCCACACAAAACCCACCCACCCCCACCCCCTGCTTCCCTCAGTTCCAGTCTTTGATTTCTCTAAAAATGCTGTTTTCTGCATGTTACACAGTTGTATAGATCCTCAAACTATTTAGCTGATTGTCATCAATAGAAAAGTTTGTGAATGTTTATTCAAAGCCAGCCAAGGAGTCCAGTTCTCTTTGTTGCGTCTTCAAATACATTGTAAAGGGTTCCCATTCATCTTTAAAATCACAGTTATCCTTGTCCCGTAGCTTGTGTGTCAGTTTTGCCAGTTCTGCATAGTCCATCAATTTTTCCTGCCATGATTCTTTAGTTGGGGTTTCTTCAGTCTTCCATCCTTGTGGTATTAGAACTTTTGCGGCCGTTGTCACATACATGAAGATGTTTTTCAGCTTTTTTGGCAGATCTTTCCCTACAATCCCTAACAAAAATGCTTTAGGTTTTTTAACAAATGTTGAATGGAACATTTTCTTCAATTCATTATATATCATTTCCCAATTTTTTTAAACTACATTCCTAATAAAAAGGCTTCTGTATTTTAAACTTTTTTTCATTCCCTTATATGTCATTTCCCATATGCTTTTATTACCTTACATAGGATAAAAGGTGCCTTCTTTTTCTTTACATTTCCAGCAGATTTTAGTACCTGCCTTATACATTTTCACTAACTTAAAGGTAAAGGTAAAGGGACCCCTGACCATTAGGTCCAGTCGTGGCCGACTCTGGGGTTGCAGTGCTCATCTCGCTTTACTGGCCGAGGGAGCCGGCATGCAGCTTCTGGGTCATGTGGCCAGCATGACTAAGCCGCTTCTGGAGAACCAGAGCAGCGCACGGAAACACCATTTACCTTCCCACCAGAGCGGTACCTATTTATCTACTTGCACTTTGACGTGCTTTCGAACTGCTAGGTTGGCAGGAGCAGGGACTGAGCAATGGGAGCTCACCCCGTCGCGGGGATTCGAACTGCCGACCTTCTGATCGGCAAGTCCTAGGCTCTGTGGTTTAATCCACAGCACCACCCGCGTTCCCTATTCGCTAACTTGCTAGGAATCAAATATCACCGGTACATCGCTTTCATATAGTTTTCTTTCAACGTACAGCATGGCGAGAATTTCAGGTCAGTTTTCCATAACCTTTCCCAATCTGAAAATTCCAGTTCTCCAGGGTTTCAGGCAGCAACATCCCTGGCCTTACCGTGTGGCACCAGGGAACGAACCTGCGACCTATTTGCCTGCACGGAAACCGTCAGTCGTCCACACCTGGGAGCGGTGATGGACAAGGGGCCCCCTTCTGCCTGCCTGCACGAACAGAGCCAGCTCTCCTGGGTCTCATTTGGGGGGGGGGTGGAGATTGGAGACACCTATGTAAACACTTCCAGGAAGCCGCCCCAGCTCACTTTCTCCGGCATCCTGCTGCCGCTGGCACATCAACCTTGTTGCCATCCAGCTGTGAGCGAGCGGGACCTGCGCTTCGGAAGAAAAGGCGTCTCTCCTGCTCTGCTCGGAGCTGCCTGCCCCACCAGCTCTCTGGAAAAGGTACTGGGGCTTGCAAAGTGGCTCCTTTCAGGGGTTTAGTGCACCAGTGCAGGAGAGACCCCTCCAGGAAGCCTTCAGCAAGGAGCAAATACATTTCCGAAAGCTATTTTCTTCTCAATGCAAGCTTAGGGAATGCTTGTTTTGGGTAATAATCGTGCTAATAATCCCTAAGCTTGAGTGGGAAAGAAAATACTTCTGAAGTAGTTCTCTTCGCGTGTCTGCAGCCTGCTGAAACCTTCCTGCTCCTGATTATGTGATTTATTTATTTTCCCTTGAAGTCTGAGGTTTGAGGGAGTTTTTATGAACTTTGTTTCCCATAAGTTACAATTTTGAAGAGGAAATTCTGGGCGTGCGTGCACCTGATTATGCATATATAATACATGTGCGCATACAAACGCACATGTATTTAATGAAGTTTGATGCACAGTCTTACCGATTGTGAGAGCTGCTGAACAGCGAATCAGACTGTCATTATTAGGGATTAGTTCTTGAATTTTTCTACCACCCTTCTTCTGAGCACCACAGGGCAGAGGTTGCATGGCTGTCAGTCAAGGATCTTCAGTAGTGATTCCTGCACCGCAAGGAGTCAGACCAGATGACATGTGGGATTCCTTCCAATTCGAAAAATCTATGATTCTATTGTTGTTGTTGTTAGCCTGCTTATGCTGGGATTGAAGATTAACAAAAGGCTTGCAGTATTTTTAAAACAGTCTTATCATTAATTTTGGGGCTTTTAAACTGTGGAGAATGGATTTATTTTTGAACTTACTGCAGACACAACAGTTTTCTGTATTAGAAACAGGTGCCTATTGCAAACATGGAGAGGGATGACTATATATAATTATATATAATTCAGGCGATATGGTATAACTTGAAGCTAACATGGTGCTACAGATTATTGTATTGCTAATTATTCACACATTGTGCAAGACATATGCAGTTATTTGGGCTACGCAGGCAGATATAGCCATCTAGGTGTGTTTTGGGTGGGGTTGCTCTTGAATTGAGTTGATCCAGAAGGTGATTGAGAGGTTTTGTCTGCAGCCAGCAAGCTGGCGTAGCGTGGGTTGTCAGCACCCGGGGCAAGGCAAGTAATTTGCACCCCCTAACCCGTGGATTTGCGCCCCCTAACCCTAACCCCCAGATGTTGCGCCCGGTGCGGCCGGCCCCCCCTGCACCCCCCACGCTACGCCACTGCAAGCCACACTTTTCCAATTCCGCGGGGTGCTGGTCTGCTTCTGATGGCCAGCTTTTAAAGCTGACCCCCAGTTTGTGGGCCCAGTGTGAGAGCCAGTGTGGTGTAGTGGTTAAGAGCGGTGGACTCGTAATCTGGTGAACCGGGTTCAATTCCCCGCTCCTCCACATGCAGCTGCTGGGTGACCTTGGGCTGGTCACACTTCTCTGAAGTCTCTCAGCCCCACTCTGCGAGGTGTTTGTTGTGCGGGAGGAAGGGAAAGGAGAATGTTAGCCGCTTTGAGACTCCTTCGGGTAGTGATAAAGCAGGATATCAAATCCAAACTCTTCTTCTTCAATCCCACTCTCCAGCAAGCAAATTATTCTGACCTGTGAAGACGATACCGATTTTGGCAGTAGCAAAAACATTTACAAAACGATAATAGATACAGCACTGTGGGGTGGGCAGAGCTCGGTGCCAAAATGGGGGTGCAAACTGCCTCCTCTCCAGTAATCAGATCGATCCATTTGGCAGTAATCCTCCCTCCTTAAGTGCTTTGCAGAGATCAGGCGAGCAGAGAGTTGGTGACTCTGTGTGCGCACCTTTTGTGCATATATGTTTATTTTATTCACACCCCACCCTTTTCTCCTAAGGAGCTTTTCTCCTCCCAGCTCCATTTCATCTTCACAACAACCCTGTGAGGTAGGTTAAGCTGAGAATTACTTACTGCTCCCCAAGGACACTTGGTGAGTGGAGATTTGAACCCTGATCTCCCAGGTCCTAGTCCAGCTCTCTAACCACTGCGCCACAATGACTCTCCTGTGTTTATATGTGCGTTGACATCCCCCTTCCCTGCCATGTGGCCTCTGGAGGCTTGACCAAGGGTAAATAAATACAGCTCAGGAGCCAGAAAAGATAAGTTCTGCTGACTCCAGGTGACCCTATTTTTGCCCAGCTGATCATCGGACCTTACAAAGTGATGGGCATGGAGCTATGCAAGCCCTGAAAAATCATATGGCAGTCAGGGCATGCGCAATTTGCAGGTGTTGGACTGGGAGTGGTGGGCTTCTTGCATGCAGAACATATACAATGCTACCTCTGGTTACATATTTAATTCGTTCTGGAGGTCCGTTCTTAACCTGAAACTGTTCTTAACCTGAAGCACCACTTTAGCTAACGCAGCCTCCCGCTGCTGCCGCGCGATTTCTGTTCTCATCCTGAAGCAAAGTTCTTAACCCAAGATACTATTTCTGGGTTAGTGGAGTCTGTAATCTGAAGCATCTGCAACCTGAAGTGTCTGTAACCCGAGGTACCACTGTACTGTTCCACACTGGACTTCCACTGGGTGGAGCCACTACACCAGCTTCACAGCAGGCGAGCCACTGTTGTTTAATAATAATAATAATAATAATAATAATAATAATATCTTTATTGTCATTGCCCCCTTCGGGGACAACGAAATTACTTGACTGCTCCATAAAAACACTAATTAAACAATACAGTATAATACAGCAAGGGAGATTAGATGACTTTCAAAGTCCGGGCTTCCCATTCAGGGCCGAGATCGCTCTGCAGAAGAAGCTGTTCTTAAGACGGCTCGTTCTTGTCTTCATCGTCCTGTATCTCCGTCCCGACGGCAAGAGCTCGAAGAGACAGTGACCAGGATGCGATGGATCTTTTACTATGTCCAGTGCCTTCCTATGGCACCTTGTGGCATAAATCTGCTCTAAGGTGGAGAGTGGGCAGCCAACAATGCTCTCTGCTGCCTTAACAACCCTGCGCAACCCCATCCTGTCCTGGGCAGTACAGCTTCCGTACCACACACATAAGCCATAAGTGAGCACGCTCTCAATGGCACAGTGATAGAAGGCAAGCAGTTTGCCAGGATAGGGAGGGGCAAGGTAGCAAGGAGGTTGACACGGTGCAAATGCAACAGCAGAACCCATCCAGCCCTCACACTGACCTCCTCACTGATTTGCCCTCCCCACTGTTCTCCCAGTAAGCCGCGATGCTAGTATGGTGTCTCTGCGTTGCTGGGGACCTGACTCTGCACACAGGAAACACACGAACAGCACATGCGTGCAACGTGTGCTCGTGCCGGACACATACATATCGGCACATGCCTCTCTCACACATGTTGTTGTTGTTTAGTCGTTTTGTCATGTCCAACTCTTCGTGACCCCCTGGACCAGAGCACGCCAGGCACTCCTGTCTTCCACTGCCTCCCGCAGTTTGGTAGCTTCGAGAACACTGTCCCACCATCTCGTCCTCTGTCGTCCCCTTCTCCTTGTGCCCTCCATCTTTCCCAACATCAGGGTCTTTTCCAGGGAGTCTTCTCTTCTCGTGAGGTGGCCAAAGTCTTGGAGCCTCAGCTTCAGGACCTGTCCTTCCAGTGAGCACTCAGGGCTGATTTCCTTCAGAAGGGAGAGGTTTGATCTTCTTGCAGTCCATGGGACTCTCAAGAGTCTCCTCCAGCACCAGAATTCAGAAGCATCAATTCTTCGGCTTTTGAATTATGGTGCTGGAACGTGATCTTGACTCAGAATCCGCACATCAAGCTCATGAGCTTTCTGGCTGGACCACTGTTTGAAGCAGACTTCTGCAATTGCTCCCACTTTTTAAAAAAACGTTGTTTGCTAAATGGGGTTTGCTGCAATTGCCTCACTGGTTCACAAGGTGCATAGACCATGTAGTAGAAGTGCCTTGAAGCTCTTGGTCATCTAAATTCACCTGGAACTGCACCGGATGGATGACGCCTGCGCTGGTGATGTAACCGGCAGGTTTGCTCCGGATTCTCTTGGCCGGTTCCCTTTCCCTCCATGAAACATTTGGGAACAAATGCGCTCTCGGGAATGCACGGCGGACAGTTGGCCAAGCTCCTTTCCCACCACACAAAGTGGGACCCGAGAGGTCCCTTCCTTTTCGTTGTTGTTGCAAAAGCTACCTTCCGAAAGGGGCTGGCTTCCCTTTCCCGCCGGTTGCTCTTTGCTGCACAGATCTTTCCATGGCTTTGTTCTCTTTACGCCTCTGCTTCCTTTTCTCACTGGCTGCCCAGAGCCCTGGTCCAGCAGCCATGACCCTTGGCCACCCACCTCCCTTTGCACAGGTGCCGAAAAAGACACCCCCTCTCTCATTGAACAGTGCCAGCCCCCTCCCTTTCCCCTAGGCCCATTGTCTTTCCTTTCCCCTCTTTTTCTCGCTATTATAAAGCCTTTCTCGCCTTTGAACTCCAAGCGGAGCCCTTTTTTGCATGTGAATATGGAAGGTGGAGCGGACGGCAGCTCCGGGTGGACTTTGGCAAGGACTACAATGGTGGGGTTCCCGTTTCCTTCCATTCAGAAAGGGATTCCAGCTATATGGTCTCTGGCTCCACTTCATTTGAAAAAGAGGGGGATATGGTCAAATGAAAATATGGGAAACATGATTGCTTCCTGTTATGAAGGTTTCAGGAGCCGTGATGGATACTTCAGAGAGAGACCCAAGGCCAGCCCTTGTTCCAACAGCTCCCCAATGGCTCCACATCTCCTCAATGATCCCTATAATCTCAGGAAAGGGAAGCAAATAGCAAAGCAGCTAATTAATTGACATCGCCTCTTACCAGAAGGCCGCAGACATTTTTATCCCAGCTCTGCTGCTTTTGGAGAGAGAAGAGACAAAAAGGAGAGGGGAACTTTTAAAGAGCGTGCCAAGGCCGTCACCATCAATGCGCCCAGAATCTTCCTTCATGTCCTGTTTTCCTCGCTCACTGTGCTTTGAGGTGTGCTGATGTGCTGGAAAGGAATGTGCTTTATAAATAATAATAATAATAAATTTTATTTATATCCCGCCCTCCCCAGCCGAAGCTGGGCTCAGGGCGGCTAACAACAATCAAAATAGTGCAACATTCTAAAACATTCATTATAAAATTAATTAAATCAAATTGAAATCAAATTAATGGCAACCATCAAGCAAAATGTTGTGCAGATTGCCAGAGGAGGGGGTCAGGCTGCGCCCTGACAAAAGGCCTGGTGGAACAGCTCTGTCTTGCAGGCCCTGCGGAAGGATGTGAGGTCCTGCAGGGCCCTAGTCTCTTGTGACAGAGCGTTCCACCAGATTGGAGCCGCGGCCGAGAAGGCCCTGGCTCTAGTTGAGGCCAGCCTAACCTCTCTGAGGCCTGGGATCTTTAGGGTGTTTTTATTTGCAGACCGTAAGTTTCTCTGTGGGACATACCAGGAGAGGCGGTCCCGTAGGTACGAGGGTCCTAGGCCGTATAGGGCTTTAAAGGTTAAGACCAGCACCTTAAACCTGATCCTGTACTCCACCGGGAGCCAGTGCAGCTGGTACAGCACCGGATGGATATGATCTCGCAGCGAAGACCCCATAAGGAGTCTCGCCGCAGCATTCTGCACCCGCTGGAGTTTCTGGGTCAGTCTCAAGGGCAGCCCCACGTAGAGCGAGTTACAATAATCCAATCTGGAGGTGACCGTCGCATGGATCACAGTGGCTAGGTCAGGGCGAGAGAGATAAGGAGCCAACTGCTTAGCTTGGCGGAGATGAAAAAATGCCGCCTTTGTTATAGCTGTAATCTGCGCCTCCATAGAGAGGGAGGTATCGAAGATTACACCCAAACTCTTCACGGACGATGCTGGCACTAATTGCACCCCCGCAAGAGACGGGAGTTGCCCCCTCGATCCCATATCGCTCCGTCCCAGCCAGAGGACCTCTGTCTTCAAAGGATTTAACTTCAACCGGCTCCCACGTAACCATCCAGCCACAGCTTCCAGGCATCTGATCAGTGTATCTGGGGCCGAGTCAGGATGGCCATCCATCAACAGATAGAGTTGGGTGTCATCGGCATACTGATGGCAACCCAGCCCAAAACTCCGGACAAGCTGGGCGAGGGGGCGCATAAAGATGTTAAAAAGCATTGGGGAGAGAATCGCACCCTGAGGCACTCCACACACCAAGGAGTGGCGCGATGACAATTCCCCCCCAAGCGCCACCCTCTGTCCCCGACCAGAGAGAAACGAGCGCAGCCATTGAAGGACTGTGCCCTGGATCCCCACGTCGGCAAGGCGGCGGTCCAAGAGTTCGTGGTCGACCATGTCGAAGGCTGCTGACAGGTCTAGAAGAATCAGCAGCCCCGACCCGCCTCGATCCAGCTGCCTGCGGAGATCATCTGTTAGGGCGACCAGAGCCGTCTCGGTCCCATGACCAGCGCGGAAGCCGGACTGGAATGGATCAAGAGCAGATGTTTCATCCAGAAACCTACCAAGCTGTTCAGCAACCGCTCTCTCAATCACCTTACCCAGGAATGGAAGATTCGAAACCGGGCGGTAATTGGATAGATCTAAAGGATCTAATGATGTTTTCTTTAAGAGCGGACGCACCACTGCCTCCTTCAGTTCCCCTGGGAATATCCCAGTGCCAAGGGACAAATTGATGATATCACCCAGGGGGGTCCGCACCTCGTCTGGACACGCTCTAATCAGCCAGGACGGGCACGGGTCAAGAGGACAAGTGGTGGGCTTTCCAGCTTGGAGGAGTCTGTCCACATCGGCTGGGGATATCCGATCAAAGTGGTCCAATACTGGACCCGAAGACAGTCGAGGGGCCTCCAGTTCCTTCATTGTATCCAAATTGGCAGGGAGGTCATGGCGGAGCAACAGGACCTTCTCCGCAAAAAAGCTCGCAAATGCCTCGCAGCTGTGTGTCAAATTGTTATTTAAATTTGGCTGTCCTTCGAGGGACGTTAAAGACCTAATTATACTAAATAATTGCGCCGGGAGAGAGCTAGCGGAGGCAATGGAGGCCGAGAAGTAGGACTTCTTAGCAGCCTTCACTGCCATCTCGTAGGTTTTCATAAAAACCCTATAAGATGTTCTTGAAGCTCCGTCACGGGCACCCCGCCACACTCGCTCTAGCCGTCTGAGGTCCCGCTTCATTTTCCGAAGCTCCTCGGTAAACCAGGGAGCCCGGTTTCTGCGGGGTCGCAGAGGGCGCCTAGGTGCGATCTCATTGATGGCTGCCAGGAGCTGGGTATTCCAGCCCTCAACAAGCTCAGTCAATGAGTCGCCAGGGGGAGCAAGGTCCCGCAAGGCTTGACGGAATCTATCAGGGTCCATCAGCCTCCGCGGGCGAGCCCAAATCGGCTCACCACCTAAGCAGGGTGGGGGTGGAAAATCAATCCTGGCTTTCAGTGCGTAGTGATCAGACCATGGCACCTTCATCGAGGGAGACATGATCACATCTATACCGGCGCCAAAGATCAAATCCAGCGTGTGGCCTGCTTGATGTGTGGGGCCCGAAACAAACTGGGAGAGCCCTAGTGTCGCCATGGAAGACACCAGGTCCAGAGCCTGTGAGGAGGGAGCGGCATCAGCATGGATGTTGAAGTCCCCCAGTACCAATAGGTTGGGGAACTCCAAGGCCCAGCCGGCCACCGCCTCCAACAGACCTGACAGGGTGGCTGCTGGTGCGCTAGGTGGCCGGTACACCAGCCAGACAGCCAAGCTCACCTCGGTGCCCCACACTAGGCCAACACATTCAATGCCGGAGATCGATGGCGATGGTAGAGCCCTGAAAGAACAGTCTTCTCGGATTAATAATGCCACCCCTCCCCCCCGGCCCACAGTCCGCGACTGGTGGAGGACGGAGAAACCCGGGGGCGCCATCTCTCGTAAGGTAACAGTTTCCCCTTCGCGCACCCAGGTCTCCGTCGCACAAGCCAGGTCAACCCCCTGCGAGATGAAGAAGTCTCGCAGGGTGGCGGTTTTTTTGCCTATAGACCTGGCATTGCACAACACCAGTGACGGAGGTGAGTAATCCTTGCTCACCCTACCTTCGTCCCTCGGGATGGGGCGCAGATTGGAAGGGGTACGAGCATATCCATATCTCGATCCCCTTCGCCTATGACATCTGCCCCCACCGCCATACCTCCCTCGCCCCACTACGGTAGCAATCCCAAGCCTCAAACCAACCTCCATTTACAGAATAGAAAACAAATCAAATCAAAACAATTGTACCAACACAACAAATCCCCACCCCACTCAATAGCCAACCCAAACCAAAATAAAATGGAACAAAATAGAAATACATCAATAAAAACCACCGTTCATGGTAGTACAACAAAGTAAAAAGTAAAAACCCCTATAAAACATTTTAAAATATATAAAAACATTTTAAACATTTGCCGCGGCAACACCAGTGTCCTTAAAACAGTAGCGGTGGCGAGTGTGGGCCCCGCCCCCTAGGCCTGGAGGAGTGTGCCTACAGGAGGGAGCGGCCTTCCTCAACCCCCACGGTGAAGCCGCAGCAATGGTGTCCCGGTGCTTCATGAGGCCTCTTAAGCTGTGGCGGTGGTGAGTCAGTCTGGGCCCCGCCCCCTGGGCCTGGTGGGATCAGCCTGAGGAGGGAGCGGCCTTCCCAACTCACAGTGCAGCAGCAGCAGTGGTGTCCCGGTGCCTCATGGGGCCTCTTAAGCTGTGGCGGTGGTGAGTCAGTCCAGCCGATGGTCCGAGGCTTCCCTGCAGCAGGAGTCCCTTTATAGCCGGGAGAAAGGGCCTGGGCCACGCCCCCTGGGCCAGTTGGAGAAGGCCCTGGAAGGGAGCAGGCCCTGCAGTCCTCACCCAGCCGATGGTCCGAGGCTTCCCTGCAGCAGGAGTCCCTTTATAGCTGGGAGAAAGATACTTACACTTTGTACATGCTCCAGACCCTCCAAGTGCCCCTGTTTTTCCAGGGGCAGTCCTGGAATGCTGATCCTGGAATGCCCTTTGTTATGTACTGAGTTGAATAGGATCCAAAATGCAGCAGTCTGATTGGTCCTAGAACAATAGGATTCAGAATGCAGCAGTCTGATTGGTCCACAGGAGCCACCCAGTCCAGCTCCAGGTGGAAGAGAATCCGCAACCTGATTGGCCTACAGGAGAATCCTGGAATTAGCCAATCATGTGGGGCCCACTGTGTAAATAATGTATATAAAGCAGACATTCTGGGGGAACTTCCATTCCTCCTCAACACTATGAGCTGAATAAAGAGCATGAAATCCACTCTCGACTCCGAGTATATTTCACCCTTCTTTTCCTTAGGACATCCCGATTTTCACCAGAGAAATGTTGGAGGGTATGGTGGGATGTCCCTGCAGAAATGTAGGAGGCGACACCTCTATTTTCATTGGAGAAATGTTGGAGGCTTTTTGCATCCTCCCGTTCACTATGCTTCCACTGCTGGTTTGAGACGCATGCTCATCCTGTAGTTATCCCATCATTTCTACTGCATTTTGATGCATTGGGTGAAAATATCAGACGACACAGCGATTCTTCAGACAGCTCTTGTTTATTCACAGGCCAGAACAGAACTGAACTGAATTGAAGGGTTCAGCCAGCCTGCTTATATAGGGCTCCACTACAACGCAACAGTAACAACTTTCTGTAACTATCCAATCACTGAACGTCACTTTCAATTCCTTATTTGCATATGTGGACCTGAGTGAAAACTATCTACAGTCTCCCCCTGCTGGCTCAGGGTGAGAACTTCAGTACATAACACATTGTCCTCCAAACCAGATTCAATCCAAATTGGGGAAAAAGAACAACTAGCTGCATCGTAAGCCAGTAATGTGTGTGCAGCCTAAGTCAGACCACTGGTCTAGTTCAATGCTGTCTACACGGATTGGCAGCAGCTCTCTCTCCAGGGTTTGTGGCTGTGAACCTTTCCCAACCCCGCCTGGAGACGCCAGCAAGGATTGAGGTTTTCCTCCCTCTTGTATCTTAATTTTTTTCCTATCTCTGCAAGCATTTCAATTGGTTACACTTATTACTTTTACTGTATTTTGTATGTGTTCATATCAGTAATTTTTTATTTAAAGAAAAGAGAGGAAAACGAGAAAAGCTGAGATTCTCAGCATGTAAGAATCTGTGCCCCTACACCAGGCTCCTTCAACCTCGACCCTCCAGATGTTTTTGGCCTACAACTCCCATGATCCCTAGCTAGCAGGACCAGTGGTCAGGGATGATGGGAGTTGTAGTCCCAAAACAGCTGGAGGGCCGAGGTTGAGGAAGCCTGCCCTACACCCAGTCCCAGACTTATGCTGCTGATCATTTCTTCCATCACTGTAATGGAAGTATTTCCTTCCAGGGCTGCAAC
Source organism: Podarcis vaucheri (assembly GCF_965113315.1). Lineage (NCBI taxonomy): Eukaryota > Metazoa > Chordata > Lepidosauria > Squamata > Lacertidae > Podarcis > Podarcis vaucheri. Next base: position 58,510,952 of record NC_138750.1, on the reverse strand, counting down.
TGAAAATGCTGTTAAGCATTACTGCAGATAGACCCAAATCTCTTATCTGCCCCAGAGAACTGAAAGTCCTCCGTCTGATGTAGTTGATGTTCATTCCACCAAATGCCTTAAAAAGCCTGTGCCTGTGGGACAGATGGGGAAGATCGTTCCCTTTCCAGCTCCACTGGCCAGCTGTGAGAGATGCAGACCTTATTCTTCTCTCCCCGAGTTGCCGCTCAAAAATAGCAGCTCAAAAATAGAGGGCGGTTGTGTAAGGGCAGTGTCTGTCTTTCCCATCACAACTTGTGTGTGAGCTCTGCCAGCGAGCAGCTTTGCCATGCAACAACTCGAAGTGTGGCAGGGGCTTTCTTTCCTTGGGGGCAAATGTTTGGGTGGAAAACAAGCTGGAGCATTTTGTCCTTGTCTTGGGAAGGAGCCCAGATCGCTCAGAGAAGGGAAAAACCTAGCCGCAAATAAATCACGGAGAGCCAAGGCCGGCGTCATAAAAGATTTCTTTGTACTTGAGTTTGATAGCAGAGTGCAAAACATGGAGTCATGTGAGCCGGCAGGAGGGGGACCCTGAAACACAAGGGGTGGAGTTGGGGTGAACTGGAGCCATGTGAGAGAGAAAGATCACAGAGCTGGCAGGGACCTTAAGTCCAGTCTCCTTGCTACAGCACCCACGATAGGTGGCTATTCAGCCTCTGCTTAAAAGCCTCAAAGGAAGAAGAGTCAGTCTGTCAAATGGCTAATACTGGCCTAATAATATTTACTCAAAGTCCACCCCCTTTCTTATAAATTAAAATTGAAATACTTTATTGTCACTTGTACAACTTGTATGCAGTGAGATTACACGAGCACACCCCACCACGCAGCTCTCTTAGTCTTAATTCCCCTTGTTTACTGACACACACACACCAAACCTGAAAGTCTGTTGCCCTGTTGTTATCTTTTCATTCAGCAGCCTAACAGCCCATGGATAGAAGCTGTTCTTTACCCTGTTGGTGTGACTAATTATGCTTCTATATCTTCTGCCCGAGGGCAGGAGATCAAGAAAGTGCTGGCCAGTGTGTGAATCATCCCTGAGAATTTTCCTCTCTCTCCTGAGGCAACGTTCTTCCGCCATGTCATTCGGCGGATTCATGGGACAGCCCATAATATCTTGTGCTGTATTCACCACCCTCTGTAGGCACGTCCTATCAGTTGATGTCAAACCAGCATACCACACCGTCATGCAGTATGAAAGGACACTTTTTATTGTGGACCAGTAGAAGGAGATCATCAAATGTTGATTGACATCATTTCTCTTGGGCTTTCTTAACCACCTGGGTTGTATTATAATCTGAACCCATCAGTTTGGGTCCTGGAGCAGAGAGGGAACAGTTTTGCTCCACCATCTTTGTGAAAGCCCTATTCAGAGAGAACAACCAGATTGTGGGAATGTTCTGGGGTGCAGGAGAGGATATATTGACTAATTATATCCTTATCCAACTTGTGCTAACAAGTTCCCAAAATATCAGCAGAGTTTATAGACATTCCCCTTTAAGTTCGCAACGGTAACGTGTGCACAGGTTCGCTAGAACCTCTATAATAATTACTCTGGTAATTTCCCCTTTGTTCCCTCTTAAAATACAAGACACAACACAGTCTTTATAAAAGTATAAAAGAGTTTACTCACATTCTGTTCACAGTATGATCCCAGAAGGCAGACAGGCTTAAAAAGGTTACATACATTTAGAATCTATCTTGTAGCAAGATAGTCCTTATCTCCTCTCTTGGCTGGGAGCCAAGAGGGCATCCTTAGATGTTTCCTCATCGAAGGAAAATGGCAGAGAGAGAGAGATGGCTGCCTGCCCTGTGCTTTTGTCATTACCTGCACAGGTGAGGCCACACCCACCTCTGGTCACATGCGGAGGAAGTCCGTCCCCAGGAAGTTTACCTGCTTGCTGGACAGTCATCCCTCCCCATGTTCTAACACGTACACTCTAGGAATGTTGTCATTGACTGCTCCTGTGTTTACATCCCACACAGATAACCTCTTAGTCGTCCCATAATCACTAGTCTAAATATACCCAAGTCCTTCAACGTTTCCCTCATTGGACTTGGACAGAAGGACCCTTGCCATCTTTGTCACCCTCTTCTGGACACAGAATGGCATTTTAACTTTGATGTAGAATGGAGGGGTGCAGAGAGAGGCCATGTGCATAGCTGCCCGCCCTAAATCAAGTAAATATATTTAAAAAAACTTAACTAACTGACCAAAGCACATTGCAGATAGCTCAGTTCTGCCCCCCCAACATAAATCCTGGCTACACCCATGAAAAAGGAAAGAAAACAGAGACATCACCTCGCCAACAAAGGTCCGTATAGTTCAAGCTATGGTTTTCCCAGTAGTGAGTATGGAAGTGAGAGCTGGACCATAAAGAAGGCTGATCGCCAAAGAATGGATGCTTTTGAATTATGGTGCTGGAGGAGACTCTTGAGAGTCCCATGGACTGCAAGAAGATCAAACCTCTCCATTCTGAAGGAAATCAGCCCTGAGTGCTCACTGGAAGGACAGGTCCTGAAGCTGAGGCTCCAATACTTTGGCCACCTCATGAGAAGAGAAGACTCCCTGGAAAAGACCCTGATGTTGAGAAAGATGGAGGGCACAAGGAGAAGGGGACGACAGAGGACGAGATGGTTGGACAGTGTTCTTGAAGCTACCAGCATGAGTTTGACTAAACTGCGGGAGGCAGTGGAAGACAGGAGTGCCTGGCGTGCTCTGGTCCATGGGGTCATGAAGAGTCGGACACGACAAAACGACTAAACAGCAACAACAAATATGCATCTGCACATATAAATTAGCATAGGCAAAAATGGGCAGATTTGTGGATATGAACCTGTGTCCCAAATCTTGTACCTAGCCATGGTCGTGACCTTCAGCTGGACTACCAATGGCATAGGCCTTAAGAAGATGTAACCACTTCTGTATTATCCTTGCATTCATTCCTTGCAATATATTAAATTGAGCTTTGTTCATAGCCAGGCTTGCTATTCCTCTGACCTCTCCTTACTGTCCTTCCCCTTGTGAACTTCATTTGCGTGTAGTTCTTTTCTAATCCCCAAAATATGATTTACCTTTGCCTTGCATTGTTTCCAAGGGAAGATTCTACTGCATTGCTGCTCAGAAAAAAGCTTAGCCTGTTCTGTGTTGTGCTTGTGGCAGTGAAGCCCTGGACACTGATTGGCTGAGCTGACATTGTGGAATGGAATGCTCAGTTTCTCCAGGAACCCAGCAGTTTGAAGTCCAAGTTCTGTGAGGAAAGGGAAAGTTGTCAGTTTGGCTGGGATGGAAATCTCACATGGGCAGTTAACTGGGAGATTGTTTGGAACGTGGGGCAGAGACGGACAGAGACGAATGTGGGGCAGAGACCTTCTAAAGGAAGGGTGTATAGTAGACTTGTTAGCTGAGAAAAATGAACTGGGAATAAGATTAAAGGGCAGAGGAGACAAGGAATTGAAGCAAGAAGGAGGGATTAATCAGCAAAGGAGCTTCAAAGAAACCTCACAACATTTTAAGCCTTAAAATAGGCTACTATGCTGGCAGGAAACTGCTCAGTCTGTCGTTTTCTCTACTTGTCGGAACTTTTGCCCAGCTTTTTATGTGCAGTGAATTTGCATTGATTTGTAGCCAGATGTCAGTCATGCAAAATGAGGAATCCAGCTGGTGTTGGAGAAAGGGAAAGTTGCACAGTGTTGATACTTAAGAAGAGGTGGATCTGATATCCAGGAGAGAATCTGACCCGGTTTTCTATTCTCAGAGCTGTTGTCCTGCTGGGTGAAGGCTTCTCTTGTTAAACTCTTGCTGACAGCTTAACCTTCCGTATCTAATTAGTGTTTATCTGAGCTTCTGAGCTTCTCCCTGAAATACATGGTTAGCTGCCTGCCAGACCAAATATTTGGCCAGTGTTTATGACTTCCTTGCTATTTTTTGTTGCTTCATACACAAACACTGTACCAGAAATGCTATGTTTTTGTGGTCCATATCTAGTTAGTGTAATAAACCTTTGTTCAGGGCTGGAGGGGGGGGGTGTTTATGTGTCTCCATTGTTTGTGCTTTGCCAAAAGCTTTCCAAAGAATACCTAGACATTTGGATAAGTGCTTCCGAAACTTTTGACAGCAGAGGAACCCTTTTTATTCTGAATTAAAACTGGACATAGACTTCAAGCTTATGCCAGAGCAGGTTTACTCTAATGGAACTTATTTGCTGCTTCTCTGTATGAATCACTGCTCAGTATGCCTTCTGATTGGAAGGAGGCAAGCCTAGAGTGGGGTCTCAGGCAGAAATCCAAAAGGCAGGCTCTTTTGACAGCTGGTAATTGTTAAGTATAATTGTTTGATTGACACCAGAATGGAAAATGCCTGTGTGTATCGCTGAAAGGTTTGACACTGGAAATTCCACTGGAGTATACTAAGCAGTCTCTGAACTCCTAGATGGGTTGATAATTAACTGTGGCTGTATTCTGCTAGCTAACACGTGAGTGTTTAACCTTAGATCAGGTGACAAAGGTATTTGGTTGCAAATCTCCATTTTGAAAGGATGCCTTTAGTCATTGTTCCCAAGCTCTGTGGAAGTAAGGATGCCTAATGGAGCTCACTCAAGGAGCACATAGCCTCAGGCTAATGGGGGCTGTAAAGAGAGAAAGACCTTTGCTTATAGGTCTGTTCAGAGTACTGCACATTTTCTAAGATGCTGAGCCTATGCCGGACAGCACAAGATGTCTTATGGAATTATTTGGATGTTTCTTTTATGTTTTTTCTGTGTTGTGAAGAAAGTTCTGCAAGTAAAGTTTAGAATAATGTCTAATGGGTCTGGACCAGGGGTCACCAAATTCTTTCAGCACTGTCCCTCAGTGCTGTCCCTCAGACCTTGTAGGGGGCCAGACTATATTTTGAAGAAGAAGAAGAAGAAGAAAGAAAGAATTCTTATGCCCCACAAATAACTCAGAGATGCATTTTAAATAAAAGGACACATTCTACTCATGTGAAAACACACTAATTTCCGGACCGTCTGCAGACTGGATTTAGAAGGCGATTGGGCAGGATCCGACCCCCGGGCCTTCGTTTGCCTACCCATGGCCTGGACAATGTTTCATCCCCAAAGGAGTCTATTTTTAAGCACCCAGTTGTTCAAGCTGTGCAATATTAATTTCTGCAATAGTAACTCCATTCATTGAATTGCTCCAACCAGGCTGAAGGCAGAGCAGAATTACCTGTCCCTCACAGGTAACTGGACCACTGAGACCAGCAGGCTCCATTGCAACCCCATGGTTGCAACGCCCCATACAGCGTTCATATTCACCTACCAGATACATCCTTAAATCCTGTAATAGGCTGTCCAAAATGTATGGAGTGTAGATCACAATAACATGGAGCTGCTGCACACAAGGCTAGATGTTTCCATGGACCTCCCTTTCTTTTTTATATATATAAAATAATTTTTATTGCATTTTCAATTTTATCATAATCACAGTTTCCATACATAATTCAGTAAACTCAAACACTCTATCCGAGCATCAACCTCCTCCTGCCCCTCTCTGACTTCCGTTCATATTTACTTTATTCTTAGCATTTCCATAACCACTTTTTTTACCTTCACTCTTATTTTTATATTTCCCCCCATTAAATGTAAATCAGTTCCTTATATTCCCATTACAAAACATTTCAATTCAAAGCTGCAAACGTTTACAATGTTCTTTCATATATAATATAAATTTGCTCCAGTCCTTTTGCTCCAGTTCGTCACACTGATTCCGGATCTACCCTGTCAACTTTGCTAACTCTACGTATTCCACCATCTTTAGTCCGCCGTTCTTCCAATGTTGGAAGCTCCTGTGATTTCCACTTCTGAGCCAGAAGTACCCTTGCGGCCGTTGTGGCATACATAAACAGATTCACATCTCTCTTTTTTTTGGAATTTCATCTCCAATTAAACCTAACAAAAACATCTCTGTTTTTTTACTGAAATTATATTTAAAGATTTTTTTGTGCTCCCCCTCTCCAAGACAGCGGCCACCAGGAAGAGGTGAGTTCAGGAAACACAGGAAGTTATTTAAGGAGGAGGGTGCCCATCTCCTAAGCACATGTTTATGCCTGAACAATATCTTGTTTAAAAACCATTTTAGGACTCCGCGGTGACAATGATGGCCTTGATAAAGGGCTGCGGCCGCAAACTACAGTCCAGCAGCTGCAGGAGTGAGTCTCCAGCTGGCAGATACAGAGCTACTTTTCCAGGCTTAGAAAATTAATTGGCATTGTAGTGTGAATTTTGCCTGCGTTGCACATTTTTAATGCAAATTTTGTCTCATTTCTGCAGAGCATTTGCCCCTAAAATCATGCATTTTTGCATGTTGTTTTCACAAATACATGCATTTTTTAATGCAAACTTTACCCCGGTATTTGTGCACTTGGCTGGAGAATACCCTTGCAAAACTCATAAATGGTAAAGGGACCCCTGACCATTAGGTCCAGTCATGGCTGACTCTGGGGTTGCAGCGCTCATCTCGCTTTATTGGCTGAGGGAGCCGACGTACAGCTTCCGGGTCATGTGGCCAGCATGACTAAGCTACTTCTGGTGAACCAGAGCAGAGCACGGAAATGCTGATTACCTTCCCACCAGAGTGGTACCTATTTATCTACTTGCACTTTGACGTGATTTCGAACTGCTAGGTTGGCAGGAGCAGGGACTGAGCAACGGGAGCTCACCCTGTCGCAGGGATTCGAACAGCCGACCTTCTGATTGGCAAGCCCTAGGCTCTGTGGTTTAACCCAAAACTCATAGGAAGGCTGTATTCTGGTTCTCTATTCTGGTTCTCTATTGCAAATTAGGCAGGTTTGCAAATTAAATTCTCATCCACCCCAAATTGTACATCTCTTTATCAGTACTGCAAGGCAGATGATCTCTCCCAGAGGCTTCTTATCTTCCTATCTAACACCATCACAACCCTTGGTTGAAACAATAAAATCTGCCCTTACTCTCTTCCTAGCTGTCTAGCATGACATCCTCCCGTTGTCTTTCCCCACATAAACATTATTGTCTCTATTCTTTTCTTTAAAAAAATAAAAAATCTTCTTGGTCCTTGAAGCTTCCTCCCTTCTTTGTATTTATTTTCTTGTTTCTAAACTTGCACCAGTCCTGTTTCTCCCTCGCATCCCATTGTTCCCTGGGATGAAACTTCCGTCCGTCTTGAAATTGCAAGATGGCAAAACTTCCTGGAGGTTCTGGTAGACTCTTGGTCAGTCTCTCATTTTAGGTTTCAGAGGAAATGTCTAGATCTCTCTTGCTGCTGGAAATCAGACCAGCACCCAGAGCCTAGTTCTTTCTTAAATTACATAATACATATGCATGCAATTTTACAGTGGCCGCTTAGGCGTCCCCACAAAGAAAGGACAAGAGATTTGTATAACATTTGCATGTATAGAGAGAGAGGATTATAGAAACAATTGCCATAACTTAGGATGAAACACAATTCATATCATCATCATCATCATCATTTATTTGTACCCCACCCACTTTGACTGCGTTGCCTAAGCCACTCTTCCAACAGAATATAAAAACATAGTGAAAAGTCAAACATTAAAAACTTCCCTAAACAGGGCTGCCTTCAGATGTCTTCTAAAAGTCAGATAGTTTCCTTGACATCTGATGGGAGGGCTTTCTACGGGGCTGGCGCCACCACCGAGAAGGCCCTCTGCCTGGTTCCCTGCAACTTCACTTCTCGCAGGGAGGGAACCGCCAGAAGGCCCTCGGCACTGGACCTCAGTGTCTGGGCAGAACAATGTGGGTGGAGACGCTTCTTCAGGTATACTGGGCCTAGGCCATTTAGGGCTTTAAAGGTCAGCACCAACACTTTGAATTGTGCTTGGAAACATACTGGGAGTCAATGTAGATCTCTTAGGACCAGTGTTATATGGCCCCAGTGGTTGCTCCCAGTCATTAGTCTAACTGCTTCATTTTGGATTAGTTGTAGATTCTGAGCCACCTTCAAAGGCAGCCCCACAGAGAGCGCATTGCAGTAGTCTAAGTGGGAGATAACCAGAGCATGTACCACTCTGGTGAGACTGTGCACAGGCAGGTAGAATCTCAGCCGTCATATCAGATGGAGCTCTTAGTATAGCAGGGATACTGTGACCAGGTAATTGGTTTGCCTGCTCAGCCTGCTGTTCAGATGCTAACAGCTAATGGGCAACTTCCAGGTCCTCCCTGCCTTTATGAACCATAGTACGCCAATTTTATTCTTAACATTTTCTGTCTGGCTTGCAATTCATCTCTGGGTCCAGTTCAAGGACTGATAAAAGCCCTTGGTACATCTCTCCTTCTCCCATATGCCCCTACCCTTACCTTAGCATTGTCCACAAAGACTGTTCTCGGTGTGCCCTTTTGGTCTGAAGTTCAGAAAAATGGCAGAGGAGGGGCCTTTTCAGTGGTGGCCCCCCTGGATGTAGAATTTCCCCAGGAAAGCTCACTTGGTGCCCACATAGTGGTTTTACCAGAGCTTTTAAGATATTTGGTGAGTGGGGGAGCTAGCTTCTGTTTGCTGGGTTTTAGCCCTTGTATTTAACAGTTGGTTTTCACTACTGTGCTTTTCAAAAATTGCTTTTTATTTTGTGTTTGGTTTTTTATGGTGGTTGGAGTTTTAAAAGTTCATTGCGGGGTTTTTTTATTGCATCTTGGTTTTATTGCTGCATTTTATTGTGCAGTGCCTAGATAACTTTTTTAATGAGGTGTCTTAGAAAGACAAATAATAAATGCCCGCAGATTGTTTTTTTTGGCTGCTGTCTTGTGCACTTATCAGGGAGTAAACCCCATTGAACTCTGCTGGGTTTACTTCTGAGTAGATGTGCGGCGGACTGGGCTGTTAGTATCTCAAGAGGGAGGGACTGTAATTCACTGGTAGAGAGTTTGCACTTGTGTACAGAAGTCTCAGGTCTCATCCCTAGCAAACGGGTCAGGAATCAAATTATGGCAAAGACCTCTGTCTGAGACTCTGGAGAACTCCTGCAAGCCAGAGTATGCAGTATTGGGGGCAAATGGGCAGATAGTTGACCTGGTATAAATCAATTTCCTATAACATGGTGACTTCCAGATGTTGGACTCCAATTCCTATCAGTTCTGGTCAGAGGATGATGGCAGTTAATAGACTAACATCTGGGATTGAAGAAGCCTCCAACCAAGAGTTTGAAAGGCACACTCACACCCCTTTTCCCCAGCTTTAAGGTCTTGGAAATCTCAAACATTATCCCTGAACACAGGGCAAAGTATTGAATTATTTCCCCGCTAATTGCACAGACTGGTGTGAATGCAGCACATTGCCAATTGATACATTTAATTTATTTGCAGACTAAGCAAAGTGGGTAAGACCGTGCCCACAAAAAAAGTGTTATTTACTGAGCTTGGATCCTAGAACAATAGACGGGGTAGTGAAATATACTCGGAGTTGAGTGTGAATTTCATGCTCTTTATTCAGCTCATAGGAGCAATGAATGAAACTTTCCCCATTATTTACACAATGGGCCCCGCAAGATTGGCTAATTCTGGGCTGCTTCTGTAAGCCAATCAGGTTGCTGATTCACTTCATCCAGGAGCCTGATTGGCTGCTCCTGCAGGCCAATCAGGTCGCTGATTCACTTCCACCTGGAGCTGGATTGGGTGGCTCCTGCGGACCAATCAGACTGCTGCATTCTGGATCCTATTGTTCTAGGATTCAGCTCAGTACATAACAGGTAGGATCCTAGAATGCAACAACCTGATTGGCCTGCAGGAGCAGACCAATCAGGCTCCAGGGAGGAAGTAGAGTTAGCCAATCACACGGGACCCATTGTGTAAATAATGTATATAAAGCCTGAGGTTTTGGGGGAAAATCAATAACTCTTCCTATGAGCTGAAATAAAGAGCATGAAATCACTACTCAACTCTTAGTATATTTCAAAAAGCCTTCCTCCAGTTGCAGAAATGTGGGTATTTGGGGGCAAACCCACACAGAATTTCAGGCATCACAAATTCGTACTTTATGAACTGGCTTTCTGGGCTACAGGTTGATGCCACCTCCCTGCCCCGGAAGTTGCCAATAGCTTCTCAGTGTTTAAGTGCAGAAATGGCTTTCCTGCTCCTTCCTTGAGGAGTCTTTCTTTCCTGCCAGTGACTCCCCTCCAGATCCCAGCCCATGTGCTTCCCAGATGTTTCTCATTAGTCACGCTTTCCGTCCTCCAAATCCGTTACTGATGCCCTAGACTGGCGCTCTTAACTTTCGCCCAATAAGGGGAAAGCAAAACACAGCAATGTTAAACCAGAAGGATTTTAAGGAGAGTTGCAGAGTGGGGTCTTTTTTCCCTTTCCTTTCCCCCTTTTTCCTTTTATAAAATCCCTGCTTAGTCAGCTTTTTCCAGCACAGGACGCATGGATGGACCCAGTGAGAGCAAAGACTGGAATACCTTCCCGTCCACTCCCATGAAACTTTTTTCCGAAGGCTTCTCCTTTTCCTCCTGAGAAGGAAAACGTGGCTTTTGCTCTTAGCCGATGCCCCCAGGGTTACTGGGATTTTTTTTGGGGGGGGGATAGAGGTGGAGAAGGGGGGTGGCAGCTTCGTTGTCAGAAAGGCGGAGTCCGGCAGGATGTGTTTAAAAGTTCGCTGAAAAGTCTCCTTCTCCAGCTGGTGGGGCGTTAGTTTCACGAGACATTTTCCTGATGGGGATTCATATTCCCCACTGCCTTCCTGAAGAAACGGTGGTTGTGGAAAAAAATTCTTGGGAAGATCTGGATGGCAAGGGAGCCTTCAGCCATGCCTTTGTGAGTAGCTTATTCTTATCCATTTCTCTCTGTTTTCATCTCACGGCGTGAGAATCGGGGGGAAGAATGGAGGGGATACCCAAACAGGGTGGGTGAGAATGTGTTATAAAAATGAAATGCTACCAAACGACCGCATTTTAGTTCTCCTGCTTTCTTTTCCACCGCCTCAAACCGCGCTTTTCCTTAATCCTCATCATACATGAGTTTTCCAGACCCACCAAGTATCCCTGTTTTCCAGAATTATAGACGCCGTCCCGGTCTCTGATTGTCCCGCGTTTCCTTAGGACGTCCCTATTTTCACCGGAGAAATGTTGGAGGGTGTGGACTTCTCCTGAGCTGCCTATCCCACCTCTCTCTTTCCTTGCGTTATGTGCTGGCCTTTGGAGCTCATGTAACATAGAATCATAGAATCATAGAGTTGGAAGAGACCACAAGGGCCATCGAGTCCAACCCCCTGCCAAGCAGGAAACACCATCAGAGCACTCCTGACATATGGTTGTCAAGCCTCTGCTTAAAGACCTCCAAAGAAGGAGACTCCACAACACTCCTTGGCAGCAAATTCCACTGTCGAACAGCTCTTACTGTCAGGAAGTTCTTCCTAATGTTTAGGTGGAATCTTCTTTCTTGTAGTTTGGATCCATTACTCCGTGTCCGCTTCTCTGGAGCAGCAGAAAACAACCTTTCTCCCTCCTCTATGTGACATCCTTTTATATATTTGAACATGGCTATCATATCACCCCTTAACCTCCTCTTCTCCAGGCTAAACGGTGAGGAAGACGAGAGATCTCAGCTATGGCGTTCAGTCAAAGAAAAGGTCTGTTGCCTTTGAGCGCTCAGGCCACGATGCAGTGTTCTTAAGGCAGTTTCCCAAACGTATCGAGCTTCCGTCCACCCGTGCCCCAGTCCTAAAGTTGCAGGGCAATCCTATTTACTCTTCAGTAAGCCTCTCAGAGTGGTTTGTTGAGGGTTCGTCCTCATTTATCCGCAGGGAACTTGGGTAGCGTTGCATCAAAGCAAAGCATTATCCTACACCTCCCAGTGCATTCCTTATTGTAAAAGGTCTTATTTTTGGGGGGGGAAGCGGGTTTCTTGCACAAGACACCCCCCTCATTCACTTCAACTGCACAACCTGAATTTGCCGGCGTGTGATTGAATAGCAACACTCTGGTAGCATCCTCAGTTTAATGGGGCTGCCTAGCGAATACGGTTTGTTGTCTTGTTACAACCCAAGCCCCAACTGCAACAAGTCCTGTATCTCTCTTAAAGTCTGTATTTTGAAGTCTAAAAGATAGATAGGAGTGTGTTTGTGTTCTTGGGCCTACGGAAGTGTATCCCATAATAATCTGTTAGTCTTGAATGGGCTACAGCAGGCTCCTTAGTTGTTTTAATGCACCAGACTAAAAGTCCAAGGCTTTGTACATATTTTTGTTTACAGTGGTACCTCAGGTTAAGTACTTAATTCATTCCGGAGGTCTGTTCTTAACCTGAAACTGTTCTTAACCTGAAGCACCACTTTAGCTAATGGGGCCTCCTGCTGCCGCTGCGCCACCGGAGCACGATTTCTGTTCTCATCCTGAAGCAAAGTTCTTAACCTGAGGTAATATTTCTGGGTTAGCGGAGTCTGTAACCTGAAGCGTATGTAACCTGAGGTACCACTGTACACTGGTTCCTCTGTGCTCTCAGGCAATGACATTCCTGCTCCTTCTCTACTGCTTGTACAGCACCATGCAGATGGGACATAAAACGGGAGGAGGGAGGAACTACACTGTGTTGCAAGTTGCTAATACAGTGGTACCTCGGGTTAAGAACTTAATTTGTTCCGGAGGTCTGTTCTTAACCTGAAACTGTTCTTAACCTGAGGTACCACTTTAGCTAATGGTGCCTCTTGCTGCTGCCGCCACACGATTTCTGTTCTCATCCTGAGGTAAAGTTTTTAACCCGAGGTAGTATTTCTGGGTTAGTGGAGTCTGTAACCTGAAGCGTCTGTAGCCTGAAGCGTCTGTAACCCAAGGTACCACTGTCTGTACACAGCCTTACTTCCACCCATACTTCCACCCAAATGTACGACAACCCTATTATGTTCTTATCACAATTGTCCCTGCACAAACTTTCCCATCCCCAGAGCATAAAATATCTGGATCCATGTTTTAGTAATACAGTGGTACCTCGGGTTACAAACACTTCAGGTTACAGACTCTGCTCACCCGGAAGTAGTACCTCGGGTTAAGAACTTCAGGATGAGAACAGAAATTGCGCGGCAGCAGCAGGAGGCCCCATTAGCTAAAGTGGTGCTTCAGGTTAAGAACAGTTTCAGTGAAGAACGGACCTCCAGAACGAATTGAGTTCTTAACCAGAGGTATCGCTGTAAATAAATGCGTAAAAAGATCGATCCCGTGTCCCCAGGCCTCACATATGTACCCTGTGAATCAGCACAGCTTACAAAAACAACAGAGTCTTTGGAAACAACATGGCGGCACTTGGCCACCCAGGCAGCGGTGGAGGAAACTGTTTGGGCGCCTGGGGCGGTGTGCCCAGGGGTGGGGCAAGCCGCCCATAGCGATGGGGTGAGCCACCCATAGGGTCAGGGCGCACCACGAGGCCTCTGGAGTCTGCCTGCCTCCTCCCACTCAGCCACCCTGACACCCGGGGCGGCCCCGCACCCACCGCACCCCCCTTTGTCCATCCCTGAACCCAGGCCAATGAAGTCATGCTTTAATAAAAAAATTGAGGGGAGAGATAGAAGGAAGTCAGTCAACGATCGTGACTCATGGTTTTTACAATGCATAATTATTCGTTCTACAAGGAAGTCTTTATGGCAGTCCTACTTAGAAGCCGAGCTATTATCAGTCCCATTTTCCACCCTGAGTTTGTACCAAGCCAGTCCCTCTGACCAAACATAGTTGGGTGGAATCTACACACATATGTAAAAAAAAACGCGGTGAAAATGCTTTTTTGAAAAATACATTGAATTTTGCATCGCTCACTGTCTCCATTCGTGTGTCACATTTGTATATTGTACTTTACAACACATTTGAAACGTTTTATTCGCAGCTGTGTAGCTGAGTCCTTTGTTAACAGTCAGAGGCAGAGCTGTTAACGCAGGCTATCCATTCACATTGGATGTCTTGTGGGACGTTTAATTGATGTTTCTCCTGCTGGCTGAATAAAGACCGAAGAGGATATAGAAAGGAGAGTTTCCTTCTAGCAATGAACCATTCTGTCTTCCTCAGAAAACTGCTATTTGTGATTATTATTATTATTATTATTAGCATTTTAAGATCACTCTTCCACTGAATAAGTTTTACAAGTACAGTGGTACCTCGGGTTAAGAACTTAATTCATTCTGGAGGTCCGTTCTCAACCTGAAGCTGTTCTTAACCTGAGGTACCACTTTAGCTAATGGGGCCTCCCGCTGCCGCCACACAATTTCTGTTCTCATCCTGAAGCACAGTTCTTAACCTGAGATACTATTTCTGGGTTAGCGGAGTCTGTAACCTGAAGTGTTTGTAACCTGAAGCGTCTGTAACCTGTATCAGCGTTAAGACAGTACCTGCCATCAGGTTTACCACGTCAAAGACACAGCATGAAAGGAAAAGGGAATTGAGAGGGAGGAGGAAAAGAGGAAGCTCAGGCACTTGGGCTTAAGCTACAAAATTCCCATAATGGCCTGCTGGAATGGAACCATTTGGAGAGGAGTTGACAAATATTGCAGCAACGGATGTCAACAAGAGACAGCATTTGTGCTGGGCTCTGTACCAGGTCAGGGGAATCCATCCCTGAACCTGCCCCAAATCGTGGAGCTTCTCCTAAGGTCTGCTCTGGGCTCTGTCCCCAGCCCGCCCACCCCATTCTAGAAGCCTGGACTTCAATACTAAGGAACGCTCACTCCGGCAAGACAGTTCACGGGCAGGTAGGGTGTCAGCCTGTGTACCAGATGGAGCTGGTAGACAGCTGCCCTCAACACAGAATTGACTTGCGTCTCCATGGACACCTGTGAGTCCAAAATGACTCTCAGGCTGCACACCTGGTCCTTCAGAGGCACAAGAAACACAGCTGTTGTTGTTGTTAGCTGATACTGCCCCATACCTGGAGGTCTCAGTTGTCCGACAAACACAGCTAGCAGCTTTAACTGTGAGGAAATTGTGGTGCTCTCACAACAGGAGCAGCATCTTGCAGGTCAACAGCAATCTGGCCTGTTGAGTTACTACAGCTCTGAAGTCCCTCTGAAGAAGTCACTGCGACCAAGAAAGCCCACAATACAGAAGCCCAAATAGGTTCTGCAGAGGGTAGATAGCTGAAAGACCTCTGGATTGCCCATGTTAGATTGTCATTTGGAAAAATGTGTTTGTTCTAAATAAACTTTAAGTAAGGCAAAAAACCAAAAAAAACTAAGGAACGCTAGGTATCATGGCGCACAAACCAGGAATTGCATGGTGGGCTTGATGCACCTCTGGTTTGGCTTCACTAGGGGACATTAGGCAACCCCTTCCCCCTGTTCTCTTGGCCACAACCGTACAATATGCTTAGAACAGGGGTTCTCTAACTTTTTCTCTCTGGGCCATGCCTTTAGAATAAAGATGTGCTCATGCCACAGTGAATTCTTTATTGATAATAAAAAAAAGAGTCAACTCCCAACAGTGCTTGATTTATGACATAGAACGCAACTACTATAAAACCATCATGGGACATCCCAAAAGTATAAAACAAGGCAGCTACTGTACATAAGAAAGCGAATCATTTCCCAAAATACAACTATAAACAAGCCTCTTCATATGTACCTTTAAGTATGTGTGCAAAGTCAGTGAGAGGTGTGATTAGCTTGCTTTTGCCAGACAATCTCATTTATATTGGGTCTAATTAGAGACAGACTAACTCTCATCTCCTGATCAGTGCAAAGAAACCGCCTTTCTCTTTCCTGCTCTTTCTTATTGGTCAGAATGGAAAATCCCTGTTCACAAAAATATGCCGTGGAGAACTGTAGGAGAAATGCCAGTGCTCTGGAAGAAAAGTGTGGATACTGTTCTTGGTTGTGTGTGTGTGTGTGTGTGTACTATACTATACTGTACTGTACTGTACTACATTGAAATGTTTAAATGCTTCTTTGATGGTCCGTGACTCTTCTCACACTTCCCATCCTCTCCTGCCACACCTTTTGAGAACCACCAGTTTAGAATAATGCTGCCCTACCTTACAGGGCTGATGTTGTAAGAATTACTGAGATGTGGTAAGCGCTGCGGAAATGCTAAGTGCGGTGGTAGCTCGGGTTAAGAACTTAATTTGTTCCGGAGGTCTGTTCTTAACCTGAAGCACCACTTTAGCTAATGGGGCCTCCCACTGCCGGAGCACAATTTCTGTTCTCATTCTGAAGCAAAGTTCTTAACCCGAGGTACTATTTATGGGTTAGCAGAGTCTGTAACCTGAAGCGTATGTAACCTGAAGCGTATGTAACCCGAGGTACCACTGTAAATGTTATTAGAGATATGAAAACACAGCCCAAAACTGCCAGCAGGTCTTAGAATAGGATTCGCCAACGGCACTTGGCTCCAGCCTGCGAAGCAATTTTACCCAGCCTCTGATGACTCTGCCCAGTCTTTATCAAGAGGGAAGTCTAGGCTTTGCCCGGGGTTTCCTCTTGTAAGGAAAAAGTGTGTACAAAGTTCTTGTGTGTCACAGAGAGATTTCATACCTCAGGTCGACATCCCTCTCTGACTCAGTGCCTCTATTTTTAGAATAGTAGAAAGCTGCCTTATACAGTGGTACCTCGGGTTAAGAACTTAATTCGTTCTGAAGGTCCGTTCTTAACCTGAAACATTTCTTAACCTGAGGTACCACTTTAGCTAATGGGGCCTCCCGCTGCGTGATTTCTGTTCTCATCCTGAAGCAAAGTTCTTAACCCGAGGTACTACTTCCGGGTTAGCGGAGTCTGTAACCCAGCCTTTCTCAACCTGTGGGTCCCCAGATGTTGTTGAACTACAACTCCCATCACTCCTAGCTAGCAAGGCCAGAGCTCAGGGATGATGGGAGTTGTAGTCCAACAACATCTGGGGACCCACAGGTTGAGAACCACTGCATGTAACCCGAGGTGTTTGTAACCCGAGGTACCACTGCACCAAGTCAGACTGATGGTCCATCTAGCTCAGTGAGGTTTGCACTGACTGGAAGCAGAGCATATATGAGCCTTGGAAAACTCCTAACAGGAAGCAGGTGGGATAGCTCAGTCGGCAGAGCATGAGACTCTTAATCTCAGGGTTGTGGGTTCTAGACCTATGTTGGGCAAAAGGATTCCTGCATTGCAGGGGGTTGGACTAGATGACCCCCGTGGTCCCTGCCAACTCTACAATTATGGTGTAACAGCAGCATCTTCTGTGGGACAGACTGGCATTAACTGTGCTTTGACCTCCCTTGTCCTTTTCTTTCAGGTTATAAATGATTAGCCCCTATGACAAACATGAGCTGGAGTTTCCTCACCCGCCTGCTGGAAGAAATCCACAATCACTCCACTTTCGTGGGGAAGATCTGGCTGACGGTCCTGATTGTCTTCCGCATCGTCCTGACGGCCGTCGGGGGCGAGTCCATCTACTCGGATGAGCAGAGCAAGTTCACCTGCAACACCAAGCAGCCCGGCTGCGACAACGTCTGCTACGATGCCTTTGCCCCGCTGTCGCACGTCCGCTTCTGGGTCTTCCAGATCATCATGATCTCCACCCCTTCCGTCATCTACTTGGGCTACGCCATCCACAGGATCGCCAGGTCCTCCGAGGAGGAGAAGAAGAGGTTCCGGGGCTTCAAGAAGAAGAAGCAATTCGCGCTCAACTGGCAAGCCGTCCGTAACCTGGAGGAACCCCCGGGAGCCGAGGAGGAAGAGCCCATGATCGTGGATGATGTGGCGGAAAGCGAAGAGAAGGTCAAGACGAAGGAGGAGAAGAAGAAGGAGCAGCAGCAGAAGAAGCATGACGGCAGGAGACACATTCAAGAGGAGGGCTTGATGAAGATCTACGTCTTCCAGCTCCTCACCAGAGCCTCTTTCGAAATCTGCTTCTTGATAGGGCAGTACATGCTCTACGGCTTCGAGGTCACGCCGTATTACCTTTGCACCCGGCAGCCGTGCCCCCACGACGTCGACTGCTTTGTCTCGAGGCCGACAGAGAAGACCATCTTCCTCCTGGTGATGTACGTTGTCAGCTGCCTCTGCCTCCTCCTCAACGTGGCCGAGATGTGCCATCTGGGCATCGGCACCATCCGCGACGCCATCCGCGACCGGAAGGTGCACAGCTTCCGCCAGCCGCCCTACAATTACGCCGCCTACCCGAAGAACATCTCCTGCCCCCCGGAATACAACCTGGTGGTCAAGTCGGACAAGCAGGCCAAGGTCCCCAACAGCCTGATGGCTCATGAGCAGAACTTGGCCAACGTGGCCCAGGAGCAGCAGTGCACCAGCCCCGATGAGAACCTCCCGCCGGACCTGTCCACGCTCCACAAACACTTGCGGGTGGCTCAGGAGCAGCTTGACATTGCTTTCCAGAGCTACAACCACACACAGGCGAACGGGCAGCCGTCCAGAACCAGCAGCTCGGCTTCTGGTGGGATGGTGGCAGAGCAGAACCGGGCCAATACCGCACAGGAGAAGCAAGGCGCTAAGCCCAAAGCCAGCTCAGAGAAAGGTAGCTCGAACGGCAAGGATGGGAAAAACTCAGTGTGGATCTAACAAGGTATATAGCCTGATGACGACGAGGTGGGGGTGGCTTCTCTGTCGGGAACGGAACCGGCCCCAAGACGGCGCTAGCAATGGGGTTCTTTTGGGGGGTCTTGCCAAATGAGCAATGCATTTCAGGACCATCTAGTGGGTTGGCAAGAAGCCTCTCGCCGCCATCCTTCACCAAGCCTGCCCCCTCGATGCAAGAGTCAGCTACCTGGAAGTGGCGGAACCCTTTGCACATGTCTTGTTACTCCTAAAGAGAAGTCACCAGGTTGTGCCATGATGCTTCCAGAGAATATTCCTGGGCAGTATCCCATGTCAGATGGAACGGGGAGAGGGTGTGCTGGCTGCACGGCCTGCCCTCCAGTTAAATGGCTTATCCCCATGATGTAGAGGGCCTGGGACTCCAGATTTGCTCAGTATGGCTCTCAGGTATCACCTCCCTTGCTGTGCTGGTTGCATTTGGGATGTCTTTCCTTCCTCTGCTTTCCCCGTTCCTCTGCTTTCCTCCTTGCCATTCCATCCTTTTCCGCTTTCCACACTCTTGCCAATCTATCCATTGCTGCCTCTTATGCCCCCGTTTTATCCTTAAGTTCGGTACCCGATAGGTTGTGTGTGAACTGAAAGTCGTGTCACTTCTGGCTGCATCGATTCCAACGGCAGCCCACACCAGCTTGCAAGTTTGTGGTCAGGGCCTGGGTTTATGGAGGAAAAAGTGTGAGAATTCTGTGTCCAAGGCTTTATTGCATCAAGACCACTGTTCCTCCATAGGGGGTTGTCTGTGCTAAGCAACTGTCAGTCCAAACCATGCCTCCCCTTTCCTCCTTCCATTCTGCTTTAAATGACTGAAATAACCCTTTTAATTTCTAACCTCGTTGGTGGAACGCAACCTGCCCGCCTGCAGAAGCTGCCGCAACATCTTACAAGCTGCTCTGAGTGGTTGATCAGGTTTGCAGGAAGACCACCGCTGCACTCGCTAAAGGTTTACTAATCCATATACGTAGCCATGCCCTCCTCTGAACTGTTTAATGGCTTCCGCAAAGCAGGAGTCAGCTTTCCAAGACGAGGCTGAAACCCCAAATCTAGCATGTCTGTGGGATTTTCACAGTTGACTTCAGTGGAGTCACCTGCTTCAGAGATGTGCAGGGTTTACTCCCTTGATCCTCGGCAGTGAGCTGAGAAGCAAACAAAGACTAGAGCATTTTCTTCCTTTGCAGTGGAAAATGGAGCATTTCCTTTGGCCGCTGTCACTGAGAAGGGTTTTTAACCACTGCTTGTACCACACCCTAACCAAAAGTGCCTTAAGTAACGCTGCAAGGACGGAACACCTGAACCCTTGTGATATCTTTGTTGTATCTCTGTGTAGAGCGGGGATGGGGGGGAACCTGTGGCTTTGCAAATGTTCTGGGACTCCAGAAGTCAGTGTGCCCACCTCCCAGATGTGGCCGCCCTCACCTTCCTCCACCTGAGCATGGATGTTGCAGATAATCAGCGTACCAGTTGCTCAGGCATCTGGACAAAGCTGACATCTGAGGAGTACCCACAATTTGCAGGGAAATTGATCATGGTGTTGCATTTGCAAGCACATACACATCTGCGTGTGGAAAAGCACTCAGGCAATATGTATTATATTTTCAAAATGAAATATTGAGCCGGGTCTGTTCTCCCCTTGCCAAATTGCAATAGATCTCTGTGTGGTTAAAATCAAACCTCTGTTTCAGGCATGGGGAACCTATGGCTTTCCTTGCCGGACTATAATTTCCATCATGCTTGACCACTGACCATGATGGCTGGACAGGCCATCTGGGAATCCTACAATAAATGGATGTCCACGGTTGCTTGCCCCTGCTCCATTTGGTCCTCAGAGTCTAGAGACTGCAAACGTCAGATACAGAGAGAGACCAGTTTGCCTCAGGAACTGAGGTCAGGGGTAGTGTCCTTGCCATACTATGGATAAGCCAAAATCGTGGTCAATATTTATGATAAATTGGGATTCATTTTGGAGGAAGAGAGTCTCTTCGCTAACATAACAAGGGGGGTTGTAAATGTAGGTGTTGCCAACTCCCCTTTTCCAATCAGAGGCTGTGATTCTAGCAGTTGTGTGGCAGGCAGAAACTTGACAGGTGCAGTCCTCCCCAAAATGATGGGAAGCGCGAACACTGTTGAATTTCTGCCTGTTGTGCGGCTGCTGAAAGTACCGTATTTTTCGCCCCATAGGGTGCACCGGCCCACAGGGCGCACCTAGTTTTTTTGGGGGGAGGGAATAAAGAAAAAAATTATTTCCCCCCCAGGCACAGGGCTGGGGCGGGGGAAGCCCGAGCTTCCCCCGACCCCAGCCCCCAGAACAGGCTGCTCTCCGCAAGCCTTGCGAGCCCGGCAGGAAGTCGCGCCGGGCTCCCAAGGCTTGCGGATAGCTTCCTGAAGCCTGCATTCACCCCATAGGATGCACACACATTTCCCCTTCATTTTTTGGAGGGGGAAAACTGCGTCCTATAGGGCGAAAAATACGGTATGTCTTGAAAAAGGAGGCAACCCTAGCTAACTTGTCGACAAGCAGTTAGTTGGAGGAGGGAAAATTACATATGTAATCAAGGAAACAGTAAAATAAAATTGCTTTCCCATCAGGCAAGGGCTCTTTAATCTCAGGGAACAGTACACAGAACAGGGACAACATCTGGGCTCCATTTCCAATTTGGGGTAGAAGGAAATCAATATTCCAGGGATGAAGCAGAGCTAAATTTGTGCCGGGATTCACCAGGTCTGAGCCCCAGCACCTACCTTCAGTGAAAGCTCATGGCTTAGCCTATATTTTGAAGGGATGATGGAGCAGACATTAACATCATGGCAAATTGGTGGGTCGTGAAGTGAGGGCTTCATGGAAGAGAGGGCTTTCGGTGGCTACTAACCATGATGGCTGTCCTCTGCTTCCACAGTTGAAGGTAGCAATTCTTCTAAAAACCAGCTGCTGGAAAATGAGCTCTTGGGCCCGGATCCTGCTTACAGGTTTCCCACAGGTCAGCCATTGTGAGAACAGGATTGTGGATTAGATGGGCCATTGGCCTGATGCAACACTCTCTCCTTATGTTATGTTCTTATCCATCGCCAGCATGGAAGTCTTCCAATTTCTTTCTTTCTTCTCTTAATATCACTCCTGGGTTACCGGGGAGAAAAACATTGAGGGCTGCCCAGAGGAGCTGCAACTACAAGTCTCTCCACAACCAACAAAAAAATCCCCATACCTCTGCAATTTGCTGATTTTAGCACTCTTTCAAATTCAAAACTCAAGCAGACAGTTCTAGTTTCGGAGCCTTTTGGCTGAGCACCAGCGGAAATTGTGGTGCTGAGAAGCAGGAGGGCAGCGTTTCATGGTGGCTTCCCCATACTGAAATAGTTGTGCGAATCAGCTGCCCTCGGGCTGTTTTCTTGCTTAAACTTTGATATAAGGAGCTCTAGAGATTTGAACAGATTACCCCTGAGCACACACAGAGTGCACTCCGTGCTCCTCTTTGTTGCCACTGAGGAGCGCCTGTAGTTTCTCATTCAGGTGTTAGGAAGAAAGGCTTACAATTCTGGATGTGGTGGGTGCAGGTATATTTGAATCTCTGCTCTTTTCCCAAAAGTGTTGGGGGTGGGTAGGAATAAAGCACTGGGAGGTTTAACAAAAAAATTCAAAATTTCAGAAGGTGAGAGAAAAATAAACATATCTGCCATTTTTCATGGCAAGGAGACTCCTTGCTCCACAATGCAACCTTCTCTTCCCTAGGGAAATAGGTTGTCCTAGATCAGGGGGCCTCCATTTGTAATGGGACTACAACTCCCATCATCCCCTGTCCATCGGCTGTGCTGTTTGGAACTGTTGGGAGTTCAAATCCAACAACCTCTCAAGGTCCACAAGCTCCCTGTTCCTGTTGGAGACATAAATCACGCTAGGCACAAATATTGGGTGTCATTATAAAATACCCTTTCAAAGTTTCAATTCACATGACCATTTTGATACTGTAATCATGGCTTGATCTACACTGATCTGGAAACGCCATAAAAATATATAGCTCCCAATGCAATTTATCTTTGGCGACAGATCACTGCTCTACAGCGCCCTCTGGTGTCACATTCGTATAACACATGTTTAAAGTTATAACTCCCCAGTGTAGATTAGTCCCTGAAGCCGCAACCATTTTTATCTTTGTCCTGGTGAACAGCATTGTGGTCAGCTGCAGCAGCACAATATCGCTATAGACAAGAGTCCACCAAGCTTCTGCTTTTGAAAGAATGAAGCAAAAACGAAAACAGTGGAACCGGGGGGGGGGGGGACCACTTTGCAGTGATGACTTCAGTGTCAAAATGGCTGTGTGAATATCCCACATCCCTTTTCAGACTTCGTCCTAGCAAACAGAGAGGCTTCTTGAGTTTCTTCAAACCTTTCCCATCCATTTCCTCCAAGTCTGTTTAGCCGCTGGCTAATCACCTGTTCCCAAAGTGAGGAGAAGAGAGCAAATCAGAAATTACAGGAAAATTCTGGCTAGTGGCCATGAACTCCCTGTAGGTTTACATAAGGGTGGTGAAGTATCCTTTCCAACACTTGCCCCAATGAAGATAAAGGTAAAGGTAAAGGGACCCCTGACCATTAGGTCCAGTCGTGGCTGACTCTTGGGTTGTGGCACTCATCTCGCTTTATTGGCCGAGGGAGCCGGCGTACAGCTTCCGGGTCATGTGGCCAGCATGACTAAGCCACATCTGGCGAACCAGAGCAGCGCATGGAAACACCGTTTACCTTCCCGCTAGAGCGGTACCTATTTATCTACTTACACTTTGACGTGCTTTCGAACTGCTAGATAAATACCGTATTTTTTGCTCTATAAGACTCACTTTTCCCCTCCTAAAAAGTAAGGGGAAGTGTGTGTGCGTCTTATGGAGCGAATGCAGGCTGTGCAGCTATCCCAGAAGCCAGAACAGCAAGAGGGTTTGCTGCTTTCACTGTGCGGCGATCCCTCTTGCTGTTCTGGCTTCTGAGATTCAGAATATTTTTTTTCTTGTTTTCCTCCTCCAAAAACTAGGTGCATCTTGTGGTCTGATGCATCTTATAGAGCGAAAAATACAGTAGATGCAAATTTAGTCAACTCCTTCTACACTCCAGTGTTACTGCAATGACCCCAATTGGACTAGGAAAATAGCAAGTGTTCATAGAAAGTGGCCAGCTGTTGCCAGATTTGTGCACATGCTACTTCACTTTACAGCTTTTTAAAAAATGTGATTCCCTGCAAAGAATAAGCAACATACAATAATGATCTGCAGTAGAGAAAGTTTTTAAGAACCCATTGTTTTAACTATAAAAGTCAACACTTCCTCACAAGGCACTCTGGGAATTGTAGTTTTATGAAGGAGACTGAAATCTGCCATAAAGAAATTGCAACACTTTCCCTGCAGTTCCCAGGCGGTCATGTGGGAAGCTCTAACAGTCAATATGGTTTTTAAAAGGTTTCAAGTTTAAAAACCAGAACAGAAGCCAGATTATGCTGTCACTCACATTCCATTCCACTGGAAAATACTTGAAATTAACTAAAAGGCCATAACAAATCTATGCTGTTATATTACTATTTTTTTTGTACTAACTTGCAAGTTGTATGAGAAAGGTTTCGAGTGCAAAACTGACTCTTTTCTCTGTAAATATTTTTCATGTAAATTGTTACCGTTGGATTGTATTTAGAATGATAGGACATTTAAAAAAGCAACAGCACAAAACTGTTGGATGTTCGTTGTTCAATACTAATAAAATGGAATCAAACTTTTGATCTGGTTTGTTGTATGAGAAGTGCAATGCAATTATCTAGAAGGGTTAATGTGTGTCCTTCAAAAGTTTTTGTTTTTTTTTAAATGTAGTCATGGGGACTTGTTTCCATGTTTGCTAGATTATAACTCCTAACAATAAAACACAGGGTAAAGACATATTTGATGTAAAGATTGCTGCCACCCATCAGCCAAAATTCCTCCTGATGTCAATAACAGCTAAAATACCAGCATATGGAACACTGGCTCACCTGTCAATCTTCCCTGTTGTTGTTATCCTTCAGAAAGGCTGCCCTCTCCCCATCCCTTTTCAAAAGCTCTGCATGTTCATTAACTTATTAAAAACAAAAGGGAATATCTGAACATCACAAAACTGCTCAGAAAATGTTAGTGACTTCTTAGAGACGACACAGGCGCTAGTCAATCAGTGCTGAGCTCACTAATTCTTGTTGCAAAGCTGAAGAAAGATTCCTTCTCAGGTTCTGTCCTGGGGGCAAAAGTTGCAGCAGATGCAGCAGTTCTAAATTAGTCCCACTGCTCTAGGGAAGTTGCATGTGTCCTCATCAAAAGTACACATGAGGAAATACCTTTTATTTGGTCCAAATAGTGCTGAAGGATGTTGGATGCAAGCTTTGGAGTTACACAGGACACCTCGTGCATTTCTGCACCAGCGCTCCTTTGAGATAGCACATTTTGGTTTGACTATCATTGTTCTTGCAGTGAGAAGTGAAAAGGCTAAGGCGTAAGCCTCATTAGAACAAAAGGAGAGGAAGTCCCATTAAAACATCTTCCAAGAAAACACAAATATGACTATACTACACAGCTGTGTACTTGTGTGTCAATGTTCCCCACTGAAACCAGCAGATATTACCGTATTTTTCGTCCCATAGGACGCACCTAGTTTTTTAGGGGGGGAATAAAGGGAATTTCCCCCCTTTATTTCCTCCCTAAAACCGGGTTGGGGAACAGCGGTATGGCGGCGCTGCGCCTCCCAGCTGTTTCCCGAACTTGTGGGGCTGGGCGATGTATGCCCAGCGCGAGGGGCGCTCTGCTTAAGGGCACCCCTCGCACCGGGCGGCAGGCTGCTATCCGCAGCGTGGGGAGCCCTGCGGGAACTCCCGCGGGCTCCCCAGGCTTGCTGATAGCTTCCTGAAGCCTGGAGAGCGAGAGGGGTCGGTGCGCACCGACCCCTCTCGCTCCCCAAGCTTCAGCGAAAGCCTGTATTCGCCTCATAGGACGCACACAGATTTCCCCTTCATTTTTGGAGGGGGAAAAGTGCGTCCTAAGGGCGAAAAATACGGTATTTTTGAATAAACATGCATAGGACTGGGCCCACTCTTAACTTCAGCCTTGAATAACTGCTTTACAAAATTTACTCTTCTTCTGAATTAATTGACTAGAGAAGATTCAGTTCATAATAGTGTAGTATATAAGATCGCTAAGTTGAGAAGGCTCTTGCAAAGCAGCAACCCGCAGGATCGAACCCCCAAACTCCCCCTCCCCAACTGCCAAGGCTGTGCATCGGATCCGGCCAGAACCTGAAATATAGAACTGCATTGGGCCCAATATGGGTGGTGAGATTCCTGGATCGCTCTGCATGTCCACAGCAATCTGGAACTGTCAAGGGGCCAGCAGAAAGCCTTAAGGGGTCTGCTTTGCTCAGGGCCAGCTCACTCACGAGGCAAGGTGAGGTGACCACCTCAGGCAGCAGGATCCACTGGGGCAACAGATCCCAATGTAGATCTTTATTTCCCCCTAGTTCCTGAGGTAGCTCTTCACTCACCCTTCTGGCGAACCAGAGCAGCGCATGGAGACGCCGTTTACCTTCCCTCCAGAGCGGTTCCTATTTATCTACTTGCACTTTGACGTGCTTTCGAACTGCTAGGTGGGCAGGAGCAGGGACCGAGCAACGGGAGCTCACCCCGTCACGGGGATTTGAACCGCCGACCTTCTGATCAGCAAGTCCTAGGCTCTGTGGTTTAACCCACAGCGCCACCCGCATCCCTATTAATCGGAGTCTAATCCTTCCTATGCTTTGGGAATGCCATATTGTGGGGTGCAGGACACGCCTTTGCAAGCGCTTGCCTGCAGTGCCTCACAGGATCCTAAGTTCCCTCCCTGCCCCAAGGCAGGATTCTTGTGACCCATCCCCCAGGTGCCATTGCCAAGGCAGATGCCCCACAGGGAAAGCACATGCAAAGGACTGAAGCCTGCTGTAGCCTGCTTCCCTTGTGGGGAACACTCAGGTACAGGAAAACGTTTCCCAAATGGTTGCGTCCAATCCGCTTGGAATCCTATGCTTGCTTACTTGGGAGTAATCTCACTCAGCGGGGAAGGTTTGCTTCCCTGGAGCTGCAGAGAGACCTTAGGACAGGGGTCAGCAAACTTTTTCAGTCCACTGTCCCTCAGACCTTGTGGGGGGCCGGACTATATTTTCTTTTGGGGCGGGTGGGAATGAACAAATTCCTATGAGATGAGCCACAAATAACCCAGAGATGCATTTTAAATAAAAGCACACATTCTACTCATGCAAAAACACCAGGCAGGCCCCACAAATAACCCAGGGATGCATTTTAAATAAAAGGGCACATTCCACTCATATAAAAACATGCTGATTCCCGCACCGTCCGCGGGCCGGATTCAGAAGGCGATTGGGCCGGGTCTGACCCCCGGGGCTCTAGTTTGCCTACAAATGGAGCACGTGCAGCACAATGTAGCAGCAGCAGCAGCGCCTGGGCCAATAGGAGGCGGGGTTTGAAGCGACAGCCCCGCCCCCTCTCGGTGCTGCGCTCCACGCTGCAGTAACAAGGAACGGCCAGGAGGATGCGCCCAAGGCAGCAAAGGAGGCCTGCGCGCCTGCGCACTCGGCCTCGCTTCCCGCCCTCAACTCTCCGCCACACACAATATGGCGGTAGGGAGGCCGGGGCCTCTACCCTCGGCACTTTTCCTCAGGCCGCCATGCTGGTGAGGGCGAGCGCAGCGCTGCGGAGGGGCCTCCCTCGCAGGCTGCGCTTCGGCAGCGAAATAAGGAGGCTGAGCGGCGGACGAGGCGAGGAAGCGACCGCCGGCTGCTTTCCGCTGAGCCGCGCCCTGCTTCGTTTCCAAGGCCCGGAGGCGGTGACCTTCCTCCAGGGCTTGCTGACCAATGACGTGACGCGTTTGGCGGCGGAGGGCGGGGCTGCGGACGCGCCTCGCGCCATCTACGCGCATGCCCTCAACGTCCAGGGGAGGTGCCTCTATGACGTCATTCTGTACAGGTCAGTATGACGTCATTCTGTACAGGCGGGTTCCCTGCTTTGCAACTGCATGGGTGCATTAGTGAATGCAAAGAAGGGGATGCGATTTTCTGGTCCCCCATAGGCATAATAATTGCTGCTGTATATTATTATTTTAATTATTATAAAAATTATTATCGTTGTTTTAATTTTTTATGCTTTTATTATAATAGTTTTAAATTTATATACGGCCCTTAATCCGAAGATCACAGGTTCGGTTTGCAGTATATATAAAAGATGCATAAAATAAATAACAACAACGATATAGTATTATTTTATACAGGATAAAAAAAATGCCTTCAGCAGTGCAGATATTTGTCATTTTTTACTCAGGAACAGTTATTGCAAAGGCTGATGAATGCTGCTTCTTCTTTGGCGATCACTTGTAGCTGAGTAAGATTGTCTTCCATAAACACGGTTTTAACAGTGAGTCTGTAAGTGACTGTGGAGGCCAATTCTGGATCCACACATCCTTCCACAGTGGGGACATTGGTTCCCAGGCCGGAGTTGATCATGGTGAGGGGTTGCCAAACTGTTCCTTCCTCCTAGCACGTTTCTCCCTTGCGTCCTGAGTTCGAGTGTCTTCAAAGCCCATGACACCTTTGGTAAAGGCTGTTCTCCAACTAGAGCGCTTGCAGGCCAGTGTTTCCCAGTTGTCGGTGTTTCTACTACATTTTTTAAGATTTGCCTTGAGAATGATCCAAGAAGTCCTCAACGGCAGAGCAGACAGATGATAACAAGTGGTTTGTTACAACTGCTGTGAAGGCGGAGGAAGGCTGCAGCAGATAGGATCTACCGGTTTGTTGTGACTACTCATGATGAATGCAGTACAGTGGTACCTCGGGTTAAGTACTTAATTCGTTCCGGAGGTCCATACTTAACCTGAAACTGTTCTTAACCTGAAGCACCACTTTAGCCAATGGGGTATCCCACTGCTGCCGCGCCGCCGGAGCACGATTTCTGTTCTCAACCTGAAGCAAAGTTCTTAACCTGAAGCACTATTTCTGGGTTATCAGAGTATGTAACTTGAAGCGTATGTAACCTGAAGCGTATGTAACCTGAGGTACCACTGTACATGAAGTAACAATAGAACAAATAACTATTTAAGTATAGGGTTATTGCAACATATACGCAGGGTGGCCAAAAGCAAAGGAAGGCACTTTTAACAGTCAGTGTCTACATGCGCTTTCTTGGAAGTTCCACTGAGTGCTCTGGGTCTTGTTCCAAAGTCAGTATGCATGACATGCGGCTGGAGGCTGCAGTCCTGTGCCAGTTTTCTTAAAGGCAGAGCTGGCTCCAGGATTTGGGGACCCCCTCAGGCATCGTATCCTCAGTCATACGCACCTCCTCCAATTAGAGTGGTGCAAAATAAGGGATTGCAAAACAAAAAAGGACTCTTTACATGGGTGTCAGGATTTTGCCTGTTGTGACCAGCCTGTGTAGAACATGAATTTTGGCAGAGACCTCTCAAGAACCAAAGAGACTCATGGCTAGTAGCTATTAAGAGCTCTCTCCTCCATGAGTTTGTCTAATTTTCTTTTAAAACCATCCAAGTTGGTGAATTCCACCCAAATATACTCAGAGGTACTTAGTAAGCATCTATAGGGTGCCGGCTTAATTTGCTTTGTTTTCTGCCTCAGGAAACAATCCCAGCACAATATAAGGAAGAGGAGCTTTAAAAAGTTTGAGGTTCTTTGCAGCAAAGGAAAGGGACAGAACTGGGATCAAGGCTTCCTATTAACGACTCTTGTTTTCTCCTGATCTTGGATCTTTTTCAGAATTCACGAAAGCCAGCAAGAGGAGCCTCACATCCTGTTGGAGTGTGATGCCGGCGTCTTGGAGTCCCTTCAAAAGCATTTGAAACTGTATAAAATCCGGAGGAAAGTAACCATTACCCCCTGCCTTGACCTCTCCTTGTGGGCTGTCATTCCAAAGGAACTGTCTCAGGAGGGGGCCTATAAACTCCAACAGTGTGCCGGCAAAGCAGTGGTTGCAACGCCTGACCCCAGAGTGGGTGTTATGGGTTGGAGGCTGATAACCAGCAAAGGCACAGAACCACTGGAGGTTGTTCCTGGATGCCAGATTGGGAACGTTAAGGATTATCATAGGCACAGGTATAAACAAGGTAAAACTGCCCCCATCTTTGAACAGCTGTTCTGGAAGCAAAAATTTTGCTTTATGTAGGCATTGCACAATGATAACTAAACACATGAACGTTTGCGGAATTAACACTTGGCGCATCAATTGAATGATTATTGTATTTTATTATTGTATTAATTAAGTTATATCTTGCCCCTTCTCCCGAAGGAGTCCAGGGCAGCAAGGATATAATAAAGCAATAATAACACCTTCAAAACATCGGATACTGATGCCACTTCCCATTCAAGTGAATCTCAAAGCAACTTACAATTAGTTACATGATGAGAGCTGTAGTCAAAAACATTCCCCATGTTGGGGAAGGCTGATATATATTATGAAAGGCTTTCCCCACATTGCCAACCCTGTAATGTGCATAGAGAGAACCATACCAGATCTGATTTTAAGTTTTGTTTCATAAATTGCAACATATTATGACCACCGGGCTGTGGTTTTCCCCCCACTAAGCTGTAAAAATAGTTTGTTAGTGGGAATGGCAACATGCCTATAAGATGAAACAAAACCTAAAGACTCAGCTTTCCTGAACATTATTTAAAGTGACATTTATCAGCTATCTACTTTGTGAATGGAATGTTTGTAAACGATGAAGCTGACATTGAGACTGACGCTTGAGTGTGGGGTGGTGGTGACAGCTTGCTAAATTTGGATCTGATTTGTTCTTCCCCTGGCCAATACAGAATTTAATGTAAATTGTGTGAACCTCCTTGGTGGTGATCTGCTGGTATTTGTGCACGGTGTGCAAAATTCCCATAGTCACCAGTTTTCCACAACATAATTTTTAAAAAGAATTGTGAGTCTCCGGATTCTAAGGAAACACAGCTTCATCCATGACAGCAGGTACTTTCCAAACAAACACTTTATTTTGGAAATAATCACTATCACGGCATTAGTGTGAATAAAAGACAACAATTTAGCTATTTCTAACATTCTCATGAACAAGCAGTTCTGAAGTTAGGAAGGTATATGTTCTTCTTTTAATAAAAACCTGTATACGTTTTCTCTCACTATTGTGTAGTTCATTCTCATTTCCTGTCCCAGTCTTCCCCAAGTTGTTGATCTTCTACTTAACAAGCTTCCAATAAACATTCCACATTTGGGAAGGCTAAAGCACTTAAAGCAGACGGGCCATCCAGAGACAACAACAGGTTGTAATTGAAAATATCGCCGTTCAGTGCCGTTCGCTGGTAAATAGTATCCAGCCCACAATATGAGCATACCTACAGTGATTGGCAGAGGAAGTGATAGTAACCTAAGGACAAGCATTGTTAGAAATCTGTTGTGTGTAGAACCAGTTGAGAATCAGTGCAGGTGCCAGAACGAAGGTGCCGTTCCCACTGACTTACCATCTTTAGGAATTGGATCATAATGTTTTACCCCATAAGCCACTTAGCTACTCACCAGTAGCAGCACCAAATGCCAGTCAAACTCAAGGTATGAGTGTTGTTCAACACTTACCTCTTTATTTTCTCCCTTTTCCAGGTGTGCCAGAAGGAATTAAAGACCTCCCTTCTGGAATAGCCCTCCCTTTGGAATCTAACTTGACTTACATGAATGGCATCAGTTTTACCAAAGGCTGTTACATCGGCCAGGAGTTAACAGCTAGGACTCATCATATGGGTGTCATCCGTAAACGCCTCTTGCCCATACAGCTTTCAACTCCCATGTCTTCCGAGAGCATCCCTGAGGGAGCTGAAATTGTATTGGAATCAGGAAAGCCGGCTGGAAAGTACCGTGCCGGAGTAGATGAACTTGGAATGGCATTACTGCGGTTGGCTAACATAAATGAACCGCTGCATCTAAAAATATCAGGAGATTCGCACGTGAGAGTCACTGCCTCCATCCCAAAATGGTGGCCCAAGCCTGCCAATAAGTAGAGGAGCTTTGCGCTGTGGATCCTCTGCTTTGTGTCTTCAAGATGCCCAAAGAGCTTACATACAGTTCATCCAGAATTACGGTGTTTCCTTTTCATGATGGATCAATTCATCTTACACAACATAATTCATTTCAGTGTGGCTTGTCAAGGAGGAGTTCCTGGCTAGTTACACTCATTCTTTACATTGGTCAGCAGGGAAGACTAAAGTATGTTTGCATTGGCTCTATTAGGTTTCCTATTAGGACTATATATTTTTTTTCTAAATTAGCCAAACAGCCTTCACTTTTATCCATGCCTTCCTTCCAGAAAGGTTCAGTACAGCACGTGAAAATAGAACTGAGTTCTTAAAACCCCAGGCCACTTTTACAAAAAATAAAAAAGAAGTTTCTATTAAGGTTTTTCATGTTACAAAGCAAACCGGATAAACAGGGAACGTTGCTAAAACCTCGATTCACATATTAGCCTCTAAAGTAGTACCACATTTATGGAAGCTTCTGGCTACTTCTACTTGTTTCCCGTTGCAACAGCCAGCATACAGATTTGCACGTGGAGAGCGTATTTCAAAGCCATGCCTTGCTCCAGCTCTAAGCAAGCTGAGAATTCCTGCCCTTGGTGGTGATTCACCCTCAGAACAGTCACAACTTCCTAGTCAAAACAAAAAGAAATGATTGAAAAGCTCATTGAATTTCTCTCTCTTGCAGCAGTTGCTCTTGCTGCAGTTGGAAGAGGTCTGAGATGGGGAAGTTGCTGATGGAGAAAAAAATGTGTGCAGTATGATTAATAGTGATTTATTATTTAATTAGAGTGATGAGAAGTGTGCTGTAGCTACGGAGAGATTTCTGCATGGTGCCATTACTATTTTGGGCAACACTGGATTGTTTCCAATCATCAAACTTGGAGTAGACCTATTGAAGTGAATGGACATGATTCACTTGGGTCCATTAATCTCAGTGGGTATGCTATAAGCATAACTAATGTTGGATACAAACCAGTGTTTCTACAGAACTGCACAGCTCTTGGGGTATGATAAAAGTATTTATTATAATTTATCAATATAAAAAATGTAACAATGTATGACATAAGGAATTATATTAATCTATGACAGACAGAATAATATTAAAGAGAATAACTGTTGCCACCATGAAAATCCCAACAGTGAAGCACTGTGTAATTTTCTTGTACAAACATGTTTCTGTTTATCACTAGGGTTGCAAATACTTTTAAATTATAATTTATTGACTGCTGGTTTATTCTCCGCAGCCCATTGCTGCTGTTAATCAGAGGAAACAAAGGTTACTTGAGGTTTACATTTCCAGAACTCTAGTTGCAGCTCATAAAACCCTGCCAAAATTGTGGATTGCTTTTCAAAATAAGAAGTTCAAAGATGTTGAATCAGAGTCCTATTGCATAATTTGCCTTTGTGGTTAGTTAGGAGGGGGAAAGGATTTAAACCACTTTAGAAAAAAAATCAATTTAAGATATAAAATCGCATAGAGACACTTCCACAACTTTTAATGCTTGTACAATACCCTTCATGCACAAGTTATGTGGTGCTATGTTGTTCCATAGAGGTGCATGCAACTATGGAAACTTCTGGGGCGCTGGGAAAGAGTGTGTTCACCAGTTCTCACAAGAGCCAATGAATGTGACGTCACGTGCCAAGAAGCCTCCAGGTGACTGTAGCAGCTAGCATTTGACCGTTGCTGCAGCTACCTAAAAACCCTTGCCCTCACCCACGCTTATCTGGTAGCTTTTGGCTCCTGCTTGAAACAAGCATGATGGTATGGGAGTAGATGGGTTCAATATGGCATAAATATCCAAATACCTAGATTCTAATTTTAAGCCTCAGGAATCTATTCATAATTCTCATTCAATAGATGGTGCTTGTCCTGCAATAGATAGGGCTGGTGCGACTTGCCTGCCAAGCCCCTGTCTTGGTCTCTGCCAATGAAACTTTCTTAGCTACATCCGTGACTATTTAGCCATCCTATCTCCTTTCACTATGGCATCTTAACAATGGCCATTGCATGTTCAATCCACATGATGTTATCATATTTGTTAACCTGAGAAAATAATGGCAGCTTGAATTGGAGCATTGCTGGCATAGAATTTCCCCTTCGCCACCAGCTGATGGATGAGGCTGATCAAAGCATGGGAACTGGGTTACACTGTTGAAGGAGTGTGCATCTGAGCCAGCGCTTTTGAAAATACTTGGTTTTTTAAGCAGAATTATGCAATGTATGTCTGTAGGAATAAAGTTGCTCTTTAAAAGGGCCCAGTCTTAACAAACTGACAGGAACATCTGTGCAAAAAGCACTTCCATTCTGCTGTGAACTATTGCTATAAAATGTAATTGGCAGTGAAAATAGTTGAGTCACATACTTGACTGTCAAAAGTCCCAAAATTCCTGTATTAGGGGGTCAGACTAAATATCATTTCTAACTCTACAATTCTTTGATTAAATGCTCTACATGTCAATTAATGCTGTCTGGTATTTTGTAATTCAGCTTTTATGTTTAGCCTGCACTTGAGCTATGTAGACCGGTGGCTTTCAATCACTACACTGCCAGCTTTGTGTTTATTTACTGTATCTCTGCCAACCTACTCAGAGCAGTTAAAATAACAGCACTCGATCCATATTTTACTTGAAACAGCTTCATCAAATAGTAGGTGTAGAAGCGGCAGTTTGCTTCGCTTCCAACAGTCCCGGAAGTCAGAAAATCTGCCCTCTCAGGAAAACTATAAGGGCAGCTCATATGGTGTAGCAAAAAAATCTTCTTGCACCTTTAAGAAACATGTTTATTGTGGTATGAGCTTTTTGTGAGCAAGAGGCCATGAAAGCTTGTACCACTGTTGTAAGCCAAAAATGACTTCTCTCCTGAGTTTAAGCCAACCCAGAAGCTTGAGGAGTTGAGTCCAACGTTTATTGCAAAGCAATAGGTTACAGTCGAATCATTCCGCAGAACTGCAACCACGCCCAGTGGTTCAGGCAATGGTTTTTATAAAGTTTCAAACAAAGGGTTCCAATTTTCACCAATCATGTACATCATTACCTCATTTTAAGTTTACTACACATGCGCAATAAGCACTGGCAATTTTGCTGATTCGGTGTGGCTTCTCACAGTGATCTGTTACGGTACATTGTGTTAGTATGCACATTGGGAACCTGTGTTACATGTAGCCATTTGCACCATGTAACAATTTATGTTCCTGCTTTGAGCTGGATCTTTGTGATTCACATATTAGCTGTAAAGTGATACCTCGGGTTACAGACACTTCAGGTTACAGACTCCCCTGTAACCTGACACGCCTGTGGTGGGTCCATGGAGAGCCTTTCTATTTGACTGGGGTGGAGAGCAGAATGACAAATGGTCCTCTCCACATTGGCCGAAGACAATGCAACTGGGGAAAGAGCTTCTGGAACGGCAGCCGCAAGTCAACACTCTGCAGGAGATTTCCACTCACTTGCTGGTCAAATCAGGAGGAGGAGATTATGTTGAAGCTCACGAGAAGGTCCACTTTATTGGGAAGAAACTGAAGCAGCTTCTGGAAAGAGTCTCAAGTGATTTAAAGGTCTCACATGGAATAATAACAATAATAATAATTTATTATTTATACCCCGCCCATCTGGCTGAGTTTCCCCAGCCACACTAGACGGCTCCCAACTGAGTGTTAAAAACAATACAGCATTAAATATTAAAAACTTCCCTAAACAGGGCTGCCTTCAGATGTCTTTTAAAGATAAGATAGCTGCTTATTTCCTTTCACATCTAATGGGAGGGCGTTCCACAGGGCGGGCGCCACTACCGAGAAGGCCCTCTGTCTGGTTCCCTGTAACCTCACTTCTCGCAATGAGGGTGGCCTGCTTTTGGCCACCCTGCCCGCTTTCTTGGAGGAAGATTATAGCTGTGCACACCGCAACAACTTTGCCCGGTCTTTCCACCCGGTGCTGCAATTTGTCAATGGGCCTCCTCTATGCAAGAATGTTTTTAGCAGGTGCTGAAAAAAGCGCAGTGAAGGCAACCTGCTTGATCTCAATAGGCAGGGAGTTCCAATGTGTCGGCGCTGCCACACTAAACAACTTGAGTTATTACAAATGCTAGAAAGTAACTTTTTTTTTAAAAAAAGAAAAGGAATCTGGGGATTATGGTTCATGAGGGAGTCTGCAAGCTCTGTGAACGCCAATGATTATACAATTGATATATCTATATGTGCACAAATGTCTTACAATTTCAATTTTTAAATTTTTCATTCATTTCTCTGATCTGCCCCACCCCCCAAAAAAAAACTTTCAATGAGTGTTTTGACTTGGGCTGCATCAATAGGAGTATAGCATCTAGATCAAGGGAAGTAATAGTGCCACTGTATTCTGCTCTGGTCAGACCACACCTGGAGTACTGTGTCCAGTTCTGGGCACCACAGTTCAAGAAGGACACTGACAAACTGGAACGTGTCCAGAGGAGGGCAACCAAAATGGTCAAAGGCCTGGAAACGATGCCTTATGAGGAACGGCTAAGGGAGCTGGGCGTGTTTAGCCTGGAGAAGAGCAGGTTAAGGGGTGATATGATAGCCATGTTCAAATATATAAAAGGATGTCACATAGAGGAGGGAGAAAGGTTGTTTTCTGCTGCTCCAGAGAAGCGGACACGGAGCAATGGATCCAAACTACAAGAAAGAAGATTCCACCTAAACATTAGGAAGAACTTCTTGACAGTAAGAGCTGTTTGACAGTGGAATTTGCTGCCAAGGAGTGTGGTGGAGTCTCCTACTTTGGAGGTCTTTAAGCAGAGGCTTGACAACCATATGTCAGGAGTGCTCTGATGGTGTTTCCTGCTTGGCAGGGGGTGGGACTCGATGGCCCTTGTGGTCTCTTCCAACTCTATGATTCTATGACTTAAAAGTATCACATGCAAACAAGCCTTGTGATATTTCAGTTTCCACCTATTTGCTACTTTTGGAAGTTTCCTTCCTCACCATCCCTTTCTCCATCTTAACATCCCACAAAATAACAACACCCCTGGTAGTTTCCCTATTTCTTCTATTTATTTGTTTTTCATTTTGATTGGGTTTCAATTTGAAATAGAAAGGGCAGGTGGAATAAAATAAAGAGAATTATTATTCTTATTTATTTATACCTCGCTCCCTCCTCCCAGGACAGGACTCAAGAGGGCATACATATAAAAATAAGAACCGCTAAAACTTTTTTTTTTAAATTAAAAACCCATCACTCAAAACAATTGAACATTGATAGAAATAAGACTATATAAATATATAAAATCTATTAAAATTATTTGAATAGCTACAATAAAAAGACAGTACGGCAGCAACCCCCTCATTAAAAGGAGTTCCCAAAAAGCTTGTGGGAACGGGGGGGAAAAGGGAAAGGAAGGACTTTTATTGATGCGTATAAACTTATAAAATGAGCTCTCTTCCCCCTCTACATTCCCGTTTTCCCTTCTCCTCCTCCCCCGCGACCAAAATGGTTTCTTCCAACCCTATCCAGTTGGGCAGTTTTAGCCTAACGGCCGTTAACGACTTTTCAGTCACGAGGCGCGAGCGGGGGCAGGGGCGCGCGCGCGCAAGCCGTTCGAAAAAGGCGCTTCGAACGTTCGCATTTCGCGCGCACAGCAGCCGCCGGGGCTGTTCCCGGCTGCGTGTCAAGGTGGGCGGAGTTGCCAGAGACGCACGCACGCACGCACGCACGCGTCCCCGCCCCCTCGCCATCTATTTGCGGGAGCCGGCGGCGGCGGCGAAAGAGAAGAATTTGGCGGCAGGCCCCGCCCACTTCCTCCGTCCAGCCAACCAGCGCCGGCCCCTGTTGCTGAGGCGGGAAGGAAAAGGAGGAGGAGGAGGAGATGGTGGCGGACGGCGCCAGTGCTCTGGCTGTTCCCCTCTCAGGAGGGATCCGGCGGCCAGAGGTGAGGCCCTGCGGGAGGCGCGGCGGGGAAGGGGAAGAGGGGCGACCCTATTTGCGCCCGTGGCTGGGTTTAGGGGGGGGGACGCGGGGCGGGAGAGTGGAAGTCAGGGCCGGCCCACCCGTGAGGCGAAGGTGAGGCGAGCGCCTCAGGCGGCAGAATCCACAGCGGCAGCGGGTCCTGGTGTTGCTCTTCACTCCCGCCTCCTTCCCTGGCGGGTGGATGGGGGTGTCCTTTCGGTGCGGGCCTGGGCAAACTTCGGCCCTCCAGACAGTGATTCTCAACCTGTGGGTCCCCAGATGTTGTTGGACTACAACTCCCATCATTCCTAGCCAGCATGACCAGTGGTCAGGGATGATGGGAGTTGTAGTCCAACAACATCTGGGGACCTGCAGGTTGAGAACTGCGGCCTCCAGATGTTTTGGCCTACAGCTCACATGATCCCTAGCTGACAGGACCAGCGGTCAGGGATGATGGGAATTGTAGTCCAAAACATCTGGAGGGCCGAAGGTTGCCTATGCATGTTTTAGTGGTTCGACTCAGGGGCTGTCTTGGGCCAGCCCTGGTAATCACATATCCTTTGCTACTCCCCTCATATATCTATTTATTTATTCATTGATTCATTTGCTTCTTACATTTTTATACCACCTCTCCAAGGAGCTCCATGGTGGTGTATGTGGCCCGCCCCCAATCTCATTTAACGTTGTCTACTAGTGATTCACGGGACGCGGGTGGCGCTCTGGGTTAAACCACAGAGCCTAGGACTTGCTGATCAGAAGGTTGGCGGTTCGAATCCCAGCAACGGGGTGAGCTCCCGTTGCTCAGTCCCTGCTCAATCCAACCTAGCAGTTCAAAAGCACATCAAAGTGCAAGTAGATAAATAGGTACCACTCCGGCGGGAAGGTAAACGGCGTTTCCATGAGCTGCTCTGGTTCGCCAGAAGTGGCTTAGTCATGCTGGCCACATGACCCGGAAGCTGTCTGCGGACAAACGCCGGCTCCCTCGGCCAGTAAAGCGAGATGAGTGCTGCAACCTCAGAGTTGGCCACGACTGAACCTAATGGTCAGGGGTACCATTACCTTTACCTTACTAGCGATGGGCAGCAAAGCATCTTGCCGCCAGGCTGATAAAAAATATAAATCTGGCACAGTGAATAAATTGGCCTGTGTTTCAAACTGCAGTCTTTGAGCAGGTGGATTTGCTTTTAAATGAGCCATGGCCTTCCAGTGACTTGTGGATTGCTAACCTCTCACACGGCGTACCTGTCATTCCAAAGGGTGGCTTTGTATTATTGCCTTCTCTCATCCAAGAAAAGAAAGAAAGGGAAAGTAGGGGAGTGCCTTCATTGGGGCTTTATGAAGAAAGCAAAAGTAAGCGAGCTTTGTGTTCATTAAAACTCTTCGTTTGGGTTATGAATGAGACGTTAAAAAGGAATAAAAGCTGTTGTCTGCTAGATGGGGGGGGGGGGGAAATCCCAGAATGTAGTTTAATAATAAGATGGAATGAGGGAACTGCTAATGCTTATTTAGCTGGGCTGGATAACTCTTGGTGTATAAGATGATAGGACAGAAGCATAGCTGCTCTCCCTTTGAAAATGTGACAGTCAACAGTTAACTGGATTGTGTCTCTAGTTCTAGCTGGGACACACAGTTAACCCATGAGGCAGAAAACACAAAGTGAAATAAAGAACTGGTTTAGTACCCTCTAGCCACTAGATGACACTACCCAAATTCAGCTTCTGTTGATTTTATATCTAATTCTACCACCTAAAATTAATCTCCTTCGGTAATACACTTTCACCTCTGCATTACATGGGACCTGTGGGCTAAAGAAAAATTTATAAACCTACTTATTTTATTATCTCAATAAAGGTATTATACAACTGTTACTTTTGATTTTGTATTTTTTTATGGGACTAGCATGGGCACAGCAATTTGAGTCTACTTCTAATAGGACAGACATAGCACTTCATTTCCAAAGTAATTTTGACTTTTGTGCCAGCTACTATAAGTCACTTTCAAGTCTTTCAGATTCCTAAGAATGTAGGAAACTGCCTTACACCATCATACCATTGGTTCATCTAGGTACTAGCTCAGTACTGTACTGTACTGTATTGTTTCTTATGAATGTTAAAAGGATAGAAAGCAGAAGAGAGCTCTTTTCACATAGAATCTGCATTCTAGCCAGACATAGAGAACAGAATAGTTAATTTATGCCCCTTCCCAATTCATTCTGTTCGTATAATAGGACAACTCTTGCAGGTTTTTGGGGAGTTACTGCAGTAATAGAGCCTTGTACTTTATAGCTATTTCACAATAGTCTGAAAACTACAATTCCCATAATACTTTCACATACTGGTATTCCAGTGACATCAGGCACAGCTGAGGCTGGCTGTAAAGGAAGAAGGCCAAAAACGTAAGCTCGGTGTTTCTCTTGTTTTTGCAAAGGCAGACAGAGCCTTTAGCATTCTGAAATTTTTGTGGGGAGGCATATCACTTTAGATCTGTCCAAATAGGAATTTATGTTTGGAAAATGCATTGTGGCTTTATAGTACCATCAGGCTTCCTGTGGGTTGGTTGTGTGCAGATTAAATGTGGTTCTTAGAGCATATGAGTACAGTACTTGATAATTCTGTTAGTTTTTCTTCTGAATCTGTGTCAGTGTTTAGACCCAACCCCGCATTCTCCTCGCTTTGTTTATCCTGCTTCTCCAGTGGGTGGAGAAGAAACACAATAGCCTGGCAACAGTTTCTGTATCTGAGTAGTAACGGAGTTGTCATGTCTAAGCGTCACATAGCAGCACTGAGGGCTGTTGGACAAGGTGCGATGTAACACAGTATAGCTGTTAGATTGTATTTTGCACCAGAGCTGAATGTATGTAAAGCCTGTGCCTGACTTTCTGTCTCGGGTTTGTGTTCATGATAAGGTGTATACGCAAGAAGCAACTACTGTAATATAAACCCTGTTCAGGTTTGTTTGGACATTTAAGTGGGGTGGGGAATTTAATTTCTACCCCTTCCTGCACTTTGAATTTGGGGAGGGAAGGTGTAAAATGTAAAGAGTAACTTCTGCAAAGTTGCATTTAAAGAAGCTGAATTTGCTGTATGGTTAGAAAGGTGGTGGTGTCATTTCTCTAAACAGTGAGTTGCTGAGTTTCTTTACTCAAAATGCTGAAGACATGAGAGATTAAATGTCAAGGGGTATGTTAACCAGATACTTGAAACCACTTTTGAGTGGGGAAGTGATGTGGATTTTCTGGAAAACTTTTAATGTGAAAAGTTTGCAATGCCCTAAATAGATTTGGCTCTAATTTAGCATGTTTGGCTATTTTTTTTATAAAACTAAAAATATACACTATGTCAATTTTATATGCCTTATAATTTCTATTTTTTCCCCAAGTAGCTGCAGGTATTTGAACTGAAATTTTGATTTTGCTCCCTGCTCAAATTAACAGCACTTATGGCACAATCCTAGACATGTCTACTCAGAAGTAAGAACCGTTGAGTTCAATGGACCTTACTCTCAGGTATGTGTGTATAGGATTGCAGCATGAATGTTGCTTCATCTTCCCAAAGTACTCAAATGAATTCAAAGCTTTATTTGAAATTATTTTTAAAGGAATGCTTGTAGATATTTTAAGGCCATGATAACTTAACAACATATGTTCTAAGAAATTCCAAGAGGGAAAATTAAAACACTGAAAACTGTTAACATACTAATTTTAACATGCCCAAATAATTTTGCATTTATATTTATTATATAGGCACACATGGTTCCTGTATGATTTCAAAACTGCCCAATTTGACTACCATTATATCCATCCATAAAACTCGTATTTGGAAGCAGAAAATTTTCCGTCTGCCTCAGTGGAGTGTGGAGAGAAAGGTTGCAGTTTGCTAATACAGGAAAGTAATATAAGTTTTAAAACCTGGCCTGTGCATCCCCAATTTGTCTCTCTCACTCAGCAGCAGATACAGGCCCTTATAGGCCATGTCGAGAGGCTTCCTGGTCAAAGAGATGGTGTTCCTATATAGATCATAGCAACATCTATTTACCACCTAAGTATGGTCCTTAGAATAACAAAGTAATAATAATAATAATTTATCATTTCTACCCCGCCCATCTGGCTGGGTTTCCCCAGCCACTCTGGGCGGCTTCTAACGAAAGATTAAAAATACATTAACAAAGTTTTGTGTCAGAGGGTCCCCCTTTTTCACCTGGAGGGTAGAAGGACAAGAGCCAGAGTTGAGTGTGTGAGAACTGGGCTAGAAGCAGGCTACTGGCAGAAGCCAGAAAAGGAGAGTCGTGTTTGATGTCTGCTTGATTCCAAGACTGTGACTATGGGAGAAGCCAGGTCTCCTGGGATGTTAATGCTGTGAGCCCCTGCATCGTAGACTCAGGTTGCAAGCCATACAGCCTAAAGACACCACAGTCTGCTGTTCCTCATTCCAAGTAAACCAAACCTTGGGTAGGAGCCTGGAACCCCTGGAATCGCTTGGAGATTGGGATGGTGCAGAACAATATATTCCGAGATTTGCATAAGGATATTGTCACACTGCAGTTCGCTTAGCCATAGACAGCTGACATTGCGAACTGCAGCTCAATGATAGCTCACTCCCTCAAAAAAAGAAAGAATAAAAGAAACCTTCAGCAGCAGAGGGTGAAGAGGAAAGAAGTGGCAAGTCAGGCAAGCTACTTCAGTGTAAATAGAGGGAGTGGGGGTTTGGTGAGCTGTGATAGGAGGGGGCAGGGGGTGAGCTGTAAGGGGAACAGGGCTTGGTGAAGTTTAAGAGGTCAGTGGGTGGGTAGGTAGGTGTCAGTGAACAATGCAAGTAGAGGCATTGCCACTAGGAAAATATATAAATACAAAGCTAACAATAAAAGAAGAGAGTTTAATTGAAGTAGATAAGTGATATAAATTTGAAGAAAGGAAGAAGAAATAGATGGCTTACCATTGGCAAGATACAAAGTTATGATGCAGAGCTTTCCAGCACCACTTCAGCTGCTTTGTGTTGCTGTACAGTGGTACCTCGGGTTACATATGCTTCAGGTTACATACTCTGCTAACCCAGAAATAGTGCTTCAGGTTAAGAACTTTGCTTCAGGATGAGAACAGAAATTGTTCTCCGGCGGCGCAGCAGCAGCAGGAGGTCCCATTAGCTAAAGTGATGCTTCAGGTTAAGAACAGTTTCAGGTTAAGTACAAACCTCTGGAACGAATTAAGTACTTAACCTGAGGTACCACTGTATTGGAAAAATGAAGGTAGCCATATTGTTTCTCTTGCAGGGCAAAAGGGAAATGGAGGGATTCGGTTTTAGTCCCCAAAAGAGCACAAAGGAAAGGGGTTTAAGACATGTTGGCCCTGCACTTTGATTTGTAGCCTATGCAACCACATTGTGTGTGTGTGTGTGTAAAAAGTAAAAAGGCTGGGACAAGCTCCACACAGCCAGGCATCACATGTAATTTAGTCTTTAATCTGCCAGTCTGCAGACTTTAGTACAGCATTTCACAGATTGTTTTGGAATTCAAGGTGCACATTTAGCAGCAAGTATTTGTACCTGTCAAGGAATGTTTCTTACTGGGTTGGAAAGCAACTGAGCCTTAGAAAGGAGGACAATAGTATATTGAATGTTTTCTCATTTTTTTGTACAACTTTGGCCGATTTTTTCATCAAAATATTGGGGAGAATGCCACTTCACTTTTAATTATGTTTAGCTTTATTAAATGTTTTGCAAGCTACTATCAACTGAATTGCTG
The DNA here is from genome assembly GCF_965113315.1 of Podarcis vaucheri. Lineage (NCBI taxonomy): Eukaryota > Metazoa > Chordata > Lepidosauria > Squamata > Lacertidae > Podarcis > Podarcis vaucheri. The sequence goes on along the minus strand of NC_138750.1, from coordinate 58,467,688 downwards.
GATTATTTTTGGACAGGTGAGACCTGTGGTTAAGACTTCAAACCTCTGTCTGTTTGGAAATGCTACTCATTTTAGAAACAAGAATCTGCACACTGAAAATGAGGATATGGTTAAGCAAAGCACCACATTCAGTCATTATGAGCCACAGGTGAGTCCACAGCAAATAGAATTTTATTAGGAATCATTCGCCCTCCTGGCAAATGCAGGGTGTGTTGTGTGTATGTGTGTAGCAGTTCAGAAATGAAGCAGGACCATCCCGGAAGAGTGTGGTAGTATAGACATGCTCTGATGACTTGCTAGGTATAGATGTATATAGGTTTGCAAATCAGCCTTGTGCTTAATTACCGTATTTTTCGCTCTATAGGATGCACTTTTTCCCCTCCAAAAAGGAAGGGGAAATGTGTGCGCATCCTATGGAGCGAATGCAGGCTTCAGGAAGCTATCCGCAAGCCTTCGGAGCGCGGCGGGAGTGCCTGCAGCCCGAAGCCTGGGGAGCGCAGCACTGCGCACCCCGGGCTTCGGGCAGCTATCTGCAGGCCTTTGGAGCACAGCTTTGGGCAGCTATCCGCAGTGTTTGCCGCCGCTCCTGGACTTGTTCTGGGGGTTGGGGTCGGGGGAAGTTCGGGCTTCCCCCGCCCCAGCCCCGTGGCTAAAAACGAAGCCGTGGGCAGCCTCTGCCGGCTGGAGAGGTTGTGCGTGGCTAAAGAGGAAGCCAAGACAGTCAGTGGGATGGATCCTGCTGGCTGTCTTGGCTTCTTTGCTCTTTGGGGCGGGGGAGGGGAATAATTTCTCCCCCCTTTATTTCCCCCCCAAAAAACTAGGTGCGCCCTATGGTCCGGTGCGCCCTATAGAGCGAAAAATACGGTAGTTGCCTGGTCATTGTCGGCCACAAGGAATTCATGCAGGCAAGTAAACAGGTTGGTGGAAGAGGCACAGGCCATCATGTCCCTCTTCCTCCACCAGTCTGCTTTGTTTCCATGTTGTTTCCTGAAGGAGCCAGCAGTGAAATACAGTAGGCTGACCAAAGAGGAACTGATAATTCTCTCTGTCCTATGCCCCCCCGGAGTGTGCTGGCCACCGAGGAAGTCAAATCATTCATGCCTAACATGGAAGCCAAGCAAGGAAACTCCTCAAGTACAGTGTTGGCAGCTAAACCTGAGCCCCCTGAAATTACGTAGTGTAGCAGAGGAAATGCCTTGCCCCTCCAGCACCCTCAGACCTAACTACAAGGCTAGTGTTCTTGGACATCTGGAATTCTGAAGAGGAACATCCTTCTTTAGGAGAATGAGGTAGACTGCAACCTTTAGTTGCAGGCCCTATTTGTTAATTCTTAGGGTATATTTTTATTTTCACTCTAATTCAGAGGTGTGGGGTTGGATCCAGCTGGTGGGCCAGGTCTGGAACTGGCTCACTCTGCATTCCAGCTTGACAAGTGAGCAGGACCACTCACCTGTTATTCACTTGGTGTCATAGGATGGGTGTCTGATGACTCGGCTTCACTTGCAGCAACTGAAAATGACGAGTCAGGAATGCACCATGTGCTTTCCTGATTATTTCTTTCAGCTTGAATCCATTGGTTTTTTGAGTTTGCCACCTTTTTCTGTCTTGGAGGTGGGGGCAGCAGAAAAATGAAGACTTGGGAGTGAACTTAAAGTGTGCTCCTAATTCTATTGCATTTTAGTACCACAGATTCACCAGTCTAGTGCCTGATGTCAGGTAATCAATAGGTGAGAGTGTGTGTGTGTTTTTTTTTTTTTTTACCACATTGGGGAAAGGTAATTAGGCCTGCAGCCTGGAGGTTCTCTTCTGGTGCCCAAATGCATTTTGCAGGCTCTCCCTGAACAGTAAGAAGTCTTTCTAGGCAAAAAACAAGTAAATGTTACTTTGCTTCATTCCATGCAATTCAACATCTTAACTCTGCTGAACATTTTACATGAAGCATAAATGCAGTCCTGTTTACCAGCTGGTTATTTGTTGTAGTTCGCACAGAGTACTCTGTATTCTCTGACAATAGGGTAAGGCAGGATGGGGACAGCATTACATGTCCCCGTTTTTAAGCATGTAAGTCACACTCTCTTGAACAATGGTAGCTGTGAGAGAATGCAGTACAGTGGTGCCCCGCAAGACGAATGCCTTGCAAGACGGAAAACTCGCTAAACGAAAGAGTTTTCCGTTTTGGAGGTGCTTCGCAAAAGGAATTTCCTATGGGCTTGCTTCGCAAGACGACAATGTCTTGCGAGTTCCTGCTGGCTTTTTTTTCCTTTCCCCCCCTTTTTCTAAGCCGCTAAGCCACTTATCAGCTGATCCGATCAGCAGATAAGCCGCTAAAAGCCGCTAATAGTGCTAATCCGTCAATGGGCTTGCTTCGCAAGACGAAAAAACCGCTAGACGAAGAGAATTACAGAACGGATTCTTTTCGTCTTGCGAGGCACCACTGTACTATTCTTAAATTTTGGGAGGGAGGGCTGTGTTGACCTGACACTCTCCCTGTGCCCACTGGTGAATATAGTCTTGCTCTAGGTCTCATTTGTGCTCTATTATTTTCTTTCTCCTGTTGCTCAGAAGGCTCCCATATGTGCAGTTAATAGCTCTGTAGGAACATACACGCTTTACCAAAATGTGGTGTGATTGTGTTGATCTGTGAGTACACTTCTTAAGCAAGGCATTGCATGTCATAACTGCCTGTACTTGTACCTTTTCCCCATGCTTCGTTATTGTAAAACAGTAATGACAAGAATAACTTTATTTTGTTTCATTTTCTAATATCAAAAGGGAAGGCAACAAAGTGAGCTTGTCTGGTCATTTGGCGTGTAAAAAGCTCTTTCCCCTTAAAATGTCTCCCTCTTGAATTTCAACTCAGGTAAACCGCACTAAGCAAGAAATGGACACACAGCTCTTCTCTCCTTTGTTTGGAGGAATAACTAACACACCGTCCACTGTGGAGTCTCCCCAGTTTTACAGTAGCTGGTCAACATGTGGAGATGATGCCAATGCTATTGCCCCATTACATGGCTGCACCAAAAAAAGGTATGAAGTGATTGCCACCTTGTGGTTCTTTCTAGAAATCTACAAATGGATTGATAGAGGCCTGGTTCGCACTTGTGCTTGTCCTGTGCCTAGAAAGCACTGATCTGAGCAGTTTCCCCCTTGCCCTGCTCCTTTCCCAGGAAAATCTCAAATTGCTGTTTGCTCCAATTGAGCTTCTAAAGAGTGGTTTTCTCCAAGGGAAAGGAGTGGGACAAGAAGTATGGATGAACCCTGGGTACACCCTTACACTTCCCCTGCCTTCCTACACTACTGGGTACACCTGTCAGCAAAGCTTTATATAGTACTCTTCCCTAACATTACTTAATTGTTTGCGGTGAAGATATTGCTACAGAATAAAACATATTTTTCCTGTAATGTATGGCCAACTTCGTTTCAGTTGTAATTCGGACAGTGCATGATGATACAGCTTAATGCAGTAAATAGAGTGACTTAGGAAACATATCCTTTCCATTTTCAGAACTAATCCCTTATATTTAGACTTATTGCATGTCTCACAAGTTTTCTGTGAGCAATATTTTGATATAAGTAATACAGTGAAGTTACCTATTTCCATGTGCTGTTCTGATGAATCAAGTCTCCTTGCTTGATGTTTGTATCCCAGTTTTAATATTGCTTGGTGACATTGTTAAAATGCCATATTAAAGCAATTAGCAGGAGTTATATCGGCTTTTTGCCTAATGAAGTAATAAGTTGGAGAGAAGCCAGGTTAAGAAGAGAGTTAATTTTAATTTTACCAGGTTGTGAGACTTCATAGTACACTGTGCACAATGCTCACTGTTGCTTCTTTTTCTGTCTTTTTTATTTACTGATCTGCTATCAAACTGGTGCTGAATTTACATCACAATGTCTGACTTCGGCTTGTTTGCTTATGAAAATGATTGCAAGCTCTAATTTGCTGATTTTGGTCTGGTTTTCTTTTGCTTCTTTCCATTTCTATGCATTTTCTAAAATCAAGATTACTCTATGGCTTGTTTGGCTTAGAATCTCTGCACATACCCTTTCTTCGTTCCTGTCATTTGGGAGTGTGATTATGCTGGGATTAGTATGTATAAGATTAAAAACAGAACAAGATTCTTTATTTGGTCATGTTGTTCTCTCCTGCTTTAAAAGTGGTGGAAAGATACAATGGAAGACAGTTAACTTGTCCTGTTTTAGTTACATTCTCACATCTCATCCTATTACCTCACCGCTACACACAGTGTTTCTAATTTCCCGTGCATTAGTGGCTCTCTGATCTTGATAAGGCCAAGCGGGGTAATACTTGAGCTTTTTCATATTTGAGGTGCTTATTAATTTCAGTAAATATTGCTTGTCAGTTTCCCAAATGCTTTTATTAATTACGGTATTTATTCTGCTTACCTTATTTATTTTATGTTGCCTCCACCAAGGTTGAGGTGGCTTACGGAACTGTTCAGTAACATGAAAATATTGCTCTGAAAAAACCCCCTAAACTAAAGGTACTTCATTTAGAAGGCTCATTCTTCTTAGATTCTTGGTACAGGTGATACTCAACTATCTCTCTTTTCAGAACACAGGAAAATTTATCTTATTCTGGCAATGGCCCTGATATGTTTGGCTTAGTGACAAGTATCCTGGAGGAGCCAAACAAGCAAGAACCTGTTACAGGCTGGTAAGCTGATGACTATTTATATAAATATCTATTTTAAGGTCGCCTATAAGCTTCACGAAAACTGTTCTCTCCTTACCTTTGCTAACTCTTGATCCTAAGCACGTTTAAGTCTTTAGCGGAAGGAATTCAAGGGCATATCAAAACTTTTAAGGGCTTGTACACACTTCTCCTTGTTCCGTGGATCCAAGAGGTTTTCCATTTGTCCCGTGCTTTCAGAGCATTTTTTCATTTGCCCTGACACTGTCCCTGGGAAAACCTGCAGTTTACCACTAAATCAGAAGAAACATCAAGCTAAAGGAAAAACGATGGACGTACGTTTTGGTTCGACGATCAGCAACGGGTTTTCCTAGGGGAAAGAGGCTGCACAAGCAGAAGTGTGAACAAGCCCTAAGTTTGCACAATCAAAATGAATTAAAGCACAACCCATCCACTTTAAAAAGGCCAGACTTTTGCTGTTTATAAGGTGATGGGAAACTGGTTTGAAAAGTAGGAGATTAACAGATGGTTAATGGCAAGACATGTAAACACTTTGCAAGCAAATCAGGATGAACGCTCATTGTCATATCACAGACAAATCAGAACAAATGCTCAATGAAGCCCAGATGTAGTCTAAATTCTCTGTAAGTTGGGTGTGAGCAGATCAGGAGTTTGGCACCCATCTGTCTGAAGAGACCTCCGCTGGACACAAGCTTGGGCAGTGTATATGGAGGCTGCCCCTCTGATAAGACCCCCCCCCCTCTTGGCCTTGCTAAACAGGTTGTCTAGAGGAGTCCTTCAGAATATCAGATTGAATTCAATAGCACTCAAGGATGGCAGCCAGAGCCTTATTCGATCTAGACAACTGTAGGAAAAGAAGCAGGTTGGACTTGTTTAAATGGTTCTTTCTTTTGCTGTAGCCGCCTAAATTGGTAAATAAATGCCTATCTCCACCAGCAGATGGCACTTCAAATGCCAACCACTTCAGAACTAGGAGTGAGATTCCTTCAGAGCTCAAAAAAGAAAAAGAAAAAAGAATACGTTCACTGATCACATAGGGCAGCACTCTATGGCCTGCTATTCCTAATAAAACAATTAATACCCTGTAGAATAACAAATAACATTCCTGTAAAATCAGCCTATTTGGTCTGCTTCTAAGGGTCAGAGTTAGTTCTTAGCAACTACACACAACAGGGTTTAAAAAATGTAATATAAGGCACAGAGGGTAATTTTAATCAAACTAGCTTGTGGGGAGCGGAGATTTAACCCTTCCCTGTCCAGCCACGATTACAACAACAATAATAATAATCTCCCCCTGGTTCTGCAGTTGGCCTTAGCTGGCAGGAAAGGTCTCCTAGGTAATCTAAGCAGATATGCTCTGGAGGGTGGGACTCAAACCAAAGGCTTCAAGTTACAAGAAAGCAGATTCCGACTAAACATCAGCAAGAACTTTCTGATAGTCAGAGCTGTTTGACAGTGGAATGGTCTCCCTATGGAGGTTGTGGACTCTCCTTCCTTGGAGGTTTTAAGCAGAGGTTGGGTGGCCATCTGTCATGGATGCTTTAGTTGGGATTCCTGCATTTCAGGGGGTTGGGCTAGATGACCCTTGGGGTCTCTTCCAACTCTACAATTCTATATCAGGCTAAGATTGCTTCACCTCATCCCCCAGATCTTCTATATAGGTCAAGCTGTTCTGCTCTTTCACCATAATAAAACTCATAAGATGACATTCAGCTCAGCAAAAGAGTACAGTGGTGCCTCGCAAGACGAAAAGAATCCATTCTGTGATTCTCTTCGTCTAGCGGTTTTTTCGTCTTGCGAAGCAAGCCCATTGACGGATTAGTGGCTTTTAGCGGCTTATCTGCTGATCGGATCAGCTGATAAGCGGCTTAACGGCTTAGAAAAAGGGGGGGAGGAAAAAAACCCGCAGGAACTCGCAAGACATTGTCGTCTTGCGAAGCAAGCCCATAGGAAATTCGTTTTGCAAAGCACCTCCAAAACGGAAAACCCTTTCATCTAGCGGGTTTTCCGTCTTGCGAGGCATTCGTCTTGCGGGGCACCACTGTATATTAATCCTCACATTTTAATGTTTTCAGCATAAATGGCATATTTTTCTGAATTTATGAACACAAAGATTGTTAGAGGAGGCAAATGGGGTTCTCAACCAGTGGGCGGGAAAATACCTCTTGCCTGTTAAATGTAGATAATACAGTGGCAGGTGGTTCACTGATTTGAATGTATAAAGCAGCTTCATCTGTTATGTTGTAGAAACAAAATGTCTTCAGCACTAAATTGTTGGTTTGTTACAGGAATTCTCTATCAAGATTATTTCCACCCGTGTGGTCATCAGACTTTGAAAAAACTGAAAACCTCTCAGGGCTTTTTCCTACAAAATGCTTGGAAAATGAAGATCCTACAAACTTTGTTGGTACTCAAAATATTTATGAAGAAAACTTGCAAAAGACATCTGTAGAATTACTAAAGAAAGAACTTGAAGATCTCCATGTTATAGGATCCTGGCTTGTGACTTCTGATCCTTGTAGTTGGTCACCTGATGAGATTTTGAAGAATGCTGATTCAGAAACCAAGGCTTTTAAGAGTAATGGAATCAATCACCAAGGTGGACTTGCATATCAGAATGTACCCAGTTATAACAAAAATCAGTTAAACAGTGGAAATGGGAAGAGCCATACTGATTTTAGCACTTTCTCATCTCATACTAGAATAAAAGATAGTACGAATACTCCTAAAGAACTCCAGAAAGCTGACCATGCAAGAGGCATGCTTGGGAAAAATGACACAGAAGGATCAAGCAAATATTTCACTCAATTGTCTAATTCTCCCGCTGATGGAATATGGGATCCAGTGATCCAGCAGAATATAAGATATACAGGTTTCCCAGCTGCTTATGACTCTCAACAGTTTAGTTGCTCATCTCCATACCTTCTCAGTCCACTTAATAAAGAGAATAGCTTTCCAGAAGGAAGGAATGCAAAATTGCAGGAAAACCACCCACAAAATAACCACAGTTGCATCACTACAGAGGGGAACTTTGGCAATACTGAATGTAAGATGTCCTTACATCATCAGAAAGCATCCTGTAATCACTTGGCTCTTAAGCCAGCACTACAGAATATGAATTCATCTTACAATGGATATACATGGCTGGATAGTAAGATACTAAATCCGGTGGCTACATCGTTTGCAACTTATGGGAAGCAAAAGCAAATGAGTTCTCAGTTGTCTTCAAGGTGTTCAACTCAGTCTGGTGGATCTTCCACCAGTCCATCTATAGCCCAGCCTTCTTATTCACAGGTGGCCCCAATGTTGAACTCAAGAAAAGATGAGAAACATATATCTGCTAACATTCCTAACAGCTCAGGGTTTTCAAACTGCAATGAAAATAGGAAGCCACCTAACCCTATTGGACACACCCAGAAGGATTCCTTAGCTACTAGAGAGGGATACTGTGGTGAAGTATCCACGAATGCTTCCTCCAGGTGGCTGTCACAAAAGCATTCCATAAATGAGTCTGCGAAACACTATAGTTTTCATAAAAAGCAAAGCCAGTTCAGTACTGATGAGAGAACTAGGCAGAATGAGAGAAGACATAAAAATAATTGGATTCCACACCCAGGCTATGCAAACCCAAATCAAACACAGCCTGATATATTGAGAAGAACAGAAGAACAGAATGGCAGCAATTTGTCTGATTTCATCAATCCTTCTTTCCTACCTCTCTTCCCATTAATGCCTGGTTATAAACATATGCCTAATTTTCCTCCATTTAATCCTCCCACATTTTCATCACCAGCTAATGTTGCATTTTCTCCATTGCCATTTCCGTTGTCTGAACTTGCTGACCTCCTTCACTATGATGGCCTACCCTATTTGAGTCCTTTTTTTAACAAACTCTTCTGTGGAGATTTGCCTGCACAATACTTGGCCTTTCCACCACGTCTTAACCACTATAGACCTCCAAAGCATCGCAGTGGAGCTGCAAATGAGCTTCATAGTCATCTAGAAGATTGTTATGAACAGTGGAGAGCACTAGAGAGGGAACGCAAAAAGGTAACATAGTCTCTAGTAAGGTGAAACCTAGGGGAAGTTAATAGTGACATTAGCTTTTATGTTAATAGCATTACTGGTAACATTGTGGAGAGGTGGGAAAACTTACGACTGGGGACTATATCCAGCCTGACAAATCTTTTTCCTAGTTTGGATAACATAATCTGCATGGCTTCTTCATTGTCTCCAGCTTCCAGGAGGACTGGGGCAAGACTGAAATTGCCTTCTTATATGGCCAAGAATGATTGCATAGTGCCTGTTGTTCACTGCCCGAGTGTTTTTTTGTCTGTAGGCTTTTTGGGGTTTATGGTAGGAAACTGGGGAGCATGGGGAAAAGCAATAGAGAGCAACATATTCCATTAATTCTATTGCTTTCTCTTCAGGCAGAGGCAGATCTGGCCAGAAACTTCCCAGGGAAGCAGGTATCCAGCTCAAATAACGCTCCCTTCTCCCGCCTTCCTGACAAGCCTTCCCGAGTGGATCGTCTGATTGTGGACCAGTTCCGGGAGCAGGCGAGAGTAAGCACATTCACCCAAGATCTGGTTGATGCTTTGCTTCGTCGCGTTTTTGAGAAATTATGTTAGCCCAGTCTGAGGTGGGCAGCAGCCTTCCAGAGGAAGAAAAACTGTGAAGGCCTTTAGAAGGGGTTGGAAGACTCATCTTAAAAAGGAGTTTGGGAACTGTTGGGGTTCTGGTTTAAAGTGGCTATTTTGTGTGTTCCTTCAAGCTTAGGCAAGGTAGGATAGAAATATAAATGAATGTACAATACAAATGAGGGTGGCTGGATGCTTAAACCCTGAAGGGCCACTTCACTGTTTTCCTTGCTTCCTCTGCTTTCCCTGCCTGCCAGTAATTTCATAACATAGTTTTATGTTTCTCATGCTGCAATGAGGAGTGTCACTTCTATTCATGGCTGAATTGCTTTTAACTGCTTCTCCTCCAAAATATTTTCTACTAAATTTAGATTAGCTGCGTTCTCACATTCAGCGTGAAGTGCCTAGCTGCTGTCACGTGATTTTGGCTATCTGATTGTTTTTAAGTATTAAAAACCCTAATGAAGTATTCTTCTTTTTTAGGTACACACTTTAGTTGGGAAAATGGAACGGCTTTGTGGTCATCCTGTCCATGGTAACATATCTGCCACTTTGAGATGTCATTTGGAAGCCATCTGTGCTACCCAAGCAAGGCGCAAGGATGAGATTGTTAATGCTGCTAATCATCAGAGGCAAGGAATATCTCGTTACAACAATGAAAAAGGCAAGTACAGTGGTACCTCAGGTTGCATATGCTTCAGGTTACAGACGCCGCTAACCCGGAAATAGTGCTTCAGGTTAAGAACTTTGCTTCAGAATGAGAACAGAAATCATGCTCCGGCAGCATGGCGGCAGCAGGAGGCCCCATTAGCTAAAGTGGTACTTCGGGTTAAGAACAGTTTCAGGTTAAGTACGGACCTCCGGAACAAATTAAGTACTTAACCTGAGGTACCACTGTAATTTCTTTGTGGCACCTGCAAAACGGACTTTTGGAGTAATGTTCCCATTCAGAGAGCAAAATCTTAATATGGGTTTTGGTTAAATCTGCATTCTGAAGTGAAAAGCCTACTCTGTTTTATGAGTGATCACATTGTTACAGCAGGCATTAGGGGGCAGAGTCATAGTTCACGGGTGGAGCAGCTGTTTTGCATGCGGAAGATCCCAAGACCAGTCCTCAGCATCTCCAGGTCTGACTGGAAATGTCATCTGTCTGAAACCCTTGAGATCTGCTGCCCATCAGAGTACACAGTACTAAGCTGCAACAGTGGCCTGGCTCTATATAAGACGTTCTATGTTCCTGTTATGTTAGAGTAGACATTTCCCCACCCATCCCACTGCCTCCTACAAGAGGCCTCAAAGCCCTGTGCCAGGTGGCTGGATCTAGGACAGAGGTCAGCAAACTTTTTCAGCAGGGGGCCGGTCCACTGTCTGAGGGACCTTGTGGGGGGGCCAGACTATATTTTGAAAAATAAATAAACAAATTCCTTTGCCCCACAAATAACCCAGAGATGCATTTTAAATAAAAGGACACATTCTACTCATGTAAAAACACGCTGATTCCCGGACAGTCCGCGGGCCAGATTTAGAAGGCAATTGGGCCGGATCCAGCCCCCGGACATTAGGTTGCCTACCCATGATCTAGGATAATTCCTTTTTAGGGTTAGTGGTAGGATCATAGGATTGTAGAGTTGGAAGGGACCCCAAGGGTCATCTAAGTCCAACTCGCTAAAGCAGGAATACATTTTGTTGCAGTTCCTTCTTTTCTAATATAACTTGTTTCATCTCATAATGTTGCAACATTATGCATCTTCTTGCTTGTGGTGGTTGGTCAAAGAGAAAACATGTAACATCATGATACAGTACAAGGAAAGTTGCTGAAGTGGCAACTTTCCGCTTTGAGAGGCTGCTGCTTGTTTACTGTCAGGTTTAGTTGGTTGGGTGCAAAGTGTCTGGATTTATATTTTGTATTTGTAATGTATTTTAGTACAGCTCTCATATCTGGAGTTTCATCAGAGACCTCTTCTCAGTCAACAAAAATCCTGAAGAAGGTCCTTCTAGAACTGAGACACAGATTACCACGTAGCTCTTTGCTTTATGACATGTAAATGCCAATATTGTGATTAGACACGTCATATTTATTACCCCATAGTTCTTTGCTCTTCTTAAAATTATCAGGATGCATGAGAAAAGTAGGTTACTCCAGAGAGGCATTTTGTTTTTGTTTACAAGAGATCCTGAGTCAAAACTTGTGACAGGTGTGTTCAAATAGCAAATAGAAAATGGGTGGTTCATTCTGTTATAGAATTGTAAAACTTCAGTGTTATTTTATGTCCAAGCATTAAATATTCAAGGAAGACTCAGTAACTGAGGTCTCAATCCTGCTGATGTAAATGTTGATGCTGAATACAAAAGTAAAGCAGAGGGGAACTTCCGGCCCAAAGGCCTAATTAAACCTGAAGGGGGATCTAATTTGGCCTGCAACTGTTTTTCCTGAAGCCCCGCTCAGGTGTGAGGCAGATAAAGGCAAGGCTGCAACCCCTGATTGTTCTTTGGCAAGTGGGGCTTGTGATTCACTGCTTTTTAAATTTGATGCCAAATGCAAACCTCACTGAGGTTGGTTCCACTCAGGGGCTTCCAATTGAAACCAATCCCTGCTTGGATTGGCCAGGATCATTTTTTTGCAGCATACTTTAGATCCAGCTGCCAGGATGAAAGGTTTCCTCAGTCCTGCAGCAGAATCTTCAAATGTTCATTTGTAGTGTTGCTTACAACACAGTCTCCTGCAGAAACATGCGCCTTAAGTCCTATGCCCTAAATGCATGAAAATATCACTAACGGACTGTTTGTGCATCTATTTAATGATGTGGTATGGATTTGGAAAGTCCTTAATGCATACTTTTGGCAGTGAAATACTTCACCACACTCTTGTCAGCTAAATACATTCTTATTTAGACAAGCTTACCCAGATGCGTAGGAAATTGAGGTAATTTTAATCTGTTTTAGCATTTTAACTTTCATATGTTTAAAAGTACTGTTGCAATTCTTTCTTGATTTTCTTGTTTTATCTTTTTGTAAACCGCTTTGAGGTTTGTTGGTTTTTTTTACCATCAAGCAATATAAATTTTATGAAATAAAAATAAATAAAATATTCACATCCGAAGGCTGGTTCTTTGAAAACGTTAGCAGACTCTATATTACAGTATTGGGGAGAAACATCCCTCTTGAAATTGTAAATGATGCTATGCTGGTTTTGTTATAGATGTCCTTGCTCTGGCCATTGCCATTAAAGATTTGGCTTTCTTCACACGAAAAGCACGTACAGCTTTATGGTGTGCTCTTCAGATGACCCTGTCGAAAACTTCAATGAACACGCCAGCAAAAAAAGAAGAAGTGGAAAGGGCCTTGCAAGAGCTCTGTCCTGTCATTGGCAGCTTGCAAGTGAAGGACATCGTGGAGCATGATGACAAAGAAAACAAGAGAGAGAACCACGAACTGCCTCCACAGGTCATACAGTGAATGCATCCAAGTAATTGCAGCAGTGTAGAAAATACGCCAGGCTTCCAGCAAGTCTAGTGGATCTGTGCTGCGTTTTCACTGCTGAGATTCAAGCCTAGATAACATGCATTTCTGTAGTAGTATTGCAGCAGTCTTAATATTGGTGGTATATGTCTAGGGTGTAAAATAGAAAGGGTCAGCTTAAGTGGAGACAAGGAATAGTAGTTCATATTCTTGGCCACCAATCCAAAGCTGTAACTCAAGCCATTAACTAGGAAACTAGCAAGTGGCGAAGCTAATTGTGATACCAATCGAACACACAGTGCCACTTCATTCCTCGGTTTTGTAATGCTAATATTTTAAGTGCCAAAGTCATTACTGAATACTGTTTGTTTCACACTGATAATTAATAATGCACATTTATTGTGGCATTGTCAGGAGCTGAGGACGAAATTGCCAGTGGTCTGGCTCACAGTAGTTACATTAAATCAGCAGCTCATGTTAGTTGCGTTAAATCTGGAAGGAGTGTTGGAAGGTGTATTAGCAACAAAGGTGTCAAGCTGCACTAATCAAAACTTCAGCTTCCATAAGTGTGGTAGAACAACAGAATCTGTTGATTCTGAAAGAAAATAAAAAGGAGTTATAAATGTGTAGCATTAAGTATTGCATTATAGTAAGCATTAGCCAGTGAGATTAAATTGTTTAGATTTAGAAATGGATATATCAATGCCTTAGTGGCTTAAAACTACTATTTAACTTGTTATGCACTTAATGAACATATGGCTATTAATGATTTGAGTATTTATTTTAATGGTTAATATATTATTTTTACTTTATTTTAATATATGTTTTGATCTATTGCAAGACCTAATAATCAGGCTTATGTTTGCTCAGGGTCTGTATGTGTGTGTATATATATAACCTATAAATATACACAGTATATAATGTTTGTGGAGATGGGATGTTTGTAGGAATAGCTATATAAAACTAATCTGTACTAGGTTACCAAAGCTGGCTGATTTATTTTTAGCATGAGGAAATTTTGTATGTTTAATCACCATCGTTATTAGGCTTCATACTGTGTCTTGGACAATCAGATATATTATATGGCCATTGTGAATGTATAAGGCAAGAACTGGAACAGACGAGGCACCAGTCCAAAAGTTTCACTGTAATGTTGGGGACAGCTTCATATAAATAATGGGGTAAGAGGTGCACACACATAAATTGGTCCCTGACAAATTGGGCGAGAGGAGACCCTAGTTCATATAGGAAGGGCGTGTATGTTGCTGAGCTTCAGTGTGTGACAGGAATCTCTGGATTGGGGCGTTAATGTTTGGGTTCTTATCACTTAGGAGTATTAATGTTTTAACAACCTTGTAAAACGTGAGAATACCTCTATGTACTGATAAACAAGTAACGTGTGTGTGTTTTATATGTCCGTGGCAAATTCTGGAGAACAGTTGTCTCAGTTCAAAGAACCATTTTGGAAATGTGAGGGACCCTGGTAGAAGAAACCTAGTTTGAGTGCTTGGAGCGGATTTTACTTGCTTACTAAGTTGTTAAATTGGCTACTGCTCCCGGAAGTGTAATTAATGGATTTGTCATAAATGTACTTAATCTCTCTCCCCAGGCCCAGCTTTGAGCCCTGTTGTGTACAGGTAATGAAGAAGTTCTACCTCTGGCCTGTCTAGGTCAAACTCTGCCCCCTCCCAGCCACTTCCTGTTTAGCTGAGAAGCGAGCAGAGACAGGCAAGCACTAGGCAGCCACCTATAGCTGTGGTGACAATGCGTAGCGCAACCTTCACCCAGTCTGCCTCCCACCAAATGCTGGCACAAAAGGAGCAGTAAAGCAAAAAGGAGCCTGACTTTGTGAATGTTTAGAGGAAATGTAATAATGAGTAAAAGGACTGTAAGGTGTGTGTAGCAGGAACTTGCAGATACCTCATGCTCTCCCTCTTCATTTTAAAAAAGCAGGAATCATTGAAAGGCATAATAATCCAAGTGCCATTTTCTTCGTTTGGTATTTTCAGCCTTTGTATTGGTTATTGGTGAGAAATTATGCTTTGTGCATTTTGCACTAAATGTCATGAGGTCATATATGCTTTGTGGATTAGAATTAGTTCACAGTGTGAGGAGTTGATCATATTTCACTCTTAACAATCTTACTGTGTTTAGAAACAGTGGTTTGGTAGTCTTTCCTTTTTTTTCTGTTGACCAAATCATGGTACTTCTCCAGGACTGCTTTGTAGCAATGGGTGTATTAGACACTTCGAGTTATTAATTTGTGAAAACTGTTTAAAACTGTGGTTATAATTGGTGGTTATAAGTAATGTGCCTTTCGAAGTCTTAAAAGATAAAATATAACTGTGTACTCACTTTTTGTTGCAACCAAGCAATATATTTAAAGGGATTATAATAAGCTGCATTTGATAGCTGTAGTTTACAGTATGAATGTTTCATAATCAGTTTCCAGCATTGGTTTCCCTACCTTTAGAATATATAAAACGTGCCTGTTTTAGTTATATTGCCTATGAAGGCATCCATTCTCATTTAATTTTCTTTTGTGCTGGCTTTTTTTTAAGTATAAAACGGCTATAACATATGCCCACCAAAAGATAAAATTAAATTTAATGCATGTAAACTGAAATTCAGTTTTCTGCTGGTGGAAAAAAAGTTCTATTGCACTTGCATTGATTTGTGCCGGATGTTTTTCTAGCAGTATTAAGTTCAGCTGGCTGGTGGTCACATGGTACTAATGCCACATAGGGCATGCACTTACATGTGTTGTAGAATCAATACATGGGCTCTTCACATGGAGATACAGAACAGTTGCATTGCTTTTAATCCTGAACTTCGCCTATACACGTTAAGCTGGAAGATAAGGCATGCTCAGAACCAATGCAGTTCTTGCCCCTTCTGACTCATGTCAATATGTACCAATGCTCCAAATAAAGCACACTGTGACGTCCCAGCTAACAGCTCCTGCTAAACTTGCCCTGTGAGCACTCTGATATCAGGTGTGTTAAATTATTATGCAGCTTAGATATGCAAAATTTAGAGGTTCCTAATCTAAAATAAGAGATTTGTCTGAAAGTGTGTGCATGTGTGTGTGTGTGTTGCAAACTTTTTGTGAAGATGAGTTCTGTTGTTACCTTATGCTGGGATGTTGGAAACTGAGAAGAGTAGCAGATGGCCATAAAGCTAAATGTGAGTCTAGTTTGGTTTATTATTTGGCATTTTGTTTATGTAGGGCTTGTTTATTTGCAGACAAAATGCTACTAGAATGTTGCAACATTTAGCCTTAGGATGAGATACAAAGTGAGTAGTGCATTAATGGCTTGGCTCCAGAGGAGCCCTTCTGCAAATTGAAATTCGATAGCGGGAAGATGATTTCCTTCCATCCCCTCTGCTCCCACCCTAGCTGCTCCAAAGGATCACCCAACTCGGCAGATCCTTTCTAGCAGGAAAGTGTTTAATTCTGTAAACAGAAGACCACCGACCAATATCTGGATCCATTTCCCCTTTTTTTAAAAAAACACCCTGATCTTCTGTTACCTAAAGCTACAGAATTCACCAGGCAAAGGTTGCTTTGCATGTGCCCAGAAGCACTTGTGCTTTTCGTTCCTCCTCTTTGGAGCAACACTCTCAACGCCTAGTTTTAAAATTCACAGTCTCCCATGGGGCTGTCACGGGGTTGCTGCTTTGAACAAAGCTCTACTGAGCATATGGAATACTTTTCATTTTTTTCTGAACTTTGGCTATAATAATATCTACAGTGAATGGACAAAACTAATTAGATAACATTATTTTGGTTTTAATGGTTCTTATTGACCATTGTTTTAGTTACCTATTTTTATGTTTGATGGTGTTTGGTTTTCCTTTAATGTTTTGCACCAATAAATGCTAGAAACAGGATTATCTGTAAAAAAACAACAATGCACCTTTAGAATGAGGAAAACAGACTGCTTTCATTTAAGCCTAAATATTCTACTGTAGACACCTAGTCAGCCTGCAAATTTACAAGTTTTTGAGAAGTGTGTGTGTGTGTGTGTGTGTGTGTGTGTGTGTGTTTACTCGCCTGTCTGGAAACCCAGCTTGAAATTGTACCCTGCATGGTTTTATGGGTCTTAATCACCAGCACACTTAAACTTTTGGTAAACATTTATATAAAATTACGAAAATGAATAGTTGTACTTGTAAGTGCTTTTACAACAGAATTTCGTAGCATCTTGTAAGTAATTTTAAAAGTCAATTTTTTTGTTCTAGGTTTCATTTTTTTAAAGAAAAATGTGGGTGGTGTTTTTTTTTTGTTAAACTTAATAGCAATACTACAGTTTTGAGTGGAAAAAAGTGTTAAGTTACTTATTCAGCTTATGGACAGGTTTAGCTGGTTGGTGAGAAACGTTTAACAAAACTGCAACAATTAGTAATATATCTTGCCTGCTTTGCCAAATAAACTATAAATTATTGTACTTGTTGGCAAAATTGATAAGAAAAAGAGATGGCTGTATACTGGGCAGGAGGTCAGCTCAAAACAAGTGAGTACAGAATGTCTGTGGTGTGCAGAAACATAAGCCTTCTTTCAGATGAGACCATTTCCAGTGCATTTTGGAAGAGAAGCTTAAATTTGTTTTTATTATAGATAATGTGAAGACATACTATTTTACTATGCTGTTTAATACCTTGTGTATCTTCAGCCAATCTTGTTGAATGGTAAAAATGTGTACACGCTGCTTACATAATTGAAAAAAAACTATTGTGATTTGATAGATTGGCTAGTTTGAACTGAAACATGTTGACAGAGAGGTCAGTTGCTGTAAGATACTTTACCGCTGGTCAGTTCAGGTGCTGATTCATTGTATCTGGAAACAATTGTGGGTCTGAAACCTGCAAAAATCTCACTTCTACCTCTCTTGTAACTTTCTGGATGATGGTGACGATGGTGGTGATGATGATGATGATGATGATGATGATGATTGTTCTACACTGACCTGTGGTATTACTTTAAGTGGAATGGGATGCCATGTAGCTATGGCTAAATCATCACTTGTGTGAAGTCACTTAACATGTGTTCACTTGTCCATTATATTAAGAAAATGGTATGCTTGTAGAAAGGCACAAAAAGTTGTGATGTCTTGAAAAAGGTTTGTTAAGAGTTTTGGTGAATCCTATAAAAATCATGGTGAGTGATTTGTTCTAGCATTGTTTTTATATATAATGTTAACTTGGTATGAGCTTGATTGCTACAAGTATTCAGTTCTATCTATGTTTCATTATCTGCTGCTGGTTCCCATATAAGATATACTATTTTCTTTTTTTGTAATTTTCACTCAGTGCTTATTATGTGTGCTGGCTAACACTTAAACAATTAAAGTATTTAATATTTAAATGACTCTGGTTGTGTGATTTCAAGAAATCAGTGAAGAGAAATGACCCATGAGGAAGAAATAAGGTAAATCAAAGTGGGAAGAAGCCCTTAATATCCTACATATGTGTGCTTGGAAGCAAGTCCTATTCTTAAGTGAGATAGGTTTAATGTTAAGTGCCTGTACGGTTGCATCTAACGGCTTTGCTGATGGTAAGCCTTTTGCCAGCAGAAGAGGGAGGGAAGAGATTTTTGAGCATTCCCACTCTTCCATGCATCACCTCTAAATCTGCCACAGTCTTCTGAAAAAGATTTAGGGGGCTTTGAGGACTGCAAAGAAGAGAAATTATCAAAAGTTGCTTCCTTCCCCATTTGGCCAATTGAAGCCGAGTAACAGTGTTGGAGAGAACAGAATCTGCATAGTAATTCTAATCATACGCTTGATTAAGTCATTTTTGCCATAGAAGTAGCTGTTCCTTCTGAAAAAGCAGTGTGAAACCATCTTCTGGAAAGTGGGAGACCTTAGTCACAATCCCCAGACAACTTTATCTAAGGAGTCCCCTCCAGATGTGATGGGAGAACAAGGGCATCCTACCTTAATTCTCAATAGAGGTTTACCCAGATTAAGAGAATCTACAACCTGTTCTATTTCCCACTACTTGTCATATTCAACTGGTGCCTTATGCAAGCACGTGGACTTTTGATCCAGTAGGAGGCATCCAATCTTCAATAAGGAGACAATATTTTGTTTATCCCTCCCCATCTCACAGTGCCCCCTAAAAAACTCTTTGAGGAATTCTTGACCCACCATCTCTACTTGAGGGGGGAAATCAGTGGATTTGTGGGTGTAATGGCCTGGGACTCGGGCTTGTGCTTGGGCTCGGACCCGGACCCAGAGGAGTCTCAGTCCGCACCGGATCCTCTGCCTCAGGAGGCATCTGAACCAAGTCTGGGGCCTGATCCTGAAGAGCCCCAGTCTGCACAGGATCCCCTGCAACAAACACCAGCTGGGCCGAGTCAGGGGCCTCAGCCTTCCCTGGCTCCAGATGCGGGAATTACCTCGTTGCCCTCAGCTGGGCAATCACTTACACCTGCTCCACTACCGGTTTGGTCAGGGGAGGTTGAGGCGGCCTCTGGGTCTAGTAACCTACCAACATCTCCCAAGCTGCAGAGACTCAGGTCTGAGAGAAGGAGAGACCTAAGTACTCGCAAGAGGAGTTCTGGTCTTTGGGCAAAACAGGGAGGTGAGTCACCGGGGGATCAGGACTGGCCGTTACCCCGGCAAATATAAAAGGCTGTTGGACCCTGCCCCAGGTTGGGGGAGTAACATTATTGCTTGCTGGAACCTGCCTGAGACCGTGTGCCTGACCTTTGGCCCTGTCGGACAGACTCTTTACGGAATCCTTGGATTCGGGTCCTGGACCGCGCGGCTCGGGTTAACCCCCGGGCCCAGCACAGTGGGGTCCATCTGACCCCCGCCTTCACAGCCTGAAAATTGTTTAATATTTCCCAATCTGGTTTTGTGAATGGTTTTAACTGCTGCTCTTTCATAACAACGTTTACAAGAGAATTTTACCCCGCAGGGTGCAATGATGGCCACCAACCTGGATGGCATTAGAAGAGGATTGGACAGCATGGAAGGTGAGGCTACCAATAGCTGCTAGTCATTGATGCTTTTGCTGAAATCCCTGCACTGCAGGGGTTTGGACTAGAGGACTCTATGAATCTCTAATGGCTATGTTCTAGCTACTTGTGTCAGAGACAATATTCCTGGGATTCATAAGTGCATCCCAGCAGGGCTTGTCTTACGTTCTTAGGTGAGACCTGCAAAAATACTCTTGCTTTATAGTGTTTGGGAGGGTGTCCACAATGCTTCATGTGGGGTTTTATGGATCTCAGGCTAAGACCTACCTGCCCGTGGACTGTCTTGCAAGAGTGGTGAATGCTCTGGTTATCTCTCGCTTGGACTACTGCAACATGGTCTACGTGGGGCTACTTTTGAAGGTGACCCGGTAACTACAACTAATCCAGAATGCGGCAGCTAGACCGGTGACTGGGAACGGCCACCAGGACCATATAACACCTGCCCTAAAAGATATTCACTGGCTCCCAGGACATTTCCGAGCACAATTCAAAGTGTTGGTGCTGACCCTTAAAGCCCTAAATGACCTCGGCCCAGTGTACCTGAAGGAGCGTCTCCACCCTCATCGTTCAGTCTGGACACTGAGGTCCAGCACTGAGGGCCTTCTGGAGGTTCCCTCATTGCGAGAAAAAAAGTTACAGGGAACCAGGCAGAGAGCCTTCTCAGTAGTGGTGCCGGCCCTGTGGAACGCCCTCCCACCAGATGTCAAAGAAATAAACAACTATCTGACTTTTAGAAGACATCTGAAGGCAGCCCTGTTTAGGGAAGTTTTTAATATTTGATGAATTATTGTATTTTAATCTTTTGTTGGAAGATGCCCAGAGTGGCTGGGGAAACCCAGCCAGATGAGTGGGATATAAATAATAAATAAATTATTATTATTATTATTATTATTATTATTATTATTATTATTATTATTATTATTACCATCATCATCATCATCTCTGTGGCTTCCAATACGACTTGCTTACCTGCCTTTGGAGGCAGCACAAGTTCCCATGCCCACTCAGTGGAATAAAGCAGAACTTTGTTTTGCCAGCTTTTGGAAACATGAGCTCTGTGTTCTATACCGCTGGAGGCAGCAAGTCTGGAAGGCAGCAGCGTTTAAATGTTTGGCTTCCAGCTATGCATTCATCCTGGGCTAAGCAGCAGAAACCTGGCATATTGCCTTGGCCTTTATGAAGTCATTGCAGGTGTTTGACAAGGCTAGTCCTGTACAGCAGGAAGGTTTGCGTACCAGACCCATAATAATCAATCAATCAATCGATTTTGCATACTGCCCTTCATCCCAGTTCGGTTCACAACAGAAACAAAAAAATGAGAATACAGAATACAGCAAAAACAACCCTGTTCCCACAAACGCGTTTTTAAATCCGTGGAATGTTCATCAGCCAAATGTTGAAGAGAATTGTTTTGTCCTGGCGCCTAAAGATATGTAATGAAGGCGCCAGGCGAGCCTCCACACAGAGAACGTTCCACAGATGGGGAGCCACTGCAGGAAAGGGCCTGTCATCATGTTTCTCATGGAAGGGCGCACAAAGAAGGGCCTCAGTTTATGATTACAGGGTCCAGGTCGGTTCATATGGGGAGAAGTGGTCCTTGAAGTATTGTGGTCCTGGGCCATTTAGGGCTTTATAGGTCAGAACTAGCATTTTGAATTGTTCCCAGAAACTAATTGACAGACAGTGCAGTTGGACCAGGAACAATGTAATATGCTCAAACCATCTTGCCAGCTGCTGAATTCTGCACCAGTTGGAGTTTCCAAACCATCTGCAGAGGCAGTCCTACATATAACACGTTGCAGTAATCGAGCATGGAGGTTACCAGCGCATAGACGAAATAATTCTTCTCCTTGCCTGCTGCTCCAGTTGGCGCTGGAAGCCTCCGGAGGTACACATGCTGTACAAACGCAATGAGAGATGGGGGAAGGCAAGCACTGAAAGACAATCGAATGTATTCTCTTCCAGTCTTCTATTCTGTTGTTGTTTAGTCGTTCAGTTGTGTCCGACTCTTCGTGACCCCATGGACCAGAGCACGCCAGGCACTCCTGTCTTCCACAGCCCCCTGCAGTTTGGTCAAACTCATGCTGGTAGCTTCGAGAACACTGTCCAACCATCTCGTCCTCTGTCGTCCCCTTCTCCTTGTGCCTTCCATCTTTCCCAACATCAGGGTCTTTTCCAGGGAGTCTTCTCTTCTCATGAGGTGGCCAAAGTCTTGGAGCCTCAGCTTCAGGATCTGTCCTTCCAGTGAGCACTCAGGGCTGATTTCCTTCAGAATGGATAGGTTTGATCTTCTTGCAGTCCATGGGACTCTCAAGAATCTCCATGTCTTCTCCAAGAGTCTCCAAGAGTCTTCTATCCTGTTGTTGTTGTTTAGTCATTTAGTCGTGTCTGACTCTTCGTGACCCCCTGGACTAGAGCACGCCGGGCACTCCTGTCTTCCACTGCCTCCCGCAGTTTGGTCAAACTCATGCTGGTAGCTTCTGTACAGGTAGTATGTGACATGCAAAGGGGCAATTCAGCTGACCTTGACATGTTCAGGGGCATTGTACTCCTGGAACTGCAGACATGAAGCTGAAAGTTGGAAGATGCAGGAGGCATAAAAAGAAGTACATTCCTGTTGCTGGTGAGACGTCCCATGCACTGGCAGATGAAGGGGGCGGGGGAAGCGGTCCACCCTGGGTGCTATGCTTGGGTGTGTGTGACAAAATTCCCTCGGGTGGGTTGGCGTGGTGGCACTTGCACCCCCAGCAGGTGGATTTTCGTGATCGTAGCAAAAATCCGCCCGCTGATCAGCGTGCAGCGCTGGCCATCGGGGATGCCCCCCCAGTGGGCAGCGTTTGCACCCCAATCAGGCTCTGGCGCGCTGATCCTCCTGGAGGTGCCAGTGCTGCCTGCTGTTTATGCAAATATGCCCAGGGCATGGTGCTGGCTTTCAGGGATACACCGCCCAGCAAGCAGTGTTTGCACCCCCCCGGTGGGTGGCACTTGCATCCCCGGCGGCAAACGCCACGCCCTGGGCGTATTTGCACAATTGGCGAGCAGTTCTGGCACCCCCGGGAAGATCGGTGTGCCGCTGATGGCACCCCGGGAAGATCGCCCCGCCTCTGTGGGCAGATCGCCCCACCCCTGGGTGCACATCATATTTGCCTTTCCGGGTGCCCCAGCAGCTTCCTCCGCCACTGATCCCGTGGGCAAGGGCTTTTCTCCTTCGTGCCTGTTATTTACTGAAGTTCTCACCCTGGGCCAGCAGGGGGATACTGTAGATAGTTCAGGTCCACATATGCAGATAAGGGATCGAAAGTGACGTTCAGTGATTGGATACTTACAGAAAGTTGTTACAGTTACGTTGTACTGGAGCTCTATATAAACAGGCTGGCTGAACCCTTCAGTTCAGTTCTGTTCTGGCCTGTGAATAAACAAGAACTGTTTGGAGAATCGCTGTGTCATCTGATATGTTCACCCACAACTTAACAGTGCCCTTCTGCGAACATCCCAGAAACCTCTATCTGGCAGCAAACTGTTGGAAACAAGAAACGCAGAGAGATGGACCTTTCTTCGATCCAACAGAGACGAGCCCTAATTCTGTAACAGCGTGTGTCCCAGTATCTTCTAAGAGCTTGGACCACTGGCACTTTGAGCAACAACACAGACTGTGTCGCTCCTGGATTTCCTTCCCTTTGTTTCAGCAAGTGATTATTTTGAAAATGTGGAAGCAGTATGCTTAAGCTACTGCGTTTCATTAGTGCAATAAAGCAGCTCAGTTTTTGGGCATATCTCTTTCTCCCTTGCAATAGAGAAGAGTGTCAGAAGGCCTAGCTGGAAAGCGAAGGTCAAAGTATCCAACCCCCCCCCCCCCCGACTTGCTTCCACTAAAGTTTTTGGGCTCCCTATATATTCGTGTGAAGAAGACAGGTGGTTGCTCCAGTGATTGACAGCATGGAAGGAGAAGCATGTTTGTGATGGAGTCAAGAGCTTTGAACGTGCTCTGTTCTGCCTGCTATTCATGTAACAGAAGTGGTTCTGTGCAGGAAAATCCCATAAGAGAACATCAAAACAATAGCTTTATTAGGACCAAGAGAAACATCACAAAGTAGCATGCAAGTTTCTCCCAGCTGGATTCCTAGGCCTTCACAGCAACAGCGCACAGCAGGTATGGCATAAAACATCAGATTATATCTGCGCAAGCAATTCCCCCTCAATTAGTTCTGCTTTTTGCTGAATGATTGCCTTTTGTTGGGCTTTGTTGAGCGGGGAGCATCATGACGTCATGGATGAAAGACAGATCAAGGAAGGAAGCAGGCAGAGGCAACACCCTACTTCCAGGGCCAACTTTAAAGGTAAAGGTAAAGGGACCCCTGACCATTAGGTCCAGTTGTGACCGACTCTGGGGTTGCAGCGCTCATCTCGCTTTACTGGCCAAGGGAGCCAGCGTACAGCATGACTAAGACACTTCTGGTGAACCAGAGCAGCGCACGGAAATGCTGTTTACCTTCCCGCCGGAGTGGTACCTATTTATCTACTTGCACTGGTGTGCTTTCAAACTGCTAGGTTGGCAGGAGCTGGGACCGAACAACGGGAGCTCACCCTGTTGCAGGGATTCGAACTGCCGACCTTCCGATTGGCAAGTCCTAGGCTCTGTGGTTTAACCCACAGTGCCACCCGCGTCCCTTAGGGCCAACTTTACATATAATTTATTCGTTTTAGTATCTAAAAAAAACCACCTGTAAGCTGCCTTGGCGGAAAAGCAGTATGTCAAGGCAATGAATAAATAAATATTTGTGGTTTTTGCTAGTAAAAGCGGGGGCGGGGGGTTTTCTGAAAGATTAAACTAAGGGTCCTGAGTGTACATTTCTCCCTGCACACTAAATAAGTGCAGCATGCACTCTTATTGCCCAATGGATTGTCAGCACGTTGGCCAAAATGAGAGGGATGTTTACTCACAGAAACCCTGTCCCCTGATGCTGAAAACCCTTTGATATCCTTGCTGTGCTTTAAGGGATTTTTTATTTTATTTTAGTCAATGTGGTCAGACACGTAATTATTTCATTTTTATCTATCCTTCCTCCAAAGAGGTCAGATCAGAACATCTGCCCACCCCCACCCCATTGTCTTCATTTTGGTAGAATGCATCCAGATGTTGCTGGAACACCAGCTGCCATGATTCTGTTTTTAAAATCTTTCCATGTTTTCAACCTTTCCATGTCCATTTCTTCAAAGGCAAAAGGGCTTCACGAATCCTAGCTTAGGATGTCATCAGGGTTCCAGGAAAGGAGAGCACTCAGGAAGACTGCCAGAGGGATGATTTATGAACCAAAAACAGTGGCATCATTCTGGAGACACTGTCCTTTTGAGGCTTTTGAGACGTCTTCCATTGAAACTTTTGAAAAACTATTGTGAGACTGTCCTTAAAGATCTGTTTTGAGCTCACGGCTTGACGGTCCTTGCTCCCACTCTGTTATATTGTATATAAGAACTTTGATTGGCTTACTCCTATAATTTGAATGATAGCATTATTCTATTATATATTTTCTACTAACTATTAGCCTACGTGTTGTGTTTGTATTGTTGTGATTAAAGGTAAAGGTACCCCTGACCATTAGGTCTAGTCGTGGACAACTCTGGGGTGGCTGGGCAACCCAGTCAGATGGGTGGGGTATGAATAACTTATTTATTTCCTGCTAAATTGTTGTTGTTTAGTCATTTAGTCATGTCCGACTCTTTGTGACCCCTTGGACCAGAGCACGCCAGGCACTTCTGTCTTCCACTGCCTCCCGCAGTTTGGGCAAACTCATGTTGGTAGCTTTGAGAACACTGTCCAACCATCTCGTCCTCTGTCGTCCCCTTCTCCTTGTGCCCTCCATCTTTCCCAACATCAGGGTCTTTTCCAGGGAGTCTGCTGGAGTATTGGAGCCTCAGCTTCAGGATCTGTCTTTCCAGTGAGCACTCAGGGCTGATTTCCTTCAGAATGGATAGGTTTGATCTTCTTGCAGTCCATGGGACTCTCAAGAGTCTCCTCCAGCACCATAATTCAAAAGCATCAATCCTTCTGCGATCAGCCTTCTTTATGGTCTGACCCTGGGACTGAGTAATTTTGGGAGTAGGCCTGTTCATCACCTGTCCCTAAAATGTTACAGCCTATAGGTAAAGGGTCCCCTGATCATTAGGTCCAGTTGTGATCGACTCTGGGGTTGCGGTGCTAATCTCACTTTATTGGCCAAGGGTGATGGCGTACAGCTTCTGGGTCATGTGGCCAGCATGACTAAGCTGCTTTTGGCAAACCGGAGCAGTGCGCGGAAACACCGTTTACCTTCCCGCCAGAGCGGTACCTATTTATCTACTTGCACTTTGACGTGCTTTTGAACTGCTAGGTTGGCAGGAGCAGGGACTGAGCAATGGGAGCTCACCCCATCGCGGGGATTCGAACCGCTGACCTTCCAATCGGCAAGTCCTAGGCTCTGTGCTTTAACCCACAGCGCCACCCATGTCCCTTACAGCCTATAGGAGGCCGAAAATAAGGTTCAGTCAATAATATTTTTAATTTACATCCAGGAGCAGAAATGCCCCTTGGAACGACACCCTCAGCCTCCCCTCTTTCTTCCCCTTCTGAAGTTGACGTAGGCAAGAAGCCTGATCAACTTTTGCCAACAGGCTTGTAACACTCCCTTGTCATTTCCCAGTTTGACACCTGTCACTTGGCTCCAGGGAAAGCACTTGAGAAACAGCATTAGGTCCAGCCCCATGGACAGGCTTCATCTGCACGCAAGCTCTATGGAGATGGGCTTTTTGGTCTGCCCCCGGTGGGTTTCCTAAAGCGATGCCCTTTCGTCTCTCCACCGCATGAAATTTAATCTCCCTGGTAAATGACACCCAAGGCTATTTTGGAAATTGGAGGCAGGGCGGGGAGAGGAGCAGGAACGTCAGCAATCCAACTTGACTGGAGGACGGCAGCCCAAGGGAGGGGCTGCTCACAGGCTAAACTCTAAGCGCTGGAGCTTCTGCTGTGGGACTAGGGGATCACCTTTAACACGTCCCCTACCTCACTGGGGTTTCTGTTTTATTCTCACGCTGGGTAGGGGGGGTACGACCCAAATTCTGTTGGTCTCCCCATGCCCACTTGCACCTGCTTCACCCGCTTTGTGCAAACTCAGTAAAGATCTGCTCTCCCGATGAAAGTGGCTTACTACTTCCAGGTTTAACGGGACTTCCAGGTAAGGACCTGAATTTCAGTTTGAATCTGGGTGGCTGGAAAAGCTTGCCAGGAACCAGTTCTCTTTCTGTTTGCGTCTTGTGCCTATGTTATTTGTGGTTTTCTGTAGCACTGGGGCTAGCAGTACAGATGAAGGTCAAGACATTAGAGTTATCCTCTAGGCTTAGTATGACTTGTGGCTGTGGTTTCACCAGCACTGGAAAAAGATGGGTAGGAGGATTGAAGGAACAGGATATTTAACTTTTGATTTTGATTTTGTAACCTGTGTGGGTTGCTGGTGTCTGCCCAAGAGAGGGAGATAATTCTGTTGGAGTGATGTTGAGGGTTACCTCCCACCACCATTCTTGTTTTCATCCTAAGTACTAAGACTCACAAAAAAGTTTTGTCTTCGGTTAATTGTCTGACCTCGCCACTATTCTTCTGCTAGTATTTGGCCTTGCCAGAGCCTCCTCCCATGCTCTCAGCTTGCATTTCTACAGATGGGCTTCTGAAAAAAGACGGGGAATGACAGCTGAGTCTATTTTAAGAGCAGTACCTCAGTGACATGGAGTGTCTGTGATGGCAAGCGATGCCTGCTTTTTGCATTTAGGCAGAATGCAGATCCATATAGAAGGTGTGCACTTTTTTCAGTGGGACACACAGGGAGGTATAGGGAATGCGACTTTTGCTACGGCTGCACGCCTAAGCCCACTTTCTTGGAAATAAAGCACAACTATACATTTAAAGCACCCCCTCCAAAGAACCTTGGGAAGTTTACCCTTCTCGGGGCTGCAGTCCTGAGCACTCTTAACAAACTACAGGTCTCAGGTTTATTGGGTTGGGGGGAGTGAGCTTTAAATGAATGGTGTGTGCACAGTGTAAATGCCATATGATTGCACTGAAATCAAGATTTATTTATTGTCTTACTTTTGTTGGGAGACACACTGGGGGGGGGGAGAGAGATTATTGCCTAATAGGGCGGTTCATAAAAAACTTTATTTTGAAAATACCTGTTCCAATGGTCTTAGCTTATTACACTAGGGATTATATAGCTATATCTGAAATTTCATGCATATCAGTTAGTATCTTGACCCTGTTCCACTGAATTGAAATTTCAGCCTTCAAGACAGGAAAAGTAAACAGCTATTTTTGTGAAGGAGGGTCAAGATATTAACTGATATGCATGAAATTTCAGATATAGCTATATAATCCCTAGTGTAGTAAGATAACACCTTTGGAGCAGGCATTTTTTTTTTAAAAAAAAGAGTTTTTTTATGAACCACCCTACTGAACACCCAATGCTTTTCAGTGGGGCAGGGCCCAGGATATTAACTGATATGCATGACACCTGGCCCCTAATCTCTGATATGTGTGAATTGGCTGTAAGGTGGCAATGGCAAGAGACAGCTCCATTTTGCACATGCTCCAAGATACTCTCTTGTTCTCAGCCTGGCAGTTCTGATCAAGAAATAATCCCAGGTAACAAGTTAAATATGAAAGATTGATTCTAGAGGCGAATTGGCCAATCTTTTGAATAGATAGTCTGCTACAACCCCATTCCTCTGAAATATAGAATATGATGTCTTGAAGGGGGCTGCTTTTAGCAACGGTATGAAATTGCCCCTTTCTTTAGCATATGAAACTATTGTGCACAGATTCTGTGGCTGAATCTTGGTATTGCAAATATGTTCCTTAGCTTAGCTCTTGTAAATGCCAAGTGCTTGTATAAAATTGTGTGTGTAGCTCTGCATACTTGGGAAGACTGTCTAGAGAAATAGAAGCTGAACAGCGAGGTTTATTTGTAGCTCAAGAGTTACTTGCAGAGTAGACCCACCACAGCGCATGTGGGTTTGAGGTTTGCAGGCAGAAAGAAGTAAGTGACAGAGAGAGGCCGGCAGCGTGTTTCTGAAGGGTAGGGCATTGTAACATCAGAGAAGTAGCGCCGTTTGCTCAAGAGAGGAGAAGAGCTGACTGTTTTATATAAGGATTAGAGGAAGTCGAAAACTGATCAGGCGGTAGGCATCTGTGCTTGCTGATGAGCAATCTGGGGCAGAAATGGCTGACTCAACTCAACTCTAGGCTTTTGGTATGAGGTCTGGCATGGGTGGCATGAGCATGCGGCCTAACTTTGGGGCACAAGGTCAACACTTGCCAGAATCGGGTGTCCCCATATTGATTAAGGGTGGTGTGGAACTCTATGTGCTGACAGTAAATACGTCTTCTGGTTAAAAGTAATAAAGAGGTGGAGAGGGGAAATCATTATAAAGGACAGGCAGTGGCATGGAGCCCATAACCCAGTGTTGGCCAAACTTGGCTCTCCAGCTGTTTTGGACTACAACTCCCATCATCCCTAGCTAACAGGACCAGTGGTCAGGGATGATGGGAACTGTAGTCCCAAAACAGCTGGAGTGCCAAGTTTGGCCAACAGTGCCATAACCCTTCCTTCCAGGCCTTGCCCCCTTGCACTTGACTTTTCTTCCTGGTGGGTGACACACAGTCAGGAGGTCCTTGAAATGGAAAATTAATAAATTAATGAGTTTGTGCACTTGGTTGGAGTTTCTGCTTAAAACACACTCTTAAAGATGGATAATTCCAAAATGTGTCGGGCCTCTATTTTCAGCCACCTGGAGTTTTCCTTGTCTTT
Source organism: Podarcis vaucheri (assembly GCF_965113315.1). Lineage (NCBI taxonomy): Eukaryota > Metazoa > Chordata > Lepidosauria > Squamata > Lacertidae > Podarcis > Podarcis vaucheri. The sequence continues at coordinate 58,438,096 of NC_138750.1, read as the reverse complement.
TGCCCCGTTAGTGGTGCATTCCAGGTGTCTACAGGGTGCCACCCCCGTCTGAAGAATGAACCATAAATTCCAGATTTCCCAGCTTTCATTTTAAAAAGGGAACAGGTTTCTAACATTTGGAGAACCTGAAATCATAGGGAAAATGAACAGATGCTATTCTCAATGAAATGAAACGAAACCAGGAGCTTTCCAGTTCCACTTACCCACAACCTACTTCACACATAATGTTAAACCATAGTTAAAAGCAAATCTCTCCAGATTGGGTGAATGGGCAGTAAAATGGCAAATGCCATTCAGTGAAAGCAAGTGTAAGGTGATTCACACTGGGGCAATTTTTTTACAAAATCAATCTCACATATACACTTATGTGGGGAGGGTCTGAACTGTTGGTGACTGACCAGGAATGAGACCTTGGGGTTGTAATGAATAGTTTTATGAAGGTGTCGGTCTAGTGTGCAGCAGCTATGAGAAATGCAAATAGAGAGATAACTATGAAAAGGATTGAACACAAAACTGCCAATATCATTATGTCATCATACAAATTGATGGTGCACGCTTGGAATACTGTGCACAGTTCTGCCCACATCACCCTCAAAAAAGGACATTATAGAGCTGGAAAGGGTTCAGAAAACAGCAAACTCAAATCATCAAGAGAATGGAGCAGCTCTGCTGCGAGGAAAGGTTACAGCATTCCTTGTTTTTCTTAATTTAGAGAAAAGGCAAATAAGGGGGTGACATGATAGAAGTGGATAAAATGGTGTATTTTGTGGAAATGAATCATAGAATCATAGAGTTGGAAGAGACCACAAGGGCCATCGAGTCCAACCCCCTGCCAAGTATTATTATGAAGATAATATTGTAACAAAAAAGGACTTCTTCATGCAGAAGACAGTTTTGTTGTTTTGTTTTTTAAAAATTTCTTTTTTACCAACCACTAAAACACAAACAGTGAACCCCCCCCCCCAGGTGACTGATACATTGGGTATACAATATTCAATAATAACATATTCAAATCAACCATATGTACGCTTCTGTATACCTTTACACTCCTCCTTCCACAAGGTTTATTTAACTTTTAACATTTTAATTGCCCCAAATTGTTCAAACCTACTCAAGTAGTTCAATATCTTCTCAAAGCAATCCTCCACTTTCTCACTGACCTTAAAACCTTTCATTCTGTGCATCTTCACAGTTAGGTATTCTAAAATTATAATATTATTCAGTTTTTTCCTCCATTGGTTCACCCCTAGCTCTTCTGCATTTTCCCAATTACTCACTATAACCTATCTGGCTGCAATTACGATCAATTTTACCCATTGGCGTTCCTCTTTTGTTTTTAACTCGGCACTACTCAGGGTAATAAGAACCATTAATTCAGTTATTTCTGCTGCAGAAGACAGCTAATCTATGGTATTCGCTCTTACAAGAGGTAGTGATGGCTAGCAAATTAGATGACTTTTTTGAAAGGGAAGATAAGGCTACTTGCTTCTCGACATGATTATTGCTTCTAGACACAATAGTTATGTTCTATCTCCGCTATTGGAGTCGGTGTGCTTCTGTATGCAAGTTGTGCAAAATGACAAGTGAGGAATGTGCTGTTGCACCCAGGATCTGCTTGAAGGTTTCTCATGGGCATCTTGTTGGCCACTGTGAAAACAGGGTGCGGGCCTATTTCATAAAATTATTCACCGCTTGAATGCAAAAAACCTCAAAGCGCTTTACAAATTAATAAAGCAAAATCTGTTGATGCACATAGAGACCTATAAGCTAACTAGCGAGGCTAGAGGCCTTGTGCCTAATAATAATAATAATCTCATATAATGAGTTTCCCCAGCCACTCTGGGCGGCTCCCAATCAAGTGTTAAAAACAGTACAGCATTAAATATTAAAAACTTCCCTGAACAGGGCTGCCTTCAGATGTCTTTTAAAGATGAGATAGCGGCTTATTTCCTTCACATCTGAAGGGAGGGCATTCCACAGGGTGGGCGCCACTACTGAGAAGGTCCTCTGCCTGGTTCCCTGTAACCTCACTTCTCGCAATGAGGGACCCGCCAGAAGGCCCTCAGAGTTGGACCTCAGTGTCTGGGCTGAGCGATGGGAGTGGAGACGCTCCTTCAGGTATACTGGACCGAGGCCGTTGAGGGCTTTAAAGGTCAGCACCAGCACTTTGAATTGTGCTCGGAAACGTACTGGGAGCCAATGCAGATCTCTCAGGACTGGTATTATGTGGTCCCGGTGGCTGCTCCCAGTCACCAGTCTAGCTGCCGCATTCTGGATTAATTGCAGTTTCTGGGTCACCTTCAAAGGTAGCCCCACGTAGAGCGCATTGCAGTAGTCCAAGCGGGAGATAACTAGAGATAACTAGAGCATGCACCACACAGGTGAGCCTAGGAGCAGCTTTATTCCCAAGGTTGTAAACACATTCCTAAGTGTCTACGTTTGAAAAGGAGACATGCTCTGCTTAAATGTCCTAACCTTCTCAGGTAGAAAGGAATGCAAAGAGATCACATGCAGCAAGGTGTGGCTTAGAGTTCTTTGTTCGCTTACTCAATGAATAGGTAATGAAGGAAAGACCATACATGGTATAATTAGTAGATAGATAGATGGTAGATAGATAAATAATTTATTACGGTCGGAAACCAGCTTATAAAACACACTTGGGGGGCCAGTCCCAGAAGGAAAACAAACATTTAAAACAATGTACAACAATAAATTTAAAATTTATAAATGTGATAAGCGTATAGACACTTAAAACTTTAAGATAAGTGTCAGGGAACTGACATCGGAGGAAAGGGAAGTGATAGGGCTCCCAGAGACTGGGAGAGAGTCAACAGCCAAAGCAGGAACCAGCAGGGGGAGCGAGGGGTCTCTGGAGGAGGATCTCAGTAATGCTGAGAGACACGCAGCAGCCCAGGCAGGAAGCAGAAGGGGAGAGAAAGGGGTGAGAGACACTTCGAGCGAAAATAGCGGGGAGGTGTCAGAAGCAACTGCAGGGAGACCTATGCTTCGCCGGAAGCTGTCACGTCGTGAGTCCAGGAGACGCGTTTCCGTTAAGGAACTTCTTTGCTGGAAGCGCTTCCGCAGACAGCCACTGTCGGACTCTACAAGTGACTAGAGCAGACATGTCTGAGGAGCTCTGTCACACACAGAGGTTTGTGGGGTCGCACAAACTCTGAAGGGGCACTATTTTAAGCACAAGCAGCTAATCATCCCCTGACAGCAGTCCGACAGTCTCTGTACGGCTGCCTGTGCAGGAGAAGGCATCATGAGCGACCCAGCAGGAGCCGGAGCCGCAGGGGGTGGAGCTGGTCCAAGCTTGGAAGACAGATACCGAGCATTGGAGGTCCAACTTGCGCTGCAGACGGCGAGGCTCGAGGAGAGGAGGGCTCAAGATGCAGACAAGAAGGGGAGAACCACTCAGTTCCCCAGAAAGGTACCAGGATTAGTGCAGAAGTTTGGGGGGGACCCCAAGGATTACCATGCCTTTAGGACTGAAATGCAATATGCCCTGAATGTGCAGTTTGATGAGTTCCCTGATGAGGAATCCCGAGTTGCTTTCGTAATTGGGCATCTTGAGAAGGGGGCGCGAGATTGGGTTCGACCCCTGATGGCAACGCACAACGATATCCTGAAGGACACTATGAAATTCTTTCGTGCAATGGATATCATGTTCTCCAGCGATATTGAGGAGGGGGTAGTGCGCAGACAGCTAATGGCTTGCAAGCAGGGAAGCAGATCTGTCCGTGAGTACTGGACTGAATTTACCATGCTGATTCACAGATTGGGGTGGGATTTAGCGGCAGCACCCATTCAGATGCTATTTGAAGAAGGTCTTTCTTCAGCTGTGAAAGACGAGCTGGCCAGGAGCCCCAGGGCGGTGTCTATGGATCAGCTGACCAAATCTGCGCTGACCATTGGAGCGCGCCAGGAGGCAAGAGCCTTGGAGAGGCGGGAAGGGAGAGGGGAACGTTGGAAGGAGTTACGCATTCCAGACATTCCTGAGCCAGCTTTCCCGCCGGCAGAGCCGATGGAAATCGGAACAGCCCGCGCGCGCGCATTTTCAAAGCCCAGTGAGGGGGCGAAGAAGGAGGGAAAGGGACCCCGGAAATGCTATCTCTGCCAACAGCCAGGCCACTTTGCCAGAGTCTGCCCCCAGAGGAAGGAATGGCAAGGGATGGTGGGAACTGTTGAGGGGGAAGAGCAGGGAGAAACGGAGCAGGTAAAAGCCAACGCCTGGTTGCCAGCAGGGCACTGCAGCCAGGCCAAAGAGCAGTGAAAGTGCCTCTTCCCCAAGTGCCAGTGCCAGAAGCTCCTCGACCTGCTCTAGTGATTGAAGTGTCGCTAGAGTTGCAAAATGGACACCCCCTAAAAATAAAGGCGCTGTTGGACTCAGGCAGCTCCTGCAATTTCATGAGCAAAGAGTTTGCTGCTGAACACCAGATACAGACTATCCCCTTAAGCAACCCCCTGCAGGTGACCACGATCGATGGCAGAGAACTGTTGGGAGGAGGCGTCAGCTTGCAGACCATCCCAATGATAATGAGGGTGGCAAGGCACACAGAACTGATAGCGTTTAATGTGGCCACCTTGGGAGGCGCTCCCATTATTTTGGGAATGAGCTGGCTAGCCCTACATGATCCGCTGGTGGGCTGGCATCAAAGAGTGGTTTCTTTCGGTTCCGCACATTGCTTAGAACACTGCAGGGGGGAAAAGGGGTCAGCAGGGGCCCAAGCCACCCTGGCAGGGACTGAAGTAATGGAGAAGGGGAAGGTGCCACCACAGTATGCTGATCTCAGCGACGTGTTCAGCGAGAAGGAAGCTGACCAACTACCCCCGCATAGGCCCTTTGATTGCCAGATCAATTTACTCCCTGGAGCACAGCTTCCTGTAGGCAAGTTGTATGCCATGTCAGACAGGGAAATGCAGCAGTTGCGAGAGTTCATTGACAAGAACCTGAAGAGAGGCTTCATCAGAGAGTCCAAGGCAGCGGGGGGTAGCCCAGTGTTTTTTGTGGATAAAAAGAACACGGACAAGCCGAGACTGGTATGTGACTTTCGGGCCCTAAATGCAGTGACAGAGCCGGTGGCTTTTCCTATGCCCAGGATTGATGATATTTTGACCAGGGTGCGAAAAGGAAAGATTTTTACAAAGCTGGACCTAAGGGGGGCGTACAACCTGATACGTATAAGGAAAGGGGATGAATGGAAGACCACCATGTTCACCCCTTTGGGGGCATTTGAATATCTCGTTATGCCTTTTGGATTACAAGCAGGCTCCGCGTGTTTTCAAGCCTTTATGAACCATGTACTGGGGCCTTTGCTCTACAAGAATTGCGTGGCCTTCTTAGATGACGTGTTGGTGTATTCAGAGAATGAGGAGCAACATGTGAGAGACGTCAGAGAAGTGTTGAGCAGGCTGCAAGCCAACAGACTGTGGGTGAAACTGGAGAAGTGTCAGTTTCATACCAATGAGGTGGAATTCCTGGGGTACCGCTTGTCAGACAAAGGGTTGGCCATGGACCCCGGCAAGGTTCAAGCGGTGCTGGAATGGAAAACCCCCAAGACTAAGAAGGATGTGCAGAGGTTCCTAGGGTTTGGAAACTTTTATCGTAAGTTCATCCGAAACTTCGCTCACCTGACGGCGCCCATCACGGACTGTCTCAGCAGCAAGAAGAAGTTTGTTTGGACGGGAGAGGCGGAGCGAGCGTTTGAGGAACTGAAAAAGGCCTTCGCCTCTGACGAACAACTTCTACATGTGGATTTACAAAAAAAGCTGAGGGTCGAAACAGACGCTTCTGACAGAGCCATAGGGGCGGTGCTTCTTCTGCAGCCGGGGAAGGAGGGGTCCGAGTGGCGACCGTGTGCCTTCTTTTCGCGAAAGCTGAACAAATCTGAGAGAAACTACACGGTGTACGACCGGGAACTTCTTGCGATTTATGAGGCTTTCCGGAGATGGAGGCACCTACTAATTGGTGCACAACAGAAGGTGCAAGTGCGCACGGACCATAAGAATCTAGAGTATTGGAGAACTGCGCGAGTGCTCAACCAACGGCAGTTGAGATGGGCCCAGGAGTTCTCCAAATTTAACTTTGAGATTTGTTACGTACCAGGCCAGGAGAACGTTAGGGCGGACGCTCTCTCACGCAAACCTGAATATTTGGAGGGAGAGGGTGCACCCGAAGAGACCCATGTCATTCCCGAGGATCGCTGGGTGTGTGGGGCGGCATTGGTGGGGCTAAGGGAACTGATAGAGGGAACGGTGCAGGATGAATATGCCCAGGACAAACTCAGGGGTCTCAGGAGGGAGGGAGACAAACCTGGGGGTTTTGAGGAGAGAAACGGGGCGTTGTACTACAAGGGAGCGTTATACGTACCTGAAGGAGAATTGAGGGAAAAGGTACTCAAGCAACTGCACGATAGCCCCACAGCAGGGCATTTTGGGCAACACAAAACCATGTGGCTGGTTACCAGGGAATTCTGGTGGCCCAAGGTCAGGGAAGATGTGCGGGAGTATGTGAGAGGGTGTGACCGATGTCAACGAGCCAAGGGGGAGAGGCGGGCACCGGCAGGTTTATTAGAACCACTACCCACGCCGGAAAGACCATGGGAGGCAGTGGCAATAGATTTTATGACTGATCTGCCCAGGTCCAAAGGGAAGACAGCCATTATGGTTGTGGTAGACCTGTTAACCAAGATGGCCCACTTTATAGCCTGCTCACATGCGGTCACAGCAGAAGAAACCGCTAAATTGTTTGTGGAAAATGTGTTTAGATTGCATGGTGCCCCCTTGAGGGTGGTTTCGGACCGAGGGAAACAATTTACTTCCAGGTTCTGGAGGAAGCTCATGAGCTTATTGCATGTAGAGGTGAATTTTTCCACTGCCCGCCATCCAGAAACCAACGGGCAGGCGGAAAGAGCTAATGGTGTCCTCCAGCAATATTTGAGGTGTTATGTGAATGACAGAGAGAATGATTGGGTGGAGAAGCTGGCGTTGGCAGAATTTGCCTATAACAATGCGGAGAACGTGTCCACGGGAATGAGCCCTTTTTTGGCCAATCACGGGTGTCATCCCCGAGCCTTCCCAGGGGGGGAGGGGGAGAACTGGAGCGTTCCAGCCGCAGAACAGTTCGTTGAAGAAATGGAAGCGATCCATCGCCAGCTCCAACTTAATTTAAACAGGGCGAAGGAGGAATATAAGAGGCAGGCAGACAAAACCAGAAGGGAAGGAGAAAGCATTAGGGTGGGGGACCAGGTGTGGTTGTCCACCCAAGGGTTACCATTTAAAGGAGGTTGTAAGAAGTTAAGACCCAAAAGGCTGGGCCCATTTGAAGTCACGCAACAGGTCAACCCAGTGGCTTTCAGACTCCGGTTACCTAACCACATGAAGTTACACCCAGTGTTCCACAGATCATTGCTGTCACCGTATATAGGGGACAGAGAGGGGAGGGTCAATAGGGGACCAGCTATGGAGGAAAAAGAACACAGCTACCATGTAGCGGAGATTCTCGATTCCAGGTGGAGGGGAGAGCAAGTAGAGTATTTGGTAATGTGGGAAGGGGAGCCGGAGTCGGAAAACACCTGGGTCAGGGCAGAGGATGTAGATGACGAGGTTTTGATTGAAACTTTTCATCAGAGATTCCCTCGGAAACCCCAGCCAGTGGCGAGGTTCCGGAGGGAATACTTCGCCACCACCGACGAAGAAGAAGAGTTGGAGGGGTTCGCTGATTCCGAGGTGGAGGAGGATTCAGCGAGTCGGAACGAAGACCGATGGAGGGAAATGTTCGAGACGTCGGAAGATGAAGAGGATTCTTTTAGGGGTTTCAGCTCCTCACCGCCCAGAGGAGAGAGTAGGGGCGGGGGAGAGGGGGGCCCTGGAGGGGAGGTGGATGTCAGGGAACTGACATCGGAGGAAAGGGAAGTGATAGGGCTCCCAGAGACTGGGAGAGAGTCAACAGCCAAAGCAGGAACCAGCAGGGGGAGCGCGGGGTCTCTGGAGGAGGATCTCAGTAATGCTGAGAGACACGCAGCAGCCCAGGCAGGAAGCAGAAGGGGAGAGAAAGGGGTGAGAGACACTTCGAGCGAAAATAGCGGGGAGGTGTCAGAAGCAACTGCAGGGAGACCTATGCTTCGCCGGAAGCTGTCACGTCGTGAGTCCAGGAGACGCGTTTCCGTTAAGGAACTTCTTTGCTGGAAGCGCTTCCGCAGACAGCCACTGTCGGACTCTACAAGTGACTAGAGCAGACATGTCTGAGGAGCTCTGTCACACACAGAGGTTTGTGGGGTCGCACAAACTCTGAAGGGGCACTATTTTAAGCACAAGCAGCTAATCATCCCCTGACAATAAGCTACCGCAGAGAGATGACTCAGAGTCACCCATGGAGCCGAGTTTGGGGATTTTCTTAATGAACTAGTTTAGGTCATTAAGAACCTGGCCCTTTGAAAAGGCATTATCCAGTGCTTTCAGATGCTAAACGTGAAATTAGCTTATTGATTCCAGGTGCTAGATCAGTTTGTAGTTTTTGAAAACCAATTTCTGAGGTAACTTTCTCTCACCCAGCCCCCCCCCCATCTCAGAAGAAGGCAGCTGCCCTCTTCAATGGAAGCTTTTCTGGGGCTCAAATTTGTGTGGGGTGTGGTGGGGGGCCACGGTTAGAGAATGGTTTGCATACGTCTTGGTTTGCATACGTTTTGGATTACAAACATGTCAAACCCAGAAGTGTGTTTCCTGGTTTGCAACCTTTTTGGGGATTACAACCCTTTTTTTGGGGGGGGTTACGAACCAAAATTTTTTGGAGGCCCCATTGGCAAAAGCGCGTATTGGGTTCATAGCTGTCAACTTTTCCCTTTTCTTGCAAGGAATCCTATTCGGAATAAGGGAATTTCCCTTAAAAAAAGGGAAAAGTTGACAGCTATGCTTGGGTTACAACCTGTTTTGGTTTACAAGCGGACCTCCGGAATGGATTATGGTTGTAAACCAAGGTACCACTGTACTGCTTTTTGAATTACACAAGATACAAACAAGCCGTGTGACGTGAGGGGGGAAATTTCCACACAGTCGCCCCATGCCAGTGTAAGAGTTACTGTGTGGGGCTACAGCCTTGGGAGGCCATGGTTCGAATTCACCACTTGGCCATGAAGGTCTCTTGGGCCTGCCACTACTGCCTCTCTGCCTAACTGGCCTCTCAGGGTGGTTGTGAGGATAAAAATGCGGAGGGGAAGAACCACGGACACAAAATGAGCTCTGTGTGTGTGTGGCGGGGTGGTGGGAAGGGTGGAAAATTAAAATAATAATATAATATAATAATCTGGGAGGACTTTTCACATTAAAATTTATTTGGGGATTTTTAGTTGAGAAAAATGGCGACAAAGGGGAAGGGATACAGGTTTATAATATCATGCAAGGTGTGGAGATAAAGAAGGATAAGAATTTCTCCTTCATGATACTAGTGAAACTGACTTGCCAGGAATTTCAGGTGAGACAAAAGTGAAATCTTCAAGATGCACATAATTCGTTTATGAAATACGCTGCTACAACACACAGCTGTAGCCGACTCAAGCCACATCCACTCTTCCTTTTGTGCTGTGCTTTCAGGGGTGGGCTTTGGTAATATTTTGTAATACGGCGCCCTGTGCGAGGCCAAAATTAGCCACCCCAAAAGGGATCTTCTCAGTTATGGATCTTCTCAATTGTGCACCCCTTTGGCTTGGTGACCTGTGGAAGGGAGCTGCCTGGACCATCCCAAATCAGGCAGTGGCTCTTTCCAGGCCCAGGAATGCACTTTAAAGCTCTGTCTTCAAGGCGTTTATTTGTTTGTTTGTTTTGCCCTACTGTGGTTTGCTGCTGAAAAGGAGCAAACAGCAGTCGGTGGAAAACCCAATCCAAGAAAAATCCAGCTTTTCCCTACTATAGCACCAGGGCAAAGGTAAAAGGTAAAGGTACCCCTGCCCGAACGGGCCAGTCTTGACAGACTGTGGGGTTTGTGCGCCCATCTCACATTTATTAGCCGGGGGCCAGCGCTGTCCGAGGACACTTCCGGGTCACGTGGCCAGCGTGACATCGCTGCTCTGGCGAGCCAGAGCCGCACACGGAACGCCGTTTACCTTCCCGCTGGTAAGCGGTACCTATTTATCTACTTGCACCCGGGGGTGCTTTCGAACTGCTAGGTGGGCAGGCGCTGGGACCGAACAGCGGGAGCGCACCCCGCCGCGGGGATTCGAACCGCCGACCTTTCGATCGGCAAGCCCTAGGCGTTGAGGCTTTAGCCCGCAGCGCCACCCGCGTCAAGCACCAGGGCAAAACAGACACACAAATAAACAGCTGCAATGACAAAACCATGCTTGAACATGGTGTTTTAAAGTCCAGACCTGTTCCTAGAAACATGGCAACAAAAGGTTGCTTTTCTAATCCAGGTACTCTCAGGGGCTTCTAGTGCTGATTTACTTATTTTAAAATATTTTAAAATAAATAAATCATCACTAGGAGCTGCTGATAACCACCCAGTGATCAGGCAGGCAGGCAGGGAGGGATATGGGGGTGTCCTAGACCTGAGCTGTTAAGGAACATGCAAATTAATACAAGAATCTTGAACATGGCATGGTAACTAATACAGTGGTGCCTTGCAAGACGAAAAGAATCCGTTCTGTGATTCTCTTCGTCTAGCGGTTTTTTCGTCTTGCGAAGCAAGCCCATTGACGGATTAGCGGATTAGCGCTATTAGCGGCTTTTAGCGGCTTATCTGCTGATCGGATCAGCTGATAAGCGGCTTAGAAAAAGGGGGGAGGAAAAAAACCAGCAGGAACTCGCAAGACATTGTCGTCTTGCGAAGCAAGCCCATAGGAAATTCGTTTTGCGAAGCACCTCCAAAACGGAAAACCCTTTCGTCTAGCGAGTTTTCCATCTTGCGAGGCATTCGTCTTGCGGGGCACCACTGTATATGATGGCTATATTCAAACTCCAGCTTCAGGGAAAGTATGCCTCTGAGCACCAGTTGCTGGGGGATACCAGAAATAATAATAATAATAATAATAATAATAATAATAATAATAATAATAATATTTTTTATTTATATCCTGCCCTCCCCAGCCGAAGCCGGGCTCAGAGAGGCTAACAACAATGAAGCTAACACAGCATTCTAAAATCAATTCGTTCTAAAATCAGTCCAAAATCAAATTAATGGCAACCATCCACAATATAAATTTTTTGTTAGCGATAACAAATGGGCTCCTTTTGACCCTAGTGGACAATTTCAAACAACATGAAAGAGCGTCAGACCACAAAATGAACCATTGGGCTAGAGTTCTTATGAGGATTACCAAAGGAGGGAGTCAGACTGTACCCTGACCAAAGGCCTGGTGGAACAGCTCTGTCTTACAGGTCCTGCGGAAAGATGTCAAGTCCCGCAGGGCCCTAGGCTCTTGTAACGGAGTGTACCACCAGATCGGGGCCACAGCCAAAAAAGCCCTGGCTCTGCTTGAGGCCAGCCTAACCTCTCTGTGGCCCGGGACCTCCAAGGTGTTTTTGTTTGAAGAATGTAAGGTCCTCCATGGGACAAATCAGGAGTTACAAGGGTAGGTACCCGTAGGTATGAGGGTCCTAGGACCCAAAAGAGAGGAGCATGGTTCTCATGTCTTGCTTGTGAGATTTTGGCCACTGTGGGAAACACCATACTGAACTAGATGGACTTATGGCCTGATCCATTAGGGGTCCTCTTACGTTTTTCAGTTGCTAAGAATTTAACCATCTTTCAGAGATACAAAAGCTAGTACTTGCATTTTGTATCTCCAGCACCAGATAGTCGAAATAAAGGCATCGTTTTGCATTGTGATTCATGAACTGATAATAACTGGGTTGAAATGATGAATGGATTTTCAGTAACATAACCAACGACACAGATTTGGACCCAATGATATCAGTTTCCCACTGAGTTGATTAACTCAGTGCAAACTCCTAATTTGGGAGGGTTAGTCAGATTTTTGGGGTATGTACTTGCTTTATAGTCTATTTTTGGTGGTATGATGACTTGTCTCAGTCTTCTTGAGAGATGTGCATACAAGTGGTGATTGTGCTTGTGGTTTTTCAGTGTGGGGATGAGGCGTTACACTGCAACTTTTAGTGGACTTGGTTGGGAAAATACAAAGAGCTGAATATATGAAGCATGGTGGTACCCACTGGATCTTTTGTACTATAACTCCCATCAGCCTCAGCTAGGGATGGGCAGACTTTGGCAGTTTCTCAGTTTCTAATTTTTCTATTCTTCATCCCATTTCTGCATCAATTTGCATTTTTTTTAGAATTCCTCATGAATATTCACCAACATTTTAGTTCAAATTTTGCCTAATACATACACATTTTTGTATGCAGTTCCCCCTAGTATAAAGCATTTTTGTATGTTATTTTCTCAAACAGGCACACTCCTACGTTGTTGTACACATCATTTGGTTGGAGAAGTGCGCTACAAAATTCAGAAATTTGAATTCCAAAGAAGAGCTGTGTTTTGGTTCAAGAAGTTTCAAGAAGTATGAATTTGGGATGTTCCTATTAGAAAGTGAACTGAACCAAAATTCTCTCCCATTTCTAGCCCCTGTCAGTATGGTCAGTGGTTAGGGATGAGTTATAGTCCACAGCACTTGGAATAATAATAATATAATAATTAATATAATATAATATAATATAATATAATATAATATAATATAAATAATAATAATAATAATAATAATAATAATAATAATAATAATAATAATAATAATAATTTATTTGTACCCCACCCATCTGGCTAGCTTTCCCCAGCCACTCTGGGCGGCTTCCACAAAGACCAAAAATACACTAAAATGTCACACATTAAAAACTTTCCTGAACAGGGCTGCCTTCAGATGTCTTCTGAATGTCAGGTAGTTGTTTATCTCTTTGACATCTGATGGGAGGGCATTCCACAGGGTGGGGGCCACCTTTGAGAAGGCCCTCTGCCTGGTTCCCTGTAGCTTTGCATCTCGCAGTGAAAACCGCCAGAAGGCCCTCGGCGCTGGACCTCAGTGTCCGGGCAGAACGATGGGGGTGGAGATGCTCCTTCAGGTATACTGGGCCGAGGCCGTTTAGGGCTTTAAAGGTCAACACCAACACTTTGAATTGTGCTTGGAAATGTACTGGGAGCCCAATGTAGGTCTTTCAAGACCGGTGTTATGTGGTCTCGGCGGATGCCCCCAGTCACCAGTCTAGCTGCCACATTCTGGATTAGTTGGAGGACACCCCATTGCCTACCCTGCTTTAAGAGATCGCCAGCCGATGGTCTGTAGGCAACACCTGAGTCAATCTTGTCTGGGCAGCCTCTGGATTGGTCGTAACAGGACTGGTCATCATAACATATGCTGGCCTTGCAATGTCTTATCCTGCAATTTTCATTTCGGTGGTCAGTTTCCAACTGTATTAACAAAAAGTTATCTAAAAAATGATTTACCCAAAAAGAAATCCAGAGCATGCCCCCACTTGCTTAATAATAATATTATTATAATTTATTGCTTATACCTTGCCCATCATGAAACATCAGACATTAAAAACTTCCCGACAGAGCTTTCTTCAGCTTTCTTCAGATGTCTTTGGAAAGTCATATACACTGGTGCCCCGCAAGACGAATGCCTCGCAAGACGGAAAACTCGCTAGACGAAAAAGTTTTCCGTTTTGGAGGTGCTTTGCAAAACGAATTTCCTATGGGCTTGCTTCGCAAGACGACAATGTCTTGCGAGTTCCTGCTGGTTTCCCCCCTCCCCCCTTTTTCTAAGCCGCTAAGCCGCTTATCAGCTGCTCTGATCAGCATATAAGCCGCTAAAAGCCGCTAAAAGCCGCTAATAGCGCTAATCCGCTAATCTGTCAATGGGCTTGCTTCGCAAGACGAAAAAACCGCTAGACGAAGAGAATCACAGAACGGATTCTTTTCGTCTTGTGAGGCACCACTGTAATTGCTTATCTCTTTGACATCTGATGGGAGGAGGGCATTCCCCACAGGGTGGGTGCCAAGGAGACCCTTTGCCAAGTTCACTGTAACTTCACTTCTCGCAGTGAGGGAACAGCCAGAACGCCCTTGGAGCTGAACACTGGGGGTGGAAATGCTCCTTCAGGTATACCTTATATGAGATTGATGAATGTTTCCTATTTCCAGTTGTGGTGACATGGTCATTAGCTTGCAGATGGTGAATGTTTTAGCATCCAACTGTACAGTGGTACCTCTGGTTGCGAATGGGATCTGTTCTGGAGGGCCGTTCACAACCTGAAAAGAACGCAACCCGCGCCTGGGCGTCTGCGCATGTGCGGGTCGCGATTAGCAGCTTCTGCACATGCACGTGATGTCATTTTGTGCGTCTGTGCATGCACGAGCGGTGAAACCCAGAAGTAACCTGGTCTGTTACTTCTGGGTCGCTGCAGGATGCAACCTGAAAACGTGCAACCTGAAGCAAACGTAACATGAGGTATGACATTGTATATGTATATGTATATGTATATATGTATATCCTCCTCAAGTGAATGAAATTTTGTAATTCCGCTCAGACTCTTGACAGATTGGCTTTGAATGTCTTCAGGCTTAACTGCCTGAAGCAATCAGGTGGGGATTCTCTGTAATGGCAGACCAACTTGAAGCTCAGGCGATGCGTTTTTCAAAGCTGGAAACATTATGGTCCAGAAATTCAGGCTTTTTGTGGCTGCTGTGAGATACTTTAATTCTATGGAGGGTTAAAAAAAAGACATTGCTCTTACAGTTGCTTCCCCCCTTTTTTCCCCTTTCCAGGCCATCAAGATGGATTTCAGCTCTTACAGTGGAGTCCCCAGGTTCCTGACCAGGCCTAAGGCCTTTGTGGTATCCATGGGGAAAGATGCCACACTCAGTTGCCAGATCATTGGAAATCCCATCCCGCTGGTCAGCTGGGAGAAGGATAAACTTCCTATCCAGACAGGGGGAAGATTTAAAATGGTGGAAGATGGCGACCTATATCGTTTAACCATTTATGACTTGAGTCTGGACGACAGCGGTCAATATATCTGCAGGGCCAAGAACTCGATTGGGGAAGCTTTTGCCGCAGTTAGCATCAAAGTTGGGGAGCAGACCACTGTGACAGAATCGGCCCCTTATTTCATCCAGAAGCCCACTTCTATCCGAGTCATCATGGGAGAAGACGCCATGTTCAAATGCATTCTCCAGGGTAGCCCACCCCTTTCGGTGAACTGGGAGAAAGACGGGAGGCATCTGGGCGGTCGGTCAGAGTCCAACCGCATCCAGATTGAGACCCAGGGGGAGAAAAATGCCCTCAAGATCCAAAGCACTCGGTTGGTGGACAGCGGGACGTACACTTGCCGTGCAGAGAACCCTCTTGGGGCCACCAGCGCAGCAGCTGCGTTGGTGGTGGACACGCCAGATTCTTACAGCCCGGGTGGCACAAGGCACGCTATAGACGCAGACAGCAGCAAAACCTCCCCTTTGCTCTCACACTTGCAAAAAAGGCGAGAAGAAATCAGGAAGACAGACCTAACCACTGCCGACTCTCTGATCTCCTCGGCATACACCTCCATGGAAGGGCGGTCGAAACTCGGCCTGAGCCTCTCCCTTGACTACGAGAGGGCCGCCAGTTTGACGGCAAAGAGCTTCCGGGGCGATGGTGGTTCTTACTACGGGGTGACGACACGTACTTTCACCGTCACAGAGGGGAAACATGCCAAGATGAGCTGCTACGTGACGGGAGAGCCCAAGCCAGAGATTGTTTGGAAGAAGGATGGCGAAGTCATCCTCGAAGGGCGGAGGCACATCATCTACGAGGATGAGCAGGAGAATTTTGTGCTGAAGATCCTCTTCTGCAAACAGGTTGACAATGGCCTCTACACATGTACGGCTTCCAACCTGGCAGGGCAAACCTACAGCTCTGTGCTGGTCACAGTCAAAGGTGAGTAGCTATGGCTTGGGCTAATGGCATGTCCCAGTAACATTTGTTGTTGTTTTTTGTTTTTAAATCATTTTTATTAAGTTTCCCATTTTAACAATCCAATCAAATCACATTGAATTATGCAAGTACATATCAAATAGTCCAAATATTCTGCCTAAATTATATTTTTTTTGTTGGGACTTCCCATGCTTCAAGTTGGGGGTGTGTGTGTCTCTGATCATCTCATATCTCTGCTGTCTTGAATAGTCTTTCCAATAGTTACTTTAAATCTTCCTGTTGTTAACCTTCCTTCTTTCATGGCCCCTGAGCTGTTTCCACAAGCGAGTTGAAATAAGCAATGATGTGTTTCTGTGTGGATTTTATATGTATGACTCTCTGCTGTTGTTGCAGTATCTCCTCACACGCTGCCGTTTATGCCGAATCCATCCAAAAGTCATTTCGCTGCTGGCAGATGCCATCTTCTCTTGTCCCAGTTCCATTTGGGGTAAATTGGGGTGAGCTCCCGTCGCTCGGTCCCAATTCCTGCCAACCTAGCCATTCGAAAGCACGACAAAGTGCAAGTAGATAAATAGGTACCACTCTGGCGGGAAGGTAAACGGTGTTTCCGTGTGCTGCTCTGGTTCACCAGAAGCGGCTTAGTCATGCTGGCCACATGACCCGGAAGCTGTACGCCGGCTCCCTCGGCCAATAAAGCGAGATGAGCACTGCAACCCCAGAGTCAGCCACGACTGGACCTAATGGTCAGGGGTCCCCTTTACCTTTTTATTGCTGCAGTATGGAGCAAGCCTGATTCACTGCCAGATTTAGGCAGGAATGCTATCGAATACCAGTTGCTGGAAAATGCAGGAGAGGAGAGTTGTTCTCGTGCAAGGGTCCTTGGCTCTTCTTATGTTCTTAGATTTGCCAAGGCACTATTTGTTCATGTAGTTCACTTTTGTCCGCACTGTCTGTTAGGACCCTTCCAGGATCTCAGCAGAGATTCTTTCCCATCAAAACTTCTCAAGCCTGAGATTCTGATGAACAAGTCCATTGCCTTCTTCTTTTTTTAAAGAAAAAAAATTATTCAGAGTTTAAACAAAACATATTATCTTAAAACATATCATCCTTGAATCCCCCCCCAAAGTAATCCCCCCCCCCCGACTTCTCTCACCTCCAATCTCTGGTTTCTCTACAAATGCTTTTCTCTGCATGTTACAAAACTGTATAGATCCTTAATTTATCTGACTGGTTATTGTCAGTAAAAAGTTTGTGAGTGTTTATTCAAAACCAGTGCACTTTGTTGTTTCTTTAAGTACTTTGTAAAAGGTTCCCATTCATCTTTAAAGTCACAGTTATCCTTGTCCTGTAGTTTATGTGTCAATTTTGCCAATTCTGCATAGTCCATCAGTTTCTCTCGCCATAGTTCTTTGGTCGGGATTTCCTCATTCTTCCATCCTTGTGCTGTTAAGACTCTTGCCGCCGTTGTCGCGTACATGAAGATATTTTCCAGCTTCCTTGGCAGGTCTTAACTCCATTGCCTTCTAAAGCCACCTTAGAATTGAGAGCAGGCATGGCTTAATAAGGCCTTCGGACACAGTACGTCTATCAATGGGACGTTCCAGCAGTGAAGTGGTTTTACTGCTCATCTGCAAAGATTAAAGCATTAGGGTGCTGAAGGATCATACAGTCGCTGTGGGTTTGTTTCTCTTGAGAGCTGGCAAGCAAAAGTGCGATACTTAAATCCAGCCTGTCGATGTCCATCAGGTATTGGGCAGGCAGTGACAGAAGGGCTGCAATGGTCTGGCAGCTGTTTGGCAGCCTGTGAGCCACGGGCCGCAGGGCCTCCCTCGCCTTCCATGGCAACAGGTGTCCCCAGGCACAAACACAGTCTCAAAGAGCAGCAGCACTTGAAGCCGTCCCCTCACTGAGTGCACTCAGCCTGAGCTGAAAAACAGTACAGGAGGCCTCAAGAAAACACCTCTAGATCCTCTAGGGTCCTCTGAAAAGGGCAGTGTGTCCTGTGGTCACGTCCACAACACGCACCCAAAAGAATAATGGGAACTATAGTTTTCATCTCTCACAGGGCGATAATTCCCAGAACCCTTATCCGAGACCAGGGAGAAGAGTTGGTGGAAGAAGACTGGAGGAAATTTAAAATTTATTTGCAGAAATACTGTAAAATTTTTGAATGCCGATGACATTGAAATGAATTGAAGGGGTTCTAGCAACAAGGTAAAATGTAAGAGGGGATTAATAAATAGATAAACTAATAGGATATGGATTTGCTGAACCAAATTTAAAAAGGGAGACGTGAGGAAGTCAGGAAAATAAGTTAACTAAAGATGAGAGATTAAGAAAGAGGGAAATTTTGTTTTTCTTTTATATGTGTTTTTTCTTTTTTTTTCTTTTTTGTGCTTAATGTTTGTATTTTTGTATTTTGTATTTTTGTATTTTGTATTTGTTTTGCTTTTGTATTTTTCTAAACTTTTCTATCGATAAAACCTAATAAAATATAATAATAATAATAATAATAATAATAATTCCCAGAACCCTTAACAATCTATGGTTCCCAGGATTTTTTTGGGGGGTGGAAATCAGGTGTTTCAAATGCATGGCTGTGGATTTTCAGCAGGAACTGCTTGAGGGGCCCAGTCTGGATGTGCTGGTCCCGGGGGTTAACCGAGTGGCGAGGTCCGAGTCCAGTCCGAGGTTGATGGTGCAGTAAGGAGGCTGTCCGTCAAAGCTGAGGCTGGGTGCAGGGCAGGGAGTCAGATGAGGTCAGGAGCTCCAGCAGGAAAGCAGGACAGGGATCAGGCAGGAACAGACAACCATTGATGTTGCTCCCACAACTTGGGACTGGGGCTGGCCGGCTTTTATCTCCCCCAAGGCATAGGGTGGACCCAATCCTCAGGTGACTCGCCTCTCCTGGCCTGGAGGCGAGCACTCCTCCTGCGGGAACTTAGTTCCCTCCGCCTCTCTGCCCTGAGCCTCTGCAGCTCCGGAGAGGCTGGAGGGTTACTGGACCCAGAGGCAACCCCAGCTTCCTCTGATGGGGCTGAGAGTGGAGCACCTGCAGGCAATGGGTCCTCCATCACCTCGGGAGCCAGAGCAGACTCAGCTGATGCCTGCACCTGAGGATCCAGCACAGGTGAGGACCCTTCAGGCTCAAGCCCCAGCCCCGGCTCAGCTGATTCTGGAGGCGGGGACTCCTGTGCAGGCTGGGATTCTTCGGGTTCAGCATCCAAGTTCGAATCCCAGGCCATCCCACTGGATTTGGAGCATGTTTCAGATCAGAGTTCCACAGCTTCTTTTTTCTTAGAAGCAAAACTGTCCAGTTTAAGGACACACTTTAAAAAAAAAAAAAGTCTGCACAATGTCATGTGTAGTTTGCTCCTAAGAGATCCAGAGAGATCAAGGATGCCTGTGGCAAATTAGCCTAGGGGCAGTGTGCATGGATTGCACCTTCTTGTCAAGCGCTTTCCATTTGCAGGTGAAGATACTTGGGTAGCCAGGATGGGGAAGACTGCTGACTTTGGAGGGGTGCTGCCAGTCAGAGGACTGAACTGTAAGGACCGTTTGTGTCATTCAACATAAAGGAACGCTTGGGAACATCAAAAGCTGTCTTATATTGAGTCAGAGCATCAGCACATCTAGCTTAGTATTGTCTACACTGACTGGCAGCACCTCTCCAAGGTTTCAGACAGGGGAGATTCCCAGCCCAACAACAACAACAACAACAACAACAACAACAACAACAATAATAATTTATTTATACCCCGCCCATCTGGCTGGGTTTCCCCGGCCACTCAGGGTGGCTTCCAACAAAAGATTAAAATACAATAGTCTATTAAACTTTAAAAGCTTCCCTAAACAGGGCTGCGTTCAGATGTCTTCTAAAAGTCTGGTAGTTGTTTTTCTCTTTGACATCTGGTGGGAGGGCGTTCCACAGGGAGGGTGCCACTACCAAGAAGGCCCTCTGCCTAGTTCGCTGTAACTTGGCTTCTCGCAGTGAGGGAACTGCCAGAAGGCCCTCGGCGCTGGATCTCAGTGTCCGGGCAGAACAATGGGGGTGGAGACCTATCTGCAGAGGGCTGAACCTGGGACCTTTGCATGTGATGCAGATACTTTGCCACATAAGGCTCATCAAGATTTCCTGTAGCACCATGATTTCCACGCACAGGTCCTGGATTTAAAGCCCCATATCCAAACATGTGGGTTTTTTTGGTCCCGGTGCTCTCTCTGGGAAAACCACATTTTACTGCTGAATTGGAGCAAATGGCAATCTGCAGAAAACTCAGCTGCCATTTGCTGTGATTCAGCAATAAAATGCAACTTTTCTCAGGAAAAGGGCTGAGACAAAAACAAAACAAATCACTCACACACAGGGCTTTAAATCCTAGACCTGTGCCTAGGAATGTGGCACAAAAGGAAGCCTGGATGAGCCCTGAGCTACTGTATATCCTAGGAACCCCTTTAAAATATTGTAGTACCCCAAAAAGCATGATAGTTTAATGAAACCCACTAACCCACAACACACAAGTATAGGTCTACAAGCGATTGCGGCAGGTCCCTTCAGCACCGTCACCGACCTTAAACATTTTCCCACATCTGAAGGTAACTTTCAAAAGCCTCAGCAGAAATAGGGGTGTTAATGGCAGAAGTTGGCCGTAGGTTGGAAAGGCTGGGGTCTTTCCGCTGGCAATGAAGTTTCCCTTCGGGTGAGAGAGAAATAAAATAGCCTGCCTTTCATTAAGGATAGATCTCAGCAGCTGTGAGAAAGTGCAGCAAAGGGCTGACAGGACTGGCGTAACGAACGTGGTTATTTTAGCAAAGATGGGAATGTGAAGCTCAAGTCAAAAACAGTGGCCATGTAACCTGGTTTCGTATTGCACAACTTAGAAATATGGAAAAAGTGGTAAGGACTTGCTGTACCTGATTGGGTAAAGAGGAACACAAAAAAGGGAGGCGTGAGGAAGTCAAGAAAGGAAGTTAATTAGGTATGATTTCAAAAGTTGGAGCTTTTATGTTTTGTTTTTGGTTGGGTGAAAATTTCCTTTTATTGGATTCTATTTTGATGTGTTTTAAATGTACGTTTGAATATGTTTCTTTTTTCTTTTTCTTTTCTTCTTTTATGTGATTTCTTTATTTTTCCTTTTTGTAAAAGCTTAATAAATATATTTTAAAAAAAGGAATATGGAAAAAGTGTGTGCATAAGTCATGGGTAGGCAAACTAAGGCCTGGGGGCCAGATCCGGCCCAATTGCCTTCTGAATCTGGCCTGAGGATGGTCCGGGTATCAGCGTGTTTTTACATGAGTAGAATGTGTCCTTTTATTTAAAATGCATCTCTGGGTTATTTGTGGGGCATAGGAATTCATTCACCGCCCCCATATAGTCTGGCCCCCAGTGGCGTAGCGTGGGGGGTGCAGGGGGGCCGGCCGCACCGGGCGCAACATCTGGGGGTTAGGGCTAGGGGGCACAAATCCATGGGTTAGGGGGCGCAAATCCACGGGTTAGGGGGCACAAATTACTTGCCTTGCCCCGGGTGCTGACAACCCACACTACGCCACTGCTGGCCCCCCACAAGGTCTGAGGGACAGTGGACCGGCCTCCTGCTGAAAAAGTTTGCTGACCCCTGGCATAGGTTGTGAGGCTATCACAAACTGGAAAAATGGGGAAGGTGGGAGTGATTCCTGCCAGTTTCAAATGCTGAAAATGTGTTCCAATAGCTTACAGACGCCAAAGTAGTTTTAAAACATGTAATGTTTTGATGCGATTCCTTTAAATCAAATGCTCAGCTACTTTGGAAACAGGTGGACTGTAAGTTAAATGAATAGAAATTGAAGGAATAATTGCTTTGTTCAAATGGATTTGCTCAGATGTGGATAATCAAACGTAGTGATTTCATCATCACTAGCACTGCCATTTTATCTGTATGCCGCCTTTCCATAATTAAAGCTATCCTCATGCCACCCAAGTCTGCTGTTGGGGGAAACATGATATCTTTCTTCTCCTCAATTGCACCAGTGCTTTGCCCAGTTTATAAAGCACCCTAAACCTGGCAAGAACTCAGTTCTCTATTTGATCCACCAGAATTTCAAAAATATGATGTGGGTTTTGGCAACCTGGAAGATTTTCCCTATTGTTTATGATCCAAAACTTAGTTTATGACCCACCACCCGATTAAAGAGTGCAACAACACTCAATAGCATTCCTCACAGTGCTTCCAAGAGATAAATTCTGCATGGATCCCTCCTGATGGCTGGTGTACAAGATTGGACTTTTGCCTAGAGTGCTTCTGTCCTTGTGCCGAGATCATTGTCAACAAACAGCACTGCTTGCTTTTATAATCTTAACCACGCAGAACATAATGCCATCTAACTCCAGAAACAGTTTTGACATCACAGTCAAAGAGATTTACAAAGGAGGAGCTGTACCATCGTCATGTGCTAGTTGGATTACATATGGGAGGTTAACGGGCAACTTTCCAGCACCACCATCATTCTGCAGACCAGTATCCTCGGGCCTTTTCTACCAATTACATTTATATCGTCTGACTCTGCCTATCAGCAATACAGCTCTATGGTCCTAACGCCTTCACATGCTAACTAGCAGGAATATGCATTGTTAGATGTTGTTCATTGTGTAAGAGAACCAGCTGACACAAACCAGCTATTAAAAATGTGAAGAATTCAGTAGGGAAACATTTCAGCCTCTCCAGTTCAACAAAAAGTTTTTAAAGGGTGCCTCCACCATGAAGCCACTGCTGGAATCCATTAGCAAATTGAATATTGTGGGTTCTGGGAGTGCTTAGCTCTCCACTGAAAGAAATGGCCCCTACTTTATTTACTTGCTTGCTTTTAAGTTTTTTTCATATACTGCTTTCTGTCAAAAATGAGTCCAAAGCTGTTAACGTAAAGTAAGCAACAATAAAAACAGAATCCATAAAATATGAAATGAACATATAACAAGAACAACAATAATCAGTAACAACTTGAGTTCCAGTACGAAAAGAGACGCAAGCAAAATCAGAGTTGACCTCCAAGGGCTCTAGAAGACAGATGGGTTTCCACTTTGCAGCAAAACTCCACCAATGTTGTGGTCACTTAGGCCTCCAAGTGGAAGAAGACCCACAACTGGGGTGCCATCAAATTCCAAACCATAATAATATATATATTTTAACTGCAAGCCTGTAGAAAGCAAGACTTCCATAGGCAAAAGTTGCAAACTAATTTTCTCCCAGATGCGTGAGCTAGTTCAGTTTTGTATGATAAATTGATATGGTTTTGTTGGTTCTTACGGTAAAGTGTTTAGCCTTGGTGGAGAAGGGGAAGCATCAGGGGAAAAAATATTGGGGAGTCACAGAACAGACAAAGTATATTTCTAGGTGTGCAAGCTACAGTAGATCTCTGAAAGAAAAACAACAGTATACTTTAGTGACAGGAATCCAGTGATGTGGAGAGGAAGGGCTTTGGCACCACTAGTTCAGTTCAGCCATGTTTGCAGGGCATGTATCTTAGGAGAACGTATTTTTCCACATGCAAGGGCATTTTCTGTAGGAAAGCATTCAGGGATGCGATCTGCCAAGAAGTTTCAAGCGGTCCTGTTCCAGGATGACGGTACCACATGATCTTCTGGGGATGTGTAGACCAGCCCTTGATTTAGAATGCAGCGCATTCATCTCTGAAGTAACCGACTGTTTGAATACTCAAAGTATTCCAAACAGAGGGAAGAACAAAGGAATGTCATTTGTCATGCTGGCAGTACTGTGTGCTGTTCCAAACAGGTGTTCTTGTCATGCAGCTGGCAATGATTTGTAACCTTCACGCCCACTACCAACCCTCTTGGAGGGCATCAGGAGTGGCACAACTCGCTTCTGACCTTTAAACATTCAGGAGGAGGAAATCGGGGATGGGGGGAGAGATAATAAACCCCAAAGAAGTGGAACTGCAAGTTGACACTGAGGCTGCATACACACGATACCTTTTACAGCCAAGCTAAACTTTCCAGAATGGTTTACCAGTCTATCCTGCTTCCTAGAGAACTGTGGGAATTGTAGTTCTGTGAGGGTAACAGGAGTCTTCTAACAACCCCTCAGGACCTTTAACTGCAGTTCTCAGAATTCTTGGGGGAAACCATGACTGTTTAAAGTGGTACCATAATGCTTTAAATGCGTAGTGCAGATGCAGCCTCAGTTGATTATCTGTATGAGTTTGCAGTCTGCTTGTTCATCCACCATGACAACATAGTGTGCGCACGCTCAGAGGATGACCTCCAAACCACCCTATCTTCACAGAAGCTTACGAAAAGCTTGGCCTGTCGCTCAACATCCAAAAAACCAAAGTGCTGCACCAACAAGTACAAAACAACCCCTCTGCAGCGCCACAAATACAACTCAATGGTGTAACATTGAAAAATGTCAATCACTTCTCCCACCTAGGCAGTTATTTTTCCACAAGGGTCAACACTGATGCCGAAATCCAGCATCACCTGAACTCTGTGAGTGCGGCTTTCTCC
This sequence comes from Podarcis vaucheri, assembly GCF_965113315.1. Taxonomy (NCBI): domain Eukaryota; kingdom Metazoa; phylum Chordata; class Lepidosauria; order Squamata; family Lacertidae; genus Podarcis; species Podarcis vaucheri. The sequence continues at coordinate 58,413,682 of NC_138750.1, read as the reverse complement.
CGATTGAAGTGCAGAGTGTTTGAGGACCGGGACACTCTCAGGGAAACAAAAATGCTTGTTTACAAAGCTATTGTACTACCAACCTTACTATATGCTTGTGAAACATGGACCACTTATAAACGCCACTTCCAACTCCTCGAAAGTTTCCATCAATGGTGTCTCTGAAAAATCTTACATTTCACTTGGGAAGACAGGCAAACTAATATCAGTGTACTGGCAGAAGCCAAGATCACCAGTGTGGAAGCAATGATTCTTCAACATCAACTTCGTTGGACTGGTCATGTTGTTTGGATGCCTGATTATCGTCTTCCAAAGCAACTACTCTATTCCGAACTTAAAAATGGAAAGTGTAATGCTGGTGGTCAACAAAAGAGGTTTAAAGGCTCTCAAGGCAAATCTAAAAAAAGTAGTATAAACATCAACAACTGGGAAACACTGGCCTGCAAGCGCTCCAGTTGGAGAACAGCCTTTACTGAAGGTGTCATGGGCTTTGAAGACACTCGAAACGGGCTAAGAGGAAGGCATGCTTGGCAAATCCACACCGTGATCAACTCCCACCTGGAAACCAAAGTCCCCACTGTGGAAGGACCTGTGGATCCAGAATTGTCCTCCACAGTCATTACGGACTCACTGTTAAGACCGTGTTTATGGAAGACAATCTTACTCAGCTATGAGGGATCGCCAAAGAAGGTGGTGGTGGTGAGGAGTGGAAGATGCCTTTGCCTTCTTGCTCATTGGCTCTCTACCTGAAAGCAGGTGGTAGCAATGATATGGAAAAAGAGGAGCAGGAGGAGCTGGTGATAACTGGGAAGCAGTGTAGCATGGTGGTAGAAGTGCTGGATTAGGATGTGGTCTAAATCTCCACTTGGCCATGAAGCTCACTGCTGACCTTGGGCTAGTCACCAATTCTCAGCCTAACTGACCTCATAAGGTGGTTGCGAGGATAACATGGAAAGGGAGGGAGGGAAGAACCATCAACTCCCCGCAGGAAAGGTGGGATATCTATGTAACAATAATAAAATAAAAATAGTGTTGGTGAGGAGGCGGCCTTAGCCAAATGCCATGTTTGTTGTGGTCCAGTACTAGCTTGTTAGGGATGCAAGTGGCACTGTGGTCTAAATCACAGAGCCTAGGGCTTGCCGATCAGGAGGTCTGCGGTTCGAATCCCCTCGACAGGGTGAGCTCCCGTTGCTCGGTCCCTGCTCCTGCCCACCTAGCAGTTCGAAAGCACGTCAAAGTGCAAGTAGATAAATAGGTACCACTCTGGCGGGAAGGTAAACAGCATTTCCGTGCGTTGCTCTGATTTCGCCAGAAGCGGCTTAGTCCTGCTGGCCACATGACCCGGAAGCTGTACGCCGGCTCCCTTGGCCAATAAAGCAAGATGAGCGCCGCAACCCCAGAGTCAGCCACTACTGGACCTAATGGTCAGTGGTCCCTTTACCTTTACTAGCTTGCTGTACACTGGCATAACATTTCTAAAAAGGCGCTGCATCAGTTTACAGAATCAGGCTGTATGTTATGAACCAGGGGTGAGGTTTCAACCTGAGGGCCACACTCCCTTCTGGACAAGCTTCTGCAGGGGCCACATCTCACTGGTGGGCAGGACCAGAAGCAAAAACGAATGGCAAAAGAAATGCAAATCTTACCTTTCTGCAATAGGCTGATATCTGCACACAATCTCCCCACTCCTTACTCCATCTCGGCAAAGAAAATGCATTATTTTTAAATATTGTTTTTATTGGAAATTTCAATACAATGGTTTTATCAAAAATACATCATCCACATTATTTTTATTCCCCCCTCTATTCCCCCCCTCCTCTAAACAAAAAAACCCAACCTCCCACCCCCTGACACATGCTCAGTTCCTTTCTCTGGTTTCTCAACACATATTTCTATCTGCATGTTATAAAATTGTAAAGATCCTCAAGTTGTCTGTCTATATATTACAATAAACGGTTTGTGAATGTTTATTCAAAACCTGCCAAAGAGTCCAGTTCATTTTGTTGCTTCTTCAAATATTTCATAAAAGGTTCCCATTCGTCTTTGAAGTGACAGTTATCCTTATCACATAGTTTGTGTGTCAGTTTTGCCAATTCCGCATAATCCACCAGTTTTTCTTGCCACAGTTCTTTCGTCTGGATTTCCTCATTCTTCCATCCGTGTGCTGTTAAGACTCTTGCCGCCGTTGTCGCATACATAAAGATATTTTTTAGTTTCTTTGGCGGGTCTTTTCCCACTATCCCTAATAAGAAAGCTTCAGGCTTTTTCACAAATGTTAAATGGAACATTTTCTTTAGCTCATTGTATATCATTTCCCAAAACATTTTGATTTTACTGCAGTCCCACCACATATGGTAAAAAGTCCCAAGCAAAATGCATTATCAGGGTTCAGGGACACAGTCTAGCCGGGCAAAAACACTCAAAGAGGACACAAAGCAGGGCTTGGAGGAACATGATAGGAGAGAGCGTGTGGCCTTGGGAGCATCGTAAGGGCCACATAGAGAGGCTTGAAGGGCCACCTTCAGCACTTGGGCCCAAGCTCTCCTGTTAACTATTTCATCATAGTGTATTCAGAGCAATCCTTACCTGGCTCTGTTATGTTCTTGTGTTCCCATACTTACTGCTTCTTTTCCTTGTTCCCAAGAACCAAGAATACCTTTCAAGATGAAACTTAGAGACCTGGAAGTTCGTGAGAAGGAATCTGCTTCCTTCCAGTGTGAGGTGCCCGTTCCCAGCACAGAAACCACCTGGTTCAAAGAGGAGACAAAGCTCCAGCAGAGCCAAAAGTACAACATTGAGGAAGAAGGCACGTATCGGAAGCTTACAGTCCAGAACGTTACCATGGATGACGATGCTGTCTATATATGCGAAATGAAAGAGGGAAGCAGAACCATTGCAGAATTAAGCGTCCAAGGTAAGTGAAAATGAAGCTCATGAAATGCATTTTTCTTTAGGGAGCTTCTAATGCAGGCATCCCCAACCCTCCAGATGTTTTGGCCTACAGCTCCCATGATCCCTAGCTAACAGGACCAGTGGTCAGGGATGATGGGAATTGTAGTCCAAAACATCTGGAGGGCCGAAGCTTGGGGATGCCTGTTCTAATGCAAGTTGTGAATCTGGCAGCACTCGTTCATGATTTGTTTAAATTTATATCCTGCCCTTCATCCCAAAGGAGGATGGTCTACAAACCATCTAAGAACATTCATAGTTGAGAAGAGTTGGCAATAAGGAGTCAGAAATTTTTGTGAAGAAGGTCCGTGTGGTAAAGCAACAGACCCTCCAAGTGTCCCTGTTTTCCAGGGACATCACTGATTTAGAGAAGCCGCCCCAGTTTCTGATTTGATTCTGGAATGTCCCACTTTTCCTTAGGATGTCTCTGTTTTCATTGGAGAAATGTTGGAGGGTATGCCTTACAAACACATTGCATCCTGCAGGCTGAAGACATGCAATGACATGTACATACATAATAAAACCCCAGGGAGCACTTCTGATAGGCAAATACACTTTTATTTATTTATTTATTTATTTTGCAAATTCCTAAACAGCGTGTGGCCATCAAAGCAGTGTATACACACACACACACACACACACACTGCAAATAATGTGAATTCTGAAAACAATTAAAATCATTTCTACAAATTCTAAAAAATATTTAAACCATTCCTACAGGTGTACAGTTAAGATTTTTTTAAAATGACTTGGTCACACCTCAGGGAAAGCTTTCTCAAACCAAAACATTTTGAGAGGGTGTGCCTTGCACCACAGAAACTGAAGTAGAGAAGAAGTCTCTCTGTGTGGTGGGTAACTCTGCCCCTGCCTTCCCCAGCTGCAAGGTATGAAATACATGTTCATCTCATTTCACACATGCTGAATCTTGCAGGAGAAGCTGCAAGCTTGTAGAGAGGAAGCAGCAGCAGAGAAAGGGTTAATCTCCCCCTTTCTCCAGGGAAATCACCCTCTCCCCAAGCACATTCGCCTGTTTCAAGTGTCCTTGAGGATTGTAACACACGTGACATGTAACGGTCTGCCTTCACATTGTATTTGGTTATGAAACGCTAATCCCCCTTTTTAGTTTTCAATTTATATTCCCTAATTTTAAGATAGCTCTGAGCACACTCTTGCACTCTCTGAATGAGCACAATGCGTTCAGCTCAGATATTGTTATTCTGTCTTATTTCAGTATGTCTTATTCCAGAATCTAAAGAATAACCCCCATGCCATTCCAAACTATTATCTTGTGGCGTCCTGCCTTTCATATTTGCTTTGCTGCTGATAATTTATTCAAATTCGTTTCCCATGATTTATCTAAATGGCCCTTCATTTTAAGAGTGAATATTGGTTTCTGCTATCGTGCATTGCCATAACCGGTCTAGTGTTTGCAATCACATTTGATATCCCGTATGACGCGGGTGGTGCTTGACAAAAATGGAAAACTGTGGTAACAAGGAGCTAGTGATGCACCAACAAAGCTACTAGCTCATTTGCAAAGCTAAGCAGGGTCCAGTATGGTTTCAAATTGGATGGGGAGCCATGTGTTGAAATTCCTGCATTGTGTGTTCAGACCCAGTAACCTCCCCCCTAAATCACACTTGACTCAAATTTTGCTTTTGGTTTTTGGCAGAATTTAGGCCACAACTTTATCGATTACAGAAAGTGACTGGTTGCATAGGCTCTGGTTCAACTAGCTCCCTGCACTGTTGCAGGTAGCGCTGACCCACGGTTCCAGCATAGGTCAGCCAAGGGTGAACACCTGGATAGGCAGAAAGCCGGGAACAGGCTATCTCCGCCACCCAAATGTCCCCCTGAACTCAGGCACGGGCACAACCCCCTCACAGGGGTTGACCAAACCATCGAGTCCCTGGATTCCTTTAACGGAATACCCTTCACATAGGGATGGCGAGAGCGTTCTCCCATCCCTATCACCTGAACCAGAGCCTATCTGCAACCTTACAAGTTGTGATGATTTGCTATGCGGCAGGCGAAACCCAAATGGCACCAGCCAATCAGCCAAGTGGGGAAAATTCCTGCTGTGCCCCTGTCCCAACGAGAGACAACACATGACAGCACAGCAAGGTCAAGCGCAAAGCCCTAAAAGCAGGGAGAGGTGGGCTGGTGTTCTGAATGCAAGCTCCGAAAGAGGAAGCTCTGGGTCACGTGCATAAATAGGTCCCTCGAACCATTTGGACTGTGTCCCATTGGCCAGATTGCACCCAGCTTCGAGGGACCTACCAATCGGGTGTTGCGGCTGACAAATAGTACCCACCCACAACACAGGGTGTTGGTTTTCCAGGTCTCACCGAAATACATGCCCTCTTTAAGGGAGGACTCGATTTGCAGGGGGTTGGATGAGATGAACTTTGGGTTCCCTTCCAGCCTGACAATTCTATGGTTCTGTGATATTATGAACCCACAGTACTGCAGTGGCAAAACTAGCTGTGTGTTGTTCCATTATCTCTCCTTTCGCACCCTCAAGAGTCAACGTTGTCACATTAAGTGCTTCTCATGCCTCCTCCCCCTCTTTGAAATGTGAAAACTTCCACCATCCTACATGCTGGGAGTGGCTAGTCAAATGTTTCCAGGCCTTGCACTTGGAGAGAGAATACGAAGCGGATGCTGTGTGGGCGTAGGAAGGGATTTATGGCTCTTCTGTGTCACACTGTTGCACGAGCAGCTGAGCAGGACCTGTAAAAGCCAGTTCCTGAGGTACAAAGCTGGTCATTTGTGGAGCACTAGGAGGGCAGCAGTGGTGAGGCTGGTAGCTCTTGGTTTGGCTTCTGCAGACAATGGGTAGAGAGTGCTCCAGTCTGGGGGCCAAATGCAGCTCTAAATGGCCCTTCAGACTTTTGTATTTGTGTCTGAATTTGACTAGTTTTTCTGCTAATATAACTGTCAATACTTAGTTACACCATGCTTCTAATGATAGATCTTTGGAGTTCTTCCAACATTTCACAACTGTTAACCCACTGCAAACAAGCAAGCAAGCAAGCAAGCAAACAAACAAACAAACAAACAAACAAACAAACGGGATTCTGACATATTAGCCAGGTGGAAACACAGGCAGCTTCCACTTCCATGCCCCTTGAAATTCTCAGACGTCCCTAGCTATGACTGCAGGTGGAGACTAACAAACACCTGTGCGTTGTTGTGCTGCCTTTTCTCAAATGATCTTTAGAACACGGCACAGGGAGTGTTGATGAGAGTGTGTAAGGGAGTGGGGCCTAGTCTAGTTGTGAAGCCTCCTAGGATACCTGCTGCACCTTCATCATCATCATCATCATCATCATCATTTATTATTTATACCCCGCCCATCTGACTGGGCTTCCCCAGCCACTCTGGGCGGCTTCCAACAAAATATTAAAATACCGTAATGCATCAAACATTAAAAGCTTCCCTAAAGAGGGCTGCCTTCAGATGTCGTCAAAAAGTCTGGTAGTTGTTTTTCTCTTTGACATCAGGTGGGAGGGTGTTCCACAGGGTGGGTGCCACCACCGAGAAGGCCCTCTGCCTGGTTCCCTGTAACTTGGCTTCTCGCAGCAAGGGAACCGCCAGAAGGCCTTCGGTGCTGGACCTCAATGTCCGCGTAGAACGATGGAGGTGGAGACGCTCCTTCAGATAAACTGCATTTTGTACCTCCTGAATCTGTTAGGGTGGGGTGCTTAGCTTATGGTACTCCATATGTTTCTGCATTACAGCCCCCATCATCTCAGGCAGTTGGCTGCTCCCGTGGGGGCCAGTGGGAGCTGGAGTCCAGCAACACCTAGAAGGTTACAGGTTCCCCACCTGTGATCTTAGAAGGGGCACCCCCTCTCTCGTGAGATGTAGGCGCTTCTAAACAGAGACATTCTTAAAAAATAAATAAATTAGATTTTCCACAATTATAGCAAAAACCACAGAGCAGAATGACACACAAAAACAGAAAAAAGGAAAGAAAAGAAAAATACATCAATGAATGAAAGAAAAAAGGAACAATAAACAGATAAACAATAACAACAAACTTAATTCTTTACAAATCCAACCTTTTAAACATCTTGGCTGACTTCCTCAAGTCCCTCCCTTCTGAGTTTCCTTGTAGTTAAAAGTAACAGCTTTCTAATATCATCATTAAACAATTTCCAATTATAGTCCATCTTATTCACTTTTCTTAACATTCTAAATCCCATTTATTTAATTATAACTTAGTTTAATCCTAGGCCTATTTGTGTTTCTTTCAAGTAATTTCTAATTTTTTATATTAAAATGTAATGGGAATTGGGGTTGCCCGTGCGTAAAGGGTGCTGAAGCTCTAGGCAACGTTGCCTGGCTAAACCTTTCCCTGGCTGGACAGCCCTTTCTCCGTGGCTGTGTCAGTCACTGGCAGAATCCGTCAGTGGGCGTTTCCTGAACTTCTTCCAACATAAAAATTCCTTGACACCAAGTCTCCGCCTAGCCTCCCTGCGCGGAAGTTTCCTGCACAGAGTAGGCGTAGCCAGTGGAGGTCCTGGACTCTCCCCGCTGGTCTCTGTGGAAGAGTCTTGGAGCCCTCTCTCCAAAGTCCTTCCCTGATCCCCTTCCTCCCCGGTGTCACGCTGATAACCTTCCCCAAAGGGAGTGTTCTCTCTCCCTCTACTGGTCCCTTCTCCTGCATGGTCGGGGAGCCTTACCTCCGCTCTAGGCTCCGATGGCAGTTCCCTGACATAAAACAGAGACGTTCTTCCATCTTGTGCATGCAGTAGGGAACGCCACATCTTAGATCAGGGATGGAGAACTTGTGGCTTTCTAGATGTTTCTTGGTTGAAGCTCCCACCATCTCTGACTGTTGGGCATGCTGACCGGGGCCAATGGAAGTTGGAGCCCAGCAACAACTGAAAGGCCACAAGTTGGCTATCCTGGGTGCAAGATACAGCTGAGGAAATGGAGGGATGAAGGGAGGCAGGGGAACGTTGGACAGAAATGCACAATCTGTCCTGCAAGCCCCACGTTAATGCCAATGGCTTGTTTGCTCCAGCCAAAGGTCAGGCAGGGTTTTCTAAAGCAATTTTTTTGTAATGCTAGCCTTGATATTGATTGCACTATTTGCTGAGTAGATTAAGAGGAGAGGGGTAATCCAGTGTACAGTTGCCTGCATAGTTCCTGTGTCGCACCCAGCTTGCCTTAGCAAGCAACTGATAGGATGGCCGTTGCATTTCTAACCCCAGAGACTTCTTTGCAAACAAGAACAACATGGCCACTTTCGCAAGCAGCTGCTACCTCTCTCCGCTGTAACGGACGTGGACTTGGCTGGCTGCTTCATGCACTGGCCTGTACGGCAAGAACAGAACAGCTCCTTCTTCCAGCTGTTGCTTACAGAGAGTTTGCTCGGTTCTGGAGTGAGAGACAACCGCAGTACACACCTTCGTTAATTTATTTCATTTTCACCCCTCCCTTCCTCTAAAGGAAGGTGGGGGAACTTTTCTGCATCATGGGCCGCATTCTGATCTAGGCAGCCTTCCAGGGGCCACATACCAGTGGTGGGTGGGGCCAGAGGCAAAAGTGTGCAGAGGGACACATGTAAATTTAACTCTTGTACAGTAGATTATTTTCTACACACAGAGAGAGATGTCCCTCCATGTCCTGCACCCTGACAAGCAAGAGGCATTGTTGTTGTTGTTGTTGTTGTTGTTGTTGTTGTTGTTTAGTCATGTCCGACTCTTCGTGACCCCATGGACCAGAGCACGCCAGGCACTCCTGTCTTCCACTGCCTCCCACAGTTTGGTCAAACTCATGCTGGTAGCTTCAAGAACACCATCCAACCATCTCATTCTCTGTCGTCCCCTTCTCCTTGTGCCCTCCATCTTTACCAACATCAGGGTCTTTTCCAGGGAGTCTTCTCTTCTCATGAGGTGGCCAAAGTATGGGAGCCTCAGCTTCAGGATCTGTCCTTCCAGTGAGCACTCAGGGCTGATTTCCTTCAGAATGGATCGGTTTGATCTTCTTGCAGTCCATGGGACTCTCAAGAGTCTCCTCCAGCACCATAATTCAAAAGCATCCATTCTTCGGCGATCAGCCTTCTTTATGGTCCATTTAACACAGGCACGGTGGGGATCTCCCTCTTTGCCGCTTCCAGCTGCTCCAGGACCAATGCCTAAGCCGATATCGCTCATCACTTGTAACCAATAAAGTTGTGGCCGTATTTAGCCCATTAACCTTAAATATCTGTGTCATGTGTCTTTATTTCCACTGGGGGGAGGAGGGAACTTGCCATGCAATGGGGCTAGCTTTACAACTGGGTGATTCGAGAGCAAATCAAGCCTAAGCCAATCCTATATCCACTTACCTGGTGAGTAAGCCCCATTGAAATCAGTAGGACTTGCTTCTGAGTAGATGTGTAGAAAGTTTAAAAACTTTTAAAGAAAGCTCAGTCATTACAGAGGCAGGTGAATCTCACCCATTACTGGAAATAAGACCAGGCTTTCCAAAGCACCTTTGAAGTAGTACCTGATACCGTGAACATAGTCTGTGTTTGTGAAAGGTATAGACGTGTGTGTGTGTATGCATCTATGTATGAAACAAAGACACAAATATGTGTACAGTGTTGGCGTTATTGACATAAACTACATAAGACACACAGTTAACATTTTCCATATACAGATGAAACTCGAAAAATTAGAATATCGTGGGAAAGTTCCTTTATTTCCATAATTCAACTTAAAAGGTGAAACTAATATATGAGATAGACTCATGACATGCAAAGCGAGATATGTCAAGCCTTGATGTGTTATCATTGCGTTGATCATGGCGTACAGCTTATGAAAACCCCAAATTAACAATCTCAGAAAATTAGAATATTCAAGAAAATCAGCAAAACAAGGATTGGACCTCTGAGAAGTAGAAGCATATCTCACTTTGCATGTCATGAGTCGATCTCATATATTAGTTTCACCTTTTAAGTTGAATTACTGAAATAAAGGAACTTTTCCACGATATTCTAATTTTTCGAGTTTCACCTGTATTTTAAATTGCAAATCCTCACATCAATGTGGTCTTGGTTATTCACTACATTTCTCTGATTTCCCTACGTGCTAACAAAATCTCCCTCTGTCACTTCGCTAGTAATAATACAAATAGTTATGAAGGATTCACCTCTGTAATTTATGTGCACAGGGTTTTAAATCTCTACGAATTAGAGAAAGTGATTTAAGCAATGTTATATCTTTTAGGTCCTCGTATTTAAATGTTCCGCTAATTTTTATTATTATTATTATTATTAAAAATAATTTCTTTAAAAATCTCCACCCCACCAAAGGGAATATTATCAAGAAACTGCCAAGGAAGACTGCGGTCAGCATAAATGACACAGCGATATTCTGCGTGGAGCTGGAAAACAAGTGCCAGAAATTCCGGTGGCTAAAGAACAAGGAAGAACTGAAGCCCAACAGCAGAATTGCCATCACTTCATCCGGCAAAGAGTACAGTTTGATAATCCGAGATTGTAAAATGGAGGACTCGGCAGAGATTGTCTTTGTGGCCGACGAGTGCAGAACGTCCACCCAGTTTACTGTGTCCGGTGAGCTGTTTTCTCTTCCTCTATGTGAAACCCACAGAGTATGGTTGCTCTGCCGCTTATGGTATAATAGGCCAGCACTAGGATGAGGAAAGTGGCTATGGTTAGCTTTAAGTCTTAGGTTCCAGGGCTTCTCAAAGGATGAAGCTGGCCCTCTTGTGGAGGGACTGGAACACAAGCAGATCTCCTGAATAATAAAAGTTTCAGCTAGCTGTTTGAAGCAGCAAGGTGGAGCACTTCTCCACCAGTCCATCTGTTTAATATACCGTATTTTTCGCTCTATAAGATGCACCAGACCATAAGACGCACCTAGTTTTTGGAGGAGGAAAACAAGAAAAAAAATATTTTGAATCCCAGAAGCCAGAACAGCAAGAGCGATCGCTGCGCAGCGAAAGCAGCAATCCCTCTTGCTGTTCTGGCTTCTGGGATAGCTGCGCAGCCTGCATTCGCTCCATAAGATGCACACACATTTCCCCTTACCTTTTAGGAGGGAAAAAGTGAGTCTTATAGAGCAAAAAATACGGTATTTGTGAAAAGAATATATAAAAATGCACTATGGAAAATTGCTTTCAAAACATGCATATTAGTCAAAACTGCACCCAAATATTTCTTATGAGAAATTTGCTGTTGAATTTTAATGAGGATTTTGAAAAAATGCAAATTGCTGCGATCCCTAAGCAAACCCAAGAGCTGTTGACACCCTAGACAACAACTGTGACCCGACAGTTGCATGTTGCTTCCCTCTCATGCTGAACAAAACGATCTTGCACCTGAGAATGCTCTTTCAGAGGAGGGGAGGGGCATCTGACTAAATGTTACTAAGCTTAAGAAGTCAAGGGTTAGTACCTAATATCTGATTTCAGTATGTAGCCAACCTACCGAACCTGAGCTGGATGCTAAACAGGCCGGCACTTTGCAGCTTTGGCCTTCCCATTAAACTTCAGGGGGGATGACAGTATATCGTGTGACACTGATATATATATTTATGTAGATTGCTAAGGAAGGAGGGAGGGTGTATCAGGCCAAGGTTCCCTATTTTTATTCTGTGTCTTACGAAGTCTAATGGCTCTATTAGACAAGTGCCTTGTTTGCTTCATGGAAAATCCTGGTGGTTCCATGTTAACATGCTGGTCACATTTAGGCAGTGCTGGATTCATGTACAGTGGACGCTTGAGTTGCAAACGTGATCTGTGTGGGATGCACGTTTGCAACCCGCAGCATTCGTAGCCCACGTCTGTGCACGTGCGGGTTGCGATTCAGTGCTTCTGCGCATGTGCAAAGCGCGATTTAGTGCTTCTGCGCATGCACGACTGCCGAAACCCGGAAGTAACCCGTTCCGGTACTTCCGGGTTTTGGCAGTCTGCAACCTGAAAAAACGCAACCGGAAGTGGACTCAACATGAGGTATGACTGTATAAGCTAAACAAGCTATAGTTTCGGGCCCCACTCTCTTGGGGGCCCCCCAAAAAAAATTAAGGAAAAAACAACTGGATGTACATTTCCAAAATATAAGATAAAAAACACAAATAAAATAAAATCTACATACAGCGGGTGGCGCTGTGGGTAAAACCTCAGTGCCTAGGACTTGCCGATTGTCAGGTCGGCGGTTCGAATCCCCGCGGCGGTATGCGCTCCCGTTGCTCGGTCCCAGCGCCTGCCAACCTAGCAGTTCGAAAGCACCCCCGGGTGCAAGTAGATAAATAGGGACCGCTTACCAGCGGGAAGGTAAACGGCGTTTCCGTGTACTGTGCTGGCTCGCCAGATGCAGCTTGTCATGCTGGCCACGTGACCCGGAAGTGTCTCTGGACAGCGCTGGCCCCCGGCCTCTTAAGCGAGATGGGCGCGCAACCCCAGAGTCAGACACGCCTGTACGGGCAGGGGTACCTTTACCTTTACCTTTACATACTCCCTAAAATATCACTGGTTTGCTCATTTCTGTGTATTTAGGGTGCCTACATTCTGCATGTGCAAATGGCTTTAGATACCTATTAGGGCCATAAATTACCATCTAGTCAACACAAAAAACAGTGACAATTTGTTGTTGACAAAGGACACCTGGACATATAAAGGGGCCCATTACCTTCAGTAGCTTAGGACCTCATCAAACCTAAATCCGGCCCTCCATTTAGGAAGAAAACTTGGAGCCATTTTTGGAGCCACTGCCACACTCACCAGCCATGACTCTGGCGTTTGGTTGTGGATCCCATGTGCTAACATGGCTGTGTCAATTACAGTGGAACACAATGAGCTTAGTGTAATTTGGCTTTCTGTCAGCATCTGCTAGAAGGACCTTTCTTGCCGAAAGGCGAACTGTGCCGAAGTCTGCAATCACCCCATTAAACAACAGGGATGGCAGCAGACGGGCTTGTGACGGGCATACCCTCCAATGTGTTGACTCGGGAAACCAGGACATGTGTCTTTCCCAGCCCTTGTTCCTCATGATCTGTGCGATCTTACGGAGCCCAGAAATGACCTCTGCGATCTCACACATTTTGGGGCACCCTGCTGAGAGCATGGAGCCCAAAACTGATTCAGCAGTAAAGATTGGGTTTCCTGAGGGGAAAGCAGCTGGAAAGTAGAAGTCTGGATGAGCTCTTAGGCTAAAAGGAAGCAAACTTAAAGCTGGGTGTATTAAAATAGCTGCAATGTATTGTAGGGTTTGTCCTCCCTGAAGCAAGGGTGAAGAAGGCTATGGAATTTTGTGGCTGGAGGCAAGGATTGATGTCTGGTACAGCATGACTTTTAGCGTGTTGCCTCTGGCATTGATGTGTGTGTATCCCTAAATGATCTGATCTTGAACGATCTGCATTGGCTCCCAGTACGTTTCTGAGCACAATTTAAAGTGTTGGTGTTGACCTTTAAAGCCCTAAACGGCCTCGGCCCAGTATACCTGAAGGAGAGTCTCCACCCCCATCGTTCAGCCCAGACACTGAGATCCAGCTCTGAAGGCCTTCTGGCGGTTCCCTCCCTGCAAGAAGTGAGGTTACAGGGAACCAGGCAGAGGGCCTTCTCGGTAGTGGCGCCTGCCTTGTGGAACGCCCTCCCATCAGATGTCAAAGAGATAAACAACTACCTGATATTTAGAAGACATCTGAAGGCAACCCTGTTCAGGGAAGTTTTTAATGTGTGACATATTTATGTATTTTTAATCTTTGGTGGAAGCTGCCCAGAGTGGCTGGGGAATGAATGAATGAATGATTATCCTGGCTTTTCAAACAGATCAACTTATTTCCCCCCTCTTTTTTCATACTACCCAGCTCCGAAGAAGCCTCCATCGCATCCACCAGTTGACCCAGTGGTGAAAAATAAAACAGAAACCTCAGTGATGCTATCCTGGTCCCCGCCTAAGATGGAGCGCCCCATCCCTATTGATGGATATGTAGTGGAGCGTAAGAAACTGACTGGATTCACTTGGCTGAGATGCCACGAATCCCCCGTTCCTGAAACTGAGTTCACTGTGAGCAACCTTGCTGAAGAGGCTGACTACCAATTCCGAGTGTCTGCAGTCAACAACTATGGCCAGAGCGGCTACCTTGACTTCCCAGGAACCTTGCACCTTGGTGAGTATGAAAAGAGGAGGTGTTTGCAGTCATTGAGGCTGGGTGCATAGACCTGCTACATCTCATGAAATTAAGAAGCCCTTGGAAGCTAGTGAGCTGAATGTGAGCTTTAGAGCATCAAAAGTGATTGCTGTATTGGGTTGATGATGTGGGAATGTTCAGGGATGCAGGAGAGGATATATTGTTTGATTATAGCCTTTCCAACTTGTGTAAACAAGTTCACAATTTAGCAGAGTAACATTCCCCCTTTTAAACTCACAGCAGATACGTTTGCTCCGGCTCATTAAGCCTCTATAATAACTGTTCTGGTATTTTCCCCTTATACCCTCATAAAAGATAATACATAACACAGTCTTCTATAAAAGTATAAAAAGAGTTTACTCACATTCTGTTCACAGTTGGATCCCAGAAGGCAGACTTAGCTTAGAAAAGTAACATACACCTGGAAACTATCGCATAAAGAGACAGTCCCATTGTGCTCTCTTGGCTGGAGGCCAAGAGAGCATCTTTGGCTAAGCAGATGTTGCTTCTTTGACTAATGTAGTTAGAGAGAGAGAGAGAGATGGCTGCCCTGTCCTGTGCTTTTGTCATTACCTGCACAGGTGAGGCCAAGCCCACCTCTGGTCACATGCAGAGGAAGTCTGTCCCAGCCCAGAAGGAAACAGGAAGTTTACCTGCTGGCTGGACAAACATTTCTCCTCATGTGCAAACATGTTCACTCTAGGATGTTGTACTTGACTGCTCTTGTGTTTCACATCCCACAGACAATTCAGAGGTGAACCTAATATTCAGCAATAATTTATTCAAGGTTCTTGGTATGATTTAGTAAGTTCTGATATGATTTAGGATTAAACCTCCTCAGGCTGGTCTCACAGGATCTCTGAGAAGTTGGTTAGGCTAAGAGCCACTGAGGAAGAACAATTTAGATTGAGAGTATTGTGGAGGGTAGGAATGATGGAGGAATTTAATTTTTGTGAATCCTGTTTCTCACCTCCTAGGCTAATGGGTGGATTGAAATGTAATTATTCTTTAGAGTTTGCATTTCTTCTATTTTTGCAAGACAGTTCTCAGTTCAAAAAATGTGAGCCAATAATAATTTCTCTGGTCATCCAGTGTTATGTTGGCCCTGAAGCTCAAGAAGGGGGAATACCTTACCCTGTAGGGTTAAGGGGGAGAACCCCAACAGAGATTTAAAAGCAAAAATATGCAGCAAAGTAAAGCAAGGAAACACAGGCTGGCAGACCTTTAAAATATGCCCTTCTAAGTTCCTCCCAAAGTTCCCCTCTTCCCCAGCATAGAAAAAGACCACACATTTGGTAAGTTAAATCAATGGTTTACTTACAAACTCTTCAAAGGTCAGGTTCATGTGCTTTTTCATACATCAGTCAGAAAACACAGGCAGTAAAACTTGGCTTAGTTACAGTGGTGAAAGTTCCTAAATTATTTCTGCAGGAACTCAAGATGAGCTTCTCATGTAGACTGATGTACAAGAATAGAATTGATTACCTTCCTTCCAAGGTGAGGGGGAGTGACCTAGCTAAGCCTGGCAGAACAGCTTACTCTATGGCATTAACCTCTTCATGCATACTTAAGCATGTTGATTATATGAGACTGGTTATCTCACAAATGTACCGTATTTTTCGCTCTATAAGACGCACCAGACCACAAGACACACCTAGTTTTTGGAGGAGGAAAACAAGAAAAAAAATATTTTGAATCTCAGAAGCCAGAACAGCAAGTGGGATCGCTGTGCAGTGAAGGCAGCAATCCCTCTTGCTGTTCTGGCTTCTGGGATAGGTGCGCAGCCAGCATTTGCTCCATAAGACGCACACACATTTCCCCTTACTTTTTAGGAGGGAAAAAGTGAGTCTTAGAGAGCAAAAAATACGGTAATCTCAATACAGTAGCAATCTACCTAAGGATGACGTGTTTTCTGAGTTGCATTACCTTTATTTTTTGCCTAGTAGTTGGTCATTTCAACTGCATTTTCTTCTTCTGTTCCACAGAACCAGTACTGGCTGTGAAAAGCCCTCTGAGAAATGTCGAAGTAGCGCCAGGCAGGGATGCAATCTTCACTGTTGACCTCACTAATACCTGTTCCGGATCGTGGTATGTTAATGGCAACATCGTGCAGAACAGCGATAAGTACATCATTACCAGAACCAAAACGTCGCACAGCCTCACTGTCAAAAGGGTCACAAGTGTTTTCAAAGAAGCAGAGGTGAAATTTGTCGCCAATAATCTTGAAAGCACTGCCAAGATAAGTTTGAAAGGTATTTTTATATGCATATTTCTTAGGATTTTTTTTTATTTGCTGGGGAGAGGGGTGCCAGAAATCCAGAAGCAAAGAGCTGTGTTTCAAAGCTTGCAAGCTCTGCCTTAACCACCCAGATGTGTGAGAAAGTGGAGGTTCGGTTGTTCTCGCTAGTACATCTGGAAGAATAAAGGGGTCATCACTTGGGACCAAAAAGATCTTAACGTAGGCACCAGGCAAGCCTCACTGGGGAGGCCATTCCATTCCATTCCTTTGTGGCTTAGGACCCTCGTATCTACGGAACCACCTCTCCTGGTCTGCCCCGCAGAGGACCTTAAGGTCCATGAATAATCATAGTTTAGGGGTCCCAGGCCCTAAGGAAGTCAGCTTATCCTCCACCAGGGCCAGGGCCTTCTCAGTGATGGCTCCGACCTGGTGGAATGCTCTGTCCCATGAGACCAGGGCCCTGCAGGATTTAACTTCCTTCCACAAGGCCTGTAAGACAGAGCTATTCCACCTGGCTTTCAATTTGAACTTAGCCTGATCTTTTATTCCCCTTCCTTCCCTCACTCCCCTTTTTATGAAGATTACCCACTCTGGGATCCCACAGCTAATTCTCCCCTGGTCTCCTCGCTGGCCCAAATAGGACTAATTTAGCCAGCTAGCCCTGGTGATCATATAACGTTTATTGGATGGCTTTCCCCCCAAATTGATTTTTTAATTCTGAATTTATTGTTATTCACGTTTTATACTGTATTTTATGCTGTTTTTTGTTGTATCAATTGTTTTAAATTTGTTGTTAGCTGCCCTGAGCCCGGTTTTCTGAACCGGGAAGGGCGGGGTATAAATAAAAAAATATTTATTTAATTTATTTATAATCAGGATGTAGCCACCAAAAAGGCCTCAGTACAAGTGCCTGACTGAATAAATAGCTGCAAACAATATTGGAATCTGAACATCCAAATTCCAAAACACTGTATAAAATGTTTTATAAAACTGTATCACAAATATGACCATTGGCCTTTGAATATCCAGTAAACCAAATGCCTTTCAGCCTTAGGCCGCCTACAGTGGTCTAATACAAACAGGAGGTGGTAGTCAACAAAGTTTTACTCAGAGTTAATCCATCACAATTATATATCAATTCAAAATACTCCGTAAAATTAAACATGGGGGGGGGGAGGGATATAAAGTATAATCTGAGTAACGACAATTACAAAAACTGTGTGTGTGGCAGGGGAGGGTTATTGTTTTTGTTTGTTACTATGATATGCATTTTTGTGTTTTTATATTGTAAATCACTTTGTGATGCTTGGATGAAGAGAAGTATAATAATAATAATAATAATAATAATAATAATAATAAAAAATGGGATGTTTAAATATTATAGAATAACAACAAAATATTTAAACAAGCCAATGTTTGTATATATAGAACTCATCAGTGAAGACTTGTAAGCCGCCCAGAGTGGCTGGGGAAAACCAGCCAGATGGGCGGGGTATAAATAATAAATTATTATTATTATTACTTGTTCTCTTAGCCCTTTTCAAACCATTGAATAATAAGATTATGTATTTGCCTGACTGGTCAACTTCTATGCATGGAATGGGAGGGGACACCATCTTGACTTTTGCCTCAGGCGTTAAAATGTCTTCAGCAGCAAAATGTCTCTTGGCAAGTCTCTTTCTCCCCTTTACATTGCTGCTGCTGCTGCTGTGGAATTTCTTTGAGTTCATTCCACATGTTCTCCCCGCATCCCATGAAAGCTCTAATGCCTTTATTACAATGTCGGCGTTGTTTAAATCTTCAGATTTTGAATTTGTCTAGAATGCAAATTTCAAAGTCCAACCTTTCCCCCCTTTTTAAAAAAATGAAATTAAACCTCACTCTGCTTCAGTTTTGGGAGGAAAAAATCACCTGATTTTCCAGTGCATGCAAAATGTTGTTTCAGTTGTATACTCAATCGTTTGCTCCCTTTGCTGCCAACTCTGTTTTGCACCTCAACTTACTTTTCTAGACGAAGTGGCAAAGTTTGTCAATGAATCAACCCCCGGAATCAAGGTCAAGCTCTCAGAGAAGTTTGAGCTGGTGTGCGAGGTCTCATCAGAGAACGAGCCCGTCATATGGAAGAAGGGTAAAAAACCTATCAGGCTAGACCAGAGAGTGACATTTACCTCTCAGGGAGTTAACAGAAAGCTCATTGTCCACAATGCACTGAAAGAAGACGAAGGGATTTACACCTGTGAAACAAAGGACGACAAGTTAACATTCCACGTTGAGGTCGAAGGTGAGCAGGGGAATCTGACTGCTTCCTTTTCACCATGACATAGCAATGTAGTCATCCTTTCTTCACAAAAATCTTGCTGACAATATATTTCTGGTAGTTGAACTGGCACTTTTGTTATTCTAGTGATCACAGTAAGGTTGCTGGTTGTTCAGGACTGAAAGCAGATGGATATGTTCAGGTATAGGGAATCCGACAGCAGAAGATCTAGGAGTGGCATGTCAATAGCTATGTTTTCAAGGGAGCTGTGTTGTGTAAATAAACAAAAATCTGCCCTTCTTCCCTTATGGGGGACACAAGAGCCCTTATAAAGTCCTTTGTAGGTTTTCCATCGGTCGGAGAAAATAACAGAGGCCAACCAGAGAATATTGAGAAGCAAAGGAGCTTGTAAGTTTGATCTTTATTGAACTATTGCAACAGGGTGCTCCCCTCACATGCAGGAGAAGGAGGAGGACCCAGAACAAAGGTGTTCCCGCCCTTATACAGTAGTACCTCAGGTTACATACGCTTCAGGTTACATACGTTTCATGTTACAGACTCCGCTAACCCAGAAATAGTACCTCGGGTTAAGAACTTTGCTTCAGGATGAGAACCGAAATCGTGCTCCGGCGGCACGGTGCCAGCGGGAGGCCCCATTAGCTAAAGTGGTGCTTCAGGTCAAGAACAGTTTCAGGTTAAGAACAGACCTCTGGAACGAATTAAGTACTTAGGTACCACTGACATTTTAAATTGCCTGCCCTGGAGTCCAAGACCACCACTAGAAACATCATACATACATCACAGAAAGGGGTGTAGCTCAAGACCACCCCCCAGATACATCATACCTACATCACAGAAAGGTTGGTCTACAACAGAAATCTGAGTGCGTTGTTTATCTCCTGTCTGGCAGGTTACCTGTTAATGATCACTTGATTGGATTACCTGGGGAGCCTGGCCAGTCTTTTGTAATGATAAATAATTAGTTCCTGAGCCAGGTCACAGGCTCACCCTATTCATACACAGACATACCCTTAAGACAGGATTTGTGAACAAAAAGACGGGGAGGCTTTTCCATTTTCCTTCGACCTTGCAGAGAAATATTTGAGGTCAATTTGGGAGGGACAAAATGGTTTCAGGACTTTTTCTGTGGGGTTTCAGACATGTGGTTTATATATGCAGTTATGAACATTTATTATATATATATATAAGACCTTTTTTTCCAGTTGCATCGAAGCAGCTAGGCCATATTTCACCTACACTTTACGGTCTACTTTGTAAATATAGGACCGATAGCAAGAAAACTTGTTGCAAGAGATATTCCACCCCCTCCCTCTGGAATACAATGTGTTATGTACTGAAGTTCTCACCCTGGGCCAGCAGGGGGATACTGTAGATAGTTTTCACTCAGGTCCACATATGCAAATAAGGGATTGAAAGTGACGTTCAGTGATTGGATAGTTACAGAAAGTTGTTTCAGTTGCGTTGTAGTGGAGCCCTATATAAGCAGGCTGGCTGAACCCTTCAGTTCAGTTCTGTTCTGGCCTGTGAATAAACAAGAGTTGTCTGAGGAATCGCTGTGTCGTCTGAGATGTTCACCCACAACTTAACACAATGCGCACGCACCTGGCTGGCCATAGCAGGAAACAGGATATAAGGCAACCTTTCCAGGGGCTGCATGTCAGTGGTGGACAGGGCCAAAGCAAAGCACCTTGCTCTGTAATTTGCTTCCTTGTCACTGCCGTCTTTGGCAGAGGGACTATTGGCCGTACATTCCTGAGGTCTGCTCCATGACCACCAAGAGCAGGGCGTCTAGCACTGCTGCACCAATTCTTTAAATTCCCTCTCTTTGGATTTTAGGTAAGCACCCCTACAGTATTATCTTTTAGCTGGTTGCCTTTTTCTGTAGTGTGTTTCCCAGCCATGTGTTTGTGCAGCTGAAGTTGGTTTACTGTTTAATTTTTGTACTTTATTCTGTGTAGGTTATATTGAGTTTTAAGTTCTTAAGTTTTGTGTGTGTGTGTGTTAGAAATCAGTAATTAATAAGCATGGACCAATGGTACCAAATAGTATGGGAAACAGCCCTACTAGAAAAATTAACCGATAAACTGAAACTGACATGGGGACAAACAGAAGAAGACGCCTTTACCCCGGTATGGCTCCCCTTTATCACATGCACAGCCCAACAAGACAACGACAATAATCCACCAACAGCATACAAATCAATATGGCTAACCTGATCCAAAACACCCACCCACCTCACCCACACACGAAAACAAAGATCACCACAGCCAATCACACCCTAGGCCAACCCCAACCTCTCCCACCACCAAAGAAACACAAATGAACAGCAGAGAACCTGCACGAGCAACACTGACACCAAACCCCACATATATTAAGCAAAATAGAAACATCGCCACCCAACCCCCCACCCCCACCCATCTTTCCCCCCCCTCTATCCCCTCCCCCCCAATGTCTCAACAAATGAAACTGATATGTAAAAATGTTACATGGAACAAATACGAGAAACATTACACATACTTAAAAAAGAAAAAGAAAGAAAAAAAGAAATCAGTAATTAACTGCTGTGCTTTGGCATGTGTTTTATTTTCCCCACTGCAGAGCCTCTGCCTGTGTTTGCCAACAAGGAGAAGGTACAGAAAGAGATCAAGGTTACCTTTTTAGAGAATGCATCTCTTCTCTGCGAGGTGGCCCAGGAAAACACAGAAGTGAGGTGGCTCAAGAATGGGAAGCAGATAATCTCCAGCAAGAAATTCAAGATAGAAGCTGAAGGAAAGACCCGGCGGCTGATCGTGCAGCAGGTAGAAAAAGAGGATGTCGGTGATTACACCTGTGAGGCCGCTGGCCAAAAACTCACCTTCAAAGTCGTTGCAGAAGCTGCAAAAGGTTTGGATGTTTTCCTTTATATGGTACCATCTATATTTGGGACTGCCTTTTCTGCTCACCAAAGTCCACACCCCCCAACACACACTCTTATCTCCTGGGCTACCAACCATGAAAAATTGCACATTCCACATTCCTTGATGGTCTGCTGCTAATTTGAATGGAAATGGAGAGTAGGTAATGTTGAGGTATAATGTAGCAGCCACTGGAATGTCAGCCCAACTGACTGCCCTATTGGGCATCATTTTAGAAGTTTTTTTTAATATATCAATCAATCAATCAATCAATCAATCCAGAGACCCAACAAATCGTTACAAAGCAATGCACAGTTCATACAGCCTACCTTCAGGTTAAACAAGCATTTTGTTCAGACTTAAAGATAGGGATCATTGGTTCTTGCAACCACCGACAAAAACTTCGCCACTGCTAATGTTCTAGCATTTGTCCGGTCTTCCAAAAGGAACCTGACATAGTGAGCCTCTGATTTTCCCGGGGAAGGTACCAGCAAGGGTAATATCAGTTCAGCCCTGGCTTGCTCATATTTTGCACAGTGCAGCAAAATATGTTTTATAGAATCGATGTCTTGAGCACACGAGCAAGGTCTGTCCTGGTAGGGAACTTTTATATATATATAGTGAACAAGTCCTTAAGCAGACTCTGTATCCATGATTTGAAAAGGGGACTGTTGCCTACAAACAGAGTTTATAGATCCGACTGCTGTGTTGTGCTGCAACCTGAATTTTGTGTGTTAATCCACAGGAGACTAGTGTTGGAGGAGAACTTGCCTTTTATGGGGTATATTAAAAGTGATTATAGGTTAATGGGTGAAATATACTCGGAGTCCAGAGTGGATTTCATGCTCTTTATTCAGCCCATAGTGGTGAGGAGGAATGGAAGTTCCCCCAGAATGTCTGCTTTATATTTTTTTTTTTTATAAATTTTTTTATTGGTTTTACAGATTTTTTAGGACAATACAAACATATAAAAAGACATACAAACACGTATAGTTTCATAACCTTTTTTCATAAACCGTGTTTCTCCGACTTCCCCATACCTCCCCTTTCTGCATCCCAATGTCCAAGAAGTTTTTAGCAACTCTAAATACATCTGTCAGTCCTCTGTCCTCTTACTCTTTTCTTCATCTAATCTTATTTCGCTGTAACCCTTTCTTACTCAAACCTCGACATTCTAACATTCAGCAAGTTTATAATAGTCCTTAAGGTAAATCTTAAATTTCTTCCATTCTTCTTCCGCCGTCTCCTTTCCCCGATCGCGGATTCTGCCAGTCATCTCAGCTAGTGTCATATAGTCCATCACTTTCATCTGCCATTCTTCCAAGGTGGGTAGATCTTGTGTCTTCCAATATTTTGCGATGAGTATTCTTGCTGCTGTTGTAGCATACATAAAGAAAGTTCTGTCTTTCTTTGACACCACTTGGCCGACAATGCCCAAGAGGAAGGCCTCTGGTTTTTTAAGAAAAGTACATTTAAGTACCTTTTTCATTTCATTATATATCATTTCCCAGAAAGCCTTAATCTTCGGGCATGTCCACCAAAGGTGATAGAAAGTACCTTCAGTTTCTTTACATTTCCAACACTTATTATCAGGCAAATGATAAATTTTTGCTAGCTTGACTGGGGTCATGTACCACCTGTAAACCATTTTCATAATATTTTCCTTTAAGGCATTACATGCCGTAAATTTAATACCGGTGTTCCACAACCATTCCCAGTCAGCAGACATGATGTTATGACCAATATCCTGTGCCCACTTAATCATAGCCGATTTAACTGTTTCATCTTGTGTATTCCATTTCAACAGCAAATTATACATTCTTGACAAGTTCTTAATATTGGGTTCTAACAATTCAGTTTCTAATTTTGATTTTTCCACCTGGAAGCCAATTTTCCTGTCCTGTTTAAAGATCTCCATTATTTGGAAATATTGAAGCCAATCTTGTACTTTAGATTTCATTTTCTCATAGCTTTGTAATTTCAATTTATCTCCCTCCTGTTCCAAGATTTCCCAATACTTCGGCCATCCGACCTCCATATTCAGTTTCTTCACTGCCTTAGCCTCCACGGGTGAGACCCATCTAGGGGTTTTGTTTTCCAACAGATCTTTATATCTTATCCAGACATTGAACAATGCTTTTCTAACAATATGGTTTTTAAAGGCCCTATGCACCTTAATTTTATCATACCACAGAATGTCTGCTTTATATACATTATTTACACAATGGGCCCCACGTGATTGGCTAATTCCGGGATTCTCCTGTAGACCAAACAGGTTGCAGATTCACTTCCACCTGGAGCTGGATTGGGTGGCTCCTGTGGACCAATCAGACTGCTGTATTCTGAATCCTATTGTTCTAAGACCAATCGGACTGCTGCATTCTGAATCCTATTGTTCTAGGACCAATCAGACTGCTGCATTTTGGATCCTATTCAACTCAGTACATAACAATGGGGAAACACTGATGTGCTGTAAATTGGGAGTTTAGAGTTACAGTCCTTGTCCTCTTTTCTCCCTCCCCTCGCCACAGTTGCAGAAGTTGAGGACGCATTTGTCAACAAGGAGAAGGTCCAGAAGGAGATCAAGGCTGCTGTTTCAGAGAACGCCTCCATCACCTGCGAGGTGGCCCAGACCAAGACAGAAGTGAAGTGGTTCAAGGATGGGAAGCAGATCACCTCCAGCAAGAAATTCAAGGTAGAAGCTGAAGGCAAGACCCGGAGGCTGATTGTGCAGCAGGTGGAAAAAGAGGATGCTGGTGAATACACTTGTGAGGCCGCTGGTCAAAAGCTCACCTTCAAAGTCATTGCGACAGCTGCAAAAGGTTTGCCTTCTCTCCTTTTATACCTTACTGCTTTACATTTGGGGCTGCCTTTTCCACTAACCAAAGGCCACCCCCCACCCATGACTTTCTCCTTTCACCTTGGCTGCCTATGTTGAAAAAAAATTGCATATCCTGCACTCCAAATTCTGCTAAATGGAATAGGAGAGAATCTCATGTTGGCCATTAAGTGGTACTTCTTGGTACTCATCCTCTCTGTCTTGCTTGGGCACCACTTACTTGTCCAAAGGTGACTTACAAATTATTTTGCGAGGGTGTGGATATTGCTGCAGGCACAGAGTGGCTGAAACGGCACATGGGTCTTCTGTGTGATATCCCTGCTGTTAGTGTTTTACTGAGTTCCCATACAAAACGAAAGAATTCCTAAGCTATAAAATGGAGCTTAGAGTTATTGATCTTTGCATATTCTATTTTCCCCCACCCTCCACCTTGCCACAGTTGCAGAAGTTGAGGATGCATTTGTCAACAAGGAGAGGGTCCAGAAGGAGATTAAGGCTGCTGTTTCAGAGAACGCCTCCATCACCTGTGAGGTGGCCCAGGCCAAGACAGAAGTGAAGTGGTTCCAGAATGGGAAGCAAATCACCTCCAGCAAGAAATTCAAGGTAGAAGCTGAAGGCAAGACCCGGAGGCTGATTGTGCAACAGGTGGAAAAAGAGGACGCTGGTGAATACACTTGTGAGGCTGCTGGCCAAAATCTCACCTTCAAAGTCATTGTGACAGCTGCAAAAGGTTTGCAAGTTCCCCTTTATACCCCACTATATTACATTCCCATTCATAACTTTTTTTCTTTCCCCTTTGCTGCTGCTGCTGAAAAAAAATCACACCCTACACTCCGTATTCTATTCATTAAAATCATAGAATCAGAGTTGGAAGGGACCACAATAATAATTTAGTTCAACCTCCAGCAATGCAAGAGTCTTTCTCCCAATGTGGGTCATGAACAGTCTCATGTTCTACCAACTGAGCTACCCCTCAGTGTTAAGGAATATGAGAGAAGCTGATGTTGAGGTAAAGGGTAAAGGGGACCCCTGACCATTAGGTCCAGTCGTGACCGAATCTGGGGTTGCGGCACTCATCTCGCTTTATTGGCCAAGGGAGCCACCGTACAGCTTCAGGGTCATGTGGCCAGCATGACTAAGCCGCTTCTGGCGAACCAGAGCAGCACACGGAAACGCCGTTTACCTTCCCACCGGAGCGGTACCTTTTTATCTACTTGCACTTTGACGTGCTTTCAAACTGCTAGGTGGGCAGGAGCAGGGACCGAGCAACGGGAGCTCACCCTTTCGTGGGGATTCAAACTGCCGACCTTCTGATCGGCAAGTCCTAGGCTCTGTGGTTGAGGTATATAGTAATAATTCTTGGTATGCAGCCCCTCTGCCTTACCTGGGTATGACTTATTTGTTCCAAATATGAATCATGCATAATTTTTGCAAGGTGTGAATCCTACTGCAGGCCATCTTTTAATCAACAAATGAGCTGAAAAAGGAGATGGACCTTACATTTCACAGTTTCGCTGTTAGTGTTTAGCTTCACTCCTGTACAAAATGTAAGTATTCCTTGCACTTTAGGCAGGCGACCTGAACAGGCTGATTTCCTCTTTAACACAGATGGATTGTTCTGTGAGCGATGGATTTCTAATGTTAATGGGGAACCTTCAAGTGCCATAAAACGTAAGCTTAGAGTTACTGATCTTTGCTTGTGCTTCCCCTCAGTTGCAGAAGTTGAGGATGTGTTTATCAACAAAGAGAAGGTCCAGAAGGAGATCAAGGCTGCTGCTTCAGAGAACGCCTCCATCACCTGTGAGGTGGCCCAGGCCAAGACAGAAGTGAAGTGGTTCAAGAATGGGAAGCAGATCACCTCCAGCAAGAAATTCAAGGTAGAAGCTGAAGGCAAGACCCGGAGGCTGATTGTGCAACAGGTGGAAAAAGAGGATGCTGGCGAGTACACCTGTGAGGCCGGAAACCAGAAACTGACATTCCGTATCACTGTGACAACTGCAAAAGGTTTGCATGTTTTCCTGTATACCCTGCTGCTTTGCATTTGGGGCTGCCTTTTCCTATGACCAAAGGCTCTCAAACCCCATCCACACAATTCCTTTCTCCTAAGCGGCCAATGCTCAAAGATTGCATGTCCCAAAGTCCTAGATACTTGTGCCACTAAAGGGCAAATAGCCACAACATCAGTCCCAGAGTTTTCACATCTGCACTTTTTTTTAAAAAAAGTGAGCATTGGTGTGTGTGTGTGTGAGAGAGAGAGAGAGAGAGAGAGAGAGAGAGAATTGACCCTTCTGCTGCTGTCCAATCGAAGTGGGACACCCTGACCTGCTTTCGGTTTAAAGAGGAACTATCCTTTTATTGGAAGTAGCAAACATAAATGGAACAGCTGGTATTGAGGAATTGGCAGTTTCAACCCATAAATGACTTGGGCATCATTTATTTGCTCTGAAGGTGGTATAATAACAATAACAATAACAAAAACAATAATACTACAGTGGACTCTTTGGTTGTGAACGTGATCTGTGCGGGAAGCACGTTCGCAACCCACTGCATCCGCAACCCGCAGCGCCGCACCTGCGCACGCATGGGTTGCGATTCGGTGCTTCTGCGCATGTGCAAAGCATGATTTAGCACTTCTGCGCATGCGCAAGTGCCAAAACCTGGAAGTAATCCGTTCCGGTACTTCCAAGTTCAGTGCGGTGCGCAACCCAAAATCGCACAACCCAAAGTGTCTGTAACCCGAGGTATGACTGTAATAATAATAATAATTAATAATAATTTGCATGTGCTAGGCCGAGGGCTTGAAAAATCCCAAATGCTTTAGATGTGATAGCCCCACTATTTAGAGCCTTCAAAGCAGCCGCCATACAAGATCTATTATTCCTTCTGGCAGCAACCCGGGCCTCAAGAACCAGCCCGAGATTTTATGATGAAGGGCGGTATATAGATGTAATAAAAATGGGGATTTGTTCTCTATGAACACAGAAAGCTGGCTGTCCTACTGCTTGTGGCTGCAGCCTGTGTTGTAGTATGAACGTTGTGGATTAATCTTCAAGAGTTTGACGCTGGACGATCCATCCTCATGGATTAAATGATATGTGCATCTATTACCCTGAACAGATGTTACTGGAAGACCTTAAAGTGCCATAAAAAAGGAGTTTGAAGTTACCTATCTTTGCTTGTCCTCTTTTCTCTCCTTCAGCTGCAGAAATTGAGGACGTGTTTGTCAACAAGGAGAAGGTCCAGAAAGAGATCAAGGCTGCTGTTTCAGAGAATGCCTCCATCACCTGTGAGGTGGCCCAAGCCAAGACAGAAGTGAAGTGGTTCAAAGATGGGAAGCAGATCACCTCCAGCAAGAAATTCAAGGTAGAAGCTGAAGGCAAGACCCGGAAGCTGATTGTGCAGCAGGTGGAGAAGAAGGATGCTGGCGAATACACCTGTGAGGCCGGAAACCAGAAACTAGCCTTCAAAGTCACTGCAGCAGGTATTTCAATATAATATATTATACCCTACCATATTTGGGGCTGAAAGTGGCAACAGAGGATCTGTATTTTCAGTGGCGTAGCGTGGGTTGTCAGCATCCGGGGCAAGGCAAGTAATTTGCGCCCCCTAACCCTAACCCCCAGATGTTGCGCCCGGTGCGGCCGGCCCCCCTGCACCCCCCACACTATGCCACTGTGTATTTTATGCCTGCTGTGTATACATTAAGGCAAAGGTAAAGGGACCCCTGACCGTTAGGTCCAGTCACAGACGACTCTGGGGTTGCAGCGCTCATTTCGCTTTATTGGCCGAGGGAGCCAGCGTACATCTTCCGGGTCATGTGGCCAGCATGACTAAGGCACTTCTGGCGAACCAGAGCAGTGCACAGAAACGCCGTTTACCTTCCTGCTGGAGTGGTACCTATTCATCTACTTGCACTTTGACGTGCTTTCGAACTGCCAGGTTGGCAGGAGCAGGGACTGAGCAACGGGAGCTCACCCTGTCGCGGGGATTCGAACCGCCGACCTTCTGATCAGCAAGTCCTAGGCTCTGTG
Source organism: Podarcis vaucheri (assembly GCF_965113315.1). Classification (NCBI taxonomy): domain Eukaryota; kingdom Metazoa; phylum Chordata; class Lepidosauria; order Squamata; family Lacertidae; genus Podarcis; species Podarcis vaucheri. The sequence goes on along the minus strand of NC_138750.1, from coordinate 58,385,302 downwards.
GTTTAACCCACAGCGCCACCCGCGTCCCGTGTATACATTAGCTCTCAGCTTAACTGATGATTTAAAATAGTGTTTTAAAGTGACTCAAATCGATCAATTGGCATTTATTTGTTTACTTAACTAAGAATATTTATATACTGTTACATAGTAGTAAAATGTCTCAGCAGTTTACATGAAATCTTTAAAATATAAATAAAAAGTTTAAAATGATTAAAAGCATTGAAAAATAACTAAAATGAACCATAAAAGAGATTAAAATGCATCAGCATCTACATGTCCAGATAGTCTTGCCTATAATAAAATGTTTTAAGCATGCACTGCAAATGGTACAGCAAAGGCACCTGCCTGATGTCAGTCGGCGGGGAATTGCAGTCAGTGAATTGCTTGTAAGCATAAGTCTTGGAGGGAAAGGTACAAAATTCATTACATAGCCATGAAACATAACTCCCAATTCTCACATGAAGCATCTGGTTGCAGATGAGGTACAATCCCTACATATTACAAGGTTCAGCTGGTGGAAAAATACAGCTATTTCTGGATCAGGAAGCCTGAGAATTGTAATTCATGGACATTGGGATGTGAATGGAGCTGTGGGTTAAACCACAGATCCCAGGGCTTGCCGATCAGAAGGTTGGCGGTTCGAATCCCTGCGATGGGGTGAGCTCCCATTGCTCGGTCCCTGCTCCTGCCAACCTAGCAGTTCGAAAGCATGTCAAAGTTCAAGTAGATAAATAGGTACCAGTCCAGCGGGAAGGTCAACGGCGTTTCCATGCGCTGCTCTGGTTCGCCAGAAGCGGCTTAGTCATGCTGGCCACATGACCCAGAAGCTTTCTGCGGACAAACGCTGGCTCCCTCGGCCAATAAAGCGAGATGAGCGCCACAACCCCAGAGTCGGCCACAACTGGACCTAATGGTCAGGGGTCCCTTTACCCTTTACCTTTAACCTACACATTGGATCACTGCAGCATGCTCTATGTGGGGCTGCCCCTGAGGCTGCCCAGGAACCTTCAGGTAGTACAAAATTCAGCGGTTCAACTGCTCTCTGGGGCAGAATATTCACATTATATTTTGCCGCTGCTGAAATAATTTCCTTGTCTACTAATTAGCTACTGGACTGAGTTCAAGGTGCTGCTTCTGGTGTACAAAGCCCTATACAGCATGTGGCCAGGATATGGCGCATTTGCTGTATGGTCCCATGGTACTCATTCTTCTATGAGCCAGATGTTAACTAGAAGTAATAAAGTGCCTTAAGAAGGGAAGTAGAGTTCTGAATCTTTGCTTGCTTTCTTTTTCTACCCTCCCTCCCAGATGCAAAAGCGGAGGACGTGTTTGTCAACAAGGAGAAGGTCCAGAAGGAGATCAAGGCTGTTGTTTCGGAGAACGCCTCCATCACCTGCGAGGTGGACCAGGCCAAGACAGAAGTGAAGTGGTTCAAAGACGGGAAGCAGATCACCTCCAGCAAGAAATTCAAGGTAGAAGCTGAAGGCAAGACCCGGAGGCTGATTGTGCAGCAGGTGGAGAAGAAGGATGCTGGCGAGTACACCTGTGAGGCCGCTGGCCAAAAACTCACCTTCAAAGTCATTGCAGCAGGTACAGCGAGACTTGTTCCCGCCGCATGGGTTCAGCCGGTTCAGCCTCCTGTTTCCCTTCTCACCCTTCACCTGTGTCTCCTCAGGCATATTAGCATTCAGCAAACTGTTGGACTCCAATCTTCCTTGGGTTGCTGTCTGTACTGAGATCCTCATGCCCTAAGCTTGGCACCCAGTCTGGCAGAACTGTATGCCCTGCCCTAAATCTGCCTCTGTTCCAATGGCCAGCTCCAAACCTGATCCTCCCTTTAAAACTCTTAGCTCTGTATTATCTAAGCCCCTTTCTCAAGTGCCACTATCTACCCTCCAAAGGCGGATTCCCCCCTGGTGATATCATGTCCCCTTTCCAGTGGAGGATGGTCCAATTAGGGCAAATGGGATGGTGGCCCACCAACCAACCTGTGATGGGATGATGAGCTGCTTGTGCGTAAAATCGTAGTCCCTCAGAGTTTGTGCAACTCCACAAACCTCTGTGTGTGACAGAGCTCCTCAGACATGTCTGCTCTAGTCACTTGCAGATTCCGACAGTGGTTGTTTTCGGAAGCGCTTCCAGCATAAAAGCTCCTTAACGGAAACACGTCTTCGGGACTCGCGGCATGACAGCTTCCTGCGAGGAATGGGTCTCCCTATGGGAGCTTCTGACACCTCCCCACTGTTCTCGCTGGACGTGTCCCTGAGCCCTCCCTCTTGCTCGCTTTCCCTCAGAGATCCTCCCCTTTCCCTGCTAGTTCCTGCTTTAGCTGCTGCGTCTCTCTCAGCCTTCGTGAGACTTTCCTCCAGAGACCCATCTCTCCCCCTGCTGGTCCCTGCTTCAGCTGTTGAGTCCCTCCCAGCCTCCGTGAGCCCTCTCCCCACCTGTTCCTCCGATGGCAGTTCCCTGACACAACCCAACCAGCCTGCCTCCTTACTCACAACCTGTCTAAGAGGTGACACTGCTTGTCAACTTCATTCTCACTCTAAGTGCTGCCCTTAAGGAAGTCAGAAGGGAAGAGAATGGAGAAAAAACTAGAATGATTTGGCTCCTCTGCTGATTTTGTTCTGTTTGTTAGTAGGAGGCCAATCTAGGAAGAGCATTTGTGATGTGTTTTTCTCTTTCTGACTCATCTATGAGCCAGGTGTTAGTGGAAAGCCTTGGAGAGCCTTGAAGGGGGAGGTGGAGTTACTGTATGTTTCTTGCTCTATTCCCCTCCCTCCCAGATGCAAAAGCTGAGGATGTGTTCGTCAACAAGGAGAAGGTCCAGAAAGAGATCAAGGCTGCTGTTTCGGAGAACGCCTCCATCACCTGTGAGGTGGCCCAGGCCAACGCAGAAGTGAAGTGGTTCAAAGATGGGAAGCAGATCACCTCCAGCAAAAAAGTCAAGGTAGAAGCTGAAGGCAAGACCCGGAGGCTGATTGTGCAGCAGGTGGAGAAGAAGGATGCTGGCGAGTACACCTGTGAGGCCGCTGGCCAAAAACTCACCTTCAAAGTCATTGCAACGGATGCAAAAGGTTTGCACGCTTCTCTTTATGCCCTATTACTTTATATTTCGGGCTGCCTATCCTGCTGACTGGGACGCAGATGGCGCTGTGGGTTAAACCACAGAGCCTAGGACTTGCCGATCAGAAGGTTGGAGGTTCGAATCCCCACGACGGGGTGAGCTCCTGTTGCTCTGTCCCAGCTCCTGCCCGCCTAGCAGTTTGAAAGCACATCAAAGTGCAAGTAGATAAATAGGTATCGCTCTGGTGGGAAGGTGCGCTGCTCTGGTTCGCCAGAAGCGGCTTAGTCATGCTGGCCACATGACCCGGAAGCTGTACGCCGGCTCCCTTGGCCAATAAAGCGAGATGAGCGCCACAACCCCAAAGTTGTCCATGACTGGACCTAATGGTCAGGGGTCCCTTTACCTTTATCCTGCTGACCAAAGGCGATTATCATCCATTATTTTCCTTTCTCTCTGGCCACCAATGCTGAAAAATCACAAGTCTCTCACACCTTTATAATAATACTGCAAGTTCAAATGGAACTGGAGAGCGGATGGTGTTGAGGCATAATATAGCAGTCATTGGCGTGTCAGCCCAGCTGCCTTGTTGGGCATCACTTTAAATGATGTGTACTGTGAACTAATTTTAAGAAGAATTCATACCTATGATTCAAAAAGGGCTTTGCTGTTTATGTGGATGGCCTCCCTACTGCTGTGTTTGTTTTGTGAAGTAACCTGAATTTTGTGTGCTAATCTGTTGGAGATTGATGTTGGAACCTCCTGCATTAATCGTGTATATCAGGGTTTGCCAATCTAGCACACCTTGTGTGTTATTTATTTATTTTTTGTTTGTTTGTTTTGGAAATGTTAGACATTTCCTTCACTCTGGGAAAGGCTTTTCTTAATGTGGGTGGGTGATCAAGGAATATCTCTCTCTCTCTCTCTCTCTCTCTCACTCTTTCTCTCTTCAAAGTCATTGCAGCAGGTACAGCGAGACTTGTTCCCACCGCATGGGTTCAGAAGGTTCAGCCTCCTCTTTCCCTTCTCACCCTTCATCTGTGTCTCTTCAGGCATATTAGCATTCAGCAAACTGTTGAACTCCAATCTTCCTTGGGTTGCTGTCTGTACTGAGATCTTCATGCCCTAAGCTTGGCACCCAGTGTGGCAGAGCCAGTGTGGTGTAGTGGTTAAGAGCGGTGGACTCATAATCTGGTGAACAGGGTTTGATTCCCCGCTCCTCCACACGCAGCTGCTGGGTGACCTTGAGCTAGTCACACTTCTCCGAAGTCTCTCAGCCCCACTCACCTCACAGAGTTTTTGTTGTGGAGGAGGAAGGAAAAGGAGATTGTTAGCCGCTTTGAGACTCCTTCGGGTAGTGATAAAGCAGGATATCAAATCCAAACTCTCTTCTCTGCCCTAAATCTGCCTGTTCCAATGGCCAGCTCCAAACCTGATCCTCCCTCTAAAACTCTTAGCTCTGTATTATCTAAGCCCCTTTCTCAAGTGCCACTATCTACCCTCCAAAGGTGGATTCCCCCCTCTGGGGATATCATGTCTCTTTTCCAGTGGAAGATGTTCCAATTAGGGCAAATGGGAGACATGCACTTCAGCAGAGAGAAGAGGAGAGATATGCGTGTATGTGTAAGAAAGAGAGAGAGAGGTGTGTGTGCTCTGTTTGTATGTGATGTGTGGGTGTAAGAGAAAACAACCAAGACACACAGGGAGAGTAGGGTTTGTGTATGGTTTGCTTATATGCAGTGCTTTTTTTCTGGGGGTACGCATACCCCTAAACATTTTGTGAATCTTTGTACAGTGGATGCTCGGGTGGCGAATGTGATCCATGCGGGATGCATGTTCGCAACCTGCAGTGTTCGCAACCCGCGTCTGTGCACGTGCGGTTGCGATTTGGCACTTCTGCGCATGCGCAAAGAGCGATTTAGTGTTTCTGAGCATGTGTGACCACCGAAACCCAGAAGTAACCTGTTCCAGTATTTCTGGGTTTCAGTGGTCCACAACCCGAAAAAACGCAACCTGAAGTGTCTGTAACCCGAGGTATGACTGTATTTTTGTCCATTTACTGTATTTATTTTTCCCAATTTGAACTATAAAATTGTGATTTTCTTGAGTCAAAAGGAAAATACCCATATACATTTTTAATAGAAAAAAAGCAGTACTTTTATGTATGATCTCTGTGAGAGATGCACTTGGACAGAGAGGGAGAAATAGATTGCAGCTGTGTATATGTGAAGTATATGAGTGTGTATATGACACAGTGAGAGTGAATGTGTGTGGCTACATTATACATTTTCCCTCATACTTGGAAATGCTCCTTCTTAGAGCTGTGTTTGTGTGTATCTATATTGTGTGGTCTCCACCATAAGGACCAGCCAGGGCATAGCCAACTTTCCATGGCAACCATTTTGTGACCGGTGCCATCAGCACTTTCTCAAATTTCAAAATGTGCCGAGTAGTCCAAGAAGATTGGTGACCCCTGGATTCTATGACACGCGAATCTATGGTCCTAATGAGATGTTAATGGAAAGTGCCATAAAAGGGGAACTTGAAGTCATCTGTCTTTGCTTCCCCCCTTTTCTCCCTCCCCCCACCACAGTTGCGGACGTTGAGGACGCATTTGTCAACAAGGAGAAGGTCCAGAAGGAGATCAAGGCTGCTGTTTCAGAGAACGCCTCCATCACCTGTGAGGTGGCCCAGGCCAAGACAGAAGTGAAGTGGTTCAAGGATGGGAAGCAGATCACCTCCAGCAAGAAATTCAAGGTAGAAGCTGAAGGCAAGACCCGGAGGCTGATTGTGCAGCAGGTGGAAAAAGAGGATGCTGGTGAATACACTTGTGAGGCCGCTGGCCAAAAGCTCACCTTCAAAGTCATTGCGACAGCTGCAAAAGGTTTGCCTTCTCTCCTTTTATACCTTACTGCTTTACATTTGGGGCTGCCTTTTCCACTAACCAAAGGCCACCCCCCCCATGACTTTCTCCTTTCACCTTGGCTGCCTATGTTGAAAAAAAATTGCATATCCTACACGCCAAATTCTGCTGAGATGGAATAGGAGAGAAGCTCATGTTGGGCATGAAGTGGTAGTTCTTGATACAGTGGTACCTTGGGTTACATACGCTTTGGGTTACAGACTCCGCTAACCCAGAAATAGTGCTTTGGGTTAAGAACTTTGTTTCAGGATGAGAACAGAAATTGGGCTCCGGTGGCGCGGCAGCAGCGGGAGGCCCTGTTAGCTAAAGTGGTGCTTCAGGTTAAGAACAGTTTCAGGTTAAGAACGGACCTCCGGAACGAATTAAGTACTTAACCCAAGGTACCACTGTACTCATCCTCTCTGTCTTGCTTGGGCACCACTTACTTGTCCAAAGGTGACTTACGAATTATCTTGGGAGGGTGTGAATATTGCTGCAGGCACAGAGTGGCTGAAACGGCAGGTGGGTCTTCTGTGTTAGTGTTTTACTGAGTTCCCATACAAAATGAAAGAATTCCTATGTAGGAAAGAATTCCTAAGCTATAAAATGAAGCTTAGAGTTATTGATCTTTGCATATCCTATTTTCCCCCACCCTCCACCTTGCCACATTTGCAGAAGTTGAGGACGCATTTGTCAACAAGGAGAAGGTCCAGAAGGAGATCAAGGCTGTTGTTTCAGAGAACGCCTCCATCACCTGTGAGGTGGCCCAGACCAAGACAGAAGTAAAGTGGTTCAAGAATGGGAAGCAGATCACCCCCAGCAAGAAATTCAAGGTAGAAGCTGAAGGGAAGACCCGGAGGCTGATTGTGCAGCAGGTGGAAAAAGAGGATGCTGGCGAATACACCTGTGAGTCCGGAAACCAGAAACTAGCCTTCAAACTTAATGTTCCAGGTGAGAATGAGAGATAGACTTCCCAAGACCAGGACCCCTAAAGGCTGGTGGTGTATTCTACATGTCATTAATGCACTAATAGAACATTAGTGGTAGATAACTACTGAACCATCCACATACAGTGGTGCCTTGCAAGACGAAAAGAATCCGTTCTGTGATTCTCTTCGTCTAGCGGTTTTTTCGTCTTGCGAAGCAAACCCATTGAAGGATTAGCACTATTAGCGCTATTAGCGGCTTTTAGCGGCTTTTAATCTGCTGATCGGATCAGCTGATAAGCGGTTTAGTGGCTTAGAAAAAGGGGGGAAAGGGAAAAAACCAGCAGGAACTCGCAAGACATTGTCGTCTTGCGAAGCAAGCCCATAGGAAATTCGTTTTGCGAAGCACCTCCAAAACGGAAAACTCTTTCGTCTAGCGAGTTTTCCGTCTTGCGAGGCATTCGTCTTGCAGGGCACCACTGTACTATATCATTCAGTATTATTATTTCAGTTTATTAGCTGCTCTTCACTATTAGATCTCAGGACGGGTTACAACAATTTAAAAATTGATATTAAAAATAGTTAAAACAAATGACAGTCATAGTAATAATTGTTATAATAATTGTTAACTTACCAGTTTGTGATGGTTCCTCAATGTTATGGCATTGATGCCTTCTTTAGGGGCACTCTTGCACTCTACCGCAACAAAAGAGGGACCAAAAATAAACCAAAAGTAACATCAGTATTGGAGGTTTCATGAAGGGTCTGGCAAATGAACTTTTAATGCCATCTCAAACTACAATTCCCAGAATTCTTTGTGGGAAGGCAATGCTATAATTTCTGTCACAGGCCTGCACAACCTATATTACCTGTTTAACTGAAAACAGCCATTTGCAATGGCCTCTCAGAGCTCACAGAGCTGTTTGAAGTGGTAATGTTGGCCATCTCTAGACAACATGTTTATTGAGCATTCATCCTGGTATGTTTTCAGGGAGATTAGATGATACTGGATTTTTCATGAGTATTCATTCTGATTTGTCTGTGTGGAGGTTAGATGTTGTTGCATCAAAGCAAGTGTTAATCCCACACTTTCCAGCTCGTTTCATCATCATCATCATCATCATCATCATAATTTATTATTTATACCCCGCCCATCTGGCTGAGTTTCCCCAGCCACTCTGGGCGGCTCCCAATTGAGTGTTAAAAACAATACAGCATTAAATATTAAAAACTTCGCTAAACAGGGCTGACTTCAGATGTCTTTTAAAGATAGGGTAGCTGCTTATTTCCTTCACATCTGAAGGGAGGGTGTTCCACAGGGCGGGTGCCACTACCGAGAAGGCCCTCTGTCTGGTTCCCTGTAACCTCACTTCTCGCAATGAGGGAACCGCCAGAAGGCCCTCAGAGCTGGATCTCAGTGTTCGGGTAGAAGGATGGGGGTGGAGACGCTCCTTCAGGTCTACTGGGCTGAGGCCATTTAGGGCTTTAAAGGTCAGCACCAACACTTTGAATTGTGCTTGGAAACGCACTGGGAGCCAATGCAGATCTCTCAGGACCGGTGTTATGTGGTCCCGGCGAGAAATGTGGTCATTTCTCTTAGCACAAAAAGTTCAATCTTTAATTGTAGTCCCTGAATTTGTTGGTATGTGATTGAATCCCACCCCAAACAGCAACAATCTGGCAGCCCCTGTTGATGCTCATTCCTCGCCGACAGAAGCTCAGTGACTTTTCCTCTATGTTCCAGAGGTTGCAGATATATTTGTCAAAAAGGAGAAGGTGCAGAAGGAGATCAAGGCTGTCCTGAAGGAGAGTGCTACTTTGGTCTGTGAGGTGGCCACTTCTGATACCCAGGTGAAGTGGTACAAAGATGGGAAGCCCCTCAGTACTAGCAAAAAAATCAAGATGGTCTCTGATGGCACCTCCCGGAAGCTGGTATTGGAGCAGGTGGAGAAGAATGATGCTGGGAACTACACATGTGAAGCTTCTGGCCAGAAACTGATTTTCAAGGTTGAAGCAGTAGGTAAGCTCCCTTTCCCTCTGCAGGAGGAAAAAAACAGCAACAGAAAGCAATCCTAAAGTGATACGATTGTTAGAATGGGGGAGAAATTTGACTCAGTTCATCTCTAAAGGTGAACCTACCTAATTTAAATTTCATTTGAGGTTCTCTAGAGCAGGGGTCAGCAAACTTTTTCAGCAGGGGGCCAGTCCACTGCCCTCAGACCTTGTGGGGGGCCAGACTATATTTTGAAATGAACGAATTCCTATGTCCCACAAATAACCCAGAGATACATTTTAAATAAAAGGACACATTCTACTCATGTAGAAACATGCTGATTCCCGGAGCGTCTGCGGGCCGGATTGAGAAGACGATTGGGCCGGATCCGGCCCCCGGGCCTTAGTTTGCCTACCCATGCTCTAGAGCAGGGGTCAGCAAACTTTTTCAGCAGGGGGCCGGTCCACTGTCCCTCAGACCTTGTGGGGGGGCCGGACTATATTTGGAGGGGGAGAGAATGAATTCCTATGCCCCACAAATAACCCAGAGATGCATTTTAAATAAAAGGACACATTCTACTCATGTAAAAACACACTGATTCCCAGACCATCTGCGGGCCGGATTTAGAAGGGGATTAGGCTGGATCTGGCCCCCGGGCCTTAGTTTGCCTACCCATACCCTAGAGTTTTGTAGAACCTGGAAGTTCTTATGTATGGCATTTACTAATTGCAGAGCCTGAGGCAAAATTCGAAAGGAAAATTCCCCAAGAGAAGCCGATTGTGGTTCAGGAGGAAAAGAGCATCAACCTGTCAACTTCAGTGGTGCCTGAAGATGCCGAAGTCAAATGGCTCAAAGACGGAATTGAGATCAAAGCCAGCAAGAAGTATGAGATAAAAAAAGATGGCGCCTCTAGAACCCTGACTGTGAAAGTGGCCGATGCCAAAGATACTGGTGTGTACACGTGTGAGACCAAGAGTGATAAGCAGCAGTTCCAGGTGCAGGTCCAAGGTGAGGAACACTTCTCAGTATTAGTCAGAAAATATGATTTTTTTTTACAATAATATTTATTAAATTTCATCAATAGACTTAACAAAAAAGAAAATATACAACAACACAAAAGAAAGGTGAAAAAGAAGAAGAAAAAATAGCAAACTTAAGATACCTAAACAGAAAAAAAAGAATCTCAATTAATTAGTTAAAATGCATTTTCATAAACATTTTGGTTGACTTCCTCTAATCTCCCCCATCAGAATTTCCTCTTAATTTGAATGTATGTAGCAGTTTCCAATATCATTATTTCATAAAACATTATTACAGTCGTATTCCAATTTCTTTACCTTTCTTATAATACATTTTCTTATTTATATATTTAAGTCTAATTTAATCCTAGGCCTGATTGGTTCTTTCAAGTGGTTACATATCTTTAATGTTAGAATATTTGTTCAAATAGTCTTAAAATTTCTTCCAATCTTCTTGGTAGTCCTCTTCTTTCTGGTCGCGGATTCTCCCGGTGAGATCAGCCAGCTCCATAAATTCCATCATCTTCACCTGCCATTCTTCTACCGTTGGTAATTCTTGTGTTTTCCATTTTCTGGCTAATAAAACCCTAGCAGCTGTTGTTGCATACAAAAATACTTTCACATCTTTTGGGGGCAATTCAGTACCTACTATCCCAAGGAGAAAGGCCTCTGATTTCTTAATAAATGTACATTTCATCATTTTTTTTAATTCATTATAAATTTTTTCCCAGAAGTCCTTTACCTTGGAACAAGTCCACCACATATGATAGAAGGTACCTTCTTTTACTTTACATTTCCAACATACATTGTCACAGTTATAGTACATCTTTGCCAATTTAACAGGGGTTAAGTACCATCTATACATCATTTTCATAATATTTTCCTTTAACATTGTACATGCGGTAAACTTAACCCCTTTCTTTCACAGTCTCTCCCAATCCTCCATCATTATGTTATGTCCCACATCTTGTGCCCAACCAGTCCTAACCGACTTTACTTGTTCATCTTTTGTGTGCCACTCCAGTAGTAAACTATTGGTCAGAAAAGATTTTGCCCTCTCGGGGCACCAAATGCTATGCCTTACAAGCCAAACCCAACCTATTTAAATGTTCTGCAGTTTGCAAGCCCAGCTCAAGCTAAACTTGACGGCAATGAAAGCCAGGCTTGTTGTTGTTGTTTAGTCGTTTAGTCGTGTCCGGCTCTTCGTGACCCCCTGGACCAGAGCACGCCAGGCACTCCTGTCTTCCACGGCCTCCCGCAGTTTGGTCAAACTCATGCTGGTAGCTTCGAGAACACTGTATTTTTCTTTACAGCATTGGACTTTCCTTTAGCTTCCAGGCATATCTGCAACTCAGCGACCTTTCGGCTTTGGCCCAGCCGCTTCATCAGCTCTGAATCTACCCCAACCCAAAACCCACATCTCTTGCCCAATGAATCATGGCTGTTTCACCATTTCATCCTCAGTTTCCCATTCCAGAATTAGTTTATGCATCTTAGAAATCAACTCCTTATTATCTTCTGAAGACTCCCTTTAAAAATTAGAGCTTTGCTCTTTAAAAACCCCCCACTTCCTATATCTTTCTTAAATAGGTCACAGACTTGGTACCCTACCCCTCCTATTGCTTAGTGTGGATTTGCTGAGCTGCGGAACCTCATACTTTGAGAACTGCTTGTTAAGCATAACATGCAAGGGAAGTTGAAGGAGTTGTTCCTAACTGATATATTAAATTCAATTTGTGTTGTTGTTGTTTGATTGTTTAGTTGTGTCCGACTCTTCGTGACCCCATGGACGAGAGCACACCAGGCACTCCTGTCTTCCACTGCCTCCCGCAGTTTGGTCAAACTCATGCTGGTAGCTTTGAGAACACTGTCCCACCATCTCGTCCTCTGTCGTCCCCTTCTCTTTGTGCCCTCCATCTTTCCCAACATCAGGGTCTTTTCCAGGGAGTCTTCTCTTCTCATGAGGTGGCCAAAGTATTGGAGCCTCAGCTTCAGGATCTGTCCTTCCAGTGAGCACTCAGGGCTGATTTCCTTAAGAATGGATGTGTTTGATCTTCCTGCAGTCCATGGGACTCTCAAGAGTCTCCTCCATAATTCAAAAGCATCCATTCTTCGCCGATCAGCCTTCTTTATGGTCCAGCTCTCACTTCCATACATCACTACTGGGAAAACCATAGCTTTAACTATACGGACCTTTGTTGGCAAGGTGATGTCTCTGCTTACAAGGTGCTAAATACCATTGACATTAGGTTTTAAAATTGTTATCCTTTAGGCCTGCTGAAATTATATCAGAGTGGAAGTTGTTCCAAATCCAGTTCCATTGTTTCCTGGTTATTCCTTGACCCAAATCTCGCACCCATTTTCTGATACATGTATGTGTACTTTCTGTTCCACCAAATTTAACTGCAGAAGTCCCAGTGAAGTTTGCAAAGAAGCTGGAACCCGTTAAAGCTGAGATCGGAGGGGCCCTGACTCTGAGTTGTGAACTAAGCCAACCTGGGGGCAAAGTTGTCTGGCGCAAGGATGGAGTGGAGCTCAAAGCAAGCAAGCGCTACCAGATGCGTGAGACGGGCGAAAAGCGTATCCTGGTCATAACTGGCCTCCGGGCAGAAGACAAGGGGGATTATTGCTGTGAAACCAAGGATGACAAGTGCAGCATTCATGTCAGCCCCACAGGTATAATAATAATAATAATAATAATAATAATAATAATAATAATTAATAATAATTTATTATTTATACCCCGTCCATCTGGCTGGGTTTCCCCAGCCACTCTGGGCGGCTTCCAACAGAACACTAAAATACAATAACCTATTAAACATTAAAAGCTTCCCTAAACAGGGCTGCCTTCAGATGTCCTCTAAAAGTTTGGTAGTTATTTTTCTCTTTGACATCTGGTGGGAGGGCGTTCCACAGGTGGGTGCCACCACCGAGAAGGCCCTCTGCCTGGTTCCCTGTAACTTGGCTTCTTGCAGGGAGGGAACAGCCAGAAGGCCCTCGGAGCTGGACCTCAGTGTCCGGGCAGAATGATGGGGGTGGAGATGCTCCTTCAGGTATACTGGACCGAGGCTGTTTAGGGCTTTAAAGGTCAGCACCAACACTTTGAATTGTGCTCAGAAATGTATGGCTCTGGGTTCAGGTCTTTGTGGTAGGAACATACATTCCAAGGTGCTGTCAGTAGCTGATCCAGAGATGGGCACCCAAAGGTCCATTGTCAGGGATGGGGGTCTGCTTAGGGTAGGGCTACCCAATGCGGTGGCCTCTAGAAGTTTTGGACTACAACTCCCATCATCCCTGGTTATTTGCTATGCTAGCTGAGGTTGATGGGGGTTGTAGTCCCAAACCGTATGGAGGGCATCATGTTGGTTACCCCTGGCTTGGGGGATGTTCTGAAAGCAAAGCTGTGTCTCTCATGGGGTTCTGGAGCTGCACAGACCACCTAGAAGGGAGGATGGCATTGCAATGGTGAAGAAGAAGCATAGCAAGAAATGGCGCAAGAGGCTTGTTATGGTCCTGCATGAGGACCTGTTGCAAGCATATAAGGAATACCTGTTGGTCCATGAAGAAAGAATGGGCCATGATAAAGAGACTTAGTGGTTTTTAGTGGTAGGTGATGTTGCTGTGTTGTATTATATTATCTTTGTGCATCGATTCATTTCTTGGAGTTAAGAATAGGACTAGGATAAATTGTGTTCGCTGAGCCCGTATTTTATACAGTCTGTATGTGATGTTTGTTTGTTAATGTGTGGTGTGTTATGCCTAATAAAGGATTTGAACTGAACTGAACTGAATACCTGTTGCCCACTCAAAATGTGCCCAAGAATCGACAGGCGCAGCAGTGGAGAAAAAGAAGGCAAAGTTTATTGCTGAGCAATAAAGACTCAGTGGAATAGTTTCCAGAGCCTGGGTGCCAAAGCCCCTGGGCATTGGGTTTTTTATACCTGATTACAAACAGCGTAAAACAGGAGATATTCATATATTGCAGCAAAATCAAACAATTGAGCAGGCACAAGCTTTTCCTCTGCCCATGTAAAGAATACTTCTGCTTTTCTCAGATGGTACATCATCATTGCCCTTTACTCTAATTTTCAGCAATAAAGAGGAAAAGAAACCTATTTGACCGTTGAAACCTGAATAACCCCCACCATCTGTTATCGGCTAGAAAATGGCATTGTGGCAGACTGCTTTTTCCCATTCCCCACCTCCACCCCATCTTATGAACATGAGAAGCATTCTGGCGAAGGTTCCCTATAGAAAAATGCCGACACATCAGATTTATTATTTCCTTCAAGCACAATAGCAGGGCAGAGAGAGAAGTAGGGCAAAGGGCTTGAGATTTAAGCACTTTTAGCTATGCTGAAGCCTTAGTGTTTTGAAAATAATAATAATAATAATAATAATAATAATAATAATAATAATAATAATAATAATTTATTATTTATACCCCACCCATCTGGCTGGGCTTCCCCAGCCACTCTGGCCGGCTTCCAAAAGAATATTAAAATACTGCGATACATCAAACATTAAAAGCTTCCCTAAACAGGGCTGCCTTCAGATGTCTTCTAAAAGTCTGGTAGTTGTTGTTCTCTTTGACATCTGGTGGGAGGGCGTTCCACAGGGCGGGTGCCACTACCGAGAAGGCCCTCTGCCTGGTTCCCTGTAACTTGGCTTCTCGCAGTGAGGGAACCGCCAGAAGGCCCTCGGTGCTGGACCTCAGTGTCCGGGTAGAACGATGGAGGTGGAGACGCTCCTTCAGGTATCCTGGACCGAGGCCGTTTAGGGCTTTAAAGGTCAGCACCAACACTTTGAATTGTGCTCGGATATATGTTTATATATGGATATATGATTATATAGAAATCATAAAGGTAAAATTCTTCCAGGTGGTCTTGACACAGGCCGTGATGAAGTATGGGAATGCTTGGTGCAAAGCTACATGCCAGCTGAGCAAGCACATGTTTCCCGCCTCAAATTGGCCAAGATGACACTAATAAAGGGGTGCCTTTTTAGGGGAACTTTGACACAGATGGGAAGAAAAGGTGAATGTTCAATGATGAAGGGCTGTAGCTCAGTGGTAGGGTGTTTGCTTTGTATGGAGAAGATCCCAGGTTCATTCCTCCCGTAGGCAGGATTAGGAATGTCACGAGTCTGAAACCCTGGAGACCTTCTGCCGTTCAGGATGCACAATGCCTAGTTAGATGGAGCAGTGCACTGACCCCAGGATAAGGAGACGTCCAATGTGCTTTTATTCTATATGCATAGCTGAATGCGCTGCATTATTATGACAACTAATCACCATCTCCTCCCCCAGTTCCTAGGCTGGTGAAGTTTGTCAAAGGCCTCCACAACATAGTAGCTGAAGAAGGCAAAGAGGCAGTTTTCAAATGCGTTGTCTCCCCCAGCGACGCCGCTGTCACGTGGAGTCGGAATGGAACCAAAATCGAAGCCAGTAAAAAATATGTCATATCCCAGGAGGACTCAAACCATAGCCTCACCATCACTGACTTGACTCTGAAAGACTCCGCTGCAATCTCAGCAGAAGCGGAAGGAGTAGAGAGCAAAGCAACCCTCAAAGTGGAAGGTGAGAAGTGGAAAGTAGCAAAAAGTGTCCACCACTAGGTGGATTTTGCAAGGCTGCAACTAAGCATGCAGAAGATGGAGATAGAATGGACTTCTACTTTCTGTTTCTGGATGTAAAAGAGAACAGGGGGGTGGGTGGGGAAGAGGGAAAACACTATTTGCAAGTGGAAATCTAGTACACCAGGAAAAGAAGTTCTAGCAAACCCTTCCCCTGTGGTGCCAGTTTCCTAGATGTAGGGAGGTTTTATGCAGGAGAAGAATTAAAAATAGCATTCCAGACCTGCAGTCTGAAATGGTACCATCCATTCTGTCCCCTTTATAACTTTCCCACCTTTTTTTGCTACCTGTTTAAGGTCAGGTTCAAGTTACAGAGAATAAGACGGTAGACTGAGGTGGCAGCAATCTGAATTGCACCACTTTAGATTCCAAATGGGGATGGTAAAGCTTGTAAGAGTAGATTGTAAGTCCCTCAGAGACTTGTGCTAGATGGCTTCCAATGATGATTATTCACTACCACCATCAATTTCATACCTTTGAATGCTACCGTGTGCTTTTTTGCAGGGTGGGACACACTCAGCCACACCACTTCCTCTGCTCAATTACGTTTTTTCACCCAGGGAGGGCTACACAAAGCTTTATTCATAGAATCATAGAGTTGAAAGGGACCCAAGGATCATCTAGCCCAGCTCCCTGCAATGCAGGAATCAAACCTCTGGTCTCCCATCCAGTTTGAGACCCTGCCTGACCCTGCTTAGCTTTGGAAACGTGCTATCAGTTTTGTTGCTGCACCACCAGGGGATATAAGCAGGGAGTTCCACATGTGCAGTGGAAATGATAAAAAATGCTATTGGCAAAGCTGGATTTTGCTTTGGGTGGAGAATGGCTGTGTCGACTCTTAGAATGTTGCATTTTTCATTCCGCTAGATAAACGTAGCATAGGGTTGCCATATTTCAAAAAATGAAAACCCGGACACAAAAGTTGTTGGGTTTCTTTGGGGGGTGGGGGAGCAGTAACCCTTAAATTGCTTAGTAGGTAATATACAAAGGAGCTCATGTCAAACATCCCCCCCCTTCTGCATAACCGTGCCTAAAAGGTAAAGGGACCCCTGACCGTTAGGTCCAGTCATGGACGACTCTGGGGTTGCAGCGCTCATTTCGCTTTATTGGCCAAGGGAGCCGGCGTACAGCTTCTGGGCCATGTGGCCAGCATGACTAAGCCGCTTCTGGCGAACCAGAGCAGCGCACAGAAACGCCGTTTACCTTCCTGCTGGAGTGGTACCTATTTATCTACTTGCACTTTGACGTGCTTTCGAACTGCTAGGTTGGCAGGAGCAGGGACCAAGCAACAGGAGCTCACTCCGTCGCAGGGATTCGAACCGCCGACCTTCTGATCAGCAAGTCCTAGGCTCTGTGGTTTAGACCACAGCGCCATCCGCTTCCTGCTATAACCATGCCTAACTGTAGCCATTTCCAAAGCTCTCTCTACAATGTTGCATTTGTGTCTTTGTTGCCTGTAGAGACGCCAGTATCATTCGTGAAGAAACTGGAAGCCAAAATTGTTGAGGAGAAGGAGATGGTGACTCTGGAAGTAGAGCTATCAAAGCCAACCACAGAGGTGAAATGGATGAAGAATGGCAGCTTGCTCCATCCAGGTGACAACATGGAAATCAAGGCTGAAGGGACAAAGCACAGCCTGGTGATTAAGAGTGCCGCCTGCGGGGACCGTGGCTATTACTCCTGCGAGACTCTCCATGACAAGACCCAGGCAAAAATAGCTGTGGAAAGTGAGTCAGGGGTGGTTGGATGCCTTCACTTGTGGGTCTATGCTTTTTTGCAAATACAGCGCTTACCTTCTCAAATGCAATGGAACAAAAAAACCAACTAAAGGAAGATTTTAAAATGAGACAGAAAAGCATCCAAGGCAGAGATACAAGAGATAACCTAACCATGAGTCTGCCTGGGATTTGGTGGAAGAAACCCACACAATCTGCAGCTCCACAGGCTCCTTCAGTATAAGGTGGTTCCTTAATTCATGGTAAAAGCAGTCACATGACTAGGGATGGGAGAGAAATTCGATTCAGTTCACATTTAAAGGTAAACCTACCTAATCTACCCTTTCTGAAACCAGACCCAAACCGAAAGACAGCTGTCGTTTGGGAAATTCACGCTTCTCTGGCTTTTACAGTCCAGTTCTCCAGCAAAGAAATGCACACAAAAACGCATATACTAGGATAACATGTGCATAAAAATGTATATATTGGTGAAAATATTTCAAAATCTGTTATACTGGGGGAGATTGCTTTGTAAAATGTGTACATTAGGGGAAATTGCACACAGACGTGTGCCCATCGGGAGAAATCCGCATGACCTTTTAAAAAAATAACATTCAGTAAAATTGCAAACCAATGTGGAATTGTAGAGAACTGAACTTAAGATTGGAAAAATGAGGAAAGGGAAGAGGCTGAAATTGACAGATTTGCCGATCCTTCCACATCACTGCGTGGTCCACGCCCTCCATATTTTCATTAAGTGAGTTTGGTCATGTTAACTGTTCCACCAATCTCAGTGCGTGAGACTGGTTTCCTTAACAAAAAGCATTTTTTGCCTCTGTTTCCTTGCTGTACTGCAGGGCAAGTATTCACTTGGGCAGTGCTTGTGTGTGGAGTTGGTGCTTTTGCTAATCCCTTCCCCAGCAGCTCTTCCTCAAAATAACCTTAGTATGCCTACAAGCACATTCCCCAGTCCTGAGTGATGGAATATCCACTGACCCAGTCCAAAGGTCATCCCTATAACTGGTATGATTGAATTTTTTTGGCGGGGGGAGGGGGAGGGAGTTGTCCTGCAAACTCTGAAGCTTAAGGGAGTAGAATATCAGAAAGGGGCCCTGAAGTGACAGGTGTACATTTGGTCAAAAGATTTCTAGACCTGTTCCACACATCACATGACATCATACCTGGTTCCCCAGTGAGTATACCTGTGTGATGCACATATTTCTTGCATTTACACGGTTGTGTTTTTCGGCCTAGTTGTAGCATCTTAGGTGTTCATCTAACACATGTAAGTGTGTGAATCAGCCATTAAGCATTTGCAAGAACTCTTACCTGGGTGTTGACTGTGTTTATCTGTGAGGATGACTTCCATCTGTGCCGTTTGTTATGTATATAATTGAATGCCTCAATACATGCTGCTCATCACTAATAATATACCACCAGAAAGTGGCAATACCTGTGTCTGCAGAAGTCACATTGTAGTGCCCAATGCGAGTCAACATCGTATGAGTGCAAGTCACACTCACTTTTATAGAAAAGGGGGACATAGATTAGAAGTATTAGGTGTGGACAAGAATCTACCCTTTGAATCTGGTTGACATACCTTGAGCAAAAATGTGCATATTATTTTGGGTTGTTTTGAAAGCATTCATCGTACACATTTTGGAAGTTCAGAATTATGAAATGCCCCATTCCAATAGGTTTCCAGAATGTTAGGGATCCAAATATCAAATGCCATAGACCCTAGATAATAGACTTCTGAATACTTGGAAACAGAGACATTAGAAATTATGAAGTCTAGACTGTGAGAGGTTTCAAAATAAAAAGCAACACTATACTATACTTTCTTTGCTTGCAGAGAAGCAAGGTGGGAATCTCCCATGGGAGGCCTGTTCAGTGGTGTATTTAGCTTAATTATTAATCCAGGAAGGTTTATGGGTATTTTCCTAGAATGGTTAATCATGTATGCTTAGGTAAAAGACAGAATATTCTTTATTTTGTGCCAACAGTAAGAACATAAGCACACAAGAAAACTGGTGTGCTTAATGTTCTCCTGCCTACCCAGTCCAGCATTCTAGCAGTCAAATGCCTCTGGAAATTTTGAATCAGGGCCTGAAGGAGATCACTACCCCTTGTCTATTTCTTGCTAGTTGAATCCTTGGTGCAGTTTCCAGATGGGCACACCACTTAAATGGGAAGAATGATAAGCCTGGGAATCTTACTTTGGCCCAGACACATCTAATTCTTTGTGATATTGCTTTGTTCCCAAGCGAGACCCATCAAACTGGTGAAAGGCCTTCAGCCAGTAGATACCCATGAGGGGCAGTCTGCTACATTCGAGGTGGAGTTGTCACACGAGAACGTGGAAGTTACCTGGATGAAGGATGGCGTGAGGCTGAAAGCGAAGGACAACTGCTGCATTAGTGTCCAGGGGAAGAAGCATTCGCTGACTCTTTCATCCCTTGAAATTGAGGACTCGGGCCTTGTTGCCTTCAAGGCTGAAAGTCTTCACACAACCGGCAGACTTAATGTGAAAGGTAGGCATTCAGATCTTGGATGTCTTGGTTGTGCAACTCTGTGCGTTGCATGCATGAGACACATCTCCAAAGCACAGGGCCTACTGGCTCTATTGAGCATCAGTTCCATTCAAACGTTTTGCTGACCACAACGTGAACCGCCAATAGAAGCACGCCGTAGGGGGTGCCTAGCAACCACAGGAGTCCCATCCCCAGGTCAGCCCAGAGGTTGTTGGCAAAGCCTTTGTTACGTACTGAGCTTGGATCCTAGAACGATAGGCAGGTAGGATCCTAGAAAGCAGCAACCTGATTGGTCAGCAGGAGCCACCCAATCTGGCTCCAGAAGGAAGTGAATCAGCAACCTGATTGGTCTGCAGGAGCAGCCCAATCAGGCTCCAGGAGGGGAATTGAATCAGCCAATCACATGGGACCCATTGTGTAAATAATGTATATATAGCCAGAGGTTTTGGGGGAAAGCGCTCACTCACAGTTTACCATGAGCTGAAATAAAGAGCATGAAATCAACACTCAACTCCAAGTATATTTCGCCCTTCCTTGTGATAGCTAGGTAACTGCAATACTGCAATACCTCAGGGACCGCCTCTTTCCATATGAACTGACCTGGGCTCTGCAATCATAATCTGAGACCCTTCTCTGTGTGCCTCCTCCTCAAGAGGTCCAGAGGGTATCAACATGAGAACAGGCCTTTTCTGCGGTGGTTTCCCATTTGTGGAATGCTCTCTCCAGGGAGACCTGCCTAGTGCCTTCCTTACACATCTTTAGGTGCCAGATAAAAACTTTTCTCTTCAGCCAAGCATTTGGCTGATTAACATTCTATTGGGTTTAAAAATGTGCTGGCAGGGGTTATTGGTTTGTGTTTGCTTTACTTTGTGTTTTCTATTTTTCTGTTGTGAACCACCCTGAGATTTTTGGATAAGGGCGGTGTAATGGCTATGAGTTACTCGTGCGTAAACTGGTGCCTTTCTCGGTTCATTTGCCTTGTTAAACCTTTCTGACTGCACAGCCCCTTCTCATCGTGGCTGCCTCAGTCGTTGGCAGAATCCGTCAGTGGCCGTTTCTTGAACCTCTTCCAACATAAAAGTTGTTTGACACCCAGTCTCCTCCTCCTCTCACTGGGCGGGAGTCTTCTGCGCAGGGTAGGCGTGGGCAGCAGAGGACCTGGGCTCTCCTCACTGATGTCCAGTGAAGAGTCCTGGAGCCCTCTCTCCACTTCCCCCGTCTGCCCCCCTTTCTCCCTGGTGTTGCGCTGATTAGCTTCCCTCTCTACTGAGTTGTTTCTCCCCCTGCTGCTGGGTCCTTTGCCAGCAGAATCTGTGAGCCTCCCCTTCGCCTCTTGCTCTGATGTCAGTTCCCTGACAGGCGGTGTACTACTACTACTACTACTACTACTACTACTACTAACAATCTGCCCTGGAATCCTTGGATGAAGGGCTTTATTATTATTATTATTATTATTATTATTATTATTATTATTATTATTATTATTATTACTACTACTACTACTACTACTACTATTATTATTATTATTATTATGCCTGAATTGTGGGGTGGACTGGTTCTCTTTCACAGGCATTCTCTTTTCACTGGCATTATTATTATTATTATTTATTATTATTATTTATTATTATCTGCTACTACTACCATTGTTGTTTTTATTTTTGGCAGAACGGCCCGTGAAAATAATTAAACCTTTGCAAGACATTAATGCTCAGAACAAGGATGAAGTAACCTTCGAATGTGAACTTTCCAGGCCTAATGCAGATGTCAAGTGGCGTAAGGTACTGAATTTACTTGCCATGTGACTTTTCCTACTGTGAGGAAATGGGGTCTGATGTGTCACATGGACTCTTCCGTTGCAGAAAGTTCAGGGTGCTGTGTAGTATTTGTGTTTACTTACAAATATGTAGCTTGAACATAGGTGCTTAGCACCCCAACAGATATCCAAAAATATTGCAAAGCTCCGACTCAGCTTTCTGACTCTCAAACTTTCTTAGTTTGAGCTGCCTGTTTAAGCATTTTTACACAGACAGCTTGATGATTTCCCACCCAGCCAAGGGATGGAGAGAGACACACTCGCTATTGTCAAAGTCAGTGAATCTTCATAACATAGGGAGCAACTTAGCCAGAACAAAGTACAAGTCCACGCATACCTGGTAAGCTTCAAGCAACCTATATAGACAGAAAACCCATCTGCAAAAAATGCAGAACCGGGAATCACTGACTCATTAAGAGACCCCCAAAAGTCTTTCAGCTCAAGCTCACCATCCCATAACAGTAATAATCGTAGCAAAACTGGACACTGAGGAGCACTGAAACATTGCACTAAATTGTATCACAAAAACCTCATTCCTCTTGGAAATGTATGACACAGTCTTTCCTCTTGCGTGTCAACACCCCCAATAAAACACAAGTTGACACAAGATTTTAGTTTTAAGGTTTTTGGCATAATTTTGGCCACAACTTTATTAAAATTACAAGCAATGTGAGTGGTTGCTTAGGCATTGGTTGCGACTAGCTGACCCCGCACAGGGACAGACTGACATTCGCCCGCTTGCAAAGTCAGTAAAAAGAAAACATTTTGGGGAGAGAGACGGGACTGGGAACTGTGCCTCACTTCTCCCCAAATGCTCCCAGGGGCTCTTGCCTGGCCCTAGCCCCTTGACAGGGGTTCGGACAAAAGTACGGCGAGCCCCTGGGTTCCCTTAATGGAAAACCCTTGCAGCAGCAGCATTTTGGGGGGGCAGGCACAGCCAATCCATGCCCCTCCACCAACCAACTCCTAAACCAATGCCTAACTGCAACCTTACAAGTTGTGACGATTTGCTACACAGTAGGCAAAAACCAAATGGCACCAGTCAGATGGACAAAATTCCTACCCGGCCCCTGCCCCAAAAGCAGAAAACCCCATGACAGGCATAACAAGGTCAACGCAACATCCCGAAAATTAGGGATGGTGGGGTGGATGATCCGATGCGCACAGTGAAAAGAGGAAGCTCAACGCTGCACGCAGGGTATTTAAAGGCTATGGCTGTCAATCACGAAATGGCAACATATAAATCTCCCCAGCAACAGCAAATTCAGTGAAATGGTGGCTCATTCTCAAATCTGACATTGACTTTCTAGAGTCAGTGGCATCTTTCTTAGGAACACAATGGCAGTTATTAAATTCTGGCAAATCTCCAATGGGGCCTCACGTGTGAATTATATCCTGTCCAAACAGAGTTTTGTGGATCTTGAATGAAAGTATTATAGTACCTTCAAGCAGTGGAATACTTTATTGTTCCACACTGATTTTGGTGAGACAAGAACGCTGCAATTAAGAAGCTTGGTGAGTCTGTTAAAACATGATTTGGACTTCTTCCTTTTAGGATGGAATCGAACTTCGGCCAAATAAAAAAATTGCAGTCTTTGCACGAGGGACCACGAGAAGCCTCACAATTCACAAATGCGAATTTGAAGACAAAGGGAAATATATGTGCGATGCTGTTGACGACAAGAGCTCAGCTAACTTGGTGGTCCATGGTATGTTTCAGTGGGAAGAACAAAAACATTTTCCTTTCCGAATGATTTTGCCTAAAACGCTGCCCAGTCATCAGGCTGATTCACATGTGTATTTATTAAGATTCCATCACTGCTGCGTCAGGTGGTGCCTTGCATGTGAGAAGGAGGAGGGATAAATGTCACAGGTAGAATGTCTGTGTTGCTCAGTGGCCTGGCTTGCACTTCACAGTAAGCCAAACTGTGGCTTTGCTCATCCCCTGTTCCCTGTGTGTTGCAGCAGCTAGTGGTGGTGTAGTGGTTAAGAGCAGTAGTCTTGTAATCTGGTGAACCGGGTTCGATTCCCTGCTCCTCCACATGCAGCTGCTGGGTGACCTTGGGCTAGTCACACTTCTCTGAAGTCTCTCAGCCTCACTCACCTCACAGAGTGTTTGTTGTGAGGGAGGAAGAGAAAGGAGCTTGTTAGCCGCTTTGAGACTCCTTAGGGTAGTGATAAAGCGGGATATCACATCCAAACTCTTTTTCTTCTTCTTCTACGCCAAGATCTGGTTTAGTATGTAACTTAACCCCAGGATCATGGTTAAGGTCTCTCCTCCTTAGGTCTGTCCAATTGTTGCCCATCAGTGGTACCACCACTGTGCTTGTAAGTGCAGGATGTAGATGAAAGGCAAGGGAGCATCTCAGGGAAGGAGGAAAAAACCATCTACTCAAAGGTACATCTAGCATAGCATCTCATTCTCACAGTAGCCACCTGGGTGCTTACAGAAAGTCCACCAGCAGGCGAGCCTGAAAACATGGTCCATTCTGTTCTGTTAATACCGACAGCATCAGGTGTGCCTGTGTGCGTATGTATAATTAAAAGGCATGCTAAACAGGATTCTCATTTTTCCTCTTTTTAGCATAAATTGAACTAATGGACACTATCATAAAGGTGGAGTAGAATGTATATTGAAAGTGCTGATATCTACAGTTAGACTGTGTAATTGCTCTGCAATTGCTCCATTAAGAACCTTTGGTATGTGATGAAACTTTCTGTATTTTTTAACTACTACTAAATGATAAACGGGACACAGGTGGCGCTGTGGGTTAAACCACAGAGCCTAGGACTTGCCGATCAGAAGGTCGGCGGTTCGAATCCCCGCGACAGGGTGAGCTCCCGTTGCTCAGTCCCTGCTCCTGCCAACCTAGCAGTTCGAAAGCACGTCAAAGTGCAAGTAGATAAATAGGTACCGCTCCAGCAGGAAGGTCAACAGCGTTTCAGTGAGCTGCTCTAGTTCGTCAGAAGCGGCTTAGTCATGCTGGCCACATGACCCAGAAGCTGTACACCAGCTCCCTCGGCCAATAAAGTGAGATGAGCGCCACAACCCCAGAATCGGCCACGACTGGACCTAATGGTCAGGGGTCCCTTTACCTTTACCTTTACTAAATGATAAAGACTCTCCTCCCTGAAAGAGAGGGGAGTGGTTGTGGGCGGGAGCCCGAGCACCGCCCAGCAGGGGCCGTGGCCCCCTGCCTCCAGCTCACCTAGCTGGCGCTCACGCCCCCCCGGTGGCCACCCAACCAGGTGCCGTGGAGGGGGCGTGTTCAGCAGCCTTTTGCTGCAGCGCCAGCCTCTCCCTGGCCTCATTCCTCGTCGTCCCCTCATGAGGCATTGCACCCCTAAATACAGATAATTTCCATTAGAAATAATGAACTGTTGCGAGACTGACGGAAGCCCAAAGAACGAAAGAACGAAAAACACGAAAAAATGAAATATTTAAGAAATGTCAGTTTATTAGGAAAATGGGTGACATGGAAGAGGTAATTTTTAAAAACATTTGTGTTTGATCTGTAAAGTATTAGTTTAATAATGAATGACTTAATGTCATTTTATTTATGATTTTCTTTTTTCTTTATTAAGACTTAACTGTATCGGTGTATGATATTTATGTTTCTGTTTTTCATTTTTCTTTTCTTTTTCTCTTTTCTTTTTTGTAACCTTTCTTAATTTCTTATTTCTTTTTCAAGTTTGTAAGTTTTGATTTGTACATATTTGCAATAAAATTTAAAAAAGAAAGAAAGAAAGAAAGAAAGAAAGAAAGAGGAAGGACAGAGGAGCAGGCCAAAAGGAACACATTTTGCCTGGGTACAACTTATTCCAGAAGTCAGTAGGAGCAAATATTCCAGTAAAATACCTCTTTGTAACCCCTTAGCCCGAGATATCAAGATAGTGAAGCCACTGGAAGATGTGGAGGTGAGCGAGAAAGAGAGTGCTTCCTTCACCTGCGAGATTTCACACGATGAGGTTGAAACCCAGTGGTTCAGCAACGAAAACAAGATCCGGGCCGGAGAAAACATCAGGTTGCGCCAGGACGGTAGGAAAGGGGACAGCCGATGAGTAGAAACATTGGATTTGTTTTCATGTTGGAAGGGCATGTGGGGGAAGACCACTGGAAAGCGAGTCTGAACTGTTTAGGTCTCCTGCATAACTAAAGCTTGAGGGCACACCTTCAGATCATATGCATATCAGTTATACAGTGGACGTTCGTGTTATATACTGAAGTTCTCACCCTGGGCCAGCAGGGGGATACTGTAGATAGTTTTCACTCAGGTCTACATATGCAAATAAGGGATTGAAAGTGACGTTCAGTGATTGGATAGTTACAGAAAGTGGTTACTGTTACGTTGTACTGGAGCTCTATATAAGCACGCTGGCTGAACCCTTCAGTTCAGTTCTGTTCTGACCTGTGAATAAACAAGAGCTGTTTGGAGAATCACTGTGTCATCTGATATGTTCACCCACAACATAACAGTTCGGGTTGCAAATGTGATCCGTGCAGGATGCATGTTCGCAACCCGCAGTGGCGTGTCTGCACATGTACGGGTTGCGATTTGGCGCTTCTGCACATGCATGACCCACAAAACCCGGAAGTAACCTGTTCTGGTACTTCCGGGTTTCAGCGGTTCCGTAACCAGAAAAAATGCAACCTGAAGTGTCTGTAACCCGAGGTATGACTATATACCAGTTTGAGTGTTGTGGCTTTCCCCAAATAATTATGGGAAGTGTTGTTTGACAAAGGTGCTAAGAATTCTCAGATGGATATATCTAGTCTACTTACAGAGCTATAAACCCCATGATTCTCTGGGCTAAGGAAATGGATATTAGACCATGTCCTCTAGGGTTAAGGGGATTCTTGTGTTGTGGGATTTACTACTAAAAATGTGCTTTCTGTGTCCTCTTGGGCAGTACGAGAGGCTACAATGGGATTAAGGAGCGGGTGACTAAGGTGTGGTACAGATCTCAAAACTGATGGCCCGTAACTGTGAGTTTGTGTCTGTGTTCACAGGGAAAAGCTACGCACTAGTCTACAGAAGTGTGGAGATGGAGGATTCAGCAGAAATCAAATTTGTTGCTGAGAAAGCAGAATCCCGGGCAAAACTTAAAGTAAAAGGTAATTATGATGGCATTGTATTGCAGTGTGGCTTATTTGTTGTTGTTACTGTTTAGTCATTTAGTCGTGTCCGACTCTTTGTGACCCCATGGACCAGAGCACACCAGGCACTCCTGTCTTCCACTGCCTCCTGCTGTTTGGTCAAACTCATGCTGGTAGCTTCGAGAACACTGTCCAACCATCTCGTCCTCTGTCGTCCCCCCAACATCAGGGTCTTTTCCAGGGAGTCTTCTCTTCTCATGAGGTGGCCAAAGTATTGGAGTCTCAGCTTCAGGATCTGTCCTTCCAGTGAGCACTCAGGGCTGATTTCCTTAAGAATCGATAGGTTTGATCTTCTTGTAGTCCACCGGACTCTCAAGTGTCTCCTCCAGCACCAGAATTCAAAGGCATCAATTCTTCGGCAATCAGCCTTCTTTATGGTCCAGCTCTCACTTCCATACATCAGTACTCGGAAAACCATAGTTTTCACTATATGGACCTTTGTTGGCAAGGTGATGTCTCTGCTTTTTAAGATGTTGTCTAGGTTTGTCATTGCTTTTCTCCCAAGAAGCAGGCATCTTTTGATTTCATGACTGCCGTCACCATCTGCAGTGATCATGGAGCCCAAGAAAGTAAAATCTCTCACTGCCTCCATTTCTTCCCCTTCTATTTGTCAGGAGGTGATGGGACCAGTGATGGGTGGCTTATTAGTCTTTCTTAAAAAGCACCTTCAGTTTGGCTAATTTCCTGAACAGCTCAGGACCACAATACCTCAATGACTGCCTCTCCCCATATAAACCGACCCAGACCCTGTGATCATAATCTGAGGGCCTTCTTTGTGTGCCTCCTCCATGAGAGTTCGGGAAGGTGGCAAGACGAGAACGGGGCCTTTTCTGCAGTGGCTCCCTGTTTGTAAAATGCTCTCCCCAGGGAGGCTTGCCTAGCACCTTCATTATACGTTTTTAGGTGCCAGGTGAAAATGAATACAGTGGTGCCCCGCAAGACGAATGCCTCGCAAGACGGAAAACTCGCTAGACGAAAGAGTTTTCTGTTTTGGAGGTGCTTCACAAAATGAATTTCCTATGGGCTTGCTTCGCAATACGACAATGTCTTGCGAGTTCCTGCTGGTTTTTTCCCCTTTTTTCTAAGCCGCTAAGCTGCTTATCAGCTGATCCGATCAGCAGATAAGCCGCTAAAAGCCGCTAAAAGCGCTAATAGCGCTAATCCGCTAATCCGTCAATGGGCTTGCTTTGCAAGACAAAAAACCCGCTAGACGAAGAGAATCACAGAATGGATTCTTTTCATCCTGCGAGGCACCACTGTATCAAATGTTTTGAACTTCCTAAAGCACTATATCGATTCAAAGCAGTAGTGCTAGCAATGATGTTTCTTTGTCGTCCTTTAGAACTGCCTGTAAGGTTTGTGAAACCTCTCCGCGTAAAGATTGCAATTGAGAAGCACCGGGGCTTTCTGGAGTGCCAAGTGTCTCGCCGCAATGCTGAGGTCAAGTGGTACAAGGATAACAAACTGATCCAACCTGGCGAAAAGTATGAGATTGTCAGCGACGGGGTCTACAGGAAGCTCATAATCAATGAGACAGAGTTTGCTGATGAAGGCATTTACACCTGTGATGCCATCGACGACAAAAGCAGTGCTCAGTTTTATGTGGAAGGTACTAACTTGTTCTCAGCTGGAATATGTGGAGGGGAGCCATGAAACTGAGTAGTCGTGCCATTTATCTAAATATCGCAAGATGGGTGGGTGGAATTCCCAAAGCCACCCCTGCCCTTCTTTCCAGACAAGGTGTTGTGGAAATGCAGGCAAAATATTTGCCCAGTTCTTTTTTTAAAATTAATTAAAAATTTTTTATTAACATATAAAACACATACATTTACATTTACACAATACACATACACAACACACTACCTTATTTTCATAACATAAAACATACCTACAATAGTCTATATAATATCTACCTATACTGTACATATCAACATACCTACACACCGACCCCACCCGGACATCTGCCAAGTGATTTGCCTTCCAGCCGTTCTTGTTATGCTATTTTATTTTTCCAACCAGCTTAAACGCATTTCATTATTTCTTTAATCTCTTCTTCTATCTTGACTTTACTCTCCTTTCACTCTAATCATTTTCTGGATTCACTCAGTATCTGTCAGAAATTCTACTTTTTCCACATAAATTTTGATGTATTCCTTAAAGATAGCCCACTCCTTATTCACTTTTTGTACCATATTTCCTCTTATCCTCCCTGTTAGTTTGGCAATATGGAAGTACCGTATTTTTTGCACCATAACACTCACTTTATTCCTCCTAGAAAGTAAGGGGAAATGTCTGTGCGTGTTATAGAGGGAATGCCTACGGGTGGCATGCCTACGGATTTCCTCCTCTAAAAACTATGTGCGTGTTATGGTTGGGTGCGTGTTATAGAGTGAAAAATACGGTATTCCATCATTTTAGATAGCCAGTCTATTTTAGTTGGGACGCTGCTGCTTTTCCAATTTTTGGCAATCGATAACCTTCCTGCCATAGTTGCATACATAAATATTGGTCTGCAGTTTTGGGTCCTACCTACAGGTGACCAAATAGTCATTACTGAACTAGAGCCAGGTTCATTACATTGCTGGTTCTGAACTGACAGTTTCTCCTGCTGTTGATCCAGAATGTTAGGCACACAACTTGAAGTGTAGGAACTGACATTTCTTTAAAAACTTCCTCATTTGCGCCCCCCCTAACCCCTAACCTGCGAGTTGCCGCTGGCGCTGCCGCCCAAACGACGCCGCTTGCCCGGAGGAGGAGCGGGGCAGAGAGGCGAGGAAAATGCAACGGCCTAGCAGCTGCAGCAGCACCGTCGGAGGCGGGGCTGTGAGGAGGGGCTGCCTGGCGCGTCCTCCGCGGCGAGCGCTGAGAGCCGCTGCCTGCCGGGCGCCTTCAGCCCGGACGTGCGCACAGCTCGTTGGTTCCGCGAGACATGCGGCTCCGCTACAGCCTGCGCCCGCGGCTCTTCGGCGACTCCGGAGGCAGCGAGCGCGCCCCCCCCGATGTTGCGCCCGGTGCGGCCGGCACCCCTGGCACCCCCCACGCTACGCCACTGGTCAGGGGTGATGGGATTTGTAGTCCAGCAACACTGACGTGAAGGCCACAGGCTACCCACACTGGGCCTACAACAAGAGCCGGAAGAGGAGTCAGAAATTGGCTAGTTTTGCTCTTAGTGGCAAGCTGAAGGGTTTAAAAATATGCTTTGTTGTTTAGTCATTTAGTCGTGTCTGACTCTTCGTGACCCCCTGGACCAGAGCACACCAGGCACTTCTGTCTTCCACTGCCTCCCGCAGTTTGGTCAAACTCATGCTGGTAGCTTCGCTTCCAGCATCATAATTTTTATATGCCTGTTGTCTTTGTCCATGGAGTTTTCTTGGCAGGGATACTGGAGTGGCTTGCCGGTTTCTCCTCCAGGTGGATCACGTTTGGTCAAAACTCTCCACTATGACCTGTTCATCTTGGGTGACTTGCTCGGCATAGTTCATAGCTTCTCTGAGTTATTCAAGCCCCTTCGCCACGGCAAGGCAGTGATCCATGAAGGGGTAAAAATATGCTACTGCATATTAATTTTTATTTCCTGCTCCTCTTGTCCTAAGCTGGACCAAGGAGCCCAGCAATGTTCAAATCTCAACATTATGATGATTTTAAATAGCTGTTAATAAGCCACCACTACACGGTCTGCATGGAGGCAGCAGGATGGACCTTTGACCTTTTTCTCTTTGGCTCCTCCTTGTCCTCAGAGCAATCCATCAATATTGTGAAGGAGCTGAGGGATGTGGAGGTCAGTGAGCCAGCGGAAGCCAGGTTTGAGTGCGAAATCTCCATTGAGTCTGTCAAGCCCCCCAAATGGTCTCTCCGCGGAGAACTCCTGCAGGCCGGCAAGGATGTTGTGATAGAACAGGAGAGGAGGCTGCACCGCCTGATCCTGAGGAAGACTGACGTAGAGATGACAGGCACCATTCAGTTTGCCATTGGCAAAGCAAAGTCCACAGCGAACTTGGTGGTGAAAGGTAAGTCACATCTTCCTCAGAACTTGAAACAGCAGCAGCAGCAGCAGGTCTGTTCAGGGTGGTTCTTGAGGAGAAGGCAGGGGGGCTTTTAGATGAGCAACGTTCAGCGGCGCAAGGATGGCAAAGAGATTCAGAGGAGCCAAAAGTACGACCTCTGCGAGGAGGGGACCCGCTCCGTATTGATCATCCACAATACCTCAGTCAAGGATAGTATTGTGATGGCCTGGGACTCGGGCTCAAACTCAGAACCAGAAGAGTCTCGGTCCGCACCGGATCCTCTGCCTCAGGAGGCATCTGAACTGAGTCTGGGGCCTGATTCTGAAGAGCCCCAGTCTGAACAGGTTCCCCTGCAACAAGCACCAGCTGGGCCGAGTCAGGGGCCTGAGCCTGCGCTGGCTCCAGATGCGGGGATGACCTCGTTGCCTCCAGCTGGGCCATCACTTACAGCTGCTCCACTACCGGTTGGGTCAGGGGAGGCTGAGGCGGCCTCTGGGTCTGGTAACCCACCGATGTCTCCCGAGCTGCAGAGACTAAGGTCTGAGAGAAGGAGAGACCTGAGTACTTGCAGGAGGAGTGCTTGCCTTCGGGCAAAACAGGGAGGTGAGTCACAGGGGGATCAGGACTGGCCGTTACCCCAGCAAAGATAAAAGGCTGCCAGACCCCACCCCAGGTTGTGGGAGCAACATTGCTGCTACTTATCTGTTATTCTGTGACTGGTTTCCTGCCTTGGCCCTATTGGACTGACTCCTCATGGAATCCTTGGATTTGGGATCGGACCTGGACCGCGTTGTTCGGTTTAATCCCCGGGCCCAGCACAAGTATGAGTCAACCTAGCAATACAGTTCTATGGTTCTTTACCCCTTCATGAATTGGTAAAGGTAAAGGAACC
Source organism: Podarcis vaucheri (assembly GCF_965113315.1). Classification (NCBI taxonomy): domain Eukaryota; kingdom Metazoa; phylum Chordata; class Lepidosauria; order Squamata; family Lacertidae; genus Podarcis; species Podarcis vaucheri. Next base: position 58,353,648 of record NC_138750.1, on the reverse strand, counting down.
CTGGATGGTTAAGTCCAGTCAAAGGTGACTATGGGGTTGCGACGCTCATCTCACTTTCAGGCTGAGGGAGCCAGTGGTTGTCCACAGACAGCTTTCCGGGTCATGTGGCCAGCAGGACTAAACCGCTTCTGGCTCAACGGGTGACCGTGACGGAAACCAGAGCGCACGGAAACACCGTTTACCTTCCTGCCACAGCAGTACAGTGGTACCTCGCAAGACGAATGCCTCGCAAGACAAAAAACTCGCTAGACGAAAGGGTTTTTTGTTTTTTGAGCTGCTTCGCAAGACGATTTTCGCTATGGGCTTGCTTCGCAAGATCGAAACGTCTTGCAAGTTTGTTTCCTTTTTCTTAACACCGTTAATACAGTTGCGACTTGACTTCGAGGAGCAACTCATAGAACGCGGTGTGGTAGCCTTTTTTGAGGGTTTTAAAGACTTTGGTGATTTTTGAAGCTTTTCCAAAACTTTCCCGACACCATGCTTCGCAAGATGACAAAACTCGTGGAACGAATTAATTTCGTCTTGCGAGGCACCACTGTACCTATCTAATTGCACTGGCGTGCTTTCAAACTGCTAGGTTGGGACAGAGCAACGGAAGCCCACTCTGTTGCAGGGATTCGAACTGTTGACCTTCCAATTGGCAAGCCCAAGAGGCTCAGTGGTTTAGACCACAGCGCCACCAGCGTCCCTCCTTCATGCATTAACTAGCAGTTGTGCATAGTTCTCCTAGATCTAATTCAATGCCACTCCCATAGTTTCCCCTAGATCTGATTCATTGCAACTTCTTCTTTGTCCATGATGACCCTCCTTGCTCCTTCTCTTTGTAGATCTTCAAGTGACTATTACCAGGCACCTAGAAGACAAGGTTGTCCAGGAAACCCACTCGGTTGTCCTTTCTTGTGAGTTCAAGCCTTCTCCAAAGGTTGTAGAATGGTACAAAGACCACACCCTCATCGAGCCCTCAGAGAGGTTTAAGCTCAAGAGGGATAAGAACACAGCAGAGCTAAAAATCCTGAAGTTGTCTGTTGGAGATTCTGGTGTTTACAAATGCAAAGCTGGGACTTCAGAGACCAAGGCCTCACTGACCATTCTGGGTACGTAGGTGAAACAATGGAGGGAAGGTGAGGGGAGTCCAGCCTTGTTTTATGTGCAGGGAAAGAAATTAGCAATTTTCTCATGTGTCTACTTACTATTAGAAATTGGGTGAAATCCGATAAGTGAATAATTTTTAGTGACATGTCTTTATGCCGCATTAAGGCAGCAATAATGCATAGAAAAGGCACTATCCTCTGGTACCTTTGAAAGATGTCAATAAATGCCCCCCCCCCAAATGCAAGGGAGACTGTTGCCTCTTTTTGCCCAGTTCCTGTTTGCCTTGACTCAGTGTGATGGCCTGGGACTTGGGCTCGGACTCGGAACCTCTGCCTCAGGCGGCATCTGAAGCAAGTCTGGGTCCTGATTCTGAAGAGCCCCAGTCTGCACAGGTTCCCCTGCAACAAGCCCCAGCTGGGCCCTGGCTCCAGATGCGGGGATGACCTTATTGCCCTCAGCTGGGCAATCACTTACAGCTGCTCCACTACCCGTTGGGTCGGGAGAGGCTGAGGTGGCCTCTGAGTCTAGTAACCCACCAACATCTCCCAAGCTGCAAAGGCTTAGGTCTGAGAGAAGGAGAGACCTGAGTACTCACAGGAGGAGTGCTGGCCTTCGGGCGAGACAGGGAGGTGAGTCACCGTGGGATCAGGACCAGCCATTACCCCGACAGAGATAAAAGCCTGTCGGAGCCCTCCCCAGGTTGCAGGAGCAACATTGCTGTTTGCTGGAACCTGCCTGTGACCCTGTGCCTGACCTTGCCTGGTTTCCTGCCTTGACCCTGTCGGACTGACTGTTTGTGGAATCCTTGGATTCGGGACCGGACCTGGACCGCATTGCTCAGGTTTACCCCCGGGCCCAGCACACTCAGCCTCTCCTAAGTTGAAGCCACTCTGACATACCTCCATGTCAGCCCATCTGTCATATACCACAACCCCACAACAGCCATTTTGCTACTGGCACCCATGGAATGTTCTCAAAATTCCAAGTGTGCCCACTGGCCCGAGAAGGTTGCTGCTACCTGCTCAGGTTGCAGGTTAGAAAGGGAATTTACAATGCAGAGTGTGTTGTGACAACCTGTAATGTATTGGAGAATGGTGCATTCCTCAGGAGAATGGAATGAGCTTGCTTACTTGGAGTGTGGGGAGGAAGAAGCCATAAGACAGGGGAGGACATTTCTTAGGCAGCAGATGGAGAATCTGAGATGTTCAGGAAAATATTTTATTTGCTATCGTGGCCCTTTGGATTCTCTGAAAATGCTATGTGGGAAACTGCCTTTGCGTATAGAATGGAGGCCGCAAGAAGTTTGCAACGTGCTGTTTTGCAGAGCTGGAGATGGTTCTGGTAAGTTAGCACCTTGTACTGTGGAACCTCATTGTGTGCCTAATCCCTCCCCTCAAACAGAACGCAAAGTGGAGATAACGAAGCATCTGGAAGATGTGGAAATTGAGGAGGAGAACTGTGCCTTCTTCTCCTGTGAGCTGTCTGAAGACATTGACGACGTGGAATGGTTCCTCAATGACACACACCTCTTCCCCAACAACTTCAATGAGATCAAGAAACTGGGCACCTCTCACAGCCTGATGCTCAAACACGTCATGCCAGAAGATGCCGGGTCAGTGACGATCAAGGTTCAGAAGAAAGTCACCGAGAGTGCTCGGCTGAAGGTGAAAGGTGAGTTTCCTTTTTTCACCTAAGGGCCTTGGTCCTCGCTTTCCTTACAATCATGCTGCTGTATGAGTTTTGTGAAATAGGTAACACCCGGAAAGTTGGATCTAAACATTGCCGTTTCCTTTCCTTGTTGCACCGTTCTTCAGAGAAGCCTGCCGTCTTCATGAAGTCCCTGGATGATGTTGCTGCAGAGGAGCGCAGTACAGTCAGCCTGGAGTGTGAGGTCTCCAAGGCAAAGGTCAAGCCCATCTGGAAGAAGGAGGGTGTGGAACTCACCCCAAGCGACAAGTATGAGATGTTGCAGGCTGGGAAGACGCTGGGTCTCATTATCCATGACCTCGACAAGGCTGATGCTGGCTTGTATACATGTGACCTTGGTACAGAGGTGGCCAAGTCTAGAGTCAGCGTCCAAGGTAGGGGCTGCTGCATTGTGAAGTCCGGAACTGTAGACTTGCAGGGTGTAAACATGCACCCCCACGAAGCCCCACAAACCAGACCACAAGCGGAGGGCCAAAGCAAATGTGCGCCAGCTTTGTGCATCTTTTGCCATCTTTTCTTGTCCTTTCTAGGGTTCTAACACACCAGAATGTTACGGAAGACAATACAGTGGTACCTCAGGTTACATACGCTTCAGGTTACATATGCTTCAGGTTAGTGACTCCGCTAACCCAGAAATAGTGCTTCAGGTTAAGAACTTTGCTTCAGGATGAGAATACAAATCGTGCTCTGGTGGCGCGGTGGCAGCGGGGGGCCCCATTAGCTAAAGTGGTGCTTCAGGTTAAGAACAGTTTTAGGTTAAGAACGGACCTCTGGAACGAATTAAGTACTTAACCCGAGGTACCACTGTACTCATGAACATGAAATTTATTAAGGTCAGAGACCAGCTTGAGAAACACAAATGGAACTACAATCCCAATAGCAAAACAAACATTTAAAACAATATACAACAATGGATTTTAAGTTTAAAAGTGTGATAGGCATGTTGTTGTTGCTGTTTAGTCGTTTAGTCGTGTCCGACTCTTCATGACCCCATGGACCAGAGCACGCCAGGCACTCCTGTCTTCCACTGCCTCCTGCAGATTGGTCAAACTCATGCTGGTAGCTTTGAGAACACTGTCCCACCATCTCATCCTCTGCCGTCCCCTTCTCCTTGTGCCCTCCATCTTTCCCAACATCAGGGTCTTTTCCAGGGAGTCTTCTCTTCTCATGATTTGGCCAAAGTACTAGAGCTTCAGCTTCAGGATCTGTCCTTCCAGTGAGCACTCAGGGCTGATTTCCTTCAGAATGGAGAGGTTTGATCTTCTTGCAGTCCATGGGACTCTCAAGAGTCTCCTCCAGCACCAGAATTCAAAAGCATCCATTCTTTGGCGATCAGCCTTCTTTATGGTCCAGCTCTCACTTCCATACATCACTACTGGGAAAACCATAGCTTTTACTATACGTACCTTTGTTGGCAAGGTGATGTCTCTGCTTTTTAATAGGCATATAAACACATAAAAACTTTAAAAAAGTCTACCTTAGAGAAATGACCCATGACAATACACTTTTTAAATAACAAATGCATTCAAATGCATCCAAAGAGCTTTTTTCTGTTTATACTTCCTCTGTGGCAATGCCCTGGGGATTTCTTAGTCATGCTCTCTGTTTGCACAGGGGTTCCACTGTTCTCATTCTTGCATTGTGCTTTCCTTGTGTACGGTGCCAAAGTCTCTCTGATAACCCTTTTATCTCTGTTCTTAGAACTGAACATCGGCGTCACCAAACGCCTCAAGAACACGGAAGTCCTGGAAGGGGAGAGTTGTAGCTTTGAATGTGTTCTCTCCCACGAAAGCGCTGAAGATTGCCGCTGGCTCATCAACGGAACTGAAGTGGGCCACGAGGGACGGGTTAGAGCATTCAACAAAGGGAGGAAATACACTCTCAATATTAAAAAAGCAATGGCTACTGATGCTGGAGAGGTTGTTTTCTCGCTTGGTGACTTAAGCTCCAAAGCCACTCTAGTCGTGAAAGGTGCGTAGAGGAAATTTGGTTGTGCATCTTAAGCAGGAACATCTGTTTGGTACATGGACAGTCTCAACAGATTATAAAATGGCACTATTTAGTTTATTTATTTATGAAAATATATCCCCGCGACGGGGTGAGCTCCCGTTGCTTGGTCACTGCTCCTGCCAACCTAGCAGTTCGAAAGCACCTCAAAGTGCAAGTAGATAAATAGGTACCGTTCTGGTGGGAAGGTAAATGTGTTTCTGTGCGCTGCTCTGGTTTGCCAGAAGTGGCTTAGTCCTGCTGGCCACATGACCTGGAAGCTGTACGCCGGCTCCCTTGGCCAGTAAAGCGAGATGAGCGCCGCAACCCCAGAGTCGGCCATGACTGGATCTAATGGTCAGGGGTCCCTTTACCTTTTATACCACTATTTATTTTGAAAAATCAGAGCGGTTTGCAACAACTATTCATAAAATCATACAACCATATAAACATGTTAAAATCAGAAAACAGCTACCTGCTTTGGAAAGATTTATTCCTAATTGCATAAGCATGATGGAACAGAAACATTTTCAGCACATGTTTATAAGATGAAATGCCTGCTGAATCTCAGTTCCTTGTCTTGTTGCTCCTTTACTACAGATTCCCCCCCCAAAAAAAATTCTCCAACATAGTAAAAAAGATGATAAACCTGAGGAGTTATTTTTCTTCTTAACAGAAAGATTCTTTTGCTTTGTTTCCCTTTAGAAAAGCCAGCAGAATTTGTACGTGAGCTGGAGGACAAGACCGCGCTGGTGGGGCAGGAGACTAGCTTGAGTTGTGACTTGTCCAAGTGGGACGGCAACATTAAGTGGCGCAAGGATGGCAAAGAGATTCGAAGGAGCCAAAAGTACGACCTGCGTGAGGAGGGGACCCGCGTCATACTGATCATCCACGATGCCTCAGTCAAGGACAGTGGGGAATACACATGCGAGACCGAAATCTCTAAAACAAAAGCAACGCTTACTGTGGAAGGTCAGTAACGGTGCCTTGCAAAGAATAGATCCAGTCAGCAATTGGAAAGGAAATTTTCTGAAATTCAGTTTGGTTCCACAACGGTTGGAGAGAAACTAGATTCAATTTGCATTTAAAGGCAAACCTACCACTGTGGGTTAAACCACAGAGCCTAGAGCTTGCCGATCAGAAAGTCCGCCGTTTGAATCCCCACGACGGGGTGAGCTCCCGTTGCTCAGTCCCTGCTCCTACCAACCTAGTAGTTTGAAAGCACGTCAAAGTGCAAGTAGATAAATAGGTACCGCTCCAGCGGGAAGGTAAATGGCGTTTCCATGCGCTGCTCTGGTTCGCCAGAAGCGGCTTAGTCCTGCTGGCCACATGACCCGGAAGCTGTATGCTGGCTCCCTCAGCCAGTAAAGCGATATGAGCGCCGCAACCCCAGAATCGGCCACGACTGGACCTAATGGTCAGGGGTCCCTTTACCTTTACCTTTCACCAAATCTGCAGTTTCTGAAACAATGTGCAATTAAAAGCACAACCACCAACAGTTTGCCAAATATTGGGGGGGTATTCCATATTACAGAAATAAATAATCTAGACTTAAATATAAAAGCAGCAAGCAAAAAGGAAGTATAAAATAAGGCAGAAATGGTCCAGTTGCTGGCAATGACCTCACTGCGCTCCAGCAGCCTGTCTTAAATACAGTTCATAAGAAAGGGGTCCTCTCACCAGGCTAGATGATTAGCATCTCAGTCTCTTTCATCATAATTAATTAATTAATTAGTTAATTAATTGTACCCCGCCCATCTGGCTGAGTTTCCCCAGCCACTCTGGGAGGCTTCCAACAAAGATTAAAAATACATTAAAATATCACACATTAAAAACTTTCCTAAAGAGGGCTGCCTTCAGATGTCATCTAAAGGTCTGGTAGTTGTTGTTCTCTTTGACATCCAGTGGGAGGGCGTTCCACAGGGCGGGGGCCACCACCGAGAAGGCACTCTGCCTGGTTCCCTGTAACTTGCCTTCTCGCAGGGAGGGAACCGCCAGAAGGCCCTCGGCGCTGGACCTCAGTGTCCGGGCAGAACGATGGGGGTGGAGACGCTCCTTCAGGTATACTGGGCTGAGACTGTTTTGGGCTTTAAAGGTCAACACCAACACTTTGAATTGTGCTTGGAAATGTACTGGGAGCCAATGTAGGTCTTTCAAGACCGGTGTTATGTGGTCTCGGCGGCCGCCCCCAGTCACCAGTCTGGCTGCCGCATTCTGGATTAGTTGTAGCTTCCGGGTCAGCTTCAAAGGTAGCCCCACATAGAGCACATTGCAGTAGTCCAAGCGAGAGATAACTAGAGCATGCACTACTCTGGCGAGACAGTCCGTGGGCAGGTTGTGTCTCAGCCTGTGTACCAGATGGAGCTGGTAGACAGCTGCCCTGGACACAGAATTAACCTGCGCCTCCATGGACAGCTGTGAGTCCAAAATGACTCCCAGGCTGCGCACCTGGTCCTTCAGGGGCACAGTTACCCCATCCAGGACCAGGGAGTCCTCCACACCAGCCCACCCCCTATCCCCCAAGAACAGTACTTCTGTCTTGTCAGGATTCAACCTCATTCCATTTATATCCTTTAAGTTCCAAGTGGTGGTGAACATTCTTCCCTGTCTATTGCGAGCCTTGTAAATTGCTCCAAGGTGGTGCTGTGTGTTTGGGTTGTGGCGTGAGAATCTTCACCTCTGAGAAGTACGAGAGAAGCATGTAGCCACCATCCTTGAGCCATTGTTTCATTTATCTCTGTCGCTGTGTTTGATTAGAGCGCTCACTTACCTATCACTTTATCACATTTCCTTTCAGAAGCAGGAAACTGCTTCATCAAAGACCTTACGGACCTGAAGCTGGAGGAAAATAAGAAAGCAGTTCTTACTTGCGAAACCAAGAAGCCGGCTTCTGCAGTGATCTGGAGGAAGGGGATTACAGACCTCAAGGCGAGCAAGAAATACGAGATCAGCCAGAAGGGGACAGTCCTGCAACTCACAGTGAACGACTTACAGGAAGACGACAGTGACATTTATACCTGTGACATTGGAGAGACCCAGTCGAGTGCAAAGCTGGTAGTGCAAGGTACGAACGCTGTGTGGTTTGTCTCATTAGTTAGTAAATTGCCATGGGGGGGGAATTCAGCCTGTAGTCCCAGCATTTAGATGTTGTCAAATAAATGGAAAAGGCCATGGTTTGGTGGTAGAGCACATGATGTGCATGCAAAAGATCCAAGGTCCAAACCTTGGTGTCTCCAGTGAAGCTGAGAGAGTCTCCTGCCTGAAACCCTCTCAGTCAGTAGAACATGAGACCCTTAATCTCAGGGTTGTGGGTTCGAGATCCATGTTGGGGGGCTGGACTGGATGACCCTTATGGTCCCTTCCGACTCTACAGTTCAGTGTTGCAGGTTACTGTCAGAAATTCTAGACAGATGAATGAATTCGCTTGATATAAAGCAGCTCCCTGTGTTTTCTTCAGAGCGTGTAAGGAAACCAGAACACTGGAGCAGTTCTTACATTAATGTAATTTTGCCTAAGATGGAGTTGGTGCAACAAATAGCCCAAGCCAAGGTAGATCAGCCATTCCCAACCTCATGCCTTCCTGATGATGCTGGACTTCAACTCCCATCAGCCTCAGCAAGCATAGCCAGTGGTCAGGGATGAGGGGAGTTGTAGTCCAACAACAAGAATTTATAATTTGTACAACATTTGTAGGGCACCATGTTGGAGGAAGGCTGTTGTAGATTGTAACCATGACTTGTCTAATTAAACTAGTCTCCTGCACGATGAAATCTGTATTGGCATATACTGTATTTATTACAACATGTAACTTTTTCATATTCTTTCCTTTATCAGCAATCATGGACGTGTATCTAAGTCTCTTTATATTGCAGGCTCGTGATAAGTGAGAGGCACTTCTCTTTGAACTATGCCTTACAATGGAAATTTCTTGATGTTTTATTTTGTGCTCGTGTTCCTTTTTCCAGGCCAGTAACCAAAGGCCTGGAACATGCATGCTTGATTTAAAGGTGTCTGCTATATGCAAGTGGTTGATCCCTACAACATAATATACGATGCACAATAGGTTTGGAATAAAGCTGAATCAGGTGACAATGGGTTGTATCGGGGGATGCTGCTTTCAGATGCAATCGTCACTCAAAGGATCTGCTACTTTGAGGCATTTAATGAGGAAGCCACTCATGAAAAATTATCCAGGCATGAAGACTGCAATAGAGGGTAAACTAGATGAAGGCAAGCACTAGATTCTTCTAATTTGTATGATGGTGGAAGCAAAAGGGTGAGGAAGTTTGCAGTTCAAAGCTCACCCCATCGGAGGTGAGATGCTTTTCACTTGGTGCTACAGCTCATTTCTGTCTGGATTTGATGTTGGATTCTGACCTGGAGACCAGCAGCTTGGACCACTCAAGCAAGCAGACTCAATTCTGCTCTGTGTCATACTAGCTACCAAAAAACTTCTTGGCTTCCCTGTATGGTCTCAACAGACCAATTTTAGGCTTTAGATTGGAGCAACGTCTGCATTACCTTGGAGCTTTCCAAGGTCCTGAAAAGAACATAAGAAGAGCCCTGCTGGATCAGGCCAAAGGCCCATTTAGTCCAACATCCAGTTTCCCACAGTTGCCAACCAATTGCCTGTGCCTAACCCACAAGCAGGACATGAGCGCAACATCACTCTCTCCACCTGCGATTCCCAGGAGCTGCCATTCAGAAGCATACAGCCTCCATTCCAGCAACTGTTGTACTGGCCCAGAAAGTGCCTTTGGATGTTACTGTTACTTGCAAATATAAAGAAGGATCAGTGGTGGTGAGTGCCCATTGGAACTCATGGGCTGGAGCCAATGACAAGCAGAGCCAGATAGTTTTAGTTTTGTCCCCATCCTTCTCCCTCTTGAGTTCTACACAGGCAAGGTGAAGAAACTTACAGGCAGTGCCAGCCTGGAACTGGATGCAAGTAAGAAGGCAGACAGGCAAGAGCTGACTGAGAGCAGGCTGGGATTGGTGGGGCAGTGTGCTATTCACCCTAGTTGACCAGCCACTCCTCTTCAGGTGCATACTGTCTCCAACAGGGGAGGTAAAACATGACCACTGTGGGTATTAGCTGTTATCCTCCAAGTTTATTATTGACCTGCCTGCAAATACAGTGGTACCTAGGGGTTACATACGCTTCAGGTTACATACACTTCAGGTTACAGAGTCTGCTAACCCAGAAATAGTGCTTCAGGTTAAGAACTTTGCTTCAGGATGAGAACAGAAATTATGCTCTGGCGGCGTGGCAGCAGCAGGAGGCCCCATTAGTTAAAGTGGTACTTCAGGTTAAGAACAGTTTCAGGTTAAGTACGGACCTCCAGAACAAATTAAGTACTTAACCCGAGGTACCACTGTACTCTGTAAGTTCTAAGCCATTTTGGGAGGTGCATCTTTAACTTCCAGAATACTCTGTCAAGATTTGAAGAACCTTTCTCATGTATAAAACGGAAAGTGAGATATAGAAGGTGATACAAAGAAATGGGAGTCTCCCAGTGGTGCAGCAATAAAACCGCTAGCACATTTGCAAAGCTAAGCAGGGTCTGCTATGGTTTCAAATTGGATGGGGGACCACCTGTTGAGATTTCTGCATTGCAGGGGATTGGACTAGATGACCCTCGGGTACCTTCCAGCTCCACAATTCTATAATTCACTGTCAAGCCAGGAGAGCAAATATTCTCATTACAATGGAAATAAATGTTAGTTGTGTTGTATTAAGCACTCTGATTATCAATGCTAAGTTTGCAACTGGGTTGAAAATGATCTCTTACTGGTTCAGTCTATTCTACGTGATTTCATCAGTGGACTTCATAGTTGAATATGAAATCAACTGAAGTGTTTCTCTTTGGACCAGAGAGCACTCCATGTGTCAACAGGATCCAGAGTATTCTACTTGAAAGAAATTATTCTCCTTGAGTACGTAGAATGGATGCACTTTATCAGCTTATACAAATCTCTGAAGAATATAATCGGTAGCTCCATATGCCTGGAAAGAATTCACATGGTACATGGGATGTTGCCTCCATAATCAAAAGAAGGATTGTTGCTAATGTTGGTATACTTTTTTTAAAAAAAGTTTTATTCAAGTTTGGGATTTTTACATACTATTATCTCCTTCCAATTTTAAATTTCCCATACAATTCCCCCCCTCCCATATCCATTGGAAGGGTTCAAACTATTATCCTCAGCCAGGGGCATAGCAAATTTAGTTTACACCGAATGTCTTTTGTTCCAGTAGTTTTTATCCACTGAAGATAGGGGTTCCATCTGCTCCTTATCGTGGTGGACTTGACCTTCCACGTTGTTTCCTGTGACATGACTGCGACAATGTCCGTCTGAATAAGTTCAAACAAATAACTATTCCATGCCTCTACTGTCCATTTTTCTCTATCTTTCCAACCTAAAGCTGTCCTGTTGATATACTATGGATATCTGATCAACGTTAATTTCCACCTGTTCTGCTGTTTAAAGATCTTTTTCTGTTGTTCTGGGGGCAAACTTCTGTTTCTGAAGGTGCGAAAGGGGAGAGTCAACAAACTGAAAATTTGCTGAGAGACAGCAGCTTCTCCCACCCACACTCCCACCCACTACATATCCAGTTTTATTTGCTTGGAAACCGTTTTCCTCTAAACGAAACTACAGAAGGATGTCAAGTGTCTAGAAATGGAAGGTGGTAAACTGTGCTAGAAGAGTAGATCATGATGAAATCATGTTGAGAAGGGTTCTCATAGAATTATAGAATTAATTCTCATAGAATTATAGAATAGAATTGCAGAGTTGGAAGGGACCACGAGGGTCAGCTACTCCAACCCCCTGCAGTGCAGGAATATTTTGCCCAACACGGGACTCAAACTCACAATCCCAGATGAAGAGCCTCTACCAACTGAGCTATTGCGGCAATCATCAATATTTCATTGGCATTCCCTTCCTGTACTGGCAGCTATGGATGAATACATCTAAGAACTTGGACTAATAAAACCACAGAGGATGAAGATGCCCATCTGTGTTCGTGTGACCTTTCTACAGGAAGTGTGGACTAGCAGGAAGGGAGAAAAATAGTCCTTTGGCTTGGATGCCAGTGTCTGCTTCAGAAGAGATGTCCATCCTCAATAATCTTATGCTAGAAGGGAGTTTGAAATGTGATGTGAAATTACCAAATGGCAAATCCTACCTTTTTTAAAAAGAAAAAGAAAGAAAGAGACATAACTCATAAGTCCTTTGACTATAGATGTACTGTAACTCCACCTCACAGTCTACCAACAGAAACTATTTTTGAACTATCAGAGTATCTACATATTCGCTGTTGTCTGTTATGCCAAAATCCATTTGTCTTTATTTTGCCAAAGTCCACATAGATACCTAGATGTGTATCTTATGTTATGTGCTATGTGTTAATTAGATATTACCTGCTTTGATCTTTACCATATGTTTAAATCAATGGGTGGGGAATGTAAACCTTACAGTTCAGGTGAACCTAATTGTATTATTCCCCCCCCCTTTTAAAAAGCATTAAGTTATCAAGCTGGTAACTGTAATATTCTTAAGCTTTTCCCCCATGTGGAGCATAGGTGGTTAGAACAGTAGTTAAATGACATTTCCATCAGTTGAATTTTATTATTATTATTTGCTTCAAATTCCTTCTTGCAAAAGCTGTTGGGGAAGCAAAGAACCCACAACTTTTCTTAAGCCTCTCCTCCTGGCCCATGTTCACACTGGAGCCAGTGTGGAGTAGTGGTTAAGAGCGGTGGACTCGTAATCTGGTGAACCGGGTTCACGTCCCCGCTCCTCCACATGCAGCTGCTGGGTGACCTTGGGCCAGTCACACTTCTCTGAAGTCTCTCAGCCCCACTCACCTCACAGGGTGTTTGTTGTGGGGGAGGAAGGGAAAGGAGAATGTTAGTCGCTTGGAGACTCCTTCGGGTAGTGATAAAGCGGGATATCAAATCCAAACTCTTCTTCTTCTTCAATTCTGCATTTTAGCCCTTCCAGTTCTTTTCCAACAAGAACTGCAGAACAGGGAAGCTGAGGAAGGAAGCAAGGTGCGGCTTACCTGTGAGCTTAACAAGGCAGACCTGCCGGTGCAGTGGATGAAGGGAAACCAAGTCCTGCAGGCCGGTGACAAGTATGAGTTGAAGCAGCGTGGCGCTGTGGCAGAGCTAGTGATCCGGGATGTAAAGAGTTCTGATGCTGGGGATTATACCTGCAGCACTGGCGAGCTGAAGACCTCGGCTCGAGTGCAAGTGACGGGTAGGAAGAGACACTAGTTACACAGTGCTCAGTTATCTATGCCATAATTTAATAGGGGGCCTTCACGGAAATGCCATGCATGCGAAATTTGCTCACTGCAGTAGGTAAAGGTAAAGGGACCCCTGACCATTAGGTCCAGTCGTGGCCGACTCTGGGGTCATCTCGCTTTATTGGCCGAGGGAGCCGGCGTACAGCTTCTGGGTCATGTGGCCAGTATGACTAAGCCGCTTCTGGTGAACCAGAGCAGTGCACGGAAACGCCATTTCCCTTTCCGCCAGAGTGGTACCTATTTATCTACTTGCACTTTTGGCGTGCTTTCGAACTGCTAGGTTGGCAGGAGCAGGGACTGAGCAATGGGAGCTCACCCTGTCATGGGGATTCGAACCGCCAGCCTTCTGATTGGCAAGTCCTAGGCTCTGTGGTTTAACCCACAGCGCCACCATGCAACCCGACCTCTATGAGTGTGAGTTGTATGTTTTAGGCGACGTGCGTCTAACCATACCATTATGCTTCCATCTGTCAGATGGTGGTGGTGGTTGCTCATGAGTAACCAGGCAGGACTCTGACCTGGCTTTTACAGGTTTTATTGTGCAAACTATTTACAGTGCAGATCTACAAAGTTCATGTCCATCTCAGTCACTTGCAGAATCCGGGAGTGGCCTCTTCCGGCTTCTCCCCCAACATAAGAACTTTGGCACCCCAAGCCTCCGCCTCCCCTCCTTGCGTCTCACCCCTCTGCGCAAGGTGGGTGACAGAAGTGGATTATGTCCCTCCTGGCCAGCCTGGCGAGGTGAGGCGCTGGGGCTCTCAGCAGCATCCTTGAGCCCTTTCCTCGCTTGGCTAGCCTCTTCCCTCTCTTCTCCACTGGAGGTGTGGCTTTTCCCACCACTGGAAGAGGAACTGCTCCTCAGGAGTTTCGGAGGCTCTCTGTATCCCAGCGGCCCCCCTGCCTCCCCCCCCTGTTCCGAGGGCAGTCCCCTGACACCATCACTCATGGTTGAATCTTTGGCCTATATTGTAGGGCTAAGCCTGTGTAAAGAAGTTCCATGTTTGTAAGATCCAAGTTAACCATCTCTGCAGCGGACATATGGCAGTTGAAAGATGTGGTTGGGAATGCTTTCCAGATCGAGGGCCACATTTCCTCCTGGGCAGCCTTCCGGGGGCCACATGCCCGTGGTAGGCAGGGCTAGAGGCGAAAGGGAGCAGAGCAACTGGTGCGAATTTTACCTTGGCACAGTAGGCGAGTTTCTACACTTACTTCCACACCTCTCTTCATCCTCCATCCAAAGAAATTGGAAGCATTCTCAGAGTCCAAGGACACATTCCAGCCAGCCAGAAACACCCAAAGAGGGTGCAAAATGGGCTTCTGAGGGGCATAACTAGGGAAAGGGTTTGTGGCTTGTGGAGAGTCCCAAGGGCCACATAGAGAGGCTTTGAGGGCCGCATGTGGCCTCTGAGTCTGAGGTTCTCCACCACCGATCCAAAGTGATGGCTCTGATGATGAGGTCTTTTTTGCCAGACTCCCAGGCAAGCCATTTTCTTTCTGAGCTGCTCCAGGCTGTACCACTGCAGTTGGGTTAGGGGGCTCACAGGACAGAAAATGGCAAGTGGCGGGGAGATGGGTTGTAGCTAGACCTTCTCCCTGAAATGCTAGTTTTCTGTTGGCAGGGAGAACTAGGATTTAGACCAGGGGTAGTCAACCTGTTTATACCTACCGCTTACTAGTGCATCTTTCTTGATGGTAAAATTTCCTTACCGCCCACCAGTGCTCGATAGAAGGAGGATTCAGCTTGTGCCGTAGAACCCACTACCGCCCACCTAGAATCCTGAAACGCCCACTAGTGGGCATTAGGGACCAGGTTGACAACCCCAGATTTAGACACTACCTCCCTGAAGCCAAAACCATTGACAGAATTTGAGTTTGCCATCTGTTCCTGCGTATTGGAGGGGAGTGGGTGGGAGTGGTCCTTGCTGCGTGTGGCTGTTACATGTAGTTCCGCCACAGTGCTTAACTTTTGCCATTTCCCCTCCACCCTGGTTGTACATTTTAGCCTTGCCAGTTCTTTTTAAGCAAGAGCTCAAAGATGTGGAAAAGGAAGAAGGAGACACCGTAGCTTTGCGCTGCGTACTCAACAAGCCGGACGTATCCGTGGCCTGGAAGAAAGGAGCGACGGTCCTTCGGGCTAGTGACAAATATAAGATGAAGCTGGAGGGGTGTGTGGCTGAGCTGTTCATCCACAATTCAGAGCCAGAGGATGGTGGGAGATACACCTGTGATGCCGGAGATAAGCAGAGCACAGCTCAGGTCAAAATCCATGGTAGGGTAATGGGGATGCATCCATCTCATTATTGCATTTATTCCCATTTTATATGTATCTACTCTGAGTTTTAGCTTGCTTAGCAAATACGTGGTATACAATCCTACCAGCTTGATATTTTTAGGAAGTTCATTGGGGTTTTCCATGCTGTGTTTATTACAGAGGGCGCCTCCAAATTGGGGAGTTTTTCTCCTAGGGTTTTTTTTTTGGTGCATGGGTCTATTCCGCAACATGTCCGTTGATGCAATAATAGTGATGGATTTATACTGGACTGTCCACTCTGGACCGTTCTGCAATGCATCTGCAGTGTTCTTGCATTATTGCTGCCTGCAGGGGGACTCTTGCACTACAAGATTGGGAGAAAAAGCAAAATGCATGTCATTTGGGGGGGTATGAAACGTTATAGGATTTCAGGAGGAAGTTGCAGGCGGCATGCCAGCCACAAAACGTTTGCAGGTGCAAAAAACATTGAAAATGGGATTGTGTATAACTTCCCCGATACCATCATGAGCACAATTCACCATGAATGCACAATAAAAACCACATCTGGAGGAGACTTTGCATGTTTGGAAGATTAGTATCCTGGCTTTTCTGTTGAGTGCGTGCTCTCAGGTAGGCTCCGCCCCTTTTAACTACGCAAAGAGCTCCGCCTCCCCCCGCCACAGATAGGTTCATTAGAACTGAGGTTTGTCGGGAACCTCAAAGGGGTGTGATGTGGGGAGGCGGACCAGGAATTTCTGTCGTTGTCTCAGGGATTGGGGAGCTGCCCTCGCCACGCAAAGGTTGCCCTCTGGTTGATGGGAGAGCGGTCATTATTGAGCATTCATCCTGATTTGTTTGTGCAGAGATTAGATGACACCAGCTATTTAATGAGCAACCATTCCGATTTGTTAGACAATGTTGCGTGAAAGGTGTTATCCCATACTTTCCCATAACTTTCCTTATTGTAAGAAAGTCCAGTCTTTGAGGGAGGTGATTTTTGTGTGTGTGTGTGCGAGACTGCCTAGGTAACTACAGCTGAACAACCTCAGTTTGCCGGTATGTGTTGAATCCCACCTGGCAATAGCAATAGTCTGGAAGCGCCCTAAATCCTTATCATAATGAGCTAGGCAATTTTGTGATGACAGCCATAATAAGCTGAACTGCTTGGGAGTTTCAGTGGTTCATGGAGAGCCTTTGGGCCTAGGGAAAGAGGCGTAGACTAGACAAGGCCCAAGGGGAGCAGGGTTGGGACATGGAAGAGTTCAAAAGAATGATAGGAAGAAGAGAGGGCCAGAGTGGGGGATGAGTCTGAGAGGGGAATGAAAACCAGGGGAAAGAAAGGTCAGAGAAGAGAGGCATAACTTCACAGGGGCTGCAGAGGTGAGAAAAGTTTGAAAGGACCATATGAAATCTTGGGTTGGAGGCAGTGTCGTGTATAACTGAATCAGATGCAAGTCATCCTCATGTGTGTGTGTGTGTTTGTGTATATACATTTTAAATCCCTTCATCCTCCAGCCATACCTACCCGCTTCAAAGAACCGCTAAAGAACACGGAAGCCACACAAGGTGGGATAGTTACTCTGCACTGTGAGCTGAACAAGTCTGCTCCAGTGGAGTGGATGAAGGGGCAGAAAGGTCTGAGGCCCAGCAGCAAATACAGAATGAAGAAAGAAGGAACTGCGGCCGAATTGACGATCCACGATCTAGACCTCAAGGATGCTGGGGATTACACATGTTCCGCTGGAGACCAAAAGACAACAGCTGTCTTAACAGTGAATGGTAAAAACACAACAACGCTACCAGCCTTTTGGAGTGATTCTGCCATCTGCCCCCACCCGCTTAATTTATGTTCTTGCAAAGCTCTGTCTTCGGCTCTCCTTTTCCTTCGTCTTGTCCTTCACTGTCATGCCGGCATGCAGCCTCCCTGCTTTACTCTTCTCCAGTTTCGCAGGATGTAAGGTGTTGCTGTTGCATGCTTACGTGATTTGCAAAGTTCCTCTCGCAAATGACATGGCATGACGTGCACAAGGTATGAGATATACTGTGTGGTTCTGTCACCCTCATTAAGAAAAGGTTGGCCATTTCATATCCGAGTTATTATTTCAATTCTCCGGCCAGCCTCCTCTTAATGGGGCACCCCTTCATTCCTAAGGATAATCCCATTCGGAAGTTCTTTTCTGTCCCCCAAGTTGGCAATTGGCAGGATTTGCTGGAAGCATGTCCAGGATGGTTCCCCACAACTGGGGGGTGAATTGCACAATTCAGCAGCATGCCAGAGAGTGAGAGAGCCTCCGCATAACTTGTGGTTGTTGACACAGTATCTGTTCATTCTGCGTCCTTCAGCCTTGGCAGCACAGTTCAAAATGGGACTAAAGAATGAGGAAGCAACAGAGAGCGGAACAGCCACTCTGCATTGCGAGTTGACCAAGGCCGTTGACTCCGTTGAGTGGCTGAAGGATCAAAAGGTGCTGAAACCGAGTGAAAAATACAGAATGAGGCTAGAGGGTCGCTTTGCTGAGCTAACCATCCAAGATCTGGAACTGACGGATGCTGGAAGCTACACCTGCGCGTGTGGAGATCAGAAGACCACTGCAGCCGTGAAAGTGAATGGTAATGGACCTTATGCCCACAGTTAAAGCCTGTTAACAAACATGCTTAATCCAGCTGTAACCGCTCTTGCAACATGTCTTTGTGGATCTCTTGCTGTTGGTCTTGCCGATGAGCTGAGGCGGCAAAAGAGGGAGGTCCCTGGCCGCGCCAGTGTGATATCGTGCAAGCCACGCCCCCCTAGGGCAGCCGATTGGCTGGCCAGGGGATGACACTGCCAGGGATCCCCTCAATCGTGCGGAGGCTGAGAGCCAGCCCCCGTGCACGTGGAGAGGGTGTGAAGCCCGCAACTCCACCTCCTCTCGAGTTTGGAAGTGGTTTTGTGGATCTCTTGCTGCTGGTCTCCTGGGGCTTCTTTTTCTTCCCTGTCCCCCCCCCCCATATTTTGATACATAAAACAATGCAGTTATACCTCTCCCTGCAAAATGCCCCCGTGTTCCTGCTACATAGGGATCTGGTGATGGTTGCGGCACAGCTAAACCTTTGTGTTGGTTGGTCTTGACGCCAGTTGCTTCCTAGCACCGTAGACCTGACCAGTGTGCTAAAGCATCAAAACGCCAGAGGTCCTCCGGTGATCTGACCCTTTCTCTCTACCCATATTGCATTCTTTAGCACTGCCTGTATTTTTCCAAGAAGAACTAAAAAGCAAGGAGGTTACAGAGGGCGAGACGACCACACTGCTCTGCACGCTGAGCAAGGCTGCCCCTGTGGAATGGCGGAAGGGGCAAAGGGCACTCAAAGCAGGTGGCAAATACGAAATTAAGCAGGAAGGGCCTTGTGCTGAGCTGGTGATCCATGACTTGGATGTAGCAGATTCTGGAGACTACACTTGCAAATGCGGAGGACAGAAGACTACAGCTAGCTTGACCGTGAATGGTAAAGAAAAGAAATGTAGAGATATAATGTGTGCCTTATATATAGCCAGACTTCTCTTGCGGTTTTTCTTCTGAAATTAAACCCAACAGCACTCTTCCTAATCCACACATGTTACTTTCCTCCTCTTCCTCCTTAAAACACTCCTTTGGTGTGGATTCTGGAACTTCTTCCTCACAACAGATGCATAGACCCTCTCAAATGAATGTAACATGCCAGCTACAAATTTACAGGCTCAGAAATGTTGAAAAGCTTCACTGGGTCTTCATCACGCTTTGTTTACCTAAGAAAACAAGTCATGATGTTTTCACTCAGTCTTCATTCAGTGAGATCCAGAGAATTTCTGCACTGGTTGGAGCTGCGGGAGGAGGGCCTTTTGGTTAGGACTTGTCACGACGAATTGCTAGGGGGGTATTAAATTCATTCCCATCTCCAAATATGTTAATTGTTAAATGAACAGCCAGACCTTAACTGGGAGTGGTGCCATTTTCAGTGTAGGATTAAGTGCAAGCTACTGGGATAGAATGGTGCAAGCAAAACCAAGGAGGCACTTTAGGTCAAGGCCAAAAAAGGCTGAAGTCTATAATTCAGTTCTGAAACCCTGCAGTGAGGCAGAATAGGCTTCTCCAGGATGAGCGTAATTTAATGCGATGAAAAGACAAGCCCCAAGTAAATCACTACATTGACACCAGTAGCACACTTATAGCACACTTATAATTGTTTGCTAAGAGGAGGGTAGTCCACAGTCTCGAGGGTCTCAGTTTTGATGGATTCCTGTCCTGTTGTTACCTCCACCTTGCAGTCCTGCCTACACTTTTCACGAAAGCCTTGAAGGACGAAGAAGCTACGGAAGGCAAAGCCGCCACTCTGCGGTGCGAGCTGAACAAGGCCTCTGCCACCGTGGAGTGGAAGAAAGGACACAAGACCCTTAAGCAAGGCAGCAAGTACAAAATGAGGCAGGATGGCACCATTGCTGAGCTTATCATCCAAGGCCTGGAGCTAACAGATTCTGGGAGTTACAGCTGTGTATGTGGAGAGCAGCAGACTGTGGCATCTTTGGAAGTCAAGGGTAAAAAAAAACAAGCTCGCAACCCACTCACCAACCTAGTTTCTACCTTTTCTACCCATTCTATTGTCAAAGGTGTTACCGTTATCCTTCTTGGCTTATTTTTGGAGTCCAGATCCACTCTTACGGGGCAGGACATTGCATGATTGATAGAACTCAATATTTTCATAAGTGTGTGTGGGGGAGGGAGTCTTCTTAGATAGGTTGGAATCCAGATGTTTTGGGCGCTACTTCTAAGACCACAGCCCTTTTTAATTCCACATCCATTCCTCTATTTCCTGTCTTTCAGAGGAAGTGGATTTTCTAGGTAGGTTGAGATAGCCAATATTTCCCTGAATGGGTGATGCCTTTCGCTGCCTCTGAGTGGTGGGACTTCAGTGGTTGCATGCAGGGGTAAGGATCAATTTCTTTTTCTCCCTCCGCCGCTTACTTTCCCCCTCTATTACCACCTTCTCAGCCCTCCCGGTGCTTTTCAAAGAAGGACTGAAGAACAGGGAAGCCGTGGAAGGCGCCACCGCCACTCTGCGTTGTGCCATGACCAAAGCTGGTGTTGAGGTGAAGTGGAGAAAGGGGCCTGAGTCTCTCAAGCCAAGTGACAAGTACAGAATGAGGCAGGAAGGTGCTGCGGCTGAACTCTTGATTCGAGACCTGCAGGTGGAAGATACAGGAGATTATACCTGTGTTTGTGGAGACCAAAAGACAACGGCTGTCTTGACTGTTCATGGTAACCAAACGTTCCATGCTGCAATGGTGATGTCTCGGAATCTGCCTTCTCTCTGTAGATTTACTGACTTTGTGTTGCCTTTGTTTGTTGTTTCCCTCCTTTGTTCATGTCGATCTGTCTGTTTCTCTGTCATTTGCTTGTTAACATACCTTGTATTGTCTCCAGCATGAGTGAGTGTGGGCTCGTCCACACTTCTGCTTGTCCTCTGCCTAGAAAGCTCAGATCCCAGCGGTTTTCTGCTTGTCCCACTCCTTTACCAGGGAAAGCTTGCTCTTTAGTTCTCAATCGGAACAAACAGCAATCCGCTGAAAACTTGAATGGCTGCCTGCTCTGATTGTGCACTGAAGAGTGGTTTTCCTGGAGGGAAGCAGTGGGACGAGAGGAAGTGTGGATAAGCTCTGTGTCATAAATAGATCCTTAATGTTGCAGCCAGTGGTTTGCACTGAAATCCCAGTTGTAAAAATGTGTGTCTGTGGAGGGGTGTGTCCATAGAGCACTTCGAATGCTTCCTCCTACACACTTCTTGTTTACTGTGCGTCTGTCATTTATGTGTTGTTGGAAATTACCCTACAATGAGAAGCTATGATAGAAGTACTGGAAATCGGGAGCCGTGCTGTTCTTTCACATCACCAAGGTAGTTTTCTACGGCCTGAAACCACCTCTGGAAGATTTTTAACAGGGCGCTTCTTGAAAACTCAGTTACAACTGATTTTATAATGTTGTTTCATGCCACGCCAATCTCTATGTGGTACGAGATTCTAGGTGTTGCAAGCATACTTACCGGAGTCTGTGTTCCCTTTTGCGACAATGATATGTGTTTTTTTAATACATATATACGACCTGCGTCTGGATGGAGAGAGCGCAAAGCGTTCACAGCCCAAGAGGGTGCTGTTCCTCTCATTGCTGCAGCCTCCGATTCCAGTAGACCCTAAACATCATGTATGACCTTCCTGCTCCCAACTCTGGGATTGTCTTTTGCTAATTACCCAGAGCTCAGGGTGGGGTCTCCCCCCTATATTTCTGGAAGAGAGTTTTCTGCCTCGTTGATGGATTTCTTGATGGGTTAATGACTCTGCCTTTGTTTCATAATGGCCCACCTCCAGGCGATTCCCTGGTCAAGAGAACAAGTCAGTATTTTTACACTGCTAAATCCATTGATTAAACATCAACATTTATGAAAGCCAGGAATTATGAGGTTTGGTTAAATTCCAGCCACCTTAATGAATCCAGATATTTTAGGGGAGTCTTGCCTCCCCACAAATTTAAAACAATATTCTATTTTGCTTACTAGCATTTGGAAGCTTTCACTGATCATTAACATCTTGTTTTTAGCTTGGTGACTTGGATAGTGTACTTTTGTGTGACCTGGTAAAGTGCTCCCCCCTCCATATATTTTCAACCTACTTGCCTACAACTCAATCGAAAAGGTTGCATTCCTTTTGCAATATAGTCCAACTGCCTTGGACCACTTCTCTTAATTTATCATCCATGGCTTTTGTTCATCCTTTTCCCTCCTGCTAACCAAACTACATTCTTCATCTTTGAAATCTTTGTTTCCTCATAACCTACCTCCTGTGTTATAGTTTCTGGATCAAAACTATTAAAAAGCCACAAAAGTTCCACATCTGAAATAAGACATTCCTTGGAATAAAATATATCTGAGAGTCTTTTACTTGGAAACTTCCAAAAGTATATTGGAATTTCAGTTGCTAACTGCATTGCATCATTTGGGCATGACATGTTGGGTGCTGGCTATATAGAATCATAGAATCATAGAGTTGGAAGAGACCACAAGGGCCATTGAGTTCAACCCCCTGCCAAGCAGGAAACACCATCAGAGCACTCCTGACATATGGTTGTCAAGCCTCTGCTTAAAGACCTCCAAAGTAGGAGACTCCACCACACTCCTTGGCAGCAAATTCCACTGTCGAACAGCTCTTACTGTCAGGAAGTTCTTCCTAATGTTTAGGTGGAATCTTCTTTCTTGTAGTTTGGATCCATTGCTCCGTGTCCGCTTCTCTGGAGCAGCAGAAAACAACCTTTCCCCCTCCTCTATATGACATCCTTTTATATATTTGAACATGGCTATCATATCACCCCTTAACCTCCTCTTCTCCAGGCTAAACATGCCCAGCTCCCTTAGCCGTTCCTCATAAGGCATCGTTCCCAGGCCTTTGACCATTTTGGTTGCCCTCCTATATACTAGCAAAGGAATCTCTGGGATTCTTGTTGGGATGTTTAGTCCCATGCCAGTGGCTCCATGATGGCTGCAAAGTCCTCGGGTGGCATGTAAAGGTAAAGGTAAAGGGACCCCTGACCATTAGGTCCAGTCGTGGCTGACTCTGGGGTTGCGGCGCTCATCTCGCTCTATGGGCCGAGGGAACCGGCGTACAGCTTCTGGGTCATGTGACCAGCATGACTAAGCCGCTTCTGGCGAACCAGAGCCGTGCATGGAAACACCGTTTACCTTCCCGCCGGAGTGGTACCTATTTATCTACTTGCACTTTGACGTGCTTTCGAACTGCTAGGTGGGCAGGAGCAGGGACTGAGCAATGGAAGCTCACCCCATCGCGGGGATTTGAACTGCCGACTTTCTGATCAGCAAGTCCCAGGCTCTGTGGTTTAACCCACAGTGCCATCCGTGTCCCGACAGCGCCACCCATGTCCCCGGGTGGCATGTATCTTACTTTATTTCATCCCGTTTTAATCTACTTTTCTTTAAAGTCTTTTATGACAGACATTTCTGATGGTATCAGTTTCCCAAATAAGGCAACTTACACTCTCTCCTTTGTCCTTTGTCATGCTGTTGGGCATTAACCCAATGGTTGTGAAAGTCTATTGGTCTAGCGGTCGCTATTTCCCATTAGAAATGCTTTGTTTACGGACATAATAATGTTAGGATCCGGCTTTAAGTTGCTAAATATCACAACTGTAGGACATCATGGGGCATGGTTGCTAATGGTTGCTTGGTAGTAAACTTGGTAATAATCTGGATCTATAGACCTGCAGGGCATGTCTCTTATCTTCTGCAGCTCTGCTTAAAAATAGCTGGTTTCAGGTGCTTCAGAGGACCCCTTAGCACAATTATGCAACTGCTCAAGTTCCATAACATTTTGAAGAACTTGAGGAGGCTGGTACATCAGCTTAGTTCTGAGGCTTTTTCAGGGCTGGTTCTAGCTTTCAGTCCCTGCATTGATGTCCTAGGCTGAAACCTTAAGCCCTTGTAACTAGGAGGTAAGTCCAAATGGGACATAATTCTGAGTAACGTCTGGGCTTGCGCAGAACAAGATGCACATTGATGAAAAAATGGCTCATGGTGCATGTTGGGCTGGAAGATCCTTATCTGACATGCAAAACACAGGGGAATCTGCAGGTTCCATGTGTCAAACTCATGTCAAATCTTCTTCTGGAGAAGCCAATGGCATTAATTTTAGCAGAAATCGCTTCCAAGTGTTCTCTCCACTGCAGCTGAAGACTCACTGTTTTGGTGTCCCGCCCCCCCCCAACTTCTGTTCATTCGACTTTAAAACTCACTGTTTAGGCCTTTTGCTTTTATTTCTTATTTTCAATTCTGCTTATTGCATTCCTTTTTCATCCTTCCTTGCAAATTTTTTTCCCATGGAAAATTCTAATGAGTTCATATTTTTTCCCCCATTTTAAGAGGCAGGTGAAATGTCTTTGATGTCTGGCAATGTTTACAGCTTTTACCGTCCTTTTTGTTTGTTTGTTTTGTTTGCACGATGTTCACATTTACATTTTATTTGTGTGTGTGTGTGTGTGTACATTTATGTCTCATTTGTGGGGATGCTGAATGCTACTCCCAAGCAAGTTATTTGTGGTGCTTATCATCTGTCTCTAAGAGTTTGTGTTCTGAAGTTGGATGAAATGAAATCATTACTTGTGATCTCATTTCAACAAATGATCCACATTTCCATTTAGTTTCATGTCCAAAATGCTGTTGAAAAACCTGAAAGCTAGAAAATGGCTGACATTTAAAATTCCCAGAACCTTTTCATTTTTATTTTTGCATATAATGAAACGGCATTGCTCTTTCAAAAGAGTTTTAAATGCTTTATACAGTGGTTCTGTTGTTGGTGGAAAGAAGCCAGAATCTGCCATCAACAAAGCACTGCTCTCTCAAAAGACCCTTCTAATGGATGCAGGTGAACAGCTCAAGTGGTTCTTGGAATATCTGGGTCACATGACACACTCTCTATCAATATTACTCCCCTCAGCTGTGCCTGCACGTTTCCAAGAAGAACTTAAAAGCCAGGAAGTCACGGAATGTGGGACGGCCACTCTGCGCTGTGAGCTGAGCAAGGCTGCCCTAGTGGAGTGGAGGAAGGGTGAGCAGCTGCTCAAACCGAGTGATAAATACAAAATCAAACAGAAAGATAATGTTGCCGAGTTGATCATCCAAGACGTCACGGAGCAAGATGCTGGAGATTACTCTTGTGTGTGCGGAGATCAAAAAACATCTGCCTCTCTAACTGTGCATGGTAAATATTATACGCATGTGGCCTTGACAACATTCTACAAGATGTGTTTTATACCTAGATTCTCCTCAGACCATGTGAAATATAGTCCACCATTCTACACTGGGTTCCTCTTGGTCGTGGTAATTATCCTGTTTCTTTTTCCTAAGTCCCATTTTGTTGTTTCTCTGACTAAGTGTACCAAAACTGATGCAAATGCTCTGGCTATAATTTACTCATAGCGTTTGGGAGCAGCTTAGTCAATGTTGAGGTTCCCATGACCCTGACATCAGCAGCAACAAGATAAGACAGGATATTTAACCATGCTCTGTGTATATATGGATAATAACATTTATTTAAGCAACTTGAATCATTCCAACCATAGTCTTCACCCTATAGTTCCCTGAGCTGTAGCATGGGGTGGTACATAATCCATTTTTGGACACAAGTCTCTCACTGGCTGTGATACACACTTTGAATGCTGGGAATGGTGGAGGGTGGGCGGTCGGAGAGGAGGTTTTCCTCAAAGCAGCTGCAGATTCTCAGTACTGCCCACTAGATCCTCAGCCCAGATTCTCTGTGGCCAAGTTCACGTGACGAGGTAAGTCAAACTTTGGTTATAGCTTGTGGTTAGTGATGAGAGTCCCAGTTTGGATGGCATGCTAAGCCTAGGGCAGCGGTTCTCAACTGGTGGGTCCCCAGATGTTGTTGGACTACAACTCCCATCACCCCTGGCTAGCAAGGCCAGAGCTCAGGGATGATGGGAGTTGTAGTCCAACACATCTGGGGACCCACCGGTTGAGAACCGCTGGCCTAGAAAAACGAGCAGAGAGGCTGCGGTCTCCTCTCTGGGAGCTCGTGCATTTGTGGAGTCTTGCCAACCCAAGGTTTGGTTTAGTGCGCTGGGTGAATGCTGCCAACAGATGTGTTCATGGATGTTTGGTGGAGGTGGGAGTGGAGGAACTGGCTTCCTTCTGGCCTGTTTTGCTGTTACTATACAGATGTCTGTACACAAAACTGGTAGAACGTTGCCTCAGGAGAGTGAGGAAAATTCTCAGGGATGATTCACACCCTCAGGCTGTTGGCTGCTGAATGAAAAGATAACAACAGGGCAACTGACTTTTGGGTTTGGTGGGTGTGCGTCAGTAAACAAGGGGAATTAAGACTAAGAGAGCTGAGTTGGGGGGGGTTCTTGTGTAATCTCACTGTATACAAGTTGTACAAGTGACAATAAAGTATTTAAATGTGAAGCGGCTGCATTAGGAGCATTTAATTCCACATGGTTGCAGAGTTACCAAGCTAGCCGGAGCTTTCCAACAGAAGGAGGAGCATAAGGCGGAATATAGTATCACGTGTGCTTTTCTCTGGGGCTTGGGTGGAAGAGAAATGTAGAGGAAAGGGGAGGAGCCTACAGGCTGGATGATATGGAATGGAAAGCATTCTCTGGGGCTAGTGGGGGAGAGATAATAGTGGCTCTCGTTGCTAAAAAACGTGAAGCAGCCCTGAGCCAGTTTTAGAAGACTGCACTGTGTTTTACAAATAATCATCGCAGACACAAGATAGCATAGACATTCATTTCCTTAACCTAGTATTGACTTGTTAGTATGTTTAGGGCATGACTGTCCTCTATGCAGTTTCTGTAAGTTCTCATTTGCAATACTGTTTCTCCTGACTGTCTTGGACAGTCTGCCCAAATTCTCAGAATTCCTTCTACTTACAGAAACGGTTGAAACCCACCTGGGTTGGTGAATTATGCCATGGAGACCGTGCAAAACACAGAGGTGTACAGTGCAAGTCAACCCTGAGCCACAAGGCTTATTTTGTGCAGGGAACCCTCATGTTGCAGCTCATTGGGCAATTCTAGCAATATGAGTGTGAGAAGTCCAAGAAGTGAGTGAGCAACTCTCTGTCTTCAAGAACCATGGCCAAAAATTGGGGACAGCTATAAGCTCTTCTTTTTTCTCAGTAGCATGGTGTACTTAAGGTTCCAAGTATGAGTGTATCATTTGCCCTCCCTCATGCTGATACCTTCTTGGAAATCAGAAAAGCCATACTGTGAATACTAGGGTAATTGGTGGATAAGAGGAATCTCCTGGAATCTCCCAACTGCTGTGAATTTTAATGTGCTCTTTGTGATCTCCAGCCCTGCCTCCACGCTTCAAAACAGAGCTGAGCAACCTGGAGGTTGTAGAATGCGGAACAGCTACTTTGAAGTGTGAGCTGACCAAGGCAGCAGCTCCAGTGGAGTGGAGGAAGGGCAATGAGGTGCTCAAGCCGAACGACAAATACGAAATGAAGCTAGAAGGTGCTGTGGCTCAGCTTGTCATCCACAGTTTGGAACTGGGAGATGCTGGAGATTACAGCTGCACCTTTGGTGACCAGAAGACCTTGGCTTCCTTGAGAGTGAATGGTATATTTAATGGTTCTATTTCTCGTTTGTCAAATGCAACATGAGTAACCGCAGGAAAAGCAGGCATCCTTATCTATCTGGCCTCATGGACTCTCCCATGTAGCTAAGAGATCTAAAGAGGTTTACAACACTGATAGGCTGAGTATTATCGCTTGTATTTTGAGACCCAGGGCAACAACCAAAACATGCAGAAACTGTCAGGAGTTCAGCCTACGCTCGAGTAGGACCCTGGCAGAGACACATGCCCAACTGGCATGTTCCCTCCCTCCTGGTAGATCGTTCGGGAGCTTCAAAAGCTTTCTTCTGCCTGAACATCACAGCGACCCATGCCAACCGACACCGGCACACTTAGGGATCCGCAGAGTTTTCGCAGTCGCGTAACAGACCTCAGCAACTCAGCATTTTGGCTAATCTACTTTATTTACACATAAACACACACGGAGCACTGCAATATGGCTCCTTCTCTCTCTAGCATCAGACAGTAAAGAGAAAAAGGACAATAGTCCCACTTCATGGAACACAGTAATGCAAACATCCTGTCTCTGTCACTTCCCACTCTGTGGAGTCAAAACATATACTGTCATGTGAAAGACAACAATCCCATGACTGCAATCGTGGAGCAGGAATTCTAACAGAAACCAGGGAAACAAGAGTGCTGTATTCTCAAGGATGTAGGTAATATAGAAGTATATAAAAGAGGCACAACAGTAGGTTTGGGCTGAATGGACATCCAGCATAATGAAGTTTCTGCTGCATTGTCACTTCTGCTATCCTCCATAGTTAACGTAACCAGGTGGCCATGGTAATATACAACTGATACTGATTTTACTGGTGTGTTGATTCTCTTGCTGAGAATTGCAGAGAATTGTGGAGGAGTGTCTTTAAACCTCCCAGACTCTCAATGTATGTAAGAAACGTTTTTCAGATGTTGACAGTCACTCAATATATTCATTCTAAACTTCTTAGCCCTCCCTGCCCTTTTCAAGAAAGGCATGGAGGATCAAGAGGCCTTGGAAGATGGGACGGTTGCTTTCCAGTGCGAGCTGACGAAAGCATCTCCAGTGGAGTGGAAGAGGAAGCATAAGTCACTCAAACCGAGTGACAAGTACAAAATGAGGCAGGAAGGTGCTGTCTCAGAGCTTGTGATAGTCAGCCTAGAACTTAAAGATGCTGGAGAGTATTCCTGTGTGTGCGGCAACCAGACAACAACTGCGGCTCTGACAGTGCACGGTAAATCAGCGTGTCCTAAATGTCCGGGTAGTCTGGAAAACCCTGGTCGTTCTTCCCAGCCAGTCCTCTGTGTGTGTTGACGTCGCATTCTCCTCTGTGATGTGTTTTGTCATATCTTCCTAATTCACTGGATGTTCCAGTGCATGTTCCTGCACTGATCACCCCCTTGGTCTATCTACTGTTTCCCCTCTATTCTAGAGTGGTGATTTTCAGACTCTGTTCTGGGGGAACCTAGAACTCTTCAGAAAGCTGTTGAGGGTTCCTCAGTTAGAAGATCTGCAATGGAAGATGAGCTTCCCTGATAGACAGCTTGCCCACCAGCAGCAGCTGCAGGAGAATTTTTACTCTTGGGTCTTTTCAGGACTGTGTGTTCCTCTAGAACATTTCCCGTAACCTCTGCAACGAGTAAGGATTCCCTAGCAAACCAACAAGTAGACAAATAGATATAGAAAAGGTTCCCCAGAGTTAAAAAGTTTGAAAACCATAATTCTAGAGCATCCTTGCATTATTGCTCTCCTCGAAAACCCTCATGCATTCCCATTGCTTTGTTTTGACATGGAGTGTTCCGTCGTCTGGCTAATGCACATTAATGATATCTCTGTGGCATGTCCACTTCTGTGGTGTGTTGTGGTCTCACTTCAGCTGGAAAGGATACTGGCATGAACCTACGTTAAACAGTAGCAGCTGTGGAGATCTGTTCATTTCACCCACACTGAGAGAACACAAGGTTGCTGAGAGTATTTGCTGCTTCCTTGTTTCTTAGCCTTGCCCATAGTTTTCAAAGAAGAACTAAAATGTGCGGAAGCTGTGGAAGGCGATGTGGCCACCCTGCGCTGCAAGCTCAGCAAGCCTGCTTTGGTCGAATGGAAGAAGGGCAGCCAGTCACTGAAACACAGTGAAAAATACACAATGCGTCAGAAGGACACCATAGTGGAACTGCTGATTCATCACCTAGAAGAGGAGGATTCTGGCAATTATACCTGTGTTTGTGGCAACCAGCAAACCACAGCTGCCTTAGCAGTACATGGTAATGCCATATATTTTAAAAGAACCATAATGTTTCCCACCATCCCTTTGCCCATTTTTTTTTGTATGTTGCTTGTCTTTGAAGAACACTCATTTTGGACTTGTCATGTCCATTGCAGTGGGCATCTGGGTAAGTGTGCTTTAACAGGCTCTACGTATTGTATCCCTCAGTTCCACCGGCCCTCTTCAAAGAGCCCCTAAGGAATGTGAAAGCTACAGAAGAAGGAACAGCCACTCTATGCTGTGAACTAACTAAGGCTGCTCCGGTGGAGTGGATGAAGGGGCAGCATTTACTCAACGAAGGTGATAAGTACAAAATGAGACAGGAAGGCTCTGTTGTTAAGCTGCTGATTCAAGATCTGGAACTGACAGATGCTGCCGAATATACCTGTGTCTGTGGAGACCAGAAGACAGCAGCTTCCTTGACCGTGCATGGTAAAGAAGTTAAATGCGTGGTCATCTACCATCCCACTAACTGTACATTATCTGGAGTTGGATTTAATTTCCACATGTTTGTGTTCGTCATCCGTATCTATGTCATTTCTGTGACATCGTCTCTGATTGTTGGGCATGGCCTGTCAACGATTGTCTAGGAGCAATCATCGTTGAAATAAGTTACATGTTCCCAATTCATTTCCATGGTGTTTCCACACGATAACATTCTCTGTCTTGTTAAATTTTCCACTGGGTTCCCATAAATGACGAAGACAGGAAGCTGTGTTTGCAATTACAACAAGTTGTTATCAGCTTCCTGCCTTTAAAGCCTTCCTATACGTTTTGATTGTTGTTCGCTCATGTTGTGTGGTCCACAGTGCTCCTCCCAAGTGGTCACTTGTTGTTTTAAGTGCAATGATTTTGTTCTGTGACCCTCAGCCTTGCCTGCAAGGTTCAAACGCAACCTAAAGAATGTGGAAGCAACAGAAGGTGGCGTGGCCACACTGCAGTGTCAGCTGACGAAGGTTGCACCCGTGGAATGGCAGAAGGACGGCCAAGTGCTCCAAGCTAGTGAAAAGTGGATCATGAGACAAGATAGTAGCGCCGTAGAGCTGGAGATCCATCAACTAGATCTTCAGGATATGGGAAACTATAGCTGTGTGTGTGGAGACCAACAAACTACAGCGTCTTTGACAGTCAATGGTAAACTATGGGTTGCGAATTAACTTCTCAGAAAATTTGCTAATTTCACCCTGAATAGCTACAGTATATCTGCCTTCCCTTACCTAGTGCCCTCCAGATGTTTCAGACTACAGCTCCCATCAGCGCTGGCTGGGGATAGTGGGAATTGTAGTCCGAAATATCTGGAAGACACAAGGCGTAACACAGTGCCCACTCTAGTCTGCAGCACAGTGAGCATGCACTTCCAAGTGCCATGGACTTGATTCATAATGCATTTAGCACAGCTCACCATTGGTCCAAACTTTTGGAGATGTTCACGCGCTCTGCTTCTTTTGTGTCCCATAGCTCTCCCCGCGTTTTTCAAGGAAGAGTTAAAGAGTGAGCAGGTTGCAGAAGAAGGTTCAGTAACACTGCGCTGCAGGTTGAGCAAAGATGCCCCAGTGGCGTGGAAGAAAGGGCACAACCTGCTGAATGCAGGTGGCAAGTACATCATGACGCAGCATGGCACTACTGCAGAGCTGACTATTGATCATGCAGAAATGCAGGATGCAGGAGATTATACCTGTGTATGCGGAGACCAGCAGACAACAGCTGCTTTAACTGTCCATGGTAAAAGCAAAAGGCCAACCTTGATTAGATGACTTCCTGGTATCACTTCTAAAACTTAAGCTTTGTGCAATGCCTATCTCAACTCTCTAATATTCTTTTATAATTTAATTTTTATATTTTTAAATTATTTTGTCTTCCCCCTTCTCCCCCTGCTCCTGCCCCCAAGTAGGAATGGGACAAGACAAGTTTTTCTCCTAGTACTTCTGGACTTACAAAGTCCCTCTTACTTTGATGAGACCATTCTAAAACCAATAGAAAACTGGTGGACTGGGCAGGGAAAGGGGTGGATTTGTAGGAGCTTGAAACACCAATGTCTGTGGCGAGCTTGAATCCTGAATTAAAATTGCTCATTGTTGCCATCATTGTTGGTTTCTTTAGCAGGGATTCTACTCTGAATTAAAACAAAAGAGTAAAATAATAATGGGAAGTTACTGTTGCATGTCTAATTTCCCTGGTTTTCAGTTTTATTCTTCATTTGGTTCTCTTCTTCTCCTGTGGCCCTGAGTAGCCACCTGCAGAAATGCCTAACCGTCCTGCTATCTGTTGCATCCTCAGCCTTACCTGCCTATTTCAAAGGTGAACTAAGGCACCAGGAAACCACCGAAGGCGAATCTGCTGTTCTTCGGTGTCAGCTGAGCAAGGTGGCACCAGTCGAGTGGAGGAAAGGGCAGCTGGTCCTCAGACAAAGTGAGAAATATACACTAAAGCAGGAAGGCGCCATTTCAGAGCTGCTGATCCACAGCCCTGATGAACAGGATACAGGAGAATATACCTGTGTTTGTGGAGACCACCAGACCTCTGCGACCCTAAGAGTCAATGGTAAACAATGCTACTTGACAAACAACGAGCTTTGCACGCTGCGTTGTAACATCGCAGTTTTGGAAGCAAACTCCACCCTCTGTGTTTGCCTCTCCTACTATCCCTTTCCACCTCTTTTTCCTTTGGAATACCATCCTCTGTCTCTGTTGAATTGGTGGCTGTGTACATGCAAGAAGACCCCTTCATCATTACCATTTCGGCTTCTTCTGATGTCCTTGCGTCAACTACTTTTGTGTTGCTGTCTTCCAATGGCTTCCATCCCTGTTTAAACTATGTGCATGTGTGTGTGTGTGTTCCACTGGTAATGCATAGAGTAGTTCTGGTTGCAACATGTGTCTGTGTTCAGCTATTGTGCACCTTATGTGTATCACATGTCTCTGTTTGTTTATGTCTTATTGTTGAGCACCATAGAAGATTTATCACACATATGCCAAGCAAGCAATGCCACCAAGCGAATGGGAATCAGGTGGAATCATGTTGCCTGAAGGAATCCATCATATGATGGGAAACCATTGTTGTCAAATCAAGGGCTGCTGCATAGATATACAGTGGTACCTTGGTTTAAGAACAGCTTAGTTTATGAACAACTTGGATTAAGTACGCTGCAAACCCAGAAGACGGCGTTTTGGTTTGTGAACTTTGCCTTGGAAACAGAACATGTTCCGCTTCCTGTTGAGTGTGTTCCATTTGTAAATTGAGTCCCCCGCTGCTATGGGAAAGCACGTCTTGGTTAAAGAACGCTTTGGTTTAAGAACGGACTTCCGGAATGGATTAAGTTCATAAACCAAGGTACCACTGTAGTAGTAATTACAGATTGAATTTTGAACGTCATGAAGAAAAGCCTTTTTTCACACAAGAGCTGCACAGTCAGGAAGTCACAGAAGGCGGAAGACTCACTCTGGTACTTGAGTTGACAAAGGCTGATGGTTTGGTGGAGGGAAGGAAGGAGCATAGAGGTCTCGGACCCAGCAACAAGTGCTTCATTAAGCAGGGAGACCCATTTGTTTCTGACGTAGATTCAAAGAGTGTTGAAGAATATACTTGCAACCATGGAGACCAGAAGATGACAGTCTCCTTGACAGTCAACAGTAAAATTGCATTGTGCAAGTACTGTGGGATGAGTATTTTATTGCCCATTGATCTCTGAACTTGAACTTCATCATTCCATTGCAAGTTGTTCCTGAAATACATTGTACATCCTCCTGTGTTCCTGTTCCTGGTCTTTCTGTTCTCTTGTCTCTGTGTTCCATTGCGTTTCGGTAGCATACATCCATGTCAGTGTCTCGTTTGTCGAGAAGGAGTGTGTAGAGATGACCTCCCACCATCCCCAAGTGCTGTCTCCCTTTCAAGGCCGTGTGCCAATGCCTGATGAAGCCATTTCCATTGAAAATCAACAGGCATTGGACCTGGACTTTGTATAGATTCCCCATTCCACTTTATATTGCCTACAACCTTCCCTCCTCTCATATCACCCAGCTACTAGTGTTGGGTCATCATACATTTATAAATCTGTGTTCTGCAGCCCTCCCAGCACAGTTCAAAATGGAACTGAAGGATGTAAAAGCCACTGAAAATGAAACGGCCACACTACGCTGTGAGCTCACCAAGGCCGCTCCGGTGGAGTGGATGAAGGAAGAAAAGAAACTAGCTGAAAGCAACAAGTACCGAATCAGGCAGGAAGAAACTGTCACGGAGCTGGCGATCCATGATTTAGACATGAAGGATGCTGGACGCTACACCTGCACATGTGGAGACCAGAAGACCACTGCTGTCTTAACAGTTAACGGTAAAGTGTGTGAAATTAATCCAGCCAGTGAATGTATCGATAGTCCAATTCTAGGATCATAAATAAGTTTGGGATTATGGTAGGGCTGCAAAGTAAATATTCTGTGGGATGGTTTGCTCATGTATAAAGGTACAGTATTAAGTCCAGTCGCGGATGACTCTGGGGTTGCGGCACTCATCTCGCTCTACTGGCCGAGGGAGCTGGGGTTTGTCTGCAGAAAGCTTCCGGGTCATGTGGCCAGCATGACTAAGCCGCTTCTGGAGAAACCAGAGCAGCACACGGAAATGCCATTTACCTTCCCGCTGGAGTGGTACCTATTTATCTACTTGCACTTTGACGTGCTTTTGAACTGCTAGGTTGGCAGGAGCTGGGACCGAACAATGGGAGCTCACCCTGTTGCGGGGATTCAAACCACCGACCTTCAGATCGGCAAGCCCTAGGCTCTGTGGTTTAGACCACAGCACCACCTGGCTCCCTACTTGCTCATGTACACACATGACTTAACTGCTTTGCACTTGCTTGATTTACAAGTGATAACTGGCAGCTGAATGTTTGAACTAGTGGTCAGCATTGTGCAGGAGAGGACACTGCGTGACTTGAAAGTTCAGCCTGCAAGGTTTCATCTGGGATGACTTATTTACACATAAAAGTTGTTACTTAGATGTTGCAGTCATCAGGTAATGAACATATGTGTACCTGCAGTGAACCAGGCCTATAGTAGTAGTGGAGGTGGTGGTAATAGTAATAATAACTTATAACACCATAACTTATAACACCATAAGACCAGTTTCTGGCAATTTATACTTTCTTTTTGGTACTTTCACAGAATTTTTAAACCATAAAGATTTGAGATGCCTTGTGTTGACATTTTGAAATTTGGGGTCTTGTACGTTGTTAAGAATGGCAATTTTCAA
Source organism: Podarcis vaucheri (assembly GCF_965113315.1). Classification (NCBI taxonomy): domain Eukaryota; kingdom Metazoa; phylum Chordata; class Lepidosauria; order Squamata; family Lacertidae; genus Podarcis; species Podarcis vaucheri. The sequence goes on along the minus strand of NC_138750.1, from coordinate 58,318,640 downwards.
AACACTGAAATGTGAAAGTAGGAGCTATTCACAGCCATGCAATAAATATAGTTTATTGTCTTGGTCATCATAGACATTTGCATTCCGTTGCAGTGAATGCCACGTGTCTGAAACACTTATTATTATTGCTGGATAAAAGTCCTGATTAACTACTGTTCTTCCCACTGTCCCACTGGGCAAGTTGATACAAACTAAGTATAACTCCTTATAGCCATCCTAGCAAAAGCAAACTTACTAGGGAAAAACCAGGTATTCGCCATGGGCATTGAAGACAACCTTGCATATGGTTAACGGTTAACAGTTCCTCACATTGCAGCAAAATCTCTAATGTTGTGAATGATGCTCTTCCCATTGTTTCCACCAACTGTTTCTTTCCTCCAAACAGCTTTTTCTTTCTTTTCTTTTCTTTTCTTTTTTTTGGACGAGGAAGGAGCCTCCGCCGGGGTTTCGCCTTCCCAGAACGGTTCCCCGTCTTGCACCTATAAGCATTATAGCCCATGTTTTATCTTCATCTCTTGTTGTTGGCTCCACAGCCCTCAAGCCTGAATTCAAGCAACGGCTGAAGAATGAGAAAGGCGAAGAAGGTGGAACAGCCAGGCTGCGCTGCGAGGTGACGGTGGTTAAGGCGTCAGTGGAGTGGAGGAAAGATGGTGTGGTGCTCCATCCCGGTCCCAAATATGAAATGAAACAGGAAGGTGCCAAGCATGAGCTACTTGTTCGCGATTTGGAAACCAAGGACAGTGGAGAGTATTCCTGCATCACTGGGGATCAAACCACGTCGGCAAAGCTGGAAGTTAAAGGTAGGAGGCAGCGTTCCTGGCAATTGTCGCCATTATAATTTGGCAGTCTAATCCTTTGCAATGGGGTGAGCTCCCGTTGCTCTGTCCCAGCTCCTGCCGACCCAATAATAATAATAATAATAATAATAATTTTTTATTTATATCCTGCCCTCCCCAGCCAAAGCCGGGCTCAGATCGGCTAACAACATTAAAAGTAACACAGTTCACATAAAATCACAACCAATTAATTGAAATTCATTCTAAAATCTATTCGTTCTAAAATCAATTCATAATCAAATTAATGGCAACCATTGGGCTAGCAGTTTGAAAGCACGCCAGTGCAAGTAGATAAATAGGTACCGCTCCAGCGGGAAGGTAAATGGCGTTTCCGTGTGCTCTGGTTTCTGTCACAATGTTCCGTTGCACCAGAAGTGGTTTAGTCATGCTGGCCACTTGACCCAGAAAGCTGTCTGTGGACAAACGCCGGCTCCTTTGACCTGAAAGCAAGATCAGCGCCGCAACCCCATAGTCGTCTTTGACTGGACTTAACTGTCCAGGGGTCCTTTACCTTTACCTCTCTTATTTAGGGCTGCCATATTTCAAGAGGTATAAATCCAGACACAAAAAGTTGTTGAGCTTTTTTAGGGCAATTATCTGATATTCCCTCCGCCAGAGCCACCTGCGCCAGAGCCTGAACCAGAGTCGCCCCCCCAAACAAAAAAGATAACAAAAATAAAACCCCCCAATCCACGCCATTTTAAATTCCCCTTGGATGGACATGTAGGACTCCCAAAAGAGGACATGTCTGGGAATTCCTAGACATATGGTAACCCTATCTTTTTGTATGCCAAGAATGTATAACTCAACATGCATGGGCATTGCTTTAGACCAGGGGTGTCAAACTCAAATTCATCGGGGGCCGCATCTGCAGTTTGGTCACCCTCAAAGGGCCGGTTGTATCTGTAGGACTATGTGTCCACTCTTTATTATCATAAATTATTGTCACTGCATTCAATTATTACTGTTTTTTGTAATAATGTAGTCAGTCCAGAAGGATGTTATGGTCGATTGTATCAAAGGCCGCTGAGAGATCCAGCAGAACTAGGAAACAAAGTTGTTACAAAGAATGAGCCCTAATGAGACAATTGCTGCAATCCTATGTGCATTTACTTGAAACTCCTGTCGAAGAAAGTGAGGCTGGCTTTTGAGTAAACATACACGGCATGGGGCTGTAAATAAAATGTGTGTGTGTGGGGAGAGAGAGAGAGCTCTGACAGGAAAGCATCAACATGCCTTGTGCACTCTCATTTTCCTTGGCTAATTCCCCTGCCCCTCCCCTTCTCGGGGTGCCATTGCATAGCGCAAAAGAGGAAAGAGCACGAGCGCGCTGCCTGCAACTGGATCTCCGGCTTCTTCCTTTCCTTCCCCGAGGCAGGAGGGAGAGATCAAGGTGGAGCTGCTGGCAGGGCGGAGAGCGAGCCGCCCAATTGTGTGACCGAGTGATGGAAGGGCTGCAAGGAGCCGCGCCCGATCTCCTCCCAGGAATGTGCCAGTGGGACTGACATGTGCCGGAAGGTGGGGAGAACCGCCCAGCGCCGCTGCGCGGGCGCGGAGTCCAACTTGTGGAGCTGAGATAGAGAGCCGGGCGCCAGATTGCCTTCCTCGCTTGGCTTGCCGCAAAATTGCAAGAGGAGGAGGAGGAAGGCGGCGGTGGGGGGCGGGGAGCGGAGGGGGTGCCAGGGAACACAGCCCCCTCCCATCACGGCCATAATCATCGCCGCCCCCACTCTACATTTATTTTAGGGGTGTTTGGAGTGTGTGCGCGTGCCTCTCTCTCTCTCCCACTCACCCCCCCCCAGCCACCCCATATTCCCAAAGAACAACTTGATCACGGGCGTCCTGGAAAGGCTGGCTGTGCAAAGATGGAGAGGGAGGCGAAATGAAGAGGAAGGGAAGCCCCGGGCTGGTGATATCCAGCGCGGAGGAGAAGAGGACGCCTCCCGCAGGGCGAGTTTGCACCCTGGAGAAGATCCAAGGCTGGAATAAAAAAGTTTCTCCGAGGAGAAAGACTCCCCCTCCGCGGCACGGAGAGACCTGACCTTCCGCTTGCTCTTTTTGAGCAGTGAGCAGGAGAGAGAAGCCAGCTGCCCGCCTCGCTTCGGCCCCCGACAACGAAGGCACAAGTTGAGAGACGCGGGGACATTTGAAGCAGCAGCCACGTCCTTAAGAGCGACGGGGGGAGGCGAGTAGGGAGCCGCACCATGTAAACTTCCTTGTGTCAAAAAAACAAACAAAACCGAGAATAAAAGGTGAAGGCTGGCGGCCGGCGGCAGCTACACGGGCCACATGACGAGGTCTGGCGGGCCGGATTCGGCCCGCGGGCCTTGTGTTTGACACCCGTGCTTTAGACAATGGATCCAGGGTAGGCTTTAGCTAGATCATGGTACGTTCCAATTTAATTCTCAAAAAATAGATGGAATGCAGGCAATTTTAAAAGTAAGAGAAATGGAAGTTTTATATTACCCAGATACTGTTTTCTGTGGCATAGTAGTAAATTCTGTGTTCCTTCTTGAATGGTAGAATATTCACAATTACCCCATGAGTTCTCACTCAACTGCTTAGATCTGTGGAAGTGGCACTGTTGCAGATGCCACCTGATACTTGTTCCGCCCTTCCAGAAAACCAGCTCTTTTAGTGTGGCAGCAGCAACCACACTTTGGAACTCCCTGCCTGTTGACATTAGGCAACCTGCTTTGATGTATTCTCTTTGGCACCTGCTTACGACATTTTTTAATTAAACAAGCTTTTATTTGTAAGCTGCCTTGAGTCCCGTCAGGGTGATAAATTAATTAATAAATAAATATCCAGACATGTGGATTGACGCATTATAATCTTTTTTTTTTTACTGCTAATTATTTTAAAACATTTTAAATTGTTTTCAACTGCTTTTTCAATTGCTAATTTAAACATTTCTTGTAAAGCACCTAGAGGTTTTCCTACACTCAATCAATATACTGTATCAATACAGTGGTACCTTGGGTTACAGACTCCACTAACCCGGAAGTAGTACCTCGGCTTAAGAACTTTACCTCAGGATGAGAACAGAAATCGCAAGCCAGCGGTGCAGCGGCAACAGGAGGCCCCATTAGCTAAAGTGGTACCTCAGGTTAAGAACAGTTTCAGGTTAAGAACGGACCTCCGGAACGAATTAAGTTCTTAACCAGTGGTACCACTATACAGTGGTGCCCCGCAAGACGAATGCCTCGCAAGACGGAAAACTCGCTAGACGAAAGAGTTTTCCGTTTTGGAGGTGCTTCGCAAAATGAATTTCCTATGGGCTTGCTTCGCAAGATGACAATGTCTTGCGAGTTCCTGCTGGTTCCCCCCCCCTTTTCTAAGCCGCTAAGCCGCTTATCAGCTGATCCGATCAGCAGATAAGCCGCTAAAAGCCGCTAATAGCGCTAATAGCGCTAATCCGCTAATCCGTCAATGGGCTTGCTTCGCAAGACGAAAAAACCGCTAGACGAAGAGAATCACAGAACGGATTCTTTTCATCTTGCGAGGCACCACTGTATTGTTTAATGAAAGAAATATGCATGCCCTGGCTTGTAGGATAGTTACAGAGAACAAAGCACTGGCTGGATCAAATTGTGATGGTCCACACTATGAGAACTTTGTTCCCTCACTTTCCACCATCACTGACACTTGCAGGACTTGACATCACCATCATTAGGGGGCTGAAGAACACGGAGGTCTTTGAGGATGAAGATGTGACCTTTGAGTGCAAGGTCTCCCACGATAATGCGAAGGATGTGGAGTGGAAGCTTCAGGAGGCCTCTCTCCAGAGCAATGAGATGAACAAGATCTCCGTTGAAAAAGGCAGGGTCCACATATTGCAGCTGAGGAAGGTGACCCAGCAGGATTCAGGCACTGTCACCTTCCGGGTTGGACCACACACCTCCACAGCACAGCTCAAAGTGAAAGGTAATCCCATGAGGGGCATTGTGACAAAACTACTAGGCAAGCCAACTATGTTATATCTTGAGCCTGTCTTTGTGATTGGCAGAAAGGAGAAAATATATCAATATTTTTTAGCACAATCAGCTTCCTGTTACTACTGTTGTGAGACAGGAAGTCATAATTCCACAAGACAGGCTGCATATGACTAAGGAAAAAGAAACAGATTAGTACATGTGAAAGAAGGGGGAGAAAAATATTTTGTATTCTAATGAGCATTGCGATCACGCAAGGCTGAATGTATTTGTTGTGCAATAAGTTTAAATAAAAGGGATGCGGGTGGCGCTGTGGGTTAAACCACAGAGCCTAGGGCTTGCCGATCAGAAGGTTGGCGGTTCGAATCCCCGCAACGGGGTGAGCTCCCGTTGCTCGGTCCCTGCTCCTGCCAACCTAGCAGTTTGAAAGCACGTCAAAGTGCAAGTAGATAAATAGGTACCGCTGTGGCGGGAAGGTAAACGGTGTTTCCGTGCTCTGCTCTGGTTCGCTAGAAGCAGCTTAGTCATGCTGGCCACATGACCCGGAAGCTGTACGCCGGCTCTCTCGGCCAGTAAAGCGAGATGAGCGCCGCAACCCCAGAATCGGTCACGACTGGACCTAATGGTCAGGGGTCCCTTTACCTTTACCTTAAGTTTAAATACAACAGACTAAGAAGAACATGAAATGATTTCTGAATCTGCAAAATTCATCACACGAGCCTGGAACCTGCTTTAAGGCACTATGAGGCAACTGGGTCATATTTTCTGCTAGTCCCTCTAGCAGTTTTCTAAAATACCATTCATATTTTGTATTTTTAGCACCACTCCCCACATTTAAAGAGGAGCTGGCCAACAAAGAGTTGCAAGAGGACAGTACGGCCATCTTGAAATGTGAAGTCTCCCAGCCTGGCGTATCGGCGACATGGAAGAAGGGAGCCCAAGTGATTTCTCCAAGTTCCAAGTATGAAATCCAGCAAGAAGGAACAATACTCACCTTAAAGATTTACAATTTAAAACCAGAGGACTCTGGCAAATACACCTGCGACATTGGGAACCAGAAAACCACAGCAACCATCTCTGTTGAAGGTAGGGGTTTTATTAAGTCAACAGGTCCTAGGATCTGTACTGCTAATTACTTGTCCCTTGTTGTCTTTCTTTCTAGACTAAAAGGCCTTAACTGGCCTTGGATGCTAGTTATTATTCTTAACCTTTAACATTCAGGTTATCAGAGCCCTGAGCTGATGAGAACCTGTCAGCTATAAGCTTTATAAAGGTAAAGGCAAAGGGACCTCTGAGCATTAGGTCCAGTCGTAACCGACTCTGGGGTTGCGGCGCTCATTTCGCTTTACAGGCTGAGGGAGCCGGCGTACAGCTTCTGGGTCATGTGGCCAGCATGACTAAGCCACTTCTGGCAAGCCAGAGCAGCGCACGGAAATGCCGTTTACCTTCCTGCTGGAGTGGTACCTATTTATCTACTTGCACTTTGATATGCACCTGTAGGCCAATCAGGTTGCGGATTCACTTCCACCAGGAGTTGGATTGGGTGGCTCCTGCGGACCAATCGGACTGCTGCATTCTGAATCCTATTGTTCTAGGACCAATCAGACTGCTGCAATTTAGATCCTATTAAAACTCAGTACATAACAGTTTTTATATTGCAATTTTATATTGTGAACCACCCTGAGATCTGTGAATGATGGGTGTTAGACAAATGCAAGAAATAATAATAATATTTCTGTAGATGTAATGAAATTAACGAATGTGAGCATGTGCTTTGAGCGGCACCAAGTTCTATAGAATTCACTTCCTCTACAAGTGAAGCAAGGCCCAAAGTTCTTAGCTTTTGGGCATTTGTTGAAAACTTTTATCAAGAACATTAGGCTCAAGAGCAATTGCCAGTCTGTCTCTCCTGATGATGGTCTGCATTACAAATCCCCAAATAACCATTTGCCTTCAACTCACAATCATCTCATTCCTCCCACATGGCCCTCAGCTCTCCCAGCCCTTTTTGAAACCCAGCTTGAGAGCCAGGAGGCTGAGGAAGGCTCAGTGGTCACCCTCCTTGCCAAGCTCTCCAAACCTGACGTTCCTGTGAAGTGGAACAGAGGCTCAGTCCGACTGCGAGCCAGCGACAAGTACGAGATGAGGCAAAAGGGCTCCACTGTTGAGCTTCTCATTCACAATGCACAGCCAGAGGACTCTGGGAACTACACCTGTGACTCTGGGGACCAGCAGACCACAGCATCGGTGCTTGTCAAAGGTGAGGAGGAGCACATTTCCTTAAACTTTGCTGCTGCTGGGACTGGTCTTGCACATAGGAATATCAATGAGCAGACCCTGGGGAGCATATTGTGCCAAAGTTAGTTTGACTGCATTGGCTCCTGGGCTCAGCTTGAGGTGATGGTTATTTTCTTTCAAATCCTGAATGGCTTGGGCCACATGTGTACCATGTCCACCAAAGGAGAGGGAACAGGGTTGGCCTTTGTTGAGGGTAACCAGTTCCTCTGATGTGGAATTCACCACCCAGTGGGACTTGCTAGGTTATGCCTTTGCTTAGTGAACAATTGCTACGTGTTTTAATAACCAAATAGGTAAAGGTAAAGGGACCCCTGACCATTAGGTCCAGTCGCGGACGACTCTGGGGTTGCGGCACTCATCTCACTTTACTGGCCGAGGGAGCCGGCGTACAGCTTCCGGGTCATGTGGCCAGCATGACTAAGCCGCTTCTGGCGAACCAGAGCAGCGCACGGAAACGCCGTTTACCCTCCCGCCGGAGTGGTACCTATTTATCTACTTGCACTTTGACGTGCTTTCGAACTGCTAGGTTGGCAGGAGCAGGGACCGAGCAACGGGAGCACTCACCCCGTTGCGGGGATTCAAACCGCTGACCTTCTGATTGGCAAGTCCTAGGCTCTGTGGCTTAACCCACAGCGCCACCCACGTCCCTAATAAGCAGATACTTCCTCATAAAAGTGCAGGGTCTCCATCTGCTGGATACAACCCAATCAAACTCTTAAGCCATCTCTGTCCCACTGGCCCCAAGTGGGAGAGTTAAGTTCAGTGATATCAGTGGAACTTAATTTTGACTAGTACATTCCAACACACATGGTCTGTGCCTCTACTGTCTCGTGTAACTCTGTCCCTACTCCCCAACATTAATTAATCTAGTTATCTCTTACTTGGACTACTGCAATGCGCTCTATGTGAGGCTACCTTTGAAGGTGACCCGGAAACCACAACTAATCCAGAATGCGGCAGCCAGACTGGTGACTGGGAGCGGCCGCCGAGACCACATAACACCGGTCTTGAAAGACCTACACTGGCTCCCAGTACGTTTCCGAGCACAATTCAAAGTGTTGGTGCTGATTTTTAAAGCCCTAAATGGCCTCAGTCCAGTATATCTGAAGGAGCGTCTCCTCCCCCATCATTCTGCCCGGACACTGAGGTCCAGCGCTGAGGGCCTTTTGGCAGTTCCCTCGCTGTGAGAGGCCAAGTTACAGGGAACCAGGCAGAGGGCCTTCTAGGTAGCGGCACCCACCCTGTGGAACACCCTCCCACCAGATGTCAAAGAGAAGAACAACTACCAGACTTTTAGAAGACATCTGAAAGCAGCCCTGTTTAGGAAAGCTTTTAATGTTTAATAGGTTATTGTATTTTAGTGTTCTGTTGGGAGCTGCCCAGAGTGGCTGGGGGAACCCAGCCAGTTGGGCGGGGTATAAATAATAAATAAATATAATTTATTAAATAATAAATCATTATCATTTAATAAATTAAATTATTGCGGGAGGCAGTGGAAGACAGGAGTGCCTGGCGTGCTCTGGTCCATGGGGTCACGAAGAGTCGGACACGACTAAATGACTAAACAACAACAACACAACAACATTATATTATTATTAATGTTCCGTGAACAAACTATGGGCTGGTGAAGTCGGAACAACCACTTCCACACATAAGGCAAAAAACTACCAAAGTGTTACGCAATCTACTCCCCTTGGCCTGGGACATTAAATATATCCACATGGAGCCCCCCATTAATTTGCTCATGATTGTAATTTGTAGTGCAAAAACAATTTCATCTATATATATAAAAAACAAAAATAATGACACAGGTAACAAAGTTTAGCTGCCATAATTGTGTTACTTTTGAGGCGCCTTTGGTTACTGTTATCAACCACTCTGCATCATTTTCTCTGCCTTTCCCATTTCTGTCCTTTTATAGCTTTGCCAGTACTTTTCGTTAACCTGCTTGAGGATCAGGAGGCAGTAGAGGGCGGCACGGTCACCTTGCGCTGCGAGATCTCGAAAGGTGGCGCACCTGTGAAGTGGAAAAAGGATAGGTCCCTCCTGAGGTCCAGTGGCAAATACACCATGAAGCAAGTAGGCACTGTGGTGGAGCTGATTGTTTCTGAGCTGACTGAAGATGATGCGGGAGTATACAGCTGTGACACGGGAGACCAGGAGACCACTGCTTCACTGCTGGTGAACGGTAAGGCCTCAGACGTTCTTTTGGAGAATCATAGAATCATAGAATCATAGAGTTGGAAGAGACCACAAGGGCCATCGAGTCCAACCCCCTGCCAAGCAGGAAACACCATCAGAGCACTCCTGACATATGGTTGTCAAGCCTCTGCTTAAAGACCTCCAAAGTAGGGGACTCCACCACACTCCTTGGCAGCAAATTCCACTGTCAAACAGCTCTTACTGTCAGGAAGTTCTTCCTAATGTTTAGGTGGAATCTTCTTTCTTGTAGTTTGGATCCATTGCTCCGTGTCCGCTTCTCTGGAGCAGCAGAAAACAACCTTTCTCCCTCCTCTATGTGATATCCTTTTATATATTTGAACATGGCTATCATATCATATCATATCATAGAATCATAGAATCGCTGGAAGGGACCTGAAGGGTCATTTAGTTCCAACCCTCTGCAATGGAGGAATCTCAGCTGAAGCGACCATGACAGGTGGCCATCCAACCTCTGCTTCAAAACCTCCAAGGAAGGAGAGTCCACCACCTTCTGAGGGAGACCGAACCACTCTCAAAGAGTTCTTACTGTCAGAATTCCCCCCCCCGATGTTTAGTAACTTTCTTGTAACTTGAATCCATTGGTTCCAGTCCTATCCCTCCAGAGCAGGAGAAAACAAGCTTGCTCCATCTTCCATGAGACAGCCCTTGAGATATTTGAAGATGGCTCTCATATCTCCTCTTAGTCTCCTGAGAGATGATGACTTATTCGTCACTTGCTGACTTATCTCTGTAGTGCCTTCTTGGTAGTGACACCAGCCCTGTCAGACTTTTAGAAGACATCTGAAGGCAACCCTATTTAGAGAAGTTTTTAATGTTTAATAGACTATTGTATTTTAATATTCTGTTGAAAGCCGCCCAGAGTGGCTGGGGAAACCCAGCCAGATGGGCGGGGTATAAATAAAAAATTATTATTATTATATTAATATTGGTTGCTTGCTATGCAAAAAGCCTCTTAGTAGCTTACAAAACTTTAGAGACACAGAGCGTAACATAAAATCGAAAAGGGAAAAGACGAACAAGGCATTATAACAAAATAGAGGTGGGGGAGAAGCTCAATTCAGTTTACATTTAAAGGCAGACTTAACTAATTCTCACTTTCCGAAACAATATGCGAACTGGAACACTTCATTCTTTAAAATGCATACTCTTAATTTGGCAGTGCCGTTCCCCAGCCATGTAATTTGTTCAAAAATACATCTACTAGGGTCAAGCATGCTGAAAATAACATGCAAAATTTGATTACATTTGTGAAATGGCTTTGATACATGTAAAGCAAGCAAAATTGCATACAAAATGTATCTATTAGGATAAATTCACATTAAAATGCTGCTTTATTTTCACAAGAACCTTTTTAAAAAGCACAAACTAATGAGGGGAACTGAACTTAAGATGGGAAATGTTATGTATTCAGTGGTCAGTGCCTGAGTTTGAGTCTGGACTAAGGATTCTGAGCTTCTGTGTTCTGATTCGATACATGATGTCCAGTCACAGAATATTTCAGGATTTGGGCCTCTGCCATTGGCCCTTGAACTCTGAGTCGTGATTCGCAGCTTGGAAGTTTAGATAGCCAATCATGTTGGGAGTGGGAGTGGCCCAGGCTTTCAGGAATATATATAAGCAGTTGCTTTCCGCCTGTTTCCCAGTTATGTAGTTTAATAAATGTTCTTGCTGTGTCTTGCCTCACGGGAACCCACCTACTTTTCAAGAAAAATGAGAAAGTGATAATGAAATAGACAGATTCACCCATTCCTATTGTTTCCATGGGTTCTTTTTTCAGTTTTAATGGCAAAGGGGTGCACTAAACAGCCAAGTTGTGGTTATTCATCTGTTTCCTGCAGCTGATGAATATTAGAGACCACATTTAACAGGTGCTTGTGAATAGTGTAGCAAGAGATATGGAAAGAAAAAAGGAACTGGGGGAAAAATAAATCTTTCTGCTTTAATTTTAGAAGCGCCAGCCACCATAGTGGAGGCACTGAAAGATATCACCTTGTATGAAAACGAAGATGCCGTGTTCCAGTGCAAGGTCTCTCGGGAGAAGGCAAAGGACGTGGAATGGAGTCTGAGCGGGGTGCCTCTCCAGTCCAATGAAATGAATGAGATTGAGGTTCTAGGGAAAGTTCACACGCTCACCCTCCGGAAGGTGACACTCGAAGACTCCGGCTCCGTCACTTTCAAAGTGGGACAGAATTCTTCTGAGGCCCAGCTGACCGTGCAGCGTAAGTGAGCTAACTCTTTGTAGGGGGATCTATGTTATTGACCCTCAAACTGGTCCACCATTTTTCTGTAAATGAGGCCCAGCAAATTGAGAAACACAAGTAAGCCAGTCCTTTAGAGGGAGAGCTCTCCCTTCTGTCAAAATAATCTGGATCCTGCAATACCCTGTTGTGTCTGTCAGAAGAAACTTAGCTCTGTTGATAAAAAAATGTGCTTGTCTACTCAAATCACAGATCTCTGTATTCTAAGTGCAAACCCTGGGGTTCCTTTGAGGTGAATATTGGGGGTGAGAAGCAGCGATGCAAGGTCCTTAAGGTGCTTAAGTGAGGCTACTATAATGATTTTATCTAATGAAACCTCTGTGGGTAGTCACGTTTTTTAAGAATTATTTTAATGATTATTGTGTGTGTGTGTGTATTTAGTTGCATTGTTTTGTACATACCGTATTTTTCTGTGTATAAGACAATGCTTTTTGCTAAAAAAATTAGACAAAAATTGGGTGTCGTCTTATACATGGATAGTGAATGCAGAGAGGGGAACTGCCCCCCCAAAAGCTAAACAACTTATTTTCTTAATTTTGGGTTTTAAAAAATAGGGGTTATCTTATACATGGGGGGGGGTGTTATACCCGGAAAAAAATACGTTATTTTACAAATAGAGAAATTTGGGAAATAAATATATTTATTTCCCAAATCTCTCTGTTTTAAAAATATGTACAAAACAACACAACCAAACAAAATAATCATTACAGCACCCACAGGGGATTGATTAGATAAAAGGTTTTACAGCCAGGAAAGATGTCCTAATTAGATGTTGGTCAGTGTGAGTCCTCTATTATTTTTTGCAGAAAAAATCCCCCCCCCCCGGGAATAGTTCAAAAGTAATTAATGTTTTATGCTTGCTGAACAATTAAGCAGCCCATCGGGGGATGAAGCCCTTCTCACTGTGTCACAGTTCACTGAAATAATGGTATGTGATAACCGCTGGCGGGACATTCTCAATAATGGCACCCGTACTTTCGAATGACCACCCTTATCAGGCACCATTGGTATCTATGGTAATGGAATTTTGACACCAGGTAAAAGCATGATTATTCATCCAAGCATTTGACTAAAGTGGTACCCCTTGTTTAGCTGAAGTGGTTATATTAGTATCTTACTGGCTTAAGTTGCATTTAAACAAATATTGTTTTATTGTATTTCAATGCTGTTCCTCACTCTGAGGCTGCATTAAGAATGAAACATGGGTTCAAATTGTATTTGTTTGTGTGTATACACACACACACACACACACACACACACACACACACGTATATACATACCATTCCAGCAAAGGCTTTGTTTTCCCCTCTGTACAGCTGCTCCAGTAATCTTCATAAAGCAGCTGGAGAATATGGAAGTAGATGAGAACGCCACAGCTATCTTCCGCTGTGACCTATCCAAACCCAATGTCCATGTGGAATGGAAGAAGGGTTCGTCCACAGTCCAGCCCAGCCAGAAGATTGAAATTAAAGTAGAAGGAACTGCCCACAGTTTGATCATCCGTACCGCGGTCCCTGAAGATTCAGGAGAATACAGCTGTAGTACAGCCGACAGGAAGACCACAGCTAGATTAAAGGTTAAAGGTGAGAACCTCTCTTTGGAGTTTATGACTAACAGGCGTGGGGAACCTTTTTTTGCTCCATGGAGCAGATCTTTATTAGGATTGGGCCAAATTTAACAGATGGGTGGGACTGTCCAACTGTCAATCATCTGAGGACAAAATGGCATCAGGTGATTTAGTGCGCTGGAGTCCTGAAGCATCTCATTTCTGAAGCAGCTTACAGCAATGTGGGGAAGAAGACTTGATTTTTAAAGGGGGTTCAGTGAAAATCCTTTTGCCACCAGGAAGGAGTTTGGCCTGAACTCCCTGAAAAAGCTAAGTTTTGTTACAGCAGTGAGTACAGTACAAAACCTTTCCTGATCAGGGATAAGTGCACCCAATTATTTTCTCTGCGGTCTTTACAACCCTGGACAGCATTGGGGGGGTTTTTTTCTTTTCCCTGGCCGTGCAGCTCCCAAACCACTGTGTGTGTGGTTTGGGAGCTGCACAGCCAGGGGGGAAAACAATGCTGTCCAGGGTGGTAAAGACTGCAGAGAGAATAATTGGGTGCACTCTTCCCACCTTGGATCAAATCTACGCTTCCAGGTGCCATAAGAAAGCGGCAGAGATAGTGCAGGATAGTAGTACGCACCCTGGAAATTATCTATTTCAGCTTCTGCCTTCTGGAAGAAGGTATAGGGTTATAAAGGCCAGGACTAGCTGTCTGAGAAACAGTTTCTACGCAAATGCAATTCTGGTTCTAAACGTAGCATAAGGGGTCTCTATAGTATACAGTGGTGTCCCGCAAGACGAATGCCTCGCAAGACGGAAAACCCGCTAGACGAAAGGGTTTTCCGTTTTGGAGGTGCTTCGCAAAACGAATTTCCTATGGGCTTGCTTCACAAGACGAAAATGTCTTGCGAGTTCCTTCGGGGGTTTTTTCCTCCCCCCTTTTCCCCAAGCCGCTAAGCCACTTATCAGCTGATCCTAAGCCGCTTAACAGCTGATCCGCTAAGCCGCTTAACAGCTGATCCGCTAAGCCGCTAATAGCGCTAATCTGCTAAGCCGCTAATGGGCTTCCTTCGCAAGATGAAAAAAACGCAAGACGAAGAGACTCGCGGAACGGATTCTTTTCGTCTTGCGAGGCACCACTGTAGTGTATTTTAAAATGGGGTTTCAGAGTTTTTAGGGGGTTTTGAATGTTTTATGTAGTTTTTCAATTTCATTGTTCTGCATGAGACAATTACAATAAAGATATAATATCTCTGTATTGAATCTTGCCAAACTGAGATGATGATGGGGGCCTGAATTCTTCTGCGTTGACTGTGTGCGCCAGTTCCCTATGGGGAACTGTTGCATGCAGCTAGCACAGGATTGGACCCCATATCCTTCCCATCAGCTGAGAATCTGGTCTCATGAGCCAAACTGGAACCCCTGGCGGGCAAAAATTAACCCATGGGCCAGAGGTTGCCCACCTCTGCTTCAGTGTAACAGCATAAACGTGTGAAGTTGTCCTCAGGTTGCTGGGAGAAATGAAAATAATAATTGTGAAGTATATTGCACACAGGAAAGCACTACTGAAAATGATTACAGTAACTTTTATGCCTGGACTCTGGGCTCACCAAACCCTTTATGATTTCCCTTGAAGTTCCTCAGATGTCTTGCCTGCAGACAAACCACAAAATTCATAGCAAATTTTGCCTCAATCGCAATCTGGCTGCAACTGAGCAATGTTCAGGTCTCTCCCCAGAATTTTATTCTAATCTTACAACAACACTTTAGGCTTCTTCTGAAAGCCTGCAGGTGCTTTGCCTGGGAAAGATCTTAGAGTGAAGATAAATTGCCGTCCAGTCACTCTTCCCTGTGAGAACTCTGCTGGGGAAAAATGACCTGGCAAGATAGCAGAGTAGCGGCAGTGGTCCTGCTTCCGTGTGAGAATAGGGATAAATCAGGTCCAGAGACGGTCCGTTCTAATCTCTAGTAGCTTTATTTACAGAGCAATAAATTAGTCAGACACCATCGGAACATTCCGGCATGTTTTTGTGCTTTTCCAAAGGCACTCGCCCAGCAGCCTCTAAGTTGGGCTGCTTCTCTGTCCGTTGCAGAGACAGATCTGAAGAGCGTCAGAACAACATCCTGTGACGCACTTCTCGGCATGTAGCTCCTCCCAGCTCCTCCCAGATCCAGATACAGGACACCAGTGAGTTTTAACCCTGTTAGTTCCAAACTCCACACCCCCTCTTGTCCTGCATCTGGAGACAACAGTCAACAATGCTTTCCCCATACACAGACCCTCACAGAACTCCTCGTGCTTCTGGAAGGTTAATGGTTTTGTGAAACCATCAGCGAGGTTCTTTGTTGAGGGACAGTATTTCAGAGCAACTAGCCCCTCATGAACGCTCTGACATACATTCCGGAAACGTATGTCCAAATGTTTGGTCCTCGCCTTGAATTGCCCCGTCTCAGCCAATTTGAGGCAAGGTTGATTGTCTTCATGCACCACAACGGGTAGACAATTCTCTCCACAGATTTCCTTGACCAAACACACATAGAACTCCAGCTCTCTGCAAGCATCTGATAGCGCACTGAACTCGGCTTCAGTAGATGAAAGCGCTATGAGACTTTGCTTCCGGGACCTCCACCCAACTACTGAGTCCCCAAACTTCACCACTAGCCCTGACACTGATTTGCGATCTTCAGAGTTAGCCCAATCCGAATCCACAAAGCAAGTCAGCTTCACTTCTCCTTGAGCTGGCAACCTAAGACAAAAGTCTTTGGTTTCCTGCAAATACCTCAGAACCCTCTTGATGCCATTCCAGGCTTGCACACTGGGGTTTGATGCCTCTCTGCTGAGCAGATTGACAGCAAACGCAATGTCTGGTCTGCTCCACTGAGACAAGTACAACAAACTCCCTAGGGCTGACTGAAACACTTCAGTATTTTCGAACGCAGCGCGTTCTACTTGCTGAAATTCCTTTACGTATCCAGCTTCCATGGGTGACCTGGCACCTGCACAATCAGACATCCTGAACTTCTCAAGCAACTGTTCAATCTTACCTTTCTGGCTAAGCAAAAAGCTACCATCCTCAGTCTTCGCTATTTGAACACCTAAGTAGGATTTGACATCCCCAAGCTGCTTCAGCTTGAACCGCTTTCCAAGCTCCCTAGCAAACTTCTTCACCTGTTCACTAGTCTGTGCCATCATTAAGATATCATCAACAAAGACAAGAATCACTTCCTGTGTCTCTCCTGACCTCTTCAGGTACAGGCAACTGTCTGCAACAGACCTCTTAAAACCTAGCTCCTCTAAGGCTTCATGTAGGCACATATTCCAATTCCTGGCAGATTGGCGTAATCCATAGATGGATTTGTGCAACCGCCACACGACTCCTTGCTCACTGACTTCAAACCCTGGAGGAGGAAGCATGTACAACTCCTCCTGGAGATCTGAATTTAGGTAGGCAACATCTACATCAAAATGGTTCACCTTCCAACCTCTCTGTGCTGCTATCGCCAAAAACATTCTCAAAGTCTCCGCTCTTGAGGTTGGCGAATAAACCTCTGTGAAGTGGACACCCTTTTTCTGTGTGAATCCACGTGCCACTAATCTCGCTTTGTACTGTGGTTCTCCCGTTTCTGTGGGTTTCAAGCGGTAAATCCACCTACAACTAACAGCTCGCTGGTTAGCCGGCAGCTGAGTTAGTGAGAACACACCAAGAGACTCCATTGAGTTCATTTCCTTCTGCATCGCCTCACGCCATTTGCTAGCTTCTTCCTGAGGCAACTTTTGAACATCCTCAAAGGATTCAGGCTCACACCTAGCCACACCAACCCAAACACTAGTGGCTTCATACCTTTCAGGAGGCTTACCCTTGGTTGACCTAGCTGACCTCCTCAGCGTGAATTCTGGACCTGCGCCTGATTCACCTGGATCAGCCCTACCATCTCCTGTGTCAGAAACCTCCCCCTCTGACCTGCTGCACCGTTTCGGGCGTACAGCTGGTTCTGCTGGCGAGGATGGTTCACTCCTCGGCTCAGACTTGACAGAGATCTGTGAAGGGGTCTCGGGACTCCCTTTTGGAGAGGTTTGAGGCCTCTGCCTTGGAGATCCCTGCTCTGGACTCTGTGGCTGTTGACCGTGCGCCTCAGCAACAGGTTCAGCCTCGTCCTCCTCCTCCTCATCACCTGAGTCTAACAGAACATCTGGGTTTCCGTGAAGACGTTTCCACCCACTCTGCTCGCAAAACTCAGCACTGCCGCTAATAAGCAGCTTAGACTGGTCGCCAGCAGGGTATGCGAAACGCCACGCCTTTGAACCCGGCTCATAGCCTACAAAGATCATCTTCCTAGACCTTGGCTCACCCTTTCTGCGCATGGCCTTTGGAACCAAAACCCAAGCCTGTGAACCAAAAACGTGCAGAAAGTCCACCTTCGGTTTCTTTCCATGAAGCAGAAAGTACGGTGTGTCTCCTACACTTGAATTGAACACCCTGTTCTGCACAAAGCATGCTGTCTTATAACTTTCAGCCCAAAAACGCTGTGGCAATCCCGAGTCTGCCAACATAGCATGCGCTGATTCCTGTAAAGTGCAAAACTTCCTCTCCGCCAACCCGTTCTGTTGCGGAGAGTAGGGGGCAGTCAAACGATGACTGATACCTTTCTGCCTGAAAAACGATTGCAGCGCAGAACCTGTGAATTCCCCCCCGCGATCAGATTGAAAGGAAATCACCCTGGTAGAGAAACGCAGCTCTACCGCTGTGATCCAATCCCTGATCAGTGCAGCTGCTTCTGATTTGCATCTAAGCGTAAACAGCCAGGTGTGTCTCGAAAAATCATCAATCAGAATCAGAATCCATTTAGACCCAGCTAAAGAAGGTGTTGGCATGGGCCCTGACAAATCTGCATGGACCAGTTCAAAAGGTTTGCTGGTCCTTCTCTCTGACCTGGGGTATGTGCATGTTGTGACCTTTGATTGCTTACAGGCTTGACAATCTAGGAATTTGTCACATGCCTTAAACCTACACCCAATTGTGTTCTCTGCAGCTTTACGCACATACGACCACGCTGCGTGCCCAAATTTCCTGTGCCACAGATGGATACAATCATTGTGTGGTGGGACATTAGCACACTGCACTTGGGCATCATCAATGGACTCTCCACTAGCCACATTTTCCACCAGCCCCATTTTCCCACCAGCCCCATTTTCAATGGGCAGCTCCACCAGAAAGAGCCTGTCTTTCCTCTCAACACTGTAGATCTTCTTCCCATCCCTGTAAAAAGAGCACAAATTGTTAGAGAATATGACATCAATTCCAATAGCCAATAATGCTGACACACTCAAAAGAGAATGGGCGAGTTCTGGGACGTAATAAGCTGGCACTTCACAACCTAGAAAAGAGCAAAACAAAGACCCAGATTCAGTCAGTGGTCTTTTTGACCCATCTGCTAAAATGACAGAGCGTGCAGTTTTAACTGTCTTGCAGTTCCTCAGGAGCTCTCTGGAGTTAACGAGGCAATGCGAAGCTTCTGAATCGATGATCAGAGAAAAGGTGTCTCTCTGGCTGTTTTCCAAAGATGCCATGGCGTTGGTTGCACCCCCACTGTCAGTGCCCTTCCTGGTTGCCATGGCCACAGCCTTCCCCCGACTGGGGCTTTCACTGCTTCCCAGGGAGACGAATGCAGCTGTGAGGTGATAAGGCACCTTGTCTTCCTCCTGGCCTGCAGCTTTCTCACGCCTCTGCTGAGCACCGGCCCTGGGAACCTGCTTTGTTGACATTCCACGCCAGCTGGTGTCCTTGGCAGCCTGGGCCTCTAGCGGATGCTTCCCAGCGCTGTTGGACGACGCCACAAAGCACAAACAACTCTTGGAGACTTTGGCTTTCGCAGAGCTCTTGGATCGGCTTGCACCCCCACTCTTGGGTGCTCTGCTGCCTAAGGAACAGCCTGCAACTGCGTTCCTCTTCCCAGCTCTCAGCCTCTCTCCAGCACACAGTCCATCACACAGATGTGGTGAAGCATGGACACAGCTTCCCAAAACAGCTCCAGCCCCCTCTGAACTTTGGGCTTTTTCTGGGCAACTCTCAGCCCCCTCTGGTGTGGCTCCCACTAAGGCCTGACATGCCATCTTCAGTGCCTGCCACGCGACCCAGGGCTTCCTCCCTTGGAGCTTTGGCAACAGCCAAATATCAACGCTGGCCCTTAAAATGGCTAGCACCCTTTGCTCTCTCTCCAGAGCAGCCACGTCTGCTTCAGAAGCTTCTGCAGACCTCTCACTGGACTGGGCATGGACTGGATCGGCCTGGGTGCAGTCCCACAGCTTCCTCTCTGCCAGCCAGCGGTGCATGCTCTTACTCCAGGCCTCCCAATTGGCCCCATGCAGCCTTTCGAAGGGGATGTTGAAGCTTTCATGGCCCTGCTGTGCCTGAGCAACAGCCATCTCCTCCCCCCAGAGCTTCTCACAAGCGTACTCACACGTTTGCCATCAAGCTGGACCTCCTCCGAAGCAGCCGTCTCTCTTGGCTCTTGGCTCCGATCACCAGCATTCCTCACTGCCCTTCCTGGCAGGAGATCACAGCAACTCAAAGCTGGCAGCCTTCCTCCCTTCTCACACTTATCAGGAGACGCGGATCATCCATAACCTCTTAGAGTGAAGATAAATTGCCGTCCAGTCACTCTTCCCTGTGAGAACTCTGCTGGGGAAAAATGACCTGGCAAGATAGCAGAGTAGCGGCAGCGGTCCTGCTTCTGTGTGAGAATAGGGATAAATCAGGTCCAGAGACGGTCCGTTCTAATCTCTAGTAGCTTTATTTACAGAGCAATAAATTAGTCAGACACCATCGGAACATTCCGGCATGTTTTTGTGCTTTTCCAAAGGCACTCGCCCAGCAGCCTCTAAGTTGGGCTGCTTCTCTGTCCGTTGCAGAGACAGATCTGAAGAGCGTCAGAACAACATCCTGTGACGCACTTCTCGGCATGTAGCTCCTCCCAGCTCCTCCCAGATCCAGATACAGGACACCAGTGAGTTTTAACCCTGTTAGTTCCAAACTCCACAAAAGAATCCCCAGACCGGCATAAAATTTCAGCTTAGACAATTTTTTGGGTGGCATCACCACTTTTGGAGGTTGCTCCAGACAGCTTTTCCCTTTAAGCTAGTCTTTTACAGAGATGGGAGGAAAGAGAGCAACTGTTATGTTTTGTACTTATGTGTAGTAGGGCTTTAGGGGTGTTGAGAGCATTTGGCCCAAGGGTTCTTGACTGAGCACTCACCCCTTTTGAATCTCAAAGTGTTAGTGCAATCGGGGCATTTATTTATCCCTATATTGCATTTATATAGCTTGCCCCATGAGATACGTTTTCTAGGCAGCTCCAAAAGCCATCACTTATATAAACTAAGAACAGCTATGGCAAATGCTATTAAAAACAGAAGGTAAAGGTAAAGGGACCCCTGACCATTAGGTCCAGTCATGACCGACTCTGGGGTTGCGGCGCTCATCTCGGTTTATTGGCCGAGGGAGCCGGCATACAGCTTCTGGGTCATGTGGCCAGCATGACTAACCCGCTTCTGGCGAACCAGAGCAGCGCACGGAAACGCCGTTTACCTTCCCGCCGGAGCAGTACCTATTTATCTACTTGCACTTTGACGTGATTTTGAACTGCTAGGTGGGCAGGAGCAGGGACCAAGCAATGGGAGCTCACCTCATTGCAGGATTCGAACCGCCAACCTTCTGATTGGCAAGTCCTAGGCTCTGTGGTTTAACCCACAGCGCCACCCGTGTCCCATTAAAAACAGAAATACATCAACAAATCATTTTTTAAAAAAATGAAACTCGACTGCTATTCCTATTCTGAGCCAGAAGGAGGCATGATTAAGGAAGAGTATTTTGATCATAATGACTCTCAGATACGAGTTCTCTTTAGTGTGTGCATTGCCTTCCAGCTCTCCCTGTCCTTTTCAAACGTGGTCTCCAAAACAAAGAGGTTGAGACGGGGAACACAGTGTCTTTGCGCTGTGAGCTGTCCAAGCCTTTGGCCCCGGTGGCCTGGAAGAAAGGGAAAGTGGTGCTGCAGTCAAGCGACAAGTATGAGCTCAGGCAGGAAGGGAACTTTGCAGAGCTCCTCATCTATGATGTGGAAACTCAGGATGCTGGGGAATACACCTGCAATTCAGGAGACCAACAGACAACAGCCACAGTGAAAGTCAAAGGTAGGATAAGCTTGGACTCGTTCCCAGTCCTTGGACTGGTAGGAGACCTACAGTGGGAGCATATCCTGCAGGGAGCAGGCTACTGGCTCACAGAAAAATGGTAAGAATAGTGCCTGTACATGTTGCCTCATATCCCAGGTTCTACAAATGCTATATATATATATAGAGAGAGAGAGAGACCCTGAGAAAAAGAACATACAAAACCTACAATGTAAAATCAGGAAAAAACAAGCAGGAAAACTCTTGTAAAGGTAAAGGGACCCCTGAGCATTAGGTCCAGTCGTGACCAACACTGGGGTTGCGGCGCTCATCTCACTCTATAAGCCAAGGGAGCCAGCATTTGTCCGCAAACAGCTTCCGGGTCATGTGGCCAGCATGACTAAGCTGCTTCTGGTGAACCAGAGCAGCGCACGGAAACGCCTTTTACCTTCCCGCCGGAGCAGTACCTATTTATCTACTTGCACTTGGACGTGCTTTCGAACTGCTAGGTTGGCAGGAGCTTATAAAGGTACTAACAACCAAAAGTGGGACAGCAGAAAGAAAAAAAATAAGTGAAAACTGGGACTCTGTGGGATTCATTGGGAGGAGGCTGGCAACTGTCCCCTTGCCCCCCCCCCCCGGTTCCCACCTTCCGCTGCCACCTACAGACCAATTCTGCCATGTCTGTGGCTAACGGTTGGTGTAACAATTTCATTTTCCATATGAATGAAACTCTGGGGAAACCTTTTAGCATACTCTGATTAAAACTCAGAACTGCCAGAAGCTAGATAATGGTTTGGCCACAGGTACCTCATTCCTTACCTTCTTCTCCCAGTCTTGACAACCTCTGGGATCTTAGTATGGATTTTGAAATCAGTGGTAGCTGGGCAATGCTCATAATCCTGTGGGCACAACCAGAACTGGCCATGCCACACCCTGTTTTTAAATATATATCCATATACCTTTACCTATCTCATCTCTGACAGTGTTGCCATAGATGGCATCACTGCAAAGCCCACAGAAGCTGGTGTGGGCATCTTGCCAGAGTTTCTTATGCTACGTTAATTAAAGCCACAATCTACACCCACAGATCTTTCCCAGTCCAAGCCCTCCGTTTTGATAGACCACTGCCCTGATTCTCTCTTCCCTGCAGTTCTGCCAGTGCTCTTCAAAGAAGAATTGCAGAACGTGGAATCTGAAGCAGGTGGAAAGGCCGTCCTGCGCTGCGAGATCTCAAAACCTGACGCTCCTGTGGAGTGGAGGAAAGGAGCCATCGTCCTTCAGGCTAGTGCCAAGTATGAGATGCAGCAGAGAGGCACAAGTATTGAGCTGATCATTCACAATCTGGAGCCTGAAGATTGCGGCCCCTACACTTGTAGCACAGGAGACGAGCTGTCGACAGGCACCGTTTATGTACAAGGTGCGTTCACCATAATACGGCTGGATTTTGTAACCCAAAACTTACACGTACCATACGGCAGTGCAAAACCACACTGCTTCCAGAGCAGCACATTCACCCAACACCACAGCATATGGGCTGAAACACAGTATTGTAATTCTCTGCGTAAAGTGGTTTGGTTGTGCTTTGCTTAAATCCCTGAGTCTAGAATTTATTATTTATACCCCGCCCATCTGGCTGGGTTTCCCCAGCCACTCTGGGCGGCTTCCAACAGAGTATTCAAATACAGTGGTCTGTTAAACATTAAAAGCTTCCCTGAAGAGGGCTGCCTTCAGATGTCTTCTAAAAGTCTGGTAGTTGTTCTTCTCTTTGACATCTGGTGGGAGGGCATTCCACAGGGAGGGTGCCACTACCGAGAAGGCCCTCTGCCTGGTTCCCTGTAACTTGGCTTCTCGCAGTGAGGGAACTGCCAGAAGGCCCTCGGCGCTGGACCTCAGCGTCTGGGCAGAACGATGGAGGTGGAGACGCTCCTTCAGGTATACTGGGCCGAGGCCATTTAGGGCTTTAAAGCTCAGCACCAACACTTTTAATTGTGCTTGGAAACGTACTGGGAGCCAGTGTAGGTCTTTCAAGACTGGTGTTATATGGTCTCAGTGGCCGCTCCCAGCCACCAGTCTAGCTGCCGCATTCTGGACTAGTTGTAGTTTCCTGGTCACCTTCAACGGTAGCCCCACATAGAGCACATTGCAGTAGTCCAAGTGGGAGATAACTAGAGCATGCACCACTCTTGCAAGACAGTCTGCGGGCAGATAGGGTCTCAGCCTGCATACCAGATGGAGCTGGTAAACAGCTGCCCTGGACACAGAATTGGCATGTGCCTCCATGGACAGCTGTGAGTCCAAAATGACTCCCAGGCTGTGCACCTGGTCCTTCAGGGGCACAGTTACCCCATTCAGGACCAGGGAGTCCTCCACACCTGCCCGCCTCCTGTCCCCCCAAAACAATACTTCTGTCTTCTGATTCAACCTCAATCTGTTAGCCGCCATCCATCCTCCAACCGCCTCCAGGCACTCACACAGGACCTTCACCGCCTTCACTGGTTCTGATTTGAAAGAGAGGTAGAGCTGGTTCACACATGTATTCACATCACTTTTATCTCTCACTACCTGGCTGCTCAGCACTTGATGCCGTTCGGGTGGATGTGTCCTAGCTTCATTGACATGCATTAATGTGAGGTGCTATGAAAGTTCTGTCTACGGCATCTCATTCACATGTGCAAGTTTCCGTCACAATGCTTCGCTCATTGAGTAACAAACCTGTATGTGTGAAAGACACATGCATAGTCCAATGTGAAATGAAAGCATAGTCACTGCCACTCTGTACTGGCAGAACATTTCAAGCATATATAAGCCAAATAGAAAGCCAGAGCTCTCCTTTTAGTTTACTACTAGGCATCATTTTATGCTTCATGATACTCATGTGAATGGTCTCCTGGCAATTGGAGGTTGTGATTAGGAGTTTTTTTGGGGGGAAGGGGGAGAGGAGAAGGGACTATATAGCCCATTTGCTTCCTGCCATTTCCCCATTCAAAATCAACCCACCCCTGGCTGCTTTCTCACCTGTGGGAGAGAAGTTACAAGGTCCCTGTGCCTTTTCCCCTGCAGGATGAAAAGCTGCAGAGAAGTGTGATTTTGAGTGGGTAATAGTGGAAGGAGAAAGGGTTAAGTATTTCATGCACATCATGAAATTAACAGCTTCCTACAGCTACTTTTCAGCTTGCTTCAAGAAACTGTTTATGCATCTCCCACAATTACCATCTGGTTTGATTCCAAGGAACCGTCAAAAGGTTATTTTTACAAATGTACATTGGGATGAATAGTTGAGCACTCATTCTCTTACCATCTGAAGAAGGTTTTGTTGTGTATCTAAGCCGTGTCTATCAAAGGCGACACCCAAGAGAGTTGGCACATCAGCCTTGTTTGCATATCAGGGTGCAATATTATGACAAAAAGTATCAATTGCTTGATTGTGTGAAAGCAAAACCCCATCTGTCTTGTTGGGGCAGATTAGCTTCCTTATACAGTCGTAGAATCAAAGAATTGTAGTGTTGGAAGGGACCCCAAAGCTCATCTCGTCCACCCCCCTGAAATGCAGGAATCTCAACTAAAGCTTCCCTGACAGATGGCCATCCAACCTCTGCTTAAAAACCTCCAAGGAAGAGTGTTAGAAAGTTAGTCAATGTGACAAGAGAACGATTCTTTATTAAACATCTATGTTAACTGATCCCTACAATCTCATAGATGCCATGGTGTTGTCCTATGAATGCATGCTCTGTACCTACCAAAATGGTGGATTCCCATATCTGTTATGTCTTAACATGATGGAGGGTCCTGCAAGTTGAATTTTCTTGAAGTTCTGGCACAGGCTCATGGTATTTTGATGCCAACATTAGACCAAATTACAGCTCGCCAACGTCTTGGTTGTACCTAGTTTCCAAAGTATTTTAAGGATTGTGATCAGTTGCAATCACAACAGGTCGTTCTTAAAGACCACTATCCCATGGCAACGTTACAAGAGGGCATGGCAGGAGTTGCCAACACGTAGCCATTTCTCCAGGATAAATGAGTTTTGATCATTGGCCTTGAGTGTGTCTATGTGTAATTGTGATATGTTCTTCGGTATCAATCTTGATTGCTAGGTTTGTAAGTCCCCCAATGATGTTCGTCTCTTAAGTGGTGGGTGTTTTCAGTTTCGTAAAAGCCGGTATGTTTACACGTGTGTTCTCCCTTGGTATGCATTCTCTTACTTTGTCACGCAGAAGAGGAAGTGCAGATAGTTTCTGGTTTAAAGAACACGGACGTCTTTGCGGGCGAATCAGCCACTTTCACTTGCGAGCTCTCGCACCCGGGCATGCAAAACGTACAGTGGTGGCTGGACGGATCTCCCCTTCAAAGCAGCCCCGTGAACGAAATCTCTGTGCAAGATGGGAAAGTGTATACTTTGACCCTAAAGGACCTGGGGCCCAATGATTCAGGAATTGTGACCTTCAGAGCGGGTCCCCTCATATCCTCCGCTAAATTATTAATCAAAGGTATTTTGGCTTTGGATGCAGTTGCCCCATGGGCCGCCCCACAAACCACACTGCTTACGCTTCTGGCTTCAGGTGGCCCTTAACAAATTTCTGCAAAATGGCTACTGGAAGGCATGCATTAACCAGTAAGCACCATCTTACTAGCTTATCTGCTGGCCTCCTACAAGATGTTCCACTGCAGGTGTTCTTTCCAGTACTAGTTCATCATAAGGTGTAGCATACATGCACATGCAGAGAGAACTTGGAGCTTAAAAAGGGGTTCATACTTTTCTCCTGGCCCCCAAAGCCTTCCATGGGCCAGGAGAAAAGTATGAACCCCTTTTTAAGCTCCAAGTTGTTTGCAGACTCTCATAAGCATAGCGTAGACAGCTAGGCAGAAGGATACTGCTTGGAAAGGCAATTAAAATGTGAGATTTTCAGAGGTGATTGAATGCTGGCAGTGTACATATTGAAATAGAAATTTTCTTGTGAAAGACACATCCATATAACCAAAATAGGTGCACCATGCTTACTGGGGCAATGATCCTTAATAAGAAAATATGAAACCTACCCTGTTCTTCTTACCAGTCTTGGAAACATGGGGAAATTATTATTATGTCACTCTTCATATTAATATCACAGGGTGGTTTACAATATATTCCACAGTGTGTCTCGGATGCCCTTGCTTTTAGGGACTACTACTGGAAGTTAGATGCACTTCTGAATCATAGCTGTCAACGTTTCCCTTTTTTTAAGGGGAATTCCCTTATTCTGAATAGGATTCCTCACAAGAAAAGGGAAAAGTTGACAGCTATGTTCTGAATCTGCTGCTGCTGCCCTCCAGTTTAATCTGGGGTGAAAATTTGGGGGGGGGGGCTGGTATAAGTGTTTGCATAGTGAGCCCCCAAACATTTCCCCCTCTTGCTGAAATTGGAACTGGACGAAGGGTTATGGTTATTAGTTCTAAATATTTCACTCCCATTGAGGTTTATGGCTGTAAACACTAGAAAAGTTGACACCTCTCTCTTGCACATGAATCACGTTGGTCCTTAAGGGTATGGCTGTTACCTGTAGGGAATGTGCCAAAGGTTGCAGAACTTGAGCGTTTGTGTGTCTCAGTTCAATAATCCCACTGGAATTCGTTTATAGTCAGAAATCACGTAGCGTTCCTGTGAAATCATAGGCAGCTTCCCAAGATATTTTCAGAGAATAATCAGCATGAACAAGTAGTAAAGTAATTCCCTTTATTATATCAACCTTTCAAGTTACACTGTACTCTTCATTCACCAAGAAAAATGGGTAGAAAGGGATAGATCCAGTTTGAAGTAAGAACAATACTTGAAGAATCCATTATGGCACTATGCTTCATTCACCAGGAATAATAATGTACTAGTGAAATTCTAACCATGCTTACATTAATGCCCTTAACAGACACTTCCTTTGTTTCAGCTGGTAGTGCTATCACTGTGCTTTTTGCCTTTTCTCTTTATATCAGCCTGTCTTTTCTGTCCAGGCCAGATCTTCTCAGAAGATGTCAGGAGGATATTCTTTCCTTCTCATTCACTGTTTCCCAACAATAAGCAGGCTTACATGTGCACAAATGATGCTTATTTGGAGATGCACGGTTCCCTCTGTGGAACTCACAACATTACAATTCTAGTTTGGTTTTCATGCATTAATGTAAGCTGTTGGATCTTAGTCCAAATTCCTGCACAATTCCAAGCTCTAGCTCTAAGCGTGCAAGGAAATGGACAAGTGCCTGGACTTAAATTTGAAAACAAGGACCTCTCAATTGGTGCAGTCTGTGTCACCTCACCTCTTCTCTGAGGACCCCGGACTGTTTTTCACTCCAGCGTCACTTCTGAATCATTCTCACTCAGGGCACAACTTGCCTCACTCTGATCTCAATCTTGGACTCAGTTTTTAGGCAACATTATGCCCCACCCGGAAGTGTCTCCGGACAGCGCTGGCCCCCGGCCAATAGATGTGAGATGGGCGCACAAACCCCAGAGTCTGTCAAGACTGGCCCGTACGGGCAGGGGTACCTTTACCTTTACCTATGCCCCACTCAATTGTCTTGTAAGACATCAGCGAAGGGGGCCATCAAAGGAGGTATAATCTGACCACTTGGGGCTGTTGCCACTTCAGGTCAACGCTGCTTCATTATTGCCAATCCCACGCTATGTCAGCCCTTAACTACAGCAGACCCAATGACTGGGTGGGTGGGATTAAAGGTCTTGGTTTGGGCAGGTCTATAGATCAGAAAATGGGATGCGGGTGGCGCTGTGGTCCATACCACCGAGCCTAGGGCTTGCCGATCAGAAGGTCGGTGGTTTGAATCCCCACAACGGGGTGAGCTCCCGTTGTTCTGTACCAGCTCCTGCCAACCTAGCAGTCTGAAAGCACATCAAGTGCAAGTAGATAAATAGGTACCACTCCAGCGGGAAGGTAAACGGTGTTTCCGTGCACTGCTCTGGTTCGCCAGATGTGGCTTAGTCATGCTGGCCACATGACCCGGAAGCTGTTTGCAGACAAATGCTGGCTCCCTCGGCCTATAGAGCGAGATGAGTGCCACAACCCCAGAGTCGTCCGCGACTGAACCTAATGGTTAGGGGTACCTTTACCTTTATAGATCAGAATGTGAGCCCGCTCTCTAGTAACACACCTACAGAGATATAACTGTAATGTCCCAGGGACACACAACACGAAAGCTTCCCTAACAGCTAATTCACCTGCTTCTATACTGCTCGTTGCTGATGTCACAAGCAAATACAAAACTTATCAAACTAAGTGGTGCTTCTCATCCGCTTTCATGCATCTCACTCACACCGAGAGCACTGTGCTTAAACAAAATGAGCGCCCGTAAACCTTCCCCGAAGGATGCACTAATACATGTCCCTCCTGACGTGTCGGTTGACAGATCCAACCATTGAAGTGGTCAGTCCCATGCAGGACATTACCGTGGACGAAGATGGCACAGCAGAATTCATCTGCCAGTATTCCAGGCCTGTGCAGGCCACGTGGATGAAGAACGAGCAGGCGGTTCATGCAGACGGCCAGCGAATTGTCATTGAGCAAGACTGGAATGTGGCCAAGCTGAAGATCAAGCCTGCTCTCCCAGGGGACACCGGCATCTATTCTTGTGAAGCTGGAGGCACTAAAGTGGTGGCTCTGCTTGATGTTCAAGGTGAGGTCTTCCACGATGGAAAGAAGACTATCGAGGGAGTGCAGGGAGCGTTCACAGCAGCAACCGACCATGAGCAGCGCTCCTTCTTTTGCCATGGCCTAGCGCTGTTTTCCAGCTGCAGCCTGGGGTGTCTGAACCGAGGCTGGATGACAACCTCTCAGGGGTTCTGTAGCTGTGATTCCTGCTTTGCTGGGGTTGAGCTGGGATCCCTTCCAACTCTACAGTTCTGTGATTCTGTGAGGAGCTGTTGACTCTTCCAGATTATAGAGCATGGGGGAAAGGACCCGCTCCTTAGAAAAAAATGGGGGGTGGGTGGGTGGGGTAGCTATAGGGCTGAACAAACCTTCCAGTTTTGGTTTCTCTCATTTTCACATTTTTCTAGTCCTCGAGTTCTCCAAAGTTTTGCATCAGCTTGCAATTTTTCATTATTAAACAAATCAGGCTTGATAGTGGAAATTTATCCCAATACACACATTTTTAATACAGTGGTGCCTCGCAAGACGAAAAGAATCCGTTCTGTGATTCTCTTCGTCTAGCGGTTTTTTCGTCTTGCGAAGCAAGCCCATTGACGGATTAGCGGATTAGCGCTATTAGCGGCTTTTAGCGGCTTATCGGCTTATCGGATCAGCTGATAAGCGGCTTAGCGGCTTAGAAAAAGGGGGGGGAGGAAAAAACCCCCTCAGGAACTCGCAAGACATTTTCGTCTTGCGAAGCAAGCCCATAGGAGATTCGTTTTGCGAAGCACCTCCAAAACGGAAAACTCTTTCGTCTAGCGAGTTTTCCGTCTTGCGAGGCATTCGTCTTGCGGGGCACCACTGTACAGTTTTCTGCAATGTGCACATTTTTGCAAGCAGTTTACCTTAATATAAGTTAGCTGAGTATATTATTTTCACTATATACATTATAATGCTTATCCCCTCCCCCATAATGTACAGATTTTGACACACAATATTTGGCGGGAGGACTGCATCACAAAATTTGGAGAAGTGCAAAATGTAAAGGATAGCTATATTTTGGTTCATGTGTTTTTTCCCCAGGAAGCACATATTAAGTAGGTTTGCATGAAAATGGAAACCAAGCCAAATTTCCCTTCCATCCCTAGTTAGCAATTTTATGTGGCCTCTGGGCCTGAGTCTTACCTGCTGCTGGGATGATGTGAAACATGGTCTTTGCAAAAGCTTTGAAACAATACCCCAGGGCACCTCTTTCCAACACTTTCCCAACATGCCTTTTTTCATTTCCACATACTGCCTTTAATTTAGGACTGCCTGTTCATGCAAAATCTAATGAAAGTCGTTTTGGATAATTAAAGGTCTGTTGTAATGTTATGGCTCTGAGTGTAAGCTGAGAGCTGAGGAGCCACCCTGCTATTTTAATTCTCACATCAGTTATGAACTTTGCTAGGGTGGGCTTAATAATAATAATAATAATAATAATAATAATAATAATAATAATAATAATAATAATTTATTATTTATACCCCGCCCATCTGGCTGGGCTTCCCCAGCCACTCTGGGTGGCTTCCAAAAGAATATTAAAATACTATAATACATCAAACATTAAAAGCTTTCCGAAACAGGGCTGCCTTCAGATGTCTTCTAAAAGCCTGGTAGTTGTTGTTCTCTTTGACATCTGGTGGGAGGGTGTTCCACAGGGAAGGCGCCACTACTGAGAAGGCCCTCTGTCTGGTTCCCTGTAACTTGGCCTCTCGCAGTGAGGGAACTGCCAGAAGGCCCTCGGCGCTGGACCTCAGTGTCCGGGTAGAACGATGGGGGTGGAGACGCTCCTTCAGATATACTGGACCGAGGCCGTTTAGGGCTTTAAAGGTCAGCACCAACACTTTGAATTGTGCTTGGAAACGTACTGAGAGCCAATGCAGGTCTTTCAAGACCGCTGTTATGCAGTCTCTGCGGCCGCTCCCAGTCACTAGTCTAGCTGCCGTGTTCTGGATTAGTTGTAGTTTCCGGGTCACCTTCAATGGTAGCTTAGGTAAGTCCCTGCCTGAACTTAAACCTCCCCAACTGCAAAAGGGGGGAAGTAATACTCGCCTACCTTACAGGGCTGTTGTAAGGATAACTGAAAATAAAATAAATGTGAAATGCTTTGAGTACCCTAAAGTGTTTCAGAAATGCTAAAGATAAATACTGCCTTTGATTATATTAGTCTACATTTACCCAGAGCTCAGACTTCTGATACTGTTGTATCACATATATTGATCTTTGCTTATTCTTATTTGGTTGCTATTAGCAATGTGGTGGTATTATAATTACTATTCCAATTTTGTTTTTACAGTTGTTTAGCTATGTTATTTCTATCGGGTGCCTGTTGATTGCTTTGAGCCTGTGGGAAAGTGGGCCATAACAGTTCTAAAATCAGTAAAAGTGAGGTGTCCATAATGACAAGAGAAGGGACAATATATTTTGTGCTATTCTGCGCATTAACAGCTACTTGGAATTATGCAATCCACAATGGCGCAGTTTACATTACCCATGTTTATTGCTTTTGACATCATAGGATCAATTTGGGAAATCTCCGTATTGGGAGAAGAAGGGTTTTTACTGTCAGCTACCACAGGTCAATGCATAAACTTTGGTGAGGGTTAGGAGGAGATATGGAATTCTTTTACATGTTTCATATTGCAAAAGGGGAAAAACAGTATCTCATTTATTTTGATGTTGTCATTTCGTCTTTCAATAGTCCTGCACTGAGATGGTTCACGAGCCGTTCACCATTGCCACTTATAGCAATGGCAGTGTGCAATCCTGACAGTTTCTGTCCCCTTTGAATTTCTGAACCCAAGTTTGCCCTGGGCTGAATTAAGGAGGAGGCACCAGGAAGTCTGCAATCTTGCCAGCATAATGGAGAGATATTTTGACTGATTTTATGGAATTTTGCCAGTTGCATGGACCCACCAGTGCACCATTTTAAAAGTGTTTTCACAAGTTTTTATTGAATCACTACTGTTATATTTTTCCTTTTTTGTGATGGCTCTGTACTCTGACTTCTTCTTGTTGTTGTTGATGACGTTATTATGGATTATTGCTGACATTATTAGTTTCTCTTGACTTTGCAGCTAATTCGTTTGTAACTTAAAATCAATGAAGCACATTTTTTTAAAAAAGTAGGTGGCACCATGAGCCTGGCAGTTGTGAAGCTACAGACTTGGATGGCTTTAAAGAAGGATTAGATAAATTCCCAGAGAAGGCTTTCAATGCCTATGAGTCATGATGGCTATATTCTGCTTGCCCAGAGATGGTGCATCCCGTTTACCTGCTTCTGGCGAAACTGGAATCCGTCCCTTCCTCCCATGCCACTGTGAGATCTTGCTACATTTCAGTAAGATCTCACGGGAAACCGCTGCCAATGCCACTTCTCTGCTGGTGGGCTGGGCTATGGAGATGAGGTGGTTGGCATCTCTTGGGCTTCCTCTGTTTGAGGTGGGTGCCTCACCCTGCCTCATCAAAGCAGTATGCCTCCATTATACCAGTTCCTGTAAGTGGAGAGTGCTGCTGTTGCGCTCAGGTCCTGATTGTTGGCTTGCCATGGCCATCTGCTTGGCCATTGTGAGTACGGAATGCTTGACATAAGAAGAAGAAGAAGAGTTTGGATTTGATATCCCGCTTTATCACTACCTGAAGGAGTCTCAAAGCGGCTAACATTCTCCTTTCCCTTCCTCCCCCACAACAAACACTCTTAAAACCATGGAGAGACCTGGTCTGAACAAAGACATTGGATTCTTATCTCATTATACATGACTAAGCCATTTTTCACCTTCTCACCCCTTGCCTTTTCCTGTAAGACCCATTGCAGTCGTTAAGAGTCGTCAGCAGGCTCATCTCAGCTATCTGCCAATCTCCCATTCCCACCACCCTTCTGAGTAATACCCCTCCCCACCTTCTCACTATATAGAAGGATCTGGCAACTTCTGTTTCAGTGTATCTGAAGAAGTGTGCATGCACACGAAAGCTCATACCAAGAACTAACTTAGTTGGTCTTTAAGGTGCTACTGGAAGGAATTTTTTTATTTTGTCTGTGAGGTGAGTGAGGCTGAGAGACTTCAAAGAAGTGTGTCTAGCCCAAAGTCACACAGTAGCTGCATGTGGAGGAGCAGAGATGTAAACCCGGTTCACCAGATTATGAGTCTACCGCTCTTAACCACTACACCACACTGGCTCAAGAGACTGCTAGATGAAGCTAATGACCCATCTAGTCCAGCATCCTGTTCTCACAGTGACCAACCAGATGCCTGTGGGGAAATCCTCAAGCAGCACATGAACATAACAGCAACTCTTCCTTCCTGTGGTCTCCAGCGACTGGTATTCAGAACCATTACTGCCTTCAGCTGTGTTAGCAGAGCCGAGCCACCATGGATAGTAGCCATTGAGAGCATTTTCATTCATGAATTTGTCTAATCTTCCTTTAAAGCCATCCAGGTTGATGGCTTCACAGCTGCCAGGCTCATGGTGTCTCTTCCTGGACTAGATGGTCCTTTGGCCTGATGCAGCTTCTTATTATGTAACTCTTTGCTGGGTCATCAAACAGAACATTGCATCATTTTAGAGCTCTTCAGCCACTGCACAATGACTGCTGTGTTTTAAATGAAGATTGTATTGAAAGTCTAAGTTAGTGGCTCTCAAATTTCACCCCTCCCTCGATGGACCAAATTGCTGGGAGGGGGGTGGTGCTCAGTGGACTTGTAAAGTTTTGTTGTTTGACAAATCAAAGCATATACACAACTCACATTTTAACATTTTTTCTTCGGTGCTAACATTGCTGTTTATGAAAATCACAGGCTCGAGGCCAAAGCTATGTTAGCTTCTTCAGTAATGGAAGAGATATAGACCACCTGTATAGAACTAGTAGACCACCTGTGGTCTGAAGACCACTGTTTAAGAACCTCTGACCTAAGGAATTACATTCAACCAATATGTGATCTCCTATTTTGATTTTCTATGTAATGTTCAGATGCGTAAACTCAGTGATTAACTGTGAATTATTATTATTATTTTTTTAAAAACCTTTCCAACAGCCAAGAACACCATCGTCCAGGGCTTAGAGAACGTTGATGCGATGGAAGGGGGTGAAGCTCTGTTTGAGTGCTACCTTTCGAAACCTGAGTGCTACAACTATAACTGGCTGATTGACGATGAGCCAGCCAAAACCTCTGAAAACATTGAGATGGTTTATTTTGAAAATGGTCTCCGGCACCTCCTTCTCCTGAAGAACCTCACGCCCCATGACAGCTGCCAAGTGACTTTCCAGACCGGTGACGTGGCTTCGTCTGCATTCCTAACTGTAAAAGGTAGTATCATACTATTGCACCATAACCACAAGCCTACTGACCCAGATAACATATCATTGTTCCTTCCATTCTCTGTCATTCTTTGTCCTTTTTCTAAAAGTTACTAGACTCAGAGTAATGAACGAATGAGATGTATGCAACTGGGCCCCATCCGGTAGTACCTTTTCAGTATGGGAGCTACTGTAGGATCAATCTTCCCTGTATCAGCAATTAGCGACATGAGCTCCAGAACATTCTAGAGCCGATGCACACTCTTTATCAGCAGATAATGCACAGCCAAAAGTTGCACTCAGGAGAGCATTATTTACAAGCTTTATTCAGCGTTGATCAGAACAAAGAAAGACATGACTGCCTGCGTCAGTGTCTCCGACACAGAGAGAAAACGAAAGCAATAGCAAACATAAACATCCTGTGAGCAGGAAATACGCAGGCTGTGACACAAACATCCTGCTCCCTTTTAAGGTGGAATGGAAATATCCTAACAAAAATGACATACATTATATCATCATTATGTTCTTTTTTTTTTCTTTTTAAATTTGTTTTTATTGAAAGATTTCCATGGATAACAGAGGTGCGTATAACGTAGGTCTCTGTTTTCCGTTCATAGAGTCCTTTCTACAGGTCAATTACATTCAGTGTGAGACGCTACTGTCATAGGGATTTTGAGGGTGTGGGGAGAGAGACGGGAGGTAATGATGTTTCATTCTTCTGCATAGTGTACATGCAGAGTTTTGTGTGAGTGTCAGGTAGATAAATTTGTTTGTTTGTGTTGATGGTGCAAGAGGTTAGAGAGCCCAGAGCACGGTTGGTTGCAGTGAGTTTTGGTTGTGCGTATGAGGAGGAGGGGGTTGTTGGGTCAAATTAGCCCATTTTTTATGTTGTCGGGGGTGGGTGGGTTCATTTCAATGTAAAGAAAACACAATTCAAATGGGGCATAATCAATTGTGTATCATGTTGTTGTTTAGTCGTTTAGTCGTGTCCGACTCTTCATGACCCCATGGACCAGAGCACGCCAGGCACTCCTGTCTTCCACTGCCTCCCGCAGTTTGGTCAGACTCATGCTGGTAGCTTTGAGAACACTGTCCAACCACCTTGTCCTCTGTCATCCCCTTCTCCTTGTGCCCTCCATCTTTCCCAACCTCAGGGTCTTTTCCAGGGAGTCTTCTCCTGAGGTGGCCAAAGTATTGGAGCCTCAGCTTCAGGATCTGTCCTTCCAGTGAGCACTCAGGGCTGATTTCCTTCAGAATGGAGAGGTTTGATCTTCTTGCAGTCCATGGGACTCTCAAGAGTCTCCTCCAGCACCAGAATTCAAATAATTGTGTATCATACACACACTGAAAGCACTAGCACCAACACTGAGTATCAGTTGCATTCTGTGGATTGATTTCCCACTTCCCATTTTCTCTGGAATGTAGGAGCATCTTGTAGAACGAATCCCTGTTCTTCACACCGATGCCACTCATCCTGGAAACTGGTGTGAGAAGAAGCAATGTTCTGGGCTCCAGCCGCATAGCCCTGTTTCCATGAGCTAGAGTGTGGGAGCAGGAGCTGAGACAAAGTGTCCTGAGCCAAGAGCTGAGCAAGTGATATGACTTGACCACCATATGTCAGGAGTGCTCTGATGGTGTTTCCTGCTTGGCAGGGGGTTGGACTCGATGGCCCTTGTGGTCTCTTCCAACTCTATGATTCTATGATCTGGACACTAAGAAACTCAAAAGGGCAGGGCTGGGAAATCTGTGGACCTCCAGGATGTCGCTGGACAGCAAACCCCATCATCCCTGATGACAATCACCATGATAGTTGGGCTGCTGGGAATTGAAGCCACCAACATCTGAAGGCCACAGTTTTCCTACCCCTGTGGTGCACTTAACTCACAACTTTCCCTTCCTTGCTTTGAAGGCATCACTTATGCATTTTGTCATAATTTCAGGATGGCGTCTGGAATTCTTGGAGCCAATCACTGACACTACAGTTACTGCTGGGGACCAGGCGACCTTCACCTGTGTTTTAAGTGAAGCAGTTCCAGTCAATGAAATCGCTTGGTATATTAACGATGTGGATATCCAAGCAGATGAAAACTGGAGGATCCAAGCAGAAGGAAATAGCTACAAACTCATACTGAAGAAAGCTCAACTGCATCACTCTGGAGAGGTGACCTTTGCTGCAAGGGATGCCATTGCGACAGCTAAGTTATCTGTCATAGGTAGGTTGGGAAAATCCAAGTTCCTGATGATTCTAGCTCTGATTTAGCATCATTAAGCTTTATTGTGGGGCCTGTCAATAGTGCCACTTTTTCTATGCTTTGTGGAATGTCACATCAATGAGATTTTTAATCTTGTTGTCCTGAGTGTAACTTTCTGCATAATAAGTACTGCTGTAAATTCAGAACGTTCGCTGTTCAGATCATCCACCAAAGCACCACAGTGGCTCACGCGTTATATCGCTTTTCAAAAGATTTGTTCCAATTCCAACAAATCTGTTTGAAAAATCGATTGTGCCTTGGTTTGCTGACATCCTAACAAAGCCAGAATTATATTTAGTAGAATAATGATGTTGATTTAAAAAAACAACAACAAGACTTCTGGTGATATTTTCTCTGGAGCATCATTAGACTTAACATGATGCTGCTGTTTGATTTGAAAAGTTCTCAAGCACTTGTGGCTGTTGAGGACTTGGTTTGCTGCCCCATGTTTGTGGTAAGATGCAGAGCATTTCTGAGATTCCCTGCTGAGCTGCAACCCCTGTAGAATGATGTTCTTCTGACTTAAGCCATGTTCGGGCATTCATCACCCAGCTCTCCATGTTGAACAATATGTCAGAAATGATTATTTTCAGCAGCATTCTGCAAATGAGGTCTGGACTAGCTTTTATAGGGCTGGAGCATCTTGGATGTAGCTGTGACAATGTACCTATCATAAGCAGGCCTGGTGTTAACAATTGGCCAGGTCTAGGGCTCTAGGAACACGGGTGGCGCTGTGGGTTAAACCACAGAGCCTAGGATTTGCCGATCAGAAGGTTGGCGGTTCGAATCCTTGCTCCTGCCAACCTAGCAGTTCGAAAGCACGTCAAAGTGCAAGTAGATAAATAGGGACCGCTCCGGCGGGAAGGTAAACAGCGTTTCTGTGCGCTGCTCTGGTTCGCAAGAAGCGGCTTAGCCATGCTGGCCACATGACCCGGAAGCCGTCTGCGGACAAACACCAGCTCCCTTGGCCTATAGAGCGAGATGAGCGCGCAACCCCAGAGTCGGTCATGACTGGACCTAATGGTCAGGGGTCCCTTTACCTTTACCTTAGGGCTCTCATTGGTCTGACCGGCCTCCCACTCGGCACTGGGCAGGGGTACTAACTCGGGGAAAAATATGTGGGGAGGCAGGTAAATCCCACCTTGCATAATCAATCATGAGACGTGGTGCGTGTGCACCATTTGAATGGCAATGCACATCAACGTGGGCGGCGGGTGGTCCCATCAAATATTTTATTGGGTGTGTGTGAAGGGACCTCAGCCCCTAGTAGTTGGCTATTACGGCCCCGGGACTGGTCTTCTAAGATGCAGCACTACTTTTATACATGCCTGGAACTCTGTTGTGCCCTCAGCCCTCCCTGACCCTCCTGAGGAACCGGAGATCATAAGTAAGACCAGCCACTCGGTCACCTTGTCCTGGTTCAAGCCGCTCAACAACGGGGGTGCTGACATCCTAGGCTACCGTGTCGAAATGAAAAGCCCAGGCAGTGACTGGCAGCCATGCGGCACTGGAGTTACCCCAAGCACAGAGTTTGTAGTGGACAATCTCACAGCAGGCAAGACGTACAGATTCCGCATTTCAGCTGTCAGCAAAGCGGGTGCTGGGAAGCCAGTGCATTTGCCTCAAAGTGTGCAGCTAGGTGAGAATTAGGGGACCCCTCTGCTGTCCTGAGAGTAGCTCTCTCTACAGCTCAGCACCTTGCATGGCATGTGAGTTTTGCCGCGCAGCAAGAAGGATCTGTTTACTTTTCAGCAATTTGTAGGCAAGCTCCATGCTCTGGTTGTGCATTATGTAAATGTAGTGGGCAAGCCAGGCATTGATGCATCAACCAAATTAGATTTGAAGGATGAGGCCTCTGCTCCCCACTCTACCATTTTCTGGCTATAGCTTGTTACAGTCAACTTCAGGTGTCAAACGTAACCTATTCCAGAAGCCCATTTAGGATGTGAGGGCGATCTGGCTGCGACATCTGTCACCCCATTGATCGCCAGGGTTGATTCGGCTGATCTGGCTGGCTAGGTGGGTGTCCCCTTCCTCCCTCACCGCTCCATGTGTGTCCCTCCCGAAGCTGCGTGCTCGGTGGAAGAGGACGACCATCCCAGATAGAAGGAGTGTATCGTTCTTCGGTCAAGGGTATACGATAGCTGCGCTCCCCTGCTAGAACCTCCAAACAAGCTCAAGGTCCATTTGTAGGAGAACGTAGGGTAGTCAAGCTTCCAAGACTCCAGACACATCCAAGTAAGGCGCTGCATGTGGCAGTTTGCCATTCTTTAAAAAAAACCCAAAAAAACCAAACAGAAGCCCATTCAGCTCCCAAAACTTTTGACAACCAAGGCGCGGCATCTGATTGGTTGCAGGAGCTTCCTGCACTCAAGCAGAAGCTGCGTCAGATGTTCGGCTTCCGAAAAATGTTCAAAAACCGGAGCATTTACTTCTGGGTTTTCAGCGTTCAGGAGCTGAATAGTTCGAAAACTGAGCCGTTCACGAGCTGAGGTTTGACTGTACTCTGAAAATTCATGGTGGGGGGAAACACACACACACACGTCTCAGGTTCTACGTTCATGCCCAATTTGAACTCATTTCCGTATTGTGGCCTCTGTTGCCTCCCCATGCTTATGACTGTCTCATCTCCACAAGGCCGCATGTGTGTTTTCCCTAACCAAAGCTACATGCAACATCTTGGCAGCAGTGTGCTAAAAGACTAACACACCACTGTGAAGTCAAAGCCTGATCCTTCACAACTTAGTGGGGCTGTGACACTGTCTTCATATAATCAATTTCTACAACATCTATTTATCTCTCCTAATGAAGACTTCAAAGATAAAACTGGTGATATGTTTTCATGGCTTTCATGGCTACTTCTTCCTTTTATTGGGTTTTATAAACAAGGATCATAACAATGATTGTCAGGGAACTGCCATCAGAGGCACGGGAGAAGGAGAGGGTCTCTGATTCTGCAGGGGAAGGTCCCAGCACTAGAGGGAGACTTAGCTGGGAAGAAGGGGAAGAGAATGAGTGTAACACCAGGGATCCAGGAGAGCAACGGGACAGGGAGGTGCAGGGGCTCCAGGACTCTTCGTTGGAAGTTAGCGAGGAGAGCCCAAGCACCCCGCTGCCCACGCCCACCCTGCGCAGGAGACTCCCGCGCAGTGAGAGGCGGAAACGATTGGGCGTCAAACAGCTCTTATGTTGGCAACGCTTTAAGAAACGCCCACAGTCAGATTCTACGAGTGACTAAGGGCAGCCACGCTGAGATGGGCTGTGCAGTCCGGAGGGTTTAACCAGGCAATCTAATGCTCAAACGGAGCAGGATTACGCACGAGTAACTCCCAACCATTATAATGATGATTGATACAAACAAATAGACCAAGTCTTCTCATGTCCTGTCAAGGAGATAAGCACGTAATTATAAAGCCTTTAGAAGACACTTGAAAGCAGCCCTGTATAGGGAGGTTTTTTAATGTTTAATGTTTTATGATGCTTTTATATACGTAGGAGGCTGCCCAGAGGTGGCTGGGGAAACCCAGTCAAATGGGCAGGGTACAAATATTAAAGGGGCGTGGGTGGCACTGTGGGTTAAACCACAGAGCCTAGGACTTGCCAATCAGAAGGTCGGCCGTTCGAATCCCCGCAACGAGGTGAGCTCCCGTTGCTCGGTCCCTGCTCCTGCCAACCTAGCAGTTCAAAAGCATGTCAAAGTGCAAGTAGATAAATAGGTACCGCTCTGGTGGGAAGGTAAACGGCGTTTCCGTGCGCTGCTCTGGTTTGCCAGAAGTGGCTTACTCATGCTGGCCACATGACCTGGAAGCTGTACGCCGGCTCCCTCAGCCAATAAAGCGAGATGAGTGCCGCAACACCAGAGTCAGCCATGACTGGACCTAATGGTCAGGGGTCCCTTTACCGTTACAAATAATAAAATTATTATTAGTAGTAGTATATCACAAAAATAGAACAATAAATTTGCAGTAATATTTGCAACATATGCTTCATTGTTTGTGGTCGTTGTACAAGTTCTTGAATGGGTTTAAACAAAAACAATAACAAAGGGGAATTAGAGTGGAGCAGATTTAACAAATAACATTCAACGTTGCATAGCCAAACACCTAATCAGAAGCCCTTGTGGTGTGCTCAGATTAAGTATAAGTAATAGCCATTTCCCCCTTTACGTCACCAATGAAGCAATATATTATGTTGGTGAATATGGGACGTTGAAGTCCATGGCTGCTTCTAAAACCCTACGGAAGTCAAGATTTCTGTAGGTTCCGTATGGCACACTTGTGAAACCACTGCCATCATCACAGCTACTGCACATTCTTCTGCAAAGCAACGTTTGCATTTTAGTCCCTCTTTGATATAAACTTCTATGGGGTCAGAGATGAAGGGTGCAGACATGAGGGATTATTACAATTGAAACACTCTGTTATATTTCCAGTCCCATGCTAAGAAACTGCATTTGTGGTCCATGTAAAACCTAGTTCTGGAAACAAGGGAACATTCAGACATTTGTCTCCCCCACTTTTTTTTTTTACTGGTTATCCCTTCTTCTTTGTCGCTTTGCTTGTTGAAGCACAAAAGGACAATTGTATGACGTAAGCCCATTGGTCTTGATGTCTCCCATTCCAGAGCCAGCTGCAGTGACCGCAATCACTCGACCTTTGGCCGACAAGTCTGCCATGGAAGGGGAGAAGACTCGTTTAGAGTGCGAATTGTCCAAAGAAACCAAAGAGGTTGTTTGGCTCAAAGAAGGAAAACCAATCCAACCTGGCGGGAAGTACGAACTCATCTCAGAGGGCAAAAAACAGACCCTCATCATTCATGGCTTTAAAGCTGAAGATCAAGGATCGTATACCTGCATGGCGTCTCCTGACATCAAAACATCTGCCAAACTTTCTGTTGAAGGTACATTTGCACCATCACTTTCACTGCTTTAGTAACCCCAGCCTAAAAGTGGTCTTGGAATTTATTCTGAAAACCATTTCAGTGTTCAAGTTTGTTTGTTTTTTAGTTCCATGCTACTGTTTCTCTACAGTAACCTTTGCTGACCTGATTTCACCCAGGTGTTACAGACAATAACTCCCATTTCCCAACACAGCCTCCTACTGTGCTGCATGATGTCAGATGAACTCCAAAATATTTGTTGTTGTTGTTGTTTTGGCTGTGTGTTTACCTTTATTTATTTTCCATTTTAA
Organism: Podarcis vaucheri; assembly: GCF_965113315.1. Taxonomy (NCBI): domain Eukaryota; kingdom Metazoa; phylum Chordata; class Lepidosauria; order Squamata; family Lacertidae; genus Podarcis; species Podarcis vaucheri. The sequence goes on along the minus strand of NC_138750.1, from coordinate 58,276,979 downwards.
ACAAACAAAGTACAATAAATTTCAACAATCATCCACTCACTTACTTGTCCATCACTCTGCCAACAGTGACTTCCCTCCCTCCCTCCAACAGGTTTTCCTACTTCAGTCTACTTCCCACAGTTTTTTCTTATTTTGTCAAGTCCACGTCGTAAGATTTATTTCAGTCCTGCTAGTGTTTTCAGATTTCTACAGTTATTTTTTATATAATCCATAAATTTACTCCAATCTCTTTGGAATTTTGCTTCCTCCTGGTTTCGGATCTTGTAGGTTAGTTTTGTTAGTTCTTCATAATCCATCATTCTCGTCTGTCACTCCTCCACCGTTGGTAATTCCTGTACTTTCCATTTTTGGGCAAACAAAGCAGCAGTCGTTGCGTACATAAATAACCTTTGATCCGCTTTTTCAATTTCCTCTCGCATCAAGCCCAGCAAAAAAGCTTCCGGCTTTTTGGGGAAGGTATATTTAAGCATCTTTTTCAATTCATTGTAAATCAGTTCTCAAAATAATTTTGTTTTCTCACATGTGATAAAAATCACCACCCTTCTCTTTACATTTTTGCCAATTTCACAGGTGTTAAGTACCGACAGTACATCATTTTCATTATATTCTCTTTCAGGGTGGCACATGCTATAAATTTTATACTCTCATTCCACAATCTTACCCACGCATCATACTTGATATCGTACCAAAAATATTTGGAGGGTGCCAGATTTGCAAAGACTGCTCTATCATAATGCTCTGTTAGCCTCTCAGATGTTACTTTGTGAATATGTTACTGAACACAAGGGAGGGCAATGGAGAGCGAAGGCAGCATAAAATTATTGGGTGAAGATTTTCTCAAAGAGTGCTGAAAAATAACTCTGAAAGGGGGCATGTTTTGACACTATAGAAAATGTTCACAAATACTGAGTAGTTTCAGATCAGCATAAAACCCCACCCCCTATATAAAGTTGTGTCAATGCGTATAGCTGGGGGGAAAGTGAGGATGCACTTGCCTAAGCAGTTGCCATGTTCTCTGCAACACCCCAATGCCAACACTGCTTTTGAAATTTATTTTATTTTAATTATTGAAAGTGTTTCTAAACTACACATCATCTAACACCAGAGCAGTTATATCGATGTATAAATATACGGACATATTAAAATGTGCACAAATCATACTAAGGTGTGTGTCTGGCACATAATTGCATTATCCATGCTAGGGATGGAAGGATCTGTCGAAACAGGAAATTTCTTAATTTCTCATTTTTCAAGTCACAGCTCTCCATATTTTACAGTCATTTGCATTTTTTCAAGGGGGGAAAAATCCTCTTGAAAATTCACCAGCCTTTTAGTGTGAATTTCTCCTAATAAACACATTTTTATATGCAGTTTTGACTAATGTGCACACCTTTTGTAAGCAATTTCTCCTAATATATGCATTTTGGTAAACATTGTTTGGTTGGCAAACTGCATAGGGAAAGTGCAAATTTCAAAGGATAGCCGTGGCTCAGCCCACATATCATTTCAGGAAAATGTGAATGTGATTCTGCTTTAAAAGAGGCCTGTATCAAATTTCTTCCCCCATTCATGGTAATTTGATTCCTTGCTTTTTTTTTATTCATTTGCAGTAAGAGATAGCAATAGAAAGGACAATCGGTTTTGCTGAACTTATGGGCATGCATTGTCTCCCAAAATGCAATTTTTTGGGAACTACTCCATCAACCTTCTAAGAGGTTTACATGCTATATAATATGACATTATATAGCTCTCAAAGACACAGGATTGATGTTAATCTGGTCGTCCTGCTGCTCCTTGGTGTAATCATGAAACTGTGCTATTCTGTTTCTCTTAGTGTCAACTGTGTCCATGTTAAAAGAGGCCACTGAGAAAACCCTCAAGCCTGAGGAGCTTGGCGAGATAGCAGATGACCAGATGCAACCCAGTTTACCACCTGAAGCTGCTCAGGAGGGTGACCTCCACCTCCTATGGGAGGCTCTTGCCAAAAAGCGCAGGATGAGTCGGGAGCCAACTCTGGACTCGATCAGCGAATTGCCAGAAGAGGATGACAAACGTCAGAAACAGAGGAAGGAAGAAGCTGAGATCATTCAGTACTACTCGGAGGAATACTCTACCTGTGATGAGTCAGCTAAAGCAGGAGAAGCAGACTTCTCTGTCACCAGTTCAGATGACGAGTCACGGGCCGGGACTCCTTCCCTTATTAACTACCTCAAAAAGGCGAGCACGACCAGCGTTAGTGCTAAAGTCCAGACTGTCTCTGCAGGGAAAGTCTCTAAACAGTGGGAGAAAGCAGGTCCCGAGCCAGCTGCTCTTGCTAAGCCTGTTGAACCAGAAGCAGTAGAAGGAGATCTGGATGACCCTTCGTTGTCTCACGCAGCTGTGAAGATCCAGGCTGCTTTCAAAGGGTACAAAGTGCGGAAAGAGATCAAGCAGCAAGAATGCCCCGTGTTTGCCGAGACCTTCAAGGACTTCTTTGGAGAACCAGGAAGCACTCTCCACCTTGAGTGTGTGGCTCAAAGCAAAACCGACATGAAGGTCCGCTGGCTGAAAGACGGCGTTGAAGTTTTGGACGGGCGCCATTGCCACATAGACAATTACAGCGACGGGACCTGCTCCTTGATCATCACTGGCCTCGAAATGAATGACGTTGGCAAGTACACCTGCGAGGTATCCAATAAGTTTGGCAAGGCCTCCCACAGCGCCAAGGTGACGGTGGGTGTCCCACCTCAAGCCCCCGTACGGAAACACAAGGCTGCCAAAAAGATCCCCGAGAGTGAGGAGAGCTCTTCTGGCAGCGAGTTGGACGACGCTTTCCGTAAAGCAGGGAGGAGGCTTCACAAGCTGTTCAAGTCAAAAATATCCACAGAGATTTCGGACGTGGATGAGGAACTCTTTGTTAGTGCTGATGAGGGAGAGATAGAGGTGGTGGACCACCAGACCTACCGTGAAGATGAGAGGTACATCTACATCAAGTTTGAAGTTATGGCTGAGGCGAAGACGGCTGCTAGCCGGTTTAGAGAAATGTTTGCTGCTATGGGTATTGCTGTTGAGATTGACATCCTAGATCAAGGCTCCAAGAAGATAGAGCTGCGTATTGGGAAAGCCGCACCTCCAGCCCCAGGGCAACTGAGAACCCTGGTGAAAAGACCACCCCCTCCTTTGCTTACATCTGACACCGGTAAGTGACGCATGCAGGGCAGGGCAGGTGGGGCCCAATTGACCAGCTTTTTTAAATCCTAGTTCAGATGCAGATTGCGTGGCAAGTCCCCCTCCCCCCTTGGGAAATAAAGACACAGGACACAGTATTTAAGGTTAATGGGCGGAAAAGGCCACAACTTTATTGATTGAAGGAATTGAGTGGTATTGGCTTAGGCATTGGTCCTATCAACTAACTGGCTTCAGCCCGATTGCATGAAGGCTGGTAAGGGTTAACCATCAGTGGGGGGAGTCCTGCTGATGTACATCAACTAGGAACTCCCCCGGGGTCACCACTTGGGGGCGTGCCTTAGGCCCACACCTCCATAGGCTTCGGACAGGGCAACGCCCCCCAGAATCCTTTACCGGGCTACCCTTCAATATATGGGGGAGGTGATAGCGCTTCCTTCCCCCCTCATTTGCATAAAAATACCCCTACCAATGCCTAACCGCCAATGCTGAGAAGTTGTGATGATTTGCTACAAGGTAGGCGAAAAACCACATGGCTGGTGCCAATTTGCCAAGTGGAAAAAAAATCCTACCAGGCCCTTTGACGGCAACCATAGCAAGGTCAGAGCAGGGACTAAGGGCAGGCGGGGTGGGAAACTGGGTCAGCTGGAACGGTGAAGAGAGGGCAGTCCTCTGGCACGCAGGCCCTAAATAGCCCGGGTCATGCCTCCCTGGCCAGCCAATTGGCTGGATAGGGAGATGATGCGCCCGAGGATTTCCTCATTCTCACGGGGGCTGTGAGTCAGCCCCCACATGTGTGGGGAGGGCATGGGCCCGCAACCCCACCTCCTCTCCAGTTTGGAAGTGGCTTTCCCCAATCACCTGAAATCTCAGGGTGGTAGTCAACAAAGTTATACTCAGAGTAGACCCACTGAAATTATGTTAGGTCGATTAATTCCAATAGACCTACTCTGAGTACTATTTAGTCGAATACCACCCATAGTATCAAAGATCTGTAAATCCTGACATAATCAGGTACCACCTGAAATGGTGGTTTGAAGATGACTGAGATCAGAATTGTTTAATTCGTTTACAGCTTGGTAATGTTTGCATTCTGCTCTTCCTCAAGGAAGCTCAGATCAATGTGCATTAAGTTCTCATTTGATTTCCCAAACTTGCTTAGCTACATGGAAATACATAAACCCATGGGCTCTGTTTTGCTTTTATTAAAATTTATAATAATAAACCTCTCTCCCAAGTATCGAACCCAAAGGATACTTCTGAAAATGCACTATATGCTCCACTCCTTGGAGAAACTGAGTGCAACAGTGCTGTCTCCCCACCTGTGATTTCCATCATCTGGTATGCACTGGTATGCTGCCTCCGATAGTCCCTATGGATCCTCCATGATTTCCCCCCCTAATCCTCTTTTACAGCCACCCAAGTTGGTGGCTATCATCATATCACCTTTTTGAAGTAGGTTAGGTTAGAGGTTGCCCGTCTTCAACCCCAGAACTTTTCCCAAAAATTAGAAGTCTAGTTACAGCAGAAGTGCTTATCTTGTCACACATGTACCTGGGATTACAAGAAGATTGCAGTTTGAATTTAGCATGGCATCAAAACCAAAAAAGACACCATGTATAGAGCGAGGCGTGGAGGGAGCTACAGATACTTTAAAGGTAAAGGTAAAGGGACCCCTGACCATTAGGTCCAGCCGTGGCCGACTCTGGGGTTGCAGTGCTCATCTCGCTTTATTGGCCAAGGGAGCCGGCGTACAGCTTCCAGGTCATGTGGCCGGCATGACTAAGCCGCTTCTGGCGAACCAGAGCAGTGCACGGAAACACTGTTTATCTTCCCGCTGGAGCGGTACCTATTTATCTACTGGCACTTTGACGTGCTTTCGAACTGCTAGGTTGGCAGGAGCAGGGACCGAACAACGGGAGTTTACCCCGTCGCGGGGATTCGAACCACCGACCTTTTGATCAACAAGTCCTAGGCTCCGTGGTTTAACCCACAGCGCTACCCGCATCCCTAGAGATACTTTATTGCCACATAAATATGTACATTTCTGTTTTTGTAATTATCCTCAAAACAATTCCAGCTCCCATCTTCATAACTGAACTTCAAAACCAAGAGGTACAGGATGGATATCCAGTCAGTTTTGACTGTGTTGTTATCGGCAAGCCAACCCCCACCATCCGGTGGTTCAAGGATGGGAGGGTTATTGAAGAGGATGATCACTACATGATCAACGAGGACCAGGAAGGCTGCCACCAGCTGATCATTACTGCCGTGGTCCCTCTTGACATGGGCGTCTACCGCTGTCTGGCTGAAAACAGCATGGGCGTGTCTTCAACTAAAGCCGAGCTGAGAGTGGACTGTGAGTATTACCCAGAGATACAGAAATACTCAAGTTCAATAATTATGACCTGGAATAATAATGATGATAATAATAATAATAATAATAATAATAATAATAATAATAATAATAATATGAAAATTTTATTTGTATCCCGCCCTTCCCTGAGAGCCAGCGTGGTGTAGTGGTTAAGAGTGGTAGACTCGTAATCTGGTGAACCAGGTTTGATTCCCCGCTCCTCCACATGCAGCTGCTGGGTGACCTTGGGCCAGTCACACTTCTCTGAAGTCTCTCAGCCCCACTCACCTCACAGAGTGTTTGTTGTGGGGGAGGAAGGGAAAGGAGAATGTTAGCCGCTTTGAGACTCCTTCAGGTAGTGATAAAGCGGGATATCAAATCAAATCCAAACTCCTCCTGGCCAAAGCTGGGCTCAGAGCGGCTAACAACAAGTAAGAATAGCACAGAGTACATAAAATCACACAGTCAATTAATTAAAATACATTCTAAAATCAATTCAGAATCAAATTAATGGCAACCATTGGATTAAAGTTCTATGAGGATTACAGAAGGAGAGAAGGGGTCAGACTGTGCCTTGGGCAAAGGTCTTGCAGGCCCTGCGGAAAGATGTCAAGTCCCACAAGGCCCTAGTCTCTTGTGACAGAGCGTTCCACCAGATCGGGGCCACGGCCAAAAAAGCCCTGGCTCTGGTCAAGGCCAGCCTAACCTCCCTGTTGCCTGGGATCTCCAAGATGTTTTTATTTGAAGACTGTAAGGTCCTCCGTGGGACATACCAGGAGAGGCGGGCCCGTAGGTACGAGGGTCCTAGGCCGTATAGGGCTTTAAAGGTTAAAACCAGCACCTTGAACCTGATCCTGTACTCCACCGGGAACCAGTGCAGCTGGTATAGCACCGGGTGAATGTGATCCCGCAGCGAGGACCCCGTAAGGAGTCTCGCCACGGCATTCTGCATCCGCTGGAGTTTCAAGGGCAGCCCCACATAGGAAGTGTGAAATGCATCACAACCAGTGTGTCCTATCACACATGACTAAGTGAATAGGGGGCTCTCAAATTCAAAGAGGATGGTGAGATCATTGTCAGTTTAGAAATAGGCAAATACTCATTGTGGGTGAATCCATCCTATCAGGGGATGATTAGCTGCTTGTGCTTAAAATTGTGCCCCCTCAGAGTTTGTGCGGCTCCACAAACCTCTGTGTGTGACAGAGCTCCTCAGACATGTCTGCTCTAGTCACTAGTAGAGTCTGACAGTGGCTGCCTGCGGAAACGTTTCCAGTAAAGAAGTTCCTTAACGGAAACGCGTCTCCTGGACTCACGACGTGGCAGCTTCCGGCGAAGAATGGGTCTCCCTACAGTTGCTTCTGACACCTCCCCGCTATTTTCGCTGGACGTGTCTCTCACCCCTTTCTCTCCCCCGCTGTTTCCTGCCTGGGCTGCTGCGTCTCTCTCAGCATTACTGAGATCCTCCTCCAGAGACCCCTCGCTCCCCCTGCTGGTCCCTGCTTTGGCTGCTGACTTTCTCCCAGTCTCTGGGAGCCCTACCAACTCCCTTTCCTCTGATGTCAGTTCCCTGACATCCACCTCCCCTCCAGGGCCCCCTTCCCCCCCGCCCCTACTCTCTCCTCTGGGCGGTGAGGAGCTGAAACCCCGAAAAGAATCCTCTTCATCTTCAGACGTCTCGAACATTTCCCTCCATCGGTTTTCGTTCCGGCTCGCTGAATCCTCCTCCGCCTCAGAATCAGAGAACCCCTCCAACTCTTCTTCTTCGTCGGTGGTGGCGAAGTATTCCCTCCGGAACCTCGCCACTGGCTGAGGTTTACGAGGGAATCTCTGATGAAAAGTTTCTATCAAAACCTCGTCATCTACATCCTCTGCCATGACCCAGGTGTTTTCCGACTCCGGCTCCCCTTCCCACATTACCAAATACTCTACTTGATCTCCTTTCCACCTGGAATCGAGAATCTCCGCTACATGGTAGCTGTGTTCTTTTTCCTCCATAGCTGGTCCCCTATTGACCCTCCCTTCTCTGTCCCCTTTATACGGTGACAGCAATGACCTGTGGAACACTGGGTGCAGCTTCATGTGGTTCGGTAACCGGAGTCTGAAAGCCACTGGGTTGACCTGCTGCGTGACTTCAAATGGGCCCAGCCTTTTGGGTCTTAACTTCTTACAACCCCCTTTGAATGGTAACCCTTGGGTGGACAGCCACACCTGGTCCCCCACCCTAATGCTTTCCCCTTCCCTTCTGGTTTTGTCTGCCTGCCTCTTATATTCCTCCTTCGCCCTGTTTAAATTAAGTTGGAGCTGGCGATGGATCGCTTCCATTTCTTCAACGAACTGTTCTGCAGCTGGAACGCTCCAGTTCTCCCCTTCCCCCCCTGGGAAGGCTCGGGGATGACACCCGTGATTAGCCAAAAAGGGGCTCATCCCCGTGGACACGTTCTCTGCATTGTTGTAGGCAAATTCTGCCAACGCCAGCTTCTCCACCCAATCATTCTCTCTGTCATTCACATAACACCTCAAATATTGCTGGAGGACACCATTAGCTCTTTCCGCCTGCCCGTTGGTTTCTGGATGACGGGCAGTTGAGAAATTCACCTCTACATGCAATAAGCTCATGAGCTTCCTCCAGAACCTGGAAGTAAATTGTTTCCCTCGGTCAGAAACCACCCTCAAGGGGGCGCCATGCAGCCTAAACACATTTTCCACAAACAATTTAGCGGTTTCTTCCGCTGTGACCGCATGTGAGCAGGCTATAAAGTGGGCCATCTTGGTTAACAGGTCTACCACAACCATGATGGCTGTTTTCCCTCTGGACCTTGGCAGATCAGTCATGAAATCTATTGCCACTGCCTCCCATGGCCTTTCCGGCGTGGGTAGTGGTTCTAATAAACCTGCCGGTGCCCGCCTCTCCCCCTTGGCTCGTTGGCATTGGTCACACCCTCTCACATACTCCCGCACATCTTCCCTGACCTTGGGCCACCAGAATTCCCTGGTAACCAGCCACATGGTTTTGTGTTGCCCAAAATGCCCTGCTGTGGGGCTATCGTGCAGTTGTTTGAGTACCTTTTCCCTCAATTCCCCTTCAGGTATATATAACGCTCCCTTGTAGTACAACGCCCCGTTTCTCTCCTCAAAACCCCCGGGTTTGTCTCCCTCCCTCCTGAGACCCCTGAGTTTGTCCTGGGCGTATTCATCCTGCACCGTTCCCTCTACCAGTTCCCTTTGCCCCACCAATGCCGCCCCACACACCCAGCGGTCCTCGGGAATGACATGGGTCTCTTCGGGTGCTCCCTCCCCCTCCAAATATTCAGGTTTGCGTGAGAGAGCGTCCGCCCTAACGTTCTCTGGGCCTGGCACGTAACAAATCTCAAAGTTAAATTTGGAGAACTCCTGGGCCCATCTCAACTGCCGTTGGTTGAGCACTCGCGCAGTTCTCCAATACTCTAGATTCTTATGGTCCGTGCACACTTGCACCTTATGTTGTGCACCAATTAGCAGGTGCCTCCATCTCCGGAAAGCCTCATGAATCGCAAGAAGTTCCCGGTCGTACACCGTGTAGTTCCTCTCGGATTTGTTCAGCTTTCGCGAAAAGAAGGCACACGGTCGCCACTCTGACTCCTCCTTCCCCGGCTGCAGAAGAAGCACCGCCCCTATGGCTCTGTCAGAAGCGTCTGTTTCGACCCTCAGCTTTTTTTGTAAATCCACATGCAGAAGTTGTTCATCAGAGGCGAAGGCCCTTTTCAGTTCCTCAAACGCTCGCTCCGCCTCCCCCGTCCAAACAAACTTTTTTTTACTGCTGAGACAGTCCGTGATGGGCGCCGTCAGGTGGGCGAAGTTTCGGATGAACTTACGATAAAAGTTTCCAAACCCTAGGAACCTCTGCACATCCTTCTTGGTTTTGGGTGTTTTCCATTCCAGCACTGCTTGAACCTTGCCGGGGTCCATGGCCAACCCCTTGTCTGACAAGCGGTACCCCAGGAATTCCACCTCCTTGGTATGAAACTGACACTTCTCCAGTTTCACCCACAGCCTGTTGGCTTGCAGCCTGCTCAACACTTCTCTGACGTCTCTCACATGTTGCTCCTCATTCTCCGAATACACCAACACGTCATCTAAGAAGGCCACGCAATTCTTGTAGAGCAAAGGCCCCAGTACGTGGTTCATGAAGGCTTGAAAACACGCGGAGCCTGTTTGTAATCCAAAAGGCATAACGAGGTATTCAAATGCCCCCAAAGGGGTGAACATGGTGGTCTTCCATTCATCCCCTTTCCTTATACGTATCAGGTTGTACGCCCCCCTTAGGTCCAGCTTTGTAAAAATCTTTCCTTTCCGCACCCTGGTCAAAATATCATCAATCCTGGGCATAGGAAAAGCCGCCGGCTCTGTCACTGCATTTAACCGCCTGAAATCACATACAAGTCTCGGCTTGTCCGTGTGCTTTTTATCCACAAAAAACACTGGGCTACCCCCCGCTGCCTTGGACTCTCTGATGAAGCCTCTCTTCAGGTTCTTGTCAATGAACTCTCGCAACTGCTGCATTTCCCTGTCTGACATGGCATACAACTTGCCTACAGGAAGCTGTGCTCCAGGGAGTAAATTGATCTGGCAATCAAAGGGCCTATGCGGGGGTAGTTGGTCAGCTTCCTTCTCGCTGAACACGTCGCTGAGATCAGCATACTGTGGTGGCACCTTCCCCTTCTCCATTACTTCAGTCCCTGCCAGGGTGGCTTGGGCCCCTGCTGACCCCTTTTCCCCCCTGCAGTGTTCTAAGCAATGTGCTGAACCGAAGGAAACCACTCTTTGATGCCAGCCCACCAGCGGATCATGTAGGGCTAGCCAGCTCATTCCCAAAATAATGGGAGCGCCTCCCAAGGTGGCCACATTAAACGCTATCAGTTCTGTGTGCCTTGCCACCCTCATTATCATTGGAACGGTCTGCAAGCTGACTCCTCCTCCCAACAGTTCCCTGCCATCGATCGTGGTCACCTGCAGGGGGTTGCTTAAAGGGATAGTCTGTATCTGGTGTTCAGCAGCAAACTCCTTGCTCATAAAATTGCAGGAGCTGCCTGAGTCCAACAGCGCCTTTATTTTTAGGGGGTGTCCATTTTGCAGCTCTAGCGACACTTCAATCACTAGAGCAGGTCGAGGAGCTTCTGGCATGGGCACTTTCACTGCTCTTTGGCCTGGCTGCAGTGCCCTGACGGTGGCAACCAGGCGTTGGCTTTTACATGCTCCGTTTCTCCCTGCTCTCCCCCCTCAACAGCTCCCACCATCCCTTGCCATTCCTTCCTCTGGGGGCAGACTCTGGCAAAGTGGCCTGGCTGTTGGCAGAGATAGCATTTCCGGGCTCCTTTTCCCTCCTTCTTAGCCCCCTCACTGGGCTTTGAAACTGCGCGCGCGCGGGCTGTTCCGATTTCCATCGGCTCTGCCGGCGGGAAAGCTGGCTCAGGAATGTCTGGAATGCGGAACTCCTTCCAACGTTCCCCTCTCCCTTCCCGCCTCTCCAAGGCTCTTGCCTCCTGGCGCGCTCCAATGGTCAGCGCAGATTTGGTCAGCTGATCCATAGACACCGCCCTGGGGCTCCGGGACAGCTCGTCTTTCACAGCCGAAGAAAGACCTTCTTCAAATAGCATCTGAATGGGTGCCGCCGATAAATCCCACCCCAATCTGTGAATCAGCATGGTAAATTCAGTCCAGTACTCACGGACAGATCTGCTTCCCTGCTTGCAAGCCATTAGCTGTCTGCGCACCACCCCTTCCTCAATATCGCTGGAAAACATGATATCCATTGCACGAAAGAACTTCATAGTGTCCTTTAGGATATCATTGTGCGTTGCCATCAGGGGTCGAACCCAGTCTCGCGCCCCCCTCTCAAGATGCCCAATTACGAAAGCAACTCACGATTCCTCATCAGGGAACTCATCAAACTGCACATTAAGGGCATATTGCATCTCTGTCCTAAAGGCATGGTAATCCTTGGGGTCCCCCCCAAACTTCTGCACCAATCCTGGTACCTTTCTGGGGAACTGAGTGGTTCTCCCCTTTTTGTCTGCATCCTGAGCCCTTCTCTCCTCGAGCCTCGCCGTCTGCAGCGCAAGTTGGACCTCCAGAGCTTGATACCTTTCTTCCAAGCTTGGACCAGCTCCAACCCCTGCCTCTCCGGTTCCGGCTGGGTTGCTCATGATGCTTTCTCCTGCACAGGCAGCGTACAGAGACTGTCAGACTGCTATCAGGGGATGATTAGCTGCTTGTGCTTAAAATTGTGCCCCCTCAGAGTTTGTGCGGCTCCACAAACCTCTGTGTGTGACAGAGCTCCTCAGACATGTCTGCTCTAGTCACTAGTAGAGTCTGACAGTGGCTGCCTGCGGAAACGTTTCCAGTAAAGAAGTTCCTTAACGGAAACGCGTCTCCTGGACTCACGACGTGGCAGCTTCCGGCGAAGAATGGGTCTCCCTACAGTTGCTTCTGACACCTCCCCGCTATTTTCGCTGGACGTGTCTCTCACCCCTTTCTCTCCCCCGCTGTTTCCTGCCTGGGCTGCTGCGTCTCTCTCAGCATTACTGAGATCCTCCTCCAGAGACCCCTCGCTCCCCCTGCTGGTCCCTGCTTTGGCTGCTGACTTTCTCCCAGTCTCTGGGAGCCCTACCAACTCCCTTTCCTCTGATGTCAGTTCCCTGACATATCCCTAGTTTGCTATGCATTCAGAGCACTCCACGCACCACAAAATTCCTGTGTGAGAGGCATGAACAGGCTCCTGGTATGCAGATCATTGTAAACAACAAGTACAGTGGTACCTCGGGTTAAGTACTTAATTCATTCCGGAGGTACGTTCTTAACCTGAAGCACCACTTTAGCTAATGGGGCCTCCTGCTGCTGCCGCACTGCTGCTGCACGATTTCTGTTCTCATCCTGAAGCAAAGTTCTTAACCTGAGGTAATATTTCTGGGTTAATGGAGTCTGTAACCTGAAGTGTATGTAACCCGAGGTACCACTGTACTGGGAAGCCGCAGTCAATCACAGTTTTCCAGCTTAAATATAATCAGCAACCCCTCCCCACATAAAATGTTATGATAGAGTCACAAAATCATAGAATTGTAAAGTTGGAAGGGGCCATAGAATCAGAATTGAAGGGACCCCAGTGTTCAACATATGGTTGCATACACGCCCTGATTCCTACATGCAACTGTCTTTCAGTGAAGGATTTTAAAAACTTGTGGATGGCAAACATTTTCTCCCTGTGCTCTTGTGAGCCTCCCTAGAAGTTGGATCCTTACCCCTGTCTGCAATGTGTTGGAACAGTCTGAAAGGTCTTTTGAACAACACCTTCTGGGGCTCTCAGTAATGTTTGGATTTTTTTCTTTTCCATTCACTAGTGACCAGTACAGACTATGATACAGCAGCAGATGCAACGGAAACTTCATCCTACTACAGCGCCAAAGGGTATCTCTCCAGGTAAGCACTACCTTAACACTGGAAAACGTTACACTGTCATCACAATGTTGTTGTTGTTTAGTCGTGTCCAACTCTGCGTGACCCCATGGACCAGAGCACACCAGGCACTCAGGGCTGATTTCCTTAAGAATCGATCGGTTTGATCTTCTTGCAGTCCATGGGACTCTCAAGAGTCTCCTCCAGCACCATAATTCAAAAGCATCCATTCTTCGGCGATCAGCCTTCTTTATGGTCCAGCTCTCACTTCCATACATCACTCCTGGGAAAACCATAGCTTGAACTATACGGACCTTTGTTGGCAAGGTGATGTCTCTGCATTTTAAGATGCTGTCTAGGTTTGTCATTGTTTTTCTCCCAAGAAGCAGGCGTCTTTTAATTTCGTGACTGCTGTCACCATCTGCAGTGATCATGGAGCCCAAGAAAGTAAAATCTCTCACTGCCTCCATCTCTTCCCCTTCTATTTGCCAGGAGGTGGTGGGCCCAGTGGCCATGATGTCATCACAGTATTAGTATATAAAACCAATATTGGTATATAAAAGAGTTGGAAGGGGCCACGGGGGTTATTTAGTCCAACCCACGGCAATGCAGGAATCTTTTGCCTGATGTGGGGCTTGAACCCACAACACTGAGATTAAGAATTTAATGCTCTACTTACTGAGCTACCCAGCAGCTCATTGTGGCCACAGGAACCTTCTGTGTTGGCCGCAGCTCATGGTAAGCTGTCTTTTCACCAGAGCTTTGGGTTATATGTAAAACATTTCATTTATTCCTCCCTGCCTGAACCAGCCGTGAACAAGAAGGAGTGGAATCTATGACTGAAGAGGAGCAGCTGCCACAGATTCTAGATGAACTTCACGACATCCATGTAGCTCCAGGAGCAGCTTTGGCCAAATTCCATCTGAAGGTGAAAGGTAACCAAAACTCCCCACCTCTGCTGTGTGTCAACTTTTGGCAGAACCTGCTTACTTTTTCATAAAACGTATCTACAATTTAGGATTATTATTATACTTATTACCCACCCTTCACCAGCAGGTTGCAGTACATTTCTTCAGTATGTTCCTATTCTAAAGATGAATTTTTGACCCAGTGGGTGTCATCTAGCTACATAGATGCTCTAGTGCAAGGATTTCCGCTTACACAACTAAATTTCTCCTTCCCATGCCTCCTGTGTCCTCCCCAAATCTGCTCTGGAGAGTTGGGGGGGGGCTCAGATCAGAAGGTGATTGGGGAGGCCCGACAAAAGAACCGTGGCAAAAGAAATTGATGGACTATGTGGAATTGGCAAAAGTAAAGGTAAAGGGACCCCTGACCATTAGGTCCAGTCGTGGCCGACTCTGGGGTTGTGGCGCTCATCTCGCTTTATTGGCCGAGGGAGCCGGCGTACAGCTTCCGGGTCATGTGGCCAGCATGACTAAGCCGCTTCTGGTGAACCAGAGCAGTGCCCGGAAATGCCATTTACCTTCCCACCACAGTGGTACCTATTTATCTACTTGCACTTTGACGTGCTTTTGAACTGCTAGGTTGGCAGGAGCAGGGACTAAGCAACGGGAGCTCACCCCGTCGCGGGGATTCTGACGCACAAACTACATGGCAAGGACAATCGTGGCTTTAAAGAGGAACGGGAACCTTTTACAAAGTGTTTAAACAAACAACAAAATGAGCTGGACTCCTTGGCAGGTTTTGAATAAACATGCACAATTTATTCGTTAACATAACAGATGGAAAAAATAGAATTTTTTACAACATGCAGAGAACAATGTATGTAAATAAATCAGAAAGAGGAACTGGGGGAAGTCATAGGGGGGAGAGGGGTATGTGGGAGTGGGAGGGGAAAATGGGGGGGGGAATACAATTGTTGAAATAATTTGTTGTGTGAAAATAACCAATAAAAACTTTTTTTTTAAAGGAGGGGCTTGGGGAGGGGGAGCTATTTTGCTTAACCTTACATTGAGCAAATCTGTTTAGCTGAATAGCGCCTATTGTTGCTACTCTTTCCTTGGAGGGGTACATGTGTGTTCAAAAGAGCTAAGCATGGGGGCTAGGAAATTAAACCAATCTCTTCTCACTTTTCTTTTTGATATACAGTGGTGTCCCGCAAGACGAATGCCTCACAAGACGGAAAACTCGCTAGACGAAAGAGTTTTCCTTTTTGGAGGTGCTTCGCAAAACGAATCTCCTATGGGCTTGCTTCGCAAGACGACAATGTCTTACGAGTTCCTGCTGGTTCCCCCCCTTCCCCCTTTTTCTAAGCCGCTAAGCTGCTTATCAGCTGATCCGATAAGCAGATAAGCCGCTAAAAGCCTCTAAAAGCCACTAATAGCGCTAATCCTTCAATGGGCTTGCTTTGCAAGACGAAAAAAACCGCTAGACGAAGAGAATCACAGAACGGATTCTTTTCGTCTTGCGAGGCACCACTGTACCTTATCTATTCCTACCTTTCTTTATTCTGCATAGGTTACCCACAGCCTCGCCTCTACTGGTTCAAAGATGGTCAGCCGCTGCATGGATCAGACCGACTCTTGAAGACAGACAAGAGGGAGTTTCATGCCCTTGAAATTCTCAACGTTACAAAGCAGGACGCTGGTCAATATTCTGTATTTATTAGGAACTCGGCTGGTTCAGCATATTCAGCGGCCAGGTTGCTTGTCAAAGGTTAGCCGTGTGATGCTGAAATGGTGGCTTATGTTGTGCCCAGAAGTGTGTGTGAGGCCTACCGCTCTCAACAAGAATAACGAAAGCATGGTATATTGCTTATCCAGTACCAAGCAGCCTGCAAAACAAAATTTAAAATTAAAACAAGGGATACCTAACTAGGAAAACAATTTCTCTGGCTCCTGGGCACATTGATAAATGTTAGTAGGAGGTGCACCAAATAGCTAGTTTTATTTTTGAACTAGAAATTAGCAAAATGGTATGGTAGTAGTTTGTCTCCCACAACCCACTCACATTATTTTTTGCTAATATTCTCCTTCTTAAATGCCATGGTTTCACTTTGTAGCCATATCTTCTTCCTACCTGCAGGTGAAACTTGAAAAATTAGAATATCGTGGAAAAGTTCATTTATTTCAGTAATTCAACTTACAAGGTGAAACTAATATATGAGATAGACTCATGACATGCAAAGATAGATATGTCAAACCTTTATTTGTTGTGATTATTATGGCATACAGCTGATGAAAACCCCAAATTAACAATCATAGAAAATTAGCATATTAAATGAAATCAGCAAAACAAGGATTGCAAATAGAGCAGTATTGGACCTCTGAGAAGCAGAAGCATGCATATGTACTCAGTACTTGGTTTGGGCCCCTTTTGCATCAATTACTGCCTCAGTGCAGCGTGGCATGGATGCTATCAGCCTGTGGCACTGCTGAGGTGTTATGGAAGACCAGGATGCTTCAATATCAGCCTTCAGCTCTTCTGCATTGCTTGGTCTCATGTCTCTCATCTTTCTCTTGGCAATGCCCCATAGATTCTCTATGGGGTTCAGGTCAGGCGAGTTTGCTGGCCAATCAAGCACGATATTATAATTTTTCAAGTTTCACCTGTAATTTAGTCAAGGGTGAGCCATCTAATCATGGAACAAGTCTCTATGGCCCACTGGATTTGGCTGTGTGTTGATGTCATGAAGATGAATGAAGACCCTAGCAGGCAAAGGCAATGAAAATGAATTAAGTAGACATTTTCTCAAGGCACGCATTTAAAAAAATCAGTGGATAAAGGAAGTCTTTTTGATATGAAATGGCCACCCTCCCAAAAAATGTGAATAGCTTCAACTCTACTCTAATTTTAATTTTTGTTTGGTAAAAAGTGGATCCACAATTTTCCTACAAGGGGATCCCCCCCCCCCGAAGCTAAAATTTCCACATTTTATTGGACTCCCTCTCTTTGGGTTTTGTAGGTAATGCAAATCTTTGTGTCCTATTGCTTTGAACCCTTATCGGTAACTGGGACCATTTAAAGAATCTGACCACCTATGAAGTGCTTTGAATTTGTAGCAAAATGGACTCACGGATCTCTTTCTAAAGAAGAGAACAGCCCTACCATCCAAGAATTCAAAAGTTGGCCATGCCAACTTTAGAGCAGATGGACACAACCCATCAAATCTTTGGTGGGTTTGCTGGATGTCTAATGTGGTGCCAAAAAAAGAAATGAGCATCTTTGTTAGACACGTTGATCACTTCCAGGCTAGGGTTGCCATATTTCAAAAGGGAAATTAAACAATGTTGGTTATTTAACGAGCATTCATCCTGATTTGGTTGTGAAGAAGTTGGGTGATGTTGTGTCCAAACAAGTGTTGACCCCACACTTTCCAGTGCATTTTCCTGCCACTCTCCTGATCACAAAAAGGCCAATATTTTGCAGAAGCAGGCTTCTTGCACAAGACCTCTCAGCCAGCTATAATTGTGCAGCCTGAATTTGCTGGTATGTGATCGAATCCCACTTAAAATTAGCAACAGTATGAAAGCCCTTTTGGTGGAAATTGAGGCCTAGCACTTGCTATACCATTTTGGACGGCAGGTGTGGACTCACGTGATCTATCACCTGATGATGCTGCTGTTCTTTCAATTTTGCAGGGCCTGGCGAGGAAGAAGAGAAACCCAGAAGAGGTGAGACAAGAAACAAGAGGAATTGGTGGGAACAAAGGTCTTGGCTGCCCTGGCGCTGAGGCTGCCCTTTCAAAGCTGTGAACTCTAGAGCAGCCCCAGCTCTGTGGAACTTAGTCCTACCTGACTATTGCCCCGTCACATTTTTATGTTTCTCTCTGAACAACTTAATTTTCAGATGTTCATGAGCAGCTGGTGCCGCCAAGGTTCCTGGAACGATATACCAACAAAAAAGTGAGGGAAGGTGCTAGCATTACCCTTTCAGTGAAAGTTGAAGGTAAATTACCCGTATTTTTCGCTCTATAACACGCACCCGACCATAACACACACTTAGTTTTTAGAGGAGGAAAACAAGAAAAAATATATATTCTAAACGAAACAGTGGATGTATGATTTTTGTGGTTCATGCTGTGGCCACAGACATGTGGTCTGTCGGTGAGTTTGGGGTAGACCAATGCAAAAATCCTGAGGATCCATGTGGATCCATGCTTTGTAACCACGTTTTTGCACCACCCAGGCAACAGTGGGTGCGTGATTTTTTTGGTGCAAGCTGTAGCCATGGACATGCTATGTGATCTGATGGTGAATTTGGGGTGACCCTGTGCAAAAATCCTGAGGATCCATGTGGATCTGTGCTTTGTAACCAGGCTCTCTGTCCCTCTCTCCTCCCCACTCAGCGGCTCTTCTCCCGCTTTGTTGTTTCAAAGAGAGCCATGGAGGAGGGAAGGAAAGGGAACCATGGATCCTCTGCTCACGACTGCAGCAGATCCCCCCGCCATCTGTAGGCATTCGCTCCATAACACGCACAGACATTTCCCCTTACTTTCTAGGAGGAAAAAAGTGAGTGTTATGGAGCAAGAAATACGGTAACTTAGAGGCATTCTCTCTACTCCAACTACCCTACTCCATGATTGAATTTGCCTATCCAGGGGAGACAAAGGTTGTAGTGGAATCAATGCATGCTTTGCTTTCCAGCATGCACAAAGAGAGGTCCTTGCCCCAAGGATCCTGCCTCTAAAGTTTGACACTGGTAAAAGGAAGGGAGGGAAAGGGGCAATGTTTTAGCAAGGGATTAATATGAGTAGTTTCATTTTAATGAATTAAGACTGTGCAAGAGCTGGACCATAATGAAGGCTGATCACCAAAGAATGGATGCTTTTGAATTATGGTGCTGGAGGAGACTCTTGAGAGTCCCATGGACTGCAAGAAGATCAAACCTATCCATTCAGAAGGAAATCAGCCCTGAGTGCTCACTGGAAGGACAGATCCTGAAGCTGAGGCTCCAAGACTTTGGCCACCTCAGGAGAAGAGAAGACTCCCTGGAAAAGACCCTGATGTTGGGAAAGATGGAGGGCACAAGGAGAAGGGGACGACAGAGGACGAGATGGTTGGACAGTGTTCTCGAAGCTACCAGCATGAGTTTGACTAAACTGCGGGAGGCAGTGGAAGACAGAAGTGCCTGGCATTCTCTGGTCCATGGGGTCACGAAGAGTCAGACACGACTAAACGACTAAACAACAACAACAAAACTGTGCAGCATTTTCCCCCCATGTATTTTTAGGCTGTGAACCACCCTAAGGTCTATGGATGAAGGGTGGTGTACAAATTTAATAAATAATAATAATAATTTGTTGAAATATTTATAGACCACCCTTTCATAAGAATACAGTGCATAAAATTACAATAAGATAAAGAAAGAAAAATCAGTAACAGCATCAGCCAAAACATGAATAGAAACTGGCTGGTAAAAAGGATTTCATATTGCAAAGGTTTGTTTGAATAACACCGTTTTTAGGATATGTCTAAAAATGCAGATTGTATGGGGGTGGCATGGCTCATTAGCATGCCAGAGGCTTGTTCAGGGTCGGAATTAACAAGTCTAATCACTTTACCAACTAAGAACAGCCATGCAACTGTCAATCTGACCATCTTTTCTCTGTCCTGGCCAGGTGAGGTTTCCAGAATTGTGGATGAAGACTGGGGTGCTAAGCAAAGACTTTACGCAAATGGCGGGACTTGGGAAGGGAGGTTATCTGGGAGACCAGAAGAAATGATGCGCTAACAGCACCCTCATTTCCCCCCCTTTGTAGGATGTCCACCACCCTCAGTGACTTGGCTGAAGGAAGAGTACCATGGAGAAGACATCCTTTGGATCAAGCCGGACACCCCAGGCTATAAACTTGCCAGCTCCAACATGCACCATAGTCTCATCCTGCTGGATGTGAAGAAGGAGTTCAGCGGAAACTACACCTGCATTGCGTCCAATCAAGCTGGGCAGTCTATCTGTAGCTCCTCCTTAGAAGTTCTGGATGGTAAGCGCTTCACCAACTTCTCTATTTCCATATTTATATGTGCTGGCTGTTTCATTAAAATTGGCTTCACGCTAGTCATAATCTCTGGGTTTCTGTGTGGTCACCAGTGGCCATGGAAATACAACTTATGTGTACAGAGCATGTACACTACCCGTCACCCCACAGATAAAAACAATAGTGCTTTCCCCAACTTGTGAAAAAGTCACAGGCTCTTGGAAGAAGGATAAAATCTTATGCAAATGAGCTTCTACTGAGGTTTCGAGTTCTCCCTTGCCAGAAGCTGAACTTGATATCACAGCAGCCCAGAGTCCAGAGCTCTGTGCTTAGTTTATCTGCAAGTTCTATGCATGTTCATGAGAAGGAAAGTGTCCATTAAACTTTAATTAGTTTAATGTGAAGTAAACGCCCAGTACGCTTCCAACGCCATAAATCTTATCTCAGCAGAGAATTTCGTGCAGCGGTTGAAGAAGGCAGGAGAGTCAGTACCTTTCAATGAAGAATCCTGGAGCAAGCACTTTGGAACTCAGGAGAAAAACTTTATTTACAAAAGAAAAACCCTGGCGATAAAGCACACATGCTTTTATCTCCGGCATAAAGAAAACTTTACTCTAAACTTAACTCATATTAGCAAACACGCCCATGGCCACAAACTGAGTCTGTGAGTCAGGTCAAGGGGGAGGGGGAGAGAGAGAGAGAAAACACAAGGGTGAACTGACTATACAAACTAACTCACATTCCTGGATGCTTAATGACTTCCAGCTGCTGAGTGATTAGAGCGACTTGTTACCGCTTAACCCTTTAGTACCAACAGAAAGGTTAAGGAGTAAGGCCTACGCACATCTGGAGTGGAATCCCTAAGACGGTTGGCTGGCGCTTTGTATACCTCCTTCCAGCAACTTCTGCAGCCAAGCTGGTGTCAAATGTATTGCTCTACTTTCCTTTGGACCACATCAGCCAGGCTGAGTCTTGTCGTCTGGGTGGCTCAGGACCTGCAGACACACTGGCCAGACTTGAGCACCTGGAAAGTCACTGCAGTGCTGCTAATGCAGTGCGTCGACTTCATCCCTGGAGGCTCTCTCCATTGTCTCTTGAGACAGATGCCAACAAGAAGAAGTCAGTTCTGGTCCTGCTGGGGACACTGAACACAAAAGGCCTGGAAATAGGGAAGCAATACAGGCCACCCCAATCCCCAATGGGACGCGGGTGGCACTGTGGTCTAAACCACAGAGCCTAGGGCTGGCTGATCAGAAGGTTGGCGGTTTGAATCCCTGCGACAGGGTGAGCTCCCGTTGCTCAGTCCCTGCTCCTGCCAACCTAGCAGTTCGAAAGCACCTCAAAGTGCAAGTAGATAAATAGGTACCACTCTGGCAGGAAGGTAAATGGTGTTTCCATGCGCTGCTCTGGTTTGCCAGAAGTGGCTTGGTCATGCTGGCCACATGATCTGGAAGCTGTCTGGACAAACGCTGGCTCCCTCGGCTTATAGAGTGAGATGAGCGCCACAACCCCAGAGTCGTCCGCAATTGGACCTAACAGTCAGGCGTACCTTTACCTTACAGGGCACCCCGTCATTATAAGGGAAAATTGCTTTCAATTAAAATGGTGACATCTAACTTGAGCCAAGGCAGGGTAGTTGAATTCCAACATCTCCCTCACCCATAACCCCAACAAAGCTTGGGAAGGATGAAAAATATTCCCCAGCCTGAGACACGCCTGCTGATAGGTTTGCTGTCATTCATTCCCTTGCAGTGAAAGAGGCCGAGGTTCTGACACAGGAACGTGTGATGGTGACAGAGGCCATCATGACATCACTTGGGTAAGTGGGAGGATGTGTGGCTGGAGGTTAGGATGCTGCACAGAGAGACTAGAAAAAAAACTGAACGCGTCTTAAGATTTTCAGACTGGAAACTCACTGGAGATCCTCTTCTCCTCACCTCCTTCTTCCCTTTTTGTTTTTGTCGCAGGTATGAAGAAAAGGAAAGGAAAGAACATGGGTAATGTCTGAAATTTCTTGTTAACACATAGTGATATTGGCGATGTTTAAAACTTTGTGTTATTCAGTTACCGAATTCTAATTTTGGTATCCTTTAAAATGCATTTCCCTCTGTCAAGATGGTGTGGCAGAACCCACACCTTGCAACTCCCTGCCTATTGAACTCACTGCACTCTTTTTGGCCCCTGCTAAAAACATTTTTCTTCAGGGAAACCTCCCCAGAAATATAGAGTATTGGTTTGCATTTTAATCTGTTTTCAGTTGATCACTGGCTTTATTATTTTCCTGAATGTTTTAAGCAGATTTTTAAAAACCGTTTTCACTGATAATTTTATTGTTTTCTTCTTTTTGCAAACCACTCTGAGGGATTTTGTTTTTTTGGGGGGGAGGGCAATCATGTGGTATATATGTTTTATGATTTTTTTAATTTTACCACGGCTTGGGACCAGTGTAGTTGAAATTGCCTGGCCTCTGTATGCCTCCTCGACCACTTCAATCTATGGAACTTGTAGTCTTAAAAGTATTATATGACATTTGCTCCATTTATGTGAGGAGTTGAACTTTTAGTGTGGCTGCACTTATATTAATATTAGGCAGGCACCCTGATTCTAGCCTTTCAAGCAGCCGTTAAACACTTTTTTCTTTTTTCTTTTATTTCTTTTTTATTATTTTCTTTCTTTTTTATTATTATTAAGCGCTTTATAAATTCTCATATATTTATACCTTCCCTTTTCTCTTCCTTAGAGTTGGGGTTTCTGTACATCCTCCTGAAGGCAGAAAAGGTATGAAAAGTTTCGCCTGTGCTTTAACTTCAGAATTTTACTAATGTAGATCACAGTATGCTGTTCCATATAATGTTCTCTAATATGAATTACATAGTTTACAGCTGTAGTCTTTGATTTCTTCATCAAATAAATGTTTTTTCACTGAATAAATGGAAAAGAGAGAAGAGGCTGGTTTAAAGCTTTTGGGTTGCCAGGTTCATGCAGATCACGTTCAAATTAAATTCATTGCTTTAAATCAGGGGCCAGCAAACTTTTTCAGCAGGGGGCTGGTCCACTGCCCCTCAGACCTTGTGGGGGGCCGGACTATATTTTGAAAAATAAATAAATAAATGAACAAATTCCTATGCCCCACAAATAACCCAGAGATGCATTTTAAATAAAAGGACACATTCTACTCATGTAAAAACATGCTGATTCCCAGACCGTCCGCGGGCCGGATTTAGAAGGCGATTGGGCCAGATCCGACCCCCGGGCCTTAGTTTGCCTACCCATGTGTCAGGGAACTGACATCGAAGCGAGAGGCGAAGGGGAGGCTCCCAGATGATGCTGGCGAAGGACCCAGCAGCAAGGGGAGAGACAGCTCAGTAGAGGGGGAAGCCAATCAGCGCAACACCGGGGATAAAGAGAGGCAGACGGGGGAATTGGAGAGAGGGCTCCAGGACTCTTCACTGGACATGAGTGAGGAGAGCCCAGGTCCTCCACTACCCACGCCCTCCCTGCGCAGAAGACTTCCGCGCAGTGAGAGGAGGAGGAGACTGGGTGTCAAACAACTTTTATGTTGGAAGAGGTTCAAGAAACGCCCACTGACGGATTCTGCCAGTGACTGAGGCAGCCACCATGAGAAGGGGCTCCGCAGTCAGAAAGTTTTACAAGGCAAATTAACTGAGAAAGGCACCAGTTTACGCACGAGTAACTCATACCCACTACACCATGCTTTAAATCTGCAACTAGCTACCTTCCCCTTCAACCAGGAATTGTATCTGTCAGGCAAGGCATCATGTCAGTTGTACTGGTGACACTTAGGGTAACAGATACTAAACTACTAAATGTGTACGCATCATGTCAACCATGCGAGGGTGTTCATGCCTTTCAAATAGGGATTCTCATTTCAAAATACCGCCCTGCAGGACTCCACCCTTTCTGATTCCTGCTTGCAAGTATTTTGAAGTGATTGCTTTGATTTATGCACCTGTGCACCATTCATACCTCTTGCAAGGCTTGTACATCTTGTATCCTGGCATCTATACTGAAGTACAGATGTCTTAGGAAAAATACGCCATAAAAGGTGGGAAGGATGGTAAAAATGTTTTCACACTGGGAGTGGCCGCTGAGACCATATAACACCGGTCTTGAAAGACCAACACTGGCTCCCAGTACATTTCCGAGCACAATTCAAAGTGTTGGTGCTGACCTTTAAAGCCCTAAACGGCCTCAGTCCAGTATACCTGAAGGAGCATCTCCACCTCCATCGTTCTGCCCGGACACTGAGCTCCAGCGCCGAGGGCCTTCTGGCGGTTCCCTTACTGCGAGAAGCCAAGTTACAGGGAACCAGGCAGAGGGCCTTCTCGGTAGTGCCTAAGCCAATACCACTCATCACCTGTAACCTGTAATAAGTTGTGGCCTTATTTAGCCCATTAACCTTAATAACTGTGTCATGTGTCTTTATTTCGGGGGGGGGGGCAGGAACTCGCCACACATTTATGTCAATCATGAATTGTGTCTGTGTTTGTTTCCCTCCTTTATAGAGTCTCTGGCATTCATTGGTAGGGTTCCCAGAAGTGAAAATCCAGAAAAGGTTATTGAGCTTATTTTTGGAGGGTGGGTGGGTGTTAAAGTTGTTGAGCCCTAGTTATAGCAGACACTACTGATTGAGATGGGTATAAACAGCTTCCTATGTTCTTATGACTTTATGGCTTAAGTACCTCACTCTTCTTTGACAGGAGAACTTATGGAAGGTGAAGCTGGTCGGAGCCACATTTCACTTGCTGAGGTTGGGACTGAGGAATTCCTCCAGAAACTGACATCGCAGATCACAGAAATGGTATCTGCAAAGATTAGTCAAGGTAACAGCTTGTCTGAGCATGTTGACAGTCAGTTTTCAGTCTGAGACAGAAGCATACATGCCAGACTAGCTCATGTTTATTGGTCCCTATCAAAGGCGTCCCACTGGACCTTTTTCAGACACTTTCCTACGCAAATTTCAAAATGCTAGTGTGGAAATCTCAGAATTGGCATTTAGGAAAGAGGAGGTTGGGACTAGTCACAACAGTAATTAACAGTCACATCCAACATCAGCCAAGTATTCAGACTGGAAGATTTAGACTAGTCTTTATGTTGCTGTTTCTGGATTTGATTTCACTGTGGCTAGTTTGGGGTTTTTAATTGATTTAAAGGCATTTGATTGCTTTATAGTGCATGTTCCCTTGAGGACTTCGGAAGTAGGGTATAAATTAAATGAATGAACAGAAGCACGCTTTTTCACAAAACAAAGCAATTATTTGCTAGGAGTGTATTTTAATTGTTCATGTTTCCACTTCAGCCACACTTCAAGTACCTGGAGCCGACAGTGACGATGAATCAAAAACGCCATCTCCATCCCCACGACACGGCAGGTCCAGGCCTTCCTCAACTGCTCAGGAGTCTTCCTCTGAATCAGATGAGGGGGATGCAAGGGGAGAGGTATACTATTTGCATAAGTGAACTGGATGCATGCCTGTTACGGAAACAAACTTGACACAAAGACATCAGATTTAGAAAAGAATTATTATTAAATATATTATCAAAACCACGCAGATTACTACTAGACTGAAAAAATGGGAAAACCATGGGGGGGGGGACTTTAAATTCACCATGTGCTATCTGATAAAAGAACTTCATGAAACTGACTTTCAACATGTGATGAACATGTCCCCAAAGTAGAACACACACACACAAAATTACCTATGAGGAACCAAAAGTAAATAAATGCTAAGACACGCAATTAATAAGAAACTTGAAGTAACCTGAAGTAATCTGTTTTGGCATTTTAACATCCCAAATGACGTGACAACATCAGCTGTAATGTTAATAGCGGAATACTGGGAAATGAGTTAATACCAAGAAAAATGAATGGCAATTTAAAGTTGTGCGGGTACCTTGCACTAGCCAAAATGACAGAATTAATAAGAAATGCTCAGGCCGAAGGTAAACAAGTACCATTCCACAAACAATGTTTGGTTGTGCTTCGATTAACTTCATAGACATCATGGAGAAACGGATTAAATAAATGAAAACAGATTATCTGTAACTTAAAAGAGTGTCAAAGCCACAAAGAGATGGAAGTCACTAGCAGGGATTCAGACTTGTTTCACAGAACAGAAAGAAAGTTGCTGTGGGAGGAAAAAGGGACAAACACTTTGTTATCGGGGTTCACATATCCTGTTAAAAGGGAAAATTATTTCATGTGAGAAGCCTGTCAGGAAATGCTGTTCCTAAAATTCCCATTGAGGGGGGGAATGCTTTGATATTTACCTGTGAAAAGAATTTGGCATGTTAAGATTTGGAACCTGGAAAGCTCTTGACTTTTGATGGGCTAGTTTTTTTTGTTTTGTTTTGTGTGGGGTTTTTTTAAGCCTTTTGTCTTACGTAGCCCCTGGAGCAAAGAAACATTTAGGGTGATTTCCCTCAATGGTTCCAAGTTTTTGCATTTGGATAAATTTCTCTCTGCAGTTCTCGAAGAAACCTCCTCTCCCCCCTTACAGTTCCCCCCTTCCTCTCTCTCTCTTCTTTAGCTGATCTAGCCTCTGTGCATGTGCAGAGTTCATGTCTCAGGAAACGTTTTATACTATTGAAAATGTTGCATCCTTTGGCTAAATTAACATTTGAATAAGGGAAGGGAAGGGTAAGGAGTAGATTTTGAAAATAGGGTTTGATTTTAAACAAAAAAAGAGAAACTCAGCAATTTAAGTATTCACCAAAACTAGCAATTTCAGCCCAAGCAAAAGAGACTGCTTCCTTTATGTACAGGAAAGGGCTAATATCCCTCTGGCCATTCGCGGAACAATCAACCGCTCTCTTATTTATGAGTAAAAATGGCCAGAGTTAGAATTCATAGGATTTTTATTTTTTTTTAACATTCTCAGTCATTTCAGCCTTACCATTTGCAGACAAATTTTACTGCCCTTTATTTACAGGATGGATGGTCAAGGCGCCTATGTATTCGTATGTGCTGAAACTTTGAGTTGACTTTGAAGTCTGATTTTTAAATAGTAGACAAAATGATAAACACTGTAATCACCCAAATGCTTGATGTTACCAGTTGTGCTTCAAAACATCATGGCTTCATCTCACACCTTTTAAAACTAAAGAGCAAAGCTAGGTTGAATTTCAACTCCATCACCACACCAGAATTTAAGAATTACCCTCCAATGCTTGCAGACACATGGCCTTCCACACAGCCACAAACTGGGAGAGTTGAAAGGGACCCTGGGGTCATCTAGTCCAACCCTCCAAAATATAGGGTTCACAACAAGATCTCACAGCAAGATTTGTACTACCAAAGAGACATACACATTTAAGTACAGATTTACAGCTGGGAAAGGAAACATCTATGCTCATATCATGTACTAAGGAAGAGGAAAATAAAAGTACATAACTTTACACAGAACCCTTTTTGCAGATCTTGAGATAGTTTGTGTGAGTTTGAAATGGTATTTAAGGAAGACCGAAGTGAACAGTTAAAGCAGCCCTAGATTTGATTTTTTTTTTTTAGGGGATACACAAATGTTGCCCCCTTCCCTCTTTGCAGTTTCCTTTAAAGGAAGCTTACTCAGGAGTAAATTTACCTGGCACAGAAGTAAGAAGGGAGAAAACAACTGAAAGAGGCAGAGTGAAACAAGGGGGAGGGGGGCATTTTCTAACAAAAGAGGCCATGAAGTCTTATAGAGACTGATATCAGGAGCCTTACAATAACTATTCTGTCCAACCAAATCAAAGTTAAAACTGGACTCACATATTTTCTTAGAAGGAACATCATGCTTTCATAGGCATATGCTTAATGAAATACATACACTGCATTTTAGCTTGAGAGAGCAATTGGCTCAACTAGGCTTCTGCAGCAGAAACATTAGGTTACTTACAAACTCAAAAGTTACAACAAAACATCATTTACCATTAGACTTAAAATTACCCTCCTCACTTAAAACTAGAAGAAAGAGGTGGGGTAATCCTCATTTCAGAACACAAGTAGCAAGTATACAGGATTTCACCACTTGGGAGGGAAACTCTCTTTTAGAGCCTCTCTCAAATAACAAACATTTGCACACTCCATTCTCCATTTTGTTTTGTTTAAGATCGATAAGGCGCAGCATGGCTTCCTTAGATTTAAAATTTTGAAGCAAGCTTGCAGTTTAAACTATGCACACTTAAGAAAGGCAGTCTGCCAGAGACAGAAGGAACAGACAACACACATAACAGACAACATGTAAACATACATATTCTCATATATGTATTAACAGACAACACACATAACAGACAACATGTAAACATATATATTCTCATCCTTTAGTTGGTTATTGCAAGGAGTTGGGCCACTACCTTTGGCTTCATTAAGTGAAATTAGTAGGCAGGTCCCACATGGTTTTATGAGCCTCCTTGCCTCTTCAAACACACCACCAGTTAATCAAACTGGTAGGGCTCACAACGCTTGGTTGACTGGGTACCCCTTTATAGATGCATGCGTTGCTGTTGTTGCTTTTTTTTGCTTTTCCCTTTTTTTTGGGGGGGTGTCTGGGATAGAGAAGGGGGAAAGAGAGGGGTGGATTAGGATTGGTATGTCTAGGGGTTTGGTATGCTTAGTACAGGGACGTATAGTAAAGAGGAGAAGGGGCTTCTAGTTGCCTGGCAACTTCCTTAGTGGGTTTTAGAGAGCTCTAGCTATCCGGTTCCTTGCGTTCCCTTTCCTATTTCCTTATTTCCTATTTCCTTATTTCCTTATTTCCTTATTTCCTTATTTCCTATAACCTGGGGTCTCTTTCCACTCTGCCGGTCCTGCCCAATTCCTCATGGGCTATCCCTCCTGGCAACCTCCTACCTATCGTCACATCTCAGGAAAAGGGGCCCTACTGGACGCCCGCGCCATGCAGTGCCAGATCGGGTGGTCCCTGGATAGAATTTCGAACTGAAAATCCCCCTTGCTTTTGGAAGCGGGCTCACGCACGATACACGTGTTACGTGGCACCGACCAGTGCGGCTGGGATTGGTGATAGTAAAGCCAGACCCCTTCCTGCCCCCTCGGTAAGGGCGCTCGGGAAGTTCGGAAAGAGAGCTCCAACCCCTTGCTTTCAACTGGGATGCCCGTTGCGGGGAGTCGGCTATCTTTCAAGTCGGGTCTCTCCGTCTTACTTTCGGGCTCCCAATTGGTGCGGCTGGCTGGAGATTTAAAGGAAAAGAGATAGGGCTCAGAACCCCCCTTTCGGGTTGAGCAGCGGTCCACAGTCTCTCTCACTAACCGGACCAAGAGAAAGGCAAGAAGGAGCGATAGAGAGGAGGGCAGAGAATTCAGTTGCCAGGAGATTCCACCCCCTTCCCACCAGTGCACTGGATTTTCCTTTTTCCTTATACTCACGCGTCTTCTATGATGATCCCGGGATCGATGAATAAGCCGGCTGGATCCCTCGTTTGCTCCCCGGCTGAACTCCTAGGGCTTTTGATTACCGCCCAGAAGATGGCTGGGGGTCCAAAAGGATCTTCCCAGGCAAAATGGCCCGGAGCCGGCTGAAGATTTCGGGGCCCCCAGTCAGCAGCTTGGGAGAACCGCAAGCCCCACGTTGGGCGCCAACTGTTACGGAAAAATCTGGGTGCGGGGTTACTCTGCCACCCAGCTCATCGGACTAAGTCCGTGGGTCCCTGCGGAAGAAAATGAGCTCAGCCAGACGCAGGAGCAAACTGCAGAAGATCCAAGTTTATTGCGCAATAGGTTCAAGGCGAGATTGAACCGCGAGAAAGGGGTGACATGAACTTTTGAAATTTCCCTCCATATCCCAGAATACAGTGTGTGAAACGTCATGAATACATTATGGGAAGGTTGGGTTTCACAAGTTACATCATGAATATAATTTACACGTCATGAATACATTATGAAAAGGTGGGGTTACATTAATTAACATTTCGGATGAGGGAGGGGGAACATGCGGAGCGGGAAATATACATAGATACACATGTATTGAGTACCGGTGGTGGCAAGACAATGGGTCAGAGGTATGCATCGTCTGCCACTTAATATTGCCTAGAGGAAAGGTTTGACAAAACGATCTGGGTGGATTAAGAAGTTCCTGCCTACGTGACCTGCCGCTTTGGGGAAGGAAAGGTTTGGCAGAGTGATTTTGACAGGATTACTTGAGAGATTATGGAGGACAGGGGAGGGGTGATGGAGTCCTAGAGAAATTGAGCAAATATATTGTAGTGAAGAAGACATTGCCCCCCCCCGTTCCGTATCAATGCCCAAGGAAGAGTGATTCAGCACAGAACATTCCATGAGTTCCCCAGAATATAAAAAGGCAACTACAGCATTGTATCTCAAACTAGCATTGCAATTGGTGTTGGGCCCAGAGAGCTGAGACCCTTTGACTGCTCCACAGGAATAATATAATGGGTCAACCAAATGTGGTGTAGTGGTTAAGAGCGGTAGACTCGTAATCTGGGGAACCGGGTTCGCGTCTCCGCTCCTCCACATGCAGCTGCTGGGTGACCTTGGGCCAGTCACACTTCTCTGAAGTCTCTCAGCCCCGCTCACCTCACAGAGTGTTTGTTGTGGGGGAGGAAGGGAAAGGAGATTGTTAACCGCTTTGAGACTCCTTTCGCTATTGATAAAGCGGGATGTCAAATCCAAACTCTTCTTCCTCTTCTTCTTCTTCCCCACTAATCCCAAATGAAGCCAGTTTGCCTTACAGGTGTACATTCCTAGTACAGACTTTCTACCACCTGTTCATAAAAGTGTGTTCTTCATTCCTTGAGGTAATTTGGAAGACTGATTTTGGGCTTGAGAAACTGATTGGATGGAGTACGTTTGAGATGAAAATTGATTCACAATAGAAAGAGCTCCCTATCATAAGATAGTAACTCTAGTGTAAAATTTTAGGTGATGTTGATCTGGGGCTGGAAGATAGATACCATTTTGACTAGAAGTAGGCAGCCTATGGACATTCAGACCACTATTGCTTTTGGTAACCCTCTCGCACTGCCATGTATTTCATTCCAGTAAAAGCAAATTTGGGATTAGCCAAATTACCATCTAGTGGAAGGGTTTGTATTAAATGTTCCTACTTATTTTTTACAGCATCTAGCGCTGCACATTGCTGCAACAAGCAGAAACATTGATGTGGTCCACAAAGACCACCAGTAATTTTCAAAATAAAAAAATTCCTTCCAGTAGCACCTTAAAGACCAACTAAGTTAGTTCTTGGTATGAGCTTTCGTGTGCATGCACACTTCTTCAGATACACTGAAACAGAAGTTGCCAGATCTTTCTATATAGTGAGAAGGTGGGGAGGGGTGTTACTCAGAAGGGTGGTGGAAATGGGAGATAGGCAGATAGCTGAGAGAGCCTGTTGACGACTCTTAACGACTGTAATAGGTCTTACAGGAAAAGGCAAGGGGTGAGAAGGTGAGAAATGGTTTAGTCATGTATAGTGAGATAAGAATCCAATGTCTTTGTTCAGCCCAGGTCTTTTCATGGTTTTAAGTTTGGTAATGAGTTGTAATTCAGCAGCTTCTCTTTCCAGTCTATTTCTGAAATTCCTTTGTAGTAAAACAGCTACTTTGAGATCTTGTATAGAATGTCCTGGGAGATTGAAGTGTTCTCCTACTGGTTTCTCTGTTTTGTGATTCTTGATGTCAGATTTATGTCCGTTTATTCTTTGGCGTAAGGTTTGGCCTGTTTGTCCAATATAGAGAGCTGAAGGACACTGTTGGCATTTGATGGCATACACAATGTTAGACGATGAGCAATTAAATAGTCCCGAGATGGTATGTGTGATGTTGTTGGGGCCAGTAATGGTGTTGTCCGGGTGTATGTGGCAGCAAAGTTGGCATCTGGGTTTATTGCAGGCTCTGGTGCCAGTGTCTGTGTTAAGTCTGGTTGTAGTATTATTGTGGGTTAGGAGTTGTTTAAGATTGGGTGGCTGTCTGTAGGCAATGAAAGGTCTTCCTCCCAGAGCTTGAGAAAGAGAACTGTCATTGTCCAGGAGAGGTTGTAGATCTCTGATGATGCGTTGTACTGTTTTAACTTGGGAGCTGTATGTGATGACTAGAGGTGTTCTGTTATTTTCTTTTTTGGGTCTGTCTTGCAGCAAGTTCTCTCTGGGTATCAGTCTGGCTCTGTTGATCTGTTGTCTAACTTCATCTGCTGGGTATTTTAGTTCTGAGAAGGTTTGCTGTAGATCTCTTAGGTGAGAGTCTCTGTCTGTAGAATTGGAACAGATGCGGCTGTAACGTAGTGCCTGGCTATATACAATGGACTGTTTGGTATGTTTGGGATGGTAGCTAGAGGCATGTAGATATGTTTGTCGGTCAGTTGGTTTGCGGTATAAGGTGGTGTCTATGCGCCCATCCTGTATTTTTATAGTAGTGTCCAAAAAATGTATTTCTTGCATAGATTGATTCATTGTAAGGTTGATTGTGGGGTGAAAATCATTAAATTTCTGGTGAAAGGTGTCCAGGGTCTGTTGACCATGTGTCCAGATGATAAAAATATCGTCAATGTATCGCAGTCGTTATCTTTGCAATGTATCGCAGTCGTTAGTTGCAATGTATCGCAACTATTACAGTCGTTAAGAGTCGTCAACAGGCTCTCTCAGCTATCTGCCTATCTCCCATTTCCACCACCCTTCTGAGTAACACCCCTCCCCACCTTCTCACTATATAGAAGGATCTGGCAACTTCTGTTTCAGTGTATCTGAAGAAGTGTGCATGCACACGAAAGCTCATACCAAGAACTAACTTAGTTGGTCTTTAAGGTGCTACTGGAAGGAATTTTTTTATTTTGACTATGGCAGACCAACACGACTACCTATCTACTACTGGAACCAGTAATTTTCAGTTGAGGGAAAAGGTTGGGAACCACTAATCTAGCCAATCCTTGCCTGGGTGGGATTTAATCAATTGCTGAGTCCAGTAGACCAAACTGAGGCTCTCTGTAATTCTAGATGCAGCTAGAAGCAGTTGGTTGTGGCAGTCAGTCTCTCTAACGTCACATCAATACTGCACATTGATAGCACATGGCTTCTCCCCAAAAATCCTGGCACCTGTAGTTTGTAAAAGGTGCTGAGAACTGTAGCCCTGTGGAGGGCAAACTATAGTTCCCAGGACTTTTTGGCGGGGGGAGCGGGAGCCATGTAGTTTAAATGTATGGTGTGGATGTGATCTGAATATCAAGTAGGCTTTCTGCAAATTGGTGTCCTTTTCCTATAAAAATATATACTGAAATATATACTGTCTTCCTACAGATTTTTGACATCTACATGGTTACAGCAGACTACCTGCCCATGGGTGCTGATCGTGAAACCATCAGCCTGAAGGAAGGACAATACGTGGAAGTCCTGGATTCGGCTCATCCTCTGAAATGGCTAGTGAGGACTAAGCCCACCAAGTCCAACCCATCCAGGCAAGGTTGGGTTTCTCCTGCCTATCTGGATAAGAGGTTAAAGGTGAGAAGCATCCATGTTTGGGTTCTCCAACATCAGATTCCTTTTGCTTGAGATTTCCTCAGGGACATGCAGACAAAGGATCTAGGAGTCTTGGTTGACCACAAACTTGACATGAGCCAACAGTGTGACGCGGCAGCTAAAAAGGCCAATGCTATTCTGGGCCTCATCAATAGGAGTATAGCATCTAGATCAAGGGAAGTAATAGTGCCACTGTATTCTGCTCTGGTCAGACCACACCTGGAGTACTGTGTCCAGTTCTGGGCACCACAGTTCAAGAAGGACACTGACAAACTGGAACGTGTCCAGAGGAGGGCAACCAAAATGGTCAAAGGCCTGGAAATGATGCCTTATGCGGAACGGCTAAGGGAGCTGGGCATGTTTAGCCTGGAGAAGAGGAGGTTAAGGGGTGATATGATAGCCATGTTCAAATATATAAAAGGATGTCACATAGAGGAGGGAGAAAGGTTGTTTTCTGCTGCTCCAGAAAATGGACACGGAGCAATGGATCCAAACTACAAGAAAGAAGATTCCACCTAAACATTAGGAAGAACTTCCTGACAGTAAGAGCTGTTCGACAGTGGAATCTGCTGCCAAGGAGTGTGGTGGAGTCTCCTACTTTGGAGGTCTTTAAGCAGAGGCTTGACAACCATATGTCAGGAGTGCTCTGATGGTGTTTCCTGCTTGCCAGGGGGTTGGACTCGATGGCCCTTGTGGTCTCTACCAACTCTATGATTCTATGATTCTATGATTCTAAGCCAAAGTTGTGTAAACAATTTATCTGACTGTATTGTACATCACCCCAACCTCTTTGAGAAGGAAGGGTGATATGGTGTTGGACTATCGGAGGAAGAGAGGAGAACTAGTAGATGCAGAAATGACCAGATCTTAAATTTTATTCCCTTTATTATTTTTAGCTGTCTGCTGAGTGGGGCATTCCAGAGGTTCCAGAGTTCCATGGAGAATCAGTTTCAGAGGATGAATATAAAAAGAAGCTGAGGTGGGTACTTCACGAAGCTCCTTCCTGTAAGAGAGGTCCAATTCCATTTGTCCCTACGGGTGGGGCTGTTATCCATGAACTCTCCACTTTTATTCTGAATTAAAAACCAGTCTTGGAGCCATTCCAGAGGGCTGTGTCCAACTAAGTTCTAATACCCATTGAAATGAATGGACCTAAACCAGTCATGCCCATTAATTTCAATGGGTCTACTCTGGCTAGTGCTGGATACAACCCAGATTGTGCTCTCAATCCAGACTGGGGCACCACACCAGTTTCCTGCCAACTCTCCTTCCCAGATGTTAGTTATAGTAGAAGGCACCATTTTATGGGCTGGAACTGGAGCTACTAATGTATTGACCTATTTTCTCTTTCCACCAGCCTCATTATTCAAGACTTGCTGAACACTGAGGAGGAGTTTGTCAAGGACCTAGAGTTCCTCCAGACACACCACATTCAGTTCACCGAGACCTGCCCTGTCGTCCCTGTGGCTCTTTCCAGTCAGAAGCTCATCATCTTCAGGAACATCACCGACATTACCCACTTCCATTCCATGTACGTATAACTGGGGGAACGGCATGGTCAGTGAGATAGAGGCCCAGCTAGCAGTGAAGGTCTGAACTGAGAGGCCTTTTTCTAGAGGACCAGCCACTTTGGGAGGAGGCAATTTGGAGACTCAGGGAAATGCTACATATGATTTTTAAAAAACCAAATCAGTACAGTGATGGGAGTCTTTCCTGTGAAACCCTCCAGCTTCCTTCTCTGTTTTTATTGCTCTGTGAAGACTTGGCTTTTTAAGGCAGGCTTCTGGTGGAGGCTGACTAGACTATGGGTTCTTCCACACTTCTGCTTGTCCAGCTGCCTCCCCCCAGGAAAACTCGCTTTTTACTGCTGAATTGGAGCAAACGTCAATTGGGTTTTCTATGGGTTGATGTTTGCTCTGATTCAGAGGTGAAGAGTGGTAAAGAGTGCATTTTCTCTGGGGCAAGCAGCTGGACCAACAGAAAACCACTCGGGGTCCAAGCTTTCCAGCCAAGCAAAGTGTTTTATCCATCGCTATGTTGGAGGGGAGTGAAAGAAACTTTTGTGTGTGATGGCCTGGGATTCGGACTCAGAGGCTGAACCTGAGGGATCCCAGCCTGCACAGGAGTCCCCGCCTCCAGAACCAGCTGAGCCGGGGCTGGGGCATGAGCCTGAAGGGTCCTCACCTGTGCTGGATCCTCAGGTGCAGGCACCAGATGAATCCGCTCTGGCTCCTGAGGTGATGGAGGGCCCATTGCCTGCAGGAGCTCCACTCTCAGCCCCGTCAGGGGAAGCTGAGGTTGCCTCTGGGTCCGGTAACCCTCCAGCCTCTCCTGAGCTGCAGAGGCTCAGGGCAGAGAGGTGGAGGGAAGTAAGTTCCCGCAGGAGGAGGGCTCGCCTCCAGGCCAGGAGAGGCGAGTCACCCGTGGACCGGGGCTGCCCTGTGCCTCGGGGCAGATAAAAGCCAGCCAGCCCCAGTCCCAGGTTGCGGGAGCAACATTGTTGGTAGCCTGTTCCTGCCTGCACCCTGTCCTGCTCGTCTGCCAGAGTTCCTGACCTCACCCGAATCCCTGCCTTGGACCCCGCTACAGCTTTGACGGACAGCCTCCATACTGCACCCTCGACCTCGGACTGGACTCAGACCTCGCCGCACGGTTAACCCTTGGAACCAGCACATTGTGGCTCAGTGCAGTTGTGCTCAAGCGGTGGTGCCAACTTGAATAAAATATGGGGGGGGCAAGTAAGCCCCACCCTGTATAATTGATCACATGACACGGTGCACACACACCATTTAATGGCAATGGCCATCAACCTTTTGGGGGGCCCTGGCTCCTCAAATATTTTATTGGGGGAGGGAGTGAAGGCCCCTCTGCCCCTAGGAGTTGGCTCCTATGTGCCCAGGTCCTACTTGTAGGCATATGGTTGGCCGCTGTAGGAACAGGATTCTGGACTACATGGATCTTTCGCCTGATCCACCAGCCAGGTTTTTCTTACGTTCTTGTGTACTGTTAGTTTAAGGCTGGATTTTTATGAATATTGTAACTTTTGTTTCCACTTGTGGTTAGCTGCTTTGAGTTTTCTTTTGGAAATAAAAGCAGAATAGTATTTTGTTAGTGAATAAATTTTGTTAGTGAATAAAAAAACACCTGTGTGTATTCTGTCGGTTGGGATGATTCCAACCAGAGTTTGGTTGTTATGGCCTTGGCCTTCCGCCTTTCATGACCCTTTCGCCCACAGGACATTCTTCCCAGAGCTTCAGAAATGTGACACTGATGACGACGTGGCAATGTGCTTCATCAAGAACGAGGGGGAATTTGACAGGTACATCCAGTACCTGGTGGGCCGAATACAGGCTGAATCTGTCGTCGTCAGCAAAACTGTTCAGGAGTTCTATAAGGTAAATATTGCTGGCTACTATAATACATGCGATTCCCTCTGGGAAACACAGTTGACTATTTGATTGTATCGTCTGTTGAATATATAGGGATTAACTTCTGGGTCATGTTTTTGAGTAGTTCAGTAGACCTATTCAGCCCCAATCAGCTTCATGGCTGGGATAGCTGTCCCATGTCCAGTACTATTAACTCCATTCACTGCACAACTCTATTATAACAGTATCGGTGGATTAATTTAATTGTCAGGCAAGTGATTCTTCAAACCAGAATTAGGTTTGAGTACCTATCCATTCTGAAGGAAATCAGCCCTGAGTGTTCACTGTAAGGAGCTCACTGAAGCTGAGGCTCCAATACTTTGGCCACCTCATGAGAAGAGAAGACTCCCTGGAAAAGACCCTGATGTTGGGAAAGATGGAGGGCACAAGGAGAAGGGACGACAGAGGATGAGATGGTGGGACAGTGTTCTCGAAGCTACCAGCATGAGTTTGACCAAACTGTGGGAGGCAGTGGAAGACAGGAGGGCCTGGCGTGCTCTGGTCCATGGGGTCACAAAGAGTCGGACACGACTAAACAACAACAACAACAACTAATCTTTGCATTGAAACCTGCCTGGATTCTTCACCTATGCCAAGCATGTCCAAAGTCCATTTTGGGGGCCTAATCTAGCCTGCCGGTTGGTGTAATCTGGCTCCTGTGGCAGTTCATTTCCTGGGGTAAAAATCCTAAAAACCCTCAATAATTTAAATCCTAAAAAAAGCTCAACAACAACTTTGGTTGGCCCTCACGGCCCTTCACTTCATCAAATCTGGCCCTCTTTGAAAAAAAGTTTGGACACCACTGACCTATGTGTACGCTCATTTTCACTTGCACATTATTGCAACAAGCCCGTAAACTTGTTGTGTTTCTTTGTTCACACCAAAGGCCCTGTCAGATACATACTGCAACTGATCAGTACATTAGTACAGAAGCTTAAAATTTCAAATCTTGCAGCATAGCATAAAAAAAATATACAGGGATATGAAAGGACAAAGTTGAATTCAAATTAGATATCTGTTTCTCTGTTGAAGCTTACACCTATTTAATCTTATTCATTTTCTCTCTTGCTCTCTGCCTGCCAGATGTTTGCAAAGCAGCCAAGACTTTTAAATGGCGATATGAGTTCTGACAGCCTGAAAAATCTTGACCATTGTTTTTTTCCCTTGCACAGCGATATATAGAGGGAACATATTCTGCGGACTCATCTCAGCCCCCAGTGCTTCCTCTGCAGCACTATCTAGAGAGACCGATAAACAGGATCCAGAAGTATCAAACTGTAATTAAGGTCAGGAGCATTTCCTTTTAATTCTTGGTGTCATTGTTTTGGGTGGGTGTGGGTGTGGGTTGGCAAATATTTATCTCTCTTAGCTTGACTTGACACCTGTTTATTATTTTGGTTTCACCGAGATTATTCATAATTTATCCCTCGCCAGCTTGTTTCTGGTTCAGCGTTGATCACAACCTAAGTCATTTTACCAAATTCCTGAGGCCTGAACAACTCCCAGGGGCAAACCAGTAAGATTAATGAAACCTTACAAATTAGTCAGTGTCAGGTGTGCGTGCAGGAGCCAGGCCCTGTGACCAATAATGTTATGTACTGAAGTTCTCACCCTGGGCTAGCAGGGGGATACTGTAGATAGTTCAGGTCCACATATGCAAATAAGGGATCGAAAGTAACATTCAGTGATTGGATAGTTACAGAAAGTTGTTACAGTTACATTGTACTGGAGCTCTATATAAGCAGGCTCCCTGAACTCTTCAGTTCAGTTCTGTTCTGGCCTGTGAATAAACAAGAGCTGTTTGAAGAATCGCTGCGTCGTCTGATATGTTCACCTACAACTTAACAAATAGGACTCTGCAGGACTGGGGCTTTCCTAAGTTTGTTCTGGAGAGGCGAGGCTCGGCCACACAGGTGAGGCCGATTGGTAACTCACAGCACCTGGTGGCAAGAGCCAGGAAGGGATATAAGGTCAGCATGGCAGATGAAGGTGATGGACTATATGGAACTGGCAGAAATGACTGGCAGAATCTGAGACCACGGACTCTTGACTTTCTGACTCCTGGCTTCTGGACTCCTGTTCCTGCTTCCACCCCGCCATCTTGCCCACGGTCCCAACGTCCCCAGCGGGGACTTTGATCACCCGTGAACCGGACCGTGACAGTTTGCTATGGCTGCGCCTTGCCTCTTCAGAACAAACCTAGGAAGGCCCCAGTCCTGCAGAATCCTATTGGTCACAGAGCCCGCACACCTGACAGACAGATTAATGGAGGAAAAGGATATTGATGACTACTAGCCATGATGACTATGCTTTGCCTCCACAGTTGGAGACAGTAGTGGTTCTAGATACCAGTTGCTGGAAACCACAAGAGGGCAAAGTTTGTTCATGGTCCAATCCTGTTTCTGGGCTTCCCATAGGTATCAGGTTGGTCACTGTGCAATCAGGATGCCGAATTAGATGGACCATTGGCCTGATCCAGCAGGCTTGTCTTACATTCTTATAGCAAGCTTTCTCTTTGCCACAGGGAAAGCTAGCAAACAAATCTGCACCAGTCAATTCATAGAATCATATATTTGTAGAGTTGGAAGGGACCCTGAGGCCAGTGGCGTAGCGTGGGGGATGCAGGGGGGGCCGGCCGCACCGGGTGCAACATCTGGGGGTTAGGGTTAGGGGGCACAAATCCATGGGTTAGGGGGCGCAAATTACTTGCCTTGCCCCGGGTGCTGACAACCCACGCTACACCACTGCCTAAGGCTCACCTAGTCCAACTCCCTGCAATGCAGGAATTTGCAACTGTCCCATCTGGGGATTGAACCTGAAACCTTGGCATTATCAGCACCACACTCAGACCCAGCAGTTCCCAAACGTTTTGAGTCACAGAGCACTTTTCAGGAGAAAAATTTGCACGGAGCACTATTGTCACCCATATGCCAAAGGCACAAGGTGGGAGGAAACACGACATTTAATAAGCAATAGAAACTTTCCAGGTAATTCTGGAAAAGCGTCAAAGTTAACAATCAGATCAGAAAGAGTGGCAAACTTCTCACAGAGGAGACCGGGTTAGCGTGGTGCTGTTGAGTCTCTGTCTGTGTGCTTCAATGATGTTCTTGATGTTTTGCGGGGTTCCGAGAAGGTGCTGGTGGGCAAAACTGAAGTGATGCATGAGATGCACTTTGGTCTACAATACAGTGGTAAAGGTAAAGGTAAAGGGACCCCTGACACTTAGGTCCAGTTGTGGTCGACTCTGGGGTTGCGGCGCTCATCTTGCTTTACTGGCCGAGGGAGCCGGCATACAGCTTCCGGGTCTTGCACTTTGACGTGCTTTTGAACTGCTAGGTTGGCAGGAGCAGGGACTGAGCAACGGGAGCTCACCCCATCGCAGGGATTCAAACCGCCAACCTTCTTATCGGCAGGTCCTAGGCTCTGTGGTTTAACCCACAATGCCACCCATATCCCTAATACAGTGGTACCCCGGGTTAAAAACTTAATTCGTTCTGGAGGTACATTCTTAACCTGAAACAGTTCTTAACCTGAGGTACCACTTTAGCTAATGGGGCCTCCCACTGCCACCGCGCCACCGCTGCACAATTTCTGTTCTCATCCTGAAGCAAAGTTCTTAACCCAAGGTACTATTTCTGGGTCATGTATTTTATGTATTTGCAGAAGCTAATTGCAGGAGCAATTTTATGTATTTGCAGGAGCTAATTCGGAACAAAGCAAGGAACAGTCAAAACTGTGCTCTGCTGGAGCAGGCTTACGCCATTGTGTCTGCCCTCAACAGACGAGCAGAAAACAACCTTCACGTGTCACTCATTGAGAACTATCCAGGCACCCTAGAAATCCTAGGGGAGCCCATCCGACAGGTACTGGAAGGCAAAGAGTCTCATTCTGATCTTGTCTAATAGATATCAGAGAGTTATGTTTATTATATATTTTGGCTCCTCACATTGAGCCAACAGAGATGCTGGATTTATATTAATTATTGCTCTAAGCACTTTGCTTTGACAAGGTTAATGCCCATTGCTTTGTGAATCAACCCTGTATCAAGCAATTATTTTTCAGTTATTTCCTAGATTATGTGAAAGTTCACATTTTTTTTCAATCCCGCTTGCTACTATTGCTTCCTCTATCTGCTGCTGCTTTGGCACTATTCTCCCTCTTCTTCTTATTGCTTCTGGTTTGATTAGTGTAGAGGTTTTCAACCTTTTTTAAAATATATATATATACATATATTTGTTGCTTTTACAACAATTTAAACACTACAAAAAAACAAAGAAAAAACAATACATTCCAATACAAAGACACTACCTTACACTTACACTAAA
The DNA here is from genome assembly GCF_965113315.1 of Podarcis vaucheri. Taxonomy (NCBI): domain Eukaryota; kingdom Metazoa; phylum Chordata; class Lepidosauria; order Squamata; family Lacertidae; genus Podarcis; species Podarcis vaucheri. The sequence goes on along the minus strand of NC_138750.1, from coordinate 58,235,859 downwards.
ACATTAAATTAACAAGACGAAACAAAAACAATTTAAAAACACATCAACAAAGAAAAGAAAAGGGGGAAAAATTTCAATATCTTACTTTCTTTCACATATTTCCACGACCTCCTCACACCTCCCTTTTTGTATTCCACTTCTATTAATTATTTCAGCAATTCCTTTCCATCTTCCCCTGTTTCCTATCCTATAATTATCTTAACACATTTCAACCTTATTTTTCCTTTAATACTCTATTAATCTATTTGTACTTAATTCCTTATAACCTTTCTACTAAAGCCATATCACTTCGTTCCAACATTCTTCTAACATTCCTTAATTTTACAATATTTCTGTAAATAGTCTTTAAACTTTTTCCAGTCTTCTTCTACCGACTCTTGGTTTTCAACCTTTTTGAGTCCATGGCTCCCTTGACCAACTACAGTCTTTCTGTGACACCCATGGGGGCTCAGGAGCCCAGTTATGTCACCCCTTGCCTGCAGCGGTGGCAGCTTCTCACCCCTTTTCGAACACCCTCCCCTCTTTAGCTGAGCGCCAGGGGTAACCCGTGAAACGCGGTCCCAGAATCCGGAGGTACTGCTAGGAGTCAGTCTGACAGGGCCAAGGCAGGAAACCAGACAAGGACAGGTACAGGATCTCAGGCAGGATCTAGCATACAGCCATGTTGCTCCCACAACCTGGGGCGGGGTCTGACAGCCTTTTATCAGGCTGGTCCTGATCCCCTGGTGACTCACCTCCCTGTTTCGCCTGAAGGCAAGCACTCCTCCTGCAAGTACTCAGGTCTCTCCTTCTCTCAAACCTCAGTCTCTGCAGCTCGGGAGACATCGGTGGGTTACTAGACCCAGAGACCGCCTCAGCCTCCCCTGACCCAACCGGTAGTGGAGCAGCTGTAAGCGATGGCCCAGCTGGAGGCAATGAGGTCATCCCCGCATCTGGAGCCAGGGCAGGCTCAGGCCCCTGACTCGGCCCAGCTGGTGCTTGTTGCAGGGGAACCTTCAGGATCAGGCCCCAGACTTGGTTCAGATGATGCCTGAGGCAAAGGATCTGGTGCAGACTGAGTTTCCTCTGATTCCGAGTCCGCGCCCAAGTCCCAGGCCATCACACTTGTTGATTGTTCTCTCAGCCTCCTTTCCTTTCCCCTTTCCTTGAGAGTCCTTTGGGCAGCCGCTGCTGCCACCCTTGGTCTTTGAGCCACCCAACCCCACCCCAGAGAGAGGTGCCTCCTCACACTGCCCCACAGGGGCCTGGGACTTGTCTGTCCATTCCCAACAGCAAGGGCTGGTTGGATCTTCCTTGCCTGCTTGCTTGCTTACTCCAAGGACACCTCATCTCCTGGGAAGTAGCACCCCCTGACCAGTCCCAGAGGCACTGTTCGCCTGCGGAGCTTGTAGCCAGGGCTGTTGCAGCAAACAGCTGTTCAAGCCTTTGGGAGGCAGAAATGCAAGAGGGCATCAGAAGAGAGAGGGAAGGAAAGAGGGACAGAGGCCAGTGTTACCTGTGGCACCCCTGACCACCATTCAAGGCACCCCAGGGTGCCACAGCACACTGGTTGAAAACCACTGGATTCATCTTAGGGGCAATTCCAGCCAATCAGGGATCATATAGTGACCGTCATGATATCACAAATTTACATAGCCAGTCAGTTCTGCTGATAGGAGGTAGTCACTGAGGCCGGCAAAATCAACTGAAAGTGAGGGCTTCCTGAAAATATGACTCATGAAGCTATCACCTGAAAATTGCTAAAGGAAAACAATGCTTTTGGTTTAAAAAAATGCCCCCTCCTTTTGGCTGAGCTCTGTTTTTATAACACACACTTCATTATTTACCTAGTGCCTTATATTTTTGAAATTAGCACAATTGATGGTGTGTTTCTAACACATGCATGCACACTGATATAGGCAGTGCATATACTTTCTGTCTATGCTCACATAGGAAAAATGTCTTGTGGAAAGTAACCATGAGTATATAAGGGGAACCTCAAATGTTCCTGCTTGAGTTTAAGACATAGACCTTTTCATCTTTTTCAGACTGAGTTGGTTGCTACTTGTCTTGTGGTTTCTGCAAAAGGTGTGAGATCTAAATCCCTGCAAGGAATAGAATAGTATCAAGGATGAAAATGGGTTTTGCCTCTGCTGCAGAATGTAGGGGTAGGGTGGAATTTTGGAGAACAAAAGAAGCATCAAAACAAAACTTTACATGGAACACAAGTTGAATTGCCCAGAGAAGGAGGGGTCTGGTCTGCAAAAGACCAACTTGGCTAAATTTTGCTTTTCCTTCCAGGGCCAGTTCATTGTCTGGGAAGGCGCTCCTGGTGCCAGAATGGCTTGGAAGGGTCACAAGAGACATGTCTTCCTCTTCAAGAATTATATCTTGGTTTGCAAGCCCAAACGAGACACCAAGACAGATACTTACAGCTACATCTTCAAGAATATGATGAAGGTTTGACCATTAGGTTCTTTATTTAACAACAAGATTCCCACTTCCTTTCCCTTTGCCTGCCCAGGTCAAGCTGTCTGCCAGGAAAACATTGCATTGCTCTTTACAGTAGCATTTAATTTCAAATATCATAGTAGCAAGAAAGAAAAAAGCAAGAAGGGAAAAAATGTAATACTAAGGTAAATTGTGCATTAAAATGCATATATCAGTGAAAACAGCATACCAAAATGCCTTATTTCAGGGGAAATTGCTTTGCAAAGAAATGTATTTAGGCAAAATTGCAAACAAACATGTATACAGTGGTACCTCAGGTTAAGAACTTAATTCGTTCCGGAGGTCCATTCTTAACCTGAAACCATTCTTAACCTGAGGTACCGCTTTAGCTAATGGGGCCTCCCACTGCCGCCGCACGATTTCTGTTCTCATCCTGAGGTAAAGTTCTTACGTAACCCAAGGTACTACTTCCGGGTTTACGGAGTCTGTAACCGGAAGTGTTTGTAACCCGAGGTGTTTGTAACCCAAGGTACCATTGTATTAGGAGGAATTTGCAGTAAAATACTAATGGCTTTTTTGTGAAAATTTCCCTCCCTTTCCCTCTCCTGATACAATCCTTCAAAAAGAAAAAAGAAAAAGCCCCTCTACAGCAATAGTAAAAATACAATCGTAAAAGAAAAAAAGATCTAATTGATGCAAACAAGGTCGTTTTTTTGCTCATATGTTTTTACTATCATTAATTGCTAAGGGAGAGGACCACTGCAAAAGAAGGAAGGGTCAAAGCTCCACTCCTACATGCTGTGGTCTCAGTTCTGATCACTTCCCTGACTTGATTTAATTTTTAAAACAAAACAAAACAAAACAAAACAAAACAAAACACAGTGACATTTCTTCAAACAACACTTTTAAACTAATGCGCCTGTAGGTCCTTAGTGCATAGATTGAGCTTGAGGCCTCATGGATGATATGCCTCTTTATGTTCTGCAATAAATGAGGAGATATTTCAAATGGCTTTTAATATCGCCCTCTGACTACCCAGCTACCAAACATAGACGTGAATGATCTTGTGGAAGGAGATGACCGGGCCTTTGAGATTTGGCATGAGCGGGAAGACTCGGTCCGCAAGTATCTGTTTCAAGCCAGGACCGTCATCATCAAGAACTCTTGGGTGAAGGAAATCTGTGGCATTCAGCAACGCATCAGCCTCCCGGTCTGGGGTAAGTACAAATGACTGTGTCCCACATCTGCACTGGCTGATATTCCCCTTCTTCAGCTTTTCCTTATCCAGATTTCCAGCACTTATTTTAAATCTGTTCACTTCCAGATCCGCCAGAGTTTGAGGAAGAACTGGCTGACTGTACCGCTGAACTTGGTGAAACTGTCAAATTAGCCTGTAGAGTAACAGGCACGCCCAGGCCAGGTGTCAGCTGGTATAAAGGTACAAGCATTCTTAGCTTCCTGTAATGTAGGTCAAAATCAATCTCCAAATTTTATTTGGTTTAACCATTCAGCAGCAATATTAAAGTGGTCAATGAATCAGTTTCCTACCCTGGCTGAGACCCTACCTGCCCGCAGACTGTCTCGCCAGAGTGGTGCATGCTCTAGTTATCTCCCGCTTGGACTACTGCAATGCGCTCTACGTGGGGCTACCTTTGAAGGTGACCCAGAAACTGCAATTAATCCAAAATGCGGCAGCTAGACTGGTGACTGGGAGTGGCCGCCGGGACCGCATAACACCAGTCCTGAGAGATCTGCGTTGGCTCCCAATATGTTTCCAAGTGTTGGTGCTGACCTTTAAAGCCCTAAACGACCTCAGTCCTGTATACCCAAAGGAGCGTCTCCACTCCCATCATTCAGCCCTGACACTGAGATCCAGCGCCGAGGGCCTTCTGGCGGTTCTCTCATTGCAAGAAGTGAGGTTACAGGGAACCAGACAGAGGACCTTCTCAGTAGTGGCGCCTGCCCTGTGGAACGCCCTCCCTTCAAACGTGAAGGAAATAAGCAGCTGTCTTCTCTTTAAAAGACATCTGAAGGCAGCCCTGTTTAGGGACGTTTTTAATACTTGATGCTGTATTGTTTTTAACATTTGATTGGGAGCCGCCCAGAGTGGCTGGGGAAACTCAGCCAGATGGGCGGGGTATAAATAAATTATTATTATTATTATTATCATTATTATTCTAAATGCAGCAACTATGCTTGCTGAAGGCCATTTCCTTTGCTTAATTTTGAAGATGGCAAACCTGTGGAGGTGGATCCCCATCACATCATCATTGAAGATTCTGACGGCTCCTGCACATTGATCCTTGACAACCTGACGGGTGTTGACTCGGGGCAATACATGTGCTTTGCTGCAAGCCCAGCTGGCAACGCCAGCACCCTGGGAAAGATCCTTGTCCAAGGTAAAAGTTATTTCAGTGTCCAATAGGACTAAACGCCTGCCTGCTGAGCACCACGCACTGAACCACAGAGCAGCAGAGAGATGTTGTTGTGCTTACTTATTACATTTGCCTTATTACCTTTACCCATGGATCTCCCATTGGCTTTGCTCTTTGGCCTGGTTTCCATGGCACATGAAAGCAAACCTTAGTCTTCGCAGGAAGGTGTGGGTTCCCAGAGTGGAGCTTACAGTTACTTTGCTCCTGGCTGGTTCTTTTTTGCTCTCATATCACTCTGTGCTAAGCCAAGTTTCATCTTAGCATGTTGTCCGAACCAGGATGTGTGGTTAAGGTCTTTCCTCAGTAACCAGGGTTGTACCATGGATGAGCTGAGCTATGGACAACAGCTTTTCATAGATAGATAGATAGATAGATAGATAGATAGATAGATAGATAGACAGTGGTTTTTTAAAATAATCTTTATTAATTTAAATTACACACATATAAAAAGAATTTACAATCTCATATGACAAAAAGAAAATTAAGAAAAAAGAAAAGAAGAAAATACAGAAAAAAGAAAGAAGAAAAAGCAGATTTACGTGCATAAAAAATTTAATCTTCCTAATTAATATTTAAATAAACACTTAAATAAAAAAGACTTCTGACAAAACGAGTCTTCCAATCATTCTCAACACAGACAGTGTTCTTAACTCGTTCTTAACTTCAGTGTTCTTAACTAATTTAAACCCACCTGTTCCTAACTCAGTATGTGCCTTCGGGATCAGGTTTTCTGAGAAACTGCCTTTTCTCTTATATCCCCTCCCTCTCTCCCTCTCCCCCCCCCCTCTCTCTCCCCCTTCCTTTGATAAAGGGAACTTTACTCAAGCACATGCTTTTAGCATCATGGCACCAGTCTGCTAACATTATCTTCCCCTGGCAGTGGTGAAGCTTTCGAAGTTTTTGACATTTGAAAACCACATTCTTCCGAATTTGGCAGCGGTGCTAACCCCATTTACATGGGAGCAAGCCCTGCTGAGTTCATGCGGTTTACTTCTGAGTAGACAGATTGCACTTTTAGTCTAAACCCGTGTAACCATGGCTGCCTGTGATTGGCTAGGCTTCATGAAGCAATGCAGGATACCCAGTCCATGCCTTCCATCATGTGGTTTCAGACTTCATCGGGTTTCTTTTTTCTTTCTAGTGCCTCCTCGGTTTGTAAACAAGGTTAAGCACGCATACTACGCTGATGGCGAAGATGCACAGTTTACATGCACCATTGAAGGAGCACCTTATCCACAGATAAGGTAAGGAAGGAAACCACATTCAGTTCCTTCTCTGCAATTCATGCTGTGATTTCCATTTCTGGCCTCTAATGAGCATGTCGGTTGTAGGAATTTCGGCTCCTACTTCCAATGGAATTCCCTGACACCTCTACTTCTGGGATGTCATCCGATGTCTTATTATGGTCTACTAGCTCTCAATCTTTCCCCAACAGGTGGTATAAAGATGGAGATCTGTTGACAGACCCAAATAAACACCAAAGCTTTAGTGAACCCCGGAGTGGCGTCATAGTTCTTGTAATCAAAAATGCCTGTAAGGATGACGTGGGCTTTTATGAATGTGAGGTGAGCATCTCATAGCTTTCTGAATTTGTCTGCATTATTGCTGCAATGCAGGAATTTAATTCAGATGGCACGGGTAAAAATGATCTTCTGTAGACTTATTTGGGAGTGAGCCGCACTGAAGTCAGTGGAATTTAGGGCCAAAATTAAAGATCCATTGGGAGATGCCTAATCTGATTTCTTTCATTTTTTAAAAAAGTTAAGTCACCTGGGGGGTTGGACGAGATTGTAACACTACAGGAATTTTTTTGTTTGTTTTGTCCCCCCCCCCAATTCTATTATTCCCAATTAAAATGTGTGCTCTGTTAAGGAAAACATACAAGTCCCGTACATCAAAATATAGGACAGGGAAAAGGAGTTTAAACCTCTTCTTCCAATTCCATGGCCCTAATCTATCCACCCCCAGGGATGGATTTTGGTAATATGGCGCCAAGACACACATGACTTAGTTTAGCTTCTTTATCCAGAAATTCTCACGCATTCTAACTGATCTTGCACATTTTCCTTTAGCTGGTAAACAGATTAGGGACAGCAAAGAGCGGTGCTCAGCTTTACCACCAGAGTGCAGCAGCACTGGCTCAGGAGAGGAGGCCGGATCAAGCCATTACAATTGAAGGTATGGCTGGGTTTGTTTGTTTTTCAGCTCTGTAATAATGCCATTAAATCCCTGTTGCCATGAAGTCATGCTCGGAAGTACTGAATGAATGTACAGTGGTGCCTCGCAAGACGAAAAGAATCCGTTCTGTGATTCTCTTCGTCTAGCGGTTTTTTTCGTCTTGCGAAGCAAGCCCATTGAAGGATTAGTGGATTAGCGCTATTAGCGGCTTTTAGAGGCTTTTAGCGGCTTATCTGCTGATCAGATCAGCTGATAAGCGGCTTAGCACTATTAGCACTATTAGCGGCTTTTAGCTGCTTTTAGCGGCTTATCTGCTGATCGGATCAGCTGATAAACGGCTTAGCGGCTTAGAAAAAGGGGGGGAGGGGGGAAAAACCAGCAGGAACTCGCAAGACATTGTCGTCTTGCAAAGCAAGCCCATAGGAGATTCGTTTTGCGAAGCACCTCCAAAACGGAAAACTTTTTTGTCTAGCGAGTTTTCCGTCTTGCGAGGCATTCGTCTTGCGGGGCACCACTGTACTGTCTTACCTCAGAAGCGGATATGTTCATATTACTTGCCTGAGTGCACAGATTTTCTTGATAGCATAACTGTTCTGTGTGAAGCATTTCACCTTGTTGTTGCTCTGCGCAATGAGCACAGAGGGCTGTTTGAGGTGGGAACAGGGGAAAGTGACAGATCTAGCTTAATGTGGAAGAGCTCGGAATCTATGGTGTGTCAGCTCTGAAGGTAGATTGCTGTGTAAGAACCACTGAGGAAAGTCAACAGAACAGGGTGGCCAAAGTAGCAGCCTCCAGAGGTTGCTGAAATACAACTCCCATCAGCCTTAGCTAGCTTGACCAATGGTCAGAGATTATGGAAGCTGGAAGTCCAGCAACATCTGGAGGAAATAGCTTTGGCTACCTCGAGTTGAAATCATGTCACCATCGGCCCAGTACGTTGTCACTGACATCATTCTTATTAGCTATGTATAGTACATCCTAGAGAATCTTATTCAATTTCTGTCATACATGATTGAGACTTGTGACTCTCCCCTGGATGAGCTGTTGTTGTTGCTGCTGCCTTTGATATATTCCTATGGTGATGTTCAACATATAATAAAAACAGCGAAAAGCCTGTTTTAAACCGGTGCAAAAAATAACAGGAGGCGAAATTAAAAAGCAATGCAATGTGGCAGAAACCTGTTCATCCAGCTGGTAAAGCAAGAATGAAAACTCTTGCTCCACCAAACTACGCTCCACAATACGAACGTGTCCTCAAGCGCAGTCAACGTGCGCCAACTTAGCAAATAAGGAATGACTGTAATATCCATCCGTTAATGTGCCATGTTCCTTGTGAGAGGTTTGGCTCAGTTCTCATATCTGAAGTGAATTTTCAAAAGCCCACCCTGATTCACCACCTGAGGCAAAATGGGAATTCTTGCCCTGCCCACTGTGCTTCACTTCTGCTGCTGCCACAATCTGGTTCTTGCAGAATTCAGCAGGAGCCGGGATGCTCTTGCAAAGTGTTGCCCCTCCCTTGGCTTCTCTGCCCGAGTGTGGCGAAGATGAGTAGCAACACTGCACCAGAACACCTCTCGGTGGTGGCGGCAGTGGTGCACCCCATAAGATACCTCTGTAAAAAAGTAAAGGGACCCCTGACCATTAGGTCCAGTCATGGCCGACTCTGGGGTTGCGGTGCTCATCTCGCTTTATTGGCCGAGGGAGCCGGCATACAGCTTCCGGGTCATGTGGCCAGCATGACTAAGCCGCTTCTGGCGAACCAAAGCAGCCTACGGAAATACCGTTTACCTTCCCGCCAGAGCGGTGCCTGTTTATCTACTTGCACTTTGACGTGCTTTCAAACTGCAAGGTTGGCAGGAGCAGGGACAGAACAACGGGAGCTCACCCCGTCACGGGGATTCAAACCGCCGACCTGATTGGCAAGTCCTAGGCTCTGTGGTTTAACCCACAGCACCACCCGCGTCCAAGATACCTCTGTATTGTCCCCATATTACTGATTAGGCTCCCTCTGGAGGAGAATAGCTTGCCTAGGACCACCTCATGGCTGCAATAACATTTTACACTGGGAGCTAGGGCTCCGTATCTGCAAGCTTAGTGGGCCTATGTACTGAGAGCCACTGCTGAAGACCTGCAAGAGCACCAATTAGGTTGAGAGCAGCATATGACCTCCGCTGACCTTCCCAAAAAGCCTCTTCTTCCTCTTGGGCCACCACCATTGCTAGCAGACTGGAGTGCTCAGAAACTCCTCTATACTCTCTCTGTGATTTCTGTCCAGATTTCTCTGCCTCTTGGGGGAGGAGACTTCAGAATTCTCAACAGACCTTTGCTCACTTTCCTGGTTGGGCTGGCTTTCCACAGCAAGTATTACAGGGCAGGGAATTCGTTGTGAGGTTTCAATCCAGAACATGTTCCTGACCGGGATCAGGACCCCACAGGACTTTTCTGAAAGCCATCCATCTTTATGGCTCCAATGGTGCCCCTGAACGTGCTATTTTACAGGAACACATTCTAGACCAGAGCTTCATGGCTGCCTTTTCTCCAAAATGTAGAATTTGTAGCCTGTTAAAAAGTACCTATGAACAGCAGATCTCCCCCCTTTCCATAGAAGAATGCCTTGCCATTTTGTGATTATTTTGTTTTTTAATCTTATTTTTAGTTGTATGATGTGTGCTTGCCAGCTCGCATCTGTCCTGATTTCAAAAACCGCAGCATGCAATTCCCTCTGCAGCAAGGCTGCACCCACCCTCTGCATGCAATCTGTATATTGCATGATAACCTTTGGATCAGAAATTACAGGTCTACCCTGCAAAGGCTAAAGTACAGTCGCAACATGCTTTGACTGGTTGTCCGAATAAACTCTAGAAACATACTGTGGTTTTCACTTGGCAAGGAAATGTGCCTACTTCGTTATTACAATGGAAAGCTTTGTCTTTGTCTCATCTCACTAGCTCTGTGGTTCTTCTTAGTACTGGTTGTTCTTTAATTGGTTCTTCATAAGCGTATTGGCAGACGATGATCGTTAGATATATTTTGGTGGCTCTTTAAAGGAAGTTTGGTTAAGGTGATCACACTTTGCCTTCCCACACAGTTAATTCTGAACGCATTTCCCTGTGGTCTATCCAGAATTGCAGATACTGTACTGTTATAACATATGTGTCAGTTATTTATCCAGATGCAAGGATTGGAGCTTTTGGTTGCAATTCCTGACAGTTGATTTGCTGTTTTAGTGACCATGGTAGTGGTTGTTTTCAAAATACAAATGCATGAGGATTTGTTTAAATTTTCTGTCGGTCAGGATGTTTAAAATAACAGGCTTTTGGTGTTTGACTATTTTAGCAGTGCCGGTCTTCAAAGTTGTTGATTCATTGTAAACGGATAAATGAATTGAAAGATTGTTTCCTGGAGGCATAACTTACCTTACTTTTTCAGCTATGACTATCCTTTAAAATATAAATTATTGTAAATTTCATATTATGCATATTGGAAAATGTTTTCTATCCCTCGGCTAATACCCAACAGTTGAATTAATTTGGAAGTTTATGCCTAAAAGTATATTATTTGTCACCTATTCAAAACAGAAATCACAATTCTTTTAGTTCTCTTGGCGTAACAAACTGGTGGAATGTACAATGGAGCTGACATTTTGTTTCTCTAGGTCATCCAGAGGATATATAATAAAGTCTGTTTGAAAACAAACTTCTGTGCAGCTCAAAGAATTCTGAGAGTTTTATTTTTCTTCATACACATCCATTGTATTGCCCTACATTGTGTGAATTAGCTGGCTTAACATTTTAACAAGGAAAGCCTGTAATATTGATTCCGGGGGCTAGCCTTCACACCTAACAGCTCTTAATGCGCTTATCAGGATCTTCTGCTTTGCAAAGCTAAATGTTGCTGCAATATCACAACCAAACATTTGAAGGTAGTTCGGAAAACCCTAGAAGAGAACGTTGGCTTCTTGGTGTTAATTTCCTGAAAATAGGATTGGGTCAGTCATATTGTATCTCCAGGAGTAATGCTGGTACCATTTAATCACATTAAATGCAGATCAAACTAGAGAGGGCCTGAATAATCCATTGTTGATTATATTGGTGGCCAAGATCAAAGTTAAAGTTGCCACATGGGCTTTGTCCCTAGTCATGCTCAATCAACAGTTTCCCATCTTGCAGTATGTCTGCTGAATTCACACAACGTGAAACACCAACGTGCTTAAATTTGACTTAATTCTGGGTGCTCATTTCTAACATCTGGAAGTTTGCCTAAAACTATGTGCATAGCTGTTTATTGTCTTATGCTTTAAAAGCATACAACGAATTCCACCCCAAATCCCTGTCTTTGCAAAGACACGTACAAATGTCTTGAATTTGCCTCTTTGGCGCACAGATCTGCCTGCGCTCAGGAGTTCTGTGTTGGAGACACCTATTATGGCAAGGTGTGTACATGTGCTTTGCAAATATAGGAATGGGGTAACATGATAAGTACCCTGAGTGGGTTATTTAAAACAAATCGAGAAACTTAATAACCCTACAGAGCTTACTAACTCATTAAATCCTTTGATGTGGTGTTTCAGCTTTGCTTAATTCCTGCTTCAAAGACATTGTACACATTTGTTTCTTAAGAAAAAGCCAGTATATAGACAGAAGTAAATTAAAAATTCACCTTTTTAAAGAGAGAGAGAGAGAGAGAGAGAGAAAATGACATACCTGCATTTAGTTATGCATTTAAAACATATTCCCCTTTCTACCTTTCAGCTAAAATAAAAAGTGGTTTTGGTTCTGACATTTTTAAAGTTCTGCTAGAGCAGTAAATTTTATTTTGACCTGCAGATAGGATTGTGTGTGTGGAGAAAAGTTATCCTACCCCCACCAATGAATACATTTTACCTGCAGAGAAAGAGATTCGTTTTGAGTTTCTGCTTAAAAAACCAATCTCCCCCCCCGAACCCCCCCCCCATTATCTTGGACTTATTTTCTTATGCATTCCTCCTTTTTGTTGAAAGGCTTTTGCTTGTGATCTGTAACTCCCCCTGTGGCAATCCTGTGCCCTTAAAGGTAAAGGTAAAGGGACCCCTGACCATTAGGTCCAGTTGTGACCGACTCTGGGGTTGCGGCACTCATCTTGCTTTATTGGCCGAGGGAGCCGGTGTACAGCTTCTGGGTCGTGTGGCCAGCATGACTAAGCTGCTTCTGGTGAACCAGAGCAGTGCACGGAAACGCCGTTTACCTTCCCGCCGGAGCAGTACCTATCTATCTACTTGCACTTTGACGTGCTTTCAAACTGCTAGGTTGGCAGAAGCAGGGACCGAGCAACAGGAGCTCACCCCGTTGCGGGGATTCGAGCCACCGACCTTCTGATTGGCAAGTCCTAGACTCTGTGGTTTAACCCACAGCGCCACCCACGTCCCTGTGGCCTTACTTCCGTGTAAATGATTTTAGGAGCTCACCCTTCAGTAATAAAATTACCCTCATCCTTTAAGCTTCGCAATAAGTTCCATTTCTCTTATTCAAAATGAGAAGTTGTGTAAGGGTTTTAATCTTATTTCCTTGCCCCAATTCAAAATACAAAAAAGAAAGAAAGACTCAGAACAATATGGGGAAAGACTGAAATTAAAATTACTTGTGCATGTTCTGAAGGCACATGATGCAGCAACCCTGATGCAGTTAAGGAGGTCTAGGTCTGGGCAGTGCCTGAATGGGGGCGCTTATGAGCCCTGCCTATGCCACCTTGAGTTCCAGTGTGGAAGAAACATGGGATATAAATGTGCTAAATCAATAAACCACCATACATTCACTGCCAGCCAAAACTGTTGACTGGTTAAGGAGTTTTAGGTTGTGATCCACAAATCAGTTAAATCGCTGCACTTGCATATACATTGAATAAGGGCTTATGCACACTATACTTGTGTCCAGTTCTTCCCAGGCACAGGTCTGTCCTTTAAGCTCTGTGTCCCAAGTTCCCCCCTTTTAATGTCGCAGAGCTTTCCCACAAAAACCTGCTCTTTAAAACAGAAGAGCAAAAAATGGCAGTTCGGGTTTTCTGCAGGTTGGTGTTTGCTCCAATTCAGCTTATAGAGCAGGTTTTCGAGGGGAAAGCTCTGGGGCAAGAAAAGGAAATAAAAGAGCACTCAGACATTGAATTGTAAAGTTGGAAGGGACCACAAAGGGCATTTACTCCAACCCCCTGCGATGCAGAAATCTTTTGCCCAATGTGGGGCTCTAACCCATTACCCTGAGATTAAGAATCTCATGTGCTACTGACTGAGCTTTAAGACTATGCCTGGAAAGCATGGAGGAAAGGTAAAGTGTGGATAAGCCCTAATTTAACCTGTAGCATTGTTCATCCTCCAATCTAAGATCAAACGCCTCGTCTCCTTGTGTTTCTTCCCATCCCCATCCCCACCCCATGCTTTGTCCACAGAAGGACTGACATTAGAAACGAGAAAGCCATGAGCATGGGTTGTAGGATTGGAGTGGGGTGGGGAATAGGAACTAGCAACTATATTTTGCATACCACATTAGATCACCTGCTTACGCGTAGTGTATTGGGCTCCATCAATTGGCATGGCACGCCAACAATTCACAGGATGTTGGCCCCACTGGTTTCCAAGCCAGTTTTTAAAGTGTAAAGTGCGTTGCCAATTTAAGTGATTTGTGGATCTGGTTCTCAGAACCAGTAATGATTAGGGATACTAGAAATAACACTTCAAATAACCACAGAAATCAGTGATGGGATGGTGTATGTTGTTTTTGGTTTTTTTCTTTTTACCTAAATTATTATTCTTTCCAATCAAGTTTTTTTCTCCTTGATTCACTTAACAAAGTTAATGTAATCTTTTCAGCTTTTTGCCTTTCTTTAACCCCATGCTGTTCATACTGTTTTCTTTGTAGTCACTGAGCAAGAGACTAAAGTACCCAAGAAAACCATCATCATGTAAGTGCTGATATTTTTTAACATTCGTGTTGTGATGTGCTGCCTCTGCATGTCCCAATAACAAGCCTGTGTTTATTGGCCATGCAAGTGTGACTCTTTCCCATCCCATCAGATCTTGTGGTATTTTTGTGTTATGAGAAAAGGAAGCAATAGGTTTCATGGGTGAGCAAAACAAACCTGTAGCCTATCCCTCACTGCAGGAGCCAACAGCAGTAGCACATAGGCATAGCTTTTGTCTAACTCTTTCTGCGATACGTTCCGTTTGCAAGTCAACTGGAGTTCCATCAAGCCCAAATCAACCCATTAGGAACATCAGGAATCCATCTCTGAACACTGCTACTTCAAACAATGTGCTAAAGCGTACTAACATGCCATTTAACTTGCAATATTTCTTCCTCGTTCGCACCCTCCACTATTAAATCTACCAAAATAATTTTTTTGGTTGGTTTGGGTTTTTCAAATGAAGGATTTAGTAAAATTTGGCAATGTAACCTGGTTTTTGTTCTTGGCACACAACTGCTTCATGTTGGTACTGTACCAGAACTGGGAGACAGTGGAGATTCAGCACAATAGAAGGACTCTGAACGTGTTTCCTAAATTCCCCCTTCCAGTTACCTTTTCCACACCTGCCTATGCTAGCGGCTACCTCAACATCATTTATAAATCTTGCTGTTGGTTGTGTGATGGCAGGTAACCAAGAGACCGCACAGCCAGCACAGTGACATCCCCTAGCCATGTAGCCAGTCAAGATTACCTACTTGGGAATGCCACAGAGGTCACCGTGAATTGCGATGAAGGGGAGAAGGAGTATGTTAGTCCATTGATGGGGCCAGCTGCACTCTTGGAAGTTTCATTCCCTGCTAGCACACTATGGCAAAATGGGTAGCCCTGGCTCAGTTGCTTCATTACAACCTTATATATTCCCCTTAGAATTGTAGAATTGGAAGGCGCCCTGATGATTGCCTAGTCCACCCCCCCCCTGCAATGCAGAATATGCAGCTGTCCCATACAGAGATCAAACCTGCAACCTTGGTGTTATCAGACCACACTCTAGCCAACTGTGGAAAGAGCTTTGTGCCCCTTCATGCCCCGCACTGGTGAAAACAAAGGTGCAGAAACTGAATACAACAGCCCCCTGATTGAGCTAAGCTCTACTTCATGTTCTCTCTGGTACACAAGGATCTCATGAAGGAAAAGGGATCTCTTCTCTTTATCCCAACAGATTCTGCTGTTCAGACTGTGCTCTCAAATAATTTTAGTTCTGCCATATGAACTCCAAGGTCTGAACATGCTAGTTGGAAAGGGTTGTTGAAACTCTTCCTGGTATTTAAATGTCATATAAAACACATCTTGCATATGCTTCAGTCTCCTGGACACAACACCCATCTCTTTTGTAATACTTGGCTTTACTTTAATTCCTTGATGTTGTATTCTAACTGATTGATGTTGCACAGTCTTGCTTGCTTGCCTGCACATACAAATGCAACCTTCTTAAGTAACATCAAAACCAATTAACTGAAAGGATGCATTGTTATTAAATTACACCTTGGAGTAATTTAAACCTCATGTTTGCTTTTGGAAGTAATACTATATGAGCAAAGATAATTATAAATGAAGCAACTCTGCTATCAGCTGTTTATATTACATTCAGAGTACTTAACACTGCTTATTCTAGTGGGCCACTAGTAACTTAGGGTCACAATAAGTTAATTAGGTTTTTTTTTATAAAAAAAACATGGGAGGAGTGAGGGGGTTGGAATAGCAACATGTTCAATATATCTGAGGAATGACAGTGTTTGAAAGCCACTGTTTCTGTATAGTCAACTAAAATCTGATATGGATTGGGACATTTGTGTACCTTCAAGAAAAGTACAAAACCAGAAGGACACTGGATAATGTTCTGGTTGACTAGAGATTCTGTTTCTGAATGTGAGGTGGATTTTCAGGGTGTGCATGGCCACTTTCAAACAGTAGAACCCACACATCGCTGAAAAGCTCGCAAAACTAACACTGCTGTGCTTCCCTCACCTCTTCGGTGTTCGCATGCGACGAAGTGTGCCTCCTAAATGGGTGGGATGAGGGCAGGGAGCATGTCGCTGCACACACAAACACAATTTTCAAACTTTTCATCATCAGAGAGGAAACTATAACAACAGTGGTGAAGACCCCAAGGGTAAAGCGAAGACTATCTCCTGCCCGCCCATCCTCAGGGTATTCTCCTCGCTCTCCAAGATCGGAGTACTCGACACCCGAGCCCATTTTTGTGACCAAGATTAGGCAGCCTGTCCATAGGCAAGACCCAGAGGTTATGCAAAGACCAGCCATTCCTACACTCTTTGTGACAGAGCCAGACGAGAGGCAAGGAGCGGCAGTCAGAGGTATCGTTGTAGAAACCACTGTGGAGGAACAGAAGCCCAAATGGGTTGAAGTAGAGGAAATAATTGAGTTCAATGTGAAGAAGCCCACCCAAACCACAAGGAAAAGAGGGGCATCGCCTGCAAGATCGGATAAAGATGAGTCAGTGTCACGCTATAGTCTGTCTGGCCCAAGACCCAGGCGTTCACCTGAAGATGACCCAAACACAAATAACTCAAACAACAAACTAGTGGAGCAAGAAAAGTCTTCCCTGCCCCAAGATGCTGAAATGTCTGGAGATGACTGCAAAGAAGCAATAATCAGCGATGAAAATGAAACTTCTCGTGATAGGTTGGAAGGAAAGAGTTGCCCTCAAGAATCTCTTAGTAAGGCTGACTCGTTGGCTACCCCATCTGTGATTACTTTTGTGGATGAACCACTTGAGGCAAGTGGAGTAGACAAGGATTATTGTCTGCATTCACACAGAGACCTAGAGTTTAAAGAGCATGCTACCAAGGATGAAACCTCAGGTCCAATGCAAGATGAAGGTCTTCCAGACGAAAACGTTATAATTGATGAACTGGAAGCGGAGGAGCTGGATGACCTTAAAAAGCGAGATCGTAAAATCCTGACTCGTAATGGGAAAGCATTAACTTTGGAGGACCTTGAAGACTATGTCCCTCAGGAAGGGGAGACATATAGGTGCACGAATCCTAACTGTGCAGAAGACAAACCTTGTGAAATAGCTGTGCTCCAGACCGAAATCAACAAACCAACCATCGGGAAACCGGTCTTATTGAATGTAGGCAGGCCAGTGGCTTCTAAGCCAAGGCAGACCTATTTTAGCCAGTTTGAAGGGCATCACCCAGGAGAGGTCTTCATGTCAGCATCCAGAGTGGCCGGAATGCAGTCCAGGGGCCCATCGAATATTTCATTCCATGTCAGCGAGTCCTGCACAGCAGCAATGGCAACACCACAACCACACGCCTCTGCCACAGGGGCCGCATTCAAGCCCACACCGTCTTTCTGTACCGAAGTCCAGCTGTCCGCAGACAACGGACAATCCAGCTTCAAAACTGAGGTTTCCACAAGAACCCGCATCTATGGCGCAGTCGGAGAAACCGTTACACTGTGCATCAAGAAGGAAGACTCCTCCCAAAGTTGAGCGGAAGTGAACTCTATTTCTCTAGCAGTTATAAACCTCACTGTAAGCAACAGCCATAAGCAACACCAAGAACCTTAGGGAGAAAAGTGTGATGGGAATAATAAAGAAGAAGCTAGAAGAAAACTCAAGTGAAATACTGTGCATTGCAATTAAATGTGGAGATTTTCTAGTCTTAAAGGGAACACTTCTGTCAGTTCAGTATATATAATGCAACCTTTGACTTGTGGTGTTTTTTTTAAAGCACACCATTCCATTGTGAAGCAATAAGGAGCAGGTAGCGTAGACCTAGGGCATAATTAGTGACAAGATCTAATTAAGTTTGCGTTTATGTTTTCAAATGTTAACACAGGGCTGCCAAACTCATAAAGAAGGAAGTTTACATAATTGCTCTTGGGCAGCAACTAAAGGAAAGCTTTTCATCTAAGCGCGTTTCAAGTTGCTGTTTGTATATGCCAGGCTCTCATGAAATAGCTGAGCTGACACTTTTAGTAAACAACGTAATGACCACAAACTGCTTCTGCACATTTAAGTGTGCTTTAAAAAACGATTTACTTTCACTTTGTGTGTGTGGACAACACGGATGCCACGCATGCCTTTCAGAATGTACAATTTATGTTCTTTTCTTCGTGGTGGAGCTAAATAGGTACAATTGACAAGACTGTCCAGCCTTGATTTTATAGAAATTCAGTGCTGTTTTTGACATTGAATTCAGAGGAAACAAGATTATATGTGATCAAAAAACTAATTAAAGTGGCATTTGTTGTTTTATCTCAGTGACTAATGTGGTATTCACGGTCCTAATTTCGATTAAGTGCAAATCATAAGCCAATTTGAGATGTTTGCGGCTTGTACCTTAATCTTCAACATTTCTACTGCCAGCATAAGTCCTCTGCAGTGCCAATATAATATCATAAGTTTTTGGCAGAGCTGTGTACCCTCTCCAAGACTTCTGTATTGGATTGATAACTGTCATGAATACATATATACTTTTCTTTTAACCTGTTACTACAGTGGATGCCTAAGATCTCAGGCTGTGCAATCTGCATTATTTAAGAAACAAATATATTCTGAGGCATGGAAGGAATCTTACCTTTGCAGCATTGCACCCAGAATACTATTCAGTGAAAGGAATGGGCAGCTTATTAACACAGTTAGTGCTAAACCAAACTTAAACATGTCAAATACTCTAAATGAATTTTCTCATGTGTGAATTCTGCATAAAGAATTCAATTTGCATCTATAGAACATCCTTAATAATCAAAATTGTTGTGGTTGCATTTACATGATTTTCATTTGCTCCTAATCAGGAGCCCAAAACTTTGTATTTGCAGTATTACAACGACTGCTATTCTAGTTATACTAAACTCTCTTCATGTGGCAACTATGGCGAAAGCCTGAATGTGGTGGATCGCATCCTTTGTATTCCATAATATTTTGGGCTCGTTCAAATGATGCTTTTCGTCCACAAGAGCCATCCTTATGAACCTCAAACACACACAACTGGACAAACGAAATGGGCACTCACAGATATTTTCAGTAGCAACTCCCTTGGACAAAGCAACTGGGGGGGAAATGATGGGTGCTGACTAAATCTTGGGGGTACAGCACATCGAGAATGATCTGAAATGACTTCTCAGTCCAAACATTTGTTCCCCTTGTAAAGGGGAACCCCAATGAATTTTTCTGTAAGGGTTGCTCATGAGTAATTACCTCACTCCCTTCCATTCCCATGTCCTGCACCCCCAAATAGCCAAGAAGGAGCAAAGTTTGCATCCATTTAAAAAAAAACACATTCGTATACAGGTGTGGTGTTACAGGGGATAGCAATATCCAGTCTGCCTAGTTAGTGTGAACCAAGCCTGAGGATGAAACTAGTACATTGGCTGTTGCTTTGAAACAGCCTTCCTCTGAGCTGGTGGCTGCCAGATGTTTGGGTCTACAACTCCACCAAGCAAGCAACAGCTGCTTGAAAGCATACAACTCAAGCCTGTTGTATGAATATGAAGAAATACCAATAAAGTTACAGATACACTAAGACAGTTCAGCACATCTTAAAGATGTTGGGTTGACTTGTAGCCAACCAAGTTATCCTCAGAGTAGACCATAGAAATGGTTGTTATCTTCAATGGATCTAATTTGAGGAGGGCTAACAGTAGTTACTGCCCTTTTATAATCACTTTATACTGGAGAAATAATTTGGCCCATCACTTTGCTGCCTGAGATTCCCAAAATGGACACCCTACCAAGACAATCTCTGAACACAGCTTTAAAAAAATAATCCACATAAATGTTCATCTCAAGAATGGCACTTGAACACTGTGGCTTCATTTAGTAGTTATAACTCCAGTTTTAATTTTTGTAAGCTGCGTGCAGTACCTGTGTACTACTGTAGAAGGTTAGACATTTCTCAGTGGTTTTCTTCGGTGAACCTCGTTCATGTTGTAACTTTCAGTTTTCACAACACCTCATTGGTTTATGCTGTATATAATTAAGGTACATGAATATGTCAGTGTCTATTGCACTATGCATTTTATGTTGGAAAGTTATAGACACTGCTAAAGATGAAAATACCTCTCTGCGCAAGATTATTTTATTATTAGGGCCAGGTTTTTGTTTTAGATACTACTTGTGGAAATCTAGAGAACTGTCATTAAGAAACAACAGAAGTGTGCCTTTTGTAATCTTACATGCAGAAATTCTAAGAGTGTTATTTCTATAAAACGTGCAGAAATGCTAATCTTGCAGTTTTATTTTGCTGAGTAATGGTTTGCTAACTGAACAGTAGTTTTCTCCAGGGAATAACTGCATTTGTTTTGACCCAACCCCCTCCATCAGTTTACATTTTCTTTAAAAAAAATTAACCAAAAAGCAACTTGGCAGAATGATGTGTCCTATCCACTATTTTAAAACATTTTTAAGATGATGGAGAGCCCTATATTTCTATTTTCAAAGTATTTTCCTAGAAATTAAAAGAGCATTTGCTTGTACATGATTAACAGGTTTTTTTTGGGTTGACTGCATATTCCCATGGAAGGAAGGATATAAAGTAGAAACCAGTTTGAGAGATGAGACAAACCTCATACATAAAGTCATATTGTGCTGTTAGAGCCTCAGATTCATATCAATAAATGTCTAATATTAGCTGACATTCTATTCACTCTCTTGTGTATTGCTTTCGTGTAGTTCCCTCACACAATAGCTTTTGGGTGTTTCAGTTTTCTGGATTTTGCGTCCAATGGCAGGTGTGTTCTTACAGCTTGAATGGAGTACCTCTCTAAAACTCTTCTGCAAGTAACTTTGGAGAAGGGTGGTAAGGAGAGAGAAGGGGCAGTAATGAGGGACAGACTCCTGCAGGCTTGACGTCTAATGGGACTCAGCTCTACAGCTGCAAATAAAATGTTTTCAATGTGTTGTAAAGTGCAGTACACAAATGTGACACTAGATGGCAGCAGGGAGCTATGCCAAATTCAATGTATCTTTTCAAAACACTTTTTTAAAAAAGCATTTTCACAGCGTTTTTTTATATGTGTGTAGATTCCACCATGGTCTCAACTCGAGACAGGTAATTTGGCTTGTGCTTAGATTAACTTGTTTAAGTTTAGGCCTGTAGAATCAGATTCAGGGGAGCTCCCTGCCTCTAGACAACCCTATTCCCCAAATTTATCCCTGCAATAGAGACTTCACGGTAGCAGACAGTGCCTGTGAAGAGGGTGATGGCTGCAAGCAGTCAGAGGTGACACAGTTCTCCCATCCGATTGCTCTCTCTGAAGGGTGACCACAGTACACAGCACCTGAGAATGACTGGGAGCTTCCAGAACAGGGAGGCAAAATAATCCAATATGGAATTTTTCAGCCTTGTGAGATTTGCGTGACGTAAACTTGGAAATTCTGGCACCAGGCTTCATCCAACAGAGCTTGTCTCCAGTTTGACTCAGCAGTTAGCAGAAGCAGAGGCCACCCCTCCTCTATGCCAGCCAGGATTACAGTGGTACCTCGGGTTACATGCGCTTCAGGTTACATGCGCTTCAGGTTACAGACTCTGCTAACCCAGAAATAGTACCTCGGGTTAAGAACTTTGCTTCAGGGTGGGAACAGAAATCGTGCAGCAGTGGTGCGGTGGCAGCAGGAGGCCCCATTAGCTAAAGTAGTAATGGTAAAGGTAAAGGGATCCCTGACTGTTAGGTCCAGTTGTGG
The DNA here is from genome assembly GCF_965113315.1 of Podarcis vaucheri. NCBI lineage: Eukaryota > Metazoa > Chordata > Lepidosauria > Squamata > Lacertidae > Podarcis > Podarcis vaucheri. Next base: position 58,214,172 of record NC_138750.1, on the reverse strand, counting down.
CCGATTCTGGGGTTGCGGCGCTCATCTCGCTTTACTGGCCGAGGGAGCCGGGTCCAGTACAGCTTCCGGGTTATGTGGCCAGCAGGACTAAGCCACTTCTGGCGAACCAGAGCAGCGCACAGAAACGCCGTTTACCTTCCCGCCGGAGTGGTACCTATTTATGTACTTGCACTTTGACATGCTTTCGAACTGCTACCTCAGGTGAAAAACAGTTTCAGGTTAAGAATGGACCTCCGGAACGAATTAAGTATTTAACCCGAGGTACGACTGTATAATGAATTGAGAGCAGGAAGGAATTTCCCATGCTGTTCAGATTGGCTGAGGGTGGGCATGTCTTTCACCTTCCTTAGGGAACATGTGAAGAATTCATAACTGGGGTACCTAATTGTAACATGGTGGATCATTACAGTGAAAAGGTGTCAGTGGGAAGTAAGTGCACCATACGGTTATGCGCCACACTCAACACTCTTGGTTCTGGCTTAAGAAGGTGCCTGCGATATTCGTGCAGCAAGTGGAGTAGAGAACTCCCAGCAGTTTGGGGGACCCTCCTGGAGATGCTGTTAGCTGAACTGTACTCTAAATCACAGGGTTTCACCATACGTAAGGTAAAGGTAAAGGGACCCCTGACTATTAGGTCCAGTCGTGACTGACTCTGGGATTGTGGCACTCATCTTGCTTTATTGGCCGAGGGAGCCGGCGTACAGCTTCCGGGTCATGTGGCCAGCATGACTAAGCCGCTTCTGGCGAACCAGAGCAGCGCACGGAAACACCGATTACCTTCCCGCTGGAGTGGTACCTATTTATCTACTTGCACTTTGATGTGCTTTCGAACTGCTAGGTTGGCAGGAGCTGGGACTGAACAACAGGAGCTCACCCCGTTCCGGTGAGTCGAACCGCCGACCTTCTGATCGGCAAGTCCTAGGCTCTGTGGTTTAACCCACAGTGCCACCTGTGTCCCTTTCACCATAGGTAGAAAGCACAATAACTGCGACCGCAACGGCATGGACAGCAAAGCAGATAAAAGTTGAGAGGGAACCGCCTTCCTCCCCATGCTCTTATCTGACTGATTTCTTTTCTTTCTTTTGAAATTGTTTTTTATTTGATATTACAGAGATAAATTCCAAAAGGGATTAATTATTACCTGTACCCCTTTCTTGGCAGTTGCAACTCTCTCTCCCATGCTTCTCAGTGTCAATGGGCATTTAATAAGTAGAGTGCTGCCTCAACATCCCCCCTCCATAAGGACAACCTTGTGAAAGGTGCACTTGGTGGCAGTGAATTAAGCTCACTACAAACCGGGTCCAGATTTTAGGAGGGTCTGTGTCTATCAGGTCACTGTTATGAGTGACTGGCACATCTCTGGGTATCATCTTGTGATCTGAATGACGTGAAGTGGGTTGACTTTGATGCTAACCCTTTTCTTCTCACACTGAAGAGAGAAAAGATATAGGGGATGCCTTTGTCACGATCAGAGCTGGAGGATTCTGTCGGGGGCCTCACTCAAACATGCAGATAAGGAGGTAAAAGAGAAAACCATGGACTCTGTGTCACCAGCAGCATCGCTTCCTCTAGTCACAAGAGGGAAAGCCAGCAAATCGGTGGCCTTGGTTTGTTGCCTTCAAGGCTACCCACTAGGCCTGCTTATGGTAGCTCACAAAGCCAACAATCAGTTCAAAGCTCTGCTAGCCATTTCAGGTCCCCCAGTCCTGAGCTGGGGTTGGAAGAAAACCACACGACCCCAAAGACCACCAAGCATGTTGCAGGCATTTCTGTGGTTAGAATGAAAATTGAAAGCAGAGATCAAAACATGAAAGGTTTTGTGCCTGGAATTGTGGTTAACTTGGTTCCACCATTGATTTTGAATTAGTGAATCTGTACGGACACCAGCTCAAATGTGTCCACATTATATTTCATTAGTTCTGCCTGACAATACCTATTTTCAAGCCAGCTAGAGGCACTGCTCGTTGCAGAATACTAGGGACATCTCCCACCAATCCCAGCCAGCATGGACAATAGTCAAGGCTGAGGGAGTTGTAGTCCAACAATGTCAGGAGACATTCCCCACTCCTGCATCAAATCATTCATTCCTGAGAGACAGAGTGTTGCATCAAAGGCCACTGTTTTAGGGACCACATTTGGATTTTTTAGTGAGTGCCATGGGCACATACACCAATCACTTCTCTTCCCCTGGATCATCAACCACTCCCCAAGAGAGGCAGAAAGAGAAGCGTGTACACACACACACACACACACACACACACACACACTTACGCTTTCCCAAGGGAACTGGATAAAAGTTGGAATTAATCTGAGGCTTGATAAGCACAAAGAAGAAAGAGGAATTGGGAAAGAGTGTCACTCTTTCAGCTTCCTCTTGCCACTCTGTCATGACCAGTGGAGTGCAGTGGAGGTCCTAAGTCTTTTTCAGGGTGTGATGGCAGAAGCCCTTCCACTCGATTGTCTGTGGGTTCTATCTAGCAAAGTTGGAATACTGCTTATGGTCCAAATAAATCTTCCATAGATATACAGTGGTACCTCAGGTTACAGACGCTTCAGGTTACAGACTCCACTAACCCAGAAATAGTACCTCGGGTTAAGAACTTTGCTTCAGGATGAGAACAGAAATCGCACAGCGGCGGCAGAGGGGGGCCCCATTAGCTAAAGTGGTACCTCAGGTTAAGAACAGTTTCAGGTTAAGAACAAACCTCCGGAACAAATTAAGTACTACTGTAATGAAAAAGGATTTTGATTCTACAGCACTTTCTGAACTCAGCTTTCCACTGCAGTTCTTTGGATCTGTGATTTTGTTAAGATTTTACTTGCACTTAATAGGCAACCTTAAATAGTGTTCTGCCAATTTTTTTTGGAGGACAAAGGGATTACTTTTCATAAAACCACACTGAGGTGTGCTTCCCAAAGAAAACAATTTATGAATGAAGCACGAAGAGGTTAACGTACAATGTGTTCCTTTCATTCTTTAGCCTGTTAATAGCAGTTGCATCTAGCCTCTGTCATCATCTCCTAATTTTTTTAGTTCAAAGGGATGTTATAGGGACATTAGCAAGTTGCTCTCCATTTCCTAAGCTAGGCACGAAGGCTGTGCACATACTACCAGTGTGAAACACAGCTATGTTGTCCTTTTCCTCCATTTGGATTGACATTGGTCTGTGGAAAAACACACCAAAGCTCATTATTTCTCAAGAAACAACAGAATGTACATGGATTGTGGCTAATGCCATTTGTGCACCGCTACCTAAACCAGCAGTGAAGGTTCTCTGGACGCAGAGTAAATGGGAGTGCATAGGCAGCAACAGACAGCATAGCTGTCCAAGAGAACCTTGTCAAGGAGCCAGTTTACACACAAGGGGAAATGTCCTTGACGTGTGTGCACGGGTGTTAGCAGGACTCGGCACTATAAAGTACAAATAAAGCATGCATGTCTCAAAGGTAGTTGAGAACATGCGCCAAGAAGGTATGGGCTACAACCCAGCACATTGCCCCAAGTTTTGGAGATGTAGATCCGCTTTTCACACTTGGTGGTATTTAGCTGCCAATGTTATAGAACTGTAGAGTTGGGAGTGTTGGGATGCATCCAAGGGAACGGGGGCAATTGGCAGGCCCCCAGCTGGCTCCAGCCCAGGCCTTGGATCTCCAGCCCTTGATCAGCATGTAAACTGCGACTCGAGCCTCAGAAACCATCAGAGAGCCAGAGTGGTGTAGTGGTTAAGAGCAGTGGACTCGTAATCTGGTGAACCGGGTTCGCTTCCCCGCTTCCCCACTCCTCCACATGCAGCTGCTGGGGGTGACCTTGGGCTAGTCACACTTCTTTGAAGTCTCTCAGCCCCACTCACCTCACAGAGTGTTTGTTGTGGAGGAGGAAGAGAAAGGAGCTTGTTAGCCGCTTTGAGACTCCTTCGGGTAGTGATAAAGCGGGATATCAAATCCAAACTCCTCTTCTTCTTCTTCAGAGGCTGAGCACACAAGCCAGCAGAGAAATTAGCTCTTCTCAACAGAAGGGCAGAGAGAGGCTGTGTAAAGCGTATTTACAGGCATTTTATTCAGCATCAGGACAGAGGGGGAAACATGTCTTCTCCCCTTCGTGTCCAAGCAAAAAGGAGCATAAGCAAAAGCTATACACAAACGGACATTCCCAGCAAGCTGTGCTGGAGAGTAAACAGACAACAATCCACACATCTGTTTTAAGGTGGAATGGAACATCAATATCCTAACAGGGAGGGCCTCCAAACGTCATCTAGTTCAATCCCTTGCCATGCAGGAATTGCAGCTAAAGAGTCCCTGAGAGATGGCCACCCAACCTCCATTTAAAAACCTCTGTTGGAGAGTCCGTCCCCTTCTGAGGGTATGACATACGGTATCGCAGCTAAACTGAATTCAGTGTATCTTGGTTAATCCAGTCATGCATGCTCTTCCTAACGAAAGGCACTGGAAACATCTTTAAAAGGCACTTACTCTCTGCCCCTAACCCATATCTATATAGCATTTGGAACACATGTTCTCTGGGGCAGTAGACTGCTGGTGTGCAAATGCCAGGGCCAGCCCATTCATGAGGCAAGGTGAGGCGGTCGCCTCAGGTGCTGCTGCCGCTGCAACTATGGCACACTCCTTGGATGCCGGATTTGCCGTTTCCTCAGTGCCCCCTCCCCCAATTCTTCCCTGGTTGGGGGCGGTGTCATTTTGTGGTTTGCCTCAGGTTCCAAAATGTATTGTGCAGCCCTGGCAAATGCAGAAAGCATATAGGCTTGTGTGAATGTGCTTTCTTTCTTTCTTCCTTCCTTTTTGCAAGACATCAGTGCTTGAAAATAGCCTAATGGTATTCTTGTCCAAACTTGCAACAGATAATTGCTCAATATACATAACGAAAAACAGGAGTAATACTTCTCTAAATTTATTTGTTGACAACTCCCAGGAGATGGCATTAATTGCTGTACTAAAAATGCAGCTCCAATTATGATTACTCTGGATGTGTTGATTTACCGTATTTTTTCCTCTGTAAGACTCACTTTTTCCCTCCTAAAAAGTAAGGGGAAATCTGTGTGCGTCTTATGGAGCGAATGCAGGCTGTGCAGTTCTCCCAGAAGCCAGAACAGCAAGAGGGATCGCTGCTTTCACTGCACAGCGATCCCTCTTGCTGTTCTGGCTTCTGAGATTCAGAATATTTTTTTTCTTGTTTTCCTCCTCCAAAAACTAGGTGCGTCTTGTGGTCTGGTACGTCTTATAGAGTGAAAAATACGGTACTTTCTTTAGTTGAGTATGAAGACCACCTTTTATTTTTCTTTGAGGAAATATCCAGCATCCTTTTATCTCAGTTTTTGAAGAAATTGCATGGTCTCACTCTTCTCTTGCTCACATCCCTATAAACTCTCAAATACATTTTCATTATTATTTTTTAGACCTGCCCAGTTTCACAGTTCTGAAGCCCCTACCAAGCTACTGATCTGCCACTGGGCTCGCTTTCAAGCTGCTATTCCCAGATATATCCCTCTGTGGTTAGAATTATTAGGGCAGTCAAAATCCATAAGCAACACGGGCAATTTGAAGTTGTGTGCAACTGGAGAGGTGTGCTTCGAGATCCTTTGGAAAGTCACAGAGGATACTCTGATTTCAGCTTGAATAATGCACATTTGACCATGATCTGAGAGCTATGCCCCAGTCAACACACCTTGTGGAGAGGGAATGGGACACATTTCTCAGACTGTATCAGTTTTGGCAGCAAAATGTTCTGATCCCAGGCTGGGTGCTATACGATGCACTAGAGAGCCTGGTAAAATGTGATAGGTAGCAGTCTGGGTATCTTTCATATAAATTTTGCTACTGCTTTTGGGAAGAAGCCTGTTCAGACCCAGAAACCTCCCCCCTAAATAAATTCACACTTGACTCAAATTTTTGTTTTGGTTTTTGGCAGAATTTAGGCCACAACTTTATCGATTCCAGAAAGTGAGTGGTTGCATAGGCTCTGGTTCGACTAGCTCCCTGCACCCTTGCAGGTAGCGCTGACCCAGGGTTCCAGCATAGGTCAGCCAAGGGTGAACACCTGGATAAGCAGAAAGCTGGGAACAGGATATCTCCACCACCCAAATGTCCCCCTGGACTCAGGCATGGGCACAACCCCCTCTCAGGGGTTGACCAAACCATCAAGTCCCTGGATTCCTTTAATGGAATACCCTTCACATTGGGATGGCGAGAGCCTTCTCCCATCCCTATCACCTGAACCAGAGCCTATCTGCAACCTTAGAAGTTGTGATGATTTGCTATGCGGCAGGTGAAACCCAAATGACAACAGCCTATCAGCCAAGTGGGGAAAATTCCTGCCGTGCCCCTGTCCCAACGACAGACGACACACGACGGCATAGCAAGGTCAAGCGCAAAGCCCTAAAAGTAGGGAGAGGTGGGCGGGTGTTGTGAATGCACGCACCGAAAGAGGAAGCTCTGGGTCACGTGCATGGGCATAAATAGGTCCCTCGAACCGTTTGGATTGCATCCCATTGGCCAGATTGCACCCAGCTATGAGGGACCTACCAATCGGGTGTTGTGGCTGACGAATCATACCCAATTTAATGTTTGTTTAAAATAAATTTATTTAAAACATTTCTATCCTATCTATTCATGGCTTAAGTGGGGGTAGACAGCACTGCTGCTGGCGGTCTCTTGTTTTTCCTCTGTCTCATCCCTGTATGCGCAACCTAACCACCTACGTTTTCACTGCTAGCTGAACAGCAGGAAGCTATTGGTAAAATTCCAGAGGAAAAGCCAAGCACCACTCAAAAGGACACAATTCTTCAAGGTGATGGGATTCAAGAACGGACTGTTCCTATTACAAGGTAACTTCCTTGACCAATTCAGGTACCGTACCACTGAAAGCCATGCAGGTAAAGTATCCTGCATTTCAGTTCCTCTTTTATAGCTAGGTGCCATACACACGAAAAATTGTGTTACTAATTTTCCATTATCACTTTTTCAAAATGCAGGCAGTACATCATATAGTTTAATTCACACCAGCATTAAAATTCCCTACCTGTGGAAAACCAGGTGGTCTGGGAGAACAGCTGTAGTCTAGTTTTCTTCCTAATATCCTAGTTGTGTATATAGCGGGAGGTTTTTGGGGGGTTTTGGTGTGGGTATTGGTGTGAAGAGGAAATGGGTTACATTAGGTCCAGTCGCAGACGACCCTGGGGTAGTGGCGCTCATCTCGCTTTCTTGGCCGAGGGAGCTGGTGTACAGCTTCCAGGTCATGTGGCCAGCATGACTAAGCCGCTTCTGGCAAACCAGCGCAGCAGACAGAAACTCCGTTTACCTTTCTGCCGCAGCGGTACCTATTTATCTACTTGCACTTTGATGTGCTTTCGAACTGCTAGCTTGGCAGGATCAGGGACCGAGCAAAAGGAGCTCACCCCGTCGCAAATTTTCAGCACATCCAGCAAGTTAATATGTTTAGTACAAAAAAAATCTACCAAGGAATGGGAAAGCCAGCAGACTATGAGATAGATTACAGGAAACTTAATTGTGAGTGGAGAAATAGATCAGTCTAGAAACTGATGGAATTTCCAAGCCTTAATTTACTAGATTGCTTCCATTTCATTGGTGCTGGGCAAGTGGAGGAGAATCTTTCCTCGGGCTTCCCTACTCACCAGTAGTATGCGGAATAAACAGCAACATTGTGGCCTGCTTTCGGTTTGTCGACTGTGTCCCAAAAACTCTTGTGTCCATTGTGACTTTCCTTCCTGCTTTAATGCTTAAGAACCTCTCAAATCATGGCTGGAGCAGAGTGGCCCAAGCGCGACGGGGCAGATGTCATCTTGGATGTACAGAGGGAAGTTTATATTGAGACCACGGAGAGAACCTGCATCTATAAAACAGCGGAGAAGAGCGCAGCAAGTAAGCCAGCCTATTGCATGATCTTGTCTGGAGTCAAGACAAATCAGTTTTGTCAAAACTTTAGTGGGGCTTCAATTTTCAGATTGCATTTTGTCATTGGACTCTGAAACGTTATTATGCCAAGTTTCTTCCTCCCAAACACAGCATTCAGGAGTTTTTGACTTTGGCCATCATGTTCTTAGGTCAATGGAGTGCTTTAACTCCCATTGTATGTATGGAACAAAATAAGCTACATTCAGGAAACAAAAACCTTGAGACACTCTGGGAAAAGTTTGGGGCAAGTGCCCCCCACCTCCAATTTGGCCAAGCCTCAATGGCCTTCCAGCTTCAACCTTGGACACAATTATCTCTCATTACTTTGATCACTGCCTGTGTCTGTTCTGGCCAGCCTGTGAGCTCATGTGTGAGCCAGACATCAGTTCCAGGCTTTCCAGCTCCAAAATGATTGCTGCATCTTTTGACTCTTACACTTGAGAGGTACAAATGCCTTGTGAAATTGAGCATGTAAACACTGGTACAGTGTGGGGGGAAATGGTGGGCTGTACAAGATTTGAAGAAGAATTAGAATCCTGAGGCAGGTGGAGCCTTCTTTCCTCAATCCCTCAAGACACATAGTTTGAATACTTTCTGTTGGAGGGTCCTTGTTAGATTTGTATTCCCTACTTGCCTTATTAAAGATAAAGGGACCCCTGACCATCAGGTCCATTCGTGGCCGACTCTGGGGTTGCGGTGCTCATCTCGCTTTATTGGCTGAGGGAGCTGGCGTACAGCTTCCAGGTCATGTGGCCAGCATGACTAAGCTGCTTCTGGAGAACCAGAGCAGCTCATGGAAAGGCCGTTTACCTTCCTGCCAGAGTGGTACCTATTTATCTACTTGCACTTTGACGTGCTTTTGAGCTGCTAGGTGGGCAGGAGCAGGGACCGAGCAATGGGAACTCACCCCGTTGCGGGGATTCGAACCTCTGACCTTCTGATCGGCAAGTCCTAGGCTCTGTAGGCTCCCACAGTGCCGCCCGCATCCCTTAACTAAAACTCATTAACTAAAACTTATTTAAGGTAAAGGTAAAGGTACCCCTGCCCGAACGGGCCAGTCTTGACAGACTGTGGGGTTTGTGCGCCCATCTCACATTTATTGGCCGGGGGCCAGCGCTGTCCGGGGACACTTCCGGGTCACGTGGCCAGCGTGACATCGCTGCTCTGGCGAGCCAGAGCCGCACACGGAACGCCGTTTACCTTCCCGCTGGTAAGCGGTACCTATTTATCTACTTGCACCCGGGGGTGCTTTCGAACTGCTAGGTGGGCAGGCGCTGGGACCGAACAGCGGGAGCGCACCCCGCCGCGGGGATTCGAACCGCCGACCTTTCGATCGGCAAGCCCTAGGCGTTGAGGCTTTAGCCCACAGCGCCACCCGCGTCCCTTAAAAACTTATTTAGGAACTGCTTATTTGATCTCATGGTGCATGTGATTAAATAGTGCTTGGTTGCAATAAGGGTTTGGATGCGGGCCAGTAAGCTGAAAATTAAACCAGGTAATACTGAGATGCTATCAGTGGGAGGATCCTTTCTCCAGCTGAGTGGTATGCAGTTGGCTGTAGATGGGGACCACACCTCCTCTGAAGGAGCTTGAGGCACAGGCAGTGTTGGTACTGTGGCATGCCTTCCACCAACCTAGGCTGGTGGCCCAACTACAACCCTTATCTGGACAGGGATCGCTTGGCTACAGTCATCTAAGCTCTGGTAACTTTTAGACTGGACTACCGCAATGTGCTTTATGTGCAGAAAATGGTGCAGAAGCTTCAGTTAGTATAATATGGCTGCCCGACTGTCAACAGTGCTCGAGGCAAACAGATCATACAACAACAATTCTCTTCCACTTGCACAATCTACCAGTATGCTTTGAAACCAAATTCAATATCTGCAAAACAGATATTGCTGGGTTATTTATGAGAGACTTCTTACCAGAGTAAGAATGGTTTTAGAAGTGAGGGAACTGAGCTCAAAAGCTTCAGAAACACTAAAGTCCAGGCTCTAGAAGGCATTGGAGCAGCTGAAGACACCTCTGCAGCCATCCAGAAGAGAGAAATTGCAATAGCTAGCAAGTGTAAGAAGAAGAGGTTTAGGGAGTTAGCTCTATGATCTCTGAGCACAAATGTCCTGGAAGTCATCTTCCAAGAACTGTGCAAAATTTCGTCACAACTGCGATTTGTTTCTCATCCACCCTTGTTTCCAATATTATTCTTTTTTTTAAGCAGCTGAAACGTAACACTTTTGTTTCATCAGGCCCACCGTACATGCAGGTGACAATTGAAGATGTGCAGGTTCGGTGTGGGGAGATGGCAAAGTTTCATGCTATTATTGAAGGAGACCCACAGCCAACCATTGCATGGTTTAAGGTAGGCAGCAGACGTTCCCAGACAGAGGTGTGAATAAAGGGAAAGGAGATTGAATAAATCTGCAGAGTAGTAAAATGGGCATGGGATAAGAGATGAGTTCATATACAGTCTCCACTTTTGCATTTGTGGACAGAAAAATGATATTCCATGGATGTACTGAAAGCATGAAGATACATTTCAGTGATGCATTGAGAATAACCAAGTAACAGTTTCCCCCTCTGCCAGAACCCTCACTGGATTCTGAAGTTCCATTTCGCCAGATGGATTTTCCAGAGTGGAGCTCAAAATGTTGAAATTCGTGATTCTTCTGGAGGTGTATTTTTAGAAATTAATCCTTTAAAAAGAGAAAAGAATTAAAAACATTTTTGAATGGGGTTGTCCAGGAGATCGTCCTGGACTTGATGGATCGTGTACAAGATCCAAACTACAAGAAAGAAGATTCCACCTAAACATTAGGAAGAACTTCCTGACAGTAAGAGCTGTTCGACAGTGGAATTTGCTGCCATGGAGTGTGGTGGAGTCTCCTTCTTTGGAGGTCTTTAAGCAGAGGCTTGACAACCATATGTCAGGAGTGCTCTGATGGTGTTTCCTGCTTGGCAGGGGGTTGGACTCGATGGCCCTTGTGGTCTCTTCCAACTCTATGATTCTGTGATTCTATGATTCTATGATTCTATAAGATTTTATATACCTAGGTAGTCTTGGTTTAGTTTTATCTGCCTTCCTCAGTGGCCTTCATGTGCTATATTTCTCTCATCCTTCCAGGGTATTTCATTGTTGAGAGACAGTGAAAGAGTCCATCAGCTCAGTGAAGGCACAAGATACTCTTTGATTCTGTACAACACTAGAACTGAAGATGGTGGTGTCTACACTTGCATCGCTAAAAATACAGGGGGGGAGGTCTTATGCAAAGCTGAACTTGTGGTCCAAGAAGGTAACTACAGTCATACCTCAAGTTATGTTGCTTCAGGTTGAGCGTTTTCAGGTTGCGTCCCACGGCAACCTGGAAGTACTGGAAAGGGATACTTCTGGGTTTTGCCACTCGCGCATGCGCAGACACACAAAATGACATCACACGCATGCGCAGAAGCAGCAAATCGCAACCCACCCACGCGCAGACGCGGGTTGCGTTCTGCTCATGTTGCGAACAGGGCTCTGGAACGGATCCCATTCGCAACCAGAGGTACCACTGTATAGAAGTGTGAACTGGTCCTTGCACTACTTACATTTGCCTTTCTCATTAGTTCTTGCCTACTTATTAGTGGCATGCAGTGTCTCAACGGACTTTCCATTCTTCTGCCTCAAATTGCCTCCTCCAAAATGTCTTGTGACCATCTGAAATTTGGAGATAACCATGTTGTCCTATCTCATAGGATTATTCTTGCTTGTAGGATTATTAAAACAGATCTGATTGTTTAAGTGTTTTTGTTTTTAACTCCAAAGAATGGTGCCCCTTCGTGATGACATCATAATCACTTTCCCGCATATAAAATGCAGTGTTTTGGATACCACCCCTCACAAAAGTGATGGAATGTATGATGCGTGAAATGTGTTCAACAAAGGAGAAGTGTTTTGACACATGATGTAAGAGCGTGATCGTGTGGAGGCCCGCTACTTTACATGTTCTTGTTGTTTGAATTGCTACAGATAAGAAAAGCCAAGAGGCAAAGAAACAAAGCAATAGAAGAAAGCTTCATTCTTTCTATGAGGTTAAGCAAGAAATAGGAAGGTAAAAACTATCTTTCACTTGATATTCCACTTGGGTCATAATTAATGTTTTGTGTGGGTGTCTGAGGCATGGGAAAGAACTCAATAGGAAAGTTGCTTCTGCCACAGATTGGAGATTTGAATCAGCCTGTTTTGTTTGTTTTTTTAAAAAAATTCACAGGGGTTCCTTTGGATTGATTAAAAGAGTGGTTCACAAAGGCAACCGAGTGTCATGTGCAGCCAAATTTATCGCCCTGCGAAGCAAAACAAGGGATCAAGCCTATCAGGAGAGGGATATCCTAGCCACAGTGTCCCATGACAGGATCACCCAGCTTCTGGATCAGTTTGAAACACGGAAAACCTTGATTCTGATTTTGGAGCTGTATCCTTTTTCTTTTTTTCTTTTTTGCTGAATCCTGGAGGGGGAATGTATGTTAACACTGCTTGCGGTTGTGTAAGATGATGAAGAGAGCTGGTGTTCAGCACTGGTGCAGGCTTTGAAGACAGTGCAATGAACCTGAACGTCAAACCTGGAATCAAAACAAAAAAAATGCGCACAATATTTGTGTCATTGCCAAATATGCTTTGGGGTTGTTTACTTATTTTTTTTTTTGGGCATTGTTAATTAATTAATTATTTTTAAGCAAGGCGCCTTAAAAACTAACACATTTATTATGGAAGAATCCTTTGCGTCACATTTTATGGTACTATAGGCACATGTGTTGGTGCCAAAGGGAAATGAGATGCAGGAAGTACAGTCAGTGGCAGTTATGTTATTTGCAGTGAACATTCACAAATAACGTGTAGCAGATAATGCAAACTTCTAGCATTGATATTGTAATGGTTCCAAGTGGTTGCTCGAGAACAAGCAGGCAGTTACCTGCCTACTCGGCTGTAAAGCCTTGCTTTAGCTGCAAAAAACAGACTTTATCTGTCCAGAGTGCCACTCTCCCATGGCTGGCTCATTCACTGGCAGAATCCGTGAGTGGGTGGCCCTTAAATTTTCCCCAGGAAAGTAATTTCTTGATGGCCAGTCTGTGCCTCCCCTCTCTGCGCGGAAGGTTACTGCATAAGGAGGGCATGGGTAACGGAGGACTCATCTCCTCCCCGCTTTGCCCAGGCAAGGTCTCCTGGCACCGCCTCGCCTCCTCCTCCCTCTAGATCAAGGGAAGTAATAGTGCCACTGTATTCTGCTCTGGTCAGACCTCACCTGGAGTACTGTGTCCAGTTCTGGACACCACAGTTCAAGAAGGACACTGACAAACTGGAACGTGTCCAGAGGAGGGCAACCAAAATGGTCAAAGGCCTGGAAACGATGCCTTATGAGGAACGGCTAAGGGAGCTGGGCATGTTTAGCCTGGAGAAGAGGAGGTTAAGGGGTGATATGATAGCCATGTTCAAATATATAAAAGGATGTCACATAGAGGAGGGAGAAAGGTTGTTTTCTGCTGCTCCAGAGAAGCGGACACGGAGCAATGGATCCAAACTACAAGAAAGAAGATTCCACCTAAACATTAGGAAGAACTTCCTGACAGTAAGAGCTGTTCGACCGTGGAATTTGCTGCCAAGGAGTGTGGTGGAGTCTCCTCCTTTGGAGGTCTTTAAGCAGAGGCTTGACAACCATATGTCAGGAGTGCTCTGATGGTGTTTCCTGCTTGGCAGGGGGTTGGACTCGATGGCCCTTGTGGTCTCTTCCAACTCTATGATTCTATGATTCTAAGCCCTGAGGCTCCTCTCCACTGGAGGCGTGGTTACTCTCCTCCGTTGAGGAGGAGCTGCTTCCCCTGATCCTTGGAGGCTCTCTGTACTCCATTCGGTTTTTCCTCTCTCCCTCCTGAATGGATGGCAGTTCCCTGACAGATATGTATTGTGTTTTTTTAAAAAAAAAACACCAAAAACTATTCCAGTTCAAGCTAGAGATGACAGAACAGAACTCTGTGCTAAGTTGTGATTTTGAGGCTTCAGATTACATTTCATACTCCCTCTGAGGTGTCTTTATTTGAGACGTCTGTTTACCCCTCAATTGGGTAGGTGGCATTGTGGCCAGGCACTGTCCCCTGTCACAATCCCGCGGTGGCTGGGTTGGGAGGCCTGGTCAGCACATGTGGTCTGCACATACATGGTGCCACAGAAAAAAGGTGGGAGTTGTATAATATTTCATATAACATAAAACTTATGGAAGAACAAAAACAACACATCAGCCTCATGAACAGTAAAGCAACCTTAGCAATACTCTAACAATAAACAACCTGGGTCCCAGTACATTTCCAAGCACAATTCAACGTGTTGGTGTTGACCTTTAAAGCCCTAAACGGCCTTGGTCCTGTATACCTGAAGGAGCATCTCCACCCCCATCGTTCTTCCCGGACACTGAGATCCAGCTCTGAAGCCCTTCTGGCGGTTCCCTCACTGCAAGAAGTGAAACTACAGGGAACCAGGCAGAAGGCCTTCTCGGTAGTGGCGCCCACCCTGTGGAATGCGCTCCCGTCAGATGTCAAAGAGATAAATAATTATATGACACCTTCCATAGACATCTGAAAGCAGTTCTGTACACTTTTAATGTATCACGTTCTGTTCTGTTGTTGTTTTTGTTGTTGTGTTTCCGTTTATTCTGTTGGAAGCTGCTCAGCATGGGCGGGGCACAAAAAATAAATTATTATGATTATAATTATGATTAATTCCCACCCACTAATTATTTCTAGAATTGTTCTGTTATCAGCTACACATTATTTGTGGGTTAATAACATAATAATTCCATTGACACCTCTCTCTCTCTCTCTCTCTCTCTCACACACACACACACACACACAATTAAGTAAGTATAGTTGTACTAGAAACTCAAGAGATGTTTGGGGCCAGAGAATAATTGATCAGTTGCTTTTTATTGCTCCATAACAAGAAGGATGTTGTGTTCCTTAGTGTGTTAGATGCTCCAATGAAGAACTTCTGGACCGGTTGTTCAGGAAGAATGTGGTGACTGAAGCAGAGGTGAAGCTCCTTCTTTGTGTTTCTTTTGGGAGGGATGTAGGGTTTTTAGTCAAGATACTATTGTTGTATCCCACAACAGTTCTGAAATCAGAGATATACTTGTGGCATCTAGATAAATCCACTGATAACCTTACATTTTCCCCTCTCTCCAACTTGCAGGTCAAGTTCTACTTCAGACAACTTTTAGAAGGGATTGAATATCTCCATAAGAATAAAGTGCTTCATTTGGATATTAAGGTAACGTTTAAAAAGAGCTGCATGTTCGGTTCGCTGCATCATTTATGAATTGCTTCGGAGAATCTGGGAAGTTTTCTATGAAGCCAAGTTTGGTTATTGGTTTTTTTGACAATTTGACTGTGTGGGGATACTCTGCTCTGAGTATACAGGTGAAACATGCTTCTACTTCTCAGAGGTCCAATATTGCTCTATTTGCAGCCCTTGTTTTGCTGATTTCATTTAATATTCTAATTTTCTGAGATTGTTAATTTGGGGTTTTCATCAGCTGTACGCTATAATATCACAGTTATAACAAATAAAAGCTTGACATATCTTGCTTTGCATGTCATGAGTCTATCTCATATGTTAGTTTCACCTTTTAAGTTGAATTACTGAAGTAAATGAACTTTTCCACGATATTCTAATTTTCCAAGTTTCACCTGTAGATTCCTGCTGAAAAACAAGCACATTGTAGCATTTGGGTTTGATATTTTCCCAGAAGCTGCAAGGGCAGGATAAAGTCCCTGGGTTCTGCCAAGGGCCTGAAGGGTAGGCAGGGAGGAGAAGGACCGTAATTCAGTGAGAGGGCGCCTGCTTTTCATGCAAAAGGTCTCAGATTCAGTTCCTGGCATCTCCAGAGAGGGCTGCAGAAGAATGAAACTCTGGAGAGCTGCTGCCAATCCATGCAGTTGATTCTCTGCTAGATTTGATGGACACCTTGATGGGTGACACCTGGCTTGAGAGCAGTACATGTGAAAAGGATCTAGGAGTCTTGGTTGACCACAAACTTGACATGAGCCAACAGTGTGACGCGGCAGCTAAAAAAGCCAATGCAATTATGGGCTGCATCAATAGGAGTATAGCATCTAGATCAAGGGAAGTAATAGTGCCACTGTATTCTGCTCTGGTCAGACCTCACCTGGAGTACTGTGTCCAGTTCTGGACACCACAGTTCAAGAAGGACACTGACAAACTGGAACGTGTCCAGAGGAGGGCAACCAAAATGGTCAAAGGCCTGGAAATGATGCCTTATGAGGAACGGCTAAGGGAGCTGGGCATGTTTAGCCTGGAGAAGAGGAGGTTAAGGGGTGATATGATAGCCATGTTCAAATATATAAAAGGATGTCACATAGAGGAGGGAGAAAGGTTGTTTTCTGCTGCTCCAGAGAAGCGGACACGGAGCAATGGATCCAAACTACAAGAAAGAAGATTCCACCTAAACATTAGGAAGAACTTCCTGACAGTAAGAGCTGTTCGACCGTGGAATTTGCTGCCAAGGAGTGTGGTGGAGTCTCCTACTTTGGAGGTCTTTAAGCAGAGGCTTGACAACCATATGTCAGGAGTGCTCTGATGGTGTTTCCTGCTTGGCAGGGGGTTGGACTCGATGGCCCTTGTGGTCTATTCCAACTCTATGATTCTATGATTCTATGGACCAATGACCTGAGCCTCAGTATAAGGCATATTCCCATATTCCTATGAGAAAGATCCCAGGGGTGCAGGGCCTCTCCACACCCTTCTTCCTTGCATTCCTGAGGTTCAGCCAAGAGTTTCAGATTCCTTGGACTACACACCTCTTAAGACTCCAATGAAACACACACAGAGCCTCGCCCCATGCTAACTGAGATACCACTCTGTCATTGTTGGGGGGCTTATTCCTGGAGGCCTGATGACACCTCAGAGTTCCTGGAGCTGGGCAGGGCCATTGGCTCATCTTAAGCAGGGTGGGACCCCACTCAGCTGAAGACTAGGGTCTGAACAGGAAGTCATTTGGGGTGCTCTTTCAAGTACGGGTTGATACTACAAGAGAGAGGCTCCTTGCTTGTTTTACGGGTGGTATCTCCTAGGCTCCTCTGCATAAAACACTCTTCTCTTTGCTTCAACAGCCTGCAAACATCTTGATGGTTTATGACGACAGAGATGACATTAAGATCTGTGATTTTGGATTCGCTCAAAAGATAAACCCATCTGAGCCTCAATACAGTAAATATGGGTCTCCGGAATTTGTCTCACCTGAAATTCTCTCCCAGTCACCCGTATCGACAGCATCCGACATCTGGTAAAATATATTTTCCCCCTTGGCCTGTTTCTTTGTTTGCTTGCTTTTAAATGGAGATATATGTAGGACTCTAAGGCAGTTGAAGGACAAACTGGAGGTAGTGGAATGACTAGCAGCCATTGAGCATTTTTATAGTGCTGCCAAATGTTCAGATTGCTGCACTTGCATTATCTAGTTGCATCTAGTTATCCCCCCTTCCCCAAAGAGGCTTGTGTGGATGAGGAGAACTGAACTTTCTCTCACCTCACACTCAAGCACCTCAAGCACTTTTTCTTCTAGCCTGGCTCTGGTACCAGGAGGGTGACTGAATGCACAGATTAAGGCCGAGGAACAGAGAAAGCCCTCCTCACTTGCATATGCTCCTCTGATGTAAAAAAATTAGGCCCTGTCTCTTGCCTCATGGGGCAGACCTGAGACAACTAAATGGCTGTTCTAGTTTATTGCCGAAAGGAATATCAACAACCTCAGATATGCAGATGACACAACCTTGATGGCAGAAAGTGAGGAGGAATTAAATAACCTTTTAATGAGGGTGAAAGAGGAGAGCGCAAAATATGGTCTGAAGCTCAACATCAAAAAAACGAAGATCATGGCCACTGGTCCCATCACCTCCTAGCAAATAGAAGGGAAAGAAATGGAGGCAGTGAGAGATTTTACTTTCTTGGGCTCCATGTTCACTGCAGATGGTGACAGCAGTCACAAAATTAAAAGACGCCTGCTTCTTGGGAGAAAAGCAATGACAAACCTAGACAGCATCTTAAAAAGCAGAGACTTCACCTTGCCGACAAACGCCCGTATAGTTAAAGCTATGGTTTTCCCAGTAGTGATGTATGGAAGTGAGAGCTGGACCATAAAGAAGGCTGATCACCGAAGAATGGATGCTTTTGAATTATGGTGCTGGAGGAGACTCTTGAGAGTCCCATGGACTGCAAGAAGATCAAACGTATCCATTCTGAAGGAAATCAGCCCTGAGTGCTCACTGGAAGGACAGATCCTGAAGCTGAGGCTCCAATACTTTGGCCACCTCATGAGAAGAGAAGACTCCCTGGAAAAGACCCTGATGCTGAGAAAGATGAAAGGCACAAGGAGAAGGGGATGATAGAGGACAAGATGGTTGGACAGTGTTCTCGAAGCTGCCAACATGAGTCTGACCAAACTGCGGGAGGCAGTGGAAGACAGAAGTGCCTGGCGTGTTCTGGTCCATGGGGTCATGAAGAGTCGGACACGACTAAACGACTAAACATGTCTGATTTGGATAAGAGACAACATAGGAGGTAGGGCACAAGAGACCGGGAAACTTTGAATCCCAAAGGGAAAAGGGCTGTCTGGCTTAGGTTAAGGGCATGGATTCTTCTGTATGACAGAGCAGGTTGCAGTTGGGCCTTGGGCTTCTCCTGGCTACTAGGACTGGCACAGTGGGGTAGAAGAAAGTGTTGGGATACTGCCAGGGAGACAAAGTCCATCATGGCCCCAAGCCGTCTGCCGGACGATCCATCGATCTCCCGTAGACACGCAGTATCAGCGATTAGCGACATGAGTTTCTAGAAAATATCTTGCCACATTCCAGAGCTCATGCACACTCTTATCAGCAGATAATTGACAGCAGAAGTCGCACTCAGGAGAGCATTATTCAGCGTTGATCAGAACAGAGAAAGACATGACTGCCTGCGTCAGTGTCTCCGACACAGAGAGAAAACGAAAGCAATAGCAAACATAAACATCCTGTGAACAGGAAATATGCAGGCTGTGACACAAACACCCTGCTCCCTTTTAAGGTGGAACGGAAATATCCTAACATCAAGAACAGGGTGCTGTCAGTCTGTGAAGACTGTCGGAGGTTCCGTTCGACCGAGCTGAAATAGCTCTCCTCCTTGGACGTCCTTCGGAATCCATCAGGCTCTCCTCCAACGGTGATTAACGACCTAAGCCTTTAATGAAGCTTCAGGCATGTTCCCATTACACAGAGTATCCAAACAGCAGAAGGACGAGAAATATATGCTACATTGCTACATTTATTTCTAACTACGCAGGACAGAAAAGAATATGCATCTGCTCTCTGTGAGAGTCAGTGAACAACTGGAACAAAGAAACGGGAAACCAGTAACATCAACATCTGTCTCCCATCTCCCGTGAGACTTCCAACAGTCTGGAATGTCAACAGAGTCTTGTGACTCCAAAAACTGCACAGTGGCATAACAGAAATCTAACAAAGACTCCTTAGGACTCCACTGAATGACAACCAGGTGAAAGTAGTGCCTCGAGGGAGTCCCGAGTATTCCCTGAAAAAATCCTGTGCCAGAAAGCATCCAACATTTTCCATGAATGTTAAAGTTGTTTCCTGAATCTGTTGCTATTTCATTGACATTTAAGTCTCCTTGCTTAAGTGTTCCGTCCCCTTCTGTACATGCTCCTAGCCAGCCAGAGATGGGGACTGGGTTGATGTGGTGGGACTTTGTTGACTGGGCCACATGTTGATATCACTGAGGGCAAACAAAGCTAATCTAGATGGAGGGCAAAGTTTCCTGTACAGGTCACCATGGTGATCCTGGCCAGTTAGGAAGGGAAGGGCAAGCAAAGCCTGCTCAGGGCAGTGTTTCCTGAGGTGCAGCCACACTTGGACTATTGCGCCCATGTCTGGTTTCTGCATCCAGGAAGCATGTGCAGAAGTGGGAAAATTGAAGAAAGAGGCAATCAGAGTGACCAGGGGGCTGGAGTCCACCCACCCTCCAAAATAAGGAAATAAGCAAAATAAGGATTTTGCTGTGAAACCGTCCACCCATGTCAAACAACACCGTTCTTAATATGCCAGCCTCATCTCAATAATACACTACAGTGGTGCCTCGCAAGATGAAAAGAATCCGTTCTGTGATTCTCTTCGTCTAGCGGTTTTTTCGTCTTGCGAAGCAAGCCCATTGACGGATTAGCGGATTAGCGCTATTAGCGCTATTAGCAGCTTTTAGCGGCTTTTAGTGGCTTATCTGCTGATCGGATCAGCTGATAAGCAGCTTAGCGGCTTAGAAAAAGGGGGGAGGGGAAAAACCAGCAGGAACCCGCAAGACATTCATCTAGTGAGTTTTCCGTCTTGCGAGGCATTCGTCTTGCGGGGCACCACTGTATTTGAATTCCTTAAAGGGCTTCTGTCCAAGCTGTTTCTGTTTCTGTTACGTTCATGGTTGTGTCCCAAATTATTGGCTCAACCCATATGTATTGGATTTGCTATCAAGAAAGTTCTAAGATCGTGACATAGTTGTTGTTAGGTCAACCATTAATATGATTGCTGCAGGGTCTACCCAGATGGTCATTTAGATGATCACCACATTAACATAATGAAACTGTCGAAACATATTATATGCAAATTGAAATCTTTTGCTGATACACACCTTTCTCCCCCTTTCAGGCCTGTTGGTGTTATTTGCTATTTAAGGTAAGCACTTTAAATTAAAATAGCATTATATGCGGATACATCTTTGTCACTTTATGGTATAGAAAAATATGGTCTTATATCAGAATATAAAATAAATTGGCCAAAGTCAGAGCTTGTTACCATTAAATGATCTTCTTTATTAAAGGAATATAGAATTGAATTTTAGTATAAATTCATCTAGTAACCTAGTCAGGTGTCTTGGAATAAAACTGGTGTCTGGACACAAGCAATATTGCAAAAATTAATAACTAAACATACAATCTGGTATTGGAAGGTGGGTGAAAATTAAGTCATTGTGATTAGCTGGAACTTAAAGCCGTGAAAATGACACGTCTCTTCAAATTTTTGTTTCTATTTATTTTCTTTATTTATAAATAAGTAGTTAGGAATTGAAAAGCTGGCTAAAAATTCTGGATACTTTTATGCTGAAAATAAGTGACCCAGAATTGAATCCTATACTATGTGAGCAACATCATACTTGGACGGTTTATTGGTACCTAACCTGTGGTTATGTTTAACGCAGTCGTGTCACCCACCATCGTGGATTTTGATGAAACTTGGTGTACACCTTTCCCTTATGGTAGAAAGAAACCCCCTACAGGTGTAGCCTCAATATCACCTGTAAGTTTTTCATGTTTTCTTCCATCAATGCCATACACTCGTTGGGAAAGAAGTATCTCCTGCCAGTTATTGTCTGTGGAAGTTGTACAATACCAAGCATATGAGGAAATGGTATTGCGCAAGAATCATCACGGCTAGGCCAGCAAGACTCCTCGTCGTGTTATTGAGCTCTGTGTAAAATTTCCAAGAGATCTGATCACTGGTTATAGAAGGGGGGAAATGTACATAAGGCTGAGGATCTCAAGAGGGACAGAAACACAGATTTCACGAAATTTTGAAGTGCTATAAAATTAAAACCATTTGAGATAGAGGGGGGAAATTTAATGGAGTTTCTTTCAACCATAAGGGAAGGGTGTACACCAAGTTTCATCAAAATCCGAGATGGTGGGTGACAAAACCATTTTTTGTGTGTGTTGATTTGATGTGGAATGACCTGTGTCCTATCTGGCCACAGTGAACATAAATGAATTCCAAGGTCAACAAAGGTCCCAGAGTGTTTCTAGTTCATCAAGGAAGTTTGATTTTTCACCTCAAAGGGGATTAAATACAAGGGTGATACATACATCCACAGATTTGTGGATCAGGGCTGTACTGTTTCCCCTCTGTTGTGATTACCCGTAAGGTGCGGATCAATGTTTAAAATGTCTATATTTCATTTCAAACAATTAGCTTGACATGCAAGTCTCCATTTGCTGGGGAAAATGACAGAGCAACCCTCCTAAATATTCAGAATGGAACAGTTTCATGGGATAGTCCTGATTTTGTGCATCTGAGCAAAGAAGCACAGGATTTTATCAGAATGATACTGCAACCGTCTCCAGAGTGAGTATTCTTTATATTTTTAATTTTAATTCAAGGGTGTGTGTGTGTCAGTCCTCCAGCTCTTAGAATCATAGCCATTCAGGCACAACAAGTTGCTGCAGAGTAGCACAGTTAGGCTCACCAGCTGCCACAGTAGAACAATTCATCCAAGCAAACCAGGATTCTTGGCTGTTAATCATCATCATCATCATCATTTATTATTTATACCCCGCCCATCTGGCTGGGTTTCCCCAGCCACTCTGGGCAGCTTCCAACAAAACACTAAAATACAATAACCTATTAAACATTAAAAGCTTCCCTAAACAGGGCTGCCTTCGGATGTCTTCTAAAAGTTTGGTAGTTATTTTTTCTCTTCGACATCTGATGTGAGGGCATTCCACAGGGTGGGTGCCACCACCGAGAAGGCCCTCAGCGCTGGACCTCAGTGTCTGGGCTGAACGATGGAGGTGGAGACGCTCCTTCAGATATACTGGACTGAGGCCATTTAGGGCTTTCAAGCTCAGCACCAACACTTTGAATTGTGCTTGGAAACGTACTGGGAGCCAATGTAGGTCTTTCAAGACCGGTGTTATATGGTCTCGGCTGCCGCTCCCAGTCACCAGTCTAGCTGCCGCATTCTGGATTAGTTGAAGTTTCCAGGTCACCTTCACTATTGTTGGTAGACAGGACCATACCATGACACACAAGCTGAAACCTGTTTTTCTCTCTTCCCAGGGCAAGGCCTAGTGCTATGGCGTGTCTCTCCCACACATGGTTTATGGTAAGCCCTCATAAGTTCCCTGTTCAATAGATGGACCCTTAACCATCAGTGCTAGTGTTTTCTGGCAAAAGAAAGTCACTTTTCTGAAACACGTGATGCCAGATTCTTTGTAAATTGACATTTTAATGTTTATATTTATGTTAATTTATTCCTTCCCTCCCCTTTACAGCATAACCTCTCACTTGAAGAAGCTCACTTCATAGATACAAAGCAGCTCAAATTTTTTGTGTCCCGAAGCAAATGGCAGGTTAGTAGGCTCCAGCCCAGCCACTGGACTGTGCTTCAACATGTTTTTGTTCCTTATTCAGTTTCTAGAGAATTGCAGAACCTGCAGTTCAGGAGATCTGTTTTTCTTTCTAACATATGTGTTTCCAACTGCCCTTTTTTCATATTAACACATTACATCTTAGCAGTACATGTTAAAAAAATCTTAGCTGCACACCTAAGAAACTGATTTTGAATAGTGTGATCCTGTCCTCTGGGGTGTTAGCCACCCCTCCCAGTTTGGTGTCATCTGCAAATTTGATCAGGATGCCCTTGAGTCCATCATCCAAGTCGTTGATAAAGATGTTGAATAAGACCGGGCCCAAGACAGAACCCTGTGGCACCCCACTAGTCACTCTTCTCCAGGATGAAGAGGAACCATTGATGAGCACCCTTTGGGTTCGGTCAGTCAGCCAGTTACAAATCCACTGAGTGGTAGCATAGTCAAGATCGCATTTTACCAGCTTCTTTACAAGAATATCATGGGGCACCTTGTCGAATGCCTTGCTGAAATCAAGGTAGGCTACATCCACTGCGTTCCCTTCATCAGCCAAAGGCTATGTTAAAGAGAAACATTTTCTCCTAGCGCCTAAATATATGTAGTGAAGTTGCCAGGTGAGCGTTCTAGGGGGAGAGCATTCCACAAACGGGGAGCCATCACAGAATATTATACGCAAAAGAAGCTCAACATGAGATTGCAAATAACAGACTTTGATTGCCATTGGTTCACTATATAGTTTCCTTATTTGCAAAAAAACAAACAAACACCAAACCCATTAAAACTGCTGCAGGCTAATGTGCACTGATCAGAAATTCTGTTTCCCAAGAAGTTCTTCTGAGCATCCATTAGAGCTTCTAGTTGTGTCTTAACTGGTTTTCTCCTCTCAGTTGCTTTAACCCCTTTGCCTTGTGTTTTATTCCACTGCTCAGCGTTCTCTTATGAGCTATAAATCTGTGCTGGTGATGAGACCCATCCCAGAAATCCTGGAGAAAACTCAAAAGACCACCTCTCTAGGCATCTCCCGACACCTGTTGGAAGAGAGCAGCTCATCAAGCACCAGTGGGTCATCTTCAGACAATGAGATTTCGGCCTCCACAGGAAGAAGGCACTTTGGCCCTACGCCAGGACTTCACTTATCTGTGCTTGAGGGATCAGATTACCCAGAATACCAGGAGTCCATAGCAGAGGCTAAGAATTCTGAATCCTCGCTGCCACCGCTGCTTACAAGACCTAAACAGGCTTCAGCGAAGAGGCAGCAGGGTGATCGGACACGCCAAGAAAGTGAAGAATTAATGCCTCGGGGACCAACGTTTGACACAGCTTCTTCGCAAGATAATGCTGGTTTACTGGTTCCTGGAGAAGGGGAAATTGAAAGCACCGAAGCAGGAAGATCCCCTGGATGTGTCCCCAGACATAGCGTCATAAAAAGTACTTTCTACAGCCAGCCTTCTGAGAGTCTTGCTGATGTGCCTTCATCACCAGGCAAAGAGCACAGGAAGCATTTAGAAAGAGCAAAGAGAACCTATAGGAAAGTCGGCTATTCAAAATCAGCTTTAAGTGGCCTCCGTGAACCCCTTCTAGAACAGTTCGAATTGGGAGAGGGAGGGTTGTCTGGGGATGAAGAAACCGAGTGGGGCAGAGAAGGCGGAGCTGGTCCTCTGATGACCAAATCGGCTTCTTTTGACACTGCGCAGAAATCGCCGCGAGTTACTTTTCAAGTTTCCAGCAGAAGCCGGTCGCTGGATGACTACAAGATGAGAGCGACAAGCTTTGCTGAGGAGCAGTACATTGAGGAAGAAGAGAGCGACTTAATTCCCGAGGGCAGTGCTTTTGAGGCTTGCAGCGAAAAGGACTCAGAAAAGACGTCGGCAAAGGAAGGCTCAAAGAAAATTGTGAAGGGTGAAGTGCCATTTGCACAACGTGGTGAGGGGCACAGCTCGTCTTTGGCTGCTCAGCAGCAAGAGAAGGCGTTGATTTCAACACCGCCATCTGAAAAAGGAGAGGGTCTGCTTCAGAAACCAGAGCTACCTCTTGCAACAAAGCCGGGAACATCTACCCTAGGAAGGGAAGACTTGGCTCTAACGGCTCAGCAGTCAGATTTAGCCCCAAAGGGTGAAAGTGAGGAACGGCGATTAGCTCAGACATTCAAAGCTCCTCTTTGCAAGGACACAGTTCCTATTCTTCCAAAGGGAGAGAGCTCAGATTTGAGAGTCACTCCGCCAGAAACAGCCCCACTGGTCTCCCAAGACATTGGGAAGGGGAAAGGCCTCCCTCATAATACAATGCTGTCTTCTGTCCAGGGCAAAGAAGGACCTGCCGTTCTTCAGGGGCCATTTAAAAGTGGAGACCAGTTGCCTCAAGACCTTTCTCTTCAGGGTCAGCAAATTCAACAAGTTGTTAAGACAAAGGGCAAAAGCCCAGGGGTCTTGCAGACTACGCCAGTGGCGGAAGGCTCTTTGGTTTTACATCAGAAGCCTTCAGAAGTTCTCCTGGAGAGTAAAAGCTCAAGTCTTCCGGGCCCACAGGCAGCTGTATCCGTCCCTGGAGGGAAAGAGCAGCAGATTCTGCCACAGAAACCATCAGCACCCAGCCAGGCGAAATCGGCTGCATTAAAGGGCAAAGGCACAGCTAGTTTAACTATTTCTCAAGCGAAAGCTGCCCCAGTTTCAAACGCTGAGCCTAAGCATTCATACCAAACACCTCCCATGCACAGTGAGATGAAAGTTCCTGTTCGAGAAGGTGATGTTTCTGCTGGCTTAGAGACTTTGCCTGCTTCTATATCAGTCTCTCATGGAGAAAGCCAAAAGCCTCCTAAGACCTTCATTCACAGCAAAGCAGTGCCTGCTCCTGGTGAGATGAGGGAGCCTTCTCAACAAGCAGATACTGTCCAAGCATTGATCCATGAGGGGGAACACCATAAACACCTACAGCAGAAACATTTTGCCCCAGGAAAGAGAAAGCTTGATGCCTTTCCTGGAGAGAGGCAAATCTTAATGGCTTCACAAGGAAAAGCTATTCCAATTTCTCTCTCTGAACTGGAAAAACGAGAACTCATTTATCATACACAACTTGCTTCCAGTGAGGACGAGTCTGTATTCCAGAAAGACCAAGGGCCATCTGTTTCAGGTTTCTCCCAAGCAAGAGTTGTGCCGTTTTCAGTCTCTGGGGGAGAAATCCCGGTTACTCAAAAGGAAACCCCATATTCCATTGGACAAGGAAGAACCAGAGGACATGTTCATCACCAGAAACCTGGTATTTATAGTGACACAGAGGCTGAAGCCCTGGAGTACTTAGTTGATGAGATGGTTTGCCTGTCAAAAGAGATGACTGCTTTAGCAGAGTCCGTTTCTGATCCAGAGGGATCCAGAAGACACATTTCTCCATCCAGGGAGGTGTTCTACCCAGGCTCACCTGGGCAAGCAGTAAGACCGACCACCAGATACCTTGTTCGGAGAGGAAAAAGAGAAGGGGGCATTGGCTTAGCAGATCCCTCAGAAGCAGATATTATATATCCTGGAGAAGAAGAGTACTTCAGTGTGCTACCTTCCCTGGGCAAGAAAGCCAGGATGTCTCCCCCTTTCGAAGGCATGGGTTATGTAGGCGCAGAAATGCCCATGGTATCTCATTTTGGTAGTTCTGGATTTGGGGACAGATTCTCCTATTACTGTGACAGCCAAAGAAGTGACCAAATGTGCGAAATCCGCTTAGTACAGATTCAGGACCTCTCAGAGGACATGCCTCGTCCTGATAGCAAGACAGCAAAATTTGACATCTCTGAGGTGGAGCCTGCCTTTCTCAACCTGTATGAACTCTATGACATTGTGTACTTCCCATTTGAGTTCCTTAGCTTCAGAAAAGCCCCTGAGAATCTACCCAGCAAAAAACGTTTGCCTATAGGCGAAAAAGCAAAGTTGCTACCGGGATTGAAATCTCATGCACATCAGGATAAAAAAATATGTGCCAGGGATGATAACTTGAAAGGTGAGGCTGTACAGGAAGCTCCCAGAGAGGAAGAGAAAACTCCACCTGAGTTGGACGTAGAGCCAAAAGAAGCCAAAGCACCCCGGCTAGGAAATAGGTCTGATTCAGAAGGTAACATACCAGCAGGGTCTCAACAAATCTATGGTCTCCTGGAAGACCCAGCCAAACAGCGGAGGAGCTCTTTACAAGACAAAGTGGGGCTCTTCAAGCCCTTTGTCAGATCTCAGTCCGTGGAGTTGGTAGAGCAAAGTCTAAAGAAGAAGGTAAAAGCATCAGTCACCCACCTCTCAAGAATGTTGACAAGAAAGTCATCTTCTGATCAGGAAAGCAGGGAAGGTAATAATTTTATATGTGTGCATGTTTCCTTTCTTAGGCGCAGGGTAAAGGAGGTCTGAAGACCTGGCTCAGTGAGAGGTGACCATGAGAAGTTACCAGGTATCTGAGAACCTGCTATAGCAACCCTAAAATGTTACTCTGAAGACCACCTTCACTAGACATTTAACTATATCCTACAAAGACCCAAACACACCTTGTGATTAAGCACAGTAACTGAAAAGGCAGTGGCTGGAGTAGGACAATTCCTTCTTCATCTTCACTCAAGCATGCAATTATGTACACCATTTTACATGGCTTTCCCAAAGGCTTAAGTGGCCCTATTGGGTTCATGGCAGATGCCAATGATGTAGAATCACACAATAATAGAACTGTAGAGCTGAAAGGGATTCTCTTCAAAGTCCAAGCACCTGCAATGCCTCTGAGCCATACAGGAATCAAACCTGCAACCTTGGTGTTATCAGACCATGTTCTAACCAACTGAGCTATCCAGGCTGCCCTAAAAATGTATATACAGTCATACCTCGGGTTACAGATGCTTCAGGTTGTGTTTTTTTGGGTTACGGACCGCTGAAAGCCGGAAGTACCGGAACGGGTTACTTCCGGGTTTCGGCGGTCACACATGCACAGAAGCACTAAATTGCGCTTTGCGCATGCGCAGAAGCTCTGAATTGCAACCCATATGTGCACAGACCCGCCACTGTAAGTTGCGAACGCTGCAGGTTGCAAACGTGCATCCCGCACGGATCACGTTCTCAACCCAAGCATCCACTGTATATATAAATATCTAGTTAAATAACTAATGCCTAAAGCGCCCATCACTTGGTTGTCTTTACAGTGGTTCATTTCATTTTCAACAGGCTCAGAGGAGCGGAAGGGTGAGCTGCAAGAAAGAGCATCTTTGACAGAGGCTTCTGGAGGATTGAAAAAGAAAACAGGGTTCCCTTCATTCACTCTTCCAAGCCTCAAAACAAAGGAGAAAGGTACTATCACATTGTTTGTTTGTTGCGTTAAAACTAGAACCTGGGGAAGCACAGCGTGAAAACTGTAGAAACATTGTACGATTGAAGCTTCTTTATTAAATTAAAAAGGTAAAAGTTAAAGGACCCCTGACAGTTCAGTCGCGAAGGACTCTGGGGTTGCGGCGCTCATCTCGCTTTACTGGCTGAGGGAGCTGACGTTTGTCTGCAGACAGTTTTTCTGGGTCATGCGGCAAGCATGACTAAGCTGCTTCTGGCAAAACCAAAGCAGCGCACAGAAATGCCGTTTACCTTCCCGCCAGAGCGGTACCTAGTTATCTACTTGCACTTTGACGTGCTTTGAACTGCTAGGTTGGCAGCAGCTGGGACAGAGCAACGGGAGCTCATCCCATTGCGAGGATTTGAACAGCTGACCTTCTGATCAACAAGCCCAAGAGGCTCAGTGGTTTAGACCACAGAGCCACCCGCGTCCCCTTTTATTAAATTAGCCATCGTACAAATTGCACCGACACAAAGGACCAGCTAGGATTGCTAGATTGCAACCTGGAGATGGGAGAGAATGCGGCTTACTCCTCTGGTTCTCTCTGTTGATTTAGAAATGTGTGCTAGAAAAGGTAAAACCCAACGCATTTCAGGTATCTGCTTCCTGCCTCACTGACCTGTGTTCCCTAAAGCTCTCTTCCTTTTCAGCACCTTCTTTTGCGGAAGAGCTCACTGACCAGACCATTGCCTTGGGGCAGTCTCTGACGCTGTCCTGCCGGACATCTGCCCATTCATCACCCAACATCGAATGGTTCAAAGGTGATATAACCTCCACACCTGTCCACCTGTGATGAATCTGTAACAGGGATGGTTTGGGGCAAAGCAAGGAGGGAACGGCAGGGACATTCCTCTATTTGTTAGACCCTTTTCTTCACAAATCCCTTCCCACACTTCAACATGGGCATTACATGTGCATGATCAGGGATGCAATGGTGGGAGAAAGAGAGTAGTGAATGAATGAGGTGGGAGGGGAAGCCAGAATTTCCCTACCTGAAATATGCACAATTAGGCAGGCACCTGTGCTATATTGTTTTAGATACCTCCTGAACTTTTTGTTTTGGCAAACCTACCCAGGCTTATAATATAATTACTTATATGTCTTTTAAAAGTTTGCTGGTTTCTCTTTTTTCATTCTTCTTCTTGATTTATTTTTATTAGTTTTTAATTTTAGTTTTATAAATAATAATAATAATAATAATAATAATAATAATAATAATGCATATATTTGTTTTCGCTTAGACTGAATCTTAGCCGTTATTAGTCTTCCAAATTTATTTGTACAACACTTCGAGAACTGCTTGATCGAGTAGTTTATAAATTTCCTATTTAAATAAAACTAGAGCCTATAAAAGGAAAGGCTGCTCAAAAGGATAGCTGTTTTGTTATCAAGTGGTTATAGGCACTGTCATCCATCCCAGACAGGGGAAAGAAATCATCCTTTATTCTGAACCCAGGAACCAAGAGGGGATAGGGAGGATTCCCATTTGTTTTCAAATCTCATGGCTTCCAGGCCTACTCTAGAGGAGAGTCGCTCCCACCCTCTGCACCCTACATTCTAGGGCTGAAGTATTGCCTCTACTCAAGATTCTTCACGTACCTCTTTCTGTGATTTCATAAGATTTCATAACCTTGACCCATTCATATATATATTTTTTTGTATTTCATTTCCACCTTCCAGACGGAGCAGCCATTCGTAGTACGGACAGGATCCTGATCTCCTCTACGCTCAAACACTTCCAGCTTTTAACAATATTAGCAGCCACATCCAATGATTTTGGCACTTATACATGTGTAGCCACCAACGCCCAGGGCACAGTTTCCACCTCCTGTGTAATAAGGAAAGCAGGTAAAGGAACAAATTATTTCCCCTTTGATCCTTTGAACTCGTAGCATAGCATTTCCCAATTGATCTTTGGCAGGAAAGTCCTAGCACGGCTTTCTCTCTGGCATGCCAACTTTCCATGTGCAGCAATATTTTTTGTGTAGGACAGCATTCAGAAATACAGTGGTACCTCAGGTTAAGTACTTAATTCGTTCCAGAGGTCTGTTCTTAACCTGAAACTGTTCTTAACCTGAAGCACCACTTTAGCTAATGGGGCCTCCCGCTGCCGCCGCACCACCGGAGCACAATTTCTGTTCTCATCCTGAAGCAAAATTCTTAACCCCGAGGTACTATTTCTGGGTTAGCAGAGTCTGTAACCTGAAGGGTCTGTAACCTGAAGCATATGTAACCTGAGGTACCACTGTAGAGGCTTTCTGCTTTCTCTGAATCAACACAGTCTATCAGGAATCATTCACAAAAGTCTTGTCCCATCTTTGAATGCAAGCTGGCATGACAGCCTCCCAGTAGCTCCAGTAAAACAAAATGGGAGTCTGAGCTACAAGCTATGACTGGAAGTCCATGTCTATACCTCCATAAAGAACCTGAGAACTTTCAGGCAATTAGTATGACTCTTGCAGCGAGGAGAAAGAGGCAGCACATCAGATGGGCTTGAGCAATGTGTTTGTCAAGTCCTGGGGTGTTTGGGGTTGTTACCTGCTAAACAACAAGCCCCAGCATAGGATAGCCAAATTGGACTTACCACTAATTGGCATGCAATCATTGGACTTACCACTAATTGGCATGCAATTGGTTTCTGCAATAAAATTAGGAGATGTGATCTGTGGGTGAGGCAATCCAAGCATTATCAGCACCATGTGATAGAAAATGGGGTTAGCTCTAATGAAAATTGCTCCCTCACTGAAAGCAGTCGTCGCACAGTAGGGTAGCTTCTGCTGGTGGGAGAAATTTCTTTGGGCAAATAGTAGTTGTAAGGGGAGCATTTTCATTGGGTTTGTGGCATGGGGCATCAAACTCAGTTCCCTTCCTCTTGGCAGCTATTTATGCTTTAAATATCTATGATGTTGATGTTTGTGTATTAAATTGATATACTACCCTTCATCCGAATATCACAGGGTGCTTTACAGCTTCAAGCACAAGAGCT
Organism: Podarcis vaucheri; assembly: GCF_965113315.1. Lineage (NCBI taxonomy): Eukaryota > Metazoa > Chordata > Lepidosauria > Squamata > Lacertidae > Podarcis > Podarcis vaucheri. Next base: position 58,182,711 of record NC_138750.1, on the reverse strand, counting down.
AAAGTAGGGTCCAAAGTTTACACTGTGGATGGCTTCATTCTACCAGTCACAGACTTAAATTTTGTCTTCCACTTTGACAGAGACACCTTCCAACCCACCGTCTCCTGATATTGTTGAGGTTCTTGAAGATGGAGTGGAGTTGGCCTGGAAGCCAGTGGAACTGAACACGCCCGTTACTTACTCTGTACTGTGCAAAAAAGATGGTAAACAAATGAGAACTCATTGTACAAACTGCTTCCTTGTACAAACTGACCCTTCCAGCTATGATTCTAGGATCCAGCCTGTGGTTTCTGGAGGAAGGTATTTCCTGCATTGTCAGGGTGGCGATGTGGTCTAAACCACTGAGCCTATAGCTTGGTGATCAGAAGGTTAGCGGTTCGAATCCCTGCAATGGGGTGAGCTCCCATTCAACTGATTGGGTTGTCAGTCTTTATGGCCTTTATAGTACTTTGTATAGCTCTCTAGGTGGCGCTGTGGGTTAAACCACAGAAGCCTAGGACTTGCCGATCAGAAGGTCGGCGGTTCGAATCCCCACGATGGGGTGAGCTCCCGTTGCTCGGTCCCTGCTCCTGCCCACCTAGCAGTTCGAAAGCACGTCAAAGTGCAAGTAGATAAATAGATACCGCTCCGGCGGGAAGGTAAACGGCGTTTCCGTGCTCTGCTCTGGTTCGCCAGAAGCAGCTTAGTCATGCTGGCCACATGACCTGGAAGCTGTCTGCGGACAAACGGCCTATAGAGCGAGATGAGCGCCGCAACCCCAGAGTCGTCCGCAACTGGACCTAACGGTCAGGGGTACCTTTACCTTTTCTAGAAACATTGCTGAGGCATCTTCCAGGCCCCACCGCAACTACAGAATCATAAAATAACCTGGAGCAGTCTAATCCACTGCCACAACACAGGTATCATAAGGTCAAGCCATAAAATAATATAATCTTAGAGTTGGAAGGGACCCAAGGGTCATCTAGTCCAACCCCAGCAGTGCAGGAATCTCAGCTAAAGCATCCATGACAGGTGGCCATCCAACCTCTGCCTTAAAATTCCAATGAAGAAACCATATGGAACTTGCCGAACTGACTGGGAGACTCCGGGACCAGAGAGAAGAGACAGTGGAAGAAGATTGGGAAAAGTTTAAAGAATATTTGGGGGGAAAAATATGTTAATATTTAAATCTTAGAATAGCTTTGGAAGTGGATATAGGCTGTAGGGTTAGAAGTAGACGATAGTGTATTTTAAAATAGTATTGTATATGAGGGATAAAATGTGAATATTTTTATGGTAAAAGTAAGTGTGATAAAAAATTAAAAATTATGGTATATGTAAACTGCTAAAGATGAGGTAAAATGAAAATCAGACAGGGGGGACTTGGGGAAGCTCACCTAACAATGTTCAGAAAAAAACAAGGATAAGACAAGAATTTGTTTGTATTGTTTGTTTTCTCTGTTTGTGTTGTTTATTTGTCATAAAATGAATAAAAAAATTTGGGGGGGAAATAAAAATAAAATTCCAATGAAGGAGAGTCCATAACCTCCCAAGGCAGACTGTTCCACTGTTGAACAGCTCTTACCATCAGCTATATTTAGTCAGAATCTCCTTTCTTGTAACTTGAAGCCACTGGTTTGAGTCCTACCTTCCAGAGCTGGAGAAAACAAGCTTGTTCCCTCTTCCACGTGACAACTGTTTAGATAAAAGCCAAACATGATAGAGCCAGCCTTGCCAATAGCTTCCCCCACCCCTGTTCTACTAACAAATAGTAATTGAGGGTGGGGTGCTTGTTGCTTCAAATCCTATAAAATACGTTGCACAAGAGACTACAACAGGACGAGCGAAAGTGAATGTGGTGCAATCATATTGCTCTGGATTCTCTGGAATGCTTTCCATAATGAAAGCTCTGCACTCCTGAGAAATCTGGATTTGCATCCTAAGCTTTTGCAGTTCTCTTTGGCAGAGAGGGGCTTTTAAAAACAATCTGGTTCCTTTCCCAATCTTGAGAAAGTATGAGGCTGCTTTCAAGGAAACAGCTTGAAGTAACATAAAATTCATTTAAAAAAAAAAATCCCATAGAGAGGGGAGAAGGATGGATGCTGGACTGAATATTGTGCTTTTGAGAGATCGCACACATCTCTTTAATAGTGCACCTGTCTAAAGTGATAGAAGACAGAATATTCATTTCTGCAATAGCTGGAAATCTCCCTCCCTGTGCATCCTAGCCCATCTGGTCAAAATATGACACTGTTACATGCAGCCCGCTGTATTTAAATACTAAACTTTATTCTTCTCTTTTGTCGGCCCAGATGGTGAATGGAAGACTCTGGCCAGTGACATCTCAGAGTGCTGCTACACTGCTGAGCATCTCCCTCGGGGTTTGGTGTTATCCTTCCGGTTTGCCTGCGTCAGCAAAAGTGGTGTAGGGCCGTATAGCAACCCAACTGCCAAAGTGAGAATTGGTGACACGGATCCAGCAGGTAACAACATAATCCACACTGAATAGAGTTCCTGTACTTTTCGTCTCCAGCAGCATAAGCCTGGAAATGCCATTTATAGCCACATGAGCACACAGGGTTCCTTAGTTTCCTCCGTCCTTCTCATTCAAGCTGGAATCCTTATCTTTGCATTTCTGCCTTTGCTCCTCCATGGAAGGAACTCTCCAAAACACCACAGGGGGATGAACAGGTCTCATGACTTATGCCATTTCACTGTAATCCAGGAGACTTAGCCATGCCTACAAACCCAACTGCATGTGCTAGGCCCAGGCCTTCTCTTCATGTCGTTGTTGTTGCTGCTGTCCCAGTTGCAGCTCCTTGTTCTCCATTGGAGGTCAAGTCTCAGCATCATCTTGTTTTCAGGAGCAGCTTTCTATGGGGCAGGAGGAACTAGGGAGAAAGTCCATTCAGTTGACCTTTAAAGACAGATTTACATATTTCACACTTTAGGAAACAATACACAAATGGGAACCCAGCTGTGCTTTGACGCACTTTTCCGAATTTTGCAAGTAATGTGTAGAAAAAGGCATATAACAGGGTTGAGTGGACATATACATGCATAAATTAATGAAAATAACATGCAGAAATGCATTATTTTTTGAGGGGGGGATGCTTTGCAAAACAATGCATATAATGCAATTATATACAAGAATATATTAGGAGAATGTGTATTAGGAGAAATTTCCACTAAAATACTGTTGAATTTTCGTGAGGACCTTTTATCTTGTTTAAAATCACAACCTACGTGGCAAAGTGAACCTAAGATTGGAAAAATGAGAAAACAAGAGAAACTGAAATTAATAGATTTGCCTGTCCCTAGGAGGCACTGCCACAGGAACAGGCAACTTGCAATTTCTAGAGCATATGCAGGAACTCTTTTGGCAGTGCCTGAGAGCTCACTATTTTAAACACCACACAGTGAGCTCTGGACCTTCATTCCCCAATGACCCTCCCAGGTGCTAAGACAGACAGAGGGGGCCTCTGGGTAGTTCCACCTCCCTCAGAAGTTTGAGTGGTATGTCTTCTCCTATGTGGCAGCCCCTAAGTTGTGGGATTCCCTCCACACAGAGAGGTGTGTGACTTCTTTGCTACACAGCTTTCGGAGAATGCTGAAGACGCTCCTCTTTACCCTGATCTTTTACACCTGAGATGCGTGTTTTCAGAGGTAACCCTATTCCCATCATTTGTTTTAACTGTTCTGAATTTTGAATAGGTGTAACCCACCCTGGGACCTGCTGGTGATGGGTGCACAATAAATTCAGTAATAGTAATAGTGATGATTACAATCACCGTATATACTCAAGTATAAGCTAACCCGAATATAAGCTGAGGCACCAAATTTTATCACAGAAAACTGGGAAAACTTACTGACTCGTGTATAAGCCAGTTCACCACACCACAAACCTCCTGGTGGGCTGGAGTGTGTGTATGAGCCCCTTCTCTCTCTGTTATGTACTGAAGTTCTCACCCTGGGCCAGCAGGGGGATACTGTAGATAGTTTTCACTCAGGTCCACATATACAAATAAGGGATTGAAAGTGATGGTCCGTGATTGGATGGTTATAGAAAATGGTTACTGTTGCGTTCTAGTGGAGCTCTACATAAGCAGGCTGGCTGAACCCTTCAGTTCAGTTCTGTTCTGGCCTGTGAATAAACAAGAGCTGTTTGAAGAATCGCTGTGTCGTCTGATATGTTCACCCACAACCTAACACTGGCGACGAGGATCAAGGCTAAAGGAGATGGGCATACCTGTATATTGACCCAAATTGCCGTCAAAAACCTCAGCAAAGTCTTTGCCCAGACCCTTAGTCTCTGCATTAGAGATGCAGTTGATGCTGGTGACTTCCAGGCGGAGAGCATCAAACCAGTCTAGCCCTAGGAGGCTTGGCCGCTGACCTTCAACCACCACCAGTCAGACCAGGCCTGAAAAATCCTTGAAAGCGATCCAGAACCAGCCAACGCCTACCACAGGAATGTCATTTCCCTGGTAGTCTCTCAGGTGTACGCAGTGAGTCGAGTAGCCTTTTGGACACTCTGGGTACCAGTCTTTTGACGGTGCTCATTGAAGGAGCTCCATGTGACATGGAGATCGAGAGTAGGTCTGCCCTGTCCATCATGTCTTGGGCTAGACTGGGGCTAGGGCTAGACTGGTTTGATGCCCTCGGCCTGGAAGTCACCAGCATCAACTGCATCTCTAACGCAGAGACTGAGGGTCTGGTCAAAGACTTTGCCGAGGTTTTTGACGGCACTTTGGGTCAATATACAGGTACACCCATCTTCTTTAGCCTTGATCCTCGTCGCCAGTGTTAAGTTGTGGGTGAACATATCAAACGTCACAGCGCTCTCCGCCCCTGCCCCTCCCATCCCCCTGCCTACCTGCCTGGTGGCGGCAGCGGAGGAGGAAGAGCAAGCAGCCCGAAAGTGCTGTTTTCGGGCTGCTCATTCCTCCGTCGCCAACAGCAGCAAAGGTGGAGGAGGAGAAAGGAGCGGCCTGAAAGCGACCCTCACTCGACTATAAGCCAAGGGGGGCTTTTTCAGCATAAAAAATGTGCTGAAAAAGTCGGCTTATACACGAATATACACGGTATATTATAATAGCAGCATAGGCCTCAGACCTGCGATTTGGCATGACAGTTACTTCCTGGGGGGCCACTGCTGCTGTTATTATTAGCATTATTAGATATCTTACTCACCCTTTACCATAAGGTCCTAGGGTGGCTTAGATCACTAAAATAGACATAGCATAGATAGCCCAGGACGCATGAAAGCCTTTATGTTGTTGTTTAGTCTAGTCGTGTCCGACTCTTCCAGAGCACGCCAGGCACTCCTGTCTTCCACTGCCTCCCGCAGTTTGGTCAAACTCATACTGGTAGCTTCAAGAACACTGTCCAACCATCTCGTCCTCTGTCGTCCCCTTCTCCCTGTGCCCTCCATCTTTCCCAACATCAGGGTCTTTTCCAGGGAGTCTTCTCATGAGGTGTCCAAAGTATTGGAGCCTCAGCTTCAGGATCTGTCCTTCCAGTGAGCACTCAGGGCTGATTTCCTTAAGAATGGATGTGTTTGATCTTCCTGCAGTCCATGGGACTCTCAAGAGTCTCCTCCATAATTCAAAAGCATCCATTCTTTGGCGATCAGCCTTCTTTATGGTCCAGCTCTCACTTCCATACATCACTAGAAAGCTTTTATAATTTCTTTAAAATAACTGCACATGAATGCTGTGCCAAGCTCCATCCAACAGTTTCACAGAACTCCTCCTCACCTCCTAGCCCCTCAAAAGAGGTCATCATTTTTCTAAAACTTTTTGGTGACATTTTCAGGGGTGGTTTATGAGCGTTTGGAACTTCACTTTAATAATCAGTGGTCATGGGGTGAACGCTAAGGGGCGTTCTTCCTTTTTCACTTTGAAAAACAACAACCTTGCATTGCTTTCTGACATCTCTGCAAAACACCTCTCCAGCTGGCACCCTTCCTGGAATGCCCCTGGGATGTCTAAACCTCCTTCCATGGTCATGGGATATTTGGGGAACAAACAACACCCTTGATTGTCTAGGGCTTAATTAACTGAAAGCAGCCTTGGAAATTTGCATTGCATCAACAGCTATTTACCTCTTTCATCACCGATTGCGTGCTTTGACGTTTTCCTACTTCTGTCTCTGCTTCCCCCATCCCACCCCACCCCACAGCATTCCAGTCTGTGGACCCAGAGGACAGCCAAATGACAGCTCCTGCTCAGCCAACCCACCAGACGTATGCCTTCCAGACGGAAATTAAAAGGTACAGATTTCCATTGGCTCACTGCTCCTTAGTAACCACTTAGTCGAATTCCCCCAAGTTCTATATGTGGAGAAATTTAGCCTGCTAAGCAAGCTTTTTAAGAAAGGGAAATGGTGCTCTTGCCAGGCATGGTCCCCTCAATGCGTATAGGTGTCATTGAGGAATAATGTGGCCTTAAGAACTGCCCCTCTTTACTCTCTAAAAGACCCCCCACCTGCAGCAGCACCAAATCCCACCCCAGTTGTGGTTAAGGGCCTGAGGGACACAGGTGGCACTGTGGGTTAAACCACAGAGCCTAGGACTTGCCGGTCAGAAGGTTGGCGGTTCGAATCCCCGCGATGGAGTGAGCTCCCGTTGCTCGGTCCCTGCTCCTGCCAACCTAGCAGTTCGAAAGCATGTCAAAAGTGCAAGTAGATAAATAGGGAAGGTAAACGGCATTTCTGCGCGCTGCTTTGGTTCGCCAGACGCAGCTTAGTCATGCTGGCCACATGACCCGGAAGCTGTAAGCCCCTTGGCCAATAAAGCGAGATGAGCGCCACAACCCCAGAGTTGGTCACGACTGGACCTAATGGTCAGGGGTCCCTTTACCTTTACAGGCCAGAAAGGCTGGTAATAAATTAAGCAAATAAGGGAATGTGCATTTCCCCCTATGTACAATGGTAATAGCTTGCCTGGATATGCAATACTGCATATGTATCTGGACTGCTGATAGAGGGGAATGCAGACTGAGGAGGCATCAGAGCTGGAGAGGGGAGAAAATAGCCACAAAACATTCAACACCTCTCTTTTTTTTTTTTAAGGGGGAGGGTAGAAGATAAGTCTGAGCTTGTGGTGTCAGACTTTGCCTGGCTTATCAGTAGGAAAGTGTGGTTGACACAACTCATTGACGACAACAGAAATTATGCAACAAAATCAAAGATTCAACTTAGATGCAGTGTGGGTTAGAGGGTAGAGTTTTTGTTGCTTGCAATTTTCTTCAATGAAGGCCAGGTGAGTGACAGAGGGAAAGAATGCAGAGTCCCTTGCAGGGGACTCTGTACCACATGATAAGCAGCATCACATGACACCGCAAACAATATCTCCCGAGAAGGCTGCTGGGTCAGTTGCTCACTGTGCTGACGTCTCACTTGCAGGCAACAGTTTGTGTCGACTATTGTGAGTCCTTTTTAGTGGTCCTGCAGTAGCAGCTCTTCCCCTTAGCCACTCCTAAGCATGGTTCGGTGCCATCCAGTAGGACAGTCTTCTCAAAGCATGGCAGAACGTGGGTGGGTGGGGTCTCACCAGGTTAAGGAATAACATTCAGCTCAAACTTCTGTTCCGTTTCTTCCCCTTCTTTGCTGCTCCACCTCGGGACAGAGGGCGCTTCAGCATCATCAAACAGTGCAGAGAAAAGCTCAGTGGAAATGCTTTGGCTGCCAAGATCATTCCCTATAGACAAGAAGACAAGGAAGATGTGCTCCAGGAGTATCAGATCCTCAGGAAGCTTCACCACACCAACATCGGGCAGCTGCAGGGGGCCTACGTGAGCCCACGGCACCTGGTTCTGATCACAGAACTTTGTGTTGGCCCTGAGCTTCTCAATGCTTTAGCTGGAAGGTAAGCCTGCTTGTCCAACAAACTAAATATGCATCAGCCACAAAAGCTGTGGACGCCTCTTTTCTCCTCCTCCTCCTCAGAATACAGTTTTCAGAGGTTCCGTAGGCAACCCAGTGTAAAGGTGCCAGATGAAGAAGACCAGTAGTCTTCAACATTTTCCAAAGCAGGACCCACCTTTAAAACAAGAGGAAGTGGTAGTCACAGAAGTGGATGGCTCTCCTGTTGCAATAACCCCCGGCTTTGGCTGGAAAACTACTTCCTTATTTTGCATTACTTAAGTATAGTGTTGTTGTTTTTTACAAGATTGGTTACCAAAACCTGAAAATCCCCAGAAATCTGGGAGATTATCTACATCTCTCTCTCTCTGTTTGTGTGTGTGTCTACACTACATGTGCATATTTATGCATTATACACACAGACACACACACAGTAAGAAAGGTCTGAGAAATGTAGTTTTTAAAATAATCTCTGCCTTTTCTTTAATGATATGCTCACACTAACACCCATCCAACACTATCTAGAAAAAATGCCCTTTGAGTTTCCTTTCAGTAAGTATTTATGTGCATTCCTTGCTTAGCACCAACTGATTATAGGCTTATGGAGAATGAAGAACGTGTTGTTGTGTAACCAGGTTCTCTTTTGTAGGTCATCCTATTCAGAGGTGGAAGTCAGAGACTATCTGTGGCAGATTCTTAGTGCTGTTGAATACCTCCATGCTCAGAATATCCTGCACTTGGATCTGAGGTCTGAAAACATGATCATCACGGAACCAAACCTGCTCAAACTCCTGGACTTTGGCAACGCACAGTTCTATGAACCCGACAGAATCATTACCCTCGATGGGTGCACGGACTATGTAGAAACTATGGGTGAGTAATCAGCGATTTGTTAGGTGCCTTTTCTTGGATCAAGGGTCTGAAAGGCCTGGTGATCACGGGGACAAATGAAAATGTCGTGTCTTGAGTTGGACAGTTGGGCCATGTAACCCAGTCTACTCTGTTTGGCGGTGGCACTCTAAAGCTTCAGATGGGGTTTCTTCAAAGTCCTGCTACCTAAGATTCTTTGACTAGAAAAGCAAGGGTTTTGAGCTGGGTCTTTCCACTTGCAGAGTTCATGTTCCACCTTGGCTTGGTCTTCCCCCAACTCAGAGCAAGATTACAGAGCCACTTATTGAAACTATTGTGTTGTCAGTTGTAGCCCCACATCGCAAATAGTTTAACTTCGCTCAATGACCCTTAGCTCTAAGTATTGCACTTAGCTCAATGACCCTAGCTCCAGTTCAGCCAGTTAGTCATTATTATGGAAGCGAGAGCTGGACCATAAAGAAGGCTGATCACCGAAGAATTGATGCTTTTGAATTATGGTGCTGGAGGAGACTCTTGAGAGTCCCATGGACTGCAAGAAGATCAAACCGATCCATTCTGAAGGAAATCAGCCCTGAGTGCTCACTGGAAGGACAGATCCTGAAGCTGAGGCTCCAATACTTTGGCCACCTCATGAGAAGAGAAGACTCCCTGGAAAAGACCCTGATGTTGGGAAAGATTGAGGGCACAAGAAGAAGGGGACGACAGAGGATGAGATGGCTGGACAGCGTTCACGAAGCTACAAACATGAGTCTGACCAAACTGCGGGAGGCAGTGGAAGACAGGAGTGCCTGGCGCGCTCTGGTCCATGGGGTCACAAAGAGTCGGACACGACTAAACGACTAAACAACAACAACATAGATGGAATTCGCTGTCCTCACATTCTCTGTGGCAAAAGCCAGGGTTGTGGAGCCAGAAAGTCAAGAGCAACAAAAAACTGCTGCCCTTAAGAGGCAGGAGACACTTGCAGTGAGTGACAGCAACTCCACTCCTTGGGAGCAGGACGAAGAGCAGAGAGAAGGGAGAAGGAAAGTCCATATGTTTCTATACAGTGCACAGTGGCTGTTTATAGTTTTGGAGGAGGGAACGTGTGCAATACATCAGCTTTTGTTTTGGTTTGCATATTGCTTCAGGTAGTGTGAATTAAGTAACTTTACCTCCCCTTCCCACAACTGCATCACTAACCCCTCACTTTCTTTTCCTCCTTTGCCCTGAAATTCTTGTCCTATATTTGATTTCCCCCTCCCCCTTTGGTCATCCACATTCCCCCTCTCCTCCCCTTCCTCATTTTATTGCCTCCCTTCTTTTGTTCATAAGTTAGATCTATTATTATAAATCTGTGTTTATGTTGCTTAAAAAGAACGAAGGAGATCAGCATGGATTTCTGAAAAATAAGTCATGTCAGACTAACCTGATCTCGTTTTTTGACAGAATTACAAGCCTGGTAGATGAAGGGAACGCAGTGGATGTAGCCTACCTTGATTTCAGCAAGGCATTTGACAAGGTGCCCCATGATATTCTTGTAAAGAAGCTGGTAAAATGCGGTCTTGACTATGCTACCACTCAGTGGATTTGTAACTGGCTGGCTGACCGAACCCAAAGGGTGCTCATCAATGGTTCCTCATCATCATGGAAAAGAGTGACTAGTGGGGTGCCACAGGGTTCTGTCTTGGGCCCGGTCTTATTCAACATCTTTATCAACGACTTGGATGATGGACTCAAGGGCATCCTGATCAAATTTGCAGATGACACCAAACTGGGAGGGGTGGCTAACACCCCAGAGGACAGGATCACACTTCAAAACGACCTTGACAGATTAGAGAACTGGGCAAAAATAAACAAGATGAATTTTAACAGGGAGAAATGTAAAGTATTGCACTTGGGCAAAAAAAATGAGAGGCACAAATACAAGATGGGGGACACCTGGCTTGAGAGCAGTACATGTGAAAAGGATCTAGGAGTCTTGGTTGACCACAAACTTGACATGAGCCAACAGTGTGACGCGGCAGCTAAAAAAGCCAATGCAATTCTGGGCTGCATCAATAGGAGTATAGCATCTAGATCAAGGGAAGTAATAGTGCCACTGTATTCTGCTCTGGTCAGACCACACCTGGAGTACTGTGTCCAGTTCTGGGCACCACAATTCAAGAAGGACACTGACAAACTGGAACGTGTCCAGAGGAGGGCAACCAAAATGGTCAAAGGCCTGGAAACGATGCCTTATGAGGAACGGCTAAGGGAGCTGGGCATGTTTAGCCTGGAGAAGAGGAGGTTAAGGGGTGATATGATAGCCATGTTCAAATATATAAAAGGATGTCACATAGAGGAGGGAGAAAGGTTGTTTTCTGCTGCTCCAGAGAAGCGGACACGGAGCAATGGATCCAAACAACAAGAAAGAAGATTCCACCTAAACATTAGGAAGAACTTCCTGACAGTAAGAGCTGTTCGACAGTGGAATTTGCTGCCAAGGAGTGTGGTGGAGTCTCCTACTTTGGAGGTCTTTAAGCAGAGGCTTGACAACCATATGTCAGGAGTGCTCTGATGGTGTTTCCTGCTTGCCAGGGGGTTGGACTCGATGGCCCTTGTGGTCTCTTCCAACTCTATGATTCTATGATTCTATGAGATAGGTACTTTAAAGCTGAGTACTTCCAATTTATAGGGCTTTTTATTAAAAATAAATAAATTAACTACAATAGGGATTAAAAAGGCATACTTCCATCCATTCCAAATCCCAGTTTGTTAATTATCTTAATGAAAATAAAAAAATTCCTTCCAGTAGCACCTTAAAGACCAACTAAGTTAGTTCTTGGTATGAGCTTTCGTGTGCATGCACACTTCTTCAGATACACCATGCACACGAAAGCTCATACCAAGAACTAACTTAGTTGGTCTTTAAGGTGCTACTGGAAGGAATTTTTTTATTTTGACTATGGCAGACCAACACGGCTACCTATCTGTAACTGGAATTATCTTAATGGTTTTCTTTGCATAAGGTACACTGGATATTACTTTAGTGCAAATAAATTAACCGTAGCAAGGGTTAACCTTTGCTTGCTCTGCTTCCTGGCTCCACCTAGATTCATGATAAGTGGAGCAGCTTTTTATAACCACTTGCTTTTTCTGCAAGAGCTGGCTTGTGCTTTTGGGTCACAGTGCTCCGAGAGATGGCTTTCTGGGTGATGGTCCTATGCGCCGTCCTGGCATGCATATTGGGGGGGCTCTATCTGGTGGGGGCGTTCCGCCAGAGGGGAGCCAAAGAGCCCCCTTTAGATAAAGGCCTCATTCCGTGGCTTGGACATGGATTGCACTTCCAAAAGGACGGTGTTGCCTTCTTGCAAAGGATGCAGAAGCAGCATGGGGATATCTTCACGGTACTGCTTGGGGGATACTATTTCACCTTTGTGATGGACCCCCTCTCCTATGGAGCTATTGTGAAAGAAGAAAGAAGCAAGCTGGATTTCACTTTATATGTAACCCAAATTGTGGAGCAAGTGTTTGGGTTTCAGCATTCAGAAATGACTCATAAGGTACTAGAGGCAGTCAACTCAAAGCACCTCAGGGGCGATGGGCTCATGGTGATGACCCAGGCCATGATGGACAGCTTGCATAGAGTGATGCGCCATAGCCTGAGTTCAGCAGGAGGGGAGAAGTCCTGGAAGCAGGATGGGTTGTTCCACTTCAGCTACAACATTATCTTTAAGGCCGGATATCTTGCTGTGTTTGGAAATACAACCAGCAAAGGTGAAAAGAACAAAGAAGATGCTGAGAGGACTGACCTAGCTGACTCTGAAGATTTATTCGCAGAGTTTTGCAAATTTGATAATTTTTTCCCTGGATTAGCATCTTCCACGCTGTCTCCCAGAGATAAAATGGAAGCAGAGTCTCTGAAGAGACACTTCTGGAACATCACGTCTGTAAAGGAAGTATATAAGAAGGAACATGTCAGTGGCTGGATAACTGACCTGCAAAAACACCTGGATGGGGCTGGGATACCTGAATACATGCAGGGGCGGCTTTTTTTCACGTTGCTCTGGGCACTTCAAGCTAATTCTGGACCAGCTTCCTTCTGGCTTCTTGCCTACCTGATGAAAAATCCCAAGGCGATGGATGAGGTGAGGAAAGAGGTAGACAGAGTGGTGGGAGAATCTGGCCAGGAAGTGAGGGCAGGGAGTGCGGTGCTTAATATCACCAAAGAGATGTTAGACAAGACCCCCATCTTGGACAGTGCTGTGCAAGAGACTTTGAGACTGGCCACAACACCACTGGTGATCAGGGTTGTGATGGTGGATCTAGAAGTCCAGATGAACGATGGAAGAAAATATCTTCTGCGCAAAGGAGACAGAGTTGCCCTTTTCCCCTTTGTAGCAGCACATATGGATCCAGAAATCCACCCAGATCCCCATGTTTTCAAATATGACCGGTTCCTCAGCCTAGACGGCACAAAAAAGAAATTCTATAAGAATGGGGAAAAGGTGAAATATTTCTCCATGCCTTGGGGTGCTGGGGCCATGTGCCCTGGGCGTTTCTTTGCTACCAATGAGCTAAAACTCATTGCCTTCCTGATGCTGACACACTTTGATATGCAGCTGGTTAACGTGGAGGAGGAAATCCCTCCTGTAAACAAGAACCGCTGTGGGTTTGGTGTGATGCAGCCCACACGTGATGTTCAGTTCAGGTACCGACTTCGCCACTGAAGGTAGGAGGCAGAGGAAGCAACCTGGTATCGCGTGCCTGTGAATCTTCAGGCTAAGTTAAGTTTAAAAAGAAATCAATCGTATGTTTCTCTTTGTGGGTCAGAACTTGTAGAAGAATGTGCTCTTTGCCCAATAAGTTTGGTAGATGCAAGTATCACTCAATGGTGCATTTTATCTATCCATCTGTCATGAATGCTTTAGTTGAGATTCCTGCGTTGCTGGGGGTTGGACTAGATGACCCTCAGGGTCCCTTCTGACTCTACCATTCTATGATTCTATTATCTCACCCCCTTTTTAAACATAGTTAAGAAATAAAGTGGAGACAGATGGCCTTTCAACTTTTGAGGGCTCTTTTGTGGAATATTTGATGTGCATTAGATCGGAATATTGGTCCTCTCTTTCCTCTAAGATAGTTGCCACAAACTCTCTCCCTGTCTTACATGTTATAAATGTCGTCTCTCTAAGGCATAAAACTCATGCTTGCTCCCAGGGACGGGGTGCACTGCCCTGCAGTTGGTCACATTTCCCCCACATACCCTTGCCTATATCTGGTCTGTTGCAATCTACATTCTGTAAAAAGAATGTCATGTCCAGTCCAGTCTAGTCCAGTTTGTGAACATTTCATAATCATTTGCAATTCTCCTGGCTTTCTTGCGAAAGATGTTTATTCAATACATTTTGGTATCTTCAGTTTTGTTACGGTTGATCAATGCCCATCAACAAGTATCCATTTTCATGTCTCCAGGGATATTGCCATTTGTTTGTCTTGTGGTACCTTGAAAATAAGAAGCCCAAATAATTGGTGGTGATTGGGGAGAAAGAGAGTTAGTACTTTGCTTTACTTTTTGGCTCTTATTAAAGTTTACTCATCAATTGATCCTCAGTTGTGTTGTGGGTCCTGACTGGTTTTTGTTTATTGGTTTTGGTGATGCTGACTCTTTGTAGTAGTTGCTCAAAGGGTTTGTAAAGCTTGCTTTCTTAACTTTTCCTTTGAAGGAAAATTCACTTCGACTGTAACTGCATGGATTAATGCTATACTAGGAGAAGCCAACCTGAATATTATTGCAACACATGTAAGAGAAGAATGAAAACAATTAATCATTTACTTACAGTAAGCATTTCTGCAACCAACATATTTGATGCACTCACATTTTTCAAAGAAAACACATTTCCTTTAAGAAAGAAGTTGTTTTATTTCTTTAAAAATGCAATTTGTGCAATATAAACAAGAAACCAGCATAGGCAGAACACCTACTTCAAGCAGCCTCAGGGTAGTAACAACAGGGGAGGCAGGAGACAGTCCCAGCAACAGCCCTGACTCAGACCAGCTTCTGATGTAGCAGAAGCTGTAAGCACTTCCTCAGTTACTGGGAAGTCATGACCAGGAGCATTACAGGATAGAGTTTGAGCAGCTCTCTCCACCACCACCATTTCATTTCCTCTGCTCACTCCAAGAAATTGCAGAAACATCTCCTGATGTTTCAGGAGATCCAACATTTGCTGGATATCAGGGCAATAGAGCCTGTGCCAGAACCATAAGGTGGAATCTGGCTGCTACGCTACTCTCGTTATGGTTCCAAAGAAGTTGGGGAAATGGAGGGCCATCCTGGATCTCAAGAGGGTCAATTGATAGCTGAGCAAAAAGAAATTCAGAATGTAGACCTTGAAGAGCATCCTAGAAGGCCTCATGTCTGGGGACTGCATTGCTTCCCTGGACCTGATCAATGCCTACCTCCACATACCAGTTTACCCATCTCTTTGCAGATTTCTGCATTTTGCATACCAGGGCAGAAATCTCCAGTACAAATGCCTCACCTTGGATTGGTCCTCAGTCCCAGGACGTTCTTGAAGTTGCTGGTAGCTGTGGTGGACCATCTAAGGAACAACATCTTGATCAGCTCAGACTCTCACCAACAGGCTGAGAGACCCTAGACAACACAGCTACCAAAGCATATACATGGAAAGAAGGTGGAACCAAGTTGCAGGTCCTTGTGCAGAAGGCCACAAATCACCTGTCTAGGGCAGAACGGTATCCAGAATCTCTATCAGTAGAGCATGTATCAGGCGCCTCCAACATCTGAAAAGACATGTTCAGCCGCCAACAGGTCTCCCAAGCTAGTGTGGAGCTTTTTTCCACAGGTGTTCCAGCAAATAGTGGGTCACTGTGGTCTTCCAAGAGTAGACCTGTTCATCATCATCACCATCATCATTTATTATTTATACCCTGCTCATCTGGCTGAGTTTCCCCAGCCACTCTGGGCGGCTCCCAATCGAGTGTTAAAAACAATACAGCATTAAATATTAAAAATTTCCCTAAACAGGGCTGCCTTCAGATGTCTTTTAAAGATAGGATAGCTGCTTATTTCCTTCACATCTGAAGGGAGGGCGTTCCACAGGGCGGGCGCCACTACCACCACTATAATTTATACCCCACCCATCTGACTGGGTTTCCTCAGCCACTCTGGGCAGCTTCCAACACAATATTAAAATACAGTAATGCCTCAAACATTAAAAGCTTCTCTAAATAGGACTGCCTTCAGATGTCATCTAAAAGTCTGGTAGTTGTTGTTCTCTTTGACATCTGGTGGGAGGGTGTACCACAGGGTGGGTGCCACTACCGAGAAGGCCCTCTGCCTGGTTCCCTGTAACTTGGCTTCTTGCAGTGAGGGAACCGCCAGAAGGCTCTCGGCACTGGACCTCAGTGTCCGGGTAGAACGATGGGGTGGAGTCGCTCCTTCAGATATACTGGGCCGAAGCCGTTTAGGGCTTTAAAGGTCAGCACCAACATTTTGAATTGTGCTTGGAAACGTACTGGGAGCCAATGTAGGTCTTTCAAGACCGGTGTTATGTGGTCTCGGCGGCCGCTCCCAGTCACCAGTCTAGCTGCCACATTCTGGATTAGTTGTAGTCACCTTCAAAGTTGCCCGACAAAGAGCACATTGCAATAGTCCAAGCGGGAGATAACCAGAGCATGCACCACTCTGGTGAGGCAGTCCATGGGCAGATAGGGTCTCAGCCTGCGTACCAGATGGAGCTGGTAGACAGCTGCCCAGGACACAGAGCAGTTCACAAATTCAGAAGACCAAAAGGTGGAGCTCTTCTCCTGGTTCAGGACTCAGGAAGTGCTGGGCATTGATTCTCTGACCTCTGCCTGGCTACCCAGGGCTTCTATACACCTTTCCTTCCACTGCTCTAATTGAGACTTCTCAGGGTTAGATTTGCACCAGATGAGATTATTGTAGTGACTCTTTTCTTGCCGGGGGCAGGGGCTGGTTCACAAAACTCATGGCCTTATCAGTGGCAGACCCTTTGCCCCTACCCTCCAGGGTGGACCCTGGTGTCACAGCGATTAGTCCACCACCCAGAGTCAGATTGGTTACAACTCCATACCTGTTGTAGAGGGGGAGGGCCTAAGAGCCAACAGTGTGACGCGGCAGCTAAAAAAGCCAATGCAATTCTGGGCTGCATCAATAGGAGTATAGCATCTAGATCAAGGGAAGTAATAGCGCCACTGTATTCTACTCTGGTCAGACCTCACCTGGAGTACTGTGTCCAGTTCTGGGCACCACAATTCAAGAAGGACACTGACAAAATGGTCAAAGGCCTGGAAACGATGCCTTATGAGGAACGGCTAAGGGAGCTGGGCATGTTTAGCCTGGAGAAGAGGAGGTTAACGGGTGATATGATAGCCACGTTCAAATATAGAAAAGGATGTCACATAGAGGAGGGAGAAAGGTTGTTTTCTGCTGCTCCAGAGAAGCGGACACGGAGCAATGGCTCCAAACTACAAGAAAGAAGATTCCACCTAAACATTAGGAAGAACTTCCTGACAGTAAGAGCTGTTTGACAGTGGAATTTGCTGCCAAGGAGTGTGGTGGAGTCTCCTACTTTGGAGGTCTTTAAGCAGAGGCTTGACAACCATATGTCAGGAGTGCTCTGATGGTGTTTCCTGCTTGGCAGGGGGTTGGACTCGATGGCCCTTGTTTTCTCTTCCAACTCTATGATTCTATGATTCTAAGAGAATTAGGATGGTAATCTCTACCATCCTAGCTTCCTGCAGACACTCCACTGGCATGCTGTATAAAAGCTGGCATTACCAGATGCTATGAGAGGGGAAGCCTCTTTGGGAAGCAGAGTCTATTCCAGCAGAAGCACTGTTTGGGACCCAATCCCCTCTGGGTGGCATATGCAGGGTAAGCAGCTGGTCTTCACCTTCTGGCTTTGAGAGGCATTGCAAGCTAGACACGCCTCAGCCAAGGTCTCCTTTGGAAGCGGAGTGCTTCGACAGGTAGTGAACACCACTTAGGTAAGAGCCCACAGAGACACATCCCACACAGGATTCCCTTCCTCCACTACAGGAGACGCAAATGTTGGAACTTACTGTGATAAGTTCCTTCTCTATAGGGAGGAAGGGCATCAGGCAAAGCAGGGGAGACCATCAGACGCAGACAGCTGAGCTTTCCCTGGGAGCATAAAGCAGTCACACCAACAATGGTCAGGGATCTCCTGTCTCCCCCCCCCCCAATGTTTCCCTTTCCTCTTCTCTTACTCTTCAGCCCATACTTTCTTCTCTTCTTCACCTGTGCTACATTACATGGGTCATTACAGCTTTTTGGGACTGAGGCCCAGGGACTGGCTGACCTAGAATGTTATGTTCCCACTGTGGGACCCCTGATGTGCTGGGCCCGTGGGTAACCCAAGCAATGCAGTCCAGGTCCGGTCCTGAATCCAAGGGTTCCGCGAGGAGTCAGTCCGACAGGGCCAAGGCAGGAAACATGATCACAGGCAGGTTCTGGCAAACAGCAACATTGCTCCCGCAACCTGGGGAGGGCTCCATCAGCCTTTTATCTCGGTCGGGGTAGCAGCCAGTCCTGATCCCCCAGCGACTTACCTCCCTGTCTCGCCCAAAGATGAGCACTCCTCCTGCGAGTACTCAGGTCTCTCCTTCTCTCAGACCTTAGTCTCTGCAGCTCAGGAGACGTCGGTGGGTTACTAGACCCAGGGGCTGCCTCAGCCTCTCCTGACCCAACTGGTAGTGGAGCAGCTGGAAGTGATGGCCCAGCTGGAGGCAACGAGGTCATCCCCGCATCTGGAGCCAGGGCAGGCTCAGGCCCCTGACTCGGCCCAGGTGGTGCTTGTTGCAGGGGAACCTGTGCAGACTGGGGCTCTTCAGGATCAGGCCCCAGACTTGGTTCAGATGATGCCTGAGGCAAAGGGTCTGGTGCGGACTGAGTTTCCTTTGGCTCTGAGTCCGAGCCCAAGTCCCAGGCCATCACACTGAGTTCTTTTCCCTTAACAGGTTGTGCACTTTTATTTCCTTTTTCTGATAAGTTGTTTATTTTTTGGCTATTGGTTTACTAGCTTATGCACAAATTGAACTAGCGAGGGGATCACTCTGTCCACCAGGTGTACCCTCTCAAAAGTTTGACTTCCTGCCAGTGGAGAGGTGGGTGGCAACAGCCCACACAGGATCCTTTTTTTAAAAAAAAATGATATTTATTAAAATTTCGTAAGCAAAAAAAAATTACATAGTTAAAAGTAAAAAAGACAAGGAAAAATATATATAAAAAAGAGAAAAAACATACAAAGTACAAAGTATAGGGGGAAAAATAGAAAAACACTTAAAAACAAATTAATCCTTCCGTATCTTACATTTCGTTTCCTTGCTTTCCTGACCTCCTCTCACCTCCCTTTTTTGTATTCCAGTTCAATTGGTTAATTCAGCAATTCCTTTCCCTCTTTGTTTTTGTCTTAGTCCTTTAACTTAATATATTATAGCTTTAGATTCTCACCTATTAACCATCCATTTTTACATACACCTTTATGACATTGCTGCTAAAACCACTTAACTTCATTCTGACATCATTCTAACATTCATTAATTTTACAATATTTCTGTAAGTAGTCTTTAAATTTCTTCCAATCTTCTTCCACCAACTCTTCTCCCTGGTCTTGGATTCTGCCAGTCATTTCCGCCAGTTCCATATAGTCCATCACTTTCATCTGCCATTCTTCCAGAGTGGGTAGATCTTGTGTCTTCCAATACTTTGCAATAAGTATTCTTGCTGCTGTTGTAGCATACATAAAGAAAGTTCTGTCCTTCTTCGGCACCATTTGGCCGACCATGCCCAGGAGAAAGGCCTCTGGTTTCTTCAGAAAGGTATATTTAAATACCCTTTTCATTTCATTATAAATCATCTCCCAGAAAGCCTTAATCCTTGCAGCCCACACAGGATCCTCTTCCTACAGAGGAGGAGCTTATCATGGTAAGTACCAGCGTTTGCATTTCTAAGGAAGCTTCCCTAATACAAATGTGTCTTCTTAGCTTCAGAACTCCTGGCAGATAAAGGAGCTGTTCCACAGACAGACATCTGGGCTGTTGGAGTAACAGCTTTCATCATGTAAGTCTTTTCAAGTTTTGTTTTCTTGGGTGCGTGGCTGTTTGGGAAAGGGATAACTAACTTAAAAATCCACCAAAGCACAGTGGATCTGGAGAAAACATGCAAAGGAGGTTTGGAGCAGAAATTCACCAGGATACTGTTACTTCACACAATAATAGGTAAAGGTAAAGGACCCCTGACCATTAGGTCCAGTCGTGACCGACTCTGGGGTTGTGGTGCTCATCTTGCTTTATTGGCCAAGGGAGCCGGCATACAGCTTCCGGGTCATGTGGCCAGCATGACAAACCTGCTTCTGGAGAACCAGAGCAGTGCACGGCAACACCGTTTACCTTCCCGCCGGAGTGGTACCTATTTATCTACTTGCACTTTGACGTGCTTTCAAACTGCTAGGTTGGCAGGAGCAGGGACTGAGCAACGGGAGCTCACCCCCTCGCGGGGATTCGAACTGCCAACCTTCTGATCGGCAGGTCCTAGGCTCTGTGGTTTAACCCACAGCGCCACCCGCATCCCTATAGGATACTGTTGCTTCACACAATAATAGCCACTGTGTGATAATTGCTTTTTGACTTCTTATGGCTTAGAAATGCATAAACGTTATTTGTCTCTATTTGCCCCTCCTGCTTCCACTGCTCCTTTACTGTCTGCTTGAGTCAGATGACCTCTTAACTGATCCCAGACTCATGTATTATTACTAAGGCTGCAATCCAAATCACTCATACAAATGGAGCCGGGCTGGGCCAGTTTGCATGGAGTGGAAGCGTCCTTCGACTCCTGCTAGCAGAGTGATGTTTGCGTCACTCCGCCAGTGCAAACCTCACCCCTCCATTTACAGAATGTGTGGGTGAAAGCATCCCCATGGGCGTATGCCTGCAGTATCCCCATGGCAAAGCCCCCAGACTGGTTTTGCAGACAAGCAACGTTTTGATACCTATCATGGTGCTGTCAGGTATGGAATGTCCAGAGTGAGGAATTAACTCTTTATTGTCAAAAGCACACTTACAAATAGGGACGCGGGTGGCACGCTTCAGTCCTCTTCTGGTCCTGGGAGACAGTGGAGCAGGAGAGGTGGGGGCAGGAAGAGGAGGTGTGGAAGCCATTGACTCTACACTGGATTAACCTATCTCCCCCTCCTCCTGCACCTGTTTTCCACTCTCCAATCCCGCATCTTCTCCTACCTCTGCATAGCTGTCAACTTTTCCCTTTTCTTGCGAGGAATCCTATTCAGAATAAGGGAGTTTCCCTTAAAAAGGGGGAAAATAATAGTAATAATAAAATTTTATTTACCGTATATCCCGCCCTCCCCAGCCAAAGCCGGGCTCAGAGCGGCTAACAACATTAAAATGATACAACATTCTAAAATCATTTCATTATAAAATCAATTCAAATCAGATCAATGGCAGCCATTGGGCTAGAGTTCTGTGAGGATTGCCAAAGGAGGGGGTCAGGCTGTGCCTTGGCCAAAGGCCTGGTGGAACAGGTCTGTCTTGCAGGCCCTGTGGAAAAATGTCAAGTCCCTCAGGGCCCTAGTCTCTTGTGACAGAGCATTCCACCAGATCGGAGCCACAGCCGAAAAAGCCCTGGCTCTAGTTGAGGCCAGCCTAACCTCTCTGTGGCCCGGGACCTCCAAGATGTTTTTGTTTGAAGACTGTAAGGTCCTCTGTGGGACATACCAGGAGAGGCGGTCCCGTAGGTACGAGGGTCCTAGGCCGTATAGGGCTTTAAAGGTTAAAACCAGCACCTTGAACCTGACCCTGTACTCCACCGGGAGCCAGTGCAGTTGACAGCTATGTGTCTCTGCCTCTCATCTCCTGGCTGCTACAGCTTTCCCCAGCTCATGTATCCCTTCTTCCAAGTCAGTCTCCAAGTCCCCTTCTCTCTGTGCCCAATCATCAGAATCCAGTCACCACTCCTCAGTGTCTCCTGTATTGAGAATTGGCTCAGACTTCCTTTCTCACGCTGAGACATATCACCTGATGTCAACAACCTTGCTGCTCTTGCTACTTCCTGGCAGCTGGTGGGAACTGAAATCCCAACATCCTGCCAGTCCCTGACAATACCTGAGGTGGGGCAGATGTGCTTATCTAAACCTAATTAGCCATAAGCTCTTCTGGTGCCTTCTTGCTCTTCATAGCTCCCTACGGAGACTGGAGAACCTCTTCCGTGAAATGGGAGTGAGAATCAGATGCTTGTAAAAAGTTGGGTGGAGATGAATAAAGATGGGAAAGTGCTTAACATGATAACAGAGCTTGGGGTGGTGGCTCCTTTCCTCACCTGCCCTAGAAGCATCATCTAGAGTAGCTGTAGGCAACTGCAAGTTTGTGGGCCAAACTGAAGATCAGCAAACAACCCAAAAAATCGGCTGGGGTGGAGGCAAGCTGCCTGGTGGGCAGCTGCCAGGCAGTCAGGAGCCGGCCAAAGAAGAGAGAAATGGAGAGATAAAGAACAGAAATGGGTAGAAGAGGTACAGGAGTAAGTGAAAGGACCCCAGTGGATGGCAGGAGACAAAGGGGCAGTGGGATAGAGGAGGGAGAGGTGAAAGGAGCCCATAAGGCAAGTCTTGGAGGGTCAGAAGGAGGCAAGAGTTGGATGGGAAGCAGAGAAAGGGCATGGATATTTAAGGCTGCATTGAGACAGAAGGAGAAAAGGGAAGAGAGGGAAAGAGACAGACTGGAGAAAGAGAGAGAACGCTGCCACTCCTTGGAATAGGAGGCAGGCTAGTCAAGCCCTGGTTGAGACTGGAGCTAGAGGAGAAGGCAAGTGAGGGGAGGCTGTGGCTTGGCCATGAGAGCATGATGGGGTCTGGGATGGCTATGATCCAAGCCCAGGCAGAGTGACAGCTCCACTTCCTGGTGGTGGTGATGATGGGAGAGAACCAATAGAGGAGGAGGAATGGGAAGCCTTGGAGAAGCCCTTAAAGACTAAGCGGTGAGTGGGCTTGTGGGTGCTTCCACTTTTCCAAGCACCCTGCATGGAATTGGACCAAGGAGGAGATCTCTCCCAGAAGAACTTACTTGACGATGGCAGGGGTCACCTGGACTGAGCACAAGTCTAGTTAATAAAGCATCTACGAAATATATTTGTATCTGTGGGCTTCCCTGGATCAATGTTGGAGACTGTGAGGTTTTTTTATGTGCTGCTTTGCTTCCGCCCAAGGGCAAAAAGAACCATTTCTAATACTCTTCTCCTCTGTCCTCAGGCTGAGCGCTGAATACCCGATCAGCTCTGAGGCTGCCTGTGACTTTGGGAGGCTTGTGAAGAGAGAGAAAATCAAGTTCAACAAATGCTATGCGGGCCTTTCAGGAGGAGCCGTTTCGTTCCTACAAAGCACACTGTCCTCTAATCCATGGTGCGAAGGTCGCTCTTTATCTAAGGCAGACTTTCTCAAGAATTAGTTAATTATTATAGAGTGTGTGTGTGTGTCCCTCCACTGTATCTCACACAAAAAGAGAGCCTCGTTCAAGTGATCTCAGTTTAACTAATGAACCCCCAAAAGCAGTTGTGCTAGGAGATCAGTAATAAAGAGGCAAGAGACAGGTTATGGGGTAAACTAGGTCTAGTTTATTAACCAATAGCTTAAGCACTTGAGAACACTGGAGTTTGAACTTGCTGCAATGCAAGAATTCTGCCCACCGCCATCCCTGGGGGAGCTCGAACCATCAACCTTCTGGTTAACAGCCTGAAACACTGATCCACTGTGCCACAGGAGCCACTTAGTAATTTATAAAACTTCCAAACTGTGTAATGGAAATTGACAGTGTGTGAGTCTACCCTGTGGGAAGTCAAGCTAGCCTTGTGTGGTTGGAGTACAGTGGTACCTCGCACCGCCGGAGCACAATTTCTATTCTCATCCTGAAACAAAGTTCTTAACCTGAGGTACTATTTCTGCGTTAGTGGAGTCTGTAACCTGAAGCGTCTGTAACCTGAAGCATCCATAACCCGAGGTACCACTGTATTGTGAGACAAGGCTACAAAGGCCCACTCATTCACCCCCTATTTTGGGCAAGCAAAAACCTAGCGTCCCAAAAGAATGGTGGTAGGCCCTGGCCTGTTCTCCAGCTACTTGGCTCTGATGAATTCTGCAGGTAGGCAAGAGCAGTTGTCACTTGTTTGTAGCACATCACTAGTTGGGTGCACTCAGTGGCGTAGCGTGGGTTCTCAGCACCCGGGGCAAGGCAAGTAATTTGCGCCCCCTAATCCGTGGATTTTAGCACTCGAGTCTCTTCCGCGCCCCCCCCCCAGATGTTGCGCCAGGTGCGGCAGGCCCCCCCTTGCACCCCCACGCTACGCCACTGCTCCCACCACAAGTCTTCAGGACAGCCATCCGAAGGCTGGCGCGGGGAGAAGGTCTCTCCGCCCCACCGCCAGGCTTCGGAGCATCCTTCTGAAGGCTGGCGCGGGGAGAAGGTCTCTCCGCCCCACCGCCAGCCTTCGGAGGAGGTCCGAGGACAGTGGGGTTCCTGCTTCCTCAAGGAGGGCCGGCCAAACGCGCCCCCCAAATGTTGCGCCCGGTGCGGCCGGCACCCCTGGCACCCCCCATGCTACGCCACTGGGTGCACTCACAGGCCAGCACACTTCCAATACATCACAACATCCTTCTGTCCATCCCACTCAACTGGCAGTAGTTCTCTAATGCCTCGGGCAAGAGTCCCCCCCCCCCAGATCTACCTGAAATCCTTTTAAACGGAGAAGTGAGAGATTTGATTTCTCTTTCCCCACCCCCTTCTGATTGTGTTCTTCTGCTGAGCTGAGGCCCCCAAGCATGGTGGAATAATCGCTCTAATGCTAAGCAAGAGTTTGATCTCCGGCATTGAATGTATTGGCCTGGGGTGGGGCACCAAGGAGAGCTTGGCTGTCTGGCTGGTGTACCGACCACCTAGCGCACCAGCAGCCACCCTGTTAGGCCTGTTGGATGTGGTGGCAGGCTGGGCCTTGGAGTTCCCTAACCTACTGGTTTTGGGGGACTTCAACGTCCATGCTGATGCCACCCCCCTCCTCACGGGCTCTGGACCTGCTGTCTTCCACTGTGACATGGCGACATGAGTTTGTTTTGGGTCCCACACACCAAGCAGGCCACACGCTGGATTTGATTTTTGGTGCGGGTAGAGTTTTGATCATGTCCTCACTTGTGGAAGTGCCATGGTATGATCACTACGCTCTGAAAGC
The DNA here is from genome assembly GCF_965113315.1 of Podarcis vaucheri. Lineage (NCBI taxonomy): Eukaryota > Metazoa > Chordata > Lepidosauria > Squamata > Lacertidae > Podarcis > Podarcis vaucheri. Next base: position 58,157,742 of record NC_138750.1, on the reverse strand, counting down.
CAGGACTGACTTCCCGCCCCCGCCCCGCTTGGGTGGTGAGCCTATTTGCGCTGACTATATAAAGTATAGAGTCTATCCCATGACTGCGAGCAGGTGAGAAACGAGCAGAATTAGTTCCCTCCACTTGGAGATAGCAAAACAACTGATCCTAGGACCTGTTATTCTTTTTCTCTACTTAGGAGGCGGCCAACAGCGTCTGAATGCCTTCAGTCTCCATGGCTGCAGGAAACAGGTTTGGATGAGAGGCAACAAGCAACAGTTACTTTCTCCACCACTAAACTGAGGAACTTTCTAGCTGAGCGGGAAAGAAAAAGGGCTCTACTCTGTTCCAAGTATGGCGTGATGACCGTGTAGTGAAACACTTTCAGAGAGAATCACTCTCAGACTTCCATCTCCACATGATCCTACTCACACCTAGGAATGTTTTATTATAATTTCTGGCTTCTGGACTGAAAAGGAATGGTCACAAGTAGGTGTGAGTCAAAGGATTGCTGTTCACCTGCATATTTATGTATCCACAGTAATCATAATCTGTATTTCCATGAATGGATACCAAGTCGCGGGTCATGCATATCTCTCATTTATCCTGCAATATTGTTTATCTGAAGATGTCATTATGGAGTGGAACAATTGTGGTGTACTTAAGGTAGGAGGCAATAATAATGGGTTAGATGAAACATTATCGGAAATTTCCTGTCTCTCCAGAACAGTTCAGTGTTGGAATCTATGACTAACTTCTGGAATCTCCTTCTTTGGTGATTGTGTACTTGTCAGTTTTGGATGCCCCAATCTGAAAATGTAAGAAAGGCCTTGAAAAATGTTTTCCAAGGTAACTCGTGGGTTCCTAGGAACACAATTTTATAAACTCTCTGAGCTAAGCAGAACACTGGTGCTCAGCAGCTAAAGAAGAAGAAGAGAATGTCGCAAAGCATACAATTGATTTGTCAACAGGAGTCTGTAAAATACAAGCAAGCTGTGATCCTTCGATGCAACCAAGAACCTCCTTTGGGGCTTGGAGTAATGTTGGCCAGAATGACTGTCTAGCTAAGAAACTTGTTTTGACAGTTCAGGAAATGGATTTCTTGTTGAATATTATTATAATCTAAGCTGTAATCAAATCCCCCTCCCATTTTGCTGTGGAAGCCTGACTTGATACTGTGCTGCTTCAAACGTCATTCAAAACCTGTTGTTTTCAACTGATTGGGTTGTCAGTCTTTATGGCCTTTATAGTACTTTGTATAGCTCTCTAGGTGGCGCTATGGGTTAAACCACAGAAGCCTAGGGCTTGCCGATCAGAAGGTCGTGGTTCGAATCCCCACGACGGGGTGAGCTCCCGTTGCTCGGTCCCTGCTCCTGCCAACTTAGCAGTTCGAAAGCACGTCAAAAGTGCAAGTAGATAAATAGGTACCGCTCTGGCGGGAAGATAAATGGCATTTCCATGCGCTGCTCTGGTTTTCCAGAAGCGGCTTCGTCATGCTGGCTACATGACCCGGAAGCTATACGCCAGCTCCCTCAGCCAATAAAGCGAGATGAGCACCGCAACCCCGGAGTCGGCCATGACTGGACCTAATGGTCAGGGGTCCCTTTACCTTTACCTATAGCTCTCTGTTACAAGCTATCTGTGCTCTATTTCAGAGAAACACTCTTTCAGTAAAGCAGAGCTTTCCAAACATTTCATGTTGTTGACACTTTTCAGACAAGCATCATTTCACGACACAGTTTTACTAGCAAACTGGAGGTTAAACTAACCCCTTTCCAGCCCTGGGAGGAGTGCTGGAAGTCTTCATGCGACACACCTACACACTGCAGCTGACACACTAACATGTTGCAACACACAGTTTGGAAAGCTCTGCAGTAAAGGAACCATTAGCTTGTTCTCTGTGGTTAATTAGCTTCAGATTTGGTGAGGGTGCAGTTAGTCCCTGAATGATAACCTAGCAGAACAAATATGGTGATCATGACCAGATATGTGAGAGAAATGTGCTAGCCTGCAGGAATAATGGAACCTATCACTGAAACACAGGAGTTAATCTGCTGTGGGTGCAATATAATAAGATATGTTAATGCAGATCACCTTGTACTTTTCTAGGGATGCCCAGCAGGTCCGCAGAAGTAATTCTAGCACTCTATCGGCTATGAATCATTGCTTGATGATCCCATTAATTATAAGCAGCTGGAGAGTCAAAGATATCATTTTCGCATGCAAAGAGTTTTGTCCATATATGAGAATATTTCATAGTCTTATCTGCGAGTGTATTTGAGGTCTTTTAGCGTAGCACAAGTAGTGGGCTGCACGCAGCCTAGCAGTCCAGGATGACTTCCAAGCAAAGACATAAGTTTCTGTTATCTGGCTAAGTTATTCCTTGTTTGGCACAATTGTAATCTCAGTTGCCATCAATATATTCCCTCTTTTGCTGTGCTAGCTAGACTTGATGTGGTATTTCTTCTGGAACAACCAAATTTATGCACTGCCTTGGAAACCTGTTGTTTTCAGCCCATTTGATTGGCAATCTATATGCCTTATAGTGTTGAAATTTTTGAATATGCCACTGGAACAGAGAAGCTGAATTATTTCTGACCTTTTGATTCCGCACACACATTCAAGAGGCCAAACCTAACTGTCCAGGGCTCCTTTACCTTTCCCAAGGCTGTAAAAATGCTACTAGTTGTGAACCAGACTGAATCTTAAACAGTTGTGAGCTGTTAAGTACTAGCAGAAATCCATGGACTCGGGTGAAAGAACTAGGCCTTAAGATAACAAACTAAGAACTTTTCTTGAGCAAGCCACTTTGCCTTAATTTCTTTAGAGGAACTTGAATCAAGCCAGCAAGAACAGACCACTGAGCTTTAAATTCTGAAGTGTTAGTGCAGAGAGTCTGAATGCTGAGAATTCACAAAGAAAATTATTTCTGCTGTCAGAAGTTTTCTTCTGTAAAATAACCTGCATGCAAGGTGAGCTGACTTAAGAGTTCACAGGGAGGAAAGGTCTTGGCTTGCGAGGGGGATCATTTTTTGAAGTTGTCATGGCTTTAATCAGTTTGAAGTTTTAGTTGATCTGTGGCGGTAAACATCATTTGAGGAGGAAGGTATTTTAATGTAGAGATTGTATGTTAACTCTACTAGCAACATCTGGACTAACAGCATATTTTCTTATGTATATGATGTGAATGAAGTGACTTGCCTTTTTTTCCTATTTGCATGTATTTTGAGCACAACTAAAGATATTTATGAATATTGAGCTGCTTTGTTAAATAAATTATTTTAATAAAGATTTTATGCCAGAGTTGTTGGTGCTGACTATGTTATGATAGACTGAAAGGGTTTCTTCGGATGAAAATTAATGCACACAGTTGAAATAACCAGTTAGCAAAACACTTTGGATGACACAGCTCCTTTTATTACGTGTCTAAGCAACCTGCCCAACACAGTTGCTTTAACTTTATCTTTATTGTTTCCTCATATTCCATTCATTTCCCATAAGTATTTCTTTTCAATTTTAAAGGTTTTACATTCGTGTAGAAACAAAGGTACAGACAAACAAAATAACAACAATCAAAATTACAAAACATAGGAGCAGCACAGAGGTGGTATTTTCCATACAAGTTGAGAGCAGATGATGTGGGGGAAATAAAAGCAGTTAAAAGCATGCTTTCTTAATTATGCTTAAGCCTTTACACCTAAGAGTACTCATGACATCAATAGATATTCATCAAGATATTGGAGCTAGAATCAAAGCTTGCCCCAAGGACATTCTCTTGCACAACAGTTGGTTGCAGATGCAAAGATGAATGTTGACACATACCTGGAACTCTTCCACCTTGCAAATAATGAGGCAAAGTCCTGTACATGTTATGAAAGGTACCTAGTGTGCAAAATAGCTTGTGCCCTTATTTGGTGCAGGCCCATTCTGCTTGCTAATGACAACTGCAGAGTGAATCTACTGGGAAATGAGTTGCTTGGGATGACAGCAGTTTCCTCTATATTCCTATCTTAGGTCTCATCCAGACTTTCTTTTGTGCCGCGTTTCTAGGCTCAGTTCTGCACTCTAAAGCATCGTGTCTGAGCATTTCTCTCTCTCTTTTTCTCTCCCCCGCCCCCGTGCTTTCCCCACAAAAACCTGTTCTTTGCTGCTGAACTGGAGCAAAGGGCAATTCAATTCAGTCCAAGCCTTTCTGGGGGAAAAGGCTGACATTGCATAGTACCATTAAATGGGAAGAAGAACAGTTTAGGACCTAAACGTTTGTGTGGCGGGAGGGAGGGAGCAGTAAAGGTTTGTGGGTTTTTTGCTTGTATGCTTGGTCTTTTGGATGAAATCTCCTGTACGTGTGCTTACTAGGCAGGATGTGTGTTGTGTGCTGGGTAGGAAAAAGTGTCCAGGTGAAGCTTTTGAATTCTAAAGTTAGGACATTCCATGGGGTTCATAGTGCACAGAGCAAGGGAGGAACACAGTGCCTAGTTCTACACACACACACACACACACACACACACACACACACACACACCCCTCACTTCAGATTGGGGTTAGAGACAGAGGGCTTATCCACACTTTGTCTTGTGCTGCTGTTTTCCCTGGGGAAAGCCACTCTTTAGTGCTCAATTGGAGCAAACGGCAATTGGGTTTTCTGCAGATTGATGTTTGTTCTGATTTACAGCCAAGGAGTGGGTTTGCCCTGGGAAATAAGTGGAACAATGGGGAAACAATTCAGACCCATGCTTTCTAGGCATGGGACAAATGGAATCGTGTACAAGCCCAAAGACAATGAGATACATCTGGCTTGCCAAAGGCCACCTAGTGAGCTCATAGCTGAGATGAGATTGTAACTGGGGTCCCCAGCTTTCAGCGCTAAGGATTAAAAGTCATTAACCAGAAGAAGGAGTTGCAGGTGAAAGTATCTTAGTGTGAGAATGATCAAGCACCCCACCGCCACCCGATACTACTTTTCTGCTAACCCTTAACTCCACTGCTTTGACAGCAGCAGGCCTGATAAATGTTAGCACAGAATATGAGCTTACATGCTATCAATTCCACCACACTTAAAAAAGTTATAAGGCCCACAGTTTCCACTTCATTCCATAACAATGGGAAAATAAAACTGTAGGATAAAATGACTTCTTAAATGATAATGGCTTCTACCAAACATTCTGTGCAAGCGCTACGTTCTCCCACGAGCTTTTACCCACATACAGAAACATACATTTGATCTCTTTTTAAACTTATTTTGGCCTGAAGATTCACAGGCACGCGATAGCAGGTGGCTTCCCCTGCCTCCTACCTTCAGTGGCGAAGTCGGTACCTGAACTGAACATCACGTGTGGGCTGCATCACACCAAACCCATAGCGGTTCTTGATTACAGGAGGGATTTCCTCCTCCACGTTAACCAGCTGCATATCAAAGTATGTCAGCATCAGGAAGGCAAAGAGTTTCACCTCATTGGTAGCAAAGTATCGCCCAGGGCACATGGAAGTCCCTGCACCCCATGGCATGGTGGAATATTTCACCTTTTCTCCATTCTTGTAGAATTCTTTTTTCCTGCCGTCTAGGCTAAGGAACCGGTCATATTTGAAAACATGGGGATCTGGGTGGATTTCTGGATCCATATGTGCTGCCACAAAGGGGAAAAGGGCAACTCTGTCTCCTTTGCGCAAAAGGTATTTTCTCCCATCGTTCATCTTGAGTTCTAGATCCACTAACACAGCCCTGATCAGCATAGGGGCTGCTGCCAGTCTCAGAGTCTCTTCCACAGCACTGTCCAAGATGGGGGTCTTGTCTAACATCTCCTTGGTGACATTAAGCACCGGACCCCCTGCCCTCACTTCCTGGCCAGATTCTCCCACCACTCTGTCCACTTCCTTCCTCACCTCATCCATTGCCTTGGGATTTTTCATCAGGTAGGCAAGAAGCCAGAAGGAAGCTGGTCCGGTATTACCTTGAGCCGCCCACAGGAGCAGAAACAGAAATCTGTCCCTCATGTATTCAGGCATCCCAGCCTCAGCCAATTGCTCTTGCTGGTCAGTTATCCAACCACTGATGTTACTCCTCTCATATACATCCTTCACAGACATGAGTTTCCAGAATAGTCTCTTCAGAGACTCAGCCTCTTTTCTCTCTCCGCGAGACAGCGTGGAAGAAGCAAAACCTGGAAAGAGTTTATCATACTTACGAAACTCTACAAACACATCTTCAGAGCGAGTTACGTCACACCTCTCCGCGTCTTCTTTGTCCTTCTCACCTTTGCTGGTTGTATTTCCAAACAGGGCTAGATAGCCAGCCCTAAAGACCATGTTGTAGCTGAAGTGGAACAACCCATCCTGTTTCCAGGACTTCTCCCCTCCAGCTGAACTCATGCTATGGCCCATCACTCTGTGCAAGCTGTCCATCATGGCCTGGGTCATCACCACGAGCCCATTGCCCTTGAGGTGCTTCACGCTGACGGTCTCTATTATCTTATGAGTGCTCATTTCTGGTTGAAAGCCAAACACTTGCGCCACAAGTTGTGTTGCATATGCATTGAAATCCAGCTTGCTTCTTGCTTCTTTCACAATAGCTCCATAGGAGAGGGGGTCCATCACAAAAGTGAAGTAGTATCCCCCAAGCAGTACCGTGAAGATATCCCCATGCTGCTTCTGCATCCTTTGCAAGAAGGCAACGCCATCCTTTCGGTAGCGCAGTGCATGTCCAAGCCACGGAATGAGGCCTTTATCTAAAGGGGGCTCTTTGGCTCCCCTCTGGCGGAACGCCCCCACCAGATAGAGCCCCCCCAATATGCATGCCAGGACGGCGCATAGGACCATCACCCAGAAAGCCATCTCTCGGAGCTCTGTGAAGCAAAAGCACAAGCCTGCTCTTGCAGAAAAAAACAGGTGGTTATAAAAAGTTGCTTCACATACTATTAATCTAGGTGGAGCCAGGAAGCAGAGGAAGCAAAGGTTAACCCTTGCTACGGTTAATTTATTTGCACTAAAACAATATCTGAACTAGAGCTTGTAAGAGACGGAAGTGTTTTTAATTCCAGTTGTGGTTTATGTTTTTTGAATGTAGATTGAAAGTACACAGCTTTTAAATGTTTCTTTGTTTTTAATCAATAGAAATGCAGATTTAACTCTGTAATAGATGGATCTGACTTTGGAACAAAAGGGGAAGCAACAAGGGGAGGAGGGGGAAATGTGGATGACTTTGCAGGATGGAATCAAACATAAGGTAAGAAGTTCACGGCAAAGGGAGATCTGGAAGTGACTGGTGGTGCTGTAAATAAAGGAGGGGGAAGCTAAGTTACCGTATTTTTCACTCTATAAAACACACTTTTCCCCTCCTGAAAAGAAAGGGGAAATGGGTGTACATCTTATGGAGCGAATGAAGGTGGAAGGCTGCTCAGCTCTCCCTTTAAAGAGCCGCACACATGCTCTGCGTGCTCTTTAAAGGGAGCGTGGCTCTTGAGGGAGCCTTCATCCCACTGCCTGGGAGCGGCTGCACTTGGCTATCCCATAAACCAGAACAGCAAGAGGCTTTCCCAGAAGCCAGATCTCTCTTGCTGTTCTGGCTTCTGGGGTTCAGAATATTTTTTTTTTCTTGTTTTCCTTCTCCAAAAACCAGGCACCTTATCCACATCACGTGATTGCATACTGATCCCACAAAACATCCTCAGGAGGTCCTTCCCCCACAATGGGAGTCAGAAACCTCCGGACTGTTTGAGTTAACTCCACCATCCAGCTTCTAGAGTGCCTCTTAGGGCTCCAGAGGTCCTTCCCCAACAATGGGCATCAGTAACCTCCGGGCTGTCTGAGATAACTCCACCATCCAGCTTCTGGAGTGTCAGGGACTGGCAGGATGCTGATGTGTTGGAATGAATCCACGACAGACGAGAGAGGCAGGTGTAACACGAGGCGTCTGGCTGGGAGGACCCAGTGAGCCTCTTTTATTGAATATTACAAACATTGCCACAGGTGGGCCTGTGGCTGATTGGTTGATACATACACAAAGAAACTTGTTACTGATTGGTTAACATAAGTACAAGGCAGGGATTACATGTGAGAGGTGGGAATTACATATGATCATTTATCACTAATAGATTAAAGGCTGAGAAACGGAGCTGGAACTAGACAGGCATGAAGCCTCCTAATTAAATTATAACTAGAGATTGATATGGCATAAACAATTACTAATGATTGATCATAACATGAAAGAATACAATAATCAAGTTCTGTAGATGTGGTCAGCTAGGCATGAAGAGCAGGTCATGTTGTTTTCCATGAACTAAGGATGACTGAACAAGAAAGGAATGTCTTGTTGTTTTGAACAGGTTTGCACAGTGTGTGCAGAAGCAGGGAAAAGACTATAAGCAAGACTTCCCAGAATGCAAGAGAAAAGGAGCAAGGCTTCCCCATAATGCAACAGTTATGGGCAGACATAATGCAACAGTTATGGGCAGAAGGAAAACTTCCCTTTACTGATGAGTATGGACCAGGGGAAGGGGGCTGGAGTCCGACTTGGGAGAGATGAGCAGTGGTTTGTGAGGACCTGTACTAGCCAGGAGGCAAGAATCAGAGGCAGGTAAAGATTCAGAGCTGGAGGAAGAGGCAGGCCAGGCAAGTGAAGGGCCGGGTGCTTCCCCACCCATTCCTGTGCCACTGTCTACAAGAACCAGGAGACAACTGAAGCAGGAAGAGCAGGGGCAGCTTCCATGATAGCATAGCCTCTGGCTACATGCATGCAGCCCATTGGGAGAAGGTGAATAAACTGGAGGAAGGGGAGGGGTCCCATGTTGCAGACCTGGGAATAGGTGCCTCGGTGCCTGATTGGTGGGCAGGGGTCATCAGAGCTGCAGAAGTGACTTTGACAATAAGGACTTAATTCTCAGCTGTGTGCATTCCTTGACTAGGAACAGCCCTTGTAAAACGAGCCTTTTCTGCTGCCTGCACGGATCAGCACATTCCTACCAGCTTTCGGTTGGCTTCAGAGCAAGTCTTGTGCCACGTGCTCTCCAGCTTTCATCCAACTTGTTTCATAGCCTGGAGCTCTTCAGAGAGCCAAGAAGTTGCTCAGACTCAATGGCCTGTTTGATCTCACTGTTCTACAGGGAGACCAAGGTCATCAGCTCAGTGGCGTAGCGTGGGGGGTGCCAGGGGTGCCGGCTGCACCGGGCGCAACATCTGGGGGGCGCGCTCGCTGCCTCCGGAGTCGCCGAAGAGCCTCGGGCGCAGGCTGTAGCGGAGCCGCATGTCTCGCGGAACCGACGAGCTGTGCGCGCGTCTGGGCTGAAGGCGCCCGGCAGGCAGCGGCTCTCAGCGCTCGCTGCGGAGGACGCGCCAGGCAGCCCCTCCTCACAGCCCCGCCTCCGCCGCTGCTGCTGCAGCTGCTGGGCCATTGCATTTTCCTCGCCTCTCTGCCCCCCTCCTCCTCCGGGCAAGCGGCGTCGTTTGGGCGGCAGCGCCAGCGGCAACTTGCAGGTTAGGGGTTAGGGGGGTGCAAATTACTTGCCTTGCCCCGGGTTAGGGGGTGCAAATTACTTGCATTGCCCCGGGTGCTGACAACTCACGCTACGCCGCCGCATCAGCTGTCTCCACTGGAAAGTCCCCCAGATCACTCAAGAACACATCAGGGTTCATCAATTTCTGAGCGCAGGTAATATGATTTGGCCCATCACCTTTACAGGGAGAAACTGTATGCTATTCTATAGAATACCAAACAAGTGTCAACAAGTCTCTTGTTTATGTGGGTGCATCACGAGAACTTCAAAGCATGGCAAGACGAAAGGACTGTGGGAAGCTAATATCAATGATGCAATAAAAGGATTAAGAAGAAGAAAAACACTGATCTGAGATCTTACCCAAGAAAATATAATCTCAGGAAGAAATTATTATTAGCTAGGGTGTGCAACTAACCTAGGAAAACACTGAAACTAGGGGTAGCGGAGCAATTTAGGTCGGTACAGTGGTTCCGCTACAGTGGTACCTCAGGTAAAGTACTTAATTCGTTCCGGAGGTCCGTATTTAACCTGAAACTGTTCTTAACCTGAAGCACCACTTTAGCTAATGGGGCCTCCTGCTGCTGCCACGCCGCCGGAGCACAATTTCTGTTCTCATCCTGAAGCAAAGTTCTTAACCTGAAGCACTATTTCTGGGTTAGCGGAGTCTGTAACCTGAAGCGTATGTAATCTGAAGGTACCACTGTACTTAGGTTCACCTCCAGTTACATATTCTTTGGGATACGTACGCGGCAAACCCAGAAGTATTTTTCCGGGTTTCGCCCCACGTGCATGTGCAGAAGCACTCTACACACCGTGCGCATGCGCAGAAGAGCTAAACCACACCACGCGCATGTGCAGAAGCAGCACCTCCAGTTGCAAATCCCTTGGGATCCGACGGGAGCTCCAGAACGGATCCCGTTCGCAAGCGGAGGTACCACTGTAATTTGTACTGCAAACTGAAATGTGGTTATCCTTCAAGATTCTCTGAATTTTGGACTGCACTTCCCCAACTTAACAAGTTGTAAAAAAAAAGGCTAATTACGGGGGGGGGGAGGCAGGCAAATTTCATGGATAACAAGCAGCAGATATCATTATCACCATTACTATCATCATTACTACAGCAATAACTAAAGCAACTAGAGGTTGATTTTAGCTATCTTGTTTATGTGTGTGAGTGCTGAAAATTTCAAGGCGTGACTAATGCAAAAGCAACAACAGTCAGACTAATATCAGGGCTGCAATATGAGCTAATGATAACCGTGAGAAGTTTTGAGGCACCACCAGCTTCAAGAGGATCCGAAGTCTCTTGCAACACAAAACAACAATCCTTAGAAACACATTATTATGGATTTCTGATTATAGGTTTCTAATCTGATGAAATTCCAAAAGGAGAACCAGTTCTGCACTTTCCACTCCCTCCCCAAAGCTGGATCAGGGAGATAAACACCTGCTTCCCTGCTATTGTGCCCCCTTCTTGACCATTTGTGCAAAATGAATGCTCCCTACAATAAATTGTTAAAATTGTTGAAATAGCGGCATTTAAAAGAGGCAGGTTTAACTAAAAGCATCCATGTAGTATACTGATGGGACCACATGGCACTTTGAAAAGTACTTAGAAATGGATGATGTGATTATTAAAACACAGCACGGGTTTCTAAAAAACTAGTCATTTCAGGTGAATCTCATTTCTTTTTTCTTTATTTTAGCTCTTCTTGTGATTCCTGTGGAAATTGTTCAGTTTGGTTGCGTATTTTTTTAATGTTTTATTTAGTCTTTATGACTACTTTTGCTATGTTGCAGTTACATATTTTTTATGTTATAAGACGCTTTCAGCATGGTTTGAACTGTGGAAAGGTGACATACAAATAAAATTACGGAAGTATGTATGTATATGAGAGGATGCAGTCATGTGGGGATCGAATAAAGCTGCATAAATAATTCCTCATCAGTAAAGGTAAAGGGACCCCTGACCATTAGGTCCAGTCGTGGCCGACTCTGGGGTTGCAACGCTCATCTCGCTTTATTGGCCAAGGGAGCCGGCGTACAGCTTCTGGGTCATGTGGCCAGCATGACTAAGCCACTTCTGGCAAACCAGAGCAGCGCACGGAAACTCTGTTTACCTTCCTGCCTGGAGTGGTACCTATTTATCTACTTGCACTTTGATGTGCTTTCGAACTGCTAAGTTGGCAGGAGCTGGGATCGAGCAATGGGAGCTCACACCGTTGCAGGGATTCGAACTGCCAACCTTTCGATCGGCAAGTCCTAGGCTCTGTGGTTTAACCCACAGCGCCACCCGCGTCCCTCATCAGTAAATGCAGCCAAAACCCATGGGATATGCTGCAATTATCTGAATGTTAGGACCCTACATTCCTGCCACCAGGGGCGAAGGAAGGCGTCGTGACACCTGGAGTGGGCATCGCTACGTAGGGCGCATGTGCGGTGTTGCTATGTACGGCGCATGCGCCATACGTAGCAACGCCGCACATGCGCTGTATAGCGGTTTGCCACCGGCACCGCTCCAGCGCCGTATGGTGCCATGATCCTCTGCTTGCGGCTGCAGCTGCGAACGGAGGACCCTCCACATGCGGCTGCGGCAGCGCAGTGGCTGCTCATGCCGCCGCGAGCCCCCGCAGGGTGACTTCTTGTCACCTCCGCAGGCATGGAACCTGGGGCACACCGCCGCCCCCCCCCCCCGTTGTGAGGCCACTATCTGCCACAAGATGGGGTAGAAGGCTCAATCCATGTACAAAGTGTGGCACAATTCTTCTTGGCCCTAGCCTGTCCCTATTGCCAAGGGTAGCTGCCAGCCAGGTTGAGCACGGGCCAAAGGTGCAGGAATCCAAAGGGCCCACATCACCCTGGGTTCAGTGGCGTAGCGTGGGTTCTCAGCACCCGGGGCAAGGCAAGTAATTTGCGCCCCCTAACCCGTGGATTTTAGCACTTGAGTCTCTTCCGCGCCCCCCCCAGATGTTGTGCCAGGTTCAGCAGGCCCCCCTGCACCCCCCACGCTACGCCACTGCTCCCACCACAAGTCTTCAGGACAGCCATCCGAAGGCTGGCGCGGGGAGAAGGTCTCTCCGCCCCACCGCCAGCCTTCGGAGGAGGTCCGAGGACAGTGGGGTTCCTGCTTCCTCGAGGAGGGCCAGCCAAACGCGCCCCCCCAAATGTTGCGCCCGGTGCGGCCGGCACCCCTGGCACCCCCCACGCTACGCCACTGCCTGGGTTTGACACTACTGCACAGCTGCACTCCCTTGCCTGGTGCCTTCACTATCTCTCTCTAGACGCCAGACAAAAACAGTCCTCTATAGCCTGTCCTTTGGGCAATTGAACAATCTATACCCTTTAAAATGTGTTTGTGGGAGGGGTTTGGGTTTTTCATTGTTTTTGTTCTTATGATATGTATTTTGTGTTTCCATTTTGTTTTTTTATGCCATAAATTGCCCTGTGATCTTCAGATAAAGAGCAGCATACAAATTTAATAAAAAATGATGATGATGATATATTGTAAGGTAAAAGTAAAGGGACACCTGGCCATTAGGTCCAGTCGTGACCAACTCTGGGGTTGCGGCACTCATCTTGCTTTATTGGCCGAGGGAGCCGGCGTACAGCTTCCGGGTCATGTGTCCAGCATGAGTAAGCCACTTCTGGCGAACCAGAGCAGCACACAGAAATGCTGTTTACCTTCCTGCCGGAGTGGTACCTATTTATCACCTTGCACTTTGATGTGCTTTTGAACTGCTAGGTGGGCAGGAGCAGGGACCGAGCAATGAGAGCTCACCCCATCGCGGAGATTCGAACCACCGACCTTCTGATCGGCAAGTCCTAGGCTCTGTGGTTTAACCCACAGCGCCACCCGCGTCCCTGATGATATCTTGAGGGTGGCTAAACCTATGCCCAAAAAATGTGAAGTCACATACAAGTGTCATTTTGGTCCACCCCCTTGATTCAAAAGGGCCAAACATAAACAGAGACTGGTACCCGCATCGAGAACCCTCAATGCCATTTGGCAACCATCTCAGAAGAAGCATCTGAACACACCGAGAAGAAATGGACAAACCGCTTCCCAATATACCATATTTTTTGCTCTATAACATGCACTTTTCCCCTCCTAAAAAGTAAGGGGAAATGTGTGTGCATCTTATGGAGCGAATGCAGGCTGCGCAGCTATCCCAGAAGCCAGAACAGCAAGAGGGGTCACTGCCCAGCGATCCCTCTTGCTGTTCTGGCTTCTGGGATTTAGAGTATTTTTTTTCTTGTTTTCCTCCTCCAAAAACTAGGTGCGTCTTATGGTCTGGTGAGTCTTATAGAGCAAAAAAATCATTATATATATATATATCCCACTTTTGCTCAAGGTGGAGGTGGGTTAGACTGAGACACAGTGACTGGTTCAAGGCCACCCTGTGAACTTCTAGGCTATGTGGGTTGTCACTGATAGTGTAGCCTCAGGAGCCAAGAGTGCAGTCCTTAAAATGATGAAATATATCTTGGTAGAATTCAATCCTATACATGTCTACTCAGCATAGAATTGCAGATTATCCTACATGTATAGGACTGCAGAGGAATGCAGGTGGCGCTGTGGCCTAAACCACAGAGCCTAGGGCATCCAGTGAAAACTATAGAATGAAGATGTCAAGCATACTTCTTTGTACACCAAAGAAGATCGCCTGTATTGCAAAACAGAACACTCTGTACAACAACAAGCAACACGTCGGTTATTAATATACTGACAATATTTTTATAATACAGTCATACCTCATGTTACGTTTGCTTCATGATACGTTTTTTCAGGTTGCGTCCTGCGACAACCCAGAAGTACCGGAAAGGGTTACTTCTGGGTTTTGCCGCTCGTGCATGCACAGATGCGCAAAATGATGTCACGCGCATGCGCAGAAGTGGCAAATCACAACCTGCGCGTGCGCAGACGCCCCACTGAAGGTTGCATTCACAACCAGAGGTACCACTGTACAGTGGTGCCCCGCAAGACGAATGCCTCGCAAGACGGAAAACTCGCTAGACGAAAGAGTTTTCCGTTTTGGAGGTGCTTCGCAAAACGAATTTCCTATAGGCTTGCTTCACAAGACGACAATGTCTTGCGAGTTCCTGCTAGTTTTTTTTCCTCCCCCCCTTTTTCTAAGCCGCTTATCAGCTGATCCGATCAGCAGATAAGCCGCTAGTAGCGCTAATCTGCTAATCCATCAATGGGCTTGCTTCGCAAGACGAAAAAACCGCTAGACGAAGAGAATCACAGAACGGATTCTTTTCGTCTTGCGAGGCACCACTGTACTATACTGTTTTAAAGTTCATACACAGAAAGCATTTTGGCAACCATTCTTAACCTGAGGTACCACTTTAGCTAATGGGGCCTCCCACTGCCACTGCGCGATTTCTGTTCTCATCCTGAAGCAAAGTTCTTAACCCGAGGTACTATTTCTGGGTTAGCGGAGTCTGTAACCTGAAGCATCTGTAACCTGAAGCATCTGTAACCAGAGGTACCACTGTATTTCACTTTACAACCGCAGCCGATATCTGAACTTGATATCATGAGAAGGATGTGTAGCTCCAAACCCACAGCGGCTTCCATCTACTGGTGGGATTTCCTCTTCTGCGTTAACCAGTTCCATGTCAAAGCAGGTGAGCATCAGGATCACAAACATCTTCAATTCACTAACAGCAAAGAATCGCCCAGGGCAAATAGACGGCCCTCCGCCAAAAGGCATAGTGTATTTTTTGAGCTTCTTCCCATTCTTATAGAACTCTCTTTTGGTGCCATCTGGGTTCAAGAACCTGTCGTATTTGAACGTGTGAGGATCGGGGTGGATCTCTGGGTCCATATGCAGTCCAAGGAAAGGGAAAAGAAGAAGTTGGTCTCCTTTGCGAAAAATATATTCCCTCCCATCAGACATTTTAAGATCTGTATCCTGCATCACACTTCTGAACAGGAATGGACTCACTTTCAAGCGCAGTGTTTCTTCTATTGTACTGTCCAGAAGAGGAGTCTTTATTGTTTCCAGGGACACATCGATGATGGGGCTCCCTGGATTCACTTCCTGGCCAGTGTCTCTCAGTACTCGGTCCACTTCTTCCCTCACTGCCTTCATTGCTTCTGGATATTTCAGGAGATGTACAAGAACCCAGAAGGCAGCGGGACCAGTGTTGGCTTGAGATGCCCAGAGGAGAAGAAACATAAATTGTGTCCTCATCTTTTCGGTCATCCCAATCTCAGCCATTTGCTGATCTTGCTCAACTATCCACTTGCTGATATTATCCTTCTTGCATATCTTTTCTACCGACAGTTTGTCCCAGAAGAAGTTCCTCAGCCTTTCCGTGTCCTTTTTACCCTGAGGGTCCAGGATCCCGAGAGCCATTTGGGGAAATAAGTGATCAAATTTCTGGAAATTCCCAAAGAACTCTCCACATTGTGTTAATGTGTTCTCCTTGGCATTTTCCTTGTCTAGCTCAGTTCCAAACAAGGCCAGAAAAGCAGCCTGGAATATTGTTTTGTAGCTAAAGTGCAAAACCCCATCCTGCTGCCAGTGTCTCTTATGCTCACCTGAATCCCAGCTATGAAGCATCACGGTCTTCAATTTCTCCATCATCACCTTATTTAGGACAGCCAGACCCTTACCTCTCAGATATTCCTTGCTTATTTTTTTCAAAATATGGTGGTGAGAGTCAGTTGGTTGAAAAGCAAAAACATTTAAAACTATCATCGATCCAAACTTATCAAAATCCAATTTGTCAGGTGACTCTTTCAGTATTGGTTCGTAGGAATCAGCATCCGCCAGAAAATGTATATAATTGCCGCCAACCAGCAGTGTGAAAATGTCCCCATGTTTCTTCCGCATCACTTCCAAAAATTCAGCAGGATTTTTCTTGAATTTACTCGCATGTCCTAGCCATGGAATGAAGCCTTTGTCCAGAGGAGGTTCCTTGGGTCTCCTCTTGCGAAATGCTCCTACTGTATAGAGCCAACCAAGTAGGATTGCCAAGAGGGAAGCTAAGAAAGCACAAAGCACAGTCTCCCAGAAATTCATCCCTGGTGCTCTGGAAGAAACACTGTAAAGTTAAATAGAACAAGAGGCGTACTTATAAAGCAGTCAAACAGATGGCAGGTCAGGTTGTGCAACTGTCTAATTCCATTACTGGGCTGTCAAAGGGAGTTGTGCTTTTGCTCCTACTTCAGCCAGTAATGACATTCCAGTATTCATGTTTCCCTCCTTTATTATGTCCACTGTTCCCACTGTTTGAAAAACAAAAACACTGAGCCACATTAGATATCACTGTGGAAAACTATACAGTGGTACCTCTGGTTGCGAACGGGATCTGTTCCGGAGGCCCGTTCGCAACCTGAAAAGAACACAACCCACATCTGCGCACACACAGGTCACAATTTGCCGCTTCTGCGCATGCGTGTGATGTCATTTTCCGCATCTGCGCAAGCGCAAGCGGCGAAACGCGGAAGTAACCCTTTCCGGTACTTCCAGATCACCGCGGGACGCAACCTGAAAATGCGCAACCTGAAGCAAACCTAACATGAGGTATGACTGTATGTTATTACATATTCTTGCCCAAATAGAGTAGTCTTGAATGTGGAGCAAGTTCAATGGGTGCTCATGGCAATGTTTCCAAGTTGCACACCACGCCTGGTGTAATGCCGCAAAAATTCTCCTCCTGAAAAAAGAGGGGGTGTTGGCAATGTTGTTGTTGATCCCTGGAATGTGACATGTTGAAAAAGTGATTCTAGCTTCCAAGCATCCCAAGCCAAAGTGCCTAACCCGGCACATCACTCATTCCAAGTGGAAAGATTGCCTCTCAGCCTTCTTATTAATGCAGGGGCCCATTAACCAAGCCACAGTTTATCATTAAGGAGATCCCAGCAAGTCTTGCAGTTGTTGGGTGCCCAGTAGTGGATGGCCTTTCATAAATAATGGCTGCACCATCACCTGGCCTGTAATACTACCCCTGATAGTTTGGGCAGTATTGTTAATACCGAATATCTGTGGCTCTCCAGAATTTCAGATGGAATGTCTTCCCAGATCTCCCTTTCACAGGGGCGAAACTAGGCTTTATTTCACCCAAGTCAAAGACCCAGTTTGGCAAAAACAAAAAAAACTATGTGCATTTGCATACAAGCTGGGAGCCTCAATGGCGCCCCCTGGAGGCTTCATGGCGGGGGCACTGAGTTATAGGACGTCCCCGTCCCCAAAATTCTTAGATTACAATTACTGACCCCTCCTCAGCATTCCCTAACCATTTTAGGTCACTTGTGACGCCAACATAATCCAACAAAATATTTATAGAGCTAAAACGCCTTTCCCGCTGAACCTGTAATTAACAATTGGGGCCAAGGTATTGACTAATGTAACCTATTTCCTTTCTAGCATTTGACAGTTCAAATTCACATTTTCACCTTTGCTATTCAGTGGTAGAGTATGAGCTTACTATTTTAAAGGTCCTTCCATTCTTGGCACCTCCTAGCACTCCAGGTAGGGTAGAGAAAATATCAGAACCTGAGCTCACTCACATCCCTACGCATCCTTCACGCGTCTTGCTTCTTATTTTACTACTTGCTTGGCTTCAGCAGAAGACAGCCCATTCCAATTTACCATATTTTTCGCTCCATAAGACACACCTAGTTTTTAGAGGAGGAAAAAAATAAAAAAATATCTGAACGAAACAGTGGATGTATGATTTTTGTGGTTCATGTTGTGGCCACAGACATGTGATTTGACTGTGAGTTTGGGGTAGCCCAAAGCAAAAATCCTGAGGATCCATGTGGATCCGTGCTTTGTAACCATGTTTTTGCACCATTGCAGCCCCAGGCAACAGTGGGTGGGTGAAAATGTGCACATATCTCTTTTGTGGCTTACCGCTTACTCTGCCCTGTAATTCCAGGGAAACAAACACTTAATTTTCAAGCACTTTTTGTGTGTATATAGTTTAAGAGAGTGTGTCATAGAAAAAAAGATCTCCAGTTTCCCCATTTCATTGTGGCTAATAACACCGAGCCAAGCAGAACAAAGCCTTTTGCTGCTTTATGGCTGCCCCAGTCAACCACATTGCACTATGACTGGCTGACACGTTGATGAAGGCAAGTTACTACTGGAAAGCACCTGACTCTACAACACAAGAAAGAGCAAGCAGAGATCAAAGCTCAATTGAGAACAGACATCATCGGTGGCTAACCTTAGACACTAAAGTTAAAGCAGTCTGATCTTAGTGGAAGAAAAGCAACAAAACAAAGTGCCACTTGAGAAAACACGCCACCTTTCCCAGTTACTGGTGGTAGTGGTGGGCCAGAGCAGCAGCTCTAGGCCAGGCAGAACTTGTCTCATGAGAGAATGATGGAAGGATAGCTTATTGGCTGTAGCTGAGGAAAGGGATGAAAGGTCGTCTTCTGCTTTGGCGATCCCTCATAGCCGAGTAAGATTGTCTTCCATAAACATGGTTTTAACAATGAGTCCATAAGTGACTGTGGAGGCCAATTCTGTTTGGGGTTTTTTAATTCATTTTTATTAACTTTTCCACTTTAACAATCCAATCAAATCACATTAAATATTCCAAATTATACATATACATACCAAATAATCCAAAAATTCTGCCGAATTATAATTTTTTTAATAGGACTTCCCAAGCTTCAAGTTTAGAGGGTTCTGCTCATCTCATATCTGTACTGCTTTTCATAGTCATTTCCAATGGCCCCTCTAATTCTTCCTGTTGTTAACCTTCCTTCTTTCACAGCCTCTGAGTTGTTCCCACAAGTGAGTTGAAACAAGCAATGATGTGTTTCTGTGTGGATTTTATGTCTATGATTCCCCTCTATAAGTTTGTAGCATCTCCTCACATGCTGGTGTTTCTGCCTGTGGAGGCCAATTCTGGAACCACACGTCCTTCCACAGTGGGGATGTGGGTTTCCAGGTGGGCGTTGATCACCGTGTGGATTTGCCAAGTGTGCCTTCCTCTTAGCATGTTTCTCCCTTGCGTCCTGAGTTTGAGTGTCTTCAAAGCCCATGACACCTTTGGTAAAGGCTGTTCTCCGGTTGGGGCGCTCGCAGGCCAGTGTACACATGGAGCTGCCACCCAGCTCACATATTGCCTCCACTGGACTTTTTAGAGATTCCAATGCTCTTTTCTCTAGGGAAGTGGGAGGAAAATTCATTGGGACATTGCTAACCCTGTGGTGATTTGGTGGCAAATTTGGTGTGCCTAAAAACAGTACAAGACCAGGTTGCAAGTCAGAATACAGGAATACTAATTCTCCCAAGAAGGTCCATATTGTTAAAGCTATGGTTTTCCTAATAGTGATGTATGGAAGTGAGAGCTGGACCATAAAGAAGGCTGATCGCCGAAGAATGGATGCTTTTGAATTCTGGTGCTGGAGGAGACTCTTGAGAGTCCCATGGACTGCAAGAAGATCAAACCTATCCATTCTGAAGGAAATCAGCCCTGAGTGCTCACTGGAAGGACAGATCCTGAAGCTGAGGCTCCAAGACTTTGGCCACCTCATGAGAAGAGAAGACTCCATGGAAAAGACCCTGATGTTGGGAAAGATGGAGGACACAAGGAGAAGGGGACGACAGAGGACGAGATGGTTGGACAGTGTTCTTGAAGCTACCGGCATGAGTTTGACCAAACTGCGGGAGGCAGTGGAAGACAGGAGTGCCTGGCGTGCTGTGGTCCATGGGGTCACGAAGAGTCGGACACGACTAAACAACAACAATTCTCCCAAGTAGATCTGCCAGTTATTCTCTTTGAACTATGACAAAGCTATTGCCAGCTCAGTAGGTTGTGGACTGCAACTTTATTTGCCACCAAAATTGAAGTTCTGACAATGTTAAGTCAGTACTTTCCCCCAGGGTGCTTCAGTGAAATTCTGCATCCTCAGTCAGAGGGTGGAGTTTTGTTGATTCACACTCAAAGCTGATTTAACCACTAGGTGAGATAAGTGGCTGCCTAGGGTGGCAAAGATTTAGGGTAATAAAATTCACAGGCACATACCAAGTCTACTGTCACTCCATGATGCAGCACAAGATATCATTATTTTTTTAATGACTTTCTTATGGGCGAGGAGCGTTAGGAGTGCGCACACACCCAACTGGTTCACACTGGTATTTGCTAACCCCAACATTTTGACAAAGCCATTTCTGGGAGGAGAGGGGGTTGCAGGCAGAAATCCCTCCCACATCACACACGCGGGGGCTGGCCCTTGCCCCCGCGTGATCAGGGAATCCCCGGGCGTGTCTGCGACCCGGCCCGCCAATCAGCGGACTGGGGAGGCGTGGCCTAGCCTATTTAAGGCTAAGCACGCTTGGGGACCGCCCTCTTTGCCCCTTTCCAGCCGAGCGGTTTCCCATCCCACCCACCCCTTAGGTTTAGCTAGCTTTGACCTTGCTATGGACTCCGGTTGGTCGCCGCAAGGGGTCTGGTAGGAATTTTTCCAAGTTGGCACACTTCGAGCCTTTTGGTTTTTTCACCTACCTCGTAGCAAACGTCACAACTTATTCGGTGTTGGCGGTTAGGCATTGGCAGGGGTCAATTGTTATGCAAATGAAGGGGGAAGGAAACGCCATCACCTTCCCCAAAAAGAAAGGGTAGTCCGGTAGAGGACTCCGGGGGGGCGTTGCCTTGTCCGAAACCTAGGGAGGTAAGGGCCCCCGGCACGCCCCAGAGTGGTGACACCCGAGGGATCCTGGTTGGCGTACTTCAACAGGACTCCCATGGCTTGTGGACAACCCTTCCCCATGCCGGGTAGTCAATAGGAGCCAATGCCTAAGGCCAATACCTTCCAATTCTGTAATCAATAAAGTTGTGGCCTTTTTATGCCCATTAACCTTAAATACCGTGTCCAGTGTCTTCATTTCACATGGGGGAGGGGACTTGCCACGCAACAGCTATTGTGGGAGGTTGTTCCAATTATTTTTAAGAGACTCTGAATAGGAACAGATGGTAATCTACAGAAAGCCTGGTTGCTATTTCCTCCAACTGAATGCTAAAGAGCAGCTTTCTCCAAGGGAAAGCGGTGGCACAAGAAATGGATAAGCCCAGAATTTCTAGCTCTCTCTTGCAGCTTATCCACACTTAACTTTACCTTATCCCTTTCCAGTCACAGCTGGCACTTGAAAGCTCCATGTCTGAGGTCCTGGTGTCTTTCGCCTGGCCTAATCTCTGAGGTAGACATTCTGCTGACTTTAAAACAAAAACAGAGGTATTATAACTGCGGCCATGCCCCCTGCATCTCTATTTTTGCAATAATGGCTCATGTCAAGCTTCCAAACTGAGGGGGGCAGGAAGAGTACCCCCTTCACCTTGCCAGCTGCTCTTCTTTTCGAGAATGTGGTGTAAGATGGAAGCCTATTCAGTGGGCTCCAGAACCTGTGTGAACCGGGGTCCGTGAGACCCAGTGTGGTGTAGTGGTTAAGAGTGGTGGACTCGTAATCTGGGGAACCGGGTTCTCTCAGCCCCACTCACCTCACAGAGCGTTTGTTGTGGGGCAGGAAGGGAAAGGAGAATGCTAGCTGCTTTGAGACTCCTTGGGGTAGTGATAAAGCAGGGTATCAAATCCAAACTCTTCTTCTTTGTGACGATGGTGTGCACCTTTCCGATTGGGGGAATGATATATGGCTGGCCGATCTTGCAGATGGCTTGAGGCATTGGTTACAGGTGTGAGGGTATTTGGAGGGGGAGCCTTTGGGCTCTTGTGGCTGTTAGGCATTGTTTGACCTTGTGTGGGGGAGGGGAGGTGTGGCCATCACCTGCCCCTCCAAGCTTAATGGTATTCCATTAAAGGGATCCGGGGGTGTTGATCTTGTCTGAAGTCCGGGTCAGGGGCTAGGGCCATGACACAACCCCGACAGGAACATCCCGGGGAGCTCGAGTTGGTCTGCATCGACAGGGCTCCTCCACAATATAATAATAATTTATTATTTATACCCCCCCCCATCTGGCTGGGTTTCCCCAGCCACTCTGGGCGGCTTCCAACAAAACACTAAAATACAATAACCTATTAAACATTAAAAGCTTCCCTAAACAGGGCTGCCTTTAGATGTCTTCTAAAAGACTATATCTGACTCCTGCCCAATGCTCAGGAAGTCCGGTAAGGGTAAACCACCGGATGGAGTTTACAGCGGTTGGAGGATGGGTGGTGGCTAACAGATTGAGGTTGAATCCTGACAAGACAGAAGGCCAGTCGTGGCCGACTCTGGGGTTCCGGCGCTCATCTCACTTTATTGGCCGAGGGAACCGGCATACAGCTTCTGGGTCATGTGGCCAGCATGACTAAGCCACTTCTGGCGAACCAGAGCAGCACACGGAAACACCGTTTACCTTCCCGCCGGAGTGGTACCTATTTATCTACTTGCACTTTGATATGCTTTTGAACTGCTAGGTTGGCAGGAGCAGGGACCGAGCAATGGGAGCTCACCCCATCACAGGGATTCAAACCGCCGACCTTCTGATCAGCAAGCCCTAGGCCACAGCGCCACCCACAGCGCCACCCACGTACATACGGTGGTATCTCGGTTTATGAACTCAATCCGTTCTGGAAGTCCGTTCTGAAACCAAAACCATTTTTAAACCGAGGTGCGCTTTCCCTAATGAGGCTTCCCACTGCCAGTGCCCTTCCACCATTCGGATTCTGTTCTTAGACCGAGGTAAAGTTCACAAACCGGGATACTACTTCCAGTTTTGCGGAGTTCATAAACCAAATAGTTCTTAAACAGGGCTGTTCTTAATGTGTACTTAATGTGTTGCACTTAATGACATCGCATCACTGGGGCTGCTGCTAGGTTTTAGGGTTGGGCCCTGAAACCTCGAAGTCTGAGATGCTCCTGCCTTGACAACCCTAATCAGCGGCAGTAGGTGGCAGTGTGTGTGTGAAATAGCAAATGCAAAATGTGAAGACTTTGCAAAGAGATTTAGGCATGTCTTTTGCCGTGCAGGAGCTAAAGACCAGGCACTCACTGAGAATTCACTGTGTACAGTAGTTAATTTGCAGTACAGGCACCCCCCCCACTTATGCGGGGGTTAATTTCACTTGTAAAATTGTGTAAAGTGGGGAGCACCCTCTAAACACCCTTTAAACGCTCTCTCTGCGGCTCTCGCAAAAATATCAGAAAATATCCACAACTAGAATTCAAGCTCTGAGGCTGGCTGGAGACTGGAGGACCCTCAAGAAAGCAGCGGCAGCTGTGCTACCCCAAACATCAGCTGTTTGGCGGGGAAGCGGAGCAGCTTGAACAAAGCCCTGCTGTGCCTCTGGTCCTCCACCCTTACCGATGTCCTTTTCAGCTCCAGGGAGGGTTTCCTCATGAGCCACAAGGACTCTCTAGCTGTCTCCCCCCATTTCCGGGTATGAATTGAATTATTTCCCAGCACCAGCAACTTGTGTCCTTCGCACACAAGTCGATTGTGCTTAATTGGGGGGTCACCTGTACAATTCTCTGCTTCAGAAGTAACTCTCTTTAAGCTTAATGGGGTTTACTCCCAGGTAAGAAGTGTCAGGAGAGAGGCTTCCCACAGCACCAGAAAAAAACAGGAGAAGCATTGGGTTGCTGTTAGGCTAACACTACCAGGAAGAGAGCCTTCCTGTATAGTGGAATTTACGTGAAAAACTTTCTTCCAAACCCACGTTATTTCACCCTCTCTCCCAAGTGTGCTGCTTTTACAGGATGAGGCACAACTGACTAACTTTGGCATATTTTATATTTGGTATATTCTGCTTGGAAATAAAGATACTTTAACTAAATAAGGCTTCCCTCCTACGGATAAAAAATTGGTGACCTTTCAGTAGACACCATTTTCCATGTGTCCACACAGCCACTACTGGTCTGTTTGTCATCACCAGGCTGTTATTTATTAATACACACAGTGACCATGAATAAACATACAAAAATGAATTGGCTAATATAAGCATAAAATAATCAAAAATATTACAGCTGCAGCAAGAAATACCTATAGACAGTGGCGTAGCGTGGGTTGTCAGCACCCAGGGCAAGGCAAGTAATTTGCGCCCCCTAACCCGTTGATTTTAGTAGGGGCAGAGAGCTGCGAGTGCGAGCGCCCCCCCCCCAGATGTTGCACCCAGTGCGGCCGGGCCCCACTGCACCCCCCACGCTACGCGACTGCCTATAGACAGTGCTTTTAACACAAGAATGCTTTATCGTGTGTGTGAAACTCCACCTGTTTTTTAATTGCTTGTATATTTTCCTCACAGGAGTTCAAGGCTGTGTATATTGTTCCCCCCTCCCCTCTTTTTAGAAAGAGAGATAATTTATTACGGTCAGAGACTAGCTTATAAAACACACCTGGGGGTACAGTCGCAGAAGAAAAAGAAACAATTAAAACAATGTACAACAATAAATTTAAAAACAACTCTTTTTATCTTCACGACAGCCCTGTGAGGTTGTGAGCTAGGCTGGTGGTAGTTCAGACCCCAAAGTTGTGAAACTGCACACACATGAGAGAACTTTTGCTTGCTTTTATTTATCAGAGTTGGCAGAGTTGTTTCGTTGTAAATATCAGGGCTATTAAATGTAGCTAAAGCAAGGAGGGCTGCTTTTCTGGCTTTGTGTGTGTGTGTTTCTTTTTCTTTGCAGAAGCCTGTAGTGCAATGGGTCTGGCTGTTAACTAGACGGTTGAGGGTGGTTCGAGCCCCCTCAGGGACAGCTGTGGGCAGGATTCTGCATTGCAGCGCATTGGCCTAGATTACCCTCAGGGTCCCTTACAGCTCTACAATTCTGTGATTCCATGAATGCCATCATATATTTGCATTTTGCTTTTCCACCCAATTGCTCAAGGTTGTGTACGGTGCCCTCTGCTGTCCCTTTTTATCTTTGCAGCACACCTATGGCTTAGGTAAAGTAAAGGTAAAGGGACCCCTGACCATTAGGTCCAGTTGTGGCCGACTCTGGGGTTGCGGCGGTCATCTCGCTTTATTGGCCGAAGGAGCCGGAGTACAGCTTCCAGGTCATGTGGCCAGCATGACTAAGCCGCTTCT
Organism: Podarcis vaucheri; assembly: GCF_965113315.1. Lineage (NCBI taxonomy): Eukaryota > Metazoa > Chordata > Lepidosauria > Squamata > Lacertidae > Podarcis > Podarcis vaucheri. The sequence goes on along the minus strand of NC_138750.1, from coordinate 58,132,283 downwards.
GGCGAACCAGAGCAGCGCACGGAAACGCCATTTACCTTCCCGCTGGAGCGGTCGGTACCTATTATTCTACTTGCACTTCGACATGCTTTTGAATTGATAGGTGGGCAGGAGCAGGGACCAAGCAATGGGAACTCACCCCGTCACAGGGATTTGAACCGCCGACCTTCTGATCACCAAGTCCTAGGCTCTGTGGTTTAACCCACAACGCCACCCGCGTCCCTCTATGGGTTAGGTAGGTTAAGTTAATTTATATACTGTGGTACCTCAGGTTACAGACGCTTCAGGTTACAGACTCTGCTAACCCAGAAATATTGCCTCGGGTTAAGAACTTTGCTTCAGGATGAGAACAGAAATCGTGCAGCAGCAGTCCAGTGGCAGCAGCGGGAGGCCCCATTAGCTAAAGAGGTGCTTCAGGTTAAGAACAGTTTCAGGTTAAGAACAGACCTCCAGAACGAATTAAGTACTTAACCCGAGGTACCACTGTAAAGGAAAGAGTGACCATTAGCCAATCAAGTCCTCATTAGCTAAAGTGGTGCTTCAGGTTAAGAACAGTTTCAGGTTAAGAACGGACCTCCGGAATGAATTAAGTACTTAACCCAAGGTACCACTGTACATAAAGAGCAGTTGTTATTGCTAATTCGTAGAAGTGTGTATGTACCTGCAAGGCAAGGGGCCCAATTCACATACCACGTTCAGAGGCTCGACACATGCAGCGTTGTTTTTTTAAAATATTTTTATTAGGAATTTCAGCAAAACATTTTATCAAAAAACATATCCTTAATTCCCCCTTTTTTTCCCTCCTCCCCCCTTCCCATAAAATACCCCCCCGACTTCCCTCAGCTCCTCACTCTGGTTTATCAATAAATGTTATTCTCTGCATGTTACAAAATTGTATAGATCCTTAGTTTATCTGACTGGCTATTATCAATAAAAGTTTGTGAGTCTTTATTCAAAACCTGCCAAGGAGCCCAGTTCATTTTGTTGTTTACACCTGCAGAGTTAATCAGCGTGAGTAGCAGGGTATCCACAGTAAATGATGATTCGATTTGCCTTTCTGCCAGTAGAGAGGCTCCTTCGCTTGTTCCTGAGCTCCTGCAGCCAGTGGAGCCGGTGGTTAGGATTCCCACTGCCCCAGTTTCAGCTCTACTATCTGCAATATTTTAAAAGCCATGCTATTTTCTTGTGCTTTTAATAAGAATTAATTCCTCAGCGTGCTCAGCTGCGGCTGGTATTGGCTACAGTCATCCGCACTGCAGCTTTAGCTAATTAACCAGGTGTCCTATTTTAGCACACTGAGGTAAGTTTAATCATACAAGTAATTGACTGTGCTATAACTGAACACAGGTCACGCATAGGTTTTGCTCATCTTTGTACTGGAGCTGTGTCAGATGATACTTACAGCATGATTCAACTACTATGGATGGTGGCATTTATTTTTATGGTTTTTAAAATAGCTATATGGACCAGAGTTATGTAGCCTAACTATTTTTAACTCACTCGGTCAGTCAGTTTTATTGCAGATAGCCAAAGGCTGCCGCAATGTACACAGAATCATTCAACAATTAAAAGAAAATATACTGGATTGGTACAAAAAACTTAAAACGTTTATGTTATCAAGACATTGCCTACTCTAAACAGAGCTATAAAAGTACCTTAATATACAAATTAAGACATTAAACAATAAAATTTATAAGCTAAAATTATCACATGGCCTCTAATATATTAAAAAAATAATGTTAATTAATACAGTGTGCAATTATATTCGGAGTTTGGTGATAAAGATAGAATATAGCTTGATGTAGATAGGGTCAAATAAATTCATCTCCTTTAGATGGTGGCTACCTTGGCTATATAATTTGCTCTAATTTTCCTATTTTTAACTAATTCCTCAGCATTTAAGTAAAGGTAAAGGACCCCTGGATGGTTATGTCCAGTCAAAGGCGACTATGGGGGTACGGCGCTCATCTCACTTTTCAGGCCAAGGTAGCCAGCATTGGTCCACAGATAGCTTTCCAGGTCATGTGGCCAGCATGACTAAACCGCTTCTGGCACAACGGGACACCGTGACAGAAACCAGAGCACACAGAAACGCCAATTACCTCCCTGCTGCAGCAGTACCTCTTTATCTACTTGCACTGGTGTGCTTTTGAACTGCTGGGTTGGCAGAAGCTGGGACAGAGCAATGGAAGCTCACCACCGTCGCATGGATTTGAACCGCCAACTTTTTGATCAGCAAGCCCAAAAGGCTCAGTGTTTAGACTACAGCGCCCCCTGCGTCCTCAGCAGTTATAACACTGAATCTCTTTCTGGGTTTGGCTAGCTAAGTATACACAGATTGTAGCTAAAGTGGCTACAACAGTTTAGCTGAAAGTGGGAAAATAGGACCATGTACCCCCAGATAAGTTATTCAGCTGCTGATTAAATAGCACAATGCAAAATAGATTAAACATCACAACATAGGAAGCAAGCTTGCCTTTTGAACTATATAAATTCATAACACAGTTTTAAAAGCATGTAACTAAAAGATAAAGGAGGAACCTCTTGTTGAAGATACCAAAGGAAAATAACCCAGTACCCAGAGTGGTGAAGAGACTAAAAGAAAGACAGCAAAACTAGAAAAATTGCACAGCAATTTTATATATATATATATATATATATATATATATAAGTTGGATTTTCGGAGCTTTAAAAATAGCAAACAGAAACTGAACAGGGCAATCACGATTCATGTAAGGAATGCTATATTCACAGTGTTTTGCCAATGTCTCATAAGAAAGTGTGTAAAAAAAGCACAGCCATTCCAAAGCAAACACCCAGTTCTATTGATGTTTCTGTTTGGCTCCAGTAAATCACACTAGATCTAAACACTCCATAAATGCAGGAAAATATGTTTGCACAAATATCCTTAAGCATGTTCTTCTACAATTTAGTTAAGTTTCTCTCCTCATAGTAACGGGCTTATAGAAGCCCAGTTTCTGGCTTCGTCAACTCTCTCACCTATTCTTCCAGTGTACACTGTACTAATCAAACACTCCCATAGCAGTTAGGAATATGCACAAGACAGGTGCTTTATACCTAAGCACGACTTCCCAAGGCAACAGACAGTTGTGATTGCTAATAAGGCGAGAGCATTGCAGGGCAAAATATGTTGCCTTAGAGCAGTGATGGCCAAACTCGGCCCTCCAGCTGTTTGGGGACTACAGTTCCCATCATCCCTGACCACTGGTCCTGTTGGATAGGGATGATGGGCGTTGTAGTCCCAAAACAGCTGGAGGGCCAAGTTTGGCCATCACTGCCTTAGAGGCTTAGCAATCACAGGTGTGCATTGTAAAGCAGCGGTAAGGAATTTGGATCCCTCTTGATGTTGTAGGACTCCAGCTCCCATCATCCCTAACCGCTCACCATGCTAGCTGGGGCTCATGGGAGGGGCAGTCCAACAAGATCTGTAGTACCACAGGCTGGCTGCCCACGTTGTAAGGCAAAAACATGCACCGTATTTTTCGCTCCGTAAGGCGCACCTGACTATAAGGCGCACCTACTTTTTTTGGGGGGGAGGGGGTTTCAAGAAAAAAAAATATGCGGCTCTTGGGGGCTTTTGAGGGAGGTGGGGGAAGTGAGGGAGCCTCACTCTGTCCCTTCCCCCACCTCCCGCAAAAGCCAGGGATAGCTGCGCGAAGCCTCCCCAGGGCAGCGGGATGAATTCCCCCCGCTGCCCTGCGGAGGCTTCAAGGGCTACCCCAGAGCTGCTCAGGAGCTTGGCGGGGCTGGCGGGGGAAGCCTGGGTCCCCCCCCAGCCCCAGGGACCACACATTCACGCCATACGATGCACATACATTTCCCCTTAGATTTTAAGAGGAAAGAAGTGCGTCTTATGGAGCGAAAAATACGGTAGTTTAGTTGTCTTAAAACAGTGAATATTAGAGTTTGAAACTTTTAAAGTGCTGGTATCAGGTACTGTGCTCGAGCTGTTGTGGACTACAACTTCCATTAGCCCTAGCCGGCATGGTCAATGGTAGGAGGTCAAGGGGTGTTGCAATCTGGAGGGTACTACATTGGCTATCCCTGAGGGAGAGACTAAGAAACTAAACTAGAAATCAGGAAGTCACCTTTCCCCAGCTTTAAATCATGCCTCTGCCATGAATCTATAAATTGGCCTTAGATCACTACTTCCACAGCAGACAGCAGGCCCATGCAGAGTTTGTCTATGGCCCGGGGCAGAAGTCTTGTTAGAATAAAGTTATAAATTCAAACCAAAAAAGCCTATTCCAAACCCAAAAAAGGCTATTCCTGGCCTGCCACCCTCCATGGGCCCGACTGACAGACTTCCAGGAATTCATGAATTGGTCAGAGAAGGTTGACTGTGAGCCAACAAAAACTACATTATTCTTTCTCTCCCTATTCTAGAGACTGCACACCTCCCAACTTCACTTTATCTGATGTTGTAGCCTGTGGAAACCTATCCTACCTACCGGTAATTAGCTAGAGATGCCAATGTACATTTTGTCCTTTGCCAATACTAAATAACACAGACGCTCTCTGTGATTATACTACTCCCTAGCGAAAGGACTTTTGGAAGATTAACCAGTTTAGTTTTCAGTTTGGGGTATACAACAGCTAATTGTTGCAAGCCAATGTATAAAAGTCAGGTTTAAGTTTAGGAGCGCAATCGATACCTAAACTGAATATCTCGAGAAGGATGCACAATTCCGAAGCCACAGCGGCTTCCATCTACTGGTGGGATTTCCTCTTCTGCGTTAACCAGTTCCATGTCAAAACAGGTGAGCATCAGGATCACAAACATCTTCAATTCACTAACAGCAAAGAATCGCCCAGGGCAAATAGACGGCCCTCCGCCAAAAGGCATAGTGCATTGTTTGAGCTTTTTCCCATTCTTATAGAATTCTCTTTTGGTGCCATCTGGGTTCAAGAACCTGTCGTATTTGAACGTGTGAGGATCTGGGTGGATTTCTGGGTCCATATGCAGGCCAAGGAAAGGAAAAAGAAGTAGATGGTCTCCTTTACGAAGGATGTATTCTCTCCCATCAGCCATTTTAAGATCTGTATCCTGCATCACACTTCTGAACAGGAAGGGATTCGCTTTCAAGCGCAGAGTTTCTTCTATTGTACTGTCCAGAAGAGGAGTCTTTATTGTTTCCAGGGAGACATCGATGATGGGGCTTCCTGGATTCACTTCCTGACCAGTGTCTCTCAGTACTCGGTCCACTTCTTCCCACACTGCCCTCATTGCTTCTGGATACTTCAGGAGATGCACAAGAACCCAGAAGGCAGCGGGACCAGTGTTGGCTTGAGATGCCCAGAGGAGAAGAAACATAAATTGTGTCCTCATCTTTTCAGTCACCCCAATCTCAGCCATTTGCTGATCTTGCTCAGCTATCCAGTTGCTGATGTTATCCTTCTGATAGATCTTTTCTACCGACAGTATGTCCCATAAGAATTTCCTCAATCTTTCTGTCTCCATTTTGCCCTGAGGGTCCAGAATACCAAAAACCATTTGGGGAAATAAGTGATCAAATTTCTGAAAATTCCCAAAAAAATCTCCGCGTTGTGTTAGTTTATTCTCCTTTGCATTTCCTTCACTCTCGACATCTTTGTCTGGGTCAGTTCCAAACAAAGCCAGAAAGGCAGCCTGGAATATTGTATTGTAGCTAAAGTGCAAAACCCCATCCTGCTGCCATTGTCTCTTATTCTCACCTGAATCCCAGCTATGAAGCATCACGGTCTTCAACTTCTCCATCATCACCTGGTTCAGGGCAGCTAGACTCTTGCCTCTCAGATACTTCTTGCTATTTTGCTGCACAATTTTGTGATGAGATTCGGATGCGTGGAACCTAAAAGCATTAAAAACTATTTTCAATCCAAACGTATCGAAATCCAGCTTATCTTTGGACTTTTTTATTATATCCCGGTAAGTGCAAGGGTCCAGCACAAAATGTAAGTAATTGCCGCCAACCAGAACCGTGAAAATATCCCCGTGTTTCTTCTGCATGCACTCCAAAAATTCTACAGGTTTCTTCTTGAATTTAATCGCATGCCCTAGCCATGGAATGAAGCCTTTGTCCAGAGGAGGTTCCTTGGGTCTCCTCTTGCGAAATGCTCCTACTGCATAGAGCCCACCAAATACGGTTGCGAGGAAGGATGCGAAGAAAACACAAAGCGCAGACTCCCAGGAATCCATGACTGGTGTTCAGAAGCCAAGCCGCTCAGCCAACCCAAAAAACAAATCCTCAGCTCTACTTATAATGTACCTGCTTGGCTGCCCTGCGTAAAACTGCCTCGGCTCATTTGAGTTGGCAAGCTCTCCTCAATTTTGCATAATTACGGCATTGCATTATTCTCTCAGATTTATGTTCTGCTTGTTCGCGAGCTGAAAAAACCACTGAAGCACGTGAAGTGGAAATTATTACTAGAAGTATGTTACGACAGCTTGCTAGCTAGGAGAGTAAGATTGTGTTAACCGAATTATATGGTTACCAGCTCCCTGGGTCAGCAGCTGTGGTACAGAACCACTCAGTCTGTGATTCACTTTCAGTATTTGCCCAGTAGCACAGCAATTATGTTCCGTAGTACATTGTTATAGGTTCTCCTAAATTCCTCAGTGCCAGATCCTCCTCGTATTTCTTAGGTTTAGCAAAAGTTAGAATTAATTGACTAAACTATGCCAAACACAGAAAGCCCTTGATTCAGCTTTTGCCGGTGAATCAGGTCAGCTTGGCAGAACTAGCTGAGGTCATTGGAGGAACAGAAGGCTGATGATGTCTAGCCATTTTTTTAAAAAAGATATTTATTAAAAGTTTTTAAGATATAACAAGAAAAAAGAAAAATAAACATACAAAATAAAAAACAGTTAAAAACACACATTGATTTTCAATAACATAACTTCCATACACTTATTTCCTCGGACCTCCTCATACCTCCCTTCTTTGTATTCCAGTTCGATTTGTTAGTTCAGCAAATCCTTACCATTAAACTTTTACCCATTTGTAAAACCTCTTTTTTTATATATCTCTTAAAGCATTACAGCTGGAAACCGCTTAGTTTCTATCCAACATCCTTCTAACATTCATTAATTTTGCAATGTTTCTGTAAGTAGTCTTTGAATTTCTTCCAGTCTTCTTTCTGATGGTGTTTCCTGCTTGGCAGGGGGTTGGACTCGATGGCCCTTGTGGTCTCTTCCAACTCTTCTATGATTCTATGATTCTATGATTCTATGATTCACCGACTCTTCTCCCTGGTCTCGGAGATGGCTAGCCATTATTAGCCCATCAAGGAAGCCATTAAGAGGTACCAGCTGTGGGGAGGGGCCAGACAAAAAGGGTTTAGGAATTCAGGTTGGAGGTAGTTTTGCTGGGTTACTAGCAAGCCTGCTGCAACTATGGAAAGAGCAAGAGATCCTCTACTGTGTGTAATGCTGGTATTCTCCCACCCGACCCCCAATCCAAGCTCAGGTTGTATTAATGTGTAAAGAAACCATATATCATAAAGACACCACTGACTCCACTGTGCCTTATTGTCCGACAGGAAGCACAGACCCCATGATCCTTGCACTTCTGTGGCTGGCGTGTAACAATGTAAATCAAGCTAGTGCAATTGATATTTTACTTGTTCCTTCATGTTCTTATGAAGCAGCCACTTTACCCAACTGCATTGGCTGCCAACAAAGCCTATTAAAAAATCCATCTAAAAAGCTGCACAGAGTAGCTGGGGAAACCCAGCCAGATGGGCAGGGTATAAGTAATTAATAATAATAATAATAATAATAATAATAATTATTATTATTATTATTATTATTATTATTATTATTATTATTATTTTATTATTATTATTAGTTTCCAGGCCCAATTCAAAGGGTTGGTTTTGACTTAAAAGGTAAAGGACCCCTGACAGTTAAGTCCAGTCGCGAACAACTCTGGGGTTGCGGCGCTCATCTCACTTTGCTGGCCAAGGGAGCCAACATTTCTCCGCAGACAGTTTTTCTGGGTCATGTGGCCAGCATGACTAAGAAGCTTTTGGCGAAACCAGAGCAGCACACGGCAATTACCTTCCCACCAGAGTGGTACCTATTTATCTACTTGCACTTTGACATGCTTTCAAACTACTAGGTTGCCAGGAGCTAGGACCGAACAATGGGAGCTCACCCCATCGTGGGGATTTGAACCGCTGACCTTCTGATCGGCAAGCCCTAGGCTCTGTGGTTTAGACCACAGTGCCACCCGCGTCCCTGGTTTTGACCTACAAAGCCTTAAACAGCTCAGGATCATAGTACCTCAAGGACTGCCTCTCCCCATATGAACATCAGAGGCTTTTCATGATAGAGCTGGATGGTAGCAACATGAGAATGGGTCTTTTCAGGAGAATGTACAGTATTTAAAGGGGATTTTGCACCTTGAATTTACTCCAGGTAGGTTTGTTATGCTGCCTGTTGAACTTTTGACTTTAGTGTCCAGGTTTCATTCAGGTCTTGATAATTTAACTACTTTATTAATGGGGTTCTGTTTATCAAAAGGGCTTCCCCTAGCATGGCTCGTATAACATACATTCAGCATAAGAAAAATCCCTTCCAGTAGCACCTTAAAGACCAACTAAGTTAGTTCTTGGTATGAGCTTTCGTGTGCATGCACACGTCTTCAGATACAGTGCTGCCTCGCAAGACGAAATTAATTCGTTCCGCAAGTCTCTTCGTCTTGCGGTTTTTTCGTCTTGCGATGCACGGTTTCCCATAGGAATGCATTGAAAATGAATTAATGCGTTCCTAGGGAAACCGCCTTCAGACCAGGTCCGGGGACAGTCTGTCCCCGGACTTCTTCTGAAGGCTGGGGGGGGACAAGGGCTTTTCTTCCCACCCCCAGCATTTTAAAAAACCCCGGGACAGCGGAGGACTTCTCCGCTGTCCGGGGCGATCTTAAAATGCTGGCGGGCGGCATTTTAAAATCGCCCTGGACAGCGGAGGACTTCTCCGCTGTCCGGGGCGATTTAAAAGCCCCTGGGAAGGCAGGCAGGGGGGACAAAGACTTTCGCCCCCTGCCCGCCTTCAGAAGGTGTTCCCGCCCCCCGCCCCACTTCGGAACAGCTTTCCGAAGTGGGGCGGCTGGGGCAGGCGTCCCCTGCCCCCCCTCCCCACTTCGGAAAAGCTTTCCGAAGTGGGGCGGCTGGGTCAGGTGTCCCCGCCCCCCCTCCCCACTTCGGAACCGCTTTCCAAAGTGGGGCGGCTGGGTCAGGTGTCCCCGCCCCCCCTCCCCACTTCGGAAAAGCTTTCCGAAGTGGGGCGGCTGGGGCAGGCGTCCCGCCCCCCCTCCCCACTTCGGAAAAGGTTTCCGAAGTGGGGCGAATGGGTCAGGCATCCCCGCCCCCCCTCCCCACTTCAGAAAAGCTTTCTGAAGTGGGGCGGCTGTGGCAGATGTCCCTGCCCCCCCTCCCCACTTCGGAAAAGCTTTCCGAAGTGGGGCGGCTTGGGCAGGCGTCCCCGCCCCCCCTCCCCACTTCGGAAAAGCTTTCCGAAGTGGGGCGGCTGGGTCAGGCGTCCCCGCCCCCCCCCTCCCCACTTCGGAAAACCTTTCCGAAGTGGGGCGGCTGGGTCAGGTGTCCCCGCCCCCCCTCCCCACTTCGGAAAAGGTTTCCGAAGTGGGGCGGCTGGGGCAGGCGTCCCGCCCCCCCTCCCCACTTTGGAACAGCTTTTCGAAGTGGGGCGGCTGGGGCAGGTGTCCCCGCCCCCCTCCCCACTTCGGAACAGCGTTCCGAAGTGGGGCGGCTGGGGCAGCTGTTCCCGCCCCCCCCTTCGGAACAGCGTTTTAAAATGCTGGGGGTCGGGAGCGAAGCGCTGCCGACCCCCAGCATTTTAAAATCTCCCCGCGTCCCGGGGAGGTTTTAAAAAGCTGCGGGTCGCTGCCGAACCCCAGCATTTTAAAACCTTCCCGGGACGCGGGGAGATTTTAAAATGCTGGGGGTCGGCAGCGCTTCGCTCCCGACCCCCAGCATTTTAAAACCTCCCCGGGACAGAGACTTCTCTCCTGTCCCTTGGAGATTTTAAAATGCTGGGGGTCGGCAGCGAACGCTTCGCTCCCGCCCGCCAGCATTTTAAGATCGCCCGGGGCAGGCGGGGGGAAGGCAGGCGGGGGGGGGAGCAAAGACTTTTGCCCCCCGCCGGCCTTCAGAAGAGGTCCTCTTCTGAAGGCCGGCTGTGGGCGAAAGTCTTTGCTCCCGACCGCCAGCATTTCCCTATGGGCTTTCGTCTTGCGATGCAAGCCCATAGGGAAATTCGTCTTGCGAAGCGCCTCCAAAACAGAAAACCCTTTCGTCTTGCGGGTTTTCCGTCTTGCGAGGCATTCGTCTTGCGGGGTACCACTGTACACTGAAACAGAAGTTGCCAGATCCTTCTATATAGTGAGAAGGTGGGGAGGGGTATTACTCAGAAGGGTGGTGGGAATGGGAGATAGGCAGATAGCTGAGATGAGCCTGTTGACGACTCTTAACGACTGTAATAGGTCTTACAGGAAAAGGCAAGGGGTGAGAAGGTGAGAAATGGCTTAGTCATGTATAGTGAGATAAGAATCCAATGTCTTTGTTCAGCCCAGGTTTCTCCATGGTTTTAAGTTTGGTAATGAGTTGTAATTCAGCAGCTTCTCTTTCCAGTCTATTTCTGAAATTCCTTTGCAGTAAAACAGCTACTTTGAGATCTTGTATAGAATGTCCTGGGAGATTGAAGTGTTCTCCTACTGGTTTCTCTGTTTTGTGATTCTTGATGTCAGATTTATGTCCGTTTATTCTTTGGCGTAAGGTTTGGCCTGTTTGTCCAATATAGATGGCTGAAGGACACTGTTGGCATTTGATGGCATACACAATGTTAGACGATGAGCAATTAAATAGTCCCGAGATGGTATGTGTGATGTTGTTGGGGCCAGTAATGGTGTTGTCCGGGTGTATGTGGCAGCAAAGTTGGCATCTGGGTTTATTGCAGGCTCTGGTGCCAGTGTCCGTGTTAAGTCTGGTTGTAGTATTATTGTGGGTTAGGAGTTGTTTAAGATTGGGTGGCTGTCTGTAGGCAATGAAAGGTCTTCCTCCCAGAGCTTGAGAAAGAGAACTGTCATTGTCCAGCAGTCATACATTCATTCAGCAGTCTTTCTCATAGGCCCAAGGAGAGAGGGGAACGGTGGAGGCTTTGTGCTTAAACATTATGCACCATTTTTTCCTCTGTGCCCTAGCACTACACATCCCCCTTACAAACACAAAAATACATAGTGTGTTGTGATGTGTCTGTTCATGTTTGCATCAAAGCATACTACAATACAATATGATATCTTTATTGTCATTGTCCCATACAGAACAATGAAATTGAAAAATCTACATAAGACATTCAAACACCCCTAAAAACCATTTTAAAATACAGTATTCTCCTATAGAGACTCCTTATACTGTGTTTAAAACCAGAATTGCATTTGGGTAGAAACTGTTTCTCAGACAGCTAGTCCTAGTCTTTATAACCATATACCTTCTTCCAGAAGGCAGAAGCTCATCCACTCTTTGGGCTTGAAAAACTTCATGATTGAGGTTGAATCCTGACAAGACGGAAGCACTGTTTTGGGGGGACAGGGGGTGGGCGGGTGTGGGGGATTCTCTGGTCCTGAATGGGGTAACTGTGCCCCTGAAGGACCAGGTGCACAGCCTGGGAGACATTTTGGACTCACAGCTGTCCATGGAGGTGCAGGTTAATTCTGTGTCCAGGGCAGCTGTCTACCAGCTCCATCTGGTATGCAGGATGAGACCCTATCTGCCCACAGACTGTCTCGCCAGAGTGGTGTATGCTCTAGTTATCTCCCGCTTGGACTACTGCAATGCGCTCTATGTGGGGCTACCTTTGAAGGTGACCCGGAAACTGCAATTAATCCAGAATGCGGCAGCTAGACTGGTGACTGGGAGTGGCCGCCGGGACCACAGAACACCGGTCTTGAGAGATCTGCATTGGCTTCCAGTACGTTTCCGAGCACAATTCAAAGTGTTGGTGCTGACCTTGAAAGCCCTAAACGGCCTCAGCCCAGTAGACCTGAAGGAGCGTCTCCACCCCCATCGTTCTGCCCAGACACTGAGGTCCAGCTCTGAGGGCCTTCTGGCGGTTCCCTCATTGCGAGAATTGAGGCTACAGGGAACCAGACAGAGGGCCTTCACGGTAGTGCCGTCCGCCCTGTGGAACACTCTCCCACCAGATGTGAAGGAAATAAGCAGCTATCTTAGATTCTGGAGCAGATCATTAAGCAAACAGTCTGTGAGCACCTAGAAAGGAATGCTGTGATCACCAATAGTCAACATGGATTTCTGAAAAATAGGTCATGCCAGACTAATCTGATTCTAGGTCACGCAGCTTGACCCTCAACTCTGGCCTTTGTCCTTCTAACAATGATTGAGTTTGAGAGAGGTTACGCCCTCCCATTTGGTATCTGGCACAGAACAACTTCCTTTGCTACCTTAATGGCCTATACTTAGAGAGCCAACCAGGAAGCTAGCCTGGCTGTTCCCGGAATTGAATCCGTCCTAGGTCCAGGAATTAGAGGAGAGTTCAGGCCTACCCCCCCGCACTGCCCAAACTCATAACACTATGCAAGATTTAAGACAGGTGTACAGTGGGTGCTTGGGTTGTGAATGTGATCCGTGCGGGATGCATGTTAGCAACCCGCGTTCGCAACCCACAGCGGCGCATCTGTGCACGCGCGGGTTGCGATTTGGCACTTCTGCGCATGCGCAAAGTGTGATTTAGCGCTTTTGCGCATACGCAGTTGCCGAAATCCGTAAGTAACCCGTCCCAGTACTTCTGTGTTTTGGCGGTCCGTAACCCCAAAAAATGCAACCTGAAGCGTCTGTAACCCAAGGCATGGCTGTATTTACAAAAACATCTTTGGAAAATCTGTCTGGGACTCAGAACAGAAAACGCAAAGCAGAGCAACAGACCCAACTGCAGAAAAGTTATGATGGTGTGACGATGTTCCTTCGGCCTGATGGAGCAGCAGGTTCTTCATGCAGTTATAATGGGGATGCTCAACGACGACAGCACAGACCAGCCTTCACCAATGTGTTGGTGTCATACTGCAGGACAACTATCGTCAGCCCAAGTCAGCCTGGGAATGCAAAGTGTGCCAGCTAACCCCCCTCCAAATTTGAGGCTAGGTGGGTGGCAGGGAGAGGAGTCCAGCAGGAACATCCATTTAAGGGCTGCAGTGACAACCAGTTGGGTGGCGAGTCGTCCCCCCAAGTGGAAATAAAGACACGTGACCCAATTATTTAAGGTTAATGGGCTAAATATGGCCACAACTTCATTGGTTACAGGTGATGAGCGGTATTGGCTTAGGCACTGCAAAAAGGAACTCTGTTCCTCACTTTTAAAGAATGCAAACAAGGGCTGTCAACATCCCTGGATTGCCTTGGGTTTGGTAAGACCTTTGCTAAGATTTGGGGCTCATCCACGCTCGCTTTTTGCCCTGTCCTTTCTAGACTCGGGTCCATGTTCTAATGCTTCATGTCTGAGCATTTTCTCCCCACCCCCAATTGCTTTCACAAGGAAAACGCGCTATTTAATGCTGAACTGGAACAAATGCCAATTTGGGTTTTTTTGTAAATTGCAGTTTGCTCTGATTTGGTAATAAACAGCAGACTTTCATGGAGTAAGCAGCAGGGTGGAAAAAGGAGCTCGGAGCTTTACAGGACAGCACAAAAGGAAGTCAGGATGGACCCTTTCTATTTAAACCAGGGGTCAGCGAACTTACCAAGCCTTGGGCCGGTGTCTCTAGCGCCGATTGCGTGGCGGGCCAGAGGGCAGGGGAGCGCATGCCCATAGGCGTGCGCACATGCTATTTCCAGGTCGGAGGAGCACCGGAAATAGCTTCTGCGCATGTGCACAGGTCTCCTCCGACCTGGATGTGCACTGGAAATAACGTTTGCACATGCGCAAATAATGCTTGCCCATGCGCACAAGCTATTTCTGGTGCTCCTCCGACCTGGAAGTGGGCAGCCGTGTAGCGCAGTGTGGGTAAGAGTGGGCAGCGGCAGCGGGCGGTGGGGGTCGCCACGGGCCGGATAAACGAGTCGCTTGGGCCTTACCCGGCCTACAGGCCTTAGTTTGGGGACCCCTAATTTAAACTTTCCCCATCCTGGTGCTGTTTTCCCTGTGCTCCCGGCTGCATACCGTAAGGTCGCAAATATCAGCCGCACTTTAACTTTTCACGGCCGGAATTTGGGGGAAAAGTGAGGCTTATATTCAGGCCCATCCTGATTTTTGTGTGTGCTGTGTTTCTGACAATGCTGACGTGGCCTCACTCCTGTCAGCAATCGGGCTGCAGCATTCTGCACTAACTGCAGCTTCTGGACCAGATGCAAGGGAAGTCCCACGTAGAGCGCATTGCAGCAATCAAGTCTTGAAGTAGCCAATGCATGAACTCAAATCCATTCATTTTCCGTTCTACCAAAAGTTCATACAGGGTTCTCTAGTTCTTAGTGAATGTCGACAATAATTTCTCTCCAATCAAACCTAACAGCTTTACACCCAATAACTTCAACAAATATTTCTCCATATTAAACCATAATATTGTTTTTCTTTGTTCACCCAAGAGTCTGTCTTCTGTGGTCATATCTTAAAACAATATTCCATAGTTGTTTACTTATTGTGTATGCATTAATTCATATCCAGCTCCATATCTTCCAATCCCTGTTTTGCTGTGGTCTTTCTTCCTGATTAAAGAATTCCATTCTTTCCATTTTGTTTCCTTTGCACTAAGTCACTCACTCCTGTCCGGCTTCCCGGGAGCTGCAGCTTCTTAGCCTCCCAACATAGAAAGGAGCTTTTTCAGAGCTGTGTAAAGAGCCCTTTATTTATTTCAAAAACACACATTTTTGCCATTTTGTCACCCTCCTCAGTGATGACACCCGGGGTGGCCTGCACCCACTGCACCCCCATCCCTACACCACCGAGAGGGGGATTAGGCAAAATCATAAAAGGCAAGATTATGTTCTGCTTCCAGTGTCGGCGGCAGTGATGCTTCTCAGTGGCATAGCGTGGGTTGTCAGCACCCGGGGCAAGGCAAGTAATTTGCGCCCCCTAACCCGTGGATTTGCACCCCCTAACCCATGGATTTGCGCCCCCTAACCCTAACCCCCAGATGTTGCGCCCGGTGCGGCCAGCCCCCCCTGCACCCCCCACGCTACGCCACTGATGCTTCTGAATACCAGTTGCTGGATGACGCAGGAGGGCAGAGAGTTGCTGCACTCAGATCCTTCTTCTAAGCTTCCCATAGAGATCTGGGTGACCACTGTAAGAACAAGACGTTGCGCTAGACAGGTCAGTGACCCCATCCAGTTTGTGCAATCCAGGTTATCCAGGCTGTGCAAGATGAGTAAGGCTAGCGTTGCATTATCAACTGTAATTAATTCCTGGAAAGAAATAAAACTCAGATGAACGCTGTCAGGGATCAGCTTGTTGTGGAACACCAACCATATCTGAGTGCTTTTATTACCATACTGAAGAACACTTTTGGCAAGCATTATTTGATATGTACAAACTGGGTGTCCACAGGTTCCAATGTTATGAGAAAGCAAAGCTTTTTCTCTGTCCACACCATATATAATCTATCATACCGCTTCTTAGGGCTTCTCCACACTTCCTGTTGTTCCACTGCTTTCCCCCAGGGAAAAGGGCTGTTTAGTGCTCAGCTGGAGCAAAGGGCAACCACGTTTCCCATTGGTTCCCATTTAGAGGTAAAGAGTGGGTTTTCCTGGGGGAAAGGAGTGGGGTAAGGCAGTAAGCCACTTGGACACGTGCCTGGGAATAATAATAATAATTTATTATTTATACCCTGCCCATCTGGCTGGGTCTCCCCAGCCACTCTGGGTGGCTTCCAACAAAGTATCAAAATACAGTGGTGCCCCGCAAGACGAATGCCTCGCAAGACGGAAAACTCGCTAGACGAAAGAGTTTTCCGTTTTGGAGGTGCTTCGCAAAATGAATCTCCTATGGGCTTGCTTCACAAGACGACAATGTCTTGCGAGTTCCTGCTGGTTTTCCCCCCTTCCCCCCCCTTTTCTAAGCCGCTAAGCCGCTTATCAGCTGATCCGATCAGCAGATAAGCCGCTAAAAGCGCTAATAGCGCTAATCCGCTAATCCGTCAATGGGCTTGCTTCGCAAGACGAAAAACCGCTAGACAAAGAGAATCACAGAATGGATTCTTTTCGTCTTGCGAGGCACCCCTGTACAGTCGTCTGTTAAACATTAAAAGCTTCCCTAAACAGGTCTGCCTTCAGATGTCTTCTAAAATTCTGGTAGTTGTTCCTCTCTTTGACATCTGGCGGGAGGGTGTTCCACAGGGTGGGTGCCACGACCGAGAAGGCCCTTTGGCTTTCCACTTGGGGGGACGACTCGCCACCCAACTGGTTGTCACTGCAGCCCTTAAATGGATGCTCCTGCTGGACTCCTCTCCCTGCCACCCACCTAGCCTCAAATTTGGAGGGGGGTTAGCTGGCACACTTTGCATTCCCAGGCTGACTTGGGCTGACGATAGTTGTCCTGCAGTATGACACCAACACATTGGTGAAGGCTGGTCTGTGCTGTCGTCGTTGAGCATCCCCATTATAACTGCATGAAGAACCTGCTGCTCCATCAGGCCGAAGGAACATCGTCACACCATCATAACTTTTCTGCAGTTGGGTCTGTTGCTCTGCTTTGCGTTTTCTGTTCTGAGTCCCAGACAGATTTTCCAAAGATGTTTTTGTAAATATAGCCATGCCTTGGGTTACAGACGCTTCAGGTTGCATTTTTTGGGGTTATGGACTGCCAAAACACAGAAGTACTGGAACGGGTTACTTACGGGTTTCAGCAACTGCGCATGCGCAAAAGTGCTAAATCACACTTTGTGCATGCGCAGAAGTGCCAAATTGCAACCTGCGCGTGCACAGATGCGCCGCTGTGGGTTGCGAACGTGGGTTATGAACATGCATCCCGCACGGATCACATTCACAACCCAAGCACCCACTGTACACCTGTCTTAAATCTTGCATAGTGTTATGAGTTTGGGCAGTGCGGGGGGGTAGGCCTGAACTCTCCTCTAATTCCTGGACCTAGGACGGATTCAATTCTGGGAACAGCCAGGCTAGCTTCCTGGTTGGCTCTCTAAGTATAGGCCATTAAGGTAGCAAAGGAAGTCGTTCTGCGCCAGATACCAAATGGGAGGGCGTAACCTCTCTCAAACTCGCTCATTGTTAGAAGGACAAAGGCCAGAGTTGAGGGTCAAGCTGCGTGACCTAGAAGCCAGGCTGCAGGCTGAGCAGCTGGGAGAGACAGAACCACGCCTGATTCCTGTTGGGAATGGAAGAAGCAAGACCCTCTTGGGATGTTAATGCTGCAAGCCCCTCCCTCATAGACTCAGGAGACAGGGTTGACCTGCAACCATACACTGTTGCAATAGGTGGTGTTGACCTCACCTGTACTATTGTATTGGTTATCATGAATGCCAGGTACAAGGCTTTGTCAGATGCTTGCTGCGCCTCTGGTCCAGTATACCTGGTCCAGTATACCTGAAGGAGCATCTCCACCCCCATCGTTCTGCCCGGACACTGAGGTCCAGCGCCGAGGGCCTTCTGGCGGTTCCCTCACTGCAAGAAGCCAAGTTACAGGGAACCAGGCAGAGGGCCTTCTCGGTAGTGGTGCTGGCCCTGTGGAACGCCCTTCCACCAGATGTCAAAGAGAAGAACAACTACCAGACTTTTGGAAGACATCTGAAGGCAGCCCTGTTTAGGGAAGCTTTTAGTGTTTAACAGAC
Source organism: Podarcis vaucheri (assembly GCF_965113315.1). NCBI lineage: Eukaryota > Metazoa > Chordata > Lepidosauria > Squamata > Lacertidae > Podarcis > Podarcis vaucheri. The sequence continues at coordinate 58,114,476 of NC_138750.1, read as the reverse complement.
AACTGTATTTTAATACTTTGTTGGAAGCCGCCCAGAGTGGCTGGGGAAACCCAGCCAGATGGACGGGGTATAAATAATAAATTCTATTCTATTCTGTTCTCTGCTGTTTCAAGGTAAGAGTGATTTTCAGAGTGGGCGTTTAATGAAACCTCCAGCAAATCAAATAAGCATATCAGATGTAACCAAAACAGCTGGGAAAATTAAAACAGAGACTGAGTACAAGGAAAGAGAACGCGGTGGACCTCTGGGGTGAAGACACGATGAGAAAAAAGATAATGAGAAGGCATGATCCTGAGAAAGGAAAACCCACAGAATCGATTCCCACACTGTGAGGAATCTTCAAAGCCTTTCCTTGCTCTGCTTTCTTAACTTTATTGGGATTTAGGAAGGGAACCTAGCCTACAGCCAACAACTGCTGACCTAGAACAGAGGGTTTTATTCTAAAAGAGCTGAGTCAGAGAAGGGAGGGGGCAGAGATGGAGGCAAATAACTGGAGGCAGGGAAGAAGCCAGAAGGACAAGCTACAGCGTGTCAGAAAGGGGGGGGGCAGGAGAGCACTGGCAGCAAATTATCGAGAATAATAGGGCCTGTTATACTGCCAAGGTTTGCAGCCCTACCTGAGCCATGCAATTTAGTAACACTGCAAAATGAACTTGAAGTGGGGAGCAGCCATAGCTGTCAACTTTTCCCTTTTTTTAAGGGAAATTCCCTTATTCCGAATAGGATTCCTCGCAAGAAAAGGGAAAAGATGACAGCTGTGGGAGCAGCTCCAAAGGAACTGTTGCCTAAGCACAATTTATCCTACTGCCAGACCCGGGGGAGCAATTTGCCTTCTCGGCTCACCCATCGTGGGGATTCGAACTGCCAACCTTCTGGTCGGCAAGTCCTAGGCTCTGTGGTCTAACCCACAGAGCCACCCGCGTCCCATTTAAGTGAGTAGTTGCCAAGAAAACCTAACATGATAACAGAATCACAGAATTGTAGAGTTGGAAGGGCTCCCAGCCCCTGCAAGGCAGAAATCTCAATGGAAGCATCCTCAGGCTTAACTTCAGTTTCAGAAGGGATTAAAGGGATGGAGCAACTCTCCTGCCAGGAAAGGTTGAAACATGTGAGGATTTCAGATTAGAGGAAAGATGTGCTAGGGCTTGTCCATTTGTCCTGTGCCATGGGTCCAAGCAGTTTTCCAAAATGACCAGCACTTCTCAGAATGCGGCAGCTAGACTGGTGACTGGCAGCGGCCACCGAGACCACATAACACCGGTGGTGAAAGATCTACACTGGCTCCCAGTACGTTTCCGAGCACAATTCAAAGTGTTGGTGCTGACACGGCCTCGGTCCTGTATACTTGAAGGAGCGTCTCCACCCCCATTGTTCTGCCCAGACACTGAGGTCCAGCTCCGAGGGCCTCCTTGTGGTTCCCTCACTGACATTACAGAACTAAACTGAAATGTATTAATTCCACTCTTACATCTCATGACATAACAGAAAAACTTCATGAGCCAAGAAAGGGGGAGAAGCTTATAAACTAAAATATGAATCAGCATTTTAACAGCTGAACAGAGAAAAGGAATTAAAATGCTGCAATTAAAAAAAAAATCATGAGTGGATGGGTAAAGCATGTAGAACTGAAAATTTACAAACCAGTTAAAACCTGGAATCGCTGACTGCTAAGAAACTACACAGATGGATCATGGGGATGAACAGCAGAAACGGGTAATGAGTGAGGCGGTTGCATTGTCCTAGATGCTTCCCATTCCACCAGTCTCCAAAGAAAGCCTGACATTAATTAGATATTGAGCCAGGCTAATGCTGGCTGCAGATCCAGTTACGGTAACCTGCCTGTCAGTAGATCCTTCCACTGGATTGGCAATTTGGATCTGCGCCCCAGACATCTGGCGAATCTCATTGATCTTGGCGCCTTGACGCCCAATGATGCATCCAATCAGATCATTTGGAATGGTGAGTTCATGAGAAGTAGTTTGAGCTGATGCATCCAAACCACTGAATCCAGTGTTGCCATGAGACATTGGAAAGTGTGACTGTTGCATTGCCAACTGGTGCAGCTTGGTCAGCTCTTGAGGTGGTCCCTCCAGGTCAGAGTTGAGGCACATTGATGGGGCGGTGTGGGGGTAGCTTGCACTGCCGCTGCTGTACCTGTCCTGACCGCCTGCAAAGATGACAGGAGAACTGGATGGCTTGGGTCGGTAGGGGATGGTGACACCCTTTGAGGGAGACTCCAGCATGACCACACAGATCTGTTTGACGCACTCAATGATGGACTGTGGAATCCCGGCAATGGTGATCGCTCTCTCAGTTGAGTTGGGCAACATGTCTCCAGCCACCTGGACCTGTGCCCCCGTGCTCTCTCTTATCTCCTTGATCTTGCAGCCTCTTTTTCCAATGAGAGAGCCACATTGGCTGGCAGGTACCACAAGTCTCAGAGTGACGGGGGGCCTGCTAGAAGCCATGCTGTTGGTCATTGAGCTGCTGATGTCCTCTTCCAGTTTGTCAATGATCATAGCAAATGCTTTGAAAATTGCATTAGTGGGTCCAGCAAGAGTGATAATCCGTTCTGGGCAGTTCCCTTCTGAGATGTTAATGCGAGCACCACTCTCTTCACGCATCTTCTTTACAGATTCTCCTTTCTTCCCAATGATGCTTCCAACCTCCTTCCCATGCATAAGTAGGCAAATAGTAAGTGTGACATTTAAACCTCCTTCGATAACACCAGTGTCCATCTTGAGCTGTATTCAGTTAAGTCAGGCTTGAAAGTGGTCAAATCTTTGGTCGCTGGAAGGAAAATCAACCTGGCGGGGTGGCTAGGCCCGGCCGCTCACACGTTCGTTCGCTCCCTCGCTGGGGCGGGGAAGGGGACGGGACGGGGGGGAGCGGGAGGAGGGAGGGCGGGTGGTGCGCGGGTCTCCGGGGCGGGCGGAGGGAGCAGGACGGGGGGAGGGGAGGAGGAGAGAGCCGGGGCGGACGGGCGGGATGGCGGCGGCGGGAGGAGGGCAAGGGCAGCGGGAAGGGGCTGCGGCAGCTGCTCTTGCGGCGGCGGCCTCGGCGGGTCTGAAGCCAAGTTACAGGGAACCAGGGAAAGGGCCTTCTTGGTGGTGGCACCCACCCTGTGGAACACCCTCCCACCAGATGTCAAAGAGAAGAACAACTACCAGACTTTTAGAAGACATCTGAAGGCAGCCCTGTTTAGGGAAGCTTTTAATGTTTAACAGACGACTGTATTTTAATACTTTGTTGGAAGCCACCCAGAGTGGCTGGGGAGACCCAGCCAGATGGGCAGGGTATAAATAATAAATTATTATTATTATTCCCAGGCACGTGTCTAAGTGGCTTACTGCCTTACCCCACTCCTTTCCCCCAGGAAAACCCACTCTTTAGCTCTAAATGGGAACCAATGGGAAATGTGGTTGCTGCTTGCTCCAGCTGAGTGCTAAACAGCTCTTTTCCCTGGGGGAAAGCAGTGGAACAACAGGAAGTGTGGAGAAGCCCTAAGAAGCAGTATGATAGATTATATATGGTGTGGACAGAGAAAAAGCTTTGCTTTCTCATAACATTGGAACCTGTGGGCACCCAGTTTGTACATATCAAATAATGCTTGCCAAAAGTGTTCTTCAGTATGGTAATGAAAGCACTCAGTGTTCTTCAGTATGGTAATGAAAGCACTCTGATCCCTGCCAGCGTTCATCTGAGTTTTATTTCTTTCCAGGAATTAATTACAGTCGATAATGCAACACTAGCCTTACTCATCTTGCACAGCCTGGATAACCTGGATTGCACAAACTGGATGGGGTCACTGACCTGTCTAGCGCAACGTCTTGTTCTTACAGTGGCCACCCAGATCTCTATGGGAAGCTTAGAAGCAGGATCTGAATGCAGCAACTCTCTGCCCTCTTGCGTCGTCCACCAACTGGTATTTAGAAGCATCACTGCCCCCGACAGTGGAAGCAGAACATAATCTTGCCTTTTATGATTTTGTCTAATCCTCCTCTCAGTGGCGTAGGAATGGGGGTGCAATGGGTGCAGGCTGCCCTGGGTGTCATCACTGGGGGGGTGACAAAATGGCAAAAATGTGTGTTTTTAAAATACCGTATTTTTTGCTCTATAAGACTCACTTTTTCCCTCCTAAAAAGCATTGGCGTAGCGTGGGTTGTCAGCACCCGGGGCAAGGCAAGTAATTTGGGCCCCCTAACCCATGGATTTGTGCCCCCTAACCCTAACCCCCAGATGTTGCGCCCGGTGCGGCCGGCCCCCCCTGCACCGCCCACACTACGCCACTGCTAAAAAGTAATGGGGAATGTGTGTGCGTCTTATGGAGCAAATGCAGGCTGCGCAGCTATCCCAGAAGCCAGAACAGGAAGAGGGATCGCTGCTTTCGCTGCACAGCGACCCCTCTTGTTGTTCTGGCTTCTGAGATTCAGAAAATTTTTTTTCTAGTTTTCCTCCTCCAAAAACTAGGTGCGTCTTGTGGTCTGGTGCGTCTTATAGAGTGAAAAATGCGGTTAATAAATATTGGGCTCATGACGCAGCTCTGCAAAAGCTGCTTTCTATGTTGGGACGCTAAGAAGCTGCAGCTCCCGGGAAGCCGGACAGGAGTGAGTGACTTAGTGCAAAGGAAACAAAATGGAAAGGATGGAATTCTTTAATCAGGAAGAAAGACCACAGCAAAACAGGGAATGGGATTGGAAGATATGGAGCTGGATATGAATTAATGCATACACAATAAGTAAACAACTATGGAATATGGTTTTAACATATGACCACTGAAGAAAGACTCTTGTGTGAACAAAGAAAAACAATATTATGGTTTAATATGGAGAAATAGTTGTTGAAGTTATTGGGTGTAAAGCTGTTAGGTTTGATTGGAGAGAAATTATTGTTGACATTCACTAAGAATAAGAACTAGAGAACCCTGTATGAACTTTTGGTAGAACAGAAAATGAATGGATTTGAGTTCATGCATTGGCTACTTCAAGACTTGATTGCTGCAATGCGCTCTACGTGGGACTTCCCTTGCATCTGGTCCAGAAGCTGCAGTTAGTGAAGAATGCTGCAGCCCGATTGCTGACAGGAGTGAGGCCACGTCAGCATTGTCAGAAACACAGCACACACAAAAATCAGGATGGGCCTGAATATAAGCCTCACTTTTCCCCCAAATTCTGGCCGTGAAAAGTTAAAGTGCGGCTGATATTCGCGACCTTACGGTATGCAGCCAGGAGCACAGGGAAAACAGCACCAGGATGGGGAAAGTTTAAATTAGGGGTCCACAAACTAAGGCCTGTAGGCCGGGTAAGGCCCAAGCGACTCGTTTATCCGGCCCGTGGCAACCCCCACCGCCCACTGCCGCTGCCCACTCTTACCCACACTGCGCTACACGGCTGCCCACTTCCAGGTCGGAGGAGCACCAGAAATAGCTTGTGCGCATGGGCAAGCATTATTTGCGCATGTGCAAACGTTATTTCCAGTGCACATCCGGGTCGGAGGAGGCCTGTGCACATGCGCAGAAGCTATTTCTGGTGCTCCTCCGACCTGGAAATAGCATGTGCCCACGCCTATGGGCATGCGCTCCCCTGCCCTCTGGCCCGCCACGCAATCGGCGCTAGAGACACCGGCCCTAGGCTTGGTAAGTTTGCTGACCCCTGGTTTAAATAGAAAGGGCCCATCCTGACTTCCTTTTGTGCTGTGCTGTAAAGCTCCGAGCTCCTTTTCCCACCCTGCTGCTTACTCCACGAAAGTCTGCTGTTTATTACCAAATCAGAGCAAACTGCAATTTACAAAAAAAAACACCCAAATTGGCATTTGTTCCAGTTCAGCATTAAATAGCGCGTTTTCCTTGTGAAAGCAATTGGGGGTGGGGAGAAAATGCTCAGACATGAAGCATTAGAACATGGACCCGAGTCTAGAAAGGACAGGGCAAAAAGCGAGCGTGGATGAGCCCCAAATCTTAGCAAAGGTCTTACCAAACCCAAGGCAATCCAGGGATGTTGACAGCCCTTGTTTGCATTCTTTAAAAGTGAGGAACAGAGTTCCTTTTTGCACAAAAGGGGCTTAAAGGCGAAAGACAAAGCAGGTGAGCTCTTGGACAATGACCGCTCCCCACATTAAATGGGGGCGCCCTTTGCATGGTCACGCACAGCCCCCTGGACCCTGTGTGGCATCATTAGCACAGGCTTGGCTTCGCCTTCCCCAGGTGGGATACCTGGACGTCTCCGCTTACCTCAGCCAGTTGTCCAATCCCGCCTGGGGAGGCGCTGCTAAGGTGATCAGGCCAGGTAGGGGGAGGAACCACCTGCCCACACAATAGGGAGAGGATCTTACCTGGGAATTGTCAGTTGGCTCCAGAGCTTCTCCCACCCTACCCACCCTCAGTTAAGACTTCTTTTGCAGGTTAACCTTTTCTCCACAGGTACGCAGACGCTGCTAAGTTAAGGTCGCTGTTGAAGGGCCGGAAAGGAATTCTCCTGCATTGGTAGCTTTGCCTTTCCCGTAGCAAAACGTCACAACTTTGGCGGTATCAGGCCTTGGGCGGAATCCTTTAGTCTATCTTCCCTAAATGGGGGTGGGCCTGCAGCAGTGACTCACGCCCCTCCTTTTTGCGGCGTTCCCCGTTAAAGGGGTTGTTTGAGGGGAGGGACTGGCCATACCCTAGGGGTTGTCATTGCTCTCCCTTGCGACAGCAACGTAATGGGGGGGTGGGCTCTCTGCTTGAACATATGTTCTCCAGAGCTGCCCCCCCCCCACTGGATAACCCTGGATAAGTCCAGTTCTGGGCACCACAATTCAAGAAGGACACTGACAAACTGGAACGTGTCCTGAGGAGGGCAACCAAAATGGTCAAAGGCCTGGAAACGATGCCTTATGAGGAACGGCTAAGGGAGCTGGGCATGTTTAGCATGGAGAAGAGGAGGTTAAGGGGTGATATGATAGCCATGTTCAAATATAGAAAAGGATGTCACATAGAGGAGGGAGAAAGGTTGTTTTCTGCTGCTCCAGAGAAGCGGACACGGAGCAATGGATCCAAACTACAAGAAAGAAGATTCCACCTAAACATTAGGAAGAACTTCCTGACAGTAAGAGCTGTTCGACAGTGGAATTTGCTGCCAAGGAGTGTGGTGGAGTCTCCTACTTTGGAGGTCTTTAAGCAGAGGCTTGACAACCATATGTCAGGAGTGTTCTGATGGTGTTTCCTGCTTGGCAGGGGGTTGGACTCGATGGCCCTTGTGGTCTATTCCAACTCTATGATTCTATGATTCTATGATTCTATGAACCCTAATGTTCCCCAGATCCCCAGTGGGGGACTGGGAGGGATAAATGCCCAATGTCTGAGCCAAGGTCTACCCACATCTGAAACATAAGAAAGTTGTGGCCAATTTTAATCCCATAGGACATTGTCTTGAGTCTTCATTCCACACGGGGCTGCCCAGGGTTTGGGGGACTCCGCCTGTCCACGCAAATGCCGACCTCAGTCCTTTTCCAAGTACACAAAGGGCAAAACACCACAATTCAGCACTTTGCGCAAATGCCCCCACCATTTCACATAGAATTCTCTCCAGGGCACTTCCAGCCTATTGGGATTTTTCCATTGGGATTCAGTAATATCCTGGCAATTTCAAGTTGTGCAATTGAAGTTTGTTTGGAGCTTTTGAGCAGCAAAGCTGCTCCCCTATGAGACAAGTTAGCAACAAGAAAAGTAACAGGGAAATGTGGAATAACATGCTTGACGCAATAGTTGTATAAACGGCTCACAAACTAATTGGAATGAATGGCTGTTTCTTGAACAAGGTTGCCTAATTTCCTCCCACAGTTTCTGCAAACAAATCCAGATAAATGCTCAATAAACAATAAAGACAGATCACAAGCAATGCCTTACGCAATGCTTTGTCATGCGTGAATTCTCACTATGAGGAGAAAGCCCTCCCCGGTCAGGTGCTTCTGTCTCCATTATTACTGACTTTCAGGGGGAAATAGAAATATATATTAAAAATGTCCAGTAGCACCTTAAGGTAAAGGTAAAGGGACCCCTGACCATTAGGTCCAGTCGTGACCAATTCTGGGGTTGTGGCGCTGGGTTTATTGGCCGAGGGAGCCGGAGTACAGCTTCCAGGTCATGTGGCCAGGATGACTAAGCCGCTTCTGGCGAACCAGAGCAGCGCACGGAAATGCCATTTACCTTCCCGCCAGAGTGGTACCTATTTATCTACTTGCACTTTTGATGAGCTTTCGAACTGCTAGGTTGGCAGGAGCAGGGACCGAGCAATGGGAGCTCACCCCGTCACGGGGATTCGAACTGCTGATCTTCTGATTGGCAGGTCCTAGGCTCTGTGGTCTAACCCACAGCGCCACCCGCATCCCTAGTAGCACCTTAGAGACCAACTAAGTTTGTTCTTGGTATGAGCTTTTGTGTGCATGCACACTTCAGATACACTGAAACAGAAGTCACCAGACCTTTATATATAGTGAGAGGGTGGGAAGGGGTATTACTTATAAGGGTTGTGGGAATGGGTGGTTGGCTGATAGGTGTGGTAAACCTGTTGACAACTGTTAACGAAGGGGGAAATAGGAAACATTCTTTTTTTACGAAGGCATTTGGTAGCTGAAGGATACAACCAGGGCCGTCTTAAGCATATCCAGTGTCGTGGTGCAAATATCTATCTGATAACACACACACACACACACACACACACACACACACACCCGTTTCCCAGAGCTGTCAACCTTTTTTAAGGGGGGGGGCCTTCGATCCGGCTCATTTACATCATGCGGTCCGACGTGCACTCGGCGCTGCACATGAGTAAGAGGTGCCCGGATCGCAGCCCAGATAGGCCTCACACAAAGCCTCCCTCTAAGCGCCCTGTGCCCCTTACCTGCCCCCGTCCGGGGAAGTCTTTGCCACAGGAGGGCCAGCAAGCAGATCAGGTGGCTTGCCCGCTGTGCCATCCTCGCTTGGCACTGGGATTGCACAGGGCACTTCCCTGCTCTACTCGCTTCCAGAGGGGGGTGCCCCATGCCCACCCCCGATCACACCCATCAGGCACCCAGGCAGCCCCGGCTGGAGGGGACACGAAGGGACTTCCCTGAGCTGGACGCAGCGTGCTCCGATGGGTGACTGAGAGGAGAGGAGCGGGCTGCCACAGAGCGGGGAAGGGAGCGTGCCCTGACTCTCCTTCTCGGACACTCAACCTGTGGCGCCCTCCAAAATCTGGCACCCTGGCATCCTGCGCCACTAACGTCTATGGGTAAGACACCCCTGGATATGACATAAGAAGAGCCAGCTGACTCAGGCCAATGGCTCATTTAGTCCAGCATCCATTTCTCACAGATGCTGACTAGGTAATAATTATTATTATTATTATTATTATTATTATTATTATTATTATTATTATTATTTATTAGTTATACCCCACCCATCTGACTGAGCTTCCCCAGCCACTCTGGGCATCTCCCAATCAGGTTTTAAAAACAGTACAGCATTAAATATTAAAAACTTCCCTGAACAGGGCTGCCTTCAGATGTCTTTTAAAAATAAGATAGCTGCTTATTTCCTTCACATCTGAAGGGAGGGCGTTCCACAGGGTGGGCACCACTACCGAGAAGGCCCTCTGCCTGGTTCCCTGTAGCTTTGCTTCTTGCCTTGAGGGAACTGCCAGAAGGCCCTCAGAGCTGAACCTCAGCGTCCGGGCAGAACGATGGGGGTGGAGATGCTCCTTCAGGTCTACTGGGCTGAGGCCATTTAGGGCTTTCAAGGTCAGCAGCAACACTTTGAATTGTGCTCGGAAACGTACTGGGATGCAGATCTCTCAGGACTGGTGTTAAGTGGTCCCGGCGGCCACTCCCAGTCACCAGTCTAGCTGCTGCATTCTGGATTAATTGTAGTTTCCAGGACACCTTCAAAGGTAGGCACACGTAGAGCGTGTTGCAGTAGTCCAAGCGGGAGATAACCAGAGCATGCACCACTCTGGCAAGACAGTCCGCGGGCAGGTAGGGTCTCAGCCGGTGTACCAGATGGAGCTGGTAGACAGCCGCCCTGGACACAGAAATAACCTGCACCTCCATGGACAGCTGTGAGTCCAAAAGGACTCCCAGGCTGTCAACTTTTCCATTTTCTTGCGAGGAATCCTGTTCGGAATAAGGGAATTTCCCTTTCAAAAAGGGAAATGTTGACAGCTATGGACTAGGTGCCTACGGGAAGCCAGGGAGCAGGATTTCAACACAAGAGCACCCTCCTCTCTTGTGGATTACAGTAACTGGTATAGCAAACATTAAGAAAGCATTGCCTATGATGCTTTCATAAATCTAATTTATGGTGTTGAGCAAGATCTTATCTATATGAACTCCAAAGGTAACTCCCGGTTACTTCAGGTCGGCTCTCTCTGCTTGCTAGCTAATTCCAAAGGTAATAGGAGAAGCAGAGAGAGGTAAGACATTGTGGTTGAATAATTAAGGTTTCCTGCTAGATGTGAATCAATCCAGTTCACTCCTAGATCAGAGCTAGGCTTTGGCTCAGCAAATATGTTTTGTTCAGAGTGCTGGTTTCTGGGGGTTGGAATCAGGACCCTTCTGCCTGGTTTCAGCTGCTCCCACTCTGGTAGAAAAATGATTTGTGTCGGACTTCTGGGGTGGCGCCATCGGTAATGGCGGATTCCCTCTGAACCGGAGGGACTGGCTCCACGGAAAACGGGTCTGTTCTGCTACGGCGAAGCGGGGACCCTTTAAAAAATCACAGGCGGAGGAAGCCTGTGACCATGGGACTCGGCGGGCACCTTTTGCGCCCCCCCCAATTCATAAAGGAACCCAATTACGGGCTCCGGAGCGAAGAGAGGCTAGTGGCGCGGTGCTGAGAGTCAACTGCTTCTTCCATGGAGCGAAGCCGCACAGCCGTTGCCGGAGAGTGCTACCTTTTTCCTGGGACAATTTGTTTTTTTTTTTAATATAATTTTTTTATTGGTTTTACAAAGATTTTAAACAATACGAACATATAAAAAGACATACAAACACGTATAGTTTCATAACTTTTTTTCATAAACCTCGTTTCTCGGACTCCCCCATACCTCCCTTTTCTGCATCCCAGTGTCCAAAGTTTTCCAGCAACTTCCAATTAAATCTGTCAAACATATATCTTCTTAATCTTTCCTTCAGTCTAATCTTATATCGCTGTAACCCTTTCTTTCTCAAAACCTCGACATTCTAACATTCATCAAGTCTATAATAATCCTTAAGATAGATTTTAAATTTCTTCCATTCTTCTTCTGCCGTCTCCTTCCCCTGGTCGCGGATTCTGCCGGTCATCTCAGCCAGTGTCATATAGTCCATCACTTTCATCTGCCATTCTTCCAGAGTGGGTAGGTCTTGTGTCTTCCAATACTTTGCGATGAGTATTCTTGCTGCTGTCGTAGCATACATAAAGAAAATTCTATCCTTCTTTGACACCAATTGGCCGACAATGCCCAAGAGAAAGGCCTCTGGTTTCTTAGGGAAAGTACATTTAAGTACCTTTTTCATTTCATTATATATCATTTCCCAGAAAGCCTTAATCTTCGGGCACGTCCACCAAAGGTGATAAAAGGTACCCTCGGTTTCTTTACACTTCCAACACTTATTGTCAGGCAAATGGTAAATTTTTGCAAGCTTGACTGGGGTCATGTACCACCTGTAAATCATTTTCATAATATTTTCCTTTAGGGCATTACATGCCGTGAATTTAATACCGGTGTTCCACAACCATTCCCAGTCAGCAAACATAATGTTATGACCAATGTCCTGTGCCCACTTAATCATAGCCGATTTAACTGTTTCATCCTGTGTATTCCATTTCAGCAGCAAATTGTACATTCTTGACAAATTCTTAGTATTGGGTTCTAACAGTTCAGTTTCTAATTTTGATTTCTCCACCTGGAAGCCAATTTTCCTATCTTGTTTATACACCTCCATTATTTGATAATAATGGAGCCAATCTCGTACTTTGGGTTTCAATTTCTCATGACTCTGTAACTTCAATTTATCTCCATCTTGTTCCAAGATTTCCCAATACTTTGGCCATTCGGCCTCCATATTGAGTTTCTTCAATGCCTTAGCCTCCAAGGGTGACAACTATCTAGGGGTTTTATTTTCCAACAAATCTTTATATCTTATCCAAACATTAAACAACGCTTTTCTGACAATATGATTTTTAAAGGCCCTATGCACTTTGATTTTGTCATACCATAGATATGCATGCCAACCAAATATATTATTGAAACCTTCTAAATCCAAGATATCTGTGTTCTCGAGGAGCATCCACTCTTTCAGCCAGCAAAACGCTGCTGCTTCATAGTACAGTTTTAAGTCCGGAAGGGCAAATCCCCCTCTTTCTTTTGCATCTGTAAGTACTTTAAATTTTATTCTGGGCTTTTTGCCCTGCCAGACAAATTTCGCAATGTCTTTCTGCCACCTCTTGAAACAGTCCATCTTGTCAAGAATCTGCAAAGTTTGAAACAAAAATAACATTCTAGGCAATACATTCATCTTAATAACTGGAATTCGGCCTAACATTGACAGTTTCAAATTTGACCATATTTCTAAATCTTTTTTAATTTCTGACCAACATTTTTCATAATTGTCTTTATACAAGTTCAAATTTTTAGATGTCAGATAAACCCCTAGGTATTTCACCTTCTTAACCACTGTCAAGCCTGTCTCTTCTTGAAATTTCTCCTTCTCCATGACTGTTAAATTTTTTTCTAAGACTTTAGTTTTTTGTTTGTTCAGTTTGAATCCGGCTACCTGGCCAAATTGTTGAATTATCTCTAACACCCTTTTCGTACTAGTGTCTGGCTCTTGTAGGGTCAATACTAAGTCATCTGCAAAAGCCCTTAACTTATAATGTTTAGCTCCGACCTGTACGCCTTTAACCTGCTGGTCATTTCTAATCATATTCAGCAACACCTCCAGAACAGAAATAAAAAGCAATGGGGAAATTGGGCACCCCTGTCGTGTTCCTTTTTCTATCTTAAGTTCCTCAGTTACCACATTATTTACAATCAGTTTAGCTTTTTGTTCAGAATATATCGCACCCATACCATTCTCAAATCCTTGGCCTACCCCCATCCCATGAAGATTCTTTTTCATAAAACTCCAAGAAATATTGTCAAAGGCTTTCTCCGCGTCCACAAAGATCAGCACTGCTTTGGTGTTAATGTTCACCTCTAGCAATTCCAAAATGTCTATTATATTCCTTACATTGTCTGATAAATGCCTTTTAGGGAGAAAGCCTGCTTGGTCCTTATGAATCTTCTCTATCAGCACTCTTTTAAATCTTTTTGCCAAAATGTCTGCAAAGATTTTGTAATCCACATTAAGTAATGATATTGGGCGGTAGTTCTTAAGTTGAGTCTTTTCAGTCTCTGTCTTTGGTATGAGTGTAATATAAGCTTCTTTCCACGACTCTGGTGCCCTTTTTTTCCTGGGACAATTTGGCTACAAAAACAACTACCCGTGAGCAGATCAAGTTTGGACAATTGGACTTTAAACAACGATCTGTGAGTAGAATGGAAGATTGGATTAAGAAATTCCTCTTAATTTGGCACTGAAGGGGGAAGGTCTAAACAGGAAGTCAGCCTTCCGTTTCTTGTAGATAGATTAAAGCAAACTAGAGTTTAGAAAATTGTTTCTAAAGGATCATCATCTAAAACTACTGAACCCCCTTCGGAAGCAGGAGAAGAGGGGGGATTTTATCCGGATTGTTTAAACCTGCAGAAGAGAGTGTAAAGAAAAGTAATTTTCCACCGTCTCGAACCTGGGAGCGGGGTGTCAGGACAGACTTTTTTGGGAAGTTCATTGACTATAGACAAATGTTTTTGACAGACAGTTAAAAGAAGAGAAACATAGTGATTCCATTGTTCTCTTTCGCATTTTAAAGGGACAAATATTGACAAAATATCTGAAAAAGGAAAGAGACTGATACAAATAGAAGTTCTTCCCCTAGAGGGAGCTTGTGAAACTGTTATTAAATTTGAACTGGGGAGCTTCGCAGCTGCAAACAGATTAAGATCGTGGGAACAGACTTCTGACCTTGCATAACAATGTATTCAGAGGCTCTGGTGCGTGCTTTCTGCAAAACAAGTGCTTTATTGGAACAGTTACATGAGAAGATGGATTTGATGACTGTTGCGATTAAAAATTTTGGACAGGTAGTGGGTATCTATATAGAGCCCACCCAGGAATCAACTCAGGAGTGTGCTCTGACAGATCAGATGAGGGAGGAGGTTGTTGCTGGACCTCGGGTGGCAGAGATGGAGGGAGCTGTGGCCCAGCAGGAACATGAGTTGTTGGATCTGACAAATGAACTTGGAAAAAGCCAGATTTGGAGAGATAAGAGTTTTGTTTGGCTTGGAGATGGGGGGCTGGATAGAGCCCCCTATGCAGGGAAGTTTTGACTTTTCAAGTCTGGCAATGGGCCGTGAGGAGTTTGGGGTTGTGGGGGTCCTCAACTCTGGAGGGACCTTGAAACATGCTTTTAAATACCACATGGAGTTCAGTGTTGACTATGGAAAAGGGGCTGATCTGTCGAGAAGGGACAAAAATACTGTCAAGTTGGAGTTTCCACGAGTGAAAGGACCAGGAGATAAAGTAAAGTACAGGTATAAATATGAAGAAGATCTGCGGAAGGGACATGGAAGAGACTTAAGGGCCTCGGACATAAGATTACCAGGTTAATGAACTAGATGGATGGGATAGGAAGGACTGGCAAAACCCGGGACCAGGAGGAAGAGACGCTGGATGAAGATCGGAAGAAAGTTTTAAAAAATTTTTATTTAGGATTGTTTTGTAAAATTAATGAGTATTATTATTTGGCTTTAGCAGAAATGTTAAAAAGAACTATGCAAGAATATGTTATGGTTATGAGAAATTGGTATAAATAAGATTTAAGTTTTACGTTTTAGGGTTTTTATAGTAAGATAAGGTTAAAATAGATTAAGGTAATTTAATGACAGAATATTATGAAAAATGGGAAGGATTTGCTGTGATAATTAATAACTAGAATACAAAAAAGGGAGGTGTGAGGAGGTCGATGAAATAAGGTAATGACAATTAAGGATTTGAGAATATTGGATCTGTTTTTAAATTTTTGTGGTTTACTTTTGTTTTTTGTTTGATGTGTTATGTGTTTTGGTTTTGCTTTTTGCTTTTGATTTTTATCGATTTGTATTGTTTGATTGTTGTTTGTTTTTCCCTTGTTTCTTTTCCCTTCTTTGTCTTTTTGTTTTTTCTGTAATTTAAAAATGCTTAATAAATATCATTTAAAAAAAGAAAAGAAAAATGATTTGTGTGCCCTGCCACCATAATTGTTCATAACCTTATAGGGAGTAGCCATAAGGGATTTTTTCCCCTTCCTTTCAAGTACGTGTTTACCCAACATAGCAATCATTCTTTGTCATCTTTCAGTGAAGCACAGGTCATTGCCGAGTAAACAAACACAGGGTACAACAGAGAGAGTAGGGCCTTTCATGGCTGGTGGTGGGGTGGATGACGTCCGGCAGAAATATTTGGGGTGATATAAGCATACCCAGGGACGCGGGCGGCGCTGTGGGTTAAACCACAGAGCCTAGGACTTGCCGATCAGAAGATTGGCGACGGGGTGAGCTCCCGTTGCTTGGTCCCTGCTCCTGCCAACCTAGCAGTTCAGAAGCACATCAAAGTGCAAGTAGATAAATAGGTACCGCTCCGGCGGGAAGGTAAACGGTGTTTCTGTGCACTGCTCTGGTTCACCAGAAGCGGCTTAGTCATGCTGGCCACATGACCTGGAAGCTGTACTCCGGCTCCCTCGGCCAATAAAGCGAGATGACCGCCGCAACCCCTGAGTCGGCTACAACTGGACCTAATGGTCAGGGGTCCCTTTACCTTTTAAGCATACCCATGTTTTCATCCTCGCTTTCATTTCATTCTCAGGACCACAATTTCATTCTCAGGGACCATATGTCCCCAAATTAACCAACACAGACCCTGCAATCATCATTTAAGGAGCTTTTTTGCATGCCTCCGCCATGAGAGGTCAGGAGGGTGGCAACACAACATTGGGCCTTTTCTGCGGTGGCTCCCTGCTTGTGGAATGCCCTCCCAGGGGAGGCATACTAAAAGCAAGAATAATACCCCCCCACACACACACACAGTTTAAAAGGTCATAGAGTGTTTAATTAGCCAAAGGCCTGGAAGAAAAGGAATGTTTTCGCTTGGCGCCTTCATAACATATCTTTAGGTGGCAGGCGAAAACATTTCCCTTCTTCCAGGCCTTTGGCTTATTAAACAATCTATGGCCTTTGAAAGGGATGCAGGTGGCGCTGTGGGTTAAATCACAGAGCCTAGGGCTTGCAATCAGAAAGTCAGCAGTTCGAATCCCCGCGACAGGGTGAGCTCCCGTTGCTTGGTCCCTGCTCCTGCCAACCTAGCAGTTCGAAAGCACATCAAAGTGCAAATAGATAAATAGGTACCGCTCTGGCAGGAAGGTAAACGGCGTTTCCGTGCGCTGCTCTGGTTTGCTAGAAGCAGCTTAGTCATGCTGGCCACATGACCCGGAAGCTGTACACCGGCTCCCTCGGCCAATAAAGCGAGATGAGCACTTCAACCCCAGAGTCGGCCACCACTGGACCTAATGGTCAGGGGTCCCTTTACCCTTTACCTTATGGTGTGTACACAGGCTAAGTGTAGTCCTTCATTTTCCAGCACATTCTCCAGCGCTTTTCTTTTTGAAAAAGTCTGATCTGAGTGGGGGGAAGCAGGTTTGTTACACAAGACCTCCTGATCAAAAATATTTGTGCAACCTTAATTTGCCGGTGTGTGATCTGAGAACAATGGTCTGGAACCACCTTTTCTTTGTGAAAGGTCCTTATTTTGAATGTGCAGTGCACATTGTGTTGCATAAATCATTTGAATAGTACAAAGCCTGCTCTGTCACAAAGAGCAAGGTCATGACGGGGCTGGTACATGACATTCCACAAATCAAAGTTCATGGGGAAAGAGTTATAAACACCTTGAGGACGCAGGCAGCACCCAGCCTCCACAACCATAACAGCAATTGGTTGGAATTCTCCTGTTGGAATCCTTTTCTACCAGCAACGAGGTTTTCTGCTGCCAGGGCAGAATATATTGTTAAGTAAGGTTACCAGACGTCCCCATTTCCCAGGGACAGTCCCCGGATTTACAAATCAGTCCCCTGACAAAATACATCTATTTAGTAGGAAGTTGAAAAGTGTCCCCGGATTCATTGAAAAAAAAATATGGTAACCTTATTGTTAAGTGCAACCCCAATCTCAGAGCACTGTGAGATACCAGCGCTTTCTCGGGGTTCTGTTTCCATGAAAGGAAGGTGTTGTGACTTTAGGGAATACGGTTTTGCTTACATATATATTGTTACAAAAGTCAGTGCCTGAACCTCCAGTGGCAAGAGCCCATAGGGTCCTGGACAAGGTCTGTGTTCCTTTGGAGAATGGAAGGCATGGCAGAGACTGTTGTGGCTTTAAGAAATATAGTTTATTGACCTATTTACACCTTCAGTCTGCATGGAGGGAGTCCAGATCTTATAGCACAATCATTTCAAGAGGGGCTTGTGTCCCTCAGCAGTGCAGGCAGCCTTCAGCCAACCTGCCCAAGATGGATCCCAGCTCCACTTCCTGCTCCTTCTTCCCTGTAACCCTTGCTCCAAGACTCTTTTTTTCTGCCACCTCAAACATAACCCCCCATTACCTTGGTAATATTGATTCTCCAGGCCAAATAATTCCTCCCCGATGGCCCATCAACACCTTTTGTCATGTTAACGGGTTTGCTCTTTACTAAACCAGCCAGGTTGGTTTGCATAAACCAGCCCAGGAATTCTCTGTCTGGCATAGCTTTGCAGCTTTTACTTTAATCCATATCACAATTCATCAAAATCCTAGCATTTATTACCGTATTTTTCGCTCCCTAAGACGCACCTAGTTTTAGAGCAAGGGGGGGGTCTGAATCAAATGTTGTATTAAACTATTTAAAGCAGCAAAATGGCGACTCCTGTCCACTTTGCTGCTTTAAAGCGAGCCACGGTATGTAATGAAGAGAATGGGGAAAGGATAGACATTCCATTACAATGTAGTTGTTTTCATTATCACTGGGAGTTAGTATTGGCAGCGGTCACATGAACTTAAATTTTGAGCATTTTACTGTTATTAATCAAGAATGGTAATAGTCAGGGAGAGAAACCAGAGCTGTGCAAATGAGAAGTGCTTGGAGTATGGAGGAACAGCAAAGAGATCAAATGATTGCGCTCCAGTTCCTAAATCTGTGAAGTTTTCTCAAAACAGGCATGGTTGTTTTGAAAGGAAGATTCAAAGAGTGGGAAATGGAATGAGAGGAGGAAAAGAGGGCAGATAAATAGCTTCTATTCAATACCAAGAGAAGACAATGTTTTTGGTTTGGTATAGGTGGACTATACTTGTAAGGATTTGTATAATGAATTATAGATTTGGAGTGGAATATCAGTGCCTCTTTTCAGCAATAAAGGTTAGCTGCTAGGAACATAGTCCACACATAAACACACAGGATGTCCGGTTACAATTAATTCTGCAATAGCTGGGTGGAGGAAGTTAGCCAACAATCTTCAGTTTGAACCTTTTTTTATGCACTAGATATCACTGTTTGGTTTAAATTTAACTTGAAATACAAAGGGGGGGGGAGTCTCCTGCAATGCCTGAGTGTCTAACAAGAACATTATCACATCTGACTGAACTCCAAAGTTCATTTGCTATCTTGCCCAGATAGCGCTGATCATATGGAAATAGTTGTGCAGTTTAAACTGTTCCTGAGCCAGATGCCTGCTCGGTTTTAGATGAGCTCACTATTACTGGTTTGTGGAGATGCTTTGCATGTATTTATGACTATTTCTGCGAAACTGCTACTTGAAGAAATCCCCAAACTTAATATTTTTAAACTTCAAATGGAGCTCAGGATCCAGTTAGGCAATCAAGCTTTTGCAGTTGAATTAGGAGGCACTGAGAGACGGCAATTTGCTGCTTTAAAGCGAGCCACGGAGGGGGGATGGATGGTTTGTCCCTCCTCCGTGGCTCACCATGGCTCCCCTTCCTTCCCTCCTCCGTGGCTCGCTTTAAAGCAGCAAAGCCAATGGATCCTGTCCTCTTTGCTACTTTAAAGCGAGCTGCACGTGCCCAAAGATTAAGGCCTTCTGGGAAATGATATATAATGAATTGAAAAAGGTATTTAAATATACCTTCCTGAAGAAACCAGAGGCCTTTCTCCTGGGCATTGTCAGCCAATTGGTGCCAAAGAAGGATAGGACTTTTTTTATGTATGCAACAACAACAGCAAGAATACTCATCGCAAAGTACTGGAAGACACAAGAACTACCCACCTTGGAAGAATGGCAGATGAAGGTGATTGACTACATGGAATTGGCAGAAATGGCTGGCAGAATCCGAGATTAGGGAGAAGAGTCAGTGAAAGAAGATTGGAAGAAATTTAAAGGCTATTTACAGAAATATTGTAAAATTAATGAATGTTAGAAGGATGTTGGAAAGAAACTAAGCGGTTTCCAGCTGTAATGCTTTAAGAGTTATGGGGGGGGGAAGGTTCCACAAATGGGTAAAAGTTTAATGGTAAGGATTTGCTGAACCAACAAATTGAACTGGAATACAAAGAAGGGAGGTATGAGGAGGTCCGGGGAAATAAGTGTAAGGAAGTTATGCTATGGAAAATTAATGTGTTTTTAACTACTTTTATTTTGTATGTTTCTTTTTATTTTATTTTTTGTTATAACTTAAAAACTCTTAATAAATATCTGTCAGGGGTTCAGGAGCAGAGGCGAGGGAAAGGGAGGAAACAGAGAGCGAGGGGGAGGAGGCAGAAGAAAAGATGAGTGATGACGACGACCCGAGATCTCCGAGTCTGTCCAGTGAATCAGAAGATTCACAAAAAGGAGCACCAGTGGCCAGGGCAAGGGGGGAGACTAGGGGGACACCCCAGGAAGATAGAGCCAGAGGGGACTCAGAGGGGAGCAGTTGGAAATCGGGACCAGCGTCACCGCCAGAGAGCAGGGATGAGGAAGGGCGCCAGGGATCAAGCGCTGGCAGCTCACAACAGGAGGGAGGGCACGAGTCAGGAGTGGCCACACCTCCATCGGGGAGCGAAGAGACGGTTAGACGGAAGGTGGAAGGTTGGGCGCGCGCGCCAAGTTCAAATGCACAGGAAGAGGGTGCAGTAGGCAGCCCGGAAAGGGAGCCAGGTCCTAAAGCCCGGCGCAAGGAGACATGAGGGTCCGGGGAGTCAGCGTCAGAAGAATCCCGGAAGGAAGAGACCCAGGGGGGCAGAGGGACCCAGAGGAGAGCTGTCAGGCGGAAAAGGTGGAGCAGGGCTAGGATATTAAGTTGGTGCACAAGGGGCGGAGACTCAGACGGAGCTTCGCCGATCTAAGCATAAGACGTAGAGTTGCGCGCAGCAGCTTGAGAATGGAGACTGTAACTCAATAAAGACTTTTATTTAATGATAGCTGGCTGGCGTGATCCTCTGTGAGCTAGGATCTGGAAGCAACCCTGACAGTAAGCTCCGTCTCTACAAATTGTGGGCATCCACGGCCTCGCGGAAAGGAGGGAAAGCGGGTGCCTACTAGAGAGCTCACGAACGGCAGACGCTATGACAGCCGAACAGCAAATAGCGGAACTGAGAGAAGCAGTGTCACGACTGAATGCCGAGGCGCTGGCATCCAGGAAGAGAGAGGAGGACGCAGCTGCCGCCTACAGGGATCTCCAGGTCAGGTTGGACGTGCTTACGAAGCAAGGGCAACAGACACCCAAATCAGAGGGGATTGGGTTGGGGAGACGCACAGGCGGTCTGGTCTCTCACTTCGATGGGAATTTGCAACAGTACCCCAACTTTAGAGCAGACGTAATGTGTGCACTGCAACTACTGCACAAAGACTTTAGAGATGAACAAGAGAAAGTGGGGTTCATCATGTCCCATTTGCATGGAGACGCAAAAGCATGGCTGCGCAATTTGTGGAGAGATAAGGATCCTGCGCTCCAAAATGCGGACGCCTTTATTAAAGCGATGGATGGGTGTTTTTTATCAAGCATTGACGTGGATCTTGCCCGGAAGGAGGTGCATGGACTAAGGCAAGGGAGAGCCAGCGTAAGGCAGTACCATGCCCGCTTTTTCGCTTTGGTCAGTGCCCTGGAATGGGACAGAGATTCAGCCCCTGTCAGAGACCTTTTTTGGGAGGGCTTGCACAGCTCGGTTAAAGATGAGATTGCGAGGGGGGAGAGACCCCGGACCACGCAGGAGATCGTTCAGAGGGCGCTGGCGGTGGGGGTGCGGCTGGAAGAACGTCCGTGGAGCAGGGAAGAAGGGCGCAGCGGGCGCGAACCAGCCAGGGGCTCCTCCTTCCTTCCCAGAGAAGCAGCGCGTGCGCAATCCACGCCTCCAACAGGGGGAGGGGTGGAACCGATGGAGGTTGGGAGTGCAAGGGCTCAGTCAGCTGCCAGAGCCCTAGCACCGGCAGCAGTGAAAGCGAAGCCTCCTAGAGGGAACAGGAAGTGTTATATCTGCGAGGATCCAGGGCATATGGCGAAAGAGTGTCCCCGGAGGCTCCACAAGCACACTGCAGCTTCGGCAATGGTGACTGCAGCAACGCAGCAAGGAGAACCGCAGCAGGGAAACGACGATGTCTGGCTGGAGGAAGAGGCACTGGGGCCCAGCCAGACGTGTCAGTGAAGCAGTCCCCAGGGGATTTACCGCCCATGGACCCCCTCCCGCCCAAGCCAGTAGTGAGGCTCACCGCATCGCTCCAGCTACCCAATGGAATCACCATGGACGTGCCAATCACCGTCGACTCGGGAAGCAACGCAGACTTCATAGGGCAGGACTTTGTCGACAGGCACGCTATACAGTTGCTGCCTGCCACACTGCCCCTGCAGGTTGTCACGGTGGATGGCAGGGAGCTGCTAGGGGGGCAAGTGGTGAAGCAGACGCCACCTATGGTGCTGCGGCTTGGAAATCACAAGGAAGTCATCAGCTTCAACGTCACTCAACTGTCGGACACGCCTATTGTATTGGGCATGAGTTGGCTGGACAAGCACAGCCCGACGCTGGCGTGGTACCAGAGGCAGCTGACCTTCGGCTCTTCCTTTTGTGCTGAACACTGCATCATGCCCCGGCAGGAAGGGGAGCAAGAGGAGTCACAGCTGCTGCTAGGCACGCTGCAAGCGATTCCCCACAAGTACGCAGAATTTTTGGAGGTTTTCTGCGAGAAGGAGGCAGACAGGTTACCCCCCCACAGAACATATGATTGCAAGATTGACCTGCTGCCGGGGGCGGCGCTGCCCAAAGGGAAGCTGTATTCCATGTCGGAGGACGAACTGCAGGAACTCAAAGAGTTCATAGATCATAATTTGGAGCGCGGTTTCATCCGAGAGTCCAGGGCAGCGGGGGGCAGTCCGGTATTCTTTGTTAAGAAGCGAGACACGCCCCAAAAAAGACTCGTGGTGGACTACCGCATTTTGAACAGTGTGACCAAGCCATCGGACTTCCCCATGCCCCGAATCGACGACCTCCTCGCAAAAGTACGCAAGGGCAGCGTGTTCACCAAGTTGGACCTGCGAGGGGCGTACAACCTCATTCGCATGCGGGAAGGAGATGAGTGGAAGACAGCCATGTTCACCCCCCTGGGCACCTACTAATATAGGGTTATGCCTTTTGGATTACAAAATGGCTCCCACGTTTTTCAAGCTTTCATGCATCACGTGTTGGCGGGGCTCCTCTACAAGACGTGCGTCTGTTTCTTGGATGACATCCTGATCTTTTCGGAATCGCAGCAGGAGCATGACAGACACGTCAGGGAAGTGCTGAGCAGGCTGCAGCAACATAGGCTGTACGCCAAGCTTGAGAAGTGCCAATTCGACGTGACGGAGGTGGATTTCCTGGGCTACAAGTTGTCTGACAAGGGGCTCGCCATGGACAGCACCAAGGTTCGAGCGGTGTTGGATTGGAAAAGCCCACACAACCGGAAGGAGGTCCAACGGTTTGTCGGCTTCGCGAACTTCTATCGCAAGTTTATCAAAGGCTTTGCTATGCAGACAGCGGCCATCACGGACACGCTCAGCTCCAAGAAAAAGAAGTTCATCTGGACGGAGCAGGCGGAGCAGTCCTTTCAGGCACTCAAGCGGCTCTTCGCGTCGGAAGAACAGCTGCTTCATGTCAACCCCAGCAGGCCGATGAGGGTTGAAACAGACGCCTCAGACAGGGCCGTCGGAGCCGTCCTGCTGCAGAAGGACCCGCAGGGGGTTTGGAGGCCGGGAGCGTTTTACTCCAGGAAGCTCAGCAAGTCCGAACAGAACTACACCATCTGGGACAGGGAGTTGCTGGCCATTCATGCAGCCTTCAAAGCGTGGAGACACTTCCTGATCGGCGCCAAGCACACGGTGCAAGTATGCACGGACCACAAGAATCTGGAGCACTGGCGCACGGCACAGTTCCTGAACCAGAGGCAGATACGTTGGGCTGAGTTCTTTGCGAACTTCGACTTCCGAATAGAGTATGTCCCTGGGGACACCAACATCATGGCGGACGCGCTCTCCCGTAAGCCACAGTATCTGGAGGACGCCACGCCAGCGGCCGCCATGCACATCTTCGCACCAACAGTGTGGGCGTGCGCTGCGGCGACAGTGGACCTGGAGGCGGTGCGACGAGCGTTGCAGGATGACTCCTTCGCGCAAGCTAAGATGGCAGAGATGCAAAGGGGCAAGGCGGCGACCGATGGGTTCCAGCTGAGAGATGGATTGCTCATCCGTAAAGGGGCCATCTACGTGCCGGGAGACGAACTTCGCGCCAAGGTACTGCATCAGCTGCACGACGCGCCCACTGCCGGGCACTTTGGCAAGGAGAAGACGGTGGAATTAGTCGCCCGGGATTTCTGGTGGCCCGGAATGAGAGGGGAGGTCGCGGACTACGTGGCGAGGTGCGACACCTGCCAGAGGGCCAAACCAGTGCACAGACCGCCGGCCGGGCTGTTGGAACCGCTACAAACTCCGGTCGAACCATGGGAGAGAGTCGCCCTGGACTTCGTCACGGATCTGCCCAGCTCGAGGGGCAAGACGGCCGTGCTGGTGGTGGTGGACTTGTTCTCCAAGATGGCACATTTCATCCCGTGTGCGAAGGTGGCCACGGCGGAACAAACCGCCAAACTGTTCATAGACCACGTGTTCAAGGTTCACGGTCTGCCACGGTCTATTCTGTCCGACTGCGGGCGGCAGTTCATCTCGAATTTCTGGCAGAAGCTGATGGGCTTCCTAAACGTCAAGATCAACCTGGCGTCGGCGAGACACCCGCAAACCAACGGGCAAGCGGAGCGGGTCAATGCCATCATGCAGCAGTACCTGAGATGCTATGCGAATCAACAGCCTGCGACGTGGGTGGATTACCTGCCGCTCGCCGAGTTCGCCTACAACAACACGAAGCACGTGTCCACGGGGGTCACGCCGTTCTTCGCCAACAACGGGAGGCACCCCAGAACCTTCCCGGGACTGGAAAGAATGGTGGAGGGGGAGCCGCAGACAGCGGATGCGTTCGCGTCAGAGTTGCAGGAGGTCCATGATCAGCTGCGGCGGCACCTGGAGCTGGCCAAACACGCATACAAGGTGCAGGCAGACAAACACAGAAGGGCTGGCGAAGAGATCCAGGTGGGAGACTGGGTCTGGTTAGCAGCTCACGCAGTGCCGGCCAGGTCGTTGGCCAAGAAGAAACTAGGGCATAAGCAACTGGGGCCCTACCAAGTCGAAGAGCAGGTCAACCCGGTGGCTTTCAGGCTGGCGCTTCCGGAGGGTTCCAGGATGCATCCGGTGTTCCACAGATCGGTGCTCACTCCCTACAAGGCACCTCACAGATTTCAGGAACCAGGAACGGCGCCGAGTCCGCTCCGAGAGGGAACCGGGCAACGGGGAGTGGCACAGGAGGTGCGCATCAACAAAGTCACGGAGATTTTGGACTCCAGATGGGGGGAAGAGGGGGTAGAATACCTTCTCGCTACGGAGGGCACCCCGGCCAGTGCCAACAGCTGGGTGCCGGGCTACGCTTTAGACGAACCGCTGCTCAAGGAAGAGTTTCATGCCCTTTTCCCGCATAGGCCAATGCCAGCGGACTTTTTCAACAACTGGCTTTTCACGCCCACGCTTTCAGCCAGCACGTTCCGGGGGTTCGACTCGGATGAGGAACCGACACGAGACGCCAGTTCCCCGGAGGGGTCGCCCTCGGGATCTGCTTCAGAACCCTCGTATTGGTGGGATGATCGACCAGAGGAGCAGTGGCGCAGGAAGTGGCTGGAGGGTCCAGGACGAGCAACGCCTCCAGAAGGAAGCGAGGGAGAGACGGACATGGACGTTTTCGGGGACGACCAGGGTTTCGAGCACGGCGGCACAGAGATGGAAGCAGAGGTGACCGTCGTCGACGAGAGCAGGGAGGAAGAACCGGAAGACTTCAGATGGAGGCCCACCACGGGAAGCGAACTGTACCCGACATTCGTTCCCTCGACACGGCAGCACCCAGCTCCAGCACCGGAAGGCGGGGAGGGGGGAAGGGGGGGCTTCGAGGGGGGGATGGATGTCAGGGGTTCAGGAGCAGAGGCGAGGGAAAGGGAGGAAACAGAGAGCGAGGGGGAGGAGGCAGAAGAAAAGATGAGTGATGACGACGACCCGAGATCTCCGAGTCTGTCCAGTGAATCAGAAGATTCACAAAAAGGAGCACCAGTGGCCAGGGCAAGGGGGGAGACTAGGGGGACACCCCAGGAAGATAGAGCCAGAGGGGACTCAGAGGGGAGCAGTTGGAAATCGGGACCAGCGTCACCGCCAGAGAGCAGGGATGAGGAAGGGCGCCAGGGATCAAGCGCTGGCAGCTCACAACAGGAGGGAGGGCACGAGTCAGGAGTGGCCACACCTCCATCGGGGAGCGAAGAGACGGTTAGACGGAAGGTGGAAGGTTGGGCGCGCGCACCAAGTTCAAATGCACAGGAAGAGGGCGCAGTAGGCAGCCCGGAAAGGGAGCCAGGTCCTAAAGCCCGGCGCAAGGAGACAGGAGGGTCCGGGGAGTCAGCGTCAGAAGAATCCCGGAAGGAAGAGACCCGGGGGGCAGAGGGACCCAGAGGAGAGCTGTCAGGCGGAAAAGGTGGAGCAGGGCTAGGATATTAAGTTGGTGCACAAGGGGCGGAGACTCAGACGGAGCTTCGCCGATCTAAGCATAAGACGTAGAGTTGCGCGCAGCAGCTTGAGAATGGAGACTGTAACTCAATAAAGACTTTTATTTAATGATAGCTGGCTGGCGTGATCCTCTGTGAGCTAGGATCTGGAAGCAACCCTGACAATATCTTTTAAAAAAATAAAATAAAGCGAGCTGCAGAGGGGGAACAGGCGGGGGTCATGTCTCCCAAACCTCCCCAGGGCTTCAGGGGAGGCTGCCGGCTCCCCACCCTGTTAGGATATAGTTCCGTTCCACCTTAAAAGGGAACAGGCATGACTGTTGTGTGCCACATGCCTGTTTACTCCCAGCACAGGCTTGTTGGGAACTTCCGTTTGTATATTGCTTTTGCTTTCCTGCTGTTTGCTGGACACGAAGGGAAGCAGACATGTTTTTTCCTTTGTTCCTGAACTATGCTGAATAAACCCCTGTAGATAATGCTTACACATGCCTGTTCCATTGTGAGAAGATTTATTCACTCTGCTGATAGAGCGTATCTGAGGCTTGTGTCGCTGTTTGATGCTGTTCCAAGGGAGACCAGTGATCGTTCAGCTGCCGGCCGGTGGCTGGAACCAGCCGGGGGCCTGCCTGATGCCCCCGTCTCCCCGGCAGTATCCCCACCCCCAAATAGCAGCCCAGGAATGCAGGGCAACGGCGCACAGCCTGCCCGCCACTCCCAAACCTTCCCAGGGTTTCAGGGTAAAGGGGAGGCCGCTGGCAACCCGGGAGGGCGGGGCAACGGCGCGTGCCACACTCGGGCGAATTGGCTCCAGGGACCATACATTCGCTCCATAAGACGCACAGACATTTCCCCTTATTTTTAGGAGGAAAAAAATGTGTCTTATGGAGCGAAAAATACGGTAATTTCTAGGGTTTAGAGAGGGTCCCCCCTTAAATCTATAACACCATACAACCTCAGCATAGGATGGAAAGACTCACGGAATTAGCACCCTTAAATATCCTGCTTATCCATTAGTCACAGTCAGGGGCAGCGTATCCCATTTTGCTGCTTGCAGTGAAACAGGAACATGCTGCCCGCCATCTCTGCGGCCTCACCACTGGTGCCACGCCTCTCTAATTTGCATTTCATGGTGGCGCCCAAAGAGCACCGGCTTCCAGTGAGATCTGGCGCTCTCTCGCCGAAACCTCACAAGATCTCATGTGCTCTGGGATGTCTTAAGAGATTTTGGCGAGCTCTCACCTGAAACTGGTGCTTTGCCAGTGCTGCAGGCAGCAGAGACGAGACAGGCGCTGCACCCTTCGCTTCTGCCACTTGAGGCAGCCGCTTCAGGGTGCCTCCTCAGTGGGCCGGGCCTGGTCGTAGCTGTGGATCCAGCACAGAGCAAGCTTGTCTCTGTGTCTCCACCTTCCAACCTGCTTCCACCTCAGCTCATGCCCACTACTCTGGCTATTGTTCTACCCAGCAGCTAAGTAAGGGAGGTAGAATCATAGAATCATAGAGTTGGAAGAGACCACAAGGGCCATCGAGTCCAACCCCCTGCCAAGCAGGAAAGGCCCCCCATTAGCCTAGCGGGCACCATCATAGAATTGTGGAGTGGGACGGGATTCCAAGATTCATCTAGTCCAACCCCCTACAATGCAGGAATTTCAACTAAAGTGTACTGGACCCGGGGGTAACCGGAGAAACGCGGTCCAGAACCAGTCCAGAATCCAAAGGTTCCACTAGGAGTCAGTCCGACAGGGCCAAGGCAGGAAACCAGGCAAGGACAGGTACAGGATCTCAGGCAAGCTCTGGCATACAGCAGTGTTGCTCCCGCAACCTGGGGCAGGGTCCAACAGCCTTTTATCTTTGTCAGGGTAACGGCCGGTCCTGATCCCCTGGCGACTCATCTCCCTGTCTCGCCCAAAGGCGAGCACTCCTCCTGCAAGTACTCAGGTCTCTCCTTCTCTCAGACCTCAGTCTCTGCAGCTCGGGAGACGCCGGTGGGTTACCAGACCCAGGGGCCGCCTCAGCCTCTCCTGACCCAACCGGTAGTGGAGCAGCTGTAAGCGATGGCCCAGCTGAAGGCAGCGAGGTCATCCCCGCATCTGGAGCCAGGGCAGGATCAGGCCCCTGACTCGGCCCAGCTGGTGTTTGCTGCAGGGGAACCTGTGCAGACTGGGACTCTTCAGGATCAGGCCCCAGACTTGGGTCAAGTGATGCCTGAGGCAAAGGATCCGGTGCAGACTGAGACTCCTCTGGTTCCGAGTCCGAGCCCAAGTCTCAGGCCATCACATAAAGCATCCATGGCAGATGACCACTTAGTTGTACTCCTGCCACCTAGCTCACTCTTTCGGGATGCTGATGACACTTAAGTGGCCATCTAAGTTCATTGTCTTAAAAAGAAACTTTCCTGACCAGTCCAGGAACCTCACTGGTTACAGGACCTCGAGAATTGGAAGGGGCTCAGGGCATCAGGGCTCAGGACGCGGGTGGCGCTGTGGTCTAAACCACTGAGCCTAGGGCTTGCCGATCAACAGGTCAGCGGTTCGAATCCCTGTGACGGGTGAGCTCCTGTTGCTCAGTCTCTGCTCCTGCCAACCTAGCAGTTCGAAAGCATGTCAGTGCAAGCAGATAAATAGGTACCGCTCCGGTGGGAAGGTAAACGGCGTTTCCGTGCGCTGCTCTGGTGTCGGTGTTCCCTTGTGCCAGAAGCGGCTTAGCCATGCTGGCCACATGACCTGGAAAAACTGTCTGCAGACAAATGTTGGCTCCCTCGGCCTGTAAAGCGAGATGAGTGCCACAACCCCAAAGTCATTCGCGACTGGACTTAACTGTCAGGGATCCCTTTACCCCTGTAAAGGGGTATCATCCAGACTGACTGCCCAAACCCACCACAATATTTAAGGAGAAAAGACCCCCCACCATTTTTCTCTGTCAGTGGTTTTAATAACTGGAAGACTACTCGAGAGCGCAAAAAATATTTTCCAAGCTAAGTGCATGGGAGGAATGTAAATAGAGGTCCACAATGCGAAAACAGATTTACATCCTAACAGTTTTCTTCCCTGGTGAAGGAAGCTTCCGTTCTTCTGCCTCCTTCTCAGAACACCTGAGAATTTCTGAGCTTACCTTCAGACCCTCCAAGTGCCCCTATTTCCAGGGACAGTCCCAGATTTACAGAAGCCGTCCTGGTTTCTGGTTTGATACTGAAATGTCGTCCCTGTTTTCATCCCAAATGAGGAGCTGCCTCATAATGTCTTCCTCTGGGCTTTGATTGAAGTGGACTGGCTGCAAATGTGGCAGACAACATGGATCAACATGGCCCTCTTGTTTTCCTGTTCCTGCCCAGAGACATAGTTTTATTTTTATTTTTATCCTAAAAATCCCAGCCAAACCTTATCAGGAAATTAAGGAAGCAGTTTATTAGAAGTTTTATGCATTGGCCTCAATCCTGTGCCACATCGTTTTCATAGAAGACACTAAACATGATCAACTGGTCTATATAAGCACTAATTAGGAGTATGTGTGTCATCTTAGCTGCATTCTTAAATTGCATCAGCCGGCACTTATACCACCGCTCTTTAATTAGCAGGTCTCCTGTGGCCGATGCTGTTTAGTTCTGCTGCCTGGAGCATTATGTCCTGCAATTGCAAGGCACATGCTTCTAGAATCATAGGATTCTGTGATGAAACACATAATAGAGACAAAATAACCCATAGGTGTTACTTTTGTTAAAAAACCAGAAGCCATTTTATTGGGTATAGTGGGTGAAGAGATACCAAGGGAAGATAAAAGACTGTTTATGTATGCAACAACAGCGGCAAGAATCCTTTTAGCCCCAAAATGGAAACAGCAGGAAGTACCAACGAAATAAGAGTGGCAGATGAAGATGGTGGACTTTGCGGAACTGGCAAAGCTGGCAGGAAAAATCCGAAACCAGCGTGATCAAGTATTCCAAAAGGACTGGAGTAAATTTATACGATATTTGAAAGATTACTGCAAGCAATTAGCATCACTAGCAGGATTGTCTGAAGACTCGTAATGAGAAGCTCTCTCCCTTTTTATTTTAACCTAAATTTTAATGCCTTTTTGTAATGAGTGAATCTAGAATTGGAAAACGTATATAAAATGCAATGATATGAAGGCTGATTTCGAAAGCCATGAGGCGGGAGGAAAGGAAGTCAATGGGCTCTAAAGAGCCAGAGAAGTAAAGTGGATAACAATGATATGATTGTATATTATTAAATGGAAAACTAATAAAAATTATATACCAAAAAAAAGAAAAAGAAGAAATAACCCATACATTCAGGTAAACAAACTGGTTCCTATTTTTTTTAAAAAAAACAAGAACAACCACCCAGTATGCCCATGTAGGTAAAACTTCATTTACTTTCCATACATTTCCCGGAATGGCTTGACACACAATCCCTCTTCTTCCTAGGAAATCCTGGAAACTGTAGTTCTCTGAGGGGACTAGGGGCTTCCTAACTACTCTCAGCACTCTTAACAAACTACAGTTCCCAGGATTCTTTGCAGGGGGAAGCCATTAATGTGCAGTGCAGACGATGGTTCCGTCAACTTGGGAATCAGCACACAGGCACAGAGAAAATGGAAGAACTTGGATCAGGCTGATTGGGGAATTTTTCATGCTTTGGCAAGCTAACTCAAGCAATTTAACCATGTTCAAAGCGGGCAGATACATGGTAATATGACATCTGCAGAGAGCACTCTCAGGTGCTGCCTTCTGTTTTGCTTTTTCCAGCATGAAGCTGCTGACTAAGGATGTCAGGGAATACTGACCGATATAGGAATTTTTACCGCTCGTGAAATATGAAGCAGCAAATAACCACTCATACAATTCTTGTTGTTTAGCCGATTAGTCGTGTCCAACTCTTCGTGACCCCATGGACCAGAGCACGCCAGGCACTCCGGTCTTCCACTGCCTCCCGCAGTTTGGTCAAACTCATGCTGGCAGCTTTGTGAACACTGTCCAACCACCTCATCTTACATTCCAGGTTCCTATGCAATATTTTTCTTTACAGCATTGGACTTTCGCTTCCAGGCATATCCGCAACTGAGCGATCTTTCGGCTTTGGCCCAGCCACTTCATCAGCTCTGAATCTACTTGTACTTGTCCTCCGCTCTTCCCCAGTAGCATGTTGGACACCTTCCGACCCGGGGGGCTTATCTTCCAGCGTCATAATTTTTATATGCCTGTTGTCTTTGTCCATGGAGTTTTCTTGGCAGGGATACTGGAGTGGCTTGCCGGTTCCCGCTCCAGGTGGATCACGTTTGGTCAAAACTCTCCACTATGACCTGTCCATCTTGGGTGGCCCTGCACGACATAGCTCATAGCTTCTCTGAGTTATTCAAGCCCCTTCGCCACTGCAAGGCAGTGATCCATGAAGGGGACTCATACAATGCAATGTAACTAATAAAGAACTTCATTTTGGGGGTGTTAAAAGAAAAGAGGGACGCGGGTGGCGCTGTGGGTTAAACCACAGAGCCCTGGACCTGCCGATCGAAAGGTTGGCAGTTTGAATCCCCGCGGCGGGGTGAGCTCCCGTCATTTGGTCCCAGCTCCTGCCTACCTAGCAGTTCGAAAGCACCTCTAAGTGCAAGTAGATAAATAGGTACCACTACGGTGGGAAGGTAAACGGCATTTCCATGTGCGGCGCTGGTGCTGCCTCACCAGATGCAGCTTCGTCACGCTGGCCACGTGACCCAGAAGTGTCTTCGGACAGCGCCGGCTCCCGGCCTCTTGAGCGAGATGAGCGCGCAACCCTAGAGTCTTTTCTTTTACCCCAAATCTCTTTTCTGATGAGAGCAGCTTTTGCATCTCACTTGGAACCGAAGGACCCAGAGTCTGGAGGAAGAATGGGGAGGCACACAATGCCAGATGCTTGAAGTCCAATGTGAAGTTTCCACAGTCTGTGTTGATTTGGGGAGCCATGGCATCAGCTGGTGTTGGTCCACTGTGCTTCATTAAGTCCAGGGTCAATGCAGCCATCTACCAGGAGATTTTGGAGCACTTCATGCTTCCTTCCACAGACGAGCTTTATGGGGATGCTGATTTCATTTTCCAGCAGGACTTTGTCACCTGCCCACAGTGCCAAAAGTACCAAAACCTGGTTCAATGCCCATGGGATTACTGTGCTTGATTGGCCAGCAAACTCGCCTGACCTGAACCCCATAGAGAATCTATGGAGCATTGCCAAGAGAAAGATGAGAGACTTGAGACCGAGCAATGCAGAAGAGCTGAAGGCTGCTATTGAAGCATCCTGGTCTTCCATAACACCTCAGCAGTGCCACAGGCTGATAGCATCCATGCCACGCCACACTGAGGCAGTAACTGATGCAAAAGGGGCCCAAACCAAGTACTGAGTACATATGCATGCTTCTACTTCTCAGAGGTCCAATATTGCTCTATTTGCAGTCCTTGTTTTGCTGATTTCATTTAATATTCTAATTTTCTGAGATTGTTAATTTGGGGTTTTCATCAGCTGTACACCATAAACATCACAATTGTAACAAATAAAGGCTTGACATATCTCGCTTTGCATGTCATGAGTTTATCTCATATATTAGTTTCACCTTTTAAGTTGCATTACTGAAATAAATGAACTTTTCCACAATATTCTATTTTTTCGAGTTTCACCTGTAGTTAATGAAACTTTATCTGAAGTCTCAGATACATCAAGCCACGTGCACCATTTTATATGCCTTTCCTCTACCTTGTGTACAATGAATATCCTATGTTGAAATGGAAACCATTCCCTGGAAATGTAACTGTAATGAATATAGGGGTTGCTCGTGCGTAAGTTGCCGCCACTCCTGGCTATGTTGCCTTGTTAAACCTTTTCTGTCTGGACAGCCCTTCACTTCGTGGCTGCCTCAGTCGCTGGCAGAATCTGTCAGTGGGCGTTTCTTAAACCTTTTCCAGCATAAAAGCTGTTTGACCCCAAGTCTCCTCCTACTCTCCCTGCGCGGAAGTCTTCTGCGCAGGGAGAGTGTGGGTAGTGGAGGACCCATGCTCTCCCCGCTGGTCTCCGGCGAGGAGTCCTGGAGCCCCCTCGCCGATCCCCCCATCTGCCCCCCTTTATCCCTGGTGTTGCGCTGATTTCCTTCCCCAGCTGATGAGCTGCCTCTCTCCCTGCTGGGCCCTTCTCCAGCATCGCTTGAGAGCCTTGCCTCCGCCTCTGGCTCCGATGTCAGTTCCTTGACAGTAACCTTCTTGTGCAAAAGTATGATTCCTAAGGGCCCAATTCCAAATTACCCAATCCTGTTAGCATGGTAAAATTCAGAACTGTATCGTGCAATATTCATCTCTCGTAATCCCTTTTCTCTCCCCACTCCTGGGAAAGGATTAAGCGATGTATTAGCTTAATCACCTTGATTGTACCCACCTTTGACATACCCAGAGGTCGCAATCTCTCACACCCACTTAATGCCAACACCCATCTGCAAAGCCCCAGGTGATTCATGACTTACCTTCCTTAAGTGTAGGTCCAACACCAAGGCAAGGGGAGCAAGGGAAACCTAAAACTTTCACCAAAGGGGTAGATAAGATACAGCGTTTCCTTTGTTCGGGGTTCTCTTACCTGTCGGCTTCAGACACCAGGGGAACCCTGTTGTATTTCCTAATAAAGAAAATACGGCTTCTGATATTTTGGTCTCGGACTCTCATCCATACTCACAAGGGAGTATGGAAGATCTACACAGGTTCTTTGGACGCAGGAGAGAGCTTAACTGGACACTTTCTCTCTCTCTCTCTGTGGGTTTTCATATATCACTGACGAAAACAGGGGCAGAGATTGCTGGTGTTTGTTTATTTGCCCTATGTCAGAACGGAAACCAACCCAGCAATTGAAATCAGGACTGTATTTGTTGCTGCTGCTATTGTTTTCAGTCCACAAATGGTACATAATCAATTTCTTCTTTCCACACTTTGCACTGTGTTTGCTTTGCACGGAATAATGTTACATGAAATTTTGCCGTAGTGGCACCGGGATAAATAACATAGTTTCTGTCGGAAGAACTGAATTGCAGTGGAACAGAAATGACGTTACATGTAACAAATACCGGGGTGGAGCAGAAATTGGTGGCTTTTTTACGTCCCTAGTTGGAGCATGCGTAGATTGAACCTCGCCTACTAAATTAGTGGTTCAGAGTGGATCCATACCAGTGGGACTGGATCCCTTACCCTCATCGCTGGCCTTGTATTTGATTCTGCACTGTAGTGGGATATATAATTGTTGTTGTTGTTGTTTCAGTTTGTGCAGACTTGTTTATCAATCTGATGTGGCTTTTCCTAGTTGTGTTATCTTAAGTTTTAAAAATGCTAAAAGAGGGAGAAATGAAGGGGTAGGAAAGAATCATATGGAACTTTATTAAGGGGAAGAACTGAACTGTGAGAAGCTGTTGATGTGGGCTTCCTTTAAAGGTGTTAAATTGAAGCCCTGTCATATCACAACATTTTAAACAGCCATCACTTCCCCCCAAGAATCCTGGGAACTGTGATGAGGGTTGTTAGGAGACCCCTATTCCCCTAACAGGGCTATAATCCCTGGGAAAAGGGATGGATTCTTAAATCACTCTGCGAATTGTAGAATAGGGGTCTCCAAACAACTCTCAGCACCCTGAACAAACCCCAGTTCCCAGGATTATTTGCAGGATGAAGCCATGACTGTATAAAGAAGAAGAATTTGGATTTGATATCCCACTTTATCACTACCCGAAGGAGTCTCAAAGCGGCTAACCACTACACCACACTGGCTCCCAGTGGCATGATACTGTTTTAAATGTCTATAGGTTCCTAGTTCACATTTTCAGAGATGTATCCCTGGCAAGTATATAGTAACAGGGACGGAGGTGGTGCTGTGGTCTAAACCACTGAGCCTCTTGGGCTTGCTGTTCAGAAGGTCAGCGGTTCAAATCGCCGCGACGGGGTGAGCTCCCGTTGCTCTGTCCCAGCTCCTGCCAACCTAGCAGTTCAAAAGCACATCAGTGCAAGTAGATAAATAGGTACCGCTGTGGCAGGAAGGTAAACAGCGTTTCCGTGCACTCTGGCTTCTGTCGCAGTGTTCTGTTGTGCCAGAAGAGGTTTAGTCATGCTGGCCACAGGACACGGAAAGCTGTCTGTGGACAAAGGCCAGCTCCCTCGATCTGAAAGCGAGAGGAGCGCTGCAACCCCATAGTCGCCTTTGACTGGACTTAACCATCCAGGAGTCCTTTACCTTTTTACCGGACTGCAAGAAGATCAAACCTATCCATTCTGAAGGAAATCAGCCCTGAGTGCTCACTGGAAGGACAGATCCTGAAGCTGAGGCTCCAATACTTTGGCCACTCATGAGAAGAGAAGAATCCCTGGGAAAGAAAAAAATTATAAAACCAAGGGTTAGGATTTGCTGAAACAAGTTTGGAAATTGGGATGTAGAAAGGGGAGGTATGGGGAAGTCGCAGAAGAAAGGTTTAAGAAAAAAGGATATGAAATTATGCATGTTTGTTTGTGTGTTTGTTTGTTAGTATGGTGTATTGTTTGTGTTTATAAAAATTGTGAAAAACTAATAAAAAATTTATA
This sequence comes from Podarcis vaucheri, assembly GCF_965113315.1. Taxonomy (NCBI): domain Eukaryota; kingdom Metazoa; phylum Chordata; class Lepidosauria; order Squamata; family Lacertidae; genus Podarcis; species Podarcis vaucheri. The sequence continues at coordinate 58,078,711 of NC_138750.1, read as the reverse complement.
TATAAAAAAAGAAGAATCCCTGGGAAAGACCCTGATGTTGGGAATGATGGAGGGCACAAAGAGAAGGGGATGACAGAGGACAAGATGGTTGGACATTGTTCTCGAAGGTACCAACATGAGTTTGACCAAACTGCAGGAGGCAGTGGAAGACAGGAATGCCTGGTGTGCTCTGGTCCATGGGGTCACGAAGAGGTGGACATGACTAAACGACTAAACAACAACAGCAACACCACCTACTGGTGAGAGATGCTATTGCTGAGGTTGCAGAAACCACCTCCAGATAAACCCAAGCTTGCATTGCTGTAATAATGTGCAATAATGCTGTTTGAGAGAGAGATTACAGACGCGTCTCAAGCCAAAAGTCAGAGGCTGTGCACAGAGTAGCTAAATTGGTGAGTAAAACCAGAGATGGCTGTGCAAGACAAATACACATATAACTAAAAAATCATACATATAGATATTTTCACGGTGCAACCCTATGCATGTTTGCACAGCTGCAGTTCAAAGGGACCCTACTCCTGGGTAAGGAAGCGGGGAGAATTTCAGTTCAGTTTCAAACCTATGAAATTCAACGTTTGCAAAGCAGTGTGAAAATCAAAGCACAGCCATTCTTTGAAATTCACACCCACCTGAGTTTTGCGATGCAGCTATTCCATCAGAGTGCACAAAAAATTGCATATATTTGGAGAAAGTATTCATAAAACGGATGTATTAGTGAAAATAGTGCACAAAAGTACATTGCACGAGGAGAACTTGCTTGCAAGGATGTGTACATTGGTACAAAACTACACACAAAAGTGTGTTCATTAGAGATCCACGCCAAAATCCTGGAGAAAGTTTGTGAGGATTTCCTTGTTGTTGTTGTTAATTGCTGTAGAAATGTGGAGAACTGAATTTAAGATTGGGAAACAGACAAGTCCTCATCAAATCCATCCTTGTTTTAGTGCAGATGGGCAGAGTTTTGCACACAGAGAAGAAATGATCAGTTAACATTGTCCAGCAACTTTGGTAAGCCAAATAGAAGGTGTGAACTGAGGAGAAGCTTCCTTTTTCTCTCTCAAAAATCTGTCAACAGAGAAATTCTAGCCTGCATTCAGTGGTGGTTTTGCACCAAGCAGAAATCAGTTATGCCCATGCAAGGCTGACCATCCATTTTCCATCCCTAGCCCCCAACATACCTGCCTCCTGCAGTCCCCGATAACCCATGCTATTCCAGAAGGGACACCCCACCCTCACCCCCAGTTCTCGGAAGCATATTTTTTGGGAGAAGGCAGGGTGGTGATGCTCAGCTGCAGTAGGTAGCGGGGTTCACTAAAAAAATCAAGGCCTCGTCTTGCACAAAGAGAAGTGGTTTCCGCTAGCGCAAAGCCCCTATTGGGGGGAAAATACAACCCCATCTGAAATAGAGATGCTTGAGATTTGAGAAGGCAACTGGCCTGAACTGGAAAAGCTGGATTATTTTAGCAGGCACACTGGCTTTTTAAAGAAACCAGCATTTTATTCCTAGTCTGTTGCCAACTCTGAGAATGGCAACCCAGGTTTGGGCAGGGTTATGAGCTCTGCTCCTAATTCTGATTGGGAAAGCAGGCTAAAAATGCTTCGGGGCGGGAATGGGGTGGGGCTGGGGGCTTGTCTTCCTCAAGAGCAAGATGGCCAGAACTGGACATTTTCTCTGTAGCTTTAGAATGGTAACTTAAAGAGCTTGAGCTTGCTTCCCCCTCCTCCCTCCCATTCCTTCTTTCCTTGTGTAAAATCATAGAATCCTAGAGTTGGAAGAGACCACAAGGGCCATCGAGTCCAACCCCCTGCCAAGCAGGAAACACCATCAGAGCACTCCTGACATATGGTTGTCAAGCCTCTGCTTAAAGACCTCCAAAGTAGGAGACTCCACCACACTCCTTGGCAGCAAATTCCACTGTCGAACAGCTCTTACTCTCAGGAAGTTCTTCCTAATGTTTAGGTAGAATCTTCTTTCTTGTAGTTTGGATCCATTGCTCCGTGTCCGCTTCTCTGGAGCAGCAGAAAACAGCCTTTCTCCCTCCTCTATGTGACATCCTTTTATATATTTGAACATGGCTATCATATCACCCCTTAACCTCCTCTTCTCCAGGCTAAACATGCCCAGCTCCCTTAGCCGTTCCTCATAAGGAACGTGTGTTGTGCCTTTTTCACTTGTGAGCCTGTGAGCAGGGACCGTCTTAATACTGATTTTTTTTGTTTGTCGCCACTGCCTTAGAATATCAGTTGTTGGGGGAACACAAGCAGAACAGGGTTCAATTGCTTGAATACCCAGCTCAGCTTCTTGTTTATGGCCTAAGTATGGGTAACAAAAAATGGATGCGGGTGGCGCTGTGGGTTAAACCACTGAGCCTAGGACTTGCCAATCAGAAGGTCAGTGGTTCGAATCCCTGCGAAGGGGTGAGCTCTCGTTGCTCGGTCCCTGCTCCTGCCAACCTAGCAGTTTGAAAGCACGTCAAAGTGCAAGTAGATAAATAGGTACCGCTCCGGCGGGAAGGTAAACGGCATTTCCGTGTGCCAGAAGCGGCGTAGTCCTGCTGGCCACATGACCCAGAAGCTGTACGCCAGCTCCCTCAGCCAATAAAGCGAGATGAGCGCCGCAACCCCAGAGTCGGCCACGACTGGACCTAATGGTCAGGGGTCCCTTTACCTTTACCTTTACGGGTAACAAAGGAAGTGGCTCTGTGCCAGAGGGCAAATGGGTGCCCAGGACAAAAGGTTGAGTTGAGGTATGTGAATGGTGGGCTGGAAGCAGGCTGCAGGCAGATGTCCAAGAGGGAGAGACATGCTTGATTTGTGCTGGAATCCAAGGCTGGGAGGAAACAAGAGCTTCTTGGGGTGTTCATGCTGTGAGCGTCTCAGGCTCACGTTGTATAGATGTTTAAGTAAACCATATATCATAAAGACACCACAGTCTCTGCTGACCCTCATTCCAAGGAAAACAAACCCTTCATAGGCGCCGACTCCATGGGGCCTGAGGGGGCCCGAGCCCCCTCAAAAATTCGTTTGGGGGGGATCCGCCCCCCCCAATAATCTCGGGCGCCCCTCCAGCAGAGCGCCGCCACCGGTTTGGACCACACCATGTTTCAGTGAAGGGGAGGAGGAAGAGGGGAAAAAGAGCTTTAGAAGGAGATCGCTCTGCACTCTTCCCCCCCCCCATCATCATCATCATCATCATCATCACACCCCACGGCCATCCCCTTTTCTCCTCCTCCAGCCACTGTCTCTCCTCCCCTTCTGTTTCCATTCAAAACGTCAAAGAAGAAATTGCTAGGTGGAAAACACGCACCACCATCTGACCCGACCGTGCAGCCAATCAGGAAGCCGCTCGGCGTTTTTGTTTGTTTTAAACGGGGCTGCAGCTGAAGCCACTTCGCTTTCGGCCCGCTGCGCTGCCGGGGAACAGGCACGTGTGGCGCAGAGGGAGCGGGCGGCTTCTTTTCGGCCCAAACCAGTCTCCGCTGGTGAAGGGGAGGGAAGGGAGGCAGGCCGAGAGCGGCCCTATCGGGGCAAGGCTGCGAGTAGCGGGCAGCCTGAACTGGAGAGCTCGCTTGCGCGTATCCGCTGCGCGCATTTCCGCGTTGAGGGTGGCGCTTGGAAGGGAGACGTTGCTGCTGTCAGGCGAGCGGCAGACGCGGCGCAATAGCCCCCCTTTCGCTTCCCCGGGTCGGATAAGAGTGAGATCTTCTCTTGGGGTGGGGGGCAGGGGTGCCAACTTGAATTAAACGTGGAGGGGGGGGAGAGCAGGAAAGTCCCGCTCCACATAACCGATCACAAGATGCAGGGCATGTACGCCATTTGAATGGCAATGCTCATCAACTTTGGGAGAGCCTCGCCACCTCAAATATGTTATGGGGGCGCAACAGGACTTCGGCCCCTAGAAGTTGGCTCCTTTGAGCCCCCTCCTCCCCAATCGCTCTGCCGAAATACGCTCCAAAACCCCCCAGATAGGCCGCTGGCCGCCAAGTCTCATGGCGCCCTGAGCGAGGGTCTCTCCCCAACACCGCCACCTCGAACTGCGTTCTCCCGGCTACCCGAGCGAACCAGCGGCAGGACCCCGTTATGGGCCCCCCCAATATTTTTTATAAGTGGGCGCCCCTGAAACCCTTGCAAAGCACCAGGAACCCCTGGAATCTTGCACCGCTCAGAGATTGGGGTGGCTTGCAACATTACGTTCTTTTCTCCCTGTCATTGTGCCAGTCAAACTTGCAGCCTCCCCGAAACTGGATTCAGTTTAAAAAAGAAAAGGAAAGCAACTGCAAATAACATATTGTCTGAACCTTGCAACATTTCACAAGAGCACAGAGCGTACTGCCGCAGCTTTGAACTCTGTCCTTTCGTCTTTAATCTCTTGCTATCTGTAAGCACTGCAGAAAGTTACAACTTGTAAAGCAGGGAGCGCCTTTGGGGTGAAATGAGATAAGCTATCACAAATACCTAGAAGTAAATTTATGATGACAATCCGGGGCACGTAACCCTAGTTCTGCTCAGGGCCAGATTTAGATTTGATGAGGCCCTAAGCTACTGAAGGTAATGGGGCCCTTTAGATGTCCAGCTGTCCTTTGACAACAACAAATTGTCACTGGTTTTTTTGTGTTGACAATAATAATAATAATAATAATAATAATAATAATAATAATAATAATAATAATTTGTTATTTGTACCCCGCCCATCTGGCTGGGTTTCCCCAGCCACTCTGGGCGGCTTCCAACAAAGATGAAAAATACACTAAAATGTCACATATTAAAAACGTCCCTGAACAGGGCTGCCTTCAGATGTCTTCTGAATGTCAGGTAGTTGTTTATCTCTTTGACATCTGATGGGAGGGCGTTCCACAGGGCGGGCGCCACTACCGAGAAGGCCCTCTGCCTGGTTCCCTGTAACTTGGCCTCTCGCAGTGAGGGAACCGCCAGAAGGCCCTCGGAGGTGGACCTCAGTGTCCAGGCAGAACGATGGGGGAGGAGATGCTCCTTCAGATATACTGAACCGAGGCCGTTTAGGGCTTTAAAGGTCAGCACCAACACTTTGAATTGTGCTCGGAAACGTACTGGGAGCCAATGTAGGTCTTTCAAGACCGGTGTTATATGGTCTCGGCGGCCGCTCCCAGTCACCAGTCTAGCTGCCGCGTTCTGGATTAGTTGTAGTTTCTGGGTCACCTTCAAAGGTAGCCCCACGTAGAGCGCATTGCAGTAGTCCAAGCGGGAGATAACCAGAGCATGCACCACTCTGGCAAGAGTGGTAATATGGTAATTTATGGACCTAATAGGAGACTGCACAACACAAGACACTGTTGCTGTATGTAGGTTTTATTTTATTTGTCTTTTATCTTATATTTTGGAAATGTACATCCAGGTTTTTTTCCTTTAAATTTTTTGGGGGCCCTCAAGGGAGTGGGGCCCTAAGCTATAGCTTGTTTAGCTTATACGTAAGGGACGTGGGTGGCGCTGTGGGTTAAACCACAAAGCCTAGGACTTGCCGATCAGAAGGTTGGCGGTTCGAATCCCCACGACGGGGTGAGCTCCCGTTGCACGGTCCCTGCTCCTGCCAACCTAGCAGTTCAAAAGCACGTCAAAGTGCAAGTAGATAAATAGGTACCGCTCCGACGGGAAGGTAAACGGCGTTTCCGTGCGCTGCTCTGGTTCGCCAGAAGTGGCTTAGTCATGCTGGCCACATCACCCGGAAGCTGTACGCCGACTCCCTCAGCCAGTAAAGCGAGATGACCCCAGAGTCGGTCATGACTGGACCTAATGGTCAGGGGTCCCTTTACCTTTACCTAAATCCAGAACCAGCTCTGCTCTGGGTAGACTCATTGAAATGAATGGACATGGCTAACTTAGGTCTGTTAATTTCACAGAATCATAGAATCAATGGGTCCCAATGATCATTTAGTCCAACCCCCTGAAATGCAGGAATCTTGAACCCACAACCTTGAGATTAAGATGCTCCACAGCAGCAAGAATACTCATCGCTAAGTGTTGGAAGACACAAGATCTACCCACTCTGGAAGAATGGCAGATGAAGGTGATTGACTTCATGGAATTGGCTGAGATGACTGGCAGAATCCGAGACCAGGGAGAAGAGTCGGTGAAAGAAGACTGGGAGAAATTTAAAGACTACTTAAAGAAATATTGTAAAATTAATGAATGTTAGAAAGATGTTGGATAGAAACTAAGCGGTTTCCAGCTGTAATGATTTAGGAGATATGAAAAAAGGATTATAAATGGGTAAAAGTTTAATGGTAAGGATTTGCTGAACTAACAAACTGAAATGGAATACAAAGAAGGGAAGTATGAGGAGGTCGGAGGAAATAAGGGTATGGAAGTTATGTTATTGAAAATTAATGTGTGTTTTTAACTGCTTATTATTTTGTATGTTTATTTTTTATTTTTTATTATATTCAAAAAAATTTCTCAATAAATATCTTTTTTAAAAAAGAGAGAGATTAAGATGCTCTACTGACTGAGCTATCCTCTGAGATAAATGGGTCTACTCTGAGACGGGCTATTCTGGGACACAACCCATGGATGGATTTAAAGTTTAATACTTGTCTATTTCTCATCACTTGTTGCAGCAATATTTTATCACTTTTTTTGGGGGGGGTTAGCGCAGTGAACACTAATTGCATTTCTACTTTATTGCAGAATCACCTCATGCAGTGAATTGTTCTCTTTTCCCCTCGCCCCATTTCCCCCCACAGCATTGCAGTACAGTGGTACCTCGGGTTAAGTACTTAATTCGTTCCGGAGGTCCGTTTTTAACCTGAAACTGTTCTTAACCTGAGGCACCACTTTAGCTAATGGGGCCCCCCGCTGCCACCGCGCCGCCGGAGCACGATTTCTGTTCTCATCCTGAAGCAAAGTTCTTAACCCGAAGCACTATTTCTGGGTTAGTGGAGTCTGTAAACTGAACTTTCTATGATTCTATATGGTGTTTCCTGCTTGGCAGGGGGTTGGACTCGATGGCCCTTGTGGTCTCTTCCAACTCTATGATTCTATGATTCTATGATTCTAAGTGTATGTAACCTGAAGCGTATGTAACCCGAGGTACCACTGTACTCATTTACCTTGTTCTCCCAACACACACAGCACAGGACTCGAATATTTTGTTGTTTGGTGCTAAAAATAAACTTTCAGGCTTTCTCCTGCTCCTCCCCCCCTCTTCCTCCCCAAAAAATCATCTAGGAAAGGCTTTCAGTCACCTCTGGCATACAGAATTTCTTTTGCAAAACTTTTTGCCGGTGTCCGAATGGACATAACCTTTGGGGGCAAGGAAAAGGTAAGAGTTCAGTCACCTAGGTGAGGTGAAGCAATCACAGACAGCCTTTTGCAGCCTCCTTTGTTTCCCCAGTTGTGTAACAGTTTCAGATGGGGTGGGGGATCAATTTGGGGGAGGCTGATGGTTCGGCCTCTTTGCTTAAATGGGTGGCTACCAAAATAAACACTGATTTCCAATTAGAACGCGATTCCGGAGGAGGGAAGATCAGAGAGCATTTGGTTGCGTCCTCCATACACTGTGCACTGCCACGAACCAGAGCTGGGATTGGGATGGAAACCTCTTAGATCAGTGGTCCCCAATTAATGGTCTGGGGACCCCTGGGGGTCTGAGAAATGCACCTAGGGGGTCCACAGCTGCACCCCTTGCCTCCCCCAACTAAATTTCTGTCATGTTTGCATGGTAAGATCGCACATTTTATGGTCTGTTTTATCGCTGTGTGATTTTTTTTCAATATAACGGCCAAAACCGGTTCTAAAATCACACCGCGGATGCTCGGGTTGCGAATGTGTTCCATGCGCATAGCTGTCAACTTTTCTTGCGAGGAATCTTATTCGGAATAAGGGAATTCAAAAAAAGTGAAACGTTGACAGCTATGTCTGTGCGGGAGGCACGTCCGCAACCCGCAGTGTTCGCAACCCATGCCTGCGCACACGCGGGTTGCGATTTGGCGCTTCTGCGCATGCGCGACCGCCGAAACCCGGAAGTTACCCGTTCTGGTACTTTTGGGTTTCGGCTGTCCGTAACCCAAAAAAACGCAACCTGAAGCGTCTGTAACCCGAGGTATGACTGTAATGGTTTTGACCCAGCAATACACAGCAATATATCGCTCCTTGCATGAGGGAGAGCAGGCCAGCTGATTTCAAGGCGCCACTGATATCACACGATAATGCTGCTTATCTGAGCCTCGAGCTGCTGCCTTCCCCTAATGCTGACAGAGAACAGGGCAGCTAATTGCAGCTAAAGGCACCGTGGCGCCACCTTCCCCTGGCACTGAGGCCAAGCAGCTATTCTCAGTCAGCAGTAAAGCGGCAGGTGATTCAGCGCCTCCAGGACTGCTTCTTCCCTCATCCCCATGCTTATATTTATAAAATTTCCGGTTCTCAAATCCATCTTTTATTGAGAATTTTTATGTTTACTTCTTCTTTTTTTTGCAATTGTAGAACTCCAAGGATCATCCAGTCCAGGCATCCCCAAACTCGTCCCTCCAGATGTTTTGGCACTACAATGCCCATCATCCCTGACCACTGGTCCTGTTAGCTAGGGATGACAGGAGTTGTAGTCTCAAAACAGCTGGAGGGCTGAGTTTGGGGGTGCCTGATCCAGTCCAGTCCCCTGCCATGAAGGAATTATCAGCTAAAGCATAATTAGAATTAAACATTCTTTTCCCACGATCCTTTGTTAATTGTTTCTCTCCGGTTGTTGTTGGGGTTTTTTTTGCCACAAATCTGGTGTGTTTATGTAAGGCACCCTGGAGGTTCTTTTACTTAAAGTTAATTAACTTTAGAACTAAATAAATAAATAGAATTGTAGAGATGGAATGGACCCTGGAGGTCATCTAATTCAACCCTTTGCAACGCAGGAATTATCAGCTAAAGCAGTGGTTTTCTTCCACTGCTGTGGCACCCTGGGGTGCCTTGAATGATAGTCAGGGGTGCCGTGGGCAACACTGGCCTCTGTCCCTCTGGGACAGGGGGGGGGGCAGCTTAGAGATCAGGGGCGGCAGCTGCGGCTGCACTCTCGGAGGGAGAGGGGAGAGGAGGCTAAGGGGACCCTCCACAATGGAGGGTGTTCAAAAAAAGGTGTGAGGCCGCCAGCTCTGCAGGCAAGGGGTCATATAACTGGGCTCCTGAGCCCCACATGGGTGCCACAGAAAGAATGTAGCAGCCGTGGATTCAAAAAGGTTGAAGACTCTTGAGAGTCCCATGGAGGAGAAGGGGACAAGGAGAAGGGGACGACAGAGGGCGAGATGGTTGGACAGTGTTCTTGAAGCTACCAGCATGAGTCTGACCAAACTGCGGGAGGCAGTGGAAGACAGGAGTGCCTGGCGTGCTCTGGTCCATGGGGTCACGAAGAGTCGGACACGACTAAACCATGGCTGTCAACCTTCCCCTTTTTTGCGGGAAACAGCCCTACTAGAAAAATTAACCAATAAACCGAAACTGACACGGGGACAAACAGAAGAAGACGCCTTTACCCCGGTATGGCTCCCCTTTATCACATGCACAGCCCAACAAGACAACGACAAAAATCCACCAACAGCATACAAACCGGGGATAGATTTTGAACCTTGGTCATCAAGGTCTTGCACGGCACTAGCTCACGCTACACGTGCAGAGCAGGCCTCCTATTCTCACATAAGGCTTGCACATTGTTAATAAACATTTCACTTCCAAGAAAACAGCAGAGCTGGCCAGCAGAGGAAGGGGGTAAAGTCCATAGCCCAGCGGGCATGCCCTGCTGGCATCTCCAGGCAGGGCAGGGAAAGAGTCGCTGCCTAAAACCGCCTGGAGAAATGCTGCCAGTCCGTGTAGGCAACACTGGGCTAGATAGACCAACGTTCATTCAGAAAAAAAGGCAGCGCCTAGGTTCCTTCGCTATGATTGGCCAGGATACAGTGATCGACATTTGAAAAAGCGCAGAGCGGGGAGGGAGGAAAACCCCGTCCGGCCCACCAATAGGGGGAAGCTCTCTAGCAGCGCAATGCTTTCTGGGAGTTGTAGTTTCCACAAGTGACAATAAAGTATTTCATGTCATTTCATTTCTGGAGCCGCTGCATCGTTCAGCGTGGGAAGGGCAGGAGCAGCCTTTCTCAACCTGTGGGTCCCCAGATGTTGTTGGACTACAACTCCCATCACCCCTAGCGAGCAAGGCCAGGGCTCAGGGATGATGGGAGTTGTAGTCCAACAACATCTGGGGACCCGCAGGTTGGGAACCGCTGCGCGCAGTAGCTCCGTCGTCCGAGCACCGGGACGACCGCTGGGGTGAGACTGGGGTGCAAAAGGGAAAATTAAACCCCAAGGAGAAGTGAGTGGGGGGGGGTTGGGGGGCGGAAATACCTTTTAAGCAGTTTTTAAAGAGAACGGGCAAGTGCTTTTTAAATAGGGATTATCTGACCGGGGGAAACTCCGTTAATTGCATCCCTATTTTACGCGTATGCAGTGGCGTAGCGTGGGGGGGTGCAGGGGGGCCGGCCGCACCGGGCGCAACATCTGGGGGTTAGGGTTAGGGGGCGCAAATCCACGGGTTAGGGGGCGCAAATTACTTGCCTTGCCCCGGGTGTTGACAACCCACGCTACGCCACTGCGCGTATGCCCTACTTTGCTCAAGGCTGCGTGCATGGCGATCTGCACCTTAATCCTCGCAAAACGGCCCTGCAAGGTAGGCGAGGTGTTCCTGGTCGCCCAGAGAGCGTCATGGCCATTGCACGGATTTGAACCCGTGTCCGGCCCTCCAGCCGCTTGTCAGCTGCGCTTGATGGCGCAATAGAAGAGTTTCTGTTTGAGTCATTGCTGTTGTAAGAAAGGCAGAGTCCAGCCTTTTCTCCTTATGCCACCCCCGGCCCAAGAAGGTATATTTTTTTTAAAAAAAACGATCCTTTCGTTAGATCATTCTTCGATGCGACGGCTTGGCTCCGTTCCTCTTGGGAAATGTTTTACAGTATATTATGTGAAATGCATAGGAAGGGAAGCCGTCTATAGCAGAACAGTGCAATGGCGCATTTATATCCTCAGGCAAACCGTTTTGAGGAAGGAGAGAGTACTATTATTGTTGTTGTTGTTGTTGTTGTTTAGTCATTTAGTCGTGTCCGACTCTTCGTGACCCCCTGGACCAGAGCACACCAGGCACTTTTGTCCTCCACTGCCTCCCGCAGTTTGATCAAACTCATGCTGGTAGCTTCGAGAACACTGTCCAACCATCTCGTCCTCTGCCGTCCCCTTCTCCTTGTGCCCTCCATCTTTCCCAACATCAGGGTCTTTTCCAGGGAGTCTTCTCTTCTCATGAGATGGCCAAAGTATTGGAGCCTCAGCTTCAGGATCTGTCCTTCCAGTGAGCACTCAGGGCTGATTTCCTTCAGAATGGATAGGTTTGATCTTCTTGCAGTCCATGGGACTCTCAAGAGTCTCCTCCAGCACCACAATTCAAAAGCATAAATTCTTCAGCGATCAGCCTTCTTTATGGTCCAGCTCTCACTTCCATACATCACTACTGGGAAAACCATAGCTTAAACTATATGGACCATTGTTGTCAAGGTGATGTCTCTGCTTTTTAAGATGCTGTATAATCAAATAAAGGTAAAGGTAAAGGGACCCCTGACCATTAGGCCCAGTCGTGGCTGACTCTGGGGTTGTGGCACTCATCTCGCTTTATTGGCTGAGGGAGCCAGCATACAGCTTCCGAGTCATGTGGCCAGCATGACTAAGCTGCTTCTGGCGAACCAGAGCAGTGCACAGAAATGCTGTTTACCTTCCCACCAGAGCAGTACCTATTTATCTACTTGCACTTTGATGTGCTTTCGAATTGCTAGGTGGGCAGGAGCAGGGACCAAACAATGGGAGCTCACCCCATTGCGGGGATTCAAACCGCCGACCTTCTGATTGGCAAGTCCTAGGCTCTGTGGTTTAACCCACAGCACCACCCGCGTCCCGTATAATCAAATACAAGCCATCAAATACAGTTTTCCCCTAACCGCCCCCCCCCCAAAAAAAGCAGCCCCAACTACGTCCAGGTAATTACATTAGTAATATAATCAAATCAAAAATTATTTCTACAGTTGCTGGTTTAAAAAATATCATTCCACATGCTCCCATGCGTCTTAGGTGGTTTAAATGCATGTTCTTTCTTTGGTGCCACCTCCTGGCCCAAAAAGTTTTGGTTTTTTTAACGATCCTTTCGTTAGATCATTCTTCGATGTGACGGCTTGGCTATGTTCCTCTTGGGAAATGTTTTATATTATGTGAAAGGCATAGGAAGGGAAGCCGTCTATAGCAGAACAGTGCAATGGCACATTTATATCCTCAGGCAAACCGTTTTGAGGAAGGGGAGAGTTTGCTGAAAAAATAAAGTCCTAAAGCGTTCAACGGAGTCGTACTCCCATCCACTTATCAATAAAGAAATAAGATTTATATTGTGAGGTTTATATTGAAAACCGCCAGGGGATCCTCGGCTGGTCGGTAGTATAGAAAAATAAGAATAAGAATAAGAATAAATAACTATTTACGCCTTTTCCTTCTGGATCCTTCCTTAGTGTGTTAAAAAACGTAGTGTGTTATGACTTCAAGGCAATTTATTTGTCTTGCATAAGCAACAGCTTTAGACACCAATGATTCTTTTTGAGTTGCATTGCTTCTTTTTCCAAAACTGCTCCTCATTTCCTCTAATGGTGGTTGAATTAATAATGACTTGCTTGAAACTCTCCAAGGGGATAAAAGCAGGGCCGGGTTTAGGTTTGATGAGGCCCTCAGCTACTGAAGGTAATGGGGTCCTTTATATGTCCAGCTGTCCTTTGTCAACAACAAATTGTCACTGCTTTTTGTGTTGAATATATGCTATATGGTAATTTATGGACCTCATAGATAGCTAAAGCCATTTGCACATAACAAAGTATGTATTTTATCAAAGTAATTGTTGAACTGAAATATAATTAAGAAGTTTATTAATAGTGAAATAATTATTAAGCTCTAACTTCAAATGATTTTTTATTCATAACCAACTTAATAATGCAAACACATTGGCATTTGGCAATAACAAAAGTTCATTTAGAAACACAAATTACAAAGACTCATAATCTAGTCTCTAGAAACTTGCTATAACATGAAATAATAATAGGTGATATATGATGCAAACTACTAATAATTATCAATGGCTTTATTAATATGAAATTAAGTGTTATAAAATGTACAATGCAATTGTAGTTAATACAAACAAGTGGGGCTTACATCATAGGAGCCTACACAACACAACACAAAACACTGTTGCTGTATGTAAGTTTTATTTTATTTGTCTTTTATCTTATAGTTTGGAAATGTACATCCAGGTTTTTCCCCCTTTAAATTTTTTGGGGGTCCCCAAGAGAGTAGGGCCCTAAGCTATAGCTTGTTTAGCTTATACATAAATCCGGCACTGGATAAAAGGTTCTGGACTCTGACTGAGAGTGGCTTTCCAGGGTCCGAGATCTTTCTCACTGCCTAAAACTTAGAATCACAGAATTGTCGAGTTTGGAAGGGAACCTGAGAATCATCTAGTTCAACTCCCTGCAGTGCAGGAATATGCAGTTGTCCCATACGGGGCTCGAACCTGCAACCTTGGTATTAAGTCCTTTTTGAACGAGAAGGATTAAACTCCGAAGCATGTCTCTTCCGTAACACTTCAAGAATATTTGTGCAGCTCCTTAGAAATCCCTGCAAGACTTTTTTCCCTTCCATTTCACAGCCTGTTGTTCTGTCTGCTACTGGAACTCTCTGTGTGTCTCTCTTTCTGAAACTATGTCTGTAAACGTAGCTGGGATAGCCAGTGGCGTAGCGGTGGTTGTCTGCACCCGGGGCAAGGCAAGTAATTTGCGCCCCCTAACCCTTAACCTGCTGCCGCTGCCAGCTTCTTCTTGCTGCTGCCTGGTCTGGTCTGGTGTGGTTCTCTCCCACGCTCAGTGCTGCGCTGGGCGGCCACTGCACTGTCCCTCCCCCAGATAGTCCCTCGCTCTCTCTCCGCACCGCACGCCTGGCACCCACCCCCTCCACAGTGGGCGGAGACCCGGCGGCTCGGATCGGATTCGCACAGCCAGCACTGCAGTGAGAGAGAGTGATTGAGCCAGGTGGGGCAGAGAGCTGCGAGTGCGAGCGCCCCCCCCCCAGATGTTGCGCCCGATGCGGCCGGCCCCCCCTGCACCCCCACGCTACGTCACTGGGGATAGCTTAGTCGGCAGAGTGTGAGACTCTTAATCTCAAGGTCATGGGTTCAAGCCCCACATGGGGCAAAAGATTCCTTCATTGCAGGGGGTTGGACTAGATGACCCTAGTGGTCCCTTCTATCATATCTTCTTCAGGGGAAAATCTGGAATTTTTTTCAGGTAGGTTAGGAACGAGTATCTTTCATCTTTTATCACTTCCTTCCTTGCAGTTAGCATGGCGTCCGGTTCAGAAAATCCTCTCCCTAGCTACGAGACGGACGACAGCCAAACCTCAAAGCTGATCAGAAAGTCCCGGGAATCTCCGTTTGTCCCAATTGGTAAGTTGCTCTGACACAGAAACATTTCGCCATTGCCCTCCTTTTGTGATCTAGGGAAGAAACGCAATTCCCCTCTTAGGCAATGGGTATAAACAAAGTCTTGGACAGTCAGGAAATTCCCTTGAGATGTTGCTTCGTTGTTGTACCCAGTACAGTAGAACTGAATTGAAGTTTGAATTGAATTGAAATACTTTATTGTCACTTGTACAACTTGTACACAGTGAGATTACACGAGCACCCCCACTCAACTCTCTTACTCTTAATTCCCCTTGTTTACTGATGCACATCCACCAAACCCGAAAGTCAGCTGCCCTGTTGTTATCTTTTCATTCAGCAGCCTAACAGCCCACGGATAGAAGCTGTTCTTTACCCTGTTGGCACGACTAATCGTGCTTCTATATCTTCTGCCCGAGGGCAGGAGATCAAGAAAGTGCCGGCCAGGGTGTGAATCATCCCTGAGAATTTTCCTCGCTCTCCTGAGACAACGTTCTTCCACTATTTCATCCAGCGGATTCATGGGACAGCCCATAATATCTTATGCTGTATTCACCACCCTCTGTAGGCACTTCCTATCTTCCATGGCTGGCAAACAAGGAATTCAAAAACCTTCTCACCCTCTCTTCCCCTATTCTAGGCATTTCGGGTTTTGCAGCCGTGGTGGCCTACGGGCTGTACAAGCTGAAGCACAGAGGGGACACCAAAATGTCCGTCCACCTGATTCATATGCGTGTCGCAGCGCAGGGATTCGTTGTGGGGGCCATGACCTGCGGTACGTACTGAAACGTGAGACTCCTGTGCCTTGATCTGCTAAGCGGCAAATAGCCTTTCCCTGAAAACCTTTGTTTCCGCTTCCCAAGGTACCGGAGAGGGTGGGTTGATGTGGGCTGCTCTTGTGCTGTGCAGGCTGTTTCCTGTGATCTGAGTGGCAAGAGCCTTCTATCAGGTGGAGGATCAACGTTCAAAGTTGGATTTAACTCTCCATTAGCAAAAAAATGATATTCATAGACTTGGCTGTTGGTTCTAATGAGCACAGCAGGTCACCCTTGGTAGGTCTGGCCCCATGAATCGGCTGCTGAGACTGAAAATCTCTGCCTTCCCACAGCCATCTACCGTATTTTTCGCTCTATAAGACGCACCAGACCATAAGGCGCACCTAGTTTTTGGAGGAGGAAAACAAGAAAAAAATATTCTGAATCCCAGAAGCCAGAACAGCCAGCGGGATCGCTGCACAGCAATCCCTCTTGCTGTTCTGGCTTCTGGGATAGCTGCGCAGCCTGCATTCGCTCCATAAGACGCACACACATTTCCCCTTTTTAGGAGGGAAAAAGTGTGTCTTATAGAGCGAAAAATACAGTAAGTTCCCTCCCCTCCAGGGCTTTTCCCAAGCAATCAGAGACTATGCCTCTGTGCAGCCAAGCTCTTCTCTGCCCTTTTCATGCCGCTTCTGGTTCTGGGAGTCAGAGGGGAGGGGAGCTTGTTGCAGCAGGAGGTGGAAACACCCATGACTCTTCACAAGCCTGAATCATCTCTGCCTCTTGGCCTCCCTCCTCTCCTGCTTCCGTCTCTGCCTCTGTTTTTGGAATTCTCTCTACCACAAATTCCCCCTGCTCACTAAGCCCCATTCCCTCTTCAGCTTGCAACACCTACTCCTCCCAGTCTTCTCCCTCTGACCACTCATCACTTCCCCACCATCACTCCCCGAGCTCTGAGCCTTCTTCCCGTCATGGTTCCCAAGCTGGTTCCTCTGCACCCATTACACAGAAATAGAAACAGACAAACTGATCCCTGGCAAAGTGTTCTGGACCTCCCCCCTCCACCCTGATTTTACCTTACAAGATGTGTGTCCCACATAGTAAGAATACGCAACAGATCACACTGTTAAATCTTACTTCCTCAGTAGGTTGTGATACCCACTGTTTGGGATCGGTCTTCCAGCAAGGATGTAGTTTTTGTGGCCGTCTCTTTCCCCAGTCAAAGAAAGACAGCTTTGAACTCAAACCCTCCTATCTAACACACCTTTCTCCCTCTCTCTCTTCCAGGTGTCATTTATTCCATGTATCAAGAATACTGGGTGAAGCCCAAGCCCTAGGAAGCAGTCAAGAGTTCTTATGTACCCTAGAGAAAGACCTCACTCAGAAATGGCGCTGCAATAACTACAACTTTGCACAATCTCATGCACAGTGTTAAACTCTACGCTGCCAGTGTGGCTCTGCATTAGGTTGTTGGCGGCAAAAGCGATTCCTCTCTCTCTCTCTTGAGTGTGACCATCAGTTGATAAATTTTCACAACATGCAACCCTTTTTCACTAAGCCTACCCAACACGTAAGGTACTCTGTGGCTTAGAAGTCCAGCGTTTCCTCTTCAGAGTTTCCTCTGGGTTGTGAACAAGCAAAGCAACAAAGTGAGGGATATTCCTGTGTTGGTGCCATGCCTGTTTAAGAGATAGGCGGTCAACCTCTCTTAGCTCTGAATTAGAAACAATTGTGGTGGAAGATTAACCCTTATGATGTGAGCCTTAAATAGCAGATTGTAAATAGTTACAGATAGGTAGCCGTGTATCTGAAGAAGTGCGCATGCACACGAAAGCTCATACCAAGAACTAACTTAGTTGGTCTTTAAGGTGCTACTGGAAGGAATTTTTTTAGATTGTAAATAGTTTAATCTTTATTTAGTTTTTAATGTTTGATGCTTTGCTATGTTTTTGTAACATAGCTGCCCAGAGTGGCTGGGGAAACCCAGCCAGATGGGCGTGGTATAAATAATAAAATTACAATGGCGATTATAATGAAAATGATGATGATGATTTATTAAAGGTAAAGGTACCCATGACCGTTAAGTCCAGTTGCGGTCTACTCTGGGGTTGTGGCGCTCATCTCGCTTTACTGGCCAAGGGAGCCAGCGTTTGTCCACAGACAGTTTTTCCAGGTCATGTGGCCAGCATGACTGAGCCACTCTGGCAAACCAGAGCAGCGCATGGAAACGCCGTTTACCTTCCCGCCTGAGCAGTACCTATTTATCTACTTGCGCTTTTTTGTGTGCTTCCGAACTGCTAGGTTGGCAGGAGCTGGGACCAAACAACCGGAGCTCACCCCATCGCGGGGATTCGAACCGCCGACCTTCCAATCGGCAAGCCCTAGGCTCTGTGGTTTAGACCACAGCGCCACCCACGTCCCATTGATGATTTATTACCTAACATTAAATTCTAAAACTTCCACTTCTTTTCACTCTGGGTGGCATTACAGCATCTTGAATTCTTCTCTCTCTCTCTCTCTCTCTCTCTCTCTCTCTCTCTCTCTCTAGCAATTGCCAAAAAACACACTTTTCTTTGGTAGCACAGAATTAAGCACAGAATAGAAAGGTAAAGGACCCCTGGATGGTTAAATCCCATCAAAGGCGACTATGGGATTGCAGCGCTCATCTTGCTTTCAGGCCGAGGGAGCTGGCATTTGTCCACAGACAGCTTTCGGGGTCCTGTGGCCAGCATGACTAAACCGCTTCTGGTGCAACAGAACACCGTGATGGAAGCCAGAGCGTATGGAAACGCCCTTTACCTTCCAACTGCAGTGGTACCTATTTATCTGCTTGCACTGGCGTGCTTTTGAACTGCTAGGTTGGCAGAAGCTGGGACAGAGCAATGGGAGCTCACTCTGTTGTGGGGATTCGAACCACCAACCTTCCGATCGGCAAGCCCAAGAGGCTCAGTGGTTTAGACCACAGCGCCACCCACGTTCACAGAATGCTGAACCCTTAGCAGTGCAGGAAGATCCTCCATACATTTGGATTCCCCCTGGTAGCAAGCCAAAATCTGTCATTGCCACCAATTCTGAGCCTTCCCTGGGGCAGTTCTTGATTGTGACACCATACCGAACTCTATCTGAAAGGAAGCCCCTGGCTTCCTGTCCGGCTCAAAGCTTGGAGAGGAGGAGAGGTTGTGGGGAGCCCTCACCAATGACAAGATGGTCTCACCGCTTCCTGAACCTCATCATGAGGTTGGGAGATCACTTGCCTCCCTCCAGGAGGAAAATGGATCTGTTAGTGGCCAGGGGGTGCTGGTTATATCCTGTTCTATGCTTGTACAGTGGTGCCCCGCAAGACGAATGCCTCGCAAGATGAAAAACTCGCTAGACGAAAGGGTTTTGCGGTTTTTGAGCTGCTTCGCAAGACGAATTTCCCTATGGGCTTGCTTCGCAAGACGAAAACGTCTTGCGTTTTTTGCACGTTTGTTTCCTTTTTCCTAACACTGTTAATACAGTTGCGACTTGACTTCGAGGAGCAACTCATAGAACGCGGTGTGGTAGCCTTTTTTGAGGTTTTTGGTGATTTTTGAAGCTTTTCCAAAACTTTTCCGACACCATGCTTCGCAAGACGAAAAATTCGCTAGACGAAAAAACTCGCGGAACGAATTAATTTCGTCTTGCGAGGCACCACTGTAATCACCAGCCAAAAATTCAACCCAATAATGAGCAGCAATTAAATCAGCCTTCTTCAAATCTCTGGTTGGGCAACAGCTGTTATCTTCCAGCTTTTCAGGCCTGCTGCCTAAGCAAGGAAACAGTCTAGTTTGAATTGTTGTCTGTTGGCAGGCCATGATGTGAAGCAGTGTTGAAACATCAATAAGTTAAAAAGAAGTCTTTAGAATGGAATTAAAAACCCAAAAGACAAAATGTTTTAAAAAGGCAGCAGACCTGTAGCTGCTGTTTTTACAGCAACCTGCCCATATGTGTCAATAAATGTTCCTATCCTGGAATTTCAAATCTGTAAAATTCTTTCATTCCTTGGCTTTATCATGGTGTTCTCAGTGATATTGATTGACACAGTATAAATCTAACCCAATGACTGCTTTTATTAAACATATTATTATAACCAACACCGCCTTTCTATTAGGTTTTGATGGTAACAAGCGTCTCTTGGTTAAACTGCAAGTAATATATATATATGGGACGCGGGTAGCACCTTGGGTTAAACCACAGGGCCTAAGACTTGCTGATCAGAAGGTTGGCGGTTCGAATCCCCGCGATGGGGTGAACTCCCGTTGCTCGGTCCCTGCTCCTGCCAACCTAGCAGTTCGAAAGCACGTCAAAGTGCAAGTAGATAAATAGGTACCGCTCTGGTGGGAAGGTAAACGGCGTTTCTGTGCGCTGCTCTGGTTCACCAGAAGCGGCTTAGTCATGCTGGCCACATGACCCTGAAGCTGTACGCCAGCTCCCTCGGCCAATAAAGCGAGATGAGCACCGCAACCCCGGAGTCGGCCACGACTGGATATGATTGGTTTTATATACAAATGCTGTGAGAAGGTCTCAGACCACTCCTTTTTTGGTTTTTGACCTTCATTTTCACATTCTTTTTTCCCTATTAATGGCTATTAATCCTGTCTTCCAGTTCTCTGCCCCCAATTAGTGTTATGGAGCTGAGAACCCTGTGATTGTATTGTTACATGTATTTCTGACCCCAAACCCAGCTGCATTTTCAGTTCCCTTTTGCCTCTTCCTCTCCCAGTCAAAATCCAAAATGGCGTACTGGGCCTGCCTTTTGCCGATTTCGGTCTGTCAGGTACCAAGCATGTGGGTGGTATTAAAAGTAAAGGTACCCCTGCCCGAACGGGCCAGTCTTGACAGACTCTGGGGTTTGTGCGCCCATCTCACATCTATAGGCCGGGGGCCAGCGCTGTCCGGAGACACTTCCGGGTCACGTGGCCAGCGTGACAAAGCTGCATCTGGCGAGCCAGCGCAGCACACGGAACGCCGTTTACCTTCCCGCTGGTAAGCGGTACCTATTTATCTACTTGCACCCGGGGGTGCTTTCGAACTGCTAGGGTGGCAGGCGCTGGGACCGAGCAGCGGGAGCGCACCCCGCCGCGGGGATTCGAACCGCCAACCTTTTGATCGGCAAGCCCTAGGCGCTGAGGCTTTTACCCACAGCGCCACCGCGTCCCTCTGTGGGTGGTATTACTACGTTGTAAATAGCTACGATCTTTTAAAAAAGGATTAGATGAGCTAGTGAAAGTGGCCGTGTGTCTCAAGTCTAAAGGCCCTGGTTCAAAACTCGCCTCAGCCACGAATCCACAAGATTATAATCAAATAATTCAGAGTCTGAGAAGGGATTCAGAGAAACAGATAATTATGAGGAAGCTCTTGTGTTTGCGTTGGTCAGAAGATGCTTTCCACTAGATGGCAGCAACTGTGTTGTTTTAAAACTTCAACCACCAGCACAATGAGGGGCAATTCAGATGATGTTTCTGTTGAATGGTTTCTTTAAATGTAAAGGTTCATCATTGTTCCATTCCATGTGTGTGTCTTTAAGGGGCCAGAGCAAGATAACGAGACCCAGCTTTACAGCTGTGAAACATAGCAGGTGCTGCTGAGTTGTATTTGATTAAGGTGTGTCAGCATCTGGGTGTAGTATATAAGGAGCAGCACCTAGCTCTCCCATTTCCCCTGGGGGATGGGTTGGTGGTTGGGTCATGTTTGTTTGTTAATATATTTAGTGTAAATGGAGTTTTTGCTTTTCTTATTAAAACCTTCTTTAAGTTATTTTTGAGTCCCTTCTTTTTAATGCATGGTCTCCCCAGCAAGCTCTCTGCAGCGTCACTATACTGCAAAAAGCCAACAGTTTCCAGAGCCAGTGTGGTTAAGAGCGATGTTAATATTTAAGTCTTAGAATAGCTTTGGAAGTAGATATAGGCTGTAGGGTTAGAAGAAGAAGATAGTGTATTTTAAAAATAATATTATTTGAAAGCGAAAAAATGCGAAGTTATTTTAAATGTGATTTTAAAAAAAAAGATGGTTAGAAACTATGATATATGTAAAGACGAAGTAAAATGAAAATCAGATAGGTGGGACTTAAGAAAGCCCACTTAACAATGTTTACAAAAATAAGGATATGAGAAGAATTTGTTTGTTTTGCTGTTTGTGTTCTTTATTTGTGTTGTAAAATGAATAAAAAAAATTTGAAGGAAAAAATAAATAAGAAAAACATGAATTGAAGTCATTCTGCCGGGCCTCTCTGTGGCACGCTTTTGCTTGTAATGTGTAGCCTGTCCTGATGAGACCTTTTTCCTTGGTCAACAAAGCAGGTGACGTCTGCTGCAAACCAATTTTCGCTTGCCATTCAGGCCGTGGCTCCAGGCAGGGCAGGATGCCAACACCAAACTCAGTGAAGCCAAGAGGCACTGCATCGCCACGGAGAATGCCAAGGGACCCCTTTGTCTATCTCGCCTGTTTCCTCCAACCACTTCAGCAGATTTGGACGTTTGTCAAGCGCTGTGCGCGACAGAAAGAGAGAGCGCGGCGAGGAATCGTATGCTGAAAGTTGTTTTAGAGCAACTCGAGAAATGCACCGTATTTTTCAGTGTATAAGACGAGGTATTTTTTATGGGAAAATTACAGTGGTGCCCTGCAAGACGAATGCCTCGCAAGACGAAAAACTCGCTAGTCAAAAGGGTTTTGCGGTTTTTGAGCTGCTTCGCAAGACGAATTTCCCTATGGGCTTGCTTCGCAAGACGAAAACGTCTTGCAACTTTGTTTCCTTTTTCTTAACACCGTTAATACAGTTGTGACTTGACTTCGAGGAGCAACTCATAGAACGCAGTGTGGTAGCCTTTTTTGAGGTTTTTGGTGATTTTTGAAGCTTTTCCAAAACTTTTCCGGCACCGTGCTTCGCAAGACGAATAATTCACTAGACGAAAAAACTCGCGGAACGAATTAATTTCGTCTTGCGAGGCACCACTGTATGTATAACATTTTTTCCCCCAATTTTTTTTAATTCATTTTATAACACAAATAAACAACACAAACAGAAAAACAAACAATACAAACAAATTCTTGTCTTATCCTTATTTTTTCTAAACATTGTTAGGTGAGCTTCCCCAAGTCCCCCCTATCTGATTTTCATTTTACTTCATCTTTAGCAGTTTACATATATCGTAGTTCCAACCATCTTTTTCTATCACATTTAAAATAACTTCACATTTTATCGTTTACAAATAATATTATTTTAAAATACACTATCTTCTGCTTCTAACCCTACAGCCTATATCCACAGCCTAATTAAACATACTTTTACACCTTATGCAAATTTTTTGACTTCCATCAATCACATCTGAAAAATTTCCAATCTAATCACTTAACATACATTTCTTACTTTCGCTATTACATTTAAATCTCACAACTAATATCTCTCATCTTTCTCTTTTTGCAATGTTTCATATATTCCTCCTTACAAAACTTCTTGTAGTCCTACTAGCGCAATTTGTTGATTACAGTTGTTCTTCAAATAGTTGGTATATTTTTTCCAGTCTTCTGTGAATCTCTGGTCCCGGAGCAGGTTTTGAATCCTTTCTGTCATTTTATCTAATTCTGCGTAGTCCATTAATTTTGTCTGCCGTTCTTCTTTCGTCGGAATTTCTTCTTGCTTCCATTTCTAAGGTAACAATACTTATTCCGTTCTTTCTTCCTGGGGTGAAAGGCAGGGCAGCCTCCAGGTGGTGGTGCCAGAGAGTCGATGAGAGACACAGCTAACTCATTCTGGTTTTGCCTCTCTGCTCTTCCCTGTTGAGTCTGACAGAGGCAACACTGAAGTATTGAGGGGAAACCTAATCAAGATGTTTTATAGATGGTACTTAAAAGGTAAAGGGTAAAGGGGACCCCTGACCATTAGGTCCAGTCGTGAGCAACTCTGGGGTTGCGGCACTCATCTCGCTTTATTGGCCAAGGGAGCCGGCGTACTGCTTCCAGGTCATGTGGCCAGCATGACTAAGCTGCTTCTGGTGAACCAGAGCAGCGCATGGAAACGCCATTTACCTTCCCGCCGGAGTGGTACCTATTTATCTACTTGCACTTTGATGTGCTTTTGAACTGCTAGGTTGGCAGGAGCTGGGGCTGAGCAACGGGAGCTCACCCCATCGCGGGGGTTCAAACTGCTGACCTTCTGATCAGCAAGTCCTAGGCTCTGTGGTTTAACCCACAGCGCCACCCGCGTCCCTTTTAGGTGGTACTTAACACCTACCAAAATAGCTAAAATGCATAAGACAAAAACAAATCTGTGCTGGAGTTGTGGTAAAACAGAGGGGGCACTTATACATGTTTGGTGGACCTGTGAAAAAGTCAAAAGCTTCTGGAACACAGTATATGACGAGCTTAAAAAAATGTATAACTCTATGAAAAATACAGAAGCTTTTCTACTAGGGAAAACGGACACAGGTATAGCAAGAGAAGATCAGAAAATATTCCTCTATGCCACAGGAGAGGCAAGGGTCCTAAATGCTAAAAAGTGGAAAAAAGAAATTGTGCCAACAAAAAAGGAATGGCAAGACAAACTGTCAGAGTATATTGAACTGGCTAGATTAACAGAGGCAATTAGAGATCACAGTAGACAAGAGTTTCAAAAAGCATGGGGAAAATGCAGAGAATACTTCACAAAACAGTGCCCTAAAATACATACCTGGATTTGTTTCGATTAATGTCTGCAGGAGACTTTGTGGATATTTAAGTTAGAATTAGAAAAATCTTATTCATAAAGGAAACAGCTTACAAGAGGTAAATAAGGAGGCCAGGTACAGGATAAAGGAAGTCTTTTATTTGGTTTGTTTGTATTGTTGTATGTTATGCTCACTGTATGTTATGTTCACGTTTAATGAGGGCGGATTTGTGTATGGAGGGGTTGTGTTTTGTTGTAAATAAACTTCCAATTTTTTAAAAAAAGAACGACAGAGGCAACACTGACACCGAGGAAGATGGCAAGCAGTGGCCTCATCTGGACTGGGTGCAAGTAAGAAGCAAGCAGGCAAACGGTGGATTCAGGATCGCAAGAAAAGAGATTCCTGCTAATCATTAGGAAATACTTTCTGGCAGTAAGAGTTATTGGACAGTAGAATGGAAGGTGGTGGACTCTCCTTCCGTAGAGGTTTTTAAGCAGCGGTTGGGTGGCCATCTGCCATGGATGCTTTAGCTATGATTGCTTCATTGCAGGGGACTGGGCCTTGGGGTCCCTTCCAACTCTACAATTCTCTGGGTCTAAAGGTAACAGACCCCTGGACGGTTAAGTCCAGTCAAAGGCGACACTGGGGTTTTGGCGCTCATCTCGCTTTCAGGCCGAGGGAGCCGGTGTTTGTCCACAGACAGCTTTCTGGGTCATGTGGCCAGCAGGACTAAACCGTTTCTGGCGTAACGGGACACCGTGACAGAAACCAGAGCACACAGAAACACCATTTACCTTCCCGCCGAAATGGTACCTATTTATCTACTTGCACCGGCGTGCTTTCCAACTGCTAGGTTGGCAGGAGCTGGGGCAGAGCAACAGGCGCTCACTCTGTTGCAGGGATTCGAACTGCTGACCTTCTGATCAGCAAGCCCAAGAGGCTCAGTGGTTTAGACCACAGCACCACCCACATCCCATGTGCACAGCTACAAACACCTGTGGTTTTTAGCAGCAAGATTCTGGCGGCACTTTCTGCCCCCCTCCACCCAGTGCTGCTACGATAGCAGCTCCTTTTGGGGAGAGCCAACTGGAAGAGTGCAGCGACTTCTGCTGGAGCTCTAAATTAAGCCACGGCCAGGCCAAGAGGCGGATCATATTTCTCTCCTCTCTGCCTTTTGCCGTGACAGCCTTTTTTTTTTTTTTTCCTCCCAGGGGACACCTTCGCCCAGCTCCGTTTAGCGCTGCCTGGATCCCACATCCCTCCCCAGGGGATTTGGAAGGGCGACAACCCCTCTGACTTTCTGCTGGTGGGAGCAAATGACCCTCTATGTTGACATCGCAGCAAAGTTTCTCGTGTTGGCGAGACCTCAAAGTGCGGCCCATTAAAGAGATGGCATACCTCTCTCTCTGCAAGTTACCAGAGGCCACAATTTGGGTGTGCGGTTTGGGTATGGCAAAAGCACAACAGAAGACTTTCCCTCCATCCATCCTATTTATGTGCCAGATGCTTTGATGTGGGCAGTTCTCAGACTGTCCATCGTTTCGTAGGTGTGCTGGTCCTGGGGGGGGGTTACCGTGCGGCGTGGTCTGAGTCCGGTCCTGGGTCAAGGGTCTGGAGGCTGACCATCAGGGGCGAAGCGGGGTCCAAGGCAAGGGGCCAGGCGTGGTCAGGAACTCAGGGAGAGCAGGACAGGGTGCTGGCAGGAACAGGTTTCCAACGATGTTGCTCCCACAACCTGGGACTGGGCTGACTGGCCTTTATCTCCTCTGAGGCATAGGGCAGTCCCAGTCCACAGGTGAACTGCCTCTCCTGGCCTGGAGGTGAGCACTCCTCCTGTGAGAACTTAGTTCCCTCCACCTCTCTGCCCTGAGCCTCTGCAGCTCAGGAGAGGCTGGAGGGTTACCGGACCCAGAGGCAACCCCAGCTTCCCCTGGCGGGGCTGAGAGTGGAGCACCTGCAGGCAATGGGTCCTCCATCACCTCAGGAGCCAGAGCAGACTCAGCTGGTGCCTGCTCCTGAGGATCTGGCACAGGTGAGGACCCTTCAGGTTCAAGCCCCAGCCCCGGCTCAGCCGGCCCTGGAGGCAGGGACTCCTGTGCAGGCTGGGATTCCTCCGGTTCAGCCTCTGAATCAGATTCCCAGGCCATCACAGTAGGTGAAAGCAAGGGCCATCCCTGTGTAACTTTGAACACCCCAAATTTTGTGCAAACCATCAGCCAAGTGGGGAAAATTCCTGCTATGCCCCTGTCCCAACGACACACGACGGCATAGCAAGGTCAAGCGCAAAGCCCTAAAAGCAGGGAGACGTGGGTGGGTGTTCTGAATGCAAGCTCCAAAAGAGGAAGCTCTGGGTCACGTACATTAGGTCCCTTGATCCATTTAGCCTGCATCCCATTGGCCTGATTAAACCCTGCATCAAGGGACCTACCAATCGGGTGTTGCGGCTGACCAATCTTACCCACCCACAACGCAGGGTTTGGTTGCCCGGTCTCACTGCAACACGTGCCCTCTTTAAGGGAGGACCCGATAAACCAAGTTAACAAACTTTTTATAAAACAATGGAAATGGTTTATTGAATATTTACAGATAAATTGTAAACAAATAAGAAAATTGGCAGGATTATTGTAATTATACCTGCTGTATTATAAGAGCATATACAGTGGTACCTCAGGTTACAGATGCTTCAGGTTACAGACGCTTCAGGTTACAGACTCCGCTAACCCAGAAATAGTACCTCGGGTTAAGAACTTTGCTTCAGGATGAGAACAGAAATCGCACGGTGGCAGCAGGAGGCCCCATTAGCTAAAGTGGTGCTTCAAGTTAAGAACAGTTTCAGGTTAAGAACGGACCTCCGGAACGAATTAAGTACTTAACTTTAGGTCAATTCTGTATCCAGGGCAGCTGTCTACCAAGTCCACCTGGTACGCAGGCTGAGACCCTACCTGCCCGCAGACTGTCTCGCCAGAGTGGTGCATGCTCTGGTTATCTCCTGCTTGGACTATTGCAATGCGCTCTATGTGGGGCTACCTTTGAAGGTGACTCGGAAACTACAACTAATCCAGAATGTGGCAGCTAGACTGGTGACTGGGGGCGGCCGCCGAGACCACATAACACCGGTCTTGAAAGACCTACGTTGGCTCCCAGTACGTTTCCGAGCACAATTCAGTATACCTGAAGGAGCGTCTCCACCCACATCCTTCTGCCCGGACACTGAGGTCCAGCTCCGAGGGCCTTCTGGCGGTTCCCTCATTGCGAGAAGCAAAGCTACAGGGAACCAGGCAGAGGGCCTTCTCGGTAGTGGCGCCCGCCCTGTGGAACGCCCTCCCATCAGATGTCAAAGCGATAAATAACTACCTGACATTTAGAAGACATCTTAAGGCAGCCCTGTTCAGGGAAGTTTTTAATCTGTGATATTTTACTGTATTTTTGGTTTCTATGGAAGCCGCCCAGAGTGGCTGGGGAAACCCAGCCAGATGGGCGGGGTACAAATAATAAATTATTATTATTATTATTATTATTAACCCGAGGTACCACTGTATTTAAAGTGGATGAATAAATAATCAAATTAAGTTGATTTGGATATGCAAGAGACATTAAAAATAAATTTAAGGAACAACGGGAAGAGGGGGAAGGAAGTTTAGTTTTGAAATATTAAGACGATTGTAAAATTGGTGAAATGTATAAATTTGAAAAGTAAAAATAATTAAAAAACAAAGCAAAACCCAAGACAAGTATCTGGTCAGGCTGTCCGAAACACAAGTGTGATATGTTAGATGTGTGAAAACTGAACCCAGCAACCACATCGCCATCATGGAAATGCCTGCAGGCACATCATGGGCGAGGGCTGCAGAGAGCAGGCAAAGTCCCTGAACACTGAGCATTGCTGGAAACGTGCGCAGGCTGTCTGCCTCCGAGCAGCACCCTCTTAAGCCTTTGAAACCGGAGCCCAGCGCAGCCTGTGCCTTTTCGAAGGAAAGAATGCCGTCCTTGCAAACAAGGGATTGAGAGAGCAGCTGTGGTCGCAATCCTGTGCCCAGCGGGTGATCTGCCTGGACACCTATTTATACCTCCTCATTTTCACAAGAATGGCACAGGGCAAATGCAAGCAAAGGGTGGAGCCGAGGGAATATGTGGAGGAGCAGATTCCAAAGCCGCCATTTCCCTTCAACTTTCAGACACCGCCACTGTCCTGTGGCAGGAAAACTCAGTGCAGAAAGAGCTTTCTAAGCCTTGCTTACTGGGCTCTGGGAAGATCTCATGAGATCTCAGGTGGCCCCTCCTGACTGTTTTCCCCCAGCTCGCCATTACACTGGGGAACATTTTTTCCCCCTTCATTTTCTGTTGCATGAGATTTTTCAACTGTTCTTATATGTTCTTTCAATGCTGATTTCAAATCTGAAATCGATTTTCGTGTACATGCAATAGTGATCTTTCAATTTCCAACTTTTGCCGATATGCCATATTTACACTGGGGATAAGTGGACACTGGAGACGCGGGTGGCACTGTGGTCTAAACCACTGAGCCTCTTGGGCTTGCCAATTGGAAGGTTGGCAGTTCGAACCCCCACGACGGGGTGAGCTCCCGTTGCTCGGTCCCAGCTCCTGCCAACCTAGCAGTTCGAAAGCACGTCAAAGTGCAAGTAGATAAATAGGTACCGCTCCGGCAGGAAGGTGAATGGCGTTTTCGTGCGCTGCTCTGCTTTGCTAGAAGCGGCTTAGTTATGCTGGCCACATGACCCAGAAACTGTCTGCAGACAAACGCCGGCTCCCTCAGCCTATAGAGTGAGATGAGCGCGCAACCCCAGAGTCGTCCACGACTGGACCTAATGGTCAGGGGTACCTTTACCTTTTAAGTGGACACTGACACGCTGATCTACCCTAACCACATGACAATTATTGTTTTGCAATCTTAATTTTTCTTTATTTTTATAGTTCTGTAACCTAAATATTTGTATTTTTTCAGATTGGACCATGAAAAACATGAATTGCAAAAAAACCCTAGAACTTACAGAACAAAACCAACTTCAGATATGAAATCAGTACGTTGAAATTAGGTTAGAACAACTGCAGGTGTCGATGCAACAAAAAAATTGTTTCCCAGTGTTATCTATCTATTTTCCTGCCACCCACACAAATCTGTAATCATGTAACAAATCATGAATTACAGGTCCACTGCAATTAAATCAACTGCTGTGCCCTAGTGAACTTTTCCCCTCCTGTCCATTGTCTCAAGAAAAACCACAAAGTTCTAGGCCTGAGTTCTAACATAGGAAGGATGGGGGAGAGGACAGGATCCAAGGTGAATTCCTTGTTGTTCTTTGATCCAATGAAGCAGTGAACTCCAGAGATTCGGCAGCACCGTGATCCCCACTTTTGTGGCCACAATAAGGGTCCTTTCTTTCGAGACAAAAGGTCTGATTTGCCATTGATTTCCAAGGCAGTTTCTTGGACGCTTCGCTCCCACTCTGGCTGTTCCTCACATTTGTATCATCTTCCAGATGTCCCCGTCTTCACAATGCACCCAATTGTGCCTTTTGGCTGCAGAAGAACCAGCTCGGTTGGGTTACAACAACACTGTTCATCCTGTTTTCCTCCAGCTCCCCCAGGCCCTGCTTAAATTCACCTGCTATTCCACAAGCGGCCTTGCTATGTAACGTACCTGCGAAGGCAATTTTGTCCCAAACATTTAGCAGGAGGGGGAAATGTGCTGACCTGCTCCAGGCCCACAAAGACCCCACCTGTGGCACCCTTGCCAAAATAGGTTGTGGATGGGCCAGAAACTAAAAGGCAGGATGAAACCAGAGTCAGAATGGGAGGTTCACCTGAGCTCAGTTAGTCACCAGACAGATCTCTGGTCCTTTAGATTTGGAAGCAAAACAAGACTTGGGAGGCAACAGAGGCAACAGGAGAAGAAGGAAGAGGGATTGGGTCAAACCAGGAGGCAAGAGTGATTTGGAGATTTCAAGGTATGTTTGAGAGCACTTTGAGCAGACCCACCAAGTATTGTGTCTCACCAGACATTTATGGAAACAAGTTCTGCTGGGTGAAACCAAAGGGCCATCTAGTCTAGCAAAGCTAAACCAGGAGAGGCTGAATAGGAGCCCATTCTGAAACAGGAGTTATGAACAGATATGTAGGGTTATAGTCACATCTTTGTTTGTTTGCTTGTGTTTACGTTTTGAGAGTCCTGCCAAGTGTAAACCCCCGGTGAGTTTTCAATAGCTTTTCAGAAGCTTCCCACTATTGCCGGTATTAGTGTACGAAGCCTGTGATTTCTCCTCTTAGACCTCTTGTGCATTTGCACTGCCTAAATGGAGAGTTCAACCTCTTTGCATTCGGCTTCCGAAAAATTAACATTATCTGACAAAACTAGAAAGCCGTTCCATGGTTCACAAAATTCCCCTTTATTTTGTGGTTTCTTCTCAGTGACTACCTCCGTTTCCACACTTTGATGGAATTCCTTTGTTGAGTTTCAGTGTGTGAACTTTCATCTAATAGTTCTTTACTCTGGTTCCCCATTGTGACCACAATGCTTCCCACTATTGCTCGTATTATTTGACATACTATTTTTTAACAGTATCTCCCCTCCCCCTCCCCTATTTTCATTTGTCTCACGGATTGCGTTTGAAATTTGAGTTCCATTTTCTTGACTAATGTGTCTGGGGGAAGGATTGGGGAGAAATTTGATCCAGTTTCATTTAAAGGCAAGCTCAGCAATTCACACTTTTAAAAAACCAGTGTGCGAACTGAAAAACAGCTATTCTTCAAAATTCGCACCTCTCTGAATTTTGCAATGTAGTTCTCCAGCCAAGTAATGTGTACAAACATCCATGTACTGAGGTAAAGTGTGCGTGGAAATGCACCTATTGGTGAAAGTGACATAAAATGTATTATTTTAGGGGGATGTTTTCGCAAACATGTTCATCATAGGCAAAATTGCATACATGCATATGAATACTGAGAGAAATTCACTGCTGAATTTTCATGAGAACTCATTTTTTTAATGCAAATTGATGTGGAAATGTGGAGAATTTAAGCTTGGAACATTAAGAAGCTGAGGAAAATTTTAAAATGAGATATTCATCCATCCTTATTTCTGGGGGGACATCAGCCAGAATCTCAATCTGGTATCCATGAATGGTTAATTTCTCACCTGCCCAGCACCTGAAACTTACTGCTTCCTTCACTCTCAATCTTATACATTTGACTAATACATCCTAAACGGTAGTTCAGCCTTTTTTCTGCTTGGATCCTGCTGCCCGAGACAGTCGCCTCATTTTGCCTCATGGGTGGGCCCTGAATATCACAGTAAAGTAACAATCAATATCTATATCAATATCATTGCAAACAATACAGGCAGGTTACACGTGGATTACGTTCCAAGGCACCACATACATCGGACTCACTTACAAATTTCAAACAAAAACAGTGGTACCTTAGTTTACAAAGTTAATCCGTTCCGGAAGTCCATTCTTAAACCAAAGTGTTCTTAAACTAAGGTATGCTTTCCCATAGCAGTGGGGGACTCGATTTACAAATAGAACACACTCAACAGGAAGCGAAACATGTTCTGTTTCCAAGGCAAAGTTCACAAACCAAAACACCAACTTCCAGGTTTGCAGAGTTCTTAATCCAAGTTGTTCATAAACTAAGCTGTTCCTAAACCAATCTACCACTGTATAACATTTTCCAATTAACAGTCAATTATCATTGGACTTCCCCTCCCCCCCTCCATGGTTTCCTCAAATTTTCGAATATTGCTGCATATTATAGGTAATCCCACCACAATTTTCTCAGATACGATTTTACTGTTCTCATTCAAAGCCCACACGTTTTAACATGTTTACAGCAGTAGTTTTTTAACCAGTCTACAAACATTTCCCACTTCTCCCTAAAGTCAGCCTCATCCTGCTCTCTAATTTTGCCTGTTAAACTTGCCAATTCAGCCTGTTCCATGAATTTCAGCTGCCGATCCTCTTTAGTAGGTACCACCGCATCTCGCCATTTTTGCGCATCTTAATATTCTCGCTGCGGTTGTGGCGTATAAAAATGAATTCATCTGCAGAGCAAAGCGTATGCAACAACTTTTCAATCCATCAGCATGTTAAGGTATCCACCAAGATAAGCCACAGATTGCTGACATTTAGCCTTTCACCAAATACCAACCGCAGAGTATTGCTCACGTTCAAAAATGTTCCAATACGATAATCCCTAGCTGTAGATTTTAAATGAAGAGGCTCGTTCTGAGTCAATTTACACTATAGCCTTGGTGAAGACTTGACGTTTTTATCCCCCCCAAAAGTTTTTGATCTGAGTTTCCACTGAAAGAAGGCTGCATTTTAATGTTTTACTGTTGTATTTTAATCTTGTTTCTTAAGTTGTATTTTGATCAATTGTTTTATATCAGGTGTTAGCCGCCCTGAGCCCGGTCTTGGCTGGGGAGGGCGGAGTATAAATAAAATTATTATTATTATTATTATTATTATTATTATTATTATTATTATTGCTTCATTTGTTGTAGTTACTGTATTTTTCCATGTATAAGATGCCCCCATGTATAAGATACCCCCTACTTTTGAGGACCCCAACTTTAGAAAATGGGCATATGCACTATCGGTGTATAAGACGCCTCCAGATTTTTAACCTATTTTAAAGCAAAAACAAACAAACAAAACCTAGTCTTATACACGGAAAGGTACAGTATAATATGCCACTTTATGAGAAAAGCAGGCTATAATTTTTCTAAGCCACCATCCCCCAACCTGGTAAAGGTAAAGGGACTCCTGACCATTAGGACCAGTCGCGGACGACTCTCGGGTTGCGGCGCTCATCTTGCTTTATTGGCCAAGGGAGCCGGAGTACAGCTTCCGGGTCATGTGGCCAGCATGACTAAGCCGCTTCTGGCAAACCAGAGCAGTGCACAGAAACGCCGTTTACCTTCCCGCTGGAGTGATACCTATTTATCTACTTGCACTTTGACATGCTTTCGAACTGCTAGGTTGGCAGGAGCAGGGACCGAGCAACGGGAGCTCCCTTCGTCATGGGGATTCGAACTGCCGACCTTCTGATTGGCAAGTCCTAGGCTCTGTGGTTTAACCCACAGCACTGCCCACGTCCCCCCAACCTGGTGCCCTCCTCCAAATGTTTGGGGATCCTGGCTGGGATTTGATGGGAGGGCACCGGGTTGGCGAAGGCTGTTCTGAGCAATCAGAAACAAACCACACGCTTTCCCTTTAAGCCTTTGGAGTCTTTTGGGTTCACTCAGACTCTGCACCAGCTCCTACCTCAGCCTTAGGCTGGCGGGAAGAGAGAGGGAGCGAGCCAAGAGTTTTCTGCTGCCCATTTTGCTCACGTCCCTGCATGGGTTTCTCGCCACCCCCCAGGCCTCTCTTTGCTGCACTGCAGAGCCAAGGACCAGAGCTTGCTTCCCTTTAAAGGAGAAATGAGTTTTCCTTCTCCCTGCCTGGGGGAGCTTTAACAAGAGCAGGAACTTGAGGGTAAGTGCTCACCGTTTCCCCATTCCAAAGCGCATTGTTTAAATTTTACTTCTTTGCACCTTTCTTCCACCCAGGTCCCAAACTGGCTTAGATACAATAGGTCAGTGGCTTCCTGTGTCTAAAAGCCATAGCTCAGAATTAAATCTAAGGCTGGAGAGCCTTTGGCAGCCTATGGGGCACATTCAGGAAAGGTCCTGCCACCCTCGAGGGCATGCTAGGTGGGGACGCAGGAGAGGGCCTTCTTGGTGGTGGCTCCCAGACTTTGGAACTCCCTCCCTGGAGAAGCTGGTGACTGGTTCTCTCCTTGCTGTTCTTCTGCTGGCAGGAGAAGACCTTCTTGTCCCAACAGACTTTTGGGAACCAACTGCTTTTAATGAGAGGGCTTGCACCATGCCGTTTTTGTTGTGATTGTATGTTTTTAGTAGATCTAGTGGATTTTATATATCGTATGTCAAGGCTCCACCGGATAACCTCTTGATTCAGCATTCATCCACAAAGCTGAACTTTGCAAAGCTTCATTTTCTCCCACAAAGCTTTTAGACTATGAGCACATTCACCCCATGCATTTAAAGCGCTGTAAAGGTAAAGGGACCCCTGACCATTAGGTCCAGTCGTGGCCAACTCTGGGGTTGTGGCGCTCATCTCGCTTTATTGGCCGAGGGAGCCGGCATACAGCTTCCAGGTCATGTGGCCAGCATGACTAAGCCACTTCTGGTGAACCAGAGCAGCGCACGGAAATGCCGTTTACCTTCCCACTGGAGTGGTACCTGTTTATCTACTTGCACTTTGACGTGCTTTCGAACTGCTAGGTTGGCAGGAGCTGGGACCGAGCAACGGGAGCTCACCCTGTTGCGGGGATTTGAACCACCGACCTTCTGATCGGCAAGCCCAAGAGGCTCAGTAGTTTAACCCACAGCGCCCTTTAAAGCACTGCAATACCACTTTAAACACCCATGGCTTCTCCTAAAGGAATCATGGGAAGTGTAGTTTATAAAGGGTGCTGAGAGTTGTTAGGAGACTATCTGAAAGTTCCTATTTCCTCATACAAACCTGCCCAGGCTCTGAGATCTCTGGGGGAGACCTTTCTTTCAGTTCCACCACTCTCACAGCCACGCTTGGTGGGGATGCAAGACGGGGCCTTCTCGGTGGTGGCTGCTCCCAGACTTTGGAACTCCCTGCTAGAGAAGCTAGGCTGGCTCCCTCCTTTCTGTCCTTCTGCCAGCAGGTGAAGACCTTTCTTTGCCAACAGGCCTTTGGAAACTGACGTTTTCCTTTTTTAGGAAAGGGCTGGTTCTGTCATGTCGTTATTCTTACTGTCTGCATTTTGAACAGATCTTTTTATACTATTTCAATTCTATCAGTGTTTAATGACATTTTAATGATGGTCTTCTCTATGCTTCTCAGCTTGTTTCACTAGCTTGTTTCACATGTGGCCTAGGACCCATATACCTACGGGACTGCCTCTCCTGGTATGCCCCGTGGAGGATCTTAAGGTCCACAAATGACAACATTTTGAAGGCCCCAAGTCGCAAGGTGGTTAGATTGGTCTCAACTAGGGCCAGGGCCTTTTCAGTACTGGCCCCAACTTGGTGGAACGCTCTGTCACAAGGGAATAGGGCCCTGTGGGATTTGACATCTTTCTGCAGGGCCTGCAAGACAGAGCTGTTCCGCCTGGCCTTTGGTTTGGACTCAGTCTGACCCTTATGTTTCCCTCTACTTATGGTCTTGATCTTTGAACTACTTTTAAAATGAGGCTGCATTTTAACCTGTATTTTAAATTGCCCCCCCTATTATGTTTTTACTGTAATTTTACTGGTGTTAGCCGCCCTGAGCCCCACTCTGGCCAGGGAGGGCGCGGTATAAATTATTATTATTATTATTATTATTATTATTATTATTATTATTATTATTAATCTGCTTAAGCCGCCTTGAGCCCCAGACCAGGGGGGAAGAGGAGGTGGGATATTAATGAATAAAATAACATAAATTCTTCCGGTTAGTTAATGGGGAGACACTGAACCATTCACCCTGCAGTGCATCCTGCTTCGGTGCATTTGTGAACCACAAAAAGCCCCAGGGTTTATTGTAAAGTGGATTCGTTGCGCTAGCGCAGCAAAGCCCTTTCATCCAATTCAGCTGCGCATGGCTAAGGTTCTGGCATATGCGCCTGAGCCCCTCCTGCAAAATAATGACAGTCACACTGGAGACAAGCTCCCTCCTGCATTTCCCTAGCTGCATATTCAGGGATGGTGTCGAGTGGCCCTGATTTACTGCCTCCGACACTTACGGGCAGCAGCAAAGCGCACCCCGGGGAAGCAACTTGATCCTGCTGGCCCGGGACTTGCAGCAGCAGCGGCCAGGTAGCAGCGCTGTGAGCGAGCCACTATCTGTGCACCTTGGGGCTGCTGGCTTCGCCTTGCTCCTCTGTCCTCCTCTCTCACATTGTCCTGAATTAACTTTGGCTGCTCTCGCTCCTGCTCCTGCTGCTGTTTTGGGCTGTCTTCAGCAGTCCTTTTGACAGGCAGCTCCTGGGCCAGCCCCTCTCTCTGCAGTGGTCCTCCAAAATAAAAATATCTGCAGCCGGCCACCTTCCACTCTTTGCTAAACTGACACCAGGGACCTGCCAAGGAGGGGGGGGAATACCCACCGGCCGATCGCTCCTTCAAAAGAAACACACAAACAAAAACCACTGGACCTTTTTACAGAAGGACTTTTTCTCTCTCTCCTTCATTCATGTCTATCTAAACTTGGGACTTTCAAACAAGGTTACCCCAGCCTCATCCTCTGCCTCCTCTTATCCCAGACCTCCCCTTTATTCTCCAGGCCGGTGGTGGTGCTGAACTCGGCCAGCTTGTTTCTCAAGGTCAGTGAGAGGGGAATCTGCATGCTGCCAAGGGGGTTTGGGTAGGGCAAAACCTGGCGTGTGGTTTAAGTCGCCAGCCAGTTGTCCCCTGCAGCCACCGTTGCTTCTGTGTGGGATTCGCTAGTGGCACAGCTGCCGGCTAGCGAAGGGTTAAACGGCATGTGCGCTCAGCTGGAAGGAGAGAGGTGTGCGGAGGGCAAGTCGGAGGGAACTGCTTCTGGCCATGGCATTTGTCCACGGTGCAGAAGCTTCGATATCGATATACTGGCATTGCAACGGTGAGAGGTCCTTGGGACGTCACATGCAGGTGTGTGCACTGGAGCAACAACAACAACAACAAAAGAGTCAGGCAAAGAAAGCTCGTTCGAAAAGGCCGTAAAACTTCCACGCTCGGTGCATCTTCGAGAGCCTGTCAGAGGCTGCCCCAGGAAAACGATCGCCTCTGCTATCACATTGCGCCGCCGGCTGCAGATAGAGCAATTACTAAGCTAAAATTGGACAGGACGGCTGCTTTGCAGATGATTTCCCTCTCCGCCCCGCCTCACCCCAGCTACAGTGCCATTGCCTGCCTTATGCTATTTAAGACCCAGGCTCCATTAACTGTCTCCCTCCCTCGCCACCGTGATCAATAATGCAGTTTCCCTTTAAAAAAACATTCGGCGTAATCGATGCAGGATAGAGCCAGTAGAATTAACACACCTGAGCGTTTCTTCCAGGACCAAAGAACAGTGGGTTGGGTTTTTTTAACTGATGCAAAGGCAGGGGTGCAATTAGGTCATTCTGGCCTTACTGGGGCCGTATATATGTCTGTTCAGGCAGTGGGGGGTTTAGCCCTCTTTAGGCAGAATTGTTTTACTTTAAAATTGTGGCAAGCTAGCTCTGCTGCATTGAGGACATTTTCTAATTGTTCCACACCCTCCAGTTGTCCTTTGATGAAATTAGGTACCTCATTTTCAATACAGTCATACCTCAGGTTACAGACGCTTCAGGTTGTGTTTTTTCAGGTTGCGGACTGCCAAAACCCGGAAGTACCAGAATGGGTTTCGGTGGTCACGCATGCGCAGAAGTGCTAAATTGTGCTTTGCACATGTGCAGAAGTGCTGAATCGCAACCCGCGTGTGCGCAGGCACGGGTTGCGAACACTGCGGGTTGCGAATGTGCATTCCGCACGGATCACGTTCGCAACCCGAGCATCCACTGTAATATTATTACTATTATTACTACTACAACTGGACCTAATGGTCAGAGGTCCCTTTACCTTTACTACTACTACTGTTACTCCACATATCTGATAGGGTTGCCCCAGCCACTCTGGGTGGCTTCCAACATATATAAAAACATAATAAAGCATTAAACATTACAAAACCCTAACCCTATACAGGGCTGCCTTCAGATGTCTTCTAAAGGTTGTATAGTTACTTATCTCCTCGGCTCAGGGGCCACATAATTCCATACCCTCCGAAATTTATCCGGCGAAAATAGGGACGTCCTAAGGAAATGCGGGACATTCCAGGATCAAATCGGAAACCGGGACGGCTTCTGTAAATCCCAGACTGCCCCTGGAAAATAGGGACACTTGGATGGGCTGTTGTTCTGCTAAGCAGGGACCTTTCTTGCTTCAAAGATATTCCCTGATGGTAACCCCTATGCAGAAGCAGAAATTAACCGTAAAGACTAGGAGCTTCAACAACCCGTAGCTCTAACCATTGTGAGCTTCCTGTTAACAGATGGAGGTTGAATCCTGACAAGACAGAAGTACTGTTTTGGGGGGACAGGGGGTGGGCGGAGGTGGGGGACTCCCTGGTCCTGAATGGGGTAACTGTGCCCCTGAAGGATCAGGTGTGCAGCCTGGGAGTCATTTTGGACTCACAGCTGTCCATGGAGGCGCAGGTCAATTCTGTGTCCAGGGCGGCTGTTTATCAGCTCCATGTGGTACGCAGGCTGAGACCCTACCTGCCCACAGACTGTCTTGCCAGAGTGGTGCATGCTCTGGTTATCTCCCGCTTGGACTCCTGCAATGCGTTCTACGTGGGGCTACCTTTGAAGGTGACCCGGAAACTGCAATTAATCCAGAATGCGACAGCTAGACTGGGGACTGGGAGCGGCCACCGAGACCACATAGCACCAGTCTTGAAAACCTACATTAGCTCCCAGTACATTTCTGAGCACAATTCAAAGTGTTGGTGTTGATCTTTAAAGCCCTAAACAGCCCAGTATACCTGAAGGAGCATCTCCACCCCCATCGTTCAGCCCAGACACTGAGGTCCAGCTCCGAGGGCCTTCTGGCGGTTCCCTCATTGTGAAAAGTGAGGTTACCAGACAGAGGGCCTTCTCGCTAGTGGCGCCCGCCCTGTGGAACGCCCTCCCTTCAGATGTGAAGGAAATAAGCAGCTATCCTATCTTTAAAAGACATCTGAAGGCAGCCCTGTTTCGGGAAGCTTTTAATGTTTGATGTATCACAGTATTTTAATATTCTTTTGGAAGCCGCCCAGAGTGGCTGGGGAAACTAAGCCAGATGGGTGGGGTATAAATAAATAAATTGTTGTTGTTGTTGTTGTTGTTGTTATTCGAGCTGCATCCTCTGCACACTACCATATCCGTGAAGGCATGACAAAAAGCTGTGTACGTGGCTGCATGGGCCTGCTAAAAAAAATTTATGGCCCCGATCCAGCCAGAAGCTAAAGCACCCTTAAGTAGCAGCATTGCGTTCAGTCAAAGAACAGAGTGCATGGCTGGCTGTGTCCCAGGGATGGAGGACTTGTGGAGCTCCAGGTGTTACCAAACTTTAACTCCCACCATTCCAAAGTCAAACCACTGGTCCTGCCGGCTTGGCCTGATACAAATTGAAGTTCAGGAACATCTGGAGGGCTGTGGGTTCCCCATCCCTTGTTGGATCCCACTGAAATCATTAGCATGTAGATTTCAGAGTGCCAGGCTGGTGTTAAAAACTATAGGATCTGGGTTATTATTATTATTACTATAAGGACTGGGTTTAGGTTTGATGAGGCCCTAAGCTACTGAAGGTAATGGGGCCCTTTATATGTCCAGCTGTCCTTTGTCAACAACAAATTGGCACTGTTTTGTGTGTTGAATATATGCTATGTGGTAATTTATGGACCTAATAGGTATCTAAACCAGTGATAATTTAGGGAGCAGGCTAGCAGGCGGGGCCCATGACTTCCATCATAGGAGCCAACACAACACAAAACACAGTTGCTGTATGTAGGTTTTATTTTATTTGTTTTTTATCTTATATTTTGGAAATGTACATCCAGTATTTTTTCCTTTAATTTTTTTTTTGGTAGGAGGCCCAAGAGAGTGGGGCCCTAAGCTTTAGCTTTGTTTAGCTTATACGTAAATCCAGCACTGATTATTATGGGATTCTCTCCTCCCCTACCCCAGGGCTAGCCTAAGACATTTTGCCCAAAAGACAGATTGACACATTTCCCCATGGACAGACAGTACAAGTGAATCTTACATGGGTGGTTTGGATCCAAGGGTTCTGTGTGTGCGCGAAAATTGCGGATTCCCGATCCCTTGGAACTGTCCTTGCAGGTGATGTGTGGAAGGGAGAAAACCTCACCCCCTGTTCCTAGAGGCAAGCTCACCTTGCCCAGCAAGCAAGTTGGAGAGCTTAAAACCTCTTCCTTGCTCCAGCTACCCGGCGCATAGAGAGCAGGTTCTGGGGGGGCTCACATGAGAGGCGGCGCACTGAGCAGGGTCCCAGCAAGGTGGAGAACTTAACAGCTCTTTACGTGCTGAGTAACCTCAAATGAGCCTGGCACATGAAGAACATTTAAGATCTCTGCTTTCTTTGCATTTCACACACACAATTTAAACCAGTCGGCCTTCAGCCGCGTATGGTTGAAATCATGCAAGTTAAATGCACATTAGATGCAATCGTACATTACAAAGAGCTCCCTCAGCTGGCAGAAGAGCTTGTCCCTATACTCGAGTAGGACCCTGGCAGAGACACATGCCCGACTGGCATGTTCTCTCCCTCCTGGTTGATCGTTCGGGAGCTTCAAAAGCTTTCTTCCACCCAAACATCACAGTGACCGATGCCAACAGACATCGGCACACTTAGGGATCCACAGAGTTTGCGCAGCTTGCATGACAGACATCAGCAACTCAGCATTTTTGCTAATCTACTTTATTGACATATAAACACACATGGAGCACTGCAACATGGCTCCCTCTCTCTCTAGCATCAGACAGCAAAGAGAAAAAGGACAAAGGACAATAGTCCCACTTCACGGAACACAGTAACACAAACATCCTGTCTCCGTCACTTCCCATTCTGTGGAGTCAAAACATACACCGTCATGTGATAGACAACAATCCCATGACTGCAGTCATGGAGCAGGAATTCTAACAGATGCCACTGTACTGGAAGGCAGCTGCCTAGTGCAAATACTACTACTACCACTACTACTACTACTACCCGCCCATCTGGCTGGGTTGCCCCAGACACTCTGGGCGGTTTCCAATACATATAAAAACATCATAAAAATCAAACATTAATAGTAACAATCTGATACAATATACAGTGGTACCTCGGTTTACGAACTTAATCCGTTCCAGAAGTCCGTTATTAAACCAAAGCTGTTTTAAACTGAGGTGCACTTTCCCTAATGAGGCTTCCTGCCACCAGTGCCCTTCCCCCATTCAGATTCCATTCGTAGACCGAGGTAAATTTCGCTAACCGGAACACTACTTCCAGTTTTGCAGAGTTTGTATACCAAGTAGTTCATAAACAGGGCTGTTCTTAAACCGAGGTACCACTGTATATTAAAAAAATCACAATAACTTTAAAATAAACAACATATCAAATAAAGCAACATTCAATAATCCATTAGAGTCTAATAGTAAACAGTAAAATTAAAGGATGGCAAATAATAATTAAACAGTTTACACTTATCAATTGAAATAAAGAATTGCCAACCGATAATCAATAAAAAAATAACAGCAAATCACCATGCACAAAATTCCACAAAACATACAAAACCATGTAAAAGGATCAAATTGAGAAACATGGTACACACAACTTATAATTTATTTATTTTTAAATATCCTAAAAAATAACTAAGGGCTCAGGAAGGCTTCCCATTCTGAGCTGCATTCATAGCGGGGGGGGGCATCCCATTTTGCCACCCCCCCCCACTGTCCCACACCTCCTGAAACCTCAGTTACTAGGCTCAGCCCTGGAGAAGTGGTGGTGAGATCTCACTATAGCGCCACAAGATCTGCCTGGAAGCCATTGCTGCTTCTCCTTGCTTTTCCAATGGTGGTGGCAGGGGTCTCCCCTTGAGATTTTGCTACCTGAGGCAGCTGCCTCAGTCTGTCTCATGGGCGGGCCGGCCCTGATCACCAATATCGTTGCTTTTTGCAGTCCAGGGCCAGTTCTGCTCTGGAGTCACTCCCATGTTATTCCTTTCTGTGCTGACTGTAGTGTTCAGTCCAAAGAACGAGCAGAACCCAACAGGGCTGGCTCCCTTGGGTGCATGAAGTTTGTAGGACACCTCAAGAACAACATCTGCTTGGTCATACTTTGGGAGGTTGCCTGTCTGCTTGGGGGCTTGGGCTGGGTGTGGGCTTCCATTAAGTTATTAACTCTGTGGGAATATGACCCATGGGAAGATAATAGCAGCCGGGGCTACTGTGGGCAGCTGATAGCAGCGAGTTCGAGGCCTGATACAGTTGTGGGTAGGATGATATCTTAGCTGGGAGTGTATAGGTGGCAGTTCACAGTGCATTGTGGGTAGAATGCACACTATCTACAAACATATATACATGCACAAAAATAAGTTGGAGTGGAATACCCCCCACTACTTATCTTTCTGCTGGAAAAAGCTTCACTTCTTGAATTTTTGCATGTCAGCCTAACAACAACAACATTTTATTTATATTCCGCTCTCCCCAGCTGAAGCCGGGCTCAGAGCAGCTAACAACAGTAAAAGTAACACAGTTTACATAAAATCACAATCAGTTAATTGAAACACATTCTAAAATCAATTCATTCTAAAATCAATTCAGAGTCAAATTAATGGCAACCGTTGGGCTAGAGTTCTATGAGGATTACAGAAAGAGGGGGTCAGACTGTGCCTTGGCCAAAGGCCTGGTGGAACAGCTCTGTCTTGCAGGCCCTGCGGAAAGATGTCAAGTCCCGCAGGGCCCTAGTCTCTTGTGACAGAGAGTTCCACCAGATCGGGGCCAAGGCTGAAAAAGCTTCTGTTAAGGGTGCAGGAACTGGCCAAGGGGTGGCTGGGTGGGTGTAGTAAAGTAAAGGTAAAGGGACCCCTGACCATTAGGTCCAGTTGCGGACAACTCTGGGGTTGCGACGCTCATCTCACTTTATTGACCGAGGGAGCCGGCATACAGCTTCCGGGTCATGTGGCCAGCATGACTAAGCAGCTTCTGGCGAACCAGAGCAGCGCACGGAAACACCGTTTACCTTCCCGCTGGAGCGGTACCCAGTTATCTACTTGCACTTTGACGTGCTTTCGAACTGCTAGGTTGGCAGGAGCAGGGACCGAGCAACGGGAGCTCACCCCGT
Source organism: Podarcis vaucheri (assembly GCF_965113315.1). Classification (NCBI taxonomy): domain Eukaryota; kingdom Metazoa; phylum Chordata; class Lepidosauria; order Squamata; family Lacertidae; genus Podarcis; species Podarcis vaucheri. Next base: position 58,035,865 of record NC_138750.1, on the reverse strand, counting down.
CGCAGGGATTCGAACTGCTGACCTTCTGATCGGCAAAGCCTATCATGTACTGGTGGGAGGTCTTTCCACACCCCTGGGGCCCTTATCCAATAATAATAATAATAATAATAATAATAATAATAATAATAATAATAATAATAATATGTTATTTATACCCCACCCACCTGGCTGAGTTTCCCCAGCCACTCTGGGTGGCCCCCCACAGAATATTAGGTTGGCAGGAGCAGGGACCGAGCAACGGGAGCTCACTCCGTCGTGGGGATTCGAACCGCCGACCTTCCGATCGGCAAGCCCTAGGCTCTGTGGTTTAACCCACAGCACCACCCATTAGACTAAGGACAGCTGAATATTGTGCTGGGAATATTCACCCTGTGCATGTATGAATGAAGACAGCTTGGAGCCCACAACCAACTCCATAAAATGTGAAAGTATCTCCCCCTGCTTCCTTCCCTCTGCAGATCTGGATCTCCTTGGAGTTGGCTTCTGTGGCAGCAGCGACCCTCCAACATGGGCATTAAAGCGCAGTTGCCCACTTACGAGCTGGGGCTCTACGCTCTGGTCGTGGCAGGTGCCATCGTTTACAGCGGGCAGGAGATCTTTGAAAGCTCCAGAGGTAACTTTTTCCGTCCAGTCAAGGCCAAGAGAATGGGACTCTGTGTCAGCTGGGCCAGAGGAGAGGACATCTCCCTTTTTCGACTTGTCCTATAAAACAAGGGTGGAGAGTTTTTTCTTCTTCTGCAGCTGAGGGCCACATTCTCTCCTGGGCAAGCTTCTTGGGGCCACATGCCAGGGTGGGCGGGGCCATCAGCCAAAGTGGGTGGAGCAACAAATGATAATTTGCTTCCACCTCCCTCTCTATTGTCCATCAAGGCAGGCTTGAAGTTCTATCAGAGGACAAGGATGCATTACAGCTAGGCAAAAACAGCCAATGAGGGTGCAAGGCAGGGTGTGGGCGTGGCTCAGGAAGGGGTGTGGCTTGGGAAGGGGTGTGGCCTGAATAGACTCCTGAGAACCAGGCAGAGAGATGATTTTATAAATAAACATATAAACAAAACATATTGAGAGCCAGTGTGGTGCAGCAGTTAGAGTGCTGGACCAGGGTTCGAATTCCCACTCAGCCATGAAGCTAGCTAGAGAGATACTTACTCTCAGCCTAACTTATGTCAAAGGATTGGTGAAAGGATAAAATGGGAAAGAGAACTCTGTATGTTGCCTTAAGTTCCATGAAATAAAGGTGGGATATATACAGTGGTACCTCGGGTTCCAAACACTTCACTAACCCGGAAGTAGTACCTCGGGTTAAGAACTTTACCTTGGGATGAGAACAGAAATTGTGTGGCGGCAGCAGGAGGCCCCATTAGCTAAAGTGGTACCTCAGGTTAAGAACAGTTTCAGGTTAAGAACGGACCTCCGGAACGAATTAAGTTCTTAACCAGAGGTGCTACTGCAAATGAAATAACGTGAATAAACAGAAACAAAATGGAAAAGATTCAGAGCTCTGGTAACACAATAATATTCCAGCTTCCATCCAGTGAAAGAAGGCAAATTCAAAGAAATGAGCCTCCCAAAAGGGTCAGATGTAGCCAGGATGCTAAACTAGATGTGCCATTGGCCTGATCCAGCTCATCTTAGGTTCTTATAAGAGTATTGGGGCAGATATATGCAAACACACTTTCGATTCTGCCTGCGCCTGCAAAAGTTTAGGGGACAACAGACTGCTTTGTTCCCCATCAGCTCATGCCCCTTGACTTCTTGCTGAAATCCTGTATAATTTTGTGCCACAAGCTTTTATTTTGCAGGGTGGGGGTGGGTTCCTACTTTTCTTGTGCTAGAGAACAAATCCCCCCCCCCCGGCAGAAAGAACACAGTAGCAACAGGGAAGCATTCCAGAACCGCAAATAAAGCCGAATGGTGTGTGGATGGTCTGGTGCAAATCCGCCACTGAGGTGGATCTCTCGCTTGGACTACTGCAATGCGCTCTATGTGGGACTACCTTTGAAGGTGACCTGGAATTACAACTAATCCAGAATGCGGCAGCCAGACTGGTGACTGGGAGCGGCCGCCAAGACCACATAACACCGGTCTTGAAAGACCTACATTGGCTCCCAGCACGTTTCTGAGCACAATTCAAAGTGTTGGTGCTGACCTTTAAAGCCTAAACGGCCTCGGTCCAGTATACCTGAAGGAGCGTCTCCACCCCCATCATCCAGCCCGGACACTGAGGTCCAGCGCCGAGGGCCTTCTGGCGGTTCCCTCCCTGTGAGAAGCCAAGTTACAGGGAACCAGGCAGAGGGCCTTCTTGGTAGTGGCGCCCGCCCTGTGGAACGCCCTCCCACCAGATGTCAAAGAGAAAAACAACTACCAGACTTTTAGAAGACATCTGAAGACAGCCCTGGTTAGGGAAGCTTTTAATGTTTAATTGATTATTGTATTTTAATATTCTGTTGAAAGCCGCCCAGAGTGGCTGGGGAAACCGAGCCAGATGGGCAGGGTATAAATAATAAATTATTGTTGTTATTGTTATTATTAATGACACTGATTGCATCAATGGCATGTAGCCCAGGGGGACCCTCAGCCCCACCCCCATCAGTCTGGAGAAGCCTTAAGCCTGCCCACAGCAAGGGAAAATATAGCCCCTTGCTTTTTAACAACAACAATAGTTTTCATTATATACCGTATTTTTCGCTCTATAGGACACACTTTTTCCCTTCTAAAAAGTAAAGGAAAATGTGTGTGTGTCTTATGGACTGAATGCAGGCTGCGCAGCTAAGCCCCAAGCCAGAACAGGGAGATGGAGCGCTGCGCAGCGCTCCGTTTTGCTGTTCTAGCTTGGGGCTAGCTGCGCAAAGCCTCCGCAGGACAGTGGGGTGCCTTCACTCCGCTGCTCTGTGGAGGCTTCAAAGGCTGTCCCTGAAGCCAGAACAGTAAGAGGCTATCCAAGAAGCCAGATCCCCCTTGCTTTTCTGGCTTCTGGGGTTCAGAATTTTCTTCTTCTTGTTTCCTCCCCCCCAAACTAGGTGCGTCTTATCGTCCGGTGCGTCCTATAGAGCGGAAAATACAGTAGTTACACTGTGCTGTTAGCACCCTGTGCTCCTTAAAGAGCTACATAAGCCTTGGGATTTAACACAGACAGTGGTGCAATGATACAGGGAGGCTGGGAAGGCAGCGCTGTCACGCCAACTTAAAGTTTGGCTGCATTTGGGAAGGAGGATTAAGAGGGTAAAACGGAAGGACAGAGCCTGTTGAGCCAAAGCCAAGCATTTGACCAGAAGTTTTGAAGTTGCTCCATAATGCTTGGAGTAAAGGTCAGCATTTTGGCACCTGCGTAGGCTCCCTGGAGTCGCCAGGGCATGCGCAGTAGGGTGGCGGGTTCCTAAGCTCAGCCCCAGTGCGCCGTTGCACAGATGTTGCACACAAGGGTGCAGGCCTCTGTGTGTGGCTCATTCCCTGCCACATCATCGCCTCTGTTGTGCTAAGTTGAGTTGGAGTTTATGGTGTGTTGCCGTAGCAACATGGCGATGTGCCACTTTCGTACATGTGCAGCTCACCCCCTGACTTACCCCTGGCTCCATCCTTTGTCTGTGGCAGGTACCAGAAGCTACCCAGAGCATGTAGTTGTGTACTACAAAATGACCGTAACAGATTGTGGACAGGACTCTTTTCCCCGGTGATCAAATAAGGGCAGCAGACAGTGTGGCGAGTCACCGCAGTATACCATCTGGCTGAGTTGCTGCAGCATACCAACATGGGGAAAGAGAAGGTTGCAGTGGAGAGATGGGCTTGGTGCACACATGCTGGCGGAGCCAATCTAGTGGTCCTGCCAAGGTGTTTGCACCAACCTTGCCACTGCCTTGCCTTTTCCCTCCCCTCCATCCTGGCATGGTGCAATAACTCTGGTCAGGAGGATGCCAGATGATTGACGCAGTGGGAATTTGAAATATACTCGGAGTCGAGTGTGAATTTCATGCTCTTTATTCAGCTCGTAGTAGCAATGAATGAAACTTTTCCCAAAACGTCTGGCTATATATACATTATTTACACAATGGTCCCCACGTGATTGGCTAATTCCGGGCTGCTCCTGTAGGCCAATCAGGTTGAGGATTCACCTCCTCCAGAAGCCTGATTGGTTGCTCCTGCAGGCCAATCAGGTCGCTGATTCACTTCCACCTGGAGTTGGATTGGGTGGCTCCTGCGGACCAATCAGACTGCTGCATTCTGGATCCTATTTTTCTAGGATTCAGCTCAGTACATGAAATATACTCAGAGTCGAGTGTGGATTTCATGCTTTTTATTCAGCTCATAGTAGTGAGGAATGCAAGTTCCCCCGAAATGTCTGCTTTATATATATTATTTACACAATGGGAGCCACGCAATTGGCTAAATCTGGGATTTTCCTGTAGGCCAATCAGGTTGCGGCTTCACTTCCACCTGGAGTTGGATTGGGTGGCTCCTGTGGACCAATCAGACTACTGCATTCTGGATCCTATTGTTCTAGGACCAATCAGACTGCGGCATTCTGAATCCTATTGTTCTAGGACCAATCAGACTGCTGTAATTTGATCCTATTCAACTCAGTACATAACAGAGTTGTAGTTCAGAATGCCTGGAGGGAACTAGATCGGCCGAGCCAAGGTGTTTCCTCGATGCGACCCAGTGCTTCCCCCAACAAGTAACACATTTTCTCTTTCAGAAAGCATGAACCGAAAAGCTTTCCGGGAGAACATTAAACCAGGATGGCATTACTTTGGCAGGAAAATGGTGAGCGGTACAATTTTCTGGGCAATCTTTGGCCATTCGTTGCTTAGAAGGGGGCTGGGCTGGTCCAGGCTGCAATGAATATTCACACCTGTTTAAAATTTGCCAAAAATTCCCGTTGCCTCCAGAGCTGTCGGAGGGGCTGTTCAGCGAATTTGCATGAAGGAGGGATGTGGGTGGAGCATGTGTGAATTGTGTAGGCAGAGATGAAGACTGGGAGACCAATGGGTAAGTGCATCTGGGTGGGCGTACAAAATATGACTGGGTGCAGGAACCTGCCTCATGAATCTAGCGCTATAGTCCTGCCATGACTACAGATCTATGAAATCATAGATCTATGGGCCAGGGCATCTATGAAGTCAATAACTTCCCGTGATCTATGGGGCCACAGCTACTACAGATGTTCGCTCTTGTTCAAAAGCAGCATCGCCGCCTGTCACTGAAAAACATCCAAAAACTCAGCATGGAGGGCAGTGAATACTGGTCAGGCCTGCTGGCTTGTACCCAGGACAGTGGGTGCCCGGGTTCATGTGTATGCATGCATCTGATGTCAGCATGCCTGCCGTGGCCAGGGAGCATTTTTGGGAGGGAGTGTGACTGGGCGCCCCCACACGGGCTCCCTCAGCCAGCGTGGTGTAGTGGTTAAGAGCGGTGGACTCGTAATCTGGGGAATCGGGTTCGCTTCCCCGCTCCTCCACCTGCAGCTGCTGGGTGACCTTGGGCTAGTCACACTTCTCTGAAGTCTCTCAGCCACACTCACCTCATAGAGTGTTTGTTGTGGGGGAGGAAGGGAAAGGAGATTGTTAGCCGCTTTGAGACTCCTTCGGGTAGTGATAAAGCGGGATATCAAATCCAAACTCTTCTTCTTCTTCTCATTGGAGTCTGGTTCCAGCACGCAACTGGAGCTCTACTCCCGGGTCAAATCTGATTCAGGGGTCGACAGAGCAGAGGAGAGGCACTGGCTGCATCCACGAGAGAGCAGCCAGCTCCCTCATCCCAGCTCAGCTCCACTCCTATGTCAGGTCTGACCCGGGAGGTGGACAGAAGAAAGAAAGTCAGGGCAGCATTGCTGCTCATCTCCTCAGTTGGGCAGCAGGCCGGGCACAGCGGGCTCCCTCAGGTTCTGCCCTTGGGTGTGCTGACATCGGGCGCACTTGCCCCTGTGGCGTGCGTGGCCCCTTCATGGGGAATGTTGTGGGGGCTGGAGCGCACACAGCCCCACACAGTTGGCACCTATGATACTGGTATTGATAAATATGCAGGTAAAAGGTAAAGGGACCCCTGACCATTAGGTCCGGTCTTGACCAACTCTGGGGTTGCGGCGCTCATCTCGCTTTATTGGCTGAGGGAGCCGGCGTACAGCTTCCGGGTCATGTGGCCAGCATGACTAAGCCGCTTCTGGCGAACCAGAGCAGTGAACGGAAACACTTTTACCTTCCTGCCGGAGTGGTACCTATTTATCTACTTGCACTTTGACGTGCTTTCGAACTGCTAGGTTGGCAGGAGCAGGGACCGAACAACGGGAGCTCACCCCATCATGGGGATTCAAACTGCCGACCTTCTGATCGGCAAGACCTATCATGTACTGGTGGGAGGTCTTTCCACACCCGTGGGGCCCTTATCCAATCATCATCATCATCTGGGTGGCTCCCAACAGAATATTAAAAACACAAGTGGTGGTTCACTGCTGCCACCAAACCTGCCTGAGGCAGCGACCCCACTCTGCCTAATGACTGGGCTGGCCCTATTAAGCCTATGCAATGCACTTAGTTTTGCCTGCCATTGGAACCCTTGCTTGCAATATTTCCATGCAACTGCACAGCAACCAGGGACATGGTTGCTTCTTCTAGACAGGGGAAGGGTAAATCGAGAGAAAATGGACAGGACGGGTAGGTTAGAGGATCAAATTTTGATTCTTGTGATGCCGTGTGAATGCCCAGAAAAACTTGTGTGAATAACCTGCACCGATCCCAAAATAAACACCTATCTGGAATCATCCAGAAAGTTGTGTCAACTTTTTCTCCGGCAAACAGGACCGGCTGCCGTATTGATTGTTTGTGAGGCAGGGCTTGTGTAAGCAGAAAATCTGAGCTTCTGTGATCTTACTGCTTCAGTTCTCTGTCCTTGCAGGATGCAGCTGACTTTGAATGGGCCATGTGGTTCACTTCCTTCAGAAACTTCATCATCTTTGCCCTCTCTGGGCATGTTCTCTTCGCCAAGATCTGCTCCATGACGACTCCTCAAGTAAGCAAGTACAGTACTCTGGCCCTTTAACCTTAAGTAAGGCTTACAGCACCACCTGCTGGCAGGTTTCTGTTACAAGCAATTGGATCAAATGCTTACGTCTGAAAAGTGCTTCACCTGTGGCTGGATCGTGACCAAGGTCAACAAAAATTATATGAAGACTCATCAGTGGAAATTAAAAGAAAGCTGGAAATAAGGGGGATGGAAATAAGAACTGGGGGAAAAGGCATAGGTTAGAATCAATGGTGGATTCTGTAGAAACAACATATAAATATATTCATGTAAATATACTAATGTTGACTCAAGCCTGTCTAAATGTGTTGAACATATTGATCAAAACTGGTCAACTTAAACTCTCCTATGATAGTTAAATAGGCACACATACACCAGAGCTATCTAGTGAATTAATTTCGAGCAGCCAAAATAAATTTACTTTAGCAGCAATTAAACAAGCAATGTAATCAGCCACAGAAATGGACTAGAGGATCATTGCACTGAATACACCTAGAAACTAGTCATATAGTGAGCAATTTGTGGTGGGTGGGGAATAGGAAGCCTTGAGAGAGTCAAGATCCCAGGGGATAAGGCTGCAGTCCTAACTCAACTTACCAGGGAGAAAGCCCCTGTGAATTCATTGGGGTTTATTTCCGAGTAGAGTTGGTTGAGATTGCACGGGAAGCCCCGACTTTAACATAATGCATCATTGCTGTGTACAGATTCTCAAGTCCAAACTCCTCCTAATACTTCAAGGCATGCAAAATGTAGCCATTCTGATCCATGCAAAAAACTATAAACCACAAATGTTCATGTCTGGGCAGTGGAGGGACCTAAACGATACAATACGATAATTTTTATTGTCATTGTCCCATACAGAACAACAAAATTGAACTAACTTAGTTGGTCTTTAAGGTGCTACAGGAAGGATTTTTTTTATTTTAACAAAATTGAAAATCTACATCAGACATTCAGAAACCAACACGCCTGCTATCCCAGTTATCCCAGCCTGGTTAGCCCCCTAAAAACTCTGATACCCCCTAATTAAATACAATATATTGCCATAGAGACTACCTTACACTGCGTTTAAAACCAGAATCGCATTTGGATAGAAACTGTTTCTCAGGCGGCTAGTCCTAGTCTTTATAACCCTGTACCTTCTTCCAGAAGGCAGAAGCTGAAAGCGATCATTTCTGGGGTGCGCACTATCGTGCGCTATCTCTGCAGCTTTCTTATGGCACCCGGAAGCATAGATTTGATCCAAGGTGGGAAGAGTGCACCCAGTTATTCTCTCCGCAGTCTTTACAACCCTGGACAACATTGTTTTTCCCCTGAACCGTGCAGCTCCCAAACCACACACAGAGACCATAAGTTAATACACCAATGTCCTCAAAGTGTGGCAGGCTTCCCAAGTTCTCCAGAACTCTCCAGAAGAAAAGATGTTGCAGAAATCAGAGCAGGTGTACAGAACCTCTGGCTTCCTAGATGTTGCTCCCAGCATCCCCATGTTGGCTGGGGCAGATGGGAGCTGCAGCCAAGCATTATCTGGGAGGAGGCAAAGTTTCCAGACCCCTGAAGCAGAGGTTCAGGGGAACCAGGACAAATGAAAAAGCCGTGCTTCTTTATCCCAGAATCCTAGGTGTGCAACCTGGTATTTGGAGCACTTGGAAGAATAACAATTTATTATTTATACCCTGCCCATCTGACTGGGTTTCCCCGGCCACTCTGGGCGGCTCCCAACAGAATATTAAAAACATGATAAAACATCAAACATTAAAAACTTCCCTAAACAGGGCTGCCTTCAGATGTCTTCTAAAAGTCAGATAGTTGTTTATTTCCTTGATATCTGACGGGAGGGTGTTCCACAGGGCAGGTGCCACCACTGAGAAGGCCCTCAGCCTGGTTCCCTGTAACCTCACTTCTCACAATGAGGGAACCGCCAGAAGGCCCTCAGAGCTGGACTTCAGTGTCTGGGCTGATCGATGGGGGGTGGAGATGCGAGTGTGTGTGTGTTTGCACACTATTTTCACTAATATGTACACTTCATTTTGTGTACATTTTTGGTTGGAGAACTTGAAGGAGTGCAACTTTTGAAGGACAGTTGTTTTGGGGGAGTGAAAACAAGGGCGGACTGCATTCCAGTGCAAACCAAGCCCAATTTCTCCTCCATCTCCAGAAATGCGTGGTTTCCCCCCTTGGAAATCTGTTTTTGGGGGAGAAAGGGAAACTCCCCATGGGAAGCGAGGCTTCCGCACAGCCAGGAACGTGAGATGAGATTTGAAGGTACAGCTTAAATGGACATCTGCGAAGGAAGGTATTCTAGCACCACAGACCATGAACAGAAGAGAACGGACCACAAAGGCCTGTGACAAAAGTAGACAAAAGGTTATTTCGTTCTCTCACAGCACAGGTCTGTGGTTTACATGGCGTACGGGCTGCTGGCTGTGCTGGGAACAATGGGTAGCACTTACCTGATGATCGTCCTGTCCCACTGCTTGGTCATCTACACCATCTCACTGGTTAAGCAGAAGTGGCTGTGTTTCATCGCGGGCCTTTGCAGCTTGGCTTCCTTCAAGGTGGAGCCCTTCAGCAGCTGGCAGGTATGTGCAGCTACCTCACCTGCCAAAGAGGGACTTGGCTGGCCGAGTCCTCGGGACCAGACCAGGCATGGTCCATGTGGTGGCCTTCAAATGTTCTTTGGCTCCCATCATCCTTGACCATTGGTCATGCTGGCTTGGGCCAAGGGGAGTTGGAACCCAACAGTCTCTGGAAGGAAGCACATTGGCTATCTCTGGGTTAGGGGGCTCAAGAGGGCCCAGATCCAAGGCAGGGTCCAAGTCCCTCACTTGGCCATGGAACTCACTGGGGGAGACTAAGCAAGTTATTATTATCTTTCAGCTTAGCCTACCCCATGGGACTGGCATTGAGGGGCAATTTGTTGTTGTTGTTTATTGAATTTATATACAGTGGTACCTCGCATTACATATGCTTCAGGTTACATACGCTTCAGGCTACAGACTCCACTAACCCAGAAATAGTGCTTCAGGTTAAGAACTTTGCTTCAGGATAAGAACAGAAATCTTGCTCCGGCACCATGGCGGCAGCGTGAGGCCCCATTAGCTAAAGTGGTGCTTCAGGTTAAGAACAGTTTCAGGACCTCCAGAACGGACCTTCGGAACTTAACGCGAGGTACCACTGTATTGCCTTCGAGATAAGGACAACTGTGACTTTAAAGAAGAATGGGAGCTTTTTACAAATTACTTAAAAAACAACAACGAATTGGACTCCTTGGCAGGTTTTGAAGAAACATACACAAATTTATTGATTGTTAACATAGTAGACAGATGATTTAAGGATCTTGACAATTTGATAATAATCAGAAAATAACAAGTGTTGAAAAATCAGAGAGAGGAGCTGAGGGAAATCTCAGGGGGGAGGGAAGGGGGAAAATTGGGGGCAGGGATGAAAAGGAGACAATATGTTTTGATAATTTGTTATGTTGAAATTCTTAATAAAAACTATTTTTAAAAAAGAATTTATATACTGCCCTATACTCGGAGGTCTTAGGGCAGTTCACATAAAAGGATCATGGCATATAAAATAAAAAGCAATAACCCAATAATTACGCCCCCCCAAAAGAGCCACATTTTAAAAGGGTATGGGATCAGGTCAGCCAAAGGCCTGGTTAAGAAGCAACGTTTTTGCCTGGTGCCTAAAGGTGTATAATGAAGTGCCAGGCCAATTTCTTTGGGAATAACATTCCACAGAAGGGGAGCCACTGCAGAGAAGGCCCTTGTGTTGCCACCCTCCGGACCTCTCGTTGGCATCTGCCCTGTCTCAAGAGACGGCGGAGTGTGCCTCCAGGGGTGCAGCCACATCGCTGGAGAATCAGAGCGCTAGCTGTGGCTGCAGAGACCAGTAACTCACAGCTGCTGCCTCCTGCGTTGTTTTTCTTGCATTAGTAACACCAAAGTGACCTCCCTGGGGCGCCGGTGACCAGACCCCTCTCTCAGCTTTGCTGATATAGCCCAAAGAAAAGCAGAGCAAAGGAGCAGAGCAACTCCCAGTCTGGCTACTGGAGTTGTTGGAAGGAGGCATACAAGGCAACATCCAACTGTCTTAGGGACTTCACTGTATAGGGTTTACTCCTTGGGCTTTTCTTCTCCCGAAGATGTCCTGCAAGGCTGCAGGTATCAATTTTTCTTTGGGGTTTACTCCTGAAGCTTTTCTTGCAAATGAGTATAATCACAAGAGGTTCAGGATCAAAGTTTTCCTTCTCCTAGATGGGCTCCCTTCCCAGATTGACATGCCCCATCTGCCCCTCACTTCCCTCTACAGCTCGGACAAAAACGGCCTTCTTGACTGTTGGACCCACACTTATTCTTGTCTGCTCAACCCGCCAATGGGGTGGTGTTAATAAGGGATATATTATAATATAAAAGGTAAAGGTAAAGGGACCCCTGACCATTAGGTCCAGTCGTGACCAACTCTGGGGTTGTGGCCCTCATCTCGCTTTACTGGCCGAGGGAGCCGGCGTACAGCTTCCGGGTCATGTGGCCAGCATGACTAAGCCGTTTCTGGCAAACCAGAGCAGCGCACAGAAACGCTGTTTACCTTACCCTCGGAGCAGTGCCTGTTTATCTACTTGCACTTTGACATGCTTTTGAACTGCTAGGTGGGCAGGAGCAGGGACCGAGCAATGGGAGCTCACTCCGTCACGGGGATTTGAACCGCCAACCTTCTGATCGGCAAGCCCTAGGTTCTGTGGTTTAACCCACAGCACCACCCGCATCCCATATTATAATATAGCTTGTTCAAAAATACGTTCAGATCAGAGCTGCCTGAAAGATCTAGTTCACAGGGTGAACCGAGAGGTTTCTATGCACCAGACGAGTCTCTGAAGCAACCTCCTTTCCTTGGTATATGTGGTAACTATTCTCTTTTGTCCAGAATGGGTTTGTAACAGGAAATTTTGATCTTCAAGATGTTCTCTTTTACGGAGGAACCGGCTTCAGCATCATGCGTGCCATGAGTTTTGCCCTGGAGAACTGCGAGAGGAAGGAAGGCAATTACTCCATCTTCACCCTCCTGAAATACAATTTCTACCTCCCCTTCTTTTTCTTCGGACCTGTCATGACCTTTGACCGGTTCTATGACCAGGTGGGCTGGATTCACTGTCATGCTCTTTGCTGCTCCTTTCCTAAGTTTAAGGCATGCCACTCCTTTCTTGGACGGGGGTCTGTTGGGCAACCCTTTGTGGCTTAGGGCCCTCCTATTTACGGGACCGCTTCTCCTGGTATGCCCCACAAAGGACCTTAAGGTCCATGAATAACCATAGTTTAGAGGTCCTGGGCCCTAAGGAAGTCAGATTATCCTCCACCAGGGCCAGGGCCTTCTCGGTGATGGCTCTGACCTGGTGGAATGCTCTGTCCCATGAGACCAGGCCCTGCAGGATTTAACTTCCACCCGCAGGGCCTGTAAGACAGAGCTATTCTGCCTAGCTTTCAATTTGAACTTAGCCTGATCTTTTGTTCCCCTTCCTTCCCTCCCCCTCCCCTTTTTATGAAGATCCCACAGCTAATTCTCCCCTGGCCTCCTCACTGGCCCAAATAGGACTAACTTAGCCAGCTAGCCCTGCTGATCATCTAATGTTTATTGAATGGATTTCCCCCCCTAAATTGATTTTTGAATTCTGAGTTTATTGTAATTCACGTTTTATGCTGTATTTTATGCTGTTTTTTGTTGTATCAATTAAGTGTTTTAAATTTGTTGTTAGCCGCCCTGAGCCCGGTTTTCTGAACCAGGAAGGGCGGAGTATAAATAAAAAATCATCATTATTATTATACTCCCCGAGACAGTCACTCATGCTACATGATGTTCTCTCTGGGTCCATGAACAAAGCACACGTCCTTCCATCTCCCCCATTTTTCCTGACCACAGGTGCACATCAGTGAGTTGCGGCGCAAAGACTATGAGATGTGGCACATCTGTGTCCATGCTTTCGTCCATCTTGTGGCCATCATGGCAGTGGATATCTTTTTCCACTTCTTCTATATCCTGACCCTTCCTTCGGACATGAAATTTGTCAACCACCTCTCAGATTGGGCGTTGGGTGAGTGAGTCCTCAGTCCTGTGCCCCTTTCTTATTTTCTTTCCTTTTTTAAAAAAATAATTTTTTAAATTTTTTGTTGTTAAAATAATTCAACATTAATATACATACAAACATACATTTCATACAACATACCTACATACATACAACATACCTACAACATACCCACACTCAATCCCACAGATAATTCCCATCACCATCCACCACCCCTCACCCTTTATGTTAGACTTCCAATCTACTCAATTGCAATTTCTTCCCACTTCTATTACTTTCTTTCACACACCTTTAACCTAATTTCATACTTCTTTTTCTATTACACATTGTTATCCATCTTATTTAGTATTCCAATATTTGAAACGAAACTTGTTTATTCTAATAGGAGTTCTGATTTTTCGATATAGTTTTGCAAGTATCTTTTAAACACCTTCCAGTCCCTGTCTGCCTTCTCTTTTGAGATCCTTCCAATTTCTCCCATTGTTTTGGATATATTGTAGTACTCCAATAATTTGGCAAGCCACTCTATTTTCTTTCCGATGTGTTTTCCACATAGATCATTCCCACGTGCTCTTAAGATTACTTTCACGGGAGACATTCCAGTAGAATGCAGGGATGGGGAAAAGATGTTGGGAGTGCCCTGTGTTTTCATGAGACACCAATTCCCACTTCTCAAACCAATCAGCGAAATGAAGCAAAATTCTCCTTTAAAATTTGCACTTCTCCGAATTTTGCAATGCAGTCCTCACGCCAGATAACATGTGCAAAAATGCATACATTAGCATGCAAAGAAAAGTTTGTATACTAGTCAAAATTGCATACAAAGATGTGTAAAGGTAAAGGGGCCCCTGACCATTAGGTCCAGTCGTGGCCGACGCCGGGTCACAGCGCTTATCTCACTTTATTGGCCGAGGGAGCCGACGTACAGTTTCAGGGTCATGCGGCCAGCATGACTAAGCCGCTTCTGGCGAACCAGAGCAGTGCACGGAAATGCTGTTTACCTTCCCACCGGAGCGGTACCTATTTATCTACTTGCACTTTGACGTGCTTTTGAACTGCTAGGTTGGCAGGAGCAGGGACCGAGCAACGGGAGCTCACCCCATCGCGGGGATTCGAACCACCAACCTTCTGATCAGCAAGCTCTAGGCTGAGTGGTTTAACCCACAGCGCCACCCGCGTCCCACAAAGATGTGTACTTTAGGAGAAATTTGCATTAAATTATGGGTGGATCTTCAGGACGATTTTTTAAAAACAACAACAACAAAATATCTTAAATTTCTGAGCAGATGTGGAGAACTGGATTTAACATTGGAAAGACATGAAACACGGACGACTTTGTCCATCCATAGGTACATGGAAAGTTGCCTTATACTGAGTCGGAACATTGACCCATATTGCTCAGACCTGTCTACACTGATGGGCGGTTTTCATATAGGGAGCCTTCCTCTGTCTTACCTGGAGATGCTGAGGACCAAACCTGGGACCTTCTGCAACCAAACCAGTTCCCCAAAATGCTTCACATAGTCCTCTGCCCTTGCTTCCTTGTACGTCAACCTGCTACCCCTCTCCTTCCTCTTCTGTTCTGCAGCTGGCCTGGCTTACTCCAACCTGGTCTACGACTGGGTAAAAGCCGCAGTGATGTTTGGGGTCATCAACACCATCGCCAGGCTGGATCACCTCGACCCCCCTCAGCCGCCCAAATGCATCACCATGCTCTACGTCTTTGCAGAAACGTGAGTATCCCCACCTTTATCTTCACAGTCTCCGATTGCTTGGGAGATTGCCCTGGGGAGGACTTAGGCAGCTGTGGAGAGGCGGGGGGAGACTTTCAGCCTTTTTATATTCTTCTGACTGGCTTTGAAAGGCACCTTGAACTGTGGAGGAGGCAGCATTTAAAGGCACACTTGAGAACCGTGAAAGATTCCTTGCCGTATATATTGTTTAGACAGGCCTTTGAAACATGGAAGTTTCTCTTTCTTAACCAATCAGTATTTATTGAGGTTTTCAATGATGTTTTTACAGAAGCCTTTTGCTGATATTATTCTTGCATGCTGTGTGGCGCCTGGATTTTTTAAAAATTGAAAGCGTGAATTATAAATTGGTAAATAAAATAAAATCTGGTTGTGTTACTTCACCCATGGGCTTAGAGCACTTTGCAGCAGCCATGTGCCCTGGAGGGAATAGATGTGGAACCGGGGGCAACAAATAAAGCAAAAGCTTCTGTTTTTTAATCTAACTTCTGCATTTGTCTCGCAGGCACTTTGACAGAGGGATTAACGACTGGCTATGCAAGTAAGTTTCCTTTCCGGCGATGGCACTTAATGTTTCTTGAGGTCCCTGGGAGATTTCCTGCTCTCATAACAAACTATTCACAGACTAAATAAAAAAATTCCTTCCAGTAGCACCTTAAAGACCAACTAAGTTAGTTCTTGGTATGAGCTTTCGTGTGCATGCACACTTCTTCAGATACACTGAAACAGAAGTTGCCAGATCCTTCTATATAGTGAGAAGGTGGGGAGGGGTATTACTCAGAAGGGTGGTGAGAATAGGAGATTGGCAGATAGCTGAGATGAGCCTGTTGACGACTCTTAACGACTGTAATAGGTCTTACAGGAAAAGGCAAGGGGTGAAAAGGTGAGAAATGGCTTAGTTATGTATAATGGGATAAGAATCCAATGTCTTTGTTCAAACCAGGTCTCTCCATGGTTTTAAGTTTGGTAATGAGTTGTAATTCAGCAGCTTCTCTTTCCAGTCTATTTCTGAAATTCCTTTGTAGTAAAACAGCTACTTTGAGATCTTGTATAGAATGTCCTGGGAGATTGAAGTGTTCTCCTACTGGTTTCTCTGTTTTGTGATTCTTGATGTCAGATTTATGTCCGTTTATTCTTTGGCGTAAGGTTTGGCCTGTTTGTCCAATATAGAGAGCTGAAGGACACTGTTGGCATTTGATGGCATACACAATGTTAGACGATGAGCAATTGAATAGTCCCAAGATGGTATGTGTGATGTTGTTGGGGCCAGTAATGGTGTTGTCCGGGTGTATGTGGCAGCAAAGTTGGCATCTGGGTTTATTGCAGGCTCTGGTGCCAGTGTCCGTGTTAAGTCTGGTTGTAGTATTATTGTGGGTTAGGAATTGTTTAAGATTGGGCGGCTGTCTGTACAGACTGTGGTGGAGAAATAAGGGAATATTCATCTAGTGCCCGCCATTTCCACCTAATAATAATAATTTATTATTTATACCCTGCCCATCTGGCTGGGTTTCCCCAGCCACTCTCGGCGGCTTCCAACAGAACACTAAAATACAATAACCTATTAAACATTAAAAGCTTCCCTAAACAGGGCTGCCTTCAGATGTCTTCTAAAAGTTTGGTAGTTATTTTTCTCTTTGACATCTGGTGGGAGGGTGTCCCACAGGGCGGGTGTCACTACCGAGAAGGCCCTCTGCCTGGTTCCCTGTAACTTGGCTTCTCGCAGGGAGGGAACCGCCAGAAGGCCCTCAGCGCTGGACCTCAGTGTCCGGGCAGAAAGATGGAGGTGGAGATGCTCCTTCAGGTATACTGGACCGAGGCCATTTAGGGCTTTAAAGGTCAGCACCAACATTTGAATTGTGCTCGGAAACGTACTGGGAGCCAATGTAGGTCTTTCAAGACAGGTGTCATATGGTCTCGGCAGCTGTTCCCAGTCACCAGTCTAGCTGCCACATTCTGGATTAGTTGTAGTTTCTGGGTCACCTTCAAAAGTAGACCAACGTAGAGTGCATTGCAGTAGTCCAAGCGGGAGATAACCAGAGCATGCACCACCCTGGCGAGACTGCGGGCAGGTAGGGTCTCAGCCTGTGTGCCAGATGGAGCTGATAAACAGCTGCCCTGGACACAGAATTGACCTGTGCCTCTATGGACAGCTGTGAGTCCAGAATGACTCCCAGGCTGTGCCCCTGGTCCTTCAGGTCCTTATCAAATCATAGAATTGTCAACTTCAGGTTCTACCCTCTGGAGCAGCAGAAAAGAAGCTTATTCCATCTTGGGGACATGAAACCTCAAGCCAACCTTCTCACTGTGTGTGTGTGTGTGTGTGTGCTTTGACTCCTAGGTACGTCTACGATTATATCGGGGGCAATCACGACAACATCTTGAAGGAGCTGGTAGCCACCATCGCCACCTTTCTTGTGACCACCCTCTGGCTTGGTCCTTGCGAAATAGTTTACATCTGGTCCATCTGCAACTGCTTTGGCCTCAATTTTGAGCTGTGGGTACAGCAGTTCTTTCAGCTGAAGCCGTTTGCCGCCATAGAGGTATAAGTGTTGGTCCTTAATGCATTGCTAGACACTTAAGACCCGCTGAGCTGAGGGTGTGGATACCTCCAGATGTTATTGTGTTGCATGTGTGCAGCCAACACTAGCATATGTTCGTAGACACATTGCAGAAAGGTTAAGGATCTTTTACTGGCGTTACGGCATACACTTGTCATCTTTTTCTTCTTTGGCGATCACTCGTAGCCGAGTAGGATTGTCTTCCATAAACAGTTTTAATAGTGAGTCCGTAAGTGACTGTGGAGGCCAATTTTGGATCCACACGTCCTTCCACAGTGGGGACATTGGTTTCTGGGTGGGAGTTGATCACGGTGTGGATTTGCCAAGCGTGCCATCCTCTTAGCACGTTTCTCCCTTGCGTTCTGAGTTCAAGTGTCTTTGAAGCCCATGACACCTTTGGTAAAGGCTGTTCTCCAACTGGAGCGCTCGCAGACCAGTGTTTCCCAGTTGTCAGTGTGTATACTACATTTTTTAAGATTTGCCTTGAGAGAGTCTTTAAACCTTTTTTTGTTGACCACCAGCATTACGCTTTCCATTTTTGAGTTCGGAATAGAGTAGTTGTTTTGGAAGACGATCATCAGGCATCTGCACAACATGACCAGTCCAACGAAGTTGATGTTGAAGAATCATTGCTTTGACACTGGTGATCTTCGCTTCTTCCAGTATACTGGCATTAGCTCGCATGTCTTCCCAAGTGATGTGTAACATTTTTCAGAGACACTGTTGATGGAATCTTTCGAGGAGTTGGAGATGACGTTTATAAGTGGATATACTTGTTATGGATGTGTGTTAACCCTTAAACTTATGCCCACGAGAAACTCTCATACAAGTCTCTTCTCCCGGGCAGGCCAGAATGTCGGAGGCAATGTCTCGGCGGATTAGAGGCTTCTTTGGGGCAGCCAACTTCTGGGCTATCGTCCTGTACAACATCCTTGCCCTCAATAGCCTCGAATTCGCCATTCTCGTCACCACGAGAATTCTCCAAACAGGTAACGTTCCTCCGGCAGAGTGGGCCCAAGCCCTTTTGATGGGCTGAAAACCATATTTACCATGGCTGTACCCGTTAGCCAGCTTACATAACAAACCTACTAGATACAGATAGGTAGCCGTGTTGGTCTGCCATAGTCAAAATAAAAAAATTCCTTCCAGTAGCACCTTAAGAACCAACAAAGTTAGTTCTTGGTATGAGCTTTCGTGTGCATGCACACTTCTTCAGATACACTGAAACAGAAGCGCCAGATCCTTCTATATAGTGAGAAGGTGGGGAGGGGTATTACTCAGAAGGGTGGCGGGAATGGGAGATTGGCAGATAGCTGAGATGAGCCTGTTGACGACTCATAACGACTGTTCAGAGAGACCTGGTCTGAACAGAGACATTGGATTCTTATCTCATTATACATGACTAAGCCATTTTTTCACCTTCTCACCTCTTGCCTTTTCCTGTAAGACCTATTGCAGTCGTTAAGGGTCGTCAACAGGCTCATCTCAGCTATCTGCCAATCTCCCATTCCCACCACCCTTCTGAGTAATACCCCTCCCCACCTTCTCACTATATAGAAGGATCTGGCAACTTCTGTTTCAGTGTATCTGAAGAAGTGTGCATGCACACGAAAGCTCATACCAAGAACTAACTTAGTTGGTCTTTAAGGTGCTACTGGAAGGAATTTTTTTATTTAAACCTACTAGAGACGCAGATCGATATTTGGAATTGAACACCTGCTGTTTCTGAGGCTACTCGGCCTCTTGCCCGCCTTACTTCTCTCCAGTAGCACATATTACTTCTTCTGTTCCTTGGTCCCTGTGTGGGGTGTCCTAGGCCCTTCCATCCTCCCCATAAAACTCTGCCTCAGAACTGGATTAAGAGTATGAGGGACCTCAGGCTAACACAGCCTTCCTCAGCCTTGGGCCCCCAGATCTAGTTGGACTACAACTCCCATCATCCCTGACCACTGTTAGCAAGGGATGATGGAATTTGTAGTCCAGCAACATCTGGGGGCCCAAGTGTGAGAAAGGTGAGGCTAATAGAAGGGGAGGGGTGGGGAAGCTCGGGCTCAGGGTCCAAATGTGCCCCCTCAAAAACCTCTCTGTCTGTCCCTCAGGATTTCCCCACAGCCACACCTCTCACTGTCCCTGCTTCACATCCTGAGTGTTTTTGCCTATCTGGAATTTGTCCTTGAACTTTGAGCATGCCTTTTGGGCCAAGGGTAGAAGGTGCATGTGAGCATGTACAGAGAGGGAATGACTGCTAAACCAGTCTAAAACTGTGGCCCAGATATGCTCATTCCCTCATAACATTCCCGTTCCTCAACAGACGCTATCTGGCCAGCTACGAAATGTCTGCCCTGTGGCCGTGTTGATCTCTTCTCCTTTGCTCTCCTCCTCAGGTTTCCCCCTCAGCACATTATCCATCTGGTTCATCACTTACTGCGGTGTGCAGCTGATCAAGGAGAGAGAACGTTTCCTGGCTCTCCAGGAGGAGAAAGGAGACAAGGACAAGACAGAGTAAAGGAGAGGGAGAGAGGCCAGCCCGCAAAATGGCCGCGGCGGCTTTTTGACACGCTAGGCCAAAGTGCCTGACCCCTCAGCCCTGAGCGCCTGTATGCTGCCACGAAGATCTCCTGTAGCCACGTACAAGCTCACCTGTGTAATGAACTCCTTTCCCCATTTAAATTAAAAAAAGATATTTTCTATAAGACTCAAACACAAGGGCTGCCAAGTTATTTCTGTAAAGAGCCGCTGTGTTGTGAGTGTGCCGTGATTCAGACCTCGCCGTTCTTTGGGAGCGCCTCTCATCTATGGCCAGCTTCTGGCTCTGCGGGAAGGTTGCATATTGTCACAAACCATTAAATAGTAGGTAATATAGAGGAAGTCCGGGACGCAGCTGGCGCTGTGGGTTAAACCACAGAGCCTAGGACTTGTCGATCAGAAGGTCGGCGGTTCGAATTCCCGCGACAGGGTGAGCTCCCATTGCTCAGTCCCTGCTCCTGCCAACCTAGCAGTTCAAAAGAATGTCAAAGTGCAAGTAGATAAATAGGTACCACTCTGGCGGGAGGGTAAATGGCATTTCCATGTGCTGCTCTGGTTCACCAGAAGCGGCTTAGTCATGCTGGCCACATGTATGCCGTATGCCAGCTCCCTTGGCCAATAAAGCGAGATAAGCGCCACAACCCCAGAGTCGGCCATGACTGGACCTAATGGTCAGGAGTCACTTTACCTTTACCTAATATAGAGGAAAGAGCGACCTGTTGTGTTTAGGTTCAGATCATTGGCTTCCCAGGTGTGTAGCCATAGCCATAGCCATAGCCCCAGGAACATGATTTTGAGGTGCTGCGAACTAAGCACGGATCCCCGTCCTACCTTGTCTGCTGTCGGGGGCCTCTGGCCCCGAAGCCCGGCCTGGCCTTGCTACCACGCTCCAGGTCCCCTTGCTGCCAGCAGGCCCTCCACATGCCCCTATATTCCAGGGGCATCTTTGATTTAGAGAAGCCATCCCAGTTTCTGATTTGATCCCGGAATGTCCTGCTTTTCCTTAGGACGTCTCTACTTCCATCGGAGAAATGTTGGAGGGTGTGGAGTTATCCGACCCCCGAGCCGTCTGAAGGCAATCCTGTATAAGGACATTTAATGTTTTGTTTTGTTATGTTTATATATATTTTGGAAGCCTCCCAGAGTGGCTGGGGCAACCCAGTAAGGTGTGTGGGGTACAAATAGTAAACTTATCATTATGGAATGGGACGTCCCTGTTTTCATCGAAGAAATGTTGGAGGGTATGGGCCAGTGTTGGGGGGATGTATCAAGGGGTGCGTTGGCCAACTAGGCTCCCCACTGTGTGAGCAGGTGGGATAGCGTGGCCCCATAAACCCTCTCTGCCCTCTGTCTGCCTGGTAGCATAAGCAGCAAGGGCTGGGCTGGTGCGATGGGTTTTGTTCACCCTCTGTGCCCTGCCCCGGGCACCAGCAAAGGACGCAATGCCACTGGGGCTCCCCCTAGAGGCATCGGGTTAGCTACTGTGAGATGAGTATGCTGAAACTAGATGGGCCTCTGAGTTGATCCAGCAGGCTATTTTTATATTCTTATTGAAGATTCAGAGCTTTTTTTCAGCCAGAACTCGGTTCCAGCAGTGCTCAGGTAGGAGTCATTGCCATTATAATGATGATAATAATAATTTATTATTTATACCCCGCCCATCTGGCTGGGTTTCCCCAGCCACTCTGGGCGGCTTCCAACAAAATATTAAAATACAATAGTCTGTTAAACATTAAAAACTTCCCTAAACAAGTCGGCCTTCAGATGTCTTCTACAAGTCTGGTAGTTGTTTTTCTCTTTGACATCTGATGGGAGGTTGTTCCACAGGGTGGGCACCACTACTGAGAAGGCCCTCTGCCTGGTTCCCTGTAACTTGGCTTGTCGCAGTGAGGGAACGTCCAGAAGGCCCTCGGAGCTGGACGTCAGTGTCCGGCAAAATGATAGGGGTGGAGACACTCCTTCAGGTATACTGGACTGAGGCCGTTTATAAGAGCGCAGGGGATGCGCTCCTCTTTTTCTAGAAAAATAACATTGCAAAGAAGTATTGTTTGGGGAGGGGTGTATGAAGAAAGCTCTCACATGCATCCTCTCATCTGTCAAACTTGACCCATGAGGGGTGGCAGAGATAATTTGCCACTGTCTGTCCTTGGCTCTCATGCCACCTACTGTCGATCTCCTTGCTCCCACCCACCACTAATTATAAAGAACACTTCCAAGTTCATGTTCTCCTCTTTTTTAAAAAAATCTCCTAAATCCCTGCCTTCGCCCTGAAGATGATGACACTGAAGGCTGTTGCTGCTCCTTCTCCCAAACCTTCAGAGTCGAATGGTCATTTCCTCCATCAGGGAAACTGGGTCATCCAGTCCCTGGTGTTGAAGTCATGGGATCACTTGGTGGCCTCTGCCATGACGCATCAATAAAAGCCCGACGATGACGAATGGATTCTATGCCCCGTTCCAGAAGGACTAGCTGTCCCTCCACAATGCGGCTAAATTTAAACCGGGAGCTGAGCTTTCTGGAATGCTACAGAAGGATCTAAAGTTAGATACCATCAGAAGGAAGTGCAACTCGCTGAACAGGCGGAATGAACGATTGGGCGGGCAAGTCTTCCATATCACACGGTTGCAGCCTCTTCCCAGCAACAGAGATTAAAGGTCTTCGTTGGGGTTAGCCCAGCTAATTAGGAACTAACACTCCAACTTCAAACCATGAGATGTCAAACTGGTTTGTTTCTGCTAACCATGGGTTTAGGGTTCAACTACAGCACTACAGTCATACCTCATGTTACGTTTGCTTCAGGTTGAGTGTTTTCAGGTTGCGTCCTGTGGCAAAGTACCGGAAAGGGTTACTTCTGGGTTTCGCCGCTCGCATATGCGCAGATGCGCAAAATGACATCACGTGCATGGGCAGAAGCAGTGAATCGCGACCAACACAGATGAGGGTTGCATTCTGCTCATGTTGCGAACGGGCCTCCAGAATGGATCCCGTTCGCAACCAGAGGTACCACTGTATTGCATTATTTTTTATTATTGATTTATTCCCTTCCTTTTTTCCCTGACAGGGACTCAAGGCAGCTTTCAGATCAGCTAAAAACATAGGGGCAGGGGAACCAATGATAAAAAACAATTAAACATTAATATAATTAAAACCATATAATACTTTATTATTTATACCCCACCCATCTGGCTGGGTTTCCCCAGTCACTCTGGGCGACTTCCAACAAAATATTAAAAACACCATAAAAGATCAGACATTAAAAGCTTCCCTAAATGGAGGAGACTCTTGAGAGTCCCATGGACTGCAAGAAGATCAAACCTATCCATCCTTAAGGAAATCAGCCCTGAGTGCTCACTGGAAGGACAGATCCTAAAGCTGAGGCTCCAATACTTGGGCCATATTATGAGAAGAGAAGACTCCCTGGAAAAGATCCTGATGTTGGGAAAGATAGAGGGCACAAGGAGAAGGGGATGACAGGACGAGATGGTTGGACAGTATTCTCAAAGCTACCAGCATGAGTTTGACCAAACTGCGAGAGGCAGTGGAAGACAGGAGTCCTTGGCGTGCTCTGGTCCATGGGGTCACAAAGAGTCGGACATGACTAAATGACTAAACAACAAACAGGGCTGATTTCAGATGCCTTCGAAAAGTCAGATAGTTGATTATTTCCTTGACATCTGGTGGGTTGGCGTTCCACAGGGTGGGGGCCACCTTTGAGAAGGCCCTCTGCCTGGTTCCCTGTTACTTCACTTCTCACAATGAAGGAACTGCCAGAAGGCCCTCTGAGGAGGATCTCAGTGTCTGGGCTGAACGATGGGGGTGGAAACGCTCCTTCAGGTATACTGGGCCAAGGCCATTTAGGGCTTTAAAAGTCAGCATCAACATATTGATTTGTGCTTGGGAACGTACTGGGAGCCAATGTAGGTCTTTCAGAAGCGGTGTTATGTGGTCCCGGCAGCCCCTCCCAATCACCAGTCAAGCTGCCACAGTCTGAATTAGTTGTAGTTTTTGGGTCACCTTCAAAGGTAGACCTATGCGGAACACAAATATTAAAGAACTCATAGAATCAAATGGACAATTGTAATAAAAACAACATGGCGCCAGTCCTTTCACTGAACACAGTTGCTTCCCAAAAGCCTGTTGGAAGAAATTCTTCATCATGTGGCAGAAAGACAGCAAGGAGGGAGCCAGTCTGGTTTCTCTAGGCAGAGAGTTCCAAAGTCTAGGAGAAGCCACCACCGAGAAGGCCCTAAATGGCATGGAAATGTGGTTAATCGACAAAGAGGAATGAAGGAGTCCCATCGCACCCGCGTGGCTGTGCAGTGTGGATCTCACACATTAATTTGCCATCCTTTGCAGCTGATGGGGTGACAGGGACATTTGAGAGATTAAAGAGCTCATCAGATGTTAAGTCCCCTTGCAAAGGGGCAAATTAATGCAGATGGGAAAATATAATCCACAGAGAGGATTAAGAACATGGCTTGGAGCCGAGACAATGTGCTGCTCTGGAAAGACCTGCTAACCCTTTGTTTGCCAAAAAATAAAAAAGCAAGGGGAGGACAGGCTGGATTATGAATTCCAGCTGTTGCCCCAGACTACACTTGACTAATCAGACCATCTGATTACTGAGAGCCAATGTGGTGCAGTGGTTAAAGTGTTGGACTAGGACCTGGGAGAACAGGGTTCAAATCCCCATTTGGCCACAAAGCTCACTGGGCAACATTGGGGCCAGTCACTGCCTCTCAGCCTTAACGTACCTCACAGGGCTGTTGTGGGGCTTAAATGGGGAGGGGGAGAACCCTTTTGGAGAAAAAAAGGTGAGATATAAATGCAATAAAATAAATAATACTCTGTGCCAAGGACACCCAAACCCACTCCACTGAAATAATGTCCCCAAGTCTGAGGGAGGTGTGTACATATATTTAATTTCCTTGCAAAACATCTTTTGAGATCCAGCTTTAAAAAAACGAACAAACCCCAAGCACCTGGGATTTTGAAAATAGCCATCTTATTTAGCTCTCCACCATGTCAGTTGTCAGCCTCGAATTCTAACTGCCAAACCGGCACGGGTGTCATCAGCATATTGTACTACACATCATCATCATCATGCAATATGTAAATGTCTAGTAAGTTTCCCATTAATTAACGCCATAAAAGCTGATAGATATCCTAAGCTATTAGTGGAATGGTATTGTTGTTGTTTAGTCGTTTCCGACTCTTCGTGACCCCCTGGACCAGAGCACGCCAGGCACTCCTGTCTTCTACTGCCTCCCACAGTTTGGTCAAACTCATGCCGGTAGCTTCAAGAACACTGTCCAGCCATCTCGTCCTCTGTCGTCCCCTTCTCCTTGTGCCCTCCATCTTTCCCAGCATCAGGGTCTTTTCTTCTCTTCTCTTCTCATGTCTTTTCTTCTCATGAGGCGGCCAAAGTCTTGGAGCCTCAGCTTCAGGATCTGTCCTTCCAGTGAGCACTCAGGGCTGATTTCCTTCAGAATGGAGAGGTTTGATCTTCTTGCAGTCCATGGGACTCTCAAGAGTCTCCTCCAGCACCAGAATTCAAAAGCATCCATTCTTTGGCGATCAGCCTTCTTTATGGTCCAGCTCTCACTTCCATACATCACTACTAGGAAAACCATAGCTTTAACTATACAGACCTTTGTTGGCAAGGTGATGTCTCTGCTTTTTAAGGTGCTGGGAACAGTATTACCCGAGTATTAAAATTTTGGCTGGATTTTCAGCATTTCAGACTCTCAAATCCATAAATCTTTATGGTATTCTTGAATTTGCATCTTGCCTTTGCTCTACAGAAATCAAGGCAGCACTGAGAGTTCATCCTCCCCATGATCTTCACAACAGCCTTGTGTGGTAGGTTTGGGTGAAGCAGGATGTGGCCCCAGGACCCAAGCGAGCTCCATGCCTGAGTGGATATTGAATAAGCTATATATAGGCCTCTGTGCATGCTTGGGACAAAGCAATATAAATATTATAGTCCCAGCAGGACTTTCATCCTTTAGTGTCAGTTGGCCACTAACAATCATTCCACATATTTCTGAAAACAGAGGGTATTGCCAGTGCTTATGTGTCCAAAATGGTACCACCAACAAGCAAGAGGGATACACCTGCAGCTTTGCGGGTACCCTCAAAGTCTGCTGAAGTACATAAAGGGAATCCTGACTGGCTATTTTGGGGGCAGGGTGTGTAAAAGCAAGAGGGACAGGTAATCTGAAGGAGCATCTCCACCCCCATCATTCTACCCAGACACTGAAGTCCAGCTCCGAGGGCCTTCTGGTGGTTCCCTCACTGTGAGAAGCCAAGTTACAGGAAACCAGGCAGAGGGCCTTCTCAGTGGTGGCACCCATCCTGTGGAACGCCCTCCCACCAGATGTCAAAAAGAACAACTACCAGACTTTTAAAAGACATCTGAAGGCAGCCCTATTTAGGGAAGCTTTTAATGTTTGATGCATTACTGTATTTTAATATTTTGTTGGAAGCCGCCAGAGTGGCTGGGGAAGCCCAGCCAGATGGGCGGGGTATAAATAATAAATTATTATTATGGAATGGAGTATCCTGAGGCAGGGCGTGGCTGGCTGACCGGAATCCTAAGCAGAAGCGCTTCATACTGCAACATTTTGTTGCTGTTCCCAGCAACAAAACGAGCAGTCAAGTCCTGCTATTATGGTGGAAATGCCAGGAATAGGGCTTATTATTTCAGTATGGGGAAAATATGAAGCCAGGAGCAGGATGGGGAATGAAATCTGAACATAATAAAACTCAGCCTCTGTTCAAAGCTGTCTGGAACAGGCTGCTAAAAGGCTTCTGGCTTGGCGTGATGGGTATAGTGGGCCTCACCTTAGGGACTAGCAGCTTGCCTGTTTCTCCATCTGTTCACTTGTAAACAAAGAGTTTGTTGCCAAGGGCCCCATAACACAACCGCACTTGCTCCTGACGAGGAAACGAATCCTGCATACGGGTGCCCATGGAACAGCCGGTCACTTGAGGGAACACCTCAAACAACGATGTACATGTGAATAAATCAATAAATCAAATCAGATAAACCATCCCTGGGGCATTTGTGACTTGGACAGATTTCCTTCTTTCGCACCAAACGTCAGATGCATATATTCACTGTTTACTCAACTCTGACTTTGCAGTATATTTTTAGCGCATTAATCTTTGCTCCGGATTTAGCAAAGGAGACCAGGGATATGGGGTGTGTGTGTGTGTGTGTGTGTGCAGTCAAGACTATCCCCATGGCTCCTGAGCTTGATTTTAGGGACTTTGAGTCACTCCGAGGCAGAATCTATTTCTCACACACACACACAGTTCCTAAGGCAGCCGGTCCCCAGCTTTTCTGCCGAAAGTCCTTCAGGAAAAGGCTTCCCCGATAGTGAATCCCGAAAGCGTCTGCCATGGATCTAGAATTACACTTACAGCTGTTACTCAGCCCCCCTCGTGCCACCCCACCCGCCAACAACAGCCACCCCTCCCTGGCAGGCCAGTTTGTCATATTAAAAGGTGATCGGCTTACATATGCTGCCGAATGGATTCCCTAAGCTCCGTAATGCTGTAGCTATATATAAAAAGCCCCTCTTGCTGTGGAAACTGAGCCACACAGTCAGCTGCGTTGACAGCAAGTATCTCATATTCTCTTAGCTCCATCTGGGAGCAAAAAAGGGGGGACTTCGGACGCTCACGGGTTCAAAGGAGTGGGAAGAGAAGACCTAGGAGGAGGAAGAGACAGGAGCCATGGCCTTGCCGATGGAACAAGCCGAGGAGTTGCGTCTCTACCAGCAAACCCTCCTCCAGGATGGTCTGAAAGACATGCTAGACCACAACAAGTTCCTCGACTGCGTCTTGAAGGTCAAAGGGAGAGAATTCCCGTGCCACCGCCTGGTCCTCGCCGCCTGCAGCCCCTACTTCAGGGCTATGTTTCTCTCGGACATGGAGGAAAGCAAGAAAAAGGAGATCGACTTGGAGGACGTCGACCCAGAAGTCATGGGGAAGATTCTCCACTACATCTACACTTCGGAGCTGGACATCACCGAGCAGAACGTTCAGGACATCTTCACGGTGGCTAACATGTTCCAGATTCCTTCCATCTTCACCGTCTGCGTCTCCTTCCTTCAAAAGAGGCTTTGCCTCAGCAACTGCCTGGCCATCTTCAGGCTGGGCTTGATGCTGGACTGCGCACGCCTAGCCATAGCGGCGAGGGACTTCATAAGCGACCGCTTCACCCTCATCTCCCGGGACGACGAGTTCAACCAGCTCTCTCCTGACGAGCTCATCGCCATCATCTCCACTGACTCGCTCAACGTGGAGAAGGAGGAGACCGTCTTCGAGGTGGTGATGAAGTGGGCCACCGCGAGGGACCGCGAGGCCCGGGCGAAAGCACTCCCGGTGGTCTTTGAGAGCATCCGCTTCCGACTCATGGACAAAGCTTACTTCAAGGACCATGTGGAGAAGCACGCCTTGGTCAAATCCAGCCCAGAGCTCCTCAAGAAGGTCCAGATGGTCAAGGATGCCCATGACGGGAAGTTCACGGTGGTGAGAAAGACGTCGGGGAAGAAAAAGGGGGAGAAGAAAGCTGGTGACAATGTCATCAACGGAGAGGTAGAGCAAGAAGCAGGAGAGAAAGAGGAAGAGGAGGAGGCTCTCCCAGGGATCTTGAACGACACAATGCGCTTTGGGATGTTTCTACAAGACCTTATTTTCATGGTCAGTGACTCTGGGGCAGTGGCCTATGATCCAGGCGCCAACGAGTGCTATTTCGCCTCCGTCTCTGCTCAGATCCCAAAGAATCACGTCAGCCTGGTCACCCGCGAGAACCAGATCTTCATAGCAGGTGGAATTTATTACAACGAGGACAATAAAGAGGACCCCATGAACTCCTATTTCTTGCAGGTACCACTTGTTGTTTTCTTCCTCCTGGCTTGTGAATGATGTACACAGCTTGCTGCTCCTGGGCCAAGAGTCATGCAGTGCTAGATTCCCCCTGGAGTGTGGAGCCGACTCCAGGGTGGTTTAGGTCCAGTTTCAGATGTGCACTGGTTCAGGCAGGCCTGACGCTCTGTTTTAAGTTTGTGGCTCAGCAGGGATGGTGGCAAGTTCAGAACAATGGCATTGTATCACCTTATATTGCATTACCTGGATAGTTATTGCTTTGTTCATAATCTAACAGTTGTCTGGCTAGATGAGGCAGGAGATCCACATAGCCAGGGGTCCCGCTTCCCCTTTAGCCGAACACAAGTGGGCCCTGCAACAGAAAGTTGCAGTATGAAGTGCTTCTGCTGAGTATTCCAGTCACATATTGGGAGCCGAGAAGGTCTCTTAGCAACTCTCAGCACGCTTAACGAACTACTGTGCCCAAAATTCTTTGCAGGAAGCTATGACTGTTTAAAGAGGGAGTGGGTGGCGCTGTGGGTTGAACCACAGAGCTTAGGGCTTGCCGATCAGAAGGTCAGCGGTTCGAATCCCCGCGACGGGGTGAGCTCCCGCTGCTCGGTCCCTGCTCCTGCCAACCTAGCAGTTCAAAAGCACGTCAAAAGTGCAAGTAGATAAATAGGCGGGAAGGTAAACAGCTTTTCCATGTGCTGCTCTGGTTCGCCAGAAGCGGTTTAGTCATGCTGGCCACATGACCCAGAAGCTGTACGCCAGCTCCCTCAGCCAATAAAGCGAGATGAGCACCGCAACCCCAGAGTCGGCCACGACTGGACCTAATGGTCAGGGGTCCCTTTACCTTTTTTATGACTGTTTAAAATAGTATAGTGCTTTGAGAGCAGGGTGTAAACATGGCCTAGTTCTCCATTGTTCCAGAGGGCAGGACTAGAACCGATGGGTGGAAATGGCAAATGCGGTTGGACTCTGTTTCCCATCAGCCCCAGACACCAAGGATACTAGTCCGGAGTGATGGGAGCTAGAGTCCAGACACATCTGGAAGGCTACAAGTTTCTCGCCCCTGCATTCAGAGGAACATCCAAATGATGAGATTTGTTGAACTGTGGAAGAGGCTCTCCTTGTCCCCTGGAGGTATAGAAGCAGAGGCTGGATGGTTCTCTATTGGGGAGGCTGCAGCTGCATCCTGCATTGTAGATCCAGTGGCATTGGGCCAGATAACCTCTGGGGGACCTGTCCACTCCATCATTCTGCTGCCCAACCACAACGAAAGCTATATCTCAGTCCTAAAAACCCTAGCAGCAGGGTGAGCATAAACCCTGCTCAATGCAGTGTGATGTACTTCTGAATAAATCTATACAGCATCAACTCCAACTGATCAAAATTGGGATGCTTGTTTTTTTGGCCCAAACTCTTGCAGGAGTCGGGTGGCGCTGTGGGTTAAACCACAGAGCCTAGGGCTTGCCGATCAGAAGGTCGGCGGTTCGAATCCCCGCGACGGGGTGAGCTCCCGTTGCTCAGTCCCTGCTCCTGCCAACCTAGCAGTTCGAAAGCACGCCAAAAGTGCAAGTAGATAAATAGGTACCACTCTGGCGGGAAGGGAAAAGGCGTTTCCATGCGCTGCTCTGGTTCGCCAGAAGCGGCTTAGTCATGCTGGCCACATGACCCGGAAGCTGTACGCCGGCTCCCTCGGCCAATAACGCGAGATGAGCGCCGCAACCCCAGAGTCAGCCACGACTGGACCTACTGGTCAGGGGATCCCTTTACCTTTACCTTGCAGGAGTCAGTTGACTTGGGTGAGAGTGAGAGGCCAAAAAACAGGACATTCTGGGATCTAATCAGAAGCAAAGGTTGTCTTCTGTAATTCCAAGATGTCCTGCTCAAATCTAGATGGCTGAGGGGTATGACACAGGTCCACGCTCTTTGGAGTCTTCTTCTTCCTGTATAACAGGAGTGGGAGACTTCAGGCCCAGGGTCCAAATGTGACCTTCCAGGCCTTTCTATCAGACCTTTTGGACTTGAGTGCTTTGGCCTGGCTGGAAAATGTCCCCAATCTCTGATGGAACCTCTGGGCTTCCTGGACGGAGGATGAAGGGGTGTACAGAAGAAACAAGCTGGTTTTGCCTCTGGTCCTGCGGCCCTCAGAAAGTTGTGCAGGTGGGACTGTGGTCCTCAGCTCTGCCCTGATGCTTCTCTGCCTTATCGCTTCTCTGCAGTATGACCACTTGGACTCAGATTGGCTCGGGATGCCTCCCCTGCCGTCTCCGCGCTGCCTGTTTGGCCTCGGCGAGGCTGAAAACTCCATCTTTGTGGTTGGCGGAAAAGAGCTGAAGGAAGGAGAAGAAACCCTGGACTCAGTCCTGTGCTACGATCGGCTGTGAGTGCAAAACAAAGTCATAGAATCATAGAGTTGGAATAGACCACAAGGGCCATCGAGTCCAACCCCCTGCCAAGCAGGAAACACCATCAGAGCACTCCTGACATATGGTTGTCAAGCCTCTGCTTAAAGACCTCCAAAGAAGGAGACTCCACCACACTCCTTGGCAGCAAATTCCACTGTCAAACAGCTCTTACTGTCAGGAAGTT
The DNA here is from genome assembly GCF_965113315.1 of Podarcis vaucheri. Classification (NCBI taxonomy): domain Eukaryota; kingdom Metazoa; phylum Chordata; class Lepidosauria; order Squamata; family Lacertidae; genus Podarcis; species Podarcis vaucheri. The sequence continues at coordinate 58,004,459 of NC_138750.1, read as the reverse complement.
CTTCCTAATGTTTAGGTGGAATCTTCTTTCTTGTAGTTTGGAGCCATTGCTCTGTGTCCGCTTCTCTGGAGCAGCAGAAAACAACCTTTCTCCCTCCTCTATGTGACATCCTTTTCTATATTTGAACATGGCTATCATATCACCCCTTAACCTCCTCTTCTCCAGGCTAAACATGCCCAGCTCCCTTAGCCGTTCCTCATAAGGCATTGTTTCCAGGCCTTTGACCATTTTGGTTGCCCTCCTCTGGACACGTTCCAGTTTGTCAGTGTCCTTCTTGAACTGTGGTGCCCAGAACTGGACGCAGTACTCCAGGTGAGGTCTGACCAGAGCAGAATACAGTGGCACTATTACTTCCCTTGATCTAGATGCTATACTCCTATTGATGCAGCCCAGAATTGCATTGGCTTTTTTAGCTGCTTTTTTTTTTTAGTCGTTGGTTTCAGGCTTGGGCCTAAAACCTGAGCCAGCCAATACAGACTCCGAAGCAGATTTTGGACGAGGGGCAGTCCACATTATGACCCTGAGGCCATTGTTCAAATTTTGACAGGCAAAACTGTGGGTTGGAGGGTGTTGACAAGCTGCAAGGTGTGCAACCAAGATGACCAGGGGCCTTATGAGGAACGGTTGAGGGAGTTGGGAATGTTTAGCCTAGAAAAGAGGAGACTGAGAGGAGATATGAGAGCCATCTTCCAATATCTCAAGGGCTTTCAAATGGAGCTTGTTTTCTCCTGCTCTGGAGGCTAGGATCCGAACCAATGGATTCAAGTTACGAGAAAGGAGATTCCTTCTAAACATTAGGAAGAACGTTTTGGTAGTGAGAGCTGTTCAACAGTGGAACAGTCTCCCTAGGGAGGTGGTGAATCTTGGACCTTTTTAAGGAGAGTTTGGATGGCTATCTGTCAAAGATGCTTTAGTTGAGATTCTGAGTCGCAAGGGGTTGAACTAAGACCCTCAGAGTCATTTCCTACTCTACGGTTCTATGATTATATGAAAATGGAGGTTGAATCGGCCTCAGTTGTGCCTGTCAAAATCAACAAGGGCCTCAGGGTAATAATTTGTCACCACTGGGATTAGCGTCTTTATTTATTTAAAACATTCCCATAACACACAAACATTAAAAACAAAACAACGTCTGGGTAGTTTGCAGCAGCAGACAACAACCCATAACTTACTTTATAATTATGCTTTAATTGTGTCGCCGCTTTTATTGTTCTATACTATGTCTGCATTTAATTTGTTCCTTGTGAGCCACCCAGAGAATTTGGATTGCGCAGAAAATAGATACAGAAGCCATCCGTTAAAATAGTTAATCACAGCAAAAGGCAGCAGTAGAAACGATTGCAATAGATTTTTTTTATTTTTTTTTTAAGCACGTCTGAGGTTAGAAGCCTGGGGAAACAGGGAGATATTTGCTTGGTGCCTAAAAGACATTCATGGTAGTGGGGAGAGATTTTAGTATGCTGCTGTGAAAGGGGCAAAGAAATGGAGAAAAGAGGGGTGAAGGGGAGCCTAAGGCTGCAATCCTAGAGCCATTTTCCTGGGAGGACAAAGAAGCAAATACCGTATTTTTCGCTCTATAACACGCACCCAACCATAACACGCACATAGTTTTTAGAGGAGGTAAACAAGGAAAAAAATATTCTAAACGAAACAGTGGATGTATGATTTTTGTGGTTCATGCTGTGGCCACAGACATGTGATCTGACGGTGAGTTTGGGGTAGCCCAATGCAAAAATCCTGAGGATCCATGTGGATCCGTGCTTTGTAACCACGTTTTAAGTGGGGAGGGAAGGAAAAGCACTCAAGGGACAAGGAGCACGCATGGGGTGTGTGGAGAAGGATGCTGCTAATAATGCAGAAGAGGGGTATAAGGGGAGAAGGCTCCTCTCCTCTCCCGCTTTGCTCCTTTAAAGCAAGCAGGCTCTGCTTCTCTCCCTCCTCCCCGGCTTAGAGAGCTGAAAAGTTTTGCTGCTATTTAGCGAGCTGAGTGGGGAGGAGAGAGGGACAGAGAGCACGGTTTAAAGCAGCCAACCAGACAGGAGCCGCTTACACCTGTGTAAGCGGCTCCTCTCCCGCTTTGCTGTTTCAAAGCGAGCCACGGAGGAGGGAAGGAAGGGGAACCATGGATCCTCTGCTCACGACTGCAGCAGATCCCCCCGCCACCCGTAGGCATTCGCTCCATAACACGCACAGACATTTCCCCTTACTTTCTAGGAGGGAAAAAGTGAGTGTTATGGTGCAAAAAATACGGTATGTCAGAATTCCCTCAGTGTCTCCTTTTCTTCAGTTCTCGATGTTAGTTTGCAGATCTTTTTTTTAAAGAAAATTCATCAGTGTGTTCTCCTAATGGGCACATTTATATGCAGTTTTTTTGGTGTAATATACATTTTTTGTATAAAATACCATTTTTGCCCAGCGATTCCCCCTAACGCAACGCATTTCTGGATGGCCTGGGGGCCTGGGAAGAAAGCTGAAGGCTGCCTGAAATAATATCATTCTTCTGTCCACCAGGTCCTTTAAATGGGGAGAAGCGGACTCCCTTCCTTACCCAGTCTATGGCCACAGTGTGGTATCCCAGAATGACCTCATCTATGCCATCGGAGGCAAAGGAAATGACAAGTAAGTGAGAGCAGTGTTAGAAACAAAGATATGAAAGCTAGGAGCTAAATGGCACCTTAAACCGAGGTTATGGGCGCAACAACGGAATGTCTAGGCGCAGTTTTAAAAAATAACAATAATACAAAGCAGAAACTGAATGAACTGCAGGTAAAATATTATGTTCATTTCTCACATGCTCTAGTAGTCCTTTCCCCAACCCCCAACCCCCTGATATTCTTAAGAGGGTCTCTTCTCCAGTCTTCAGAGAGTAGCTGGAAGCTGAAAAAGGTCCTCCTTTCCTTCCACTCTGCAGTTTTAATCTGAAATCTTAGGCGCGTTTGTTATGTACTGAGCTGAATCCTAGAAAAATAGGATGCAGAATACAGCAGTCTGATTGGTCCGCAGGAGCCACCCAATCCAGCTCCAGGTGGAAGTGAACCAGTGACCTGATTGCCCTGCAGGAGCAGCCAATCAGGCTTCTGGATGAAGTGAATCAGCAACCTGATTGGCCTACAGGAGCAGCCCAGAATTATCCAATCACGGGGGCCCATTGTGTAAATAATGTATATATAGCTAGACGTTTGGGGGAATGTTTCATTCATTGCGAATCCCCACGGCGGGGTGAGCTCCCGTCGTTCGGTCCCAGCTCCTGCCCACCTAGCAGTTCAAAAGCACCCATAAAGTGCAAGTAGATAAATAGGTACCGCTTTCTAGCGGGAAGGTAAACGGCGTTTCCGTGTGCTGCGCTGGTGCCGGCTCGCCAGACCAGCTTCGTCACGCTGGCCACGTGACCCGGAAGTGTCTTCAGACAGCGCTGGCCCCCGGCCTATAGAGTGAGATGGGCGCACAACCCTAGAGTCGGACACGACTGGCCTTCGGGCAGGGGTACCTTTACCTTCATTCATTGCAACTACAGACTGAATAAAGAGCATGAAATTCGCACTCGACTCCAAGTATATTTCAGTGTTCATGTTGAGTTCTGGCACCTCTTTTTCAAGAAAAATGACACTGAATTTGACACAAGAGCTGTGTCTGGTTGGCTGCCATCCATCTGTCTCGGGAGACAATGGAGGAGTGAGCCTTTGAGGGTGCAGTCAAATTGTTGGGAGAGTTACAGCGCCTGCTGTGGCTATAGAGACCGATATGAGAGAGACCTGTTTTGTTGCAGCTGTAGCAGATGACGGTGTCGAGTTGTGCTGCACCTTGTCTCGGTCCATTCACTATCAGAAGCACAGCTGGTGGTGACCAGAAGAGAGAGCCTTTTCTGTGGCTGCTCCCATATAGTGGAATTTGCTCCCCAGAGATGTTAAGACTGGCTCCCTCCTTGTCCTCCCTCTGCCAGCAGACTAGGTAAAGGTAAAGGGACCCCTGACCATTAGGTCCAGTCGCTGATGACTCTGGGGTTGCGGCGCTCATCTCACTTTATTGGCCGACGGAGCCGGCGTACAGCTTCCGGGTCATGTGGCCAGCATGACTAAGCCACTTCTGGTGAACCAGAGCAGCGCATGGAAACGCCGTTTACCTTCCCACCAGAGCGGTACCTATTTATCTACTTGCACTTTTGACGTGCTTTCAAACTGCTAGGTTGGCAAGAGCAGGGACCAAGCAACTACATCGCAGGGATTCGAACCGCTGACCTTCTGATCAGCAAGCCCTAGACTAAGACCTCCCTGTTCAGACAGGCCTTTGGAAACTCAGCTGAAAGATGATTCTGACCACTAGGCTGCTCTCAGAGAAGCCTGCATTTTCATCACTGGTTCCAAATGTGTTTTGGAGCATTTTAACTATTGCTTTTCAACAGTTTGTTTTTACTGCTCTATATTTTATAATGTTAGGGACACGGGTGGCGCTGTGGGTTAAACCACAGAGCCTAGGATTGCTGATCAGAAGGTCGGCGGTTCGAATCCCCACGACGGGGTGAGCTCCCGTTGCTCGGTCCCTGCTCCTGTCAACCTAGCAGTTCGAAAGCATGTCAAAGTGCAAGTAGATAAATAGGTACTGCTCCGGCAGGAAGGTAAACGGCGTTTCCGTGCGCTGCTCTGGTTCACCAGAAGCGGCTTAGTCATGCTGGCCACATGACCCGGAAACTGTCTGCGGACAAACGCCGGCTCCCTCGGCCCATAGAGCAAGATGAGCGCCGCAACCCCAGAGTCGTCCGCAACTGGACCTAATGGTCAGGGGTACCTTTACCTTTACCTTTATTTTATAATGTTGTTTTTAAACATCGTAAACAGCCTTGAACCTCAGTTTGGGAGAGAGGTGGGATTATAAAAACTTTAAATAAACTAAACAAACCTCACCCCTGCCCCTTCTACGCCAGGAAGTGCCTGAACACACTCCTTGTCTACAACCCAAAGAAGTTTGAGTGGAAGGAATTGGCTCCCATGAAAACAGCACGATCACTGTTCGGGACGACAATACACAACGGGAAAATTTATGTGGTGGCTGGAGTGACCGATTCCGGCTTGACCAGCTCGGTGGAAGTGTATGACATTGCAGCCAATAAGTAAGTGCCTTGCCTGGCAGCACATAGAATTGTAGAGTTGGAAGGGACCCCAACGGTCATCTAGACCAACCCCCTGCAATGTAGGAATCACAGCTCAAGAATCCCATCCAATCTCTGTTTATAAACCTCCAATGCAGGAGAGTCCACCAGCCTTCCGAGTTAGTTTGTTCCACTGTTGAATCGTTCTTAACCCTCAGGAAGTGTTTCCTAATGTTTAGCTGGAATCTCCTTTCTCGCAATTTAAATCTTTTGGTTCGAATCCTCCCCTCCTGACCAGGATTTCCCAGAACTATTGAACCCCAAAGCACGTTTCTCACCACCACCACCACTAAAATTCCTGTGCTGCAGAAGCTTATTTGCAAATTGTGCCAGAATCAGAATTATCAGACAGAGGAGGTTCCCCGTTGCACTCTGCGTGAGTCACTGATCTGTGCGATGCTTACAGATAGAAAGAGGCCTGTTCTGCGCAACTACTCACACAGAGATGCAGCAGGTATACAAACCTTTGGCCAGGTACCTCTGCATTAGGACTAGACAGGATAGTTCAATCCCACCCAGAATTCCCTGTCCAGTGGAGAGTCTCGATGGAAGGAATCTGGACCAGAGGGGTAGTAGGATTTTGGTGCCCATTGCTTTGTACTTGTGCCCCATTGCATGCCCCATATCTAGTGCTCTTATGCGCATAGGGATGTCAGCCAGGGAACGTGCAGGCAGAGAGGTCTGCATCCTCACGCTCATCTGGTTTTCTGTGCCATGTCAGGTGGGAAACCTTCCCGGAATTCCCCCAGGAGCGCAGCTCCGTCAGCCTGGTCAGCTTGACAGGTACTCTCTACCTGATTGGAGGCTTTGCCACCGTGGAGACAGAGTCGGGGGAACTGGTGCCAACAGAGCTCAACGACGTTTGGAGGTAAGACGTGCCGACATTTTTCAGCCTCGCTGGCATTCATGGGAAGGAAGCAAATGGGATATTTCTCATTTATTAAAGGTGTTTTGTTGTGATTGTGGGTTTCTGTGGGTGAGTGCCTGGAGGCGGTTGGAGGATGGATGGCGGGTAACAGATTGAGGTTGAATCCTGACAAGACAGAAGTACTGTTTTTGGGGGACAGGGGGCAGGCTGGTGTGGAGGACTCCCTGGTCCTGAATGGGGTAACTGTGCCCCTGAAGGACCAGGTGCGCAGCCTGGGAGTCATTTTGGACTCACAGCTGTCCATGGAGGCACAGGTCAAATCTGTATCCAGGGCAGCTGTTTACCAGCTCCATCTGGTACGTAGGCTGAGACCCTATCTACCTGCAGACTGCCTCGCCAGAGTGGTGCATGCTCTGGTTATCTCCCGCTTGGACTATTGCAATGCGCTTTACGTGGGGCTACCTTTGAAGGTGACCCGGAAACTACAACTAATCCAGAATGCGGCAGCTAGACTGGTGACTGGGAGCGGCCGCCGAGACCACATAACACCGGTCTTGAAAGACCTACATTGGCTCCCAGTATGTTTCCGAGCACAATTCAAAGTGTAGGTGCTGACCTTTAAAGCCCTAAACGGCCTTGGTCCAGTATACCTGAAGGAGCGTCTCCACCCCCATCGTTCTGCCTGAACACTGAGGTCCAGCTCCGAGGGCCTTCTGGCAGTTCCCTCACTGTGAGAGGCCAAGTTACAGGGAACCAGGCAGAGGGCCTTCTCGGTAGTAGCGCCCACCCTGTGGAACGCCCTCCCATCAGATGTCAAAGCTGACATTCAGAAGACATCTGAAGGCAGCCCTGTTCAGGGAAGTTTTTAATATGTGACATTTTAGTGTATTTTTCATCTTTGTTGGAAGCCGCTCAGAGTGGCTGGGGAAACCCAGCCAGATGGGCGGGGTACAAATAAAAAAATATTATTATTATTATTATTATGAGAGTGCCTATTATACCAGATGATGACTTTTAGCTGTGCTACATAGAACCATAGAATTGTGGAGTCGGAAGGGACCCTGAGGATCATCTAGCCCAACCCACTCCAACGCAGGAATATTTGGCTGTCCCATACGGGGATGGAACCTGCAACCTTGCCGCTATTAGCACCACGCTCTAACCAACTGAGCTATCCCTACTAGCTCTGAACAGTAGATGCCACAGAGCCATGATGATGAGTTGCCATTGATAGAAACACACGCACACCCTTCTCCATGGAAGCGCTCAGTCCCCTTTTAGAGCCACCTTGGCCATCTTGTGGCAAGGAGTTCCACAGATTAATTTTGTGCAGCTTTATGTGGGAGTCCTTGGTTTTGCCCCAACGTGGATCATTGATTTTTATAGTGCGGCCCTCCTTTGCCACTGCATCAACCATCTCCCCATTTGGAGAGCTCTTTCTGGAGCCGTCAAGTCTGACCTTGTTTTCTCGGCTCGCTAGAATTTGGGGTTGCCTGAAAACTTAGCTACTTCATGGCAGATTTGGGCTGTCAGAGTATTCCAAGTTACAGGGAGGTAGCCGTGTTGGTCTGTCATAGTCGAAACAAAATAAAAAAAACTCCTTCCAGTAGCACCTTAGAGACCAACTAAATTAGTTATTGGTATAATAATAATAATAATAATAATAATAATAATAATAATAATAATATTTTACGTATACCCCGCTCTTCCCAGTTCAAGAAACTGGGCTCAGGTTGGCTAACAACTAATTTAAAACACTAATTTAAAACACTTAAATTGATGCTACAAAAAACCCAGCATAAAATACGGTATAAGGCGTTTATAACAATAAAATCAAAAATCAATTTAGGTATGAGCTGAAGAATCCGGTATCTGAAGAATATGCATGCACACGAAAGCTCATACCAATAACTAACTTAGCTGGTCTCTAAAGTGCTACTGGAAGGAATTTTTTTATTTAGAGTATCAGGCTGCAAATGATACATAACTAATTGCACCCCCCTCCCACACCTGCACTGCGTTTCCTTTGCAAATGGGGTGGAAGAATCTAAATGGCAACAGAATTTATGCAATTATGCAAATTGCATAATTCCGCCACAGAGAACAATAATGCAGTTTTGAGTGGCAGGCGAGCAGCAGCGTGATGGGATCAGTGCTGCATGGAGTGAATGCCGGGCAGAACAGAGAACCCCACGGTCTTACATCCTTTCTCCAGATCAGTGATGCACAAATCAAAAAAACACTGGTCCCAATGCATTTCAAAAAACAAAATCTATCTAAAACATGGAGGGAGGGAGTCAAAAGAACATTTCGATGTAATAGAACTTTAGCGTGGAACTTGGAAACTCCCTGCCTTGTGATATCAAGCAGGCTGTGTCGCTGCACTTTTTGGCGCCTGCTAAAACAATCCCTGTTTAGACAAGCCTACCCAGGCAGTGGAAGACAGTAGTGCCTGGCGTGCTCTGGTCCATGGAGTCACGAAGAGTTGGACACGACTAAACGACTAAACAACAACAACAACCCAGGTGCTTAAAAGGGACGCGGGTGGCGCTGTGGGTTAAACCACAGAGCCTAGGACTTGCACGACGGGTGAGCTCCCGTTGCTCGGTCCCTGCTCCTGCCCACCTAGCAGCTCGAAAGCACACCAAAGTGCAAGTAGATACATAGGTACCACTCCGGCAGGAAGGTAAACAGTGTTTCCATGCACTGCTCTGGTTCGCCAAAAGCGGCTTGGTCATGCTGGCCACATGACCCGGAAGCTGTACGCCGGCTCCCTCGGCCAATAAAGCGAGATGAGCGCCGCAACCCCAGAGTCGTCTGCAACTGGACCTAATGGTCAGGGGTCCCCTTACCTTTACCTTACCCAGGTGCTTAGAAAGCCGAGGCAACTTTAGTTCCAGTGTTTTAACTTTTGAATGTCTTCAAGTACGGTTGTGGATTTTTCTGGATGTTATTGTTTTATCTTTTTTGTAAAGAACTTTGAGCGTCCCCCTCCCCCTTTTTCTTTTACAATCAAGGAATCACGTGCATAAGATTTTATGAAAATCAGTAAACAAACGTCCCGGCGCCTGTGCATTTTACGCCAGTCGATATAAGAACTGTAGGTCCATTCCCCCCATCTTGGTCTCATCCAGTTCTGTTCCTGACTTTTCCAGGTACGACGAAGAAGGGAAGAAGTGGGAAGGTGTTCTCCGAGAGATCCAGTACGCGTCAGGTGCGACATTTCTGCCCGTGCGGCTCAACGTTCTGCGATTAACAAAAATGTGATTGCATCCCAACATCACTTTTAACTTCCTGCTACCAAGATCTCTTTTTCTCCCTGCCTCCCCAAATTCTTTCTTTTGTAAGTCCGTTTTGATGAGTGTCACTTTTTTTTGGTTAGGTAAAACATTTTGAAAAACTGCTACATTTGCTGCTTCCTGTCTTATTTACTTGGTTTCGCTAATGAGCACTGGGATAATGAAAAGCTGTAAGACGGGCTGGCATTTGTGCAAGAAATTTGTGGAAGGAAATTTGTGCAAGCAGGCACAATCAAATTGGGCAGGAGTTGGTGGGCAGTTCCCTAAATCTTAGCACAACATATGCAGTTCCCTAAATCTTAGCACAACTTCACCCTCTTTTATTTACTGACCTGGGAGGGAGCGGCAGCTACAGAGAGGAATAAGAGGAGTTTGGTTTTGATATCCTGCTTTATCACTACCCTAAGGAGTCTCAAAGCGGCTAGCATTCTCCTTTCCCTTCCTCCCCCACAACAAACACTCTGTGAGGTGAGTGGGGCTGAGAGACTTCAAAGAAGTGTGATTGGCCCAAGGTCACCCAGCAGCTGCATGTGGAGGAGCAGGGAAGCAAACCCAGTTCACCAGATTACGAGTCCACCGCTGTTAACCACTACACCAGGCAAGTCGCTCAGGGAAGGCAGGCAAGACCTTGCAATCTTGCCGAAACTACATAGCCCAGCTGTTCTCTGTACCCTGAAGACATAGTCACCAATTTCCTATTATTGAGGAACTCCCTGGAGTCTTTTCTGCTTCTACCCAGACAGATGGACAGGGGGGGGGACCTGAGGTATATCTAGGTACAGTGGTACCTCGGGTTAAGAACTTAATTCGTTCCGGAGGTCTGTTCTTAAACTGAAACTGTTCTTAACCTGAAGCACCACTTTAGCTAATGGGGCCTCAGGCTGCCGCCACACGATTTCTGTTCTCATCCTGAAGCAAAGTTCTTAACCCAAGGTACTATTTCTGGGTTAGCGGAGTCTGTAACCTGAAGCATCTGTAACCTGAAGCGTATGTAACCCGAGGTACCACTGTATTTGATGTCGATGCCTGGGAATCTGAAATCTGTAGTTGACTTACCTGGCTCAGTGGCTGGGCGTGACAGTATCTGATTCTTGCTTAAGTGCCCACTGTGTCTTTGCAAGAGAGGAAGAAGGGAACAGGTTTTCTGAACCCCCATTGATTCTTTGGTTCTGCCTCCTACTAGCTGCCCTCCACACCACCCCAACAGTTCCAGGGTCCCCTCAGGGTCCCCTCGAGATCTGCAGCTCTTTGTCTGGTAGCCCAGGGAAGATGGAACAATCTGAAGATGTTCTGGAAATGGGAAGGCACTGGCCCTCTTGACCAGGGGTCAGCAAGCTTTTTAAGCAGGGGGCCGGTCCACTGTCCCTCAGACCTTGTGGGGGGCCGGACTATATATTGGGGGGGAAATGAATGAATTCCTATGCCCCACAAATAATCCATTGGGACACGGGTGGCGCTGTGGGTTAAACCACAGAGCCTAGGACTTGCCGATCAGAAGGTCGGCGGTTCGAATCCCAGCGACGGGGTGGGCTCCCGTTGCTCAGTCCCTACTCCTGCCAACCTAGCAGTTCAAAAGCACATCAAAGTGCAAGTAGATAAATAGGTACCACTCCGGTGGGAAGGTAAACGGCATTTCCGTGCGCTGCTCAGGTTCGCCAGAAGTGGCTTAGTCATGCTGGCCACATGACCCGGAAGCTGTATGCCGGCTCCCTCGGCCAGTAAAGCGAGATGAGTGTTGCAACCCCAGAGTCGGTCATGACTGGACCTAATGGTCAGGGGTCCCTTTACCTGTACCTTTACAAATAACCCGGAGATGCATTTTAAATAAAAGGACACATCCTACTCATGTAAAAACACCAGGCAGGCCCCACAAATAACCTAGAGATGTATTTTAAATGAAAGGACACATTCTACTCATGTAAAAACATGCTGATTCCCGGACCGTCTGCTGGCCAGATTTAGAAGGCGATTGGGCCTACCCATGCTCTTGACTCTGCCCTTTCTCCCACAGATTCCCCTCTCTTTCTCCTGGGGTAGCTAAACCCTTTAGGTCAAACCGTGTGTTCCAGTAACCTCAGACTCAAATCGTTTGTTCCGTCTTATATTCCCAACTTTCCCCTGAACATCTCAACCATAGACACTGAGGCTCACAAATAACTAGACACACAAGAGATTTTCCTCCTGGAAAAAGAATGGCACGCGCACTCAGATCAAGAAAGTTCCATTTTATTTAGGTGTAAGATTTGGAAACAGCTCTCCAATTCCTCCCCACCCCCCTCAAAAAATGTCCCTCAACAAAACAGAACATTTTGGTGACGATTAAGCAAGGTCCCACTGTCCGTTGAGTGTTTGATATTAATTGGAAGAAGCAGGGCCTAAATAATATATGTATATATACTTTTTAATTAAAAAAAAGCATTAGGAATGTTTTACGGTTCACATGACAGATCAGAGACCCTCAACGCTCATTTTCAATTCCCTAAAAGAAGAAGACGACGACATTGTTAACAAGGAGGCTGTCGTAGTAAAGGAGCTGTTACCAAGGAGCTTTTCATAGTGAAACCTTAAGAAAGTTATCAGGCTGGTACGATATGCCAGGGGGGGAAATCCCAGGCTCAAATTTTGTAGTCAGCCCAAGTTCTGAAGGATGTTTCGCACTCACGCTCACCTGTCTTTTTTGTAATGTTGCCTGGTCTCCCCAAACCCCTGTAGAAATGGCTTTGCCTCTATCTAGCAAGCTGCTCTAAGAAGCCTCAGATAATCTATTCATAGGAAGCCTGGGCATTTCCTTCTAATCTTTCCTTCAAACTTTTGTTGACTGGTGTAATCGCAAAGTAGTAAAACACCCGAGTTGTGAACTGGCTTCACGTTTCACAATCAGCTTTATTAGATGCAGGGTAGCCAAGCCACTCTTTCTCACTCACTGCCTCCCTAGCTCTCCATTTTTAAATTGGCTGACCTCACAGGGCTGTTGTCAGACATGGAGAGGGTCGTGCAAGAAAACCTTCTTTTGCATTTCCCCGGGGAAGAAATTCCTAGCATGCTCTCTTCCCAATGCTGCAGTCAGGATTGAGGAGAGACAAAGTGCTGCTTCACCCAACACAGAGGTTATTAGACTAGGACAGGCATGTCCAACAGGTAGACCGTGACCTATTGGAAGATCAGTAGATCACTGGATGGGGATCTGTGCTTAGTTCGCACCACCTCAAAATCATGTTCCTGGAGCTATGGCTACACCCCTGGGAAGCCCATGAGCTGAACCTAAACACAACAGGCCACTCTTTCCTCTACAGTGGTACCTCGGGTTAAGAACTTAATTTGTTCCAGAGGTCCATTCTTAACCTGAAACTGTTCTTAACCTGAAGCTCCACTTTAGCTAATGGGGCCTCCCGCCGCCGCCGCACAATTTCTGTTCTCATCCTGAAGCAAAGTTCTTAACCCGAGGTACTATTTCTGGGTTAGCGGAGTCTGTAACCTGAAGCATCTGTAACCTGAAGCGTCTGTAAGCCAAGGTACCACTGTAGATAGTAGTCTCTTGGGAGTTGGCCAACCCTGGACTAGGGGCTTCACTCCCACAAGAGGCAATAATGGCCTTAGATGGCTTTGAAGGAGGATTGGGCAAACTGATGGAGGAAAGGGCTACTGAGAACTACCAGACATGGCAGCCATGCTCTGCCAACACTGCCAGAGATCTCTGAATGGAGGCTGTTGGAAATCACAAAGCGGGAGAGAGGTGTTGTGATCGGGTCCTGGTTGGAAGCTTTGGGCAAGCGTCTTCTTGGCCACCGTGGGAACAGAACGCTGGACTAGACTAGGTGGGCCTTTGACCTGATCCAACAGGACTCTTCATAGAGTTGGGAGGGGCCCAACCCCCTAAAAATGCAGGAATCTCAACTAGAGCATCCATAACAGAAGGCCACCTAACCTCTGCTTAAAACCTCCGAGGAAGGAGAGTCTACCCCTCTCGTGGGAGTCCGCTGTCAAACAGCTCTCACTGCCAGAAAGGTAGGTCTGAAATTTAGCTGGAATCTCCTTTCTCGTCACTTGAAGCCCTTGGTTGGAGTCCTACCCTCTCAGGAGCAGAAGAAAACAAGCTCGTTCTCTCTTCTATAGCCCTTGATATATGTGAAGATGGCTATCTCATCTCCTAGGGACACGGGTGGCGCTGTGGGTTAAACCACAGAGCCTAGGACTTGCCGATCAGAAGGTCGGCGGTTTGAATCCCTGCGACGGGGTTAGCTCCCGTTGCACAGTCCCAGCTCCTGCCAACCTAGCAGTTCGAAAGGACCCCTAAGTGCAAGTAGATAAATAGGTACCACTCCGGCGGGAAGGTAAATGGCATTTTCGTGCGCTGCTCTGGTTCGCCAGAAGCGGCTTAGTCATGCTGGCCACATGACCCGGAAGCTGCATGCCGGCTCCCACGGCCAGTAAAGTGAGATGAGCGCCGCAACCCCAGAGTCGGCCACAACTGGACTAATGGTCAGGGGTCCCTTTACCTTTATCTCCTCTTTTCCAGGCTTAACGTGCCCGACTCCCTGAACTGTTCTTCCGACGTTCTTTGTGATAACACACGTCCTTTTGGTATGCCAGGGATAAAAAGAGTGTTACATGCAGCCTTGCCCAAGTGTCCAGCCTGGCTAAATCAGGAGGAGAAAAGGGCATACCAGCGTACTGTACGCAATCGTCCATTCATTCACAGGAGCCTAGAAAGGATGTGGAAAACTCTCTTTCCCCTTTCCAGGATCAAGACAGAGTCACACAATAGTTAGGCAGGCACCTGAACTGGAATGAGGGGTGGGGAATGGGGGACTGCATGTTGAGATTTCTGCATTGCAGGGGGTTGGACTGGATGACCCTTGGGGTCCCTTCCCACTCTACAATTCTATGATTCTCTGAAACGCAAGGATCACCCAGGCACACTCAGTAGGCATCCTGCCTTGCCACCAAAAAGGTCCTATTCAGTCACATCCCTGGTTTTGGAGGCTTCCAGCAGATGCTACCTGCACTCTTGCAAGAATATCCACACAGGGGATGTGGAGACTTTGGGGAGGGGCCATAGCTCAGTGACAGAACATCTGCTTGGGCTTCGGAAGATCCTGGGTTCAACCCCCAATGGCACGCCAAGTTTCAAGGACCACTGGTTAGCAGGAGACCTACCCAGGACCCTGCAAAAGCTGCTCCCAGTCAGGGCAGAGTAGGGTTGAGGAATCGGCGGCCCTTCCAGGTTCGGTTGAACTCCAGCTCCCATCATCCCCAGCCAGCATGGCCCGTGGCAAGGGATGATGGGAGTTGCAGTCCTACTGTACCTGGAGGAAGAAACAGGCATCTCACACACCTGGCCTAAGCAATCCTGGGCTCTGGGTGGGTAACCTGAGCTGCAACAAGGCAGGTCTCCGTGTGCCTGGCTTGTTTTTGGAACAGCGCTTTGGAAAAGCTAAGGATCTCGTGGATACTCCTGCAGAACCACAGCTTAAGACGTCCAGGCATTGGACCTTGGAGATATGCCACTTTTCCCATCAATATGTTTGCCTTATATAGAACAGGCCAGCTCTTTATTTCCCCAAGCTTTCGACAGGTGGGTGGGAACACCTGCATTTGGGTCTGCTGATGTTGCAGTGATTGGCTGCTGGGTGGTCCCACAGACCTGCCCAATGGTCCACAGTGGTTTGGGGAGATGGCACCCAAGCAGGAATGAACTCACTGCTCAGCCACTGATGGGATATTCTGCAGGGAGCAATTGCAGAAGGCAGTTCCCTGGGGGGGGGCAGCCAAACCTAGTATTGAACCCCCGCTTATGAATCAGCTGAAGCCTGTCCTCTGCAGAGACTGACAGCACCTACTGAACCCACCCGCCATCTGACATCAACTGCCCACTGAGGTATCATCATCTGATGGCCAAGTTGATATGGTTTCATGTGGATGACCTCACGGACCAAACTGAAACCCTGGCTGGCCGAGACTGGCCTGCAGGCTGGAAGCTCCCCACAAGTGATAAATGTGGGGTGAACTATATTGATGGAAACAAACCCACCCACCCACCAACCAAGGAAAGGTTGAAGTGTCTTCCCAGTGATGTGGGATGTCAGCTCTGAAACGCGATCCGAAACGTTTCGCTTCCCTTAGCTTGCAAACCTTTCAACAACCCTGCAAAGTATGATTACCCCCATATTGAGAGGGGAGGGAATGAGAGGGCTGAAGCCGAGAAGGAATGGCTTGCATATGGGCAAACAGGAGTCATTTTTATGGCAACGGTGAGATCCAAAACTTTGGGTGGGTGGGGGTCTCCTGGTTTATTTGGAGAAGGACTCGCTTCTGGATAATTTGGGGTGGGGTGGGAAGCTGCCTGGCATACCAGGAATGGTCCCTGGCACTTCCAGAGGTCCTCCTCTCTCTGGGGGTTACAGCTGCAAATTCAACACAACTCTCTGGAAGCTTCTGGAACAATGCTCCATGTTACCTCAGTGAACAACCCTTGTGGGTTGTTGGTGCTGCACATGCAGGTGGTCTGATTTTAAGGGGAGAAAATTGGGCACGCTCCCCCTACCTATTCCCCCTCGGGGAACGATTAAGCTTGCCCCTAACACATACAGATCCTTCGCAGCCAATAGCACCTTCCCTACATCCACAGACTAGCATTACGTGGCCAAAAGAGGTGTGGGGGGAGGAGACTGGCCCTGCCTCCTCCTTTTTAGGCTCAGTTTTGCCCTCATACAACTCAGCAGGGTGGGACAAGATGGCCGCCTAGTGAGAATTTGCTCTGCCTGCTGCTGGCTCTGGCGCCACCTACTGGTGGGCTCCCCACCTTCCGCCCTGCCAGACCCAACAGGAACTAAACGCCACTGGCCAATGGTGCCAAAGCTGCTCTGTCGTCCGCCCCCCACCCTTCAATTTGAGGATAAACAGGAAAAATGCAAGATCATTGACCACGGAGTGCTGCTTCCCTTGAAAGTTAGAAAGTAAAAGCATATGCAGGTTATTCACACGACTGTTAAAATGAAAAGTTTGCAATATACTTTGCAGAACGTTTCTGACGCCGCTTTTCTTTTTTTTAAGCCATTGTTCTCAGAACTCAGATCCTCCTCCTCCCCACCCCCAACCCCAACCCCACCCACACCAGATCTATATAGAATAAAGTGCTTCATTGTAAATATTTTTTTGTTTGTAACGCTAAAAGAGAGAGTCCACGATACACGCGTCTTTTTCAGTTTCTCTTCGTTCTTGGCATATTCGGGCAACGGGTTTCAAACGCTGTAGAAAGCAACGCGTTCAGAATATTACCTTTGAGGCATGTGGAGTCATGGTACGTTGCCTTTTTCTCTTTCTCCAAAGGAATACGAGGTTGTTGGGGTTATTTTGAGGGGTGTAGGTAAGACACCCCCTTTCCCCGAGGCTAGCCATCACTCTGTAAAGTCTCTGGAAGAGGTTGCCACGGACAGTCAAACCGGGAAGCCTCTCTCACCAAGAGGCCCACGACGTCTTCTTCCCAAAAGGTTCGGCGCCGCAGCGTTCTGTCCCGACACACCTAGCAATTATTGCACCGTCTCGACCTTTCCCCCCACCCGCCCAAGCCACAACTTTCTCGCCGCATCTTTTCCTGTCCATTTGTTATGGCTGTTGTTCCAGGGACCAGCCCTGCTTCAGTTCACACTAAAGACACACACAGAAAAAAACCCAAATACGTAGAGAGGCAAAGTGGTCTGGGCGTTTTAGCTGAAGAGGAGCCGTGAAGTTTCAGGCAAAGGAGGAGAAATTGCCGAATTGAATACCCAACGAGACTCGTAAGTCGCCCATTGCACACGGACCTGTCCGCGCGCATGTGGGGTTGTGTTGTTGGTTTTTTTGCATGCCGATGGGGCAAATCCGCCTATGCGCTGCAGCTTCTCAAGTTCTGCCTGTTTTCCATGGGGCTTGACTGAGGCGTCTTGTCTTTGAAATGAACAGAACCAGCTTAGCAGTGGCACATGAGCGAACTGGCCTGCTGATTTCATTAGCCCGCAACAGAGTCCGGAATACCTTGCCAGCACCCAAACGAGGAAGAGTTACTATGATGGATTAATAAAGTGCAAAAAGGTTAAAATAATAAATTCTTTATGTTACAAAAAAAAGAGGCCAGAGATCCTTGCCCAGGCCAGCTCAGAAACATTTGGCAGAGGAGAAAGTAGGCAGGTACGACCCTAACGGAGTTTGCTTAGTGCATTAGCCCACTGATAAATTACTGGAATTAACAGAAGGCTGTAGCCTGTGGCCTTATTTCCATTTCTCGGGTACACAAAGACTCTTCCATAGAGCCTGCTTGTCTTAAAGCCATGCAAGGGTGAGAGGGGATCTGTACTTCAAGAGGGAAATCAAGAGAAGGACTCTTCTCCTCTGGTGCGATTTCATGGACCACCAACGAGGTTTAGCCTCGTCTCTCCCATTGTGCAGGGAGGAACGGGTCCCTTGAGCAACAGAGAATGAGAAGTCACAAGTCGTGCTGATACCGAAAGATGGAGGAAGGGGAGGAAGGGCTGTAGGCTCAGTGGTTAGAGCAGTTACTTTGCAACCAGAAGGTCCCAGGTCAATCCCCCAAGTCATCTTCTGGTAGGGCTGCAATAAACCCCCCTCCTGAAATTCTAGGGAGCTGCTACCATTCAGTGTAGACAATACTGAACTAGATGGACACAGGTCTTGTTGTGGTATGAAGGCAGCTTGCTGGGCTCTTAAGGAATGGAAAGCTGGCCTCTGGGAGACACAACATCTAGCCACTTCCACAAATCATGGCATCAACCACACCCTGGACTTGCTATTTCCCTGCAGCTCAACTGCGAAAAGAGGTTTCCCTTTCCCCATTCCTTTAGAGCAGCCTTTCTCAACCTGTAGGTCCCCAGATGTTGTCGAACTACAACTCCCATCTCTTTCTTTTTCACCTCCCAAGGTGAAAGACTTCTGGGTTCAAGGGAAACATAAACACTTCCAGGAAGGGATGTCATATGCCTCAGCAAAGTGGTTGTTGGGAATGGCAAGTATAATAATAATAATTTATTATTTATACCCCACCCATCTGGCTGAGTTTCCCCAGCCACTCTGAGCGGCTCCCAATCGAGTGTTAAAAACAATACATCTTTAAATATTTAAAACTTCCCTAAACAGGGCTGCCTTCAGATGTCTTTTAAAGATAAGATAGCTACTTATTTCCTTCACATCTGAAGGGAGGGTGTTCCACAGGGCAAGTGCCACCACCGAGAAGGCCCTCTGCCTGTTTCCCTGTAACCTCACTTCTCGCAATGAGGGAACCGCCAGAAGGCCTTCAGAGCTGGATCTCAGTGTCTGGGCTGAACGATGGGGGTGGAGACGCTCCTTCAGGCATACAGGACCGAGGCCGTTTAGGGCTTTAAAGGTCAGCACCAACACTTTGAATTGTGCTTGGAAACATACTGGGAGCCAATGCAGATCTCTCAGGACAGGTGTTAATGGGGAGAGAGTGCTACTCAGTGGCTTCACCTTAGGGATTCTGGTTGGCCACTGTGAGAAGAGGACTAGATAGGATGATCCAGAAGGACTCTTGTTATGTGCTCAACCTCTCCTCTCCACCAGACGTGGCAGGATAAGCTAAAGAAGAGAATGCTCTCTTTTGAGCCATCAAAACCGGCAAGGTCTGTCGAACAGCCTTTAGCACACCCCAAGATCTTCAGAGCCCAAAAAATGGACGCCAGCGGCATTTGTCTACAGCCTTCCACGCGTGAAGAAAACATAATGTGACCTTCAAATTCTACGCAACTCAAGCAGCAAAGATGGCTGGAGTTGAGAACCTCAACCTCTTCAAGCTGGAGGCAAAAGACCAGGCCCTGTCGAAGAAGAAAAACCCAAACCAACGGCTGCCCACGACATTCGTGACTGACACCTGCTGGGCACTTACTGAATTACAGGCCGGTTCTGCGCCCGCACGCTCAACAGCTGGGCGAGGGCCTAGTTGTTCAAGTTCACTCTGCTGCCCGGGAAGAGAGGAGGCGGCGGCGGCAAGAGCGGCGGAGGAGGGATGCTCTGTGCGTGCACATGCATGAGGGGCAAGGGGAGCACATGGGAATGCGGCGTGCCGTGCAGCGGGACGCCCGTGGTCAGTTGAGGCGAGCCGGCGGCCTGGGGAGCGGCGAGGCCAATGGCGTTGTTGCCGTTGGGGTCCGAGGCCACGGGGTTGCTCACCCGGAAGCACTTCTCCTTGTGGGCCTTCAGCATGTTGGAGAAGCGGAAGCGCTGGCCGCAGACATCGCAAGGGTAGGGCTTCTCGCCTGTGTGCGTCCGGCGGTGGCGCTTCATGTTGGGCCGGCTGGTGAAGCTTTTCCCACAGATCTCACAGATATATGGCTTTTCGCCTGGGGAGAAGGGAGAAGAAAGATGGTGGGAGAGGTTGCATCATTGAAATCCTACTCCATATTAATAATAATAATAATAATAATAATAATAATAATAATAATAATAAATTTTATTTATATCCTGCCCTCCCCAGCCGAAGCTCAGGGTGGCTAACAACAATAAAACAGTACAACAGTAGAACACAACACAACACAACACTCTAAAATCGTTCATTATAAAATTAATTCAAATCAAACCGATGGCAGCCATTGGGCCAGAGCTCTGTGAAGATTGCCAAAGGAGGGGGTCAGACTATGCCCTGGCCAAAGGCCTGGTGGAGCAGCTCTGTCTTGCGGAAAGATGTCAAGTCCCGCAGGGCCCTAGCCTCTTGTGACAGAGCGTTCCACCAGATCGGAGCCACAGCCAAAAAAGCCCTGGCTCTAGTTGAGGCCAGCCTAACCTCTCTGTGGCCTGGGACCTTCAAGATGTTTTTATTTGAAGACCGTAAGTTTCTCTGTGGGGCATACCAGGAAAGGTGGTCCCGTAGGTACGAGGGTCCTAGGCCGTATAGGGCTTTAAAGGTTAAAACCAGCACCTTAAACCTGATCCTGTACTCCACCGGGAGCCAGTGCAGCTGGTATAGTACCGGATGAATGTGATCTCGCAGCGAAGACCCCATAAGGAGTCTCGCCGCGGCATTCTGCACCCGCTGGAGTTTCTGGGTCAGTCTCAGGGGCAGCCCCACATAGAGCGAGTTACAATAATCCAGTCTGGAGGTGACCGTCGCGTGGATCACAGTGGCTAGGTCAGGGCGAGAGAGGTAAGGAGCCAACTGCTTAGCTTGGAGGAGATGAAAAAAATGCCGCCTTTGTTATAGCTGCAATCTGTGCCTCCATGGAAAGGGAGGAGCAGAAAGCTACTTCCGACCTAAGGAGGAGGAGGTGTTGCGGGCTTCCCGCCCCCAACACTCGCGCGGTGGCTGACTCCCAGCCCCGCGCGACCAGGGGAATCCTCTGACGCGTCATTCCCTGGCCAGCCAAGCGGCTGGCTCAGGGGGTGTGCCTCACCCCATTTATGGGCAAGCGCGGCAGAGGAGCGTCCTCTTTTGCCGCCGATCAGCTGGGGAATTTCCCACCCACCCATCCTTCAGTGTTGCTCCTTTGACCTTGCTATGGACTTCGGTTGGTCGCCGTTAAGGGGCCTGGCAGGAATTTTTCCACTTGGCAAATTGGCACCAGCCACTTGGTTTTCTCGCCTACCTCGTAGCAAATCGTCACAACTTCTACGGTTTGGCGGTTAGGCATTGGTCGGGGTATTGTTATGTAGATGAATGGGGGGGAGGAGCGACATCACCTCCCCCGGATAGTGAAGGGTAGTCCTACTCCATATTAATAATAAAGTAAAGGACTCCGGGGGGCGTGGCCCCACCCGAAGCCTATGGAGGCCAGGGCCCAAGGCACGCCCCTATCGGTGACCCCGGGGGAGTGTAGAGTTGATGTGCATCAGCAGGGCTCCCCCTGCTGGTGTTAACCCTTCCCAGCCTCTCAGACAGACAGACTGAAGCCGGAGAGTTGATTAGGACCAATGCCTAAGCCAATACCGCTCATCACTTGTAACCAATAAAGTTGTGGCCAATTTTAGCCCATTAACCTAAATAATGTTGTCCGGTGTCTTTATTTCTACTGGTGGGAGGGGGGAATTCGCCACGCAACTCCAGCGTATAGTTAGCAGAGTAACAACTTAAACACGTTGCAGGATTCCCAAAAAATAGGCCAGAGGCAATTGTATTTCATCCCGCAGAGCTTTACTGCTGCTGAAAGCAAATGTCAAGAAAAAAGGACACCAAGAACTCTGGCCAATATAAATTTCAGTAGTGGGAGTGGTCCCTACTCACAAATCAATAGTCAATTGTAACAAAAACTAATCCATTCAAAAGTATGTATTCTGACAAGGATTACAAACTCAAACAGAGATTATAAACTCAAACAGAGATTACAAACTCAAACAGAGATTACAAACTCAAACTCATAAAGATATGTATAACACAATAATTCGTTACAGAATTAGAGAGAAGAGTTTATGAGTAGAGATAAGTTCATGTTAGTCCATAGTCAGATATATTGGTATGTTTAATAACAAGAACCCCAACTTATTTAACTGAAGGCAAATGAGCAAAATGGTCGCAAATCCAATACATTCAGGATTTGGCCCTGTCCATAAGAAATCCAGTTGCAGCAGACTTGACTTAAACTTACAGTAATTTATAATAAGTCTAAACCTTAATGCTAAGCATTCTATGTACAGCAGTGGTGTCCAAACTTTTTTCAGAGAGGGCCAGATTTGATGAAGTGAAGGGCCTTGAGGGCCGACCAAAGAGCCAACTGAACTTGTTAACCTTTGTTTAGGATTGAAGTTGTTGAGCTTTCTTTATGATTTTACCCCAAAGTTGTTGAGCATTTCTTAGGATTGAAGTTGTTCAGCTTTTTTTTAGGGTTTTACCCCAGGAGGTAAACTGCCACAGGGGCCGGATTAAAACGACCAGAGAGCCGGATTAGGCACCCAAAACGGACTTTGGACATGCCTGATGTACAGAACACCTCACCAGAAGGGAAAGAGATAGAAAGAGAAAGAGAAAACAAGATTCCTTCTGGCCCTGCTTTTATAGTCAGCGTGACCTTGACTGAAAGAGATAAGAGAAGCAGTTAATGCCAGCTGCACTCAGCTCCCCTGAAGGGATAACCCAAACATTAGGAACCTTCTGCTTGCTTCTTTCACACAGAGATGCTTCCAGAAGTAGAAAACAGTGGTGCCTCGCAAGACGAAAATAATCCGTTCCGCGAGTCTTTTCGTTTAGCAGTTTTTTCGTCTTGCGAAGCAACCCTATTAGCGGCTTAGCGGATTAGCGCTATTAGTGGTTTAGCGGCTATTAAAGGCTTGGCGGCTTAGCGGCTAAAAGGCTATTAGCGGCTTAGCGGCTTAGAAAAAGGGGGGAAGCGAAAAAAATCGCAAGACTCGCAAGACATTTTCGTCTTGCGAAGCAAGCCCACAGGGAAATTCGTCTTGCAAAGCGCATCGGAAAACGGAAAACCCTTTCGTCTAGTGGGTTTTTCGTCTTGTGAGGCATTCATCTTGCGGGGCACCACTGTAGGAGCGATCTCTACATATCAGATGTACTTTCTGTACTAAGAAATGCAAACTGACACTCTGGGATTAAAAGGAATTGGGGGGGGAAGAGTGGTGATGCCAATGGGGTCTTTGGGAAAGCTGAGGCCTAGAAACCTGTTCAAAGTTGGGTAATTTAATATAATTACCGTATTTTTCGCTCTATAAGACACACCAGACAACAAGACGCACCTAGTTTTTGGAGGAGGAAAACAAGAAAAAAAATATTCTGAATCTCAGAAGCCAGAACAGCAAGAGAGATCGCTGCGCAGTGAAAGCAGAAATCCCTCTTGCTGTTCTGGCTTCTGGGATAGCTGCGCAGCCTGCATTCACTCCATAGACGCACACAGATTTCCCCTTACTTTTTAGGAGGGAAAAAGTGAATCTTATAGAGCAAAAAATACGGTATATATAATCGATGACTGGTAGAGCCAGTTTAGCAAAGTGGTTAGAGTGCAGGACTATTGTCATTATTCTGATTATTGGTTAAATTTGTATACTACTGCCCTTCCTCCAAAGATCACAGGGTGGTTCGCAACATAAAAATGCAAAATGACCCGGGAGGTCAGGGTTCGAATCCCCAATTGCCCATGAAGCTTACTGGGTGATTTGGGGCCAGTCACCGCTTCTCAGAATTATTTGCCTCACAGGTTTGCTGTGGGGGTGATTCTGGGAGACAGGACCTACCTACCCACAAGGCCTCCAGCTTTCCAGAATTCAGTCATGGTTTATTGTTGAGGTTTTGTTATGGTTGCTGTTTTGAAATTATAATGGTTGCTTATGTATTGTTCTCACTGTTGCAAGCTTCTTTGAGCCTATTTCTTTCTTTGAGGCAGTGTACAAATACGCGGGTGGCACTGTGGGCTAAACCACAGAGCCTATGGCTTGTCAATCAGAAGGTCGGCGGTTCGAATCCCTGCGACGGGGTGAGCTCCCGTTGCTTGGTCCCTGCTCCTGCCCACCTAGCAGTTCGAAAGCACGTCAAAGTGCAAGTAGATAAATAGGTACCGCTCTGGCGGGAAGGTAAACGGCATTTCCGTGCGCTGCTCTGGTTCGCCAGAAGCGGCTTAGTCATGCTGGCCACATGACCCGGAAGCTGCACGCCGGCTCCCTCAGCCAATAAAGCGAGATGAGCTCTGCAACCCCAGAGTCGGCCATAACTGGACCTAATGGTCAGGGGTCCCTTTACCTTTTACCTTTACAAATAAAGTGATAATGATGATATATCTATTCACCTACCACATTTTCCCCTGACAGGAGACTTAAGGCAGCTTAGAAATAAAAATAAGAACTGCTAAACATGGGGGGGGGGGAATCGTTAAATAACGACCAAACATGGATAGAATTAAAACTACATGCATATATAAAATCTGTTGAAAATGACTGTAATAAAAACAGCACAGCACCAGCCCTTTAATTAAAAGCAGTCCATTCCCCCCAAAACTGTTGGAACAAGAAAGGATTCGGAATTTTAAAGAGAAGTTTTGCAAAACCGCTCGGAATATAGGACAGGACAGAAGAGGTGGGTTCGTGACGTTACAGGCACTGGTCAGTCAGTACTGTGCGCAGCTGTGGAAATGGGGCTGGACTTAAGACTGGGAAGGAAAGAAGCGGGAACTTGGCTGGCTTGTCCACCCCGAGCCATGGATCCCTTACCTGTGTGTGTTTTCATGTGCTCGTCAAAGTACTGCTTCATGTTGAAGTCCTTCCCGCACCACTGGCACATGAACTGTTTGTGACCGATGTGGATGCTCATGTGAGAACGAAGTTGGTACTTGTACTGGAACCTCTCGTTGCAGTTCTGGACAAGGGAGAGAATGGAGGTATGGAATAAGGAAAGGCAGGAAGTTTGCATGAAGGAAAGGTCTCTGTTGTATTAAACCAAAAGCTCCATTTCATTCAGCAGTTTTATTTACATTCTGCCTTTCCTCCCAGGGGCTCAAAAATGGCATATTATGCTCCTATCCTTCCCACGGCATCTTACCCACAAAACGACCCTGCGAGGCTGGGTTCCTCAACCTGCCATAGAATATGAACACATCTGTAAATAACACTGTGCATAACAGAATGGTTTTTAAAAAATAAATATTTATTAAGAATTTTCCATTTTTTTAAAAAAGCCAAAAATAAAATAATTAAAATTAAAAACATATACAGTTTGCAATCCTTATTTTCTATAACATATTTCCCTGACTTCCCCGCACCTCCCCTTCTTATATTCCAATTCAAATTGTAAATTCAACAAGTTCTTATCCCCAGTTTTTAACCTTTTTATACTTAATTCATTTTAAAAAACCAATTTTACCTTATAAACCTCAAAATTTATACCTCAGTGCTCATTCTTAAATCCTTTTTTCTAAAGTCGACCCAAATTCCCTTCCACGAATTCCCCACTTTTCATACTGATAACAAAATAACAGAATGTTTTTTTAACTGTGTTTAGAAAGCCCAGTTCATATCATGAGCTCTGTTGCAATAAAACTGCAATTACCAGCAAGTGGAAACATCCTGCACTTTTATAAACCAAAACAGAACAAGCGTTACTCCAGGCTTCCTCAATAATAATAATAATAATAATAATAATAATAATAATAATAATATAGTAATAATAATTTCTTATTTACTGTATTTTTCGCTCTATAGGACGCACTTTCTCCCCTCCAAAAATTAAGCGGGAATGTGTGTGCGTCCTATAGAGCGAATGCAGGCTGTGCGGCTAAGCCCAAAGCCAGAACAGGGAGACGGAGCGCTCCGTCTCACTGTTCCAGCTTGGGGATGGCTGCGCAAAGCCTCCGCAGGGCAGCGGGGTGAAGGACCCCCGCTGCCCTGAGGAGGCTTCGAAGGCTGTGCTCCGGGGGCTTCAGGCAGCTATCTGCAAGCCTTCGGAGGGCAGCAGGAGTTCCCGCTGTGCTCCGAAGGCTTGCGGATAGCCACCTGAAGCCTGGAGAGCGAGAGGAGTTGGTGCACACTGATCCCTTTTGCTCTCCAAGCTTCGCTTCGCTGGAGAGGTGCTGCACAGTTTTCCCTCTCTGCGCAGCTCCCCTTCAGTGAAGCGGGAGGAGAAATGGAAGGGGCTCCGTTTCTCCTGCTGCTTCGCTGAAGGGGTGCTGAGCAGAGAGGGGGAGTCCCCCCCCGTTCTCCCCCTCCTATGGTCCGGTGCGTCCTATAGAGTGAAAAATACGGTATACCCCAGCCATATGGCTGAGCTTCCCCAGCCACTCTGGGTGGCTTTCAACAAAATATTAAAATACAGTAATGCATCAAACATTAAAAGCTTCCCTAAGCAGGGCTGCCTTCAGATATCTTCTAAAAGTCTGGTACAGTGGTGCCCCGCAAGACGAATGCCTCGCAAGACGGAAAACCCAATAGACGAAAGGGTTTTCCGTTTTGGAGGTGCTTTGCAAAACGAATTTCTTGCGAGTTCCTGCGGGGTTTTTTCCTCCCCCCCCCTTTTCCCAAGCCGCTAAGCCGCTTATTAGCTGATCCTAAGCCGCTAAGCCGCTTATTAGCTGATCCTAAGCCGCTAAGCCGCTTATCAGCTGATCCGCTAAGCCGCTTATCAGCTGATCCGCTAAGCCCGCTAAGCCGCTAATAGTGCTAATCCGCTAAGCCGCTAATGGGCTTGCTTCGCAAGACGAAAAAACTGCAAGACGAAGAGACTCGCGGAACGGATTCTTTTCGTCTTGCGCGGCACCACTGTAGTTGTTGTTCTCTTTGACATCTGGTGGGAGGACGTTCCACAGGGCGGGTGCCACCACCGAGAAGGCCCTCTGCCTGGTTCCCTGTAACTTGGCTTCTCGCAGTGAGGGAACCGCCAGAAGGCCCTCAGAGCTGGACCCCAGTGGGAATTCCTCAGATGGGAATTGTAGTCTCAAAACATCTGGAGCAGGCATCCTCAACCTCAACCCTCCAGATGTTTTGAGACTACAATTCCCATCATCCCTAACCACTGATCCTGCTAGCTAGGGATCATGGGAGTTGTAGGCCAAAAACATTGGGAAGGCCGAGGCTGAGGAAGCCTGGACTAAGAAAATGCAGCCAGCCCAGACTCACACATGGAGTTTCAAACACTCATCCTTTCTGCGTGGAAGCAGGATGGCTACGGGCTGCAGAAGAAGAGGACTTGAATACAGATCCATCAGACCAAGTTCACACTGCAAACTGGAAAGCAGAAGAAGATAAGACTGGCTGAAGCTGGTTCTCACCTCACATTTGAAAGGCTTCTCCCCCGAGTGCTGCAGAGAGTGCACCTTCAAAGACATACTTCGCTTGAACGACTTCCCACACGTTTCACAGGTGAACGGCATGTCCTTGGTGTGGGCTGCAAAGCAAGGGAGAATCGTGGTTACCAGGGAAATCTGTACGGTTAGGAACGATCCCCGTCGCGGGGATTCGAACCTTTGGTCTCCATCTTCCATCTCTTTTTCAGACTACAACTCCCATCATCCCTGACCACTGCTCTTGCTAGCTAGGGATGATGGGAGTTGTAGTCCTAAAACATCTGCAGGCCACCAGGTTGGGTGTGTGTGTGTGTCTGGACCAGCCTTTCTCAACCTGTGGGTCCCCAGATGTTGTTGGACTACAACTCCCATCACCCCTAGCTAGCAAGGCCAGAGCTCAGGGATGATGGGACTTGTAGTCCAACAACATCTGGGGACCCACAGGTCGAGAACTGCTGGTCTGGACTGAACCGGTCTTTTAAAGGCACCGATAAAAGCAAACACTTGAAAAGAGGTTACGTGAAATAGTTAGAAAGTAAGATGAAGACAGGCTTGGAAAGGGTTCGCGGGGCAAAGCCTAGAACCCTGATTTGCGCCCGAGAAGGTGGGTCATCTGCACAGCGCTGAAACGCCGCCTGATGTTGGGTGCTCCTCAGGAGGCGGCAAACCTACTGCTGTGCCCACTCACCGACCATGTGCTTCCGGACATGCGCCATCGTGTAGAACTTCTTCTCGCAAATCTCGCAGGAGAACTTCTTCTCCGCGTAGCCGTGGACGATCTTGTTGTGCTCATGGAGAGACCACAGCTTCTTGAAGGCTTTCCCGCAAGTGATGCACTGCAAAGGAGATGGGGAGAGTCAGGAGGACCTGAGCCTAGCGAAAAAATTGTGCAATTCATAGAGTTGGAAGGGACCATGAGGAACATCTACAAGGCAGGATTTAGGTTTGATGAGGCCCACCTAGGGTCGGCGGTTCGAATCCCCACGACGGGGTGAGCTCCCATTGTTCAGTCCCTACTCCTGCCAACCTAGCAGTTCGAAAGCACGTCAAAGTGCAAGTAGATAAATAGGTACCGCTCCGGCGGGAAGGTAAACGGCGTTTCCGTGCACTGCTCTGGTTCACCACAAGCGGCTTAGTCATGCTGGTCACATGACCCAGAAGCTGTACGCCGGCTCCCTCGGCCAATAAAGCAAGATGAGCACCGCAACCCCAGAGTCGGCCACGACTGGACCTAATGGTCAGGGGTCCCTTTACCTTTAATTAAGCTACTGAAGGTAACGGGGCCCTTTATATGTCCAGCTGTCCTTTGTCAACAACAAACTGTTTGATTTGAATTTTTTTGGATGGTTTGTTGAATATTACTTCATTTGATAAAACTTGTTTGTTTTAAAGTTACAGTGGTACCTCGGGTTAAGAACTTAATTCGTTCCGGAGGTCTGTTCTTAACCTGAAACTGTTCTTATCCTGAAGCACCACTTTAGCTAATGGGGCCTCCCGCTGCTGCCGCACGATTTCTGTTCTCATCCTGAAGCAAAGTTCTTAACCCGAGGTACTGTTTCTAGGTTAGCCGAGTGTAGCCTGAAGCGTCTATAACCCGAGGTACCACTGTATTATGATTTTTTGTAATCTATTGGATCAGATTGTTACTATTGATGCTTGATGTTTCAGTATGTTTTTATAGGCATCGGAAGCTGCCCAGAGTGGCTGCGGCGTCTCAGTCAGATGGGCAGGATATGTATGTATGTATGTATACATAAATTACCGTATTTTTTGCACCATAACACTCACTTTTTTTCCTCCTAGAAAGTAAGGGGAAATGTCTGTGCGTGTTATGGAGCGAATGCCTGCAGGTGGCGGGGGGATCTGCTGCAGTCGTGAGCAGAGGATCCATGGTTCCCCTTCCTTCTCTCCTCCATGGTTACAAAGCATGGATCCACATGGATCCCCAGGATTTTTGCATTGGTCTACTCCAAACTCACTGTCAGATCACATGTCTGTGGCCACAGCATGAACCACAAAAATCATACATCCACTGTTTCGTTTAGAATATTTTTTTCCTTGTTTTCCTCCTCTAAAAACTATGTGCGTGTTATGGTCTGGTGCGTGTTATAGAGCGAAAAATACGGTATTATTATTATTATTATTAGTCTCTCCAGGGATGGGAGACTCCCCTGCCTGTAACCCAGGACGGCTGAGCCCAGTCAATGGGTCTGTCTCAGCATAAGGCAGCATACTATGTCACAACTCCTGTCCGTTCTAGTTTCACAGAGGGCGCACCATGCGCCAAAGCCTGCGAAGGGCAGCTTGGCTGAAATGTGGCGCCTCGAGGGGCGGTGGGCTCCCTCCTCACCTGGATGTTCTTCTCGCAGTCCGTCTGGTGGTGCAGTAGCAGCTCGCTCTCCAGCAGGAACCGCTTGCCACACTTGTCGCAGATCTGCATGCGGCTGTGGGTGACGTTCATGTGCTTCTCCAGGTACCAGCGGTTGTTGAAAACCCGGGGGCACTTCTTGCAGGGGTAGTGCTGCTTCTCCTCCAACTTCACCTTCTGGCCCACCCCGTCCGGCTCCTTCTTCCTCTTCCTGCCTCTCTGGTCCTCCCCTTCCTCCTCCGCTTCCTCCACCTCCTCGTCTTCCATCGCCACGGCAACCGCCTCCTGGGACCTGGTGGGCGCAGCGGCCTGGGCGGCCTTGGAGGGCCTGCTGGCCTTGTGGGGCAGCTCGGACCTCTCCCTCTTGATCTCCGCCACCTCCTCGCCGTCTTCCTCCTCTTCCTCCTCGTCCTCCTCCTCGGTGGTCTCCTCCAGCTCTTCCTCCTCGCTGTGCTCCTCCTCTTCCTCCTCCTCCCCCACCTCGCCGTCGTCCTCTTCCTCCTCTCCTTCCCCGTTCTCTTCCTCCTCGCCATCCTCGTCCGCGCCACGTCCTTCCCCTTCGGGCCGCCCAATCACCGCGGCGATGCCGGCCGTCTGGTCAGCGGCCGGAGACTTCCCCTCCGTCCCTTTCGAGACGTTGAGGGTTTGATTGTTGAGGTTGACTTCCACAATGATCTGCTCTCCCCGGTTGTAAGAGCTTTGGCTGCCCAGGGCCACATCGGGCTCTTCGCCCTCCACCTTGCAGACGGGCGGGCTGCCATCTTTCTCCTCCTTGTAATACTTCTTGCCAGCCACGGCGGCCAGGTTCTGGTTGCCCCCGCACGCCGCGCCGTCCTCAACCCGCACCGAGTAGGGGTCGTTCCCTTCCCGAGCGTAGATCTTGGGGTGCGGCGCCGGGTCCATCTCCTGCTTGATGTTGCAGTAGTACTGAGACGGGACGCCTTTGCCACAGCTGTCCGGAGGCAGCGCCATATTGCTGGCCATGGCTAAGCCGAGGGACCTGGTGCTGATCAGCTCCTGGCAGGAGGACGCAATGTCGCTCATCTGCAGGACGGCGGCCGCGTTCAGGACGTCCTGCACGTTGCAGGCATTGACCAGGAGCTTGGAGGTGTAGATGAAGTTGAGGATCTGCTGGAGGCCCTGGGAGGTCAAGGCCTCCAGGGAGAGCTCCACCCGCTGCAGCTGCTTGTTTTGGGTGAAGAGGGAGTGGAAGAAGTGGCTGTAGGCGGCGAGGACCCCCTTGTGAGCTGGGAAGACGTTCCTCTGCTGCAGCAGGACGATGTCCACGTCGCACAGATCCGGTTGAAAGAGGCGCTGCTCGTTCAGTCTGTCCATCAAACACGTGAAGTGGAGGGCTACATCCTCCACCAAAGAGTATTCGGCGGCCGGGTAGTCAGTTGTCTTTTCGACTATCAGCTGTGGGGAAAAATGAGAGGAAGGTTAAGAAGAGCCAAGTGGTGGTGGGACTCCACCTTCTCCTCCTCTTTGGAACGGATGGAGCCCAAGACAGCTCAGGTGGCTTCCATCCTTACGTCCCCACCAAGATATCTGAAATACAGCCAGGAACGGAGCAGGCTTGCTTGTTAGGGCAAACGGACATTTCCTCTCTCTCTCTCATTTTTATTAAATTTTCGATTTTACAATATAGACTATTCATTCAGACAACCTTAAAATATCAATGACTTCCCTTCTTCTCTTTCCATGGTTCATTTTGCACAGCATAAATCCCTGCATACTAAACAATTCAGTATTCCATTGTTACTTCCATCAAAACTTATTTACACTGTTGAATTTATCTTAAGGCTGCCAACAGGTATACAAAATTATTGCCCATATATTCAATAAATATTTCCAATCTTCTTCAAACGTATGTTCGTCTTGTTCTCTTATTATATAAGTTAGATCCACAAGCTGCAGATATTCCACCTCGCTCGTTTTCCATTTTTGGCCTAACGAAACATGGGCCGCCGTAGTGGTGTACATAAATAACCTTTTTGGACACCTGCGAATTCCCATCTGAATAATCCCCAACAAAAAGGATGTTGGGTGTTTGTTTTTTGAAAGGTGCTTTAAAACATTTTTTTCAATTCATTATAAATTATTTCCCAATACTCTTTTACCCTTTTATAGGTCCACTACATATGGACAAACGTATCCTCAGTCTCATTACATCTCCAGCACTTATCTGATTCAGTCCTATACATCTTAGCAAGTCTGCTCGGAGTTAAATACCATCTGTAAATCATTATCAAGTAGCTCTATGGCAGGCATGGCCAAACTTTGCTCTCCAGGTGCTTTGGGACTACAACTCCCATGATCCCTAGCTAACAGGACCAGTGGTCAGGGATGATGGGAATTGTAGTCCCAAAACATCTGGAGGACCAAGTTTGGCCATGCCTGTTCTATGGACATTTCCTCACTAACCCCACCAATCTAGGGTCTAGGCAGCTATTCCCAGGTCTGCAGAAATTGCAGCAGCAGGGAATCACTCCACCAGTTTACGTATCTTCCAACATTGGGCTGTGTACTTGCAGCCAGAGACTACGCCTGCGTGGAAACATCCTCTGCTCATCCCTCTTCAATCCCCTCCTGGTTCTGGGGGACAGTGGTACGGGGAAGGGAAGGAAAGCCCCTGGCCCTTATCTTGCCTGGCCTGCCTCTTCCTCCAGCTCTGAAGCTTCCCCTTCCTCTGTTTCTTGCCTCCTGACAGGTACAGGTCCCCACAAAACACTCAGCTCAAAGTGGTGAACACCCTTCTACCCCGTCCACTCCATTTCATCTTCACAACGACCCTGCAAGGCGGGTGAGGCTGAGATACCGTGACTGGTCAAAGGTCACCCAGGGTGCTTTGTGGGGGTTTGAACCCTGGTCTCCCAAGTCCCAGCCTGACACTGTAGTCCACTATACCACGCTATCAATGGGGACTAGCCACAATGACCACAGCTGTGAACACACCATACATTGGGTGACTGGGAGTGGCCGCCGGGACCACATAACACCGGTCTTGAAAGACCTACATTGGCTCCCAGTACGTTTCCGGGCACAATTCGAAGTGTCGGTGCTGACCTTTAAAACCCTAAATGGCCTCGACCCAGTATACCTGAAGAAGCGTCTCCACACCCATTGTTCAGCCCGGACACTGAGGTCTAGCGCCGAGGGCCTTCTGCCTGTTCCCTCCCTGCGAGAAGTGAAGTTACAGGGAACCAGGCAGAGGGCCTTCTTGGTGGTGGCACCCACCCTGTAAAATGCCCTCCCATCAGATGTCAAAGAAATAAACAACTATCTGACTTTTAGAAGACATCTGAAGGCAGCCCTGATTAGGGAAGCTTTTAATATTTGATGAATTACTGTATTTATTATTTTGCTGGAAGCAGCCCAGAGTGGCTAAGGAAACCCAGCCAGATGGGTGGGGTATAAATAAAATTATTATTATTTTGTGCTTAAACCACCACATCACCTCTTGCAGAGAGTCTTGGAAACTGTAGAGAAATTCAGTAAATAAATAAATTCGGGGTCAGCCAAATTAGGTCTGCTGGCTGCAGGGTCCCCACCCCGATCTTATCTTGAACAGACCCAGATCTCCCAGGGGGAAGGCAAGGCGAGAGAGAATCACACCTGAAGTTAGCAAAAAGCAACAGCACACACATAGCCGCACCACTGACCGTCACACAGGGATCCTGTCAGCTATCACTCAGAAGATCCTTGCACACCTTCTCCAAGGTAATTACAGCCCATTAAAAACAGCGACTCGTTTCCTTCATTAAGAGACCTCATTAGGATGAGTTAAGGCACACACTCCAGTGGGCTTTAAAAATAATAATAAATTATTGCCGGGGGCGAAGCATCACCTCCAAAACTTTAAAAGTCACATTGAAGAAGCTCTGGGTTGCAACTTGCAACTGGTAAAGGGCAGCCGTTCCGGGATGAAAAAGTCCTTTGATGCAGAGCCGTAAATCTGCTCAAAAGAAAGATGCTCTCCAGGGTTTCGATTGCAGACAGGTAGGGGGAGGCAGCTGGAGAAAGAGACTGAGGCGTCATCGGTCGCCTGCAGACTGACAGTATTTTGCATGAGGGATTCAGTCCCTGTCCCCCCCACAAATCTGGGATTGCACAGTTAGGGTAGATTAAAGCGTTCCAGTGCAAAACAACAACTCACTGAACAACAATAGAAAAGGGGGGTTGCAGTTAGGCAAGTAAAGGGACGTGGGTGCCGCGGGTGAGGCTGAGAGACGCAGGTGGCGCTGTGGGTTAAACCACAGAACCTAGGGCTTGCCGATCAGAAGGTTGGTGGTTCGAATCCCCACGACGGGGTGAGCTCCCGTTGCTCGGTCCCTGCTCCTGCCAACCTAGCAGTTTGAAAGCACGAAGTGCAAGTAGATAAATAGGTACCACTCCGGCAGGAAGGTAAACGGCGTTTCTGTGCGCTGCTCTGGTTTGCCAGAAGCGGCTTAGTCATGCTGGCCACATGACCCAGAAGCTGTACACTGGCTCCCTCAGCCAATAAAGCGAGATGAGCACCGCAACCCCAGAGTCGGCCACGACTGGACCTAATGGTCAGGGGTCCCTTTACCTTTAAGTAAAGGGGAAATGCGATGAACGTGAACAAATGATCAGTGGGAGGCTGTAACACTGCAACAAAAGGATATCAGGACGAATGTTCTTCGTTGCATAACGAGGGAAGGGAAGCTTGGGAGCCTGAGGGCCAAATTCCTTTTGAGGAAGTCTCCTGGGGGCCACGTGCTGCAGGCAAAAGCGGACGGAGCGACGAATGCAAATGTTACCTTTGTATAGTATTCTAATTTCTAAACACACTCAAACACAGACACACACACACACACACACACACACCCTCTCTATCCAGGAAGGCAAGAGGCGAGATCAGACTTCAAGGACGCATTTCAGTCTGCCTAACAGAATCAAGGAAGGTGCAAAGCGA
Organism: Podarcis vaucheri; assembly: GCF_965113315.1. Lineage (NCBI taxonomy): Eukaryota > Metazoa > Chordata > Lepidosauria > Squamata > Lacertidae > Podarcis > Podarcis vaucheri. The sequence continues at coordinate 57,970,134 of NC_138750.1, read as the reverse complement.
GGCTGGTGTGATCTGTGGCCTGGGAGGAAAGGGTCAGGCAGAGAAGCCTCCCCTCTGGGCTGTTGCCTCCAGAGAACAAGAAAGATAAATAAACGGCTGAAAGTTCATTACAGAAATAAGCCCCGAGTTGCCTTCTGAGCTACTTCGGAACGACAGCAAAATAATCGGCCAAAGCCGAGCGAGTAGGGTTTTTGGCATCTCCTCCTTGGCAGCTGCCTTCCTCAAAAAAAAAATCATTGCATAATCCAACCCTGATCTGAGCATGCAGACACACACACACACATTCTCCCTCTACTGCCTCTTTGGAGTTTATTCCTCCCTCCTTTCCCCTCCCTCAGTCTGACTTGATTCTGCAGTTGACAGTTTTGCAGCTGAGCTGCGTTGGCACGCGACTAGGGGACGCTTTATTATCTTCTTCTCTTTTTTAATTGCTTGCTTTTTCAATGCTTCGGGGAGAAAGATCCTGAGCTGATCATGACCAGATAGCGTAGAGAGGGAGAAAGAGAGTTATTAAAGCCATCTGGGGGGAACTCGGGTGCCCCTTGCCAGCGCACTATTACAAAAACGAGGCAGATTTAATAGCAAGAGAGGGTCGCGGTGACCCGCCAGTGTGCAACAGGAGCCTGCGGCCAGGCTGAAACGAAAGACCTTGCTCCTCAGGAGCAAATTCTGGGTGGGCAATTGAATCTGCTGGTCCGGACAGAGTGGGCAAATCCACACTCTATTGGCTGCAATAGCTCATAGAATTGTAGAGTAGGAAGGGACCCTAAGGTGCCATCTAGACCAACCCTTTGCAATGTAGGAATATGCCGTTGTTCCTTACAGGGATTGAACCTGCAACCTTGGCATTATCAGCACCACGCTCTAACCAAACGAGCTATTCTGGCACAGGGGAAAGGCAATTCCTATGGCTTCGTTTACATTTCTTCCGTCTCTGCAGCACCCCTCAGAAAACCAGCAAGGGGGAAATATATCAGCTCAAGATTGTAAAAGAAACTAACCTATCCATCGAATGCCACACAGCTAAGGAACGTGCGGCCATCCATATGCTGCTGGACTCCAGCTCTCATCAGCCCCAGCCAGCATAAAGAATGGTCAGAGATATTGGGAGTTGTGGTCCCTCAATATCTATAAGGCCATACGCTCCCCAGCCCTGATCAATGCACACACATCGAACTGCTGTTGTTGCTGGCCTCCATCTGTCTCAAGAAGCAATGGAGTGTGCCTCCAGGGGTGAGGTCAAACCTCTGTGTTAGGAGCACTGAAGTGACCTCCCCAGGGCGCAAACCTGGGATGTGCGTGTGGAGGTCCTGGACTGCTCAGGCAACCAGACCCACCTCTCAGCCTTGCTGATATTGTCCAAAGGAAGGTAGGAGCCTATCAATTAATGAAGATGATCATCCAAATGTCATAGACCAAATGGAGAAAACAGCACACGGACCTAGTGGTGGGAGGAAAAAATCCTTAAATAAGAGACACGGGGGAATGATTAATGGACTTCAATGTCTGTACACTAATGCGCAAAGCATGGGAAATAAACAAGATGAGCTTGAGCTCTTGGTACAGCAAACTAAATATGACATAATAGGCATCACTGAAACCTGGTGGGATAAGTCCCACGATTGGAATGTAATAATGGGGGGATACAATCTATTTCAGAGAAACAGACCAGACAAGAAAGGAGGAGGAGTGGTGTTATATGTCAGGGATGTGTATACCTGTGAAGAGATCCAAGATTTAGATCCTCAAAGCCAAAGTGAGAGCATTTGGGTCAAAATTAAGGGAGAGAAGAATAACAGAGACCTCATTGTGGGAGTTTACTATAGATCCCCAAGCCAAACGGAGGACATAAATGATGCCTTCCTGGAACAGATGGCCAAGCATGCAAAAGGAAGGGAGATAGTAGTAATGGGGGACTTCAATTACCCGGATATTTGTTGGACGTCAAACTCAGCCAAGAGCATAAGGTCAAACAGATTCCTCACTGGCCTTGCAGACAACTTCATTGTCCAGAAAGTGGGAGAAGCAACAAGAGGAACAGCCATTTTAGATCTGGTCCTAACCAATGTTGATGACCTGGTTAGTGGGGTAGAAGTGGAAGGATCATTAGGCGCGAGTGATCATGCTCTTCTGAAGTTTACTATACAGCGGAAAGGAGCAGCCAAGCATACTAGGACTCAATTTCTTGACTTTAAGAAAGCCGACTTCATAAAACTTAGGGAAGTGCTGGGTGAGATCCCATGGACAACAATACTAAAAGGAAAGGGAGTTCATGATGGCTGGGAGTTTGTTAAGAGGGAGATACTAAAAGCACAACGTCAGGCAATACCAATGAGACGGAAACATGGAAGGTGCCTAAAGAAGCCAGGGTGGCTATCTAAAGAACTTTTAACTGAATTAAGATTAAAAAAGGATGTGTACAAAAAATGGAAAAGGGGGGAAACCACCAAAGAGGAATTCAAACAAATAGCCAGCACATGTAGACACAAAGTCAGAAAAGCTAAAGCACAGAATGAACTCAGGCTTGCTAGAGAGGTTAAAAGCAACAAAAAAGGCTTTTATGGGTATGTTCGTAGCAAAAGGAAGAACAAAGAAACTGTGGGGTCACTCAGAGGAGAAGATGGTGAAATGCAAACAGGGGACACAGAAAGGGCTGAACTACTCAATGCCTTCTTTGCCTCAGTCTTCTCCGATAAAGAAAACAATGCCCGACCTGAAGAATTTGGAGCAAATGATTCAGCAAAGGAAACACAGCCCAGAATAACTAAGGAGATAGTACAAGAATATTTGGCTAGTTTAGATGTATTCAAGTCTCCAGGGCCAGATGAACTGCATCCAAGAGTATTAAAAGAACTGGCAGATGTGATCTCAGAACCACTGGCAGTCATCTTTGAGAGTTCCTGGAGAACAGGCGAAGTCCCAGCAGACTGGAGGAGGGCAAATGTTGTCCCTATTTTCAAAAAGGGGAAAAGAGAGGACCCAAATAATTACCGCCCAGTCAGTCTGACATCAATAGCAGGGAAGATTCTGGAGCAGATCATTAAGCAAACAGTCTGTGAGCACCTAGAAAGGAATGCTGTGATCACCAATAGTCAGCATGGATTTCTGAAAAATAAGTCATGTCAGACTAACCTGATCTCGTTTTTTGACAGAATTACAAGCCTGGTAGATGAAGGGAACGCAGTGGATGTAGCCTACCTTGATTTCAGCAAGGCATTTGACAAGGTGCCCCATGATATTCTTGTAAAGAAGCTGGTAAAATGCGGTCTTGACTATGCTACCACTCAGTGGATTTGTAACTGGCTGACTGACCGAACCCAAAGGGTGCTCATCAATGGTTCCTCTTCATCCTGGAGAAGAGTGACTAGTGGGGTGCCACAGGGTTCTGTCTTGGGCCCGGTCTTATTCAACATCTTTATCAACGACTTGGATGATGGACTCAAGGGCATCCTGATCAAATTTGCAGATGACACCAAACTGGGAGGGGTGGCTAACACCCCAGAGGACAGGATCACACTTCAAAACGACCTTGACAGATTAGAGAACTGGGCAAAAATAAACAAGATGAATTTTAACAGGGAGAAATGTAAAGTATTGCACTTGGGCAAAAAAAATGAGAGGCACAAATACAAGATGGGTGACACCTGGCTTGAGAGCAGTACATGTGAAAAGGATCTAGGAGTCTTGGTTGACCACAAACTTGACATGAGCCAACAGTGTGACGCGGCAGCTAAAAAAGCCAATGCAATTCTGGGCTGCATCAATAGGAGTATAGCATCTAGATCAAGGGAAGTAATAGTGCCACTGTATTCTGCTCTGGTCAGACCACACCTGGAGTACTGTGTCCAGTTCTGGGCACCACAATTCAAGAAGGACACTGACAAACTGGAACGTGTCCAGAGGAGGGCAACCAAGATGTTCAAGGGCCTGGAAACGATGCCTTATGAGGAACGGCTAAGGGAGCTGGGCATGTTTAGCCTGGAGAAGAGGAGGTTAAGGGGTGATATGATAGCCATGTTCAAATATATAAAAGGATGTCACATAGAGGAGGGAGAAAGGTTGTTTTCTGCTGCTCCGGAGAAGCGGACACGGAGCAATGGATCCAAACTACAAGAAAGAAGATTCCACCTAATCATTAGGAAGAACTTCCTGACAGTAAGAGCTGTTCGACAGTGGAATTTGCTGCCAAGGAGTGTGGTGGAGTCTCCTACTTTGGAGGTCTTTAAGCAGAGGCTTGACAACCATATGTCAGGAGTGCTCTGATGGTGTTTCCTGCTTGGCAGGGGGTTGGACTCGATGGCCCTTGTGGTCTCTTCCAACTCTATGATTCTATGATTCTATGATTCTATGATTCTATCACCCCTTAACCTCCTCTTCTCCAGGCTAAACATGCCCAGCTCCCTTAGCCGTTCCTCATAAGGCATTGTTTCCAGGCCTTTAGTCATGTGGCCAGCATGACTAAGCCGCTTCTGGCAGAGCAGCACACAGAAACGCCGTTTATCTTCCCGCCGGAGTGGTACCTATTTATCTACTTGCACTTTGATGTGCTTTCGAACTACTAGGTTGGCAGGATTGAGACTCCTTAGAGTAGTGATAAAGCGGGATATCAAATCCAAACTCCTCTTCTTTTTCTTCATCCAACTGTCTTAGGAGATCCACTCTGAATTTGTGTAGGGTTTCTTCCCAAGATATCCCACAAGGCAGTGGAGGTTTAGGATGAGAGTTTTCCTTCTCCTTGGTGGGCTCCCTTCCCAGGGGTACGAGCCCCGTCTGCCCCTCACCTCCCTCTATAGCACATGCAAAAACCGCCTTCTTGATCATTGCACCCACCATTGGTCTTGCTACTCAACCCACCAATCACCTTAAAAAGGTTTCTTTTAACGCTGCTGGCATTATTTTCTGCATTTATTTTTCAGTCATTTCTGCTCTTGTTAAGCTGCTTTGGGTCCTTCCTTAGTCGGAGGAGGGGAAGCGGGCTACTAAAGGGTCTAAATAAATAAGAATTAAGAACCCATGTTGCTAGGGTGGGCAGTAGCTCCATGTTGTCCACAATGGCTGGCAGCATCTCTCCAGCATTTCAGGCAGGATTCAATTCAGGGCCTGGGATCTTCTGGCAGTGAAGCAGACCCTCCACCACTAAGCGACGTCCCCCGTAAGATCCCCAGTGTCCCGTGCAAATGAGTCCTTGCAATATCGCGACCCTCATTTTTTGCACCACCCCTGAAAAAAACACGCAGCCTCATGGCATTTTGCTCGTGCAAGAGATTCCGCTGCTTTGAGGCATGCTATATATGGCTCCGAGCCTGACGAGGCGAGACAGAAGACCCCATTCCAGGTCTTCGCCTGCGCTGTCTTAGCAAACGCTTCCCCCGAGGGAGTCGAATTAATCATAGCTGATCCAAGTGCTTCCCGGCCGCGCTCTGGGGCACGAGAGCAGCCCATGACAGAGCTCGTCAGAGAAGGAGGAGGAAGCCCCGCTCGGGTGCAAAAATCCTGTTGGTGCCCCCTTGCACCGCTCCCAAGAGGCATTCAAGGTCACTCTGGTCCCAGAGACTTCCCTCCCTCCCTCTCTCATTCCCAGAGAAGGCCATTGTCACAGCTGAACAGCTGCCCAGAGTGACAGAAGCACAAACTTGTAAGCTCCCTGCCTGCATATTCACAGCCAGCCATTGCATGGAGGAAGAGGATAAGTAGGTTCTTTACTCAAAGGGGTTTGCATTACAGAAAGTTCAAAGTACAGTCACACCTCGGGTCACAGACATTTCAGGTTGCGCGTTTTCGGGTTGCGCACCGCGGCGAACCCGGAAGCACCGGAACGGGTTACTTCTGGGTTTCGGCTCTCGCGCACGCACAGAAACGATAAATTGTGCTTTGAGCATGCACAGAAGTGCCGAATCGCAACCCATGTGTGTGCAGACGAGGCGCTGCGGATTGCGAACGTACCTCCTGCACGGATCACGTTCACACCCCAAGCGCCCACTGTACATCCTGGCATCTCCTTTGCAAAGAGGTGCAAAAGCAAGCAGAAGTCAAGCAGACAGTTATTTCAGGGAGAAATCTAGCAACTGACACCTGGTGACACCTGGCTTGAGAGCAGTACATGTGAAAAGGATCTAGGAGTCTTGGTTGACCACAAACTTGACATGAGCCAACAGTGTGACGCGGCAGCTAAAAAAGCCAATGCAATTCTGGGCTGCATCAATAGGAGTATAGCATCTAGATCAAGGGAAGTAATAGTGCCACTGTATTCTGCTCTGGTCAGACCACACCTGGAGTACTGTGTCCAGTTCTGGGCACCACAATTCAAGAAGGACACTGACAAACTGGAACGTGTCCAGAGGAGGGCAACCAAAATGGTCAAAGGCCTGGAAACGATGCCTTATGAGGAACGGCTAAGGGAGCTGGGCATGTTTAGCCTGGAGAAGAGGAGGTTAAGGGGTGATATGATAGCCATGTTCAAATATATAAAAGGATGTCACATAGCGGAGGGAGAAAGGTTGTTTTCTGCTGCTCCGGAGAAGCGGACACGGAGCAATGGATCCAAACTACAAGAAAGAAGATTCCACCTAAACATTAGCAAGAACTTCCTGACAGTAAGAGCTGTTCGACAGTGGAATTTGCTGCCAAGGAGTGTGGTGGAGTCTCCTACTTTGGAGGTCTTTAAGCAGAGGCTTGACAACCATATGTCAGGAGTGCTCTGATGGTGTTTCCTGCTTGGCAGGGGGTTGGACTCGATGGCCCTTGTGGTCTCTTCCAACTCTATGATTCTATGATTCTAACTGGTTCCCAGTACGTTTCCAAGCACGATTCAAAGTGTTGGTGCTGACCTCTGAAGCCCTAAATGGCTTCAGCCCAGTATACCTGAAGGAGCGTCTCCACCCCCATCGTTCTGCCCAGACACTGAGGTCCAGCGCTGAGGGCCTTCTGGCCTCATTGTGAGAAGCAAGGTTACAGGGAACCAGGCAGAGGGTCTTCCTGGCAGTGGCACCCTCCCTGTGGAACGCCCTCCCACCAGATGTCAAGGAGATAAACAACTATACAACTTTTAGAAGATATCTGAAGGCAGCCCTGTTTAAGGAAGTTTTTGATGTTTGATTATGTTTTTATATCTGTTGGGATCCGCCCAGATTGACTGGGGCAACCCAGTCAAATGGGTGAGGTACAAATAATAAAATTATTATTAACAGCTGGAACCAGTGAAACTGACTGTTCTAATGAAAAACCCACAAAAATATAAATTAGTGGAGGAAATAGCTCAGTGGCAGATTGCGTGGGGAGGGTCCCAGGTTCAAGTCCAGGCGTCTCTATGTAGCTCAGAGAATGCCCACTCTCTGAAACCCAAGTTAAGTGTAGACCAGGTACCCAAGTTAAGTGTAGACCAGGTACATCTGGCCCTCCAAGCTGCTGAACTACAACTCCCATCATCCCTGCCCGCTGACTCTGCTCGCTGGGGTGGATGGGAGCTGTAGTTGGACTGCTGCAAAGCGGACACTTGCCGTTCGTACATAGGCTGCCTCCATGAGTTGGAGCCTTGCATGACCAGGTATCCAAATAACGGGGAAAGCCTGCGAGAATACACCAAGCACGCCTTTCGCGGACATACCAATGCAGGTGTGATGGGACGCTCGCAAAGCTGTCTCCTTCCATTCAAATGAAGGGGGTGGATACTGAAAAGAGCTGCAGCTTAACTGCATTGCTCACACTTTCGGGGCAAGTGGGTAGCCTTTGTGCCCAAAGGCTGCCTTCAATCACTTGAGTCTCCCCAAACTTTGCAGTCTTCATTTGAGGCATTTTGCCATGTTCCCCTTCTCCCCCAGCCATCTCAAGTCAGGAAGATGACGACCAGAGAGGGGCCATTCTCAGGCGTGATAGCCACCCCCCTGGGGAACACTCTTCCTGGACACCCACTTACTGGGACACCAGATGAAGGCCTTTTTATCATCTGCCCAGGCTTTTCATCATCATCTAGCATGAGGTCGACTTGGGTTCCTGTTTCAATCTGTCCTGCTGAATTGTAGGGTTGTTTTATCTCAGGCTGCATTTTCTTAGTCTAGGCTTCCTCAACTTTGGGCCTCCCAATGTTTTTTGCCTACAACTCCCATGATCCCTAGCTAGCAGGACCAGTGGTTGGGCATGATGGGAATTGTAGTCTTGAAACATCTGGATGGCCGAGGTTGAGGAAGCCTGCTCCAGTTGTTTTGAGACTACAGTTCCCATCCTCCCTGACCACTAGTGCTGCTGGCTAGGGATCATGGGAGTTGTAGGCCAAAAACATCTGGAGGGCTGAGGTTGAGGAAGTCTGCTTTATCTTTTGTTTTGTTTTTTAGCTGCTGCTGTACTCTCTTTTGATTGGCACTGCGTTTCTCATTTCTGTCAACTTACTCGTTTATTAACTATATCAGAGCGGGGTACAGCGATCCGAAAACCAAACAGAAAAATCCCATTAAAATCAGTACAGAACAAATCATTAAAATGACTGGCTACTCAAGGGACATTAAAAAAACCCACACAAAAACACTTAGGCCTATCAGCACAAAAACTTTTTTTTTCCCGAGAGATGCTGGAAAGTCAAAAGTGAGGGTGCCTGCTGTATCTCTGCTGGAAGAGAGTTCCACGGAATGGAACTGGTGACGCTAAATGCCTTACTTTTAGCGGAAGACAATAGGGCTTCTGTAACATGGAGAACAACTAACAGTGCTTCTTCGGATGATATCAATGACTGAGCTTGGTCCTTAAGGTACCCTGGACTCAAGTTGTTCATGGCTTTGTACATCTATTCAAGGCTTACAGCAGCTTGTTCGTGTCACGGCAAACGGGTCCATTTCTTGCAAACTAAAAGGTGTGATGCAAAAGCAAAAACAAGCATGGAGAGGTAAAGTTATGGGGTGTCTAGGGGGGAGCAGTGAAAAATGCCCACCATTCCCCAAAATCAACAAGACAGACCTAGCTACAGTGGTACCTCGGGTTAAAAACTTAATTCGTTCCGGAGGTCTGTTCTGAAACTGAAACTGTTCTTAACCTGAAGCACCACTTTAGCTAATGGGCCCTCCTGCTGCTGCCACTGCGCCGCGATTTCTGTTCTCATCCTGAAGCAAAATTCTTAACCTGAAGCACTATTTCTGGATTAGCAGAGTCTGTAACCTGAAGCATCTGTAACCTGAAGCATCTGTAACCCGAGGTACCACTGTATTACATATCACCTCTTATTCATAAAGGCAGTCTGGGCTACTTCAGACCATCCACCGTTATACAGTTAACAAGAAAGAAGTCATAGCAACCTGTGGTTGTTGTTGTTGTTGTTTTGGGAGAGAGCTTATGTATGGTAACTGTTCAGGAATTTGTTGCTTTCTTTTGCTTGAATAAAGTAAGAACATGGGTATTTGAACCATTGCCAGCAAGCAGGCTTTGATCCTCGCTCACGCTGAGCAAACCACTTATTTGGGGAGATTACTTCTGTAGAGGGACACGGGTGGCGCTGTGGGTTAAACCACAGAGCTTAGGATTTGCTGATCAGAAGGTCGGCGGTTCGAATCCCCGCGACGGGGTGAGCTCCCGTTGCTCGGTCCCTGCTCCTGCCAACCTAGCAGTTTGAAAGCACGTCAAAGTAGATAAATAGGTACCGCTCCGGCAGGAAGGTAAACGGCGTTTCCGTGCGCTGCTCTGGTTCGCCAGAAGCGGCTTAGTCATGCTGGCCACATGACCCGGAAGCTGTATGCCGGCTCCCTCGGCCAATAAAGCGAGATGAGCGCCGCAACCCAAGTCATCCGCAACTTGACCTAATGGTCAGGGGTCCCTTTACCTTTACTTCTATAGGAGAAGGTAGCTTTAATTTAACAGAGGGGGGGGGAAGGCTGATATGCAGTCTGTGTTCATGATGCAAATTAAGCAAGTCTGCTTAAAATGTACCAGGTGCAGGTAGGTAGCTGTGTTGGTCTGCCATAGTCGAAAGAAAATAAAGAAATTCCTTCCAGTAGCACCTTAGAGACCAGCTAAGTTTGTTATTGGTAGGAGCTTTCATGTGTATGCACACTTCTTCAGATACATGTACCGATTACACATTCTTTTGCCAGGTTCAGAGAAAGACAGAGAACTTTGGAGGGCAGTGAAATCTCTCCCCGCCTCCCCCACAACCCGATTCTTGGAAATCTAGCAATCACACATACACCCATACTTCTGAGATTCCTCCAGTCAGTACTCCTGGCAGGCATTCTGGCCAAGAGAACCAGACTCATTTTAGAAAGGCACAAGCTGAGATTCTCACGAAGCAGATTTCCATGCCAGTGAGATCTCAGAATACAGAGCTCCAAATAATGCAGCTTATGGGTACGAACGCACAGGGCGCTGCTGAAATCTGAAAGCCCAAAATGCACCACTGCTGGCCGCTCTGTCCATAGCGACACCCAAATCTGAAAGCAGAGTTCCCACTTCGCAGCCCTTTCTCATAACCCACCGATGTAGATGGGTGGAAATTCAGTTTGAAAGCTGAAGCTCCTGAAACCGCACTTTCTGAAACCATGTGCGAGGGAAGACAGAGCCATCCTTCGAAATCTGTACTTCTCTAAATGTCGCGATTCAGGAACAAAATCGCACAGGCACCCACAAAAATTTGTACCCCGCTCATCCGAATGCGTTGCAAAGAGCCTACCAAAAAGGATCATATTGAAGAAAATTGCTTTTAGGAGAAAACACAGTGGTACCTCTGGATGCGAACGGGATCCATTCCGGAGCTCTGTTTGCATCCTGAAGTGAACGCAGCCCGTGTCTGCGCGTGCACGGATTGTGATTTGCCGCTTCCGTGCATGACGTCATTTTGAGCATCTGCGCATGCGTGAGCAGCGAAACCTGGAAGTAACGCGCTCCGTTACTTCTGAGTCGCCGCGGAGCACATTTAACATGGGACAAGAAGCTACAGTTAGAACTGGATATGGAACAACTGATTGGTTCAAAATTGGGAAAGGAGTACGACAAGGCTGTATATTGTCTCCCTGCTTATTTAACATATGCAGAATTCATCATGAGAAAGGCTGGGCTGGATGAATCCCTAGCCGGAATTAAGATTGCCGGAAGAAATATCAATAACCTCAGATATGCAGATGACACAACCTTGATGGCAGAAAGTAAGGAGGAATTAAAGAACCTTTTAATGAGGGTGAAAGAGGAGAGCGCAAAATATGGTCTGAAGCTCAACATCAAAAAAAAAGAAGATAATGGCAACTGGTCCCATCACCTCCTAGAAATAGAAGGGGAAGAAATGGAGGCAGTGAGAGATTTTACTTTCTTGGGCTCCGTGATCACTGCAGATGGTGACAGAAGTCACGAAATTAAAAGACGCCTGCTTCTTGGGAGAAAAGCAATGACAAACCTAGACAGCATCTTACAAAGCAGAGACATCACCTTGCTAACAAAGGTCCATATAGTTCAAGCTATGGTTTTCCCAGTAGTGATGTATGGAAGTGAGAGCTGGACCATAAAGAAGGCTGATCGCCAAAGAATGGATGCTTTTGAATTATGGTGCTGGAGGAGACTCTGGAGAGTCCCATGGACTGCAAGAAGATCAAACCTATCCATTCTGAAGGAAATCAGCCCTGAGTGCTCACTGGAAGGACAGATCCTGAAGCTGAGGCTCCAGTACTTTGGCCACCTCATGAGAAGAGAAGACTCCCTGGAAAAGACCCTGATGTTGGGAAAGATGGAGGGCACAAGGAGAAGGGGATGACAGAGGACGAGATGGTTGGACAGTGTTCTCGAAGCTACCAGCATGAGTTTGACCAAACTGCGGGAGGCAGTAGAAGACAGGAGTGCCTGGCGTGCTCTGGTCCAGGGGGTCACAAAGAGTCGGACACGACTAAACGACTAAACAACAACAACAAGGGGCTGCAACCTTTCCGAGGGCACCTCGTTTTTATGCACTCTGCAAAACTCTCCCTTTCAGCGGCCCACCAGCTCCGAAGGAAGACACCGGAGGCCTGCAGTTCTCCTCTTGGCGCCCCCCCCCCAAAACCCAGAGGCCTTGGAGGGGCCTGCGAGGGAGAGCCGCCAGCCTTGCTTATCCAGGGTCGGCTGCGGTCCAGGCTCTCCAGTGAGGCCGAGTGAAGGTCAGCGCGAAGAGATTTTTGAGGCAGGCAGCCCGGCCTCATCCCGTCTCCGTCAACAGAGTTTTACGAGGGGGAGATGCTTGAGGGGTTACAGCGAGTTCACTATGTGCAAAGTGCTTGGGGGGCGGCTTCTTCTTTTTTTCTAAAAGGGGGGCATGGCAGGAGCGAAAAAGGAAGGGAGGAAGCCAGATGGAGGACAGAACCAGACAGGATGGAGAAAATAATAATAATAATAAATTATTTTATTTATACCCCGCCCTCCCCGGCCAGAGTCGGCTAACACCAATAAAATCGCAGTAAAAACATAATAAGGGGAAAAGAGAAGGGGAGGAAACCAATTTAAAATACAGGTCAAAATGTAATTTAAAATGCAGCCTCATTTTAAAGTAGCTGATGAATCAAGACCATAAGGGGAGGGAAACATAAGGGTCAGGCCTAGTCGAAACCAAAGGCCAGGAGGAACAGCTCTGTCTTGCAGGCCCTGTGGAAAGATGTCAAGTCCCGCAGGGCCCTAGTCTCTTGGGAGAGAGCGTTCCACCATGTCGGGGCCAGTGCTGAAAAGGCCCTGGCTCTAGTTAGACCAATCTAACCTCCTTGAGGCTCGGGGCCTCCAAAAAAGGAGGTAGCCGACAAAAAAAAAAGCCTCAGATTGCAACCGCCTTCTCCATGTAATAGGTAGCTGCGAACCAGAGATGGGGAGACTCAGGGGCCAAATGTGGCCCTCAGGACCCTCTGCTCGGCCCTCATAACCCTTCTCAGGACACACCCCTCGCTGACAAGAGGCGTTCGCCAGAGTTCAAGGACACATTCCCGGGAGGCGGAAACGAGACACAATTGCAAACCATGGTTTAGTGTTATGGGAACCAGCCCCAAGGAGTCTGAATCATAGAATCATAGAATCCTAGAGTTGGAAGAGACCACAAGGGCCATCGAGTCCAACCCCCTGCCAAGCAGGAAACACCATCAGAGCACTCCTGACATATGGTTGTCAAGCCTCTGCTTAAAGACCTCCAAAGTAAGAGACTCCACCACACTCCTTGGCAGCAAATTCCACTGTCGAACAGCTCTTACTGTCAGGAAGTTCTTCCTAATGTTTAGGTGGAATCTTCTTTCTTGTAGTTTGGATCCATTGCTCCGTGTCCGCTTCTCTGGAGCAGCAGAAAACAACCTTTCTCCCTCCTCTATGTGACATCCTTTTATATATTTGAACATGGCTATCATATCACCCCTTAACCTCCTCTTCTCCAGGCTAAACATGCCCAGCTCCCTTAGCCGTTCCTCATAAGGCATCGTTTCCAGGCCTTTGACCATTTTGGTTGCCCTCCTCTGGACACGTTCCAGTTTGTCAGTGTCCTTCTTGAACTGTGGTGCCCAGAACTGGACACAGTACTCCAGGTGAGGTCTGACCAGAGCAGAATACAGTGGCACTATTACTTCCCTTGATCTAGATGCTATACTCCTACTGATGCAGCCCAGAATTGCATTGGCTTTTTTAGCTGCCGCGTCACACTGTTGGCTCATGTCAAGTTTGTGGTCAACCAAGACTCCTAGATCCTGTCTGTTCCCCTTCCTCTAGGTCAGCGGTTCTCAACCTGTGGGTCCCCAGATGTTGTTGGGCTACAACTCCCATCATCCCTGAGCTCTGGCCTTGCTAGCTAGGGGTGATGGGAGTTGTAGTTCAACAACATCTGGGGACTCACAAGTTGAGAAAGGCTGCTCTAGGTGCTTCCGCTATTTTGGAGTAGGGTGCAACCACGCACCGCAAAACTGTAGGCGAGGGCAAAGCGTCGTTTGCCCATTCGGACGTACCCGGAAACCAGGTTGCCAAGTCAGAAGTCCAGAACTGTGTCTCCTGAGCTGAAGGAGGAGGCAGTATATATACAAGGCTGAAACTCCTCAGGGCCTGTTTGTGAAACATCAAACCAGGCAGGCATAACATCTGAACAGACCCAGCATCAGTAATCAACTCCTGGCCAACTGAGAATTCGAACTCGGCTCTTCGCGGCTCAAGCCCAACACTTTTGCCACCGCAGAATACTACCTCAAGTTTTTAAGTCTAGTTTCCCTTTACTGGGTGACTTGCATTTGTAAATGTGGTCTAGATTAGAAGAGAAAGATGCCAACTAACAGGGGAAAGAACTGAGAAGAAAACAAACAAACAAACAAAAAACCCCGACAACATTTTATTTTTCCATGCAGACAAGCAAACGTAGAAGTGACAGAGCCTTCACCCTTCAGAGCTGTGGGGGAAATCGCAGCGAAGCATTCAATGAAAAACATTTGAAGAACGCCTAATGTTTTGACACATTGAGTTCACAGGGAAAGAGGGTTTGCCTTGTATCCTGTTGCCGCAGATGTACGGCATGACAAGCCGGGATCTTTCAAACAAAACCTTATCAGCTCAGTCACAGCACGGCCCAAACTCCTGTTTTTCTCATCGGAGAAGTCAGCTGGGCAACCAAGAAGCTACAAATAAGAGTTGCCGCCTTTGGGTTTCAAAAGTTCCCTCACCACGGGGGTAGAGTTCCTTAGTAGCTTAGCTCAATTTTTTTAATGAAGCCATGCCTCTGAGCTTGCACAGAGTACCTTTCCCTTGAGAGTCAGTGTGATATAGCGCCTGGAGCAAAGGAATGGACACAGGACACTGGGTTTCAAATTCCCACTAGGCCTTGAAAGATCACAAGATGACCCCAGTATTATTATTATTATAATTATTAAGATTTGTATATACCACCCTATACCCATAGAACTCAGGCTGGTTCACAACATAAAATTGCAATATAACAAAACACAAAATACATAACAAAAACAGAAACGACCCAATAACCCTCTCCTTCCACAATACATTTAAAAGGGCATCGGACGTCAATCAGTCAAAGGCCTGGTTGGAAAGGAACATTTTGCCTGGCGCCTAAAGGTGTATAATGAAGGAGTCAGATGAACTTTTCCGGGGAGAGCATTCCACTACATTCCCCCCCTTCGCCCCCCCTTTTCTTCCTTCTCCTTCTCCTTTCCTTTTTTCTTTCCTATAATGGCTTATGTTCTATGCCATGTAGTTTGATTTTTTTGTAGTTTTTTTAGACTTTTCCATTATCATTAAGGATTTTTCTTTTGTAATTTCGGTTGTTTGTATTTATCTGTATTTGTTTAAAGCAAAATAAAAATTGCGAAATTACGAAATAAAGAAAAGAAAGAAAGAAGGAAGGGAGGGAGGGAGGGAGGGAGGAAGGAAGGAAGGAAGGAAGGAAGGAAGGAAGGAGGAAGGAAGGAAGGAAGGAAGGAAGGAAGGAAGGAAGGAAGGAAGGAAGGAAAGGCCTGTTCTTGTACTGCTGCCCCGGTCCGGACCTCTCATGGTGGAGGCACATGAAGAAGGACCTCAGAAGATGATCTCAGGGTCCAGGTAGGTTCATATGGAAAGAGGCTGTTCTTGAGGCAGTGCAATCCTGAGTCGTTTAAGGCTTTATAGGTCAAAACCAGGACTTTGAAATGGGCCTGGAAATTAACTGGCAGCCAATGCAGTTGGACCAGGATCGGCGTTATATGCTCAAACCATCTTGCCCTGGTAAGCGTGAGCAACCTAGCTGCTGATTTCTGCACTAGCTGAAGTTTCTGAACTGTCTTCAGAGGCAGCCCTACATATAACACATTGCAGTGATTTAACCTGGAGTTTACCAGAGCATAGACAACAGGGACATGGGTGGTGCTGTGGATTAAACCACAGAGCCTAGGGCTTGCCGATCGGAAGGTTGGCGGTTCGAATCCCTGCGATGGGTTGAGCGTCCGTTGCTTGGTCCCTGCTCCTGCCCACCTAACAGTTCGAAAGCACGTCAAAGTGCAAGTAGATAAATAGGTACCACTCCGGCGGGAAGGTAAACGGCGTTTCCGTGCGCTGCTGTGGTTCGCCAGAAGCGGCTTAGTCATGCTGGCCACATGACCCGGAAGCTGTACGCTGGCTCCCTCGGCCAATAAAGCGAGATGAGCACTGCAACCCCAGAGTGGGCCACGACTGGACCTAATGGTCAGGGGTCCCTTTACCTTTACTTCTGTAGGAGAAGGTAGTTTTAATTTAACGGAGGGGTGGGGGAGCTGATGTGCAGTCTGTATACATGATGCAAATTAAGCAAGTCTGCTTAAAATGTACCGGATACAGGTAGGTAGCCGTGTTGGTCTGCCGTAGTCGAAGCAAAATAAAAAAATTCCTTCCAGTAGCACCTTAGAGACCAACTAAGTTTGTTATTGGTGGGAGCTTTCGTGTGTATGCACACTTCTTCAGATACATGTACCAATTACACATTCTTTTGCCAGGTTCAGGGAAAGACAGAGAACTTTGGAGGGCAGTGAAATCTCTCCCCGCCTCCCCCACAACCCGATTCTTGGAAATCTAGCAATCACACATACACACAAACTTCTGAGATTCCTCCAAGTGTAAGTAGATAAATAGGTACCGCTCCGGCGGGAAGGTAAACGGCGTTTCCGTGCACTGCTCTGGTTCGCCAGAAGCGGCTTAGTCATGCTGGCCACATGACCCGGAAGCTGTACGCCGGCTCCCTCGGCCTATAGAGCGAGATAAGTGCCGCAACCCCAGAGTCGTCCACGACTGGACTTAACGGTCAGGGGTACCTTTACCTTTACCTTAAACAACAGTAATTAGGCTGTCCCTGGCAAGGTAAGGATGCAGTTGGGCTACCAGCTGAAGCTGATGGAAGGCACTCCGGGCCACCTGAGCACCTGAGCACCCCAGAATTCAGGGGGAGGCTGGGAACGGGTTTTTAATGTACAGTGTGTATGCAACCAAAGTTAAGAGCCCAAAACTTATAAGGGTCCGTCCAGTGGCGTAGCGTGGGGGGTGCAGGGGGGGCCGGCCTCACCGGGCGCAACATCTGGGAGTTAGGGTTAGGGGGCGCAAATCCACGGGTTAGGGGGCGCAAATCCACAGGTTAGGGGGCGCAAATCCACAGGTTAGGGGGTGCAAATTACTTGCCTTGCCCCGGGTGCTGACAACCCACGCTACGCCACTGGGTCCATCAAAAAGGAACCAGAGTAGATTAGGTTTCCCTTCCAGCTTGCCTTTTGCTCTTTCCAGTAAGAAGCCACTGCTCCAGCAAATCAATTTTGGGCAGCCCCCTTTCTGCACGATGGGCTCCCTAGCCGTGTTCCTTTGCAGGGCGACTCATGCTTTGGGCTCTCCTTAGCCCATCCCTGACAGCGGCAATCTCTCGCGCTCCCGAGCTCAGCGCCGTGCTAATTCGAGCAAAATGATGATTGCCCTCCCCTCCTTCAAAAGCCTGGCACTTGACTGCCATTTCCAGAAAAGTGCTCAAATTACTAGCTGCGTTATTAAGGGCACAATGCCACGTCTCTCGCAATCGCATAATGGCACACTTTTATTAAAAGAGCAGGAGGATCAGGGGGGAGAGAGAGAGAGAGAGAAGCAGAGAGCGAGGAGAGCTTTGCACCATCGTCGTGAGATCGGTGGATCTGGGTTCCGCCATCCGGAACAGCTTTCCTAGAGAGCCCAGATTACTTTAAATATATATATAAATAAAATAAATAAATTCCCTTTTTACATAACAGGGCTTTTGCTCGTCGCCACGCGCACACAGGCAGAACCGAAGGAGAAAGGGCCGCTTGCATTCTCCAAGTGCCGTTAATCCCACGGTTCGCCCTGAAAAGCATGTTAGCCTCACGGGGCCCAGCCTTGAACGCCAAAGGCTCCCACCAGCTTGATGTGAGTGCCAAGGTTATGCTAGGAATGTGAGGCCTGCGCTGGAGGCTGGAAGGAACATTTGCAAAAGACGCAGAGTCCAGAGGCACAGCAAACCATTTTTCCCCCTTTTTCTTTAGCCTGAAAAGAGGTCTCCAGTGTGACTGCTACTCTGGAAGAAGGGTGCAATTTCTACTACTCCACCAGCAGCAGCTGGGACCTCAGTAGGGATGTGTCTCTGTGTGCACTCAGCTTCCAAAATACGACCACGAAGGCCTGCTTCTCGCAAAAAGCAGGTGAAGTAACAGACCTGTTTCTAAGCCACCAGGTTAGATAGTTCCCACGGCCAAATGCAAAAAAATAATAATAATTCCTGAGCATAGAAAAGAAGCGTATCTGTTGGAAATAGCTTGCAGATAACTAATTGGTTTAGGATTTTATATCAGCTAAGTGATGAATCAATTTGTATAATTTTAAAATGAAAAGATTTAAAGATGTTAACGCTTAAGTTAAATTTTATAAGAACTGTGATTTGGAAAACCGTTAAATGGATATACATGGAAATTCAACCAAGGGGAAGCGAGGAAGTCACTTAACAATGTCAATAAGTATAATAATAAGATTATGTTTTTTGTTTGTTTGTTTTGTCCGTTTATAATTTTGTGAAAATTAATTTTAAAAAATTCCCTGACATGCTGGTTTTCAGCACAGGGGGACCTCCTTCCCACATGGAATTGCTCAACAACACTTGGAACTTGGGAATGGTACAGTCCAGAAACACACCTACGATATTATCAGCTCTCTATATTGGACAAACAGGCCAAACCTTACGGCAAAGAATAAACGGACATAAATCTGACATCAAGAATCACAAAACAGAGAAACCAGTAGGAGAACACTTCAATCTCCCAGGACATTCTATACAAGATCTCAAAGTAGCTGTTTTACTACAAAGGAATTTCAGAAATAGACTGGAAAGAGAAGCTGCTGAATTGCAACTCATTACCAAACTTAAAACCATGGAGAGACCTGGTCTGAACAGAGACATTGGATTCTTATCTCATTATACATGACTAAGCCATTTTTCACCTTCTCACCCCTTGCCTTTTCCTGTAAGACCTATTGTAGTCGTTACGAGTCGTCAACAGGCTCATCTCAGCTATCTGCCAATCTCCCATTCCCACCACCCTTCTGAGTAATACCCCTCCCCACCTTCTCATTATATAGAAGGGTCTGGCAACTTCTGTTTCAGTGTATCTGAAGAAGTATGCATGCACACGAAAGCTCATACCAAGAACTAACTTAGTTGGTCTTTAAGGTGCCACTGGAAGGAATTTTTTTATTTTGACTATGGCAGACCAACACAGCTACCTATCTGTAACTGATATTATCTGTTGTTTGCAAAAGTTAGGTCTGAATGGCAGCTGGAAAGAAACCTATCAGCATGACTGATGGGGGACAGGTTGCTCAGAGGAAAACACCCAGGATGATCACCGTTTGTTATCAAAAGTTATGGCACCCCAGGGTTGAGCGCATCAGAGCATGAACAGAGATACTCTTCAGTCCCGTCCCCGAGAGCTCTGGTCCGAGTCCCTAACTTAGCACCTTCCCCTTTGCGAAGGAAGGGACAGAGACAGTCTGGGTGAGCCTTGGATCCCTTGGATGTTGTTGGACTACAGTTCCCATCATCCCCTTGGCCACTGGGTAAGCTGGCTGGGGATGATGGGAGTTGTAGTCCAGTAACTGCTGGGGACCTTGAAGAACACAGAATCCTACACTGTAAGCTTGCCTGCCTTGGGAAGAGAAAATCCCAGTGCAAACACAAAGCTGTCACTTGACTGGGAATGGGATGGAATATGCAGAAGCGCAGCAACTCTTTTTGGCTCATCGTCAAAGCAGCGGCTGTACAGCACCACACACACACACACACACACACACACACACACACACACAGTCTTCCTAAATGCACCTCTGCACCACTCACCTCTATAACTCGTTGCAGAGCTGGTCTCCATGTGGTGGCACAATTGCAAACACACATAGGCTGTTTATTTACGGCATCCCAACTTTTCTCTGGGGAGGCGGGTGGCGCTGTGGGTTAAACCACAGAGCCTAGGACTTGCCGATCAGAAGGTCGGGGTTCGAATCCCCGTGACGGGGTGAGCTCCCGTTGCTCGGTCCCTGCTCCTGCCAACCTAGCAGTTCGAAAGCACGTCGAAAGTGCAAGTAGATAAATAGGTACCGCTCTGGCAGGAAGGTAAACGGCGTTTCTGTGCGCTGCTCTAGTTCGCCAGAAGTGGCTTAGTCATGCTGGCCACATGACCCGGAAGCTGCACACCGGCTCCCTCAGCCAATAAAGCGAGATGAGTGCCACAACCCCAGAGTCGGTCACGACTGGACCTAATGGTCAGGGGTCCCTTTACCTTTACATTTAACTTTTCTCTGAAGGAGGCAGAGACGGCTCTCCAGCTCCTCATTTAATCAACACAATCAAACTCATTCGTTAAGAAAATCCCCAAACTCAAGTTCCATGGGCGACTCTGGGTCATCTCTCCGCGGTAGCTTATCTTAAAGTTTTAAGTGTCTATACGCTTATCGCGTTTATAAATTTTAAATTTATTGTTGTACATTGTTTTAAACGTTTGTTTTCCTTCTGGGATTGTACCCCCAAGTGTGTTTTATAAGCTGGTCTCTGACCATAATAAATCATCATCATCATCAACAACAACAACACAACAGCTTAGGCTGAGAGGCAGTGAGCTTTGTGGCCCAGTAGAGGTTCAAACCCTGGTCTCACCACTAGACCACACTGTCTCTACCATGCATGCAGCCGCCGTCCTCCCTTGATGTGCTTGTGCAGCCACAATGGCTCTACTGGCGCTCCCCTTGCCACTTCTGCCCACGGCCTTGTGCCCTCCAGTCCCAGTAAGAGCCACAAAGGGGTGTACATGATCTGGTCAAGCCTGTAAAAAAATAAATCTGGGGGTGGCATGGGAAAGAAAGGGGTTGTGGATAGAGAAAGTCCCCTACCCTGCAATACAGGGACAATACTAACCTAACAGGGCAGGTGCAGAGATTACTAGATCACGTCTGGGCTTTGCTTTGAGCACTATGTGATCGCGAAGCTGGACAATCACATTTTCTCTATCTCCCAAGTAAAAGGGAGAGGGTGGCCATAGCTTAATGCCTCGTTCCGCAGAGTACAGAACTCCTTTATTGCTAAAATTAAATGTGAGATTCAGCACAAATGCTCTGTTGGTTATAGCTGGCGCCCACAATGAAGCAAGTAATTGTTTGATGTTCACCAAATGCTTTTTGTTGGCATTTTTAGTAGGTTGCATTAGTGTTCACTCATTTGGAGCCCTGTGAGATTTTGGGTGGGGGGGCGGAGAGACATTGAAGAAATGCTCCCCCAAATCCATCATCCGCTGCCTGCTCTTTCTTTGACTGGCCAGGGGTCCGGCAGCTTTTAAAAAGTGGGATGCCCGTCCTCCTCGGGACAGTGCTCCTAAGCCAAACAGGGATCACTTAGTGGACAGGATGACATCATGATATAGGGCAGCCAATCAGATCTGACCTGGAAAGGATGGGGGATATGAAACAGCCAGCCCAATGGACAGACATGTTTCCTGCAATGCTTGACTCCCGCTCTGAATGGACAAACACATTTGGCACCTTTTGACATCGACATACCAAAAGGAAAAAGTAAAAACCGAAAGAGGGAAGCCTTTTTGCCAGGGCCAAAAATACCCCTCTATTTGCTTAGCCAAGAAGCAACTGCACCCCACAAAACAACAACAATAACAAAGCCAGAAAATAAAATACCACATTACTCTACATCAGGCCTAATGAAGAAGCAAGCCAGTATTGGCGAAGTCTTGCTTTTTGAGCGACGGACGCTCAATGAAACAGGGATGAGTAGACTAGAAGAAGCCTCCCTACCAATAAAACCTAAACATTGCCAATCTTTTGTTCTCCTTCTATGGACACCCAAAACCAACTTTTGCAGTGACCCAAAAGAGCATGGGATGATGAGAAGTCTTCCACAGCCATAGTTCTGAAGGCAGGTCCTTGTTCTATATGCTCAAATTCCCACACAGCCCAATAAACAGGTGCCACTTCTGACCACAAACAAGGCTTGGGGATTCAGTCTAATCAAACTCTCCGAATGAGACCTAAATGGGTGCGTCACATAACCTGGATTCACCATTAGGTGTGCATTCAGTGGAGAACGGCAACCAATCTTGGCTGTCTGATGAGCTGGCCTCTACAACACAACTGCTTGCTTGTTGGATTCAGGAATCTGCCTTGAGAGCCTCATCCTTTTACAGGCAAACTTCCGAGGGCCACGTGTCCACAGAGATGAAACTGGGCACAGCAATGCATGGAACCCTAACCTTTGCTTAGTAGGCTACTTTTCTAGCCACACACATTGTTGGTTCCTACGCAGGTCTCTATCCCAGCAAGGAAGAGCCATATCACAGTTGAAGGACACATCCCAGGCCAAAGCACTCAAGGAGGGCGAACAACATGGTGTGTGGACATGCCCAGAGAACCAGATTCATCCCTGAGGCTCTTCCCCCATATGCTATACTTTTACATGCCTATATACACACTTGCCATGAGCTACAAGGATTTGTGGACAACTACCCTACATGACAAACCACCGAATGACAAGAGGTAGCTTCTCAGGACCTTCAGGTCCTGGGCTGATTCCACCCACCCAGGCTGGCCATTGGATCTTCCAAGACAGGAAGTAGGATAAGAGGGCTTCCTGTATGAACTGAGCCTTGCTTGAGCCAAAAAGGTCTTCCTGAACTCTGATGTGGTTCTATATCCTTGCTCCTGACTAGTGACTTGTTCAATGGGTCTTTGTTCCTGGCTCACCTCAGACTGCTGCTCATGGCCCAGATCTGAAAAACAGTGATGCGGTTAATTAATTTACACTCAGGACTTAAGTGGTCTTTCCAAGGTGGGGGCTCTTTTTAGAACCTAGATGTGGTCCTCCAAGATGACGTTGGACTATAACTCTCATTGTCCCTGGCCATCCTGGATGGAGTCCAACTACATCTGAGACTCCCCCGAGGCATCTTGGTCCCAGGCCATTTAGAATCTTAAATCTTATTTCTTTAGGCTGGTTTTGCCTCACAACTGTTGCACCTCCTATACAGAGGATCCATTTTACAATGGAAAGTAAACTTGATGGAAAGAGCACATTAAAAATAAATATCTGCAAATAGCATCAGATTGGGAGGGGGCCCCTGATAATTATTGGGACCCCAGCAGTCAGAAGGGGGAGTTAAAAGCAATTCCTTCCCCTGCTGCGGTGCTGAAGAAAATCCCTCATCCAAACTTATTTACACTGGGAGGAAATTTTCCATTAGTGTCCATGGGGGTTCCATCTCAATACAAATAGTCCTCATCTCTTCCAAGTCAAGGCCCATAAAGCATTTCCAACAGATGTCCGTCCAATAGCGGCTTGAAGAGGAGATGTCCTAGTCTTCCTAAAAATCTAGCTGAACAGAGGCAGAGCAAAGTTAAGCACTGGAGAAGCAGAAATGCCCAAGTCTTGTTTATATCTGCTGCTTTTCCTATCCTGGGCAAATGTGATCGATAAGCTTTATCGCTCAGCCCAATCTTTTTCTTCTTCCCTGATCTTTCAGACCTTCCTTACAGGTTTGATCTTCTAGGCCAGAAATAAAACATCAAACATTAAAAACTTCCACGTACAGGGCTGCCTTAAGATGTCTTCTAAAAGTTGTATAATTATTCATCCCCTTGACAGCTGATGAGAGGGCATTCCACAGAATGGGTGCTACTACCAAGAAGGCCCTCTGCCTGGTTCCCTGTAACTTCACTTCTTGCAGTGAGGGAACTGCCAAAAGGTCCTCGGAGCTGGACCTCAGGATCCGGGCTGAACGATGGGGGTGGAGACGCACCTTCAGGTATATAGGGCCAAGGCAGTTTAGGGTTCTAAAAGTCAGCATCCACACAATATGACCTACCATGGCTTCAATCAGTTTCCCCCTGAAAAACCACAGCTGAGTCACGCTAAGACTGTTATCAGCTGTAACCACTATTTTTTTCTAAATCTTAATGCTGCATAGACAATCCTTGTTTTCTGTGTTACTTAAACCAGGTAGAGATGCCACCTGTTTTCCTGACATATTTCCTGTTAACCACGGTGTGTCAGGCATGGACCTAACAGGTGGAGATCTTTCCCATCACTAACTCTCCAAGCCCAGAAAGGTTTCACCTGTTGGATCCAATCCCAAAGTGAGTACAGGCACAGGGGCCCGTGCCACCACCGAGTTTTTTGGATGCCAGTGTTGAAGCCAGGCAATAAGTCAAGAAGATTTCCCTGTTGTTTGGCCTCCAGCACCTCCATATAGTCAAAGATATACTATCCCTGCAGAGGGAGGTTCCATCTCATAGCCAAGGAAAGTTCAATCATGTATAGACACTCGGATACTTCCCGGATCCATGATTCTGCAGCATGTGTGGGGATCCTGTTTCAGCCAGAGGCCCACATTCCTTCCCAGGCAATGTTTCAAGGGCCACATGGCAGTGGTGGGCAGGGCCAGAGGCAGAAATGGGCGGGGCAGCAAATGTAAAATTTACCTTTTTCACAGTCAGCTAGTTATTTCACCTAGACAGCATCTTAAAAAGCAGAGATATCACCTTGCCAACAAAGGTCCGTATAGTTCAAGCTATGGTTTTCCCAGTAGTAATGTATGGAAGTGAGAGCTGGACCATATAGAATCTGGCTGATCGCCGAAGAATGGATGCTTTTGAGTTATGGTGCTGGAGGAGACTCTTAAGAGTCCCATGGACTGCAAGAAGATCAAACCTCTCCATTCTGAAGGAAATCAGCCCTGAGTGCTCACTGGAAGGACAGATCCTGAAGCTGAGGCTCCCAGACTTTGGCCACCTCATGAGAAGAGAAGACTCCCTGGAAAAGACCCTGATGCTGGGAAAGATGGAGGGCACAAGGAGAAGGGGACGACAGAGGACGAGATGGTGGGACAGTGTTCACGAAGCTACCAGCATGTGTTTGACCAAACTGCGGGAGGCAGTGGAAGACAGGAGTGCCTGGCATGCTCTGGTCCAGGGGGTCACAAAGAGTCGGACACGACTAAACAAGAAGTTATTTCACACATCTCTTTCACCTCCCGTCCAAACAAGCAAGAGGCATTATCCGACTTCAAGGACACAGCTTGGGAGATGAAGAAAATCCCAGGCAGAGTGTCGAGGGTCAGACACAGAGAATGCATTTGGCCCCTGTGCCTGAGATTCTCACTCTTGCTCTACAGGGTGATTCACAAGCACACATAATAATAATAATAATTATGATGATGATGAGAAATTCAATGTCACATTATGCTGCTGTTTCCATCTAGACAAAACAATCCCTCATCTCCTCCCAGTGTTAGAAACTCAGATATATAAGCTACGGGACAAAGGTGGCTCTGTGGTCTAAACCTCTGAGCCTCTTGGGCTTGCTGATTGGAAGGCCGGAGGTTCAAATCCCCACGACGGGGTGAGCTCCCATTGAAGAAGAAGAGGAGGAGTTTGGATTTGATATCCCACTTTATCACTACTCGAAGGAGTCTCAAAGCGGCTAACATTCTCCTTTCCCTTCCTCCCTCACAACCAACACTCTGTGAGGTGAGTGAGGCTGAGAGACTTCAGTGAAGTGTGACTAGCCCAAGGTCACCCAGCAGCTGCATGTGGAGGAGCGGAGACGCGAACCTGGTTCACCAGATTATGAGACTACTGCTCTTAACCACTACACCACACTGGCTCTCTGTCCCAGCTCCTGCTAACCTAGCAGTTTGAAAGTACACCAGTGCAAGTAGATAAATAGGTACTGCTGCGTCAGGAAGGTAAACAGCGTTTCCGTGGGCTGCTCTAGTTCGCCAGAAGCGGCTTAGTCCTGCTGGCCACATGACCTGGAAGCTGTACGCCGGCTCCCTCTGCCAATAAAGCGAGATGATAAAGCGCCGCAACCCCATTGTTGCCTTTGACTGGACTCAACCATCCAGGCGTCCTTTACCTGTTTACCTTAAACCAATGTTACAGTTGCCAACATGGAATGCCCTGCTGCCATTTTGGGACAAGGTGGCTCTAAAGTCTTATTTTTCAAGTGATGGACTGATTGACAGTTAAATATCTGGCTAGTTCAGAGGACAACCCTGGCCAGGTTTAGAACTTTGAGAACTTAAAAGAAGAAAAGTCACTTTTGCCCAGGAACTGTCCACATATATATTGGCCTATTCCTGCCTCTTTTTCTTAACGGTGACACAGACCATTCATAATGACCTAGCCACTGTGATCCACGCGACGGTCACCTCCAGACTGGATTATTGTAACTCGCTCTACGTGGGGCTGCCCTTGAGACTGACCCAGAAACTCCAGCGGGTGCAGAATGCCGCAGCGAGACTCCTTATGGGGTCTTCGCTGCGAGATCACATTCATCCGGTGCTATACCAGCTGCACTGGCTCCCGGTGGAGTACAGGATCAGGTTTAAGGTGCTGGTTTTAACCTTTAAAGCCCTATACGGCCTAGGACCCTCGTACCTACGGGACCGCCTCTCCTGGTATGTCCCACAGAAGAACTTACAGTCTGCAAATAAAAACATCCTGAAAATCCCAGGCCACAGAGAGGTTAGGCTGGCCTCAACTAGAGCCAGGGCTTTCTCGGCCGCGGCTCCAATCTGGTGGAACGCTCTGTCACAAGAGACTAGGGCCCTGCGGGACCTGACATCTTTTCGCAGGGCCTGCAAAACAGAGCTGTTCCACCAGGCCTTTGGCCAGGGCGCAGCCTGACCCCCTCCGCTGGCAATCTGCACAGAATTTTGTTTAATGGTTGCCATCAATTTGATTTTAATTAATTTTCATAATGAAAGGTTCTTAGAATGTTGGATTATTTTGATTGTTGTTAGCCGCCCTGAGCCCAGCTTCGGCTGGGGAGGGCAGGGTATAAATAAATTTTATTATTATTATTATTTATTAATGGTGAGTGGGGTGAAGACAAGCCACAGCAATTGACTATAACATCGTTCACTGCTCCTTCTCAGGCTGCATGGAAAAAGCGTTTCGGTTCCTGAAATTCATTACTGATGGTACAGATAAAATAGAACAGATGGAACTCTACAGGATGGGGTATTCGTGTGGGGGGGGGAGCCAAGATCCAGGGCTCCCCAGGCATGCACCTCCAGAGCGTGGAGACATCAGGTGTCATCCTGTCTCCCAGGTACCTTCACTTGGTCGCAAGTGGCCAATAAAGGTAAAGGTAAAGGGACCCCTGACCATTTGGTCCAGTCATGACCGACTCTGGGGTTGCGGCGCTCATCTCGCTTTATTGGCCGAGGGAGCCGGCGTACAGCTTTCGGGTCATGTGGCCAGCATGACTAAGCCGCTTCTGGCGAACCAGAGCAGCGCACGGAAACGCCATTTACCTTCCTGCCGGAGCAGTACCTATTTATCTACTTGCACCTTGATGTGCTTTCGAACTGCTAGGTTGGCAGGAGCAGGGACCGAGCAACGGGAGCTCACCCCGTCGTGGGGAATCGAACCGCCGACCTTCTGATCAGCAAGTCCTAGGCTGTGTGGTTTAACCCACAGCACCACCCGCACCAAGTGCAAAATGCGCCTAGCAAATTTGAACCACTGTCCTCTCTCCATATGCTGTTTTGGAGAATTCTACCCCCACAAGTCAATTTCAAGGGTGCATAGCAGAGGGGAAGCCCTGCTCACACAGAAGCCTACAGGACTAGCTAGCCGAATCCCACCCATTATTCCTATTACCATTATTCCTTCACCAGCGGATCCCAGGGCGGGTTGGAACAGTTTGAAACCCTGCATTAAGAACCAGCTAAAACAAATCACAGTCGCGGGAACAGGTCCTGAAAACACACACCTCAAGTGTCACAAGGCCAGGGCAGAAAAAGGTGTGTCTTTAGCACCTTAGAAAGCTGAATCCAGGAGGTTAAACCACTGAGGCTATTTCGAGTGACACCAGACGACCCAAGAATTCTGTCTGCCCTGCGATGGTCTGTTCACACATGCCAGCCAGCCTGACAGTGCTGCAATTGTGGAGCGAACAAGCGTTTGCGTGAGGAGCAAGCTCTAAGATGCAGGCCAAACTATGCAAAGACTGAAGATCGGGAGTTTTGGATTGCAGCTTTTCCACACCAAAAAAACCCACAACACCACCCCTATTCGCAAACCAGATGTAGAACTTACACACACACACAACCGAAACCCAGAAATCCATATTACAACTTTTGGTTCCGGATCCTACCCATGGTTAAGATTTCTTCCTTGAGAAGATCTGCACTGCTGAAGGACTGTAGGCCTTCCTTGCAATCCATGGTTTCTCGTGGCCAGATAACCCTTTCAGCGCCCCTCATCCCAAGCATCCAGATCACTTCCAATAAAATGTATATTCCTGATCTTGTCCCTGCCCTTGAGCCGTGTGGGGTGTGTGTGTGTGTGTGTGTGTATTAAAAGGCTCCAGCCCTCCCTCTTTTAAGCTGGCACCTTCTCGCAATTGCAAACGTAAGGTCTCCCACCTTTCCAGCGCAGAAACACACCTTCATTTCTGCAAAAGGAGAAAAGGGAGAAGTGTCGCATGGGGGAGGGGGCGGAATCCCCCCCCCCTCGAAACCAATGCAAACTTGAGCAGACTTGCTGGGAGAGGAAACTGTCACAAATCCTATAGCGACCCTCTTGCAATTCAATACCTCCAAGCAGATGGGTTTTTTCCCTCTCTCTCTCTTCCTAAACCGACACCACCCCATCGGAAGCCACACTTTGCCTGAAAGCTCCTAGACAATGCATCTAAACACGAATGTCACTCCGAGTTCACCAGAAAGGCAAAACAAGCCGGCGAGGCTTCCTCCGATGGCTATATACGACTGCAAGCAGCCCCGTCAACTTGTAACGATTGCAATTTGGGGGGGTGAGCTAATCCATCGCCACAGCGTCGGCCCAGCTATGAAGGAATTTTAACTCTTCGCATGCAACAAGACAGCTATTGTACGTTCTTCCAGCATCTCTCTCTCTCTGCACATCTCGGCTGCCCCCCACTTGCAAAAAAATAAAAGGAGAAAGCCTATAGATGCAGGGGAGATATTAGATATATAATTATGCATGCAAATAAAATAAAATAAAAAGAGCCCTACCCCCTTCTGATCCACCTTGGCGCACATCTGCGCTTTGCAATTGTGGACACACAGAAGTAAGAAAAATGCTAACGGGGGGGGGGGCAGCTGGGGAGAAAGAGAGGCAGAATAATCGCAGCGATCGAGGGGCAAGTTTGCAAGGAGAGCAACTGTGTCGACCCCAAATAAATAATGAAATAAGGCAGAAAAAGAGAGAGAAATAAAGTATCGGATCCTGTACCATTTTGATGCGAGGGTCTCCGGTCAATTGAGCCCCGGTGCTCCTCTACTTGCTGGGGGGTTGTGATCTCCATGAAAATGTTGGAATGTGACAGATTAGATCTTTCTTTTTCTTTAAGGTTTTCTCCTCCTCTCCCTTTTTTTCCTCCTTCCCCCTTTTCCTCTGCAGTGGTTCCTTCTGCTGGGCTGCAGCGGGGGGGCCTCCTGCGCTCTCGTCTCCCCTCCGCCGCCGCGGCTGCCTCTGGCTTGCTGGCTGCCGCTCCTCCTCCCCTCCCGCCGCCCGCCCCTTTGGCGGCGGCTTCACTCCGGCCCCCCCATCGCCCTGTCAGCCCCGGAGGAAGAGGCAGGCGAGCCTGGCAGCGCGCTGCCAATGCCAGAAGCCGGGCCCAGCTGATTGGAGGCGCCGCCTCCCGTGCGCCTGCGCGCGGACCTTTCCTCCCTCTCTCGCTCCAATTTAAAGGGACTTTTGCAAGGCGCGCTCCCACCCAAGCAAACAGCCGGCCTGCAAAGGGGTGGCCGCCCCTTCCAGGGCCGGATTTATATATAAGCTAAACAAGCTATAGCACATAGCTGCCAACGTTTCCCCCCCTTTTTAAGGGAAATTCCCTTATTCCGAATAGGATTCCTTGCAAGAAAAGGGAAAAGTTGACAGCTATGCTATAGCTTAGTGCTGCACTCACGGGGGCAAAAAAAAAAAAATTAAAGGAAAAAACACACCTGGATGTGCATTTCCAAAATATAAGCTAAAAAACAAATAAAATAAAACCTACATACAGCAACAGTGTTTTGTGTTGTGTAGGCTCCTATGATTGTAAGTAATGGGCCCCAATCATTTTAAGTTAGAACTTAATAATTATTTCTCTATTAATATACTCCTTCTTAATTGTATATAATTACTACTACTACTGTTATTATTATTATTATTTATACCTCGCCCATCTGGCCAGGCTTCCCCAGCCACTCTGGGCAGCTTCCAACAAAATATTAAAATACAATAATGCATCAAACATTAAAAGCTTCCCTAAACAAGGCTGTATTTCACTATTGATACAGTGGTACTTGGGGTTACGTACGCTTCAGGTTACAGACGCTTCAGGTTACAGACTCCGCTAACTCAGATATATTACCTTGGGTTAAGAACTTTGCTTCAGGATGAGAACAGAAATCGTGTTCCGGCGGCGTGGCAGCAGCAGGAGGCCCCATTAGCTAAAGTGGTGCTTCAGGTTAAGAACAGTTTCAGGTTAAGAACAGACCTCCGGAACGAATTAAGTACTTAACGTGAGGTACCACTGTATGCTTCTTCTTAATGATATTTCTGTTCAATGATTACGTTGATAAAATACATGTTTTGTTATGTGCAAATGGCTTGAGATACCTATTGGGGCCATAAATTACCATATAGCATATATTCAACACACACAAAACCAGTGACAATTTGTGGTTGACAAAGGACAGCTGGACATATAAAGGGCCCCATTACCTTCAGTAGCTTAGGGCCTCATCAAACCTAAATCTGGCCCTGCCCCGGAAAACTGCAAAGTGCAGGTGGCTGGTGATGCGATTTTGCAGCCCCTCTTAAGGCTGCAAGAGCATGCCCTGCACATTTAACCCAAGAGGAAGTCCAGGGTGTGCAGGGCTTGGAACAGAGTCACCGTGGAAGGAGTCAGGTTGCACGTGGGAAGCCTGTTCAAGTCCACATTTATTTATTTTTTTGCAGAGGCAGACATGGGTGTCTGGTGCTTGCTCCCACTGAACTTGGCTTGCCGATGGAGGGCTGGTTGCCTTTTCCTGTTGTGTGGGAGATTTCCCCCCCCCCTTTTGTGTGGTAGGGTGGTCTAGAGGACGTTTTGGCTGTCTTCTAACCAGGGCTGCACTGTGCCCCCACCCCAACCCCCATAATAGCCTGTTTGTTGAATGGGAGTTTCATATGGACTGCAGAAATTTATCTGGAGCTAGGGTGGCTGGTGTCCTTTGTGGGTGGGTGGGGGGACACAGGTAATCTGACTGGGGGCAGCACAGCCAGCACACACTAGGATAGGATAATCTTTATTGTCATTGTCCCATACAGAACAACAAAACTGAAAAAAATCTACATCAGACATTCAAAACCAACAAGCCTGCTATCCCAGCCTGTTTAGCCCCCGACAAACTCTGATACCCCATAATTAAATACAATACAGTGGTGCCCCGCAAGACGAATGCCTCGCAAGACGGAAAACTCGCTAGACGAAAGAGTTTTCCGTTTTGGAGGTTCTTCGCAAAACGAATCTCCTATGGGCTTGCTTCGCAAGACGAAAATGTCTTGCGAGTTCCTGCGGGTTCCCCCCCCCTTTTTCTAAGCCGCTGAGCCGCTTATCAGCTGATCCAATAAGCCGATAAGCCGCTAAAAGCCGCTAATAGCGCTAATCCGCTAATCCGCCAATGGGCTTGCTTCACAAGACGAAAAAACCGCTAGACGAAGAGAATCACAGAACGGATTCTTTTCGTCTTGCGAGGCACCACTGTATACTCCCATAGAGACTACCTTACACTGCGTTTAAAAGGGTTTAAAAGGGTTGCTATATTTCAAAAAGGAAAAACCAGGACACACTGAAAGTAGCTGAACATTTTATAGGGAACCCCCCCCCCCAAACTATTGAGCTTTCCCCCCCTGACAAACCCCAAAGTTACTGAGGATTTTTTGAGTTTTGGAGCTTTTTAAAAGGCATTTTGTTTGGCACTATTTAACCTCTGTTGCTGGTTTTCCAGGACATTTGCCCGATTTCTGAATCATAATGTATGTGGCTGGACTTTTGGGGGGAGACAACAGTGTGTGTGTGAGAGAGAGAGAGCGCGAGAAAGAGAGAGAGTTTTCAACATATGATACAATGGAAACCCAGCTAGTCTAATGATAATAAACAATACTTAAAAATAAATGCCAGGCAGGTCCAGGACAAGGTGACTGGAAGAATGATGACATTCTAGCCAGGGCCTGTCTTTGCATGCAATTGCCGGACTACAACTCCTGTCATCCCTGATGAGAGATGAGAGCCCAACATCTGCTCATAGCTGTCAACCGTCCCTTATTTGGCGGGAAAGTCCCTTATCCCAGCGCTGTGTCCCGCTGCTGTCCCTTATTGATGATGTCCCTTAAATTTCCCGGGTTTCAAAGGAAGCAGCTCCTCTCCCTCCCTCCCTGCCGGCCAGGGAGGAGGGAGGCTTCAACTGTGTTGCTTGGCTGCGTTGCTCACCCAATAAGGAGTCTAAGAACGACTGGGGGGTGGAGCTTGCATGCCTTGTGCCAATCAAATCGGCCGCGTTGCCTGGGGACTCGCCTTTGCTCAGCGCTTCCCAGCGGAGAGGTGACGGTGGTTTTCCTTGCTGCATCCCCTTTGCCAGGTTGCTGCGCTGTGGGAACCACAGCTTGAGGCTTCATTTGGCTGCTGGCTGAGCTTTCCACTTTGGGCTCGGAGGGGCTCAGAAGTTGAACATACCTGTCCTTGGAAAATCCCTTATTTTGGCTGCTGATCCCTTATTTTTGAGGCTGCTGGTCCCTTATTTTCAAATCTGTAAGTTGACAGCTATGCATCTGCTGGAGGGCTGGAGGTCCACTGCCTCTCCTGGAGAATCTCCTTTTGCAAAACCTGCTCATACAGCCATTTGCAGGATGAGTAACTGTGTGCATGAGGGTGACTGTTGTTTAAGAGGCTGCAGGTTTTAAACAACTGGGTCAGCTGTTTCTCATGTCTGCCATCTTTATAGGTCAGGGTGCCTCGATTGCTAGATGACAGCTTCCTCCAAACTGGTGGGGGTTTTTTGGGGTGGGGGTAGCTGTATGATTTTGCAGTATACCTCATAAACCACTTTCCCCACCCTATTCCCACCAGATATGTCTTAATTCACCCTCTGCACAGCCCCGTCAGAGGTCAGTATTGAGCACTGTGGAATCACTGCCCATCCATAAACAGGACTGCTGGACATCTGGTCCTCATTTCCATTCAGCTTCAGCTGCCTTGTGCAGTAACCCGTTCCAGATGTTTGCTGCCCTCTGCAAAGGCATTTGACACAAGCCTGGTATTTATCCTGCCTCCCGTTTCCACCTCCCCACGCTTAAAATTCTATCCTTGTTGTCTTTCCTCGGGGGCTGAAAAGCTGCACCGGCTTTTCAGATGCCTGTCTCAATTTTTAAAAAAGAGTAAAGAAACAAACTATAGTTTTTCTAAATACTTGGCAAGGAAGCCAGCCAGCCTCATGACCTGCTGCTGTCAAAACTTCCGTGGGCATTGGAAACAAAAAAATCAGAGAGTGCTTATGGCACAGTATGCAAATACGATATTGTTGTGGATCTGGAGATTCCCTTCTGATGACTAGGGATGGGCCAACCTGTCAAATTCACTTTCTCGTTTTCCTAATCCTAAATTCAGCTCCTCATTTTCCACATCGGTTTGTAATCATCATCATCACTCATTTTGTGCAAGTTTCTCCAGATAAGACATATTTTTTTGTATGCAGCTTTGCCTAACACAATCATGTTTGCAAAGCAATTTCCCCAGTATGACACGTTTTTGGTGCACTAGTAAAAATAACACTCAAAATCTGTTGTATTGGGCAAATAGCTTTGCCAAAATGTCTAGGCAAAAATTAGTAAACATTTCTACACATGCTTCACTTTAGTATATATGCATTTTTTATACCAATTACTTGACTGGAGAACTGCGTTGCAAATTTCAGGGAAGTCTGCCCTTTGAAAGATGGCTGTGTTTCGCTTTATGCGTTGTTCTGGGAAGTGCAAATTAGCTAGATTCGCCTTTGAAAGTGAGCAGATTGGATTTCTTCCCCATCCCTACTGATCCGCTGGATCAAAATGAACCTCTCCACCTCCTGTCCAAACACAGAGAAGGCAGGCTTTTCTGATTTGAGGGGGAAGTATTTCAGAAACCCTCCCTGAGCCAAGGAGATATACAACTTTTAGAAGAGGCATAGGCAAACTCGGCCCTCCAGATGTTTTGGGACTACAACTCCCATCATCCCTAGCTAACAGGCCCAGTGGTCAGGGATGATGGGAATTATAGTCCCAAAACATCTGGAGGGCCGAGTTTGCCTATGCCTGCTTTAGAAGACATCTGAAGGCAGTTCTGTATAGGGAAGCTTGTGGATGTTTAATGTTTAATTATAGTTTTATATATGTTGGAAGTTGCTCAGAGTGGCTGGGGCATTAATAATAATAATAATAATAATAATAATAATAATAATAATTAATAAATTAATAATAATAATAATAATAATAATAATAATAATAATAATGGAGCAGGGCATCCCTATTTTCATCAGAGAAATCTTGGAGGGTATGTAATTCCGCAATACCCTCTGCGTACCTTGATAGGCCTGCCCAGGGGTCTCCAGGTTCTGTCACATGCTGATGATGTAATCAGTGTGCACTGCTTTTAGATGTCTCTGAGCAAGGAAGGCCATGGGCTGTTTCCTCTTCCCAATTCCTCCTGCAGAATCATCCAGAGGAACCAGTTTTGTCTGAACAGGCCATAGCCTGCCCTAAATATCTACGGGCACATGCCAGGCATTCGTTGGGCATCATCGTTCTCTATTGCATTGCACTCGTGGCAGTTAAGAATTTGGCACCGATCGGCTGAACCCATGGTGTGGCATAGAACGCTTGCCAACACTCCAGCTGGCAGCTACTCAGGGAACGAAACCAGAATGTCCACATGAAGCAAGGGGAAATTGCTAGCATTATGAAACCACACAGGTCCCATGCTTGAGGTGCAAGGAAATCACAGATGGAAAGGTTAGCTGGAAAGAGATGGTGTAGCCCAGGGGTCAGCAAACTTTTTCATCAGGGGGCCGGTCCACTGTCCCTCAGACTTTGTGGGGGGCTGGACTGTATTTTGAAAAAAAAACACCATATGAATGAATTCCGATGCCCCACAAATAACCCAGAGGTGCATTTTAAATAAAAGCACGCATTCTACTCATGTAAAAACACCAGGCAGGCACCACAAATAACCCAGGGATGCATTTTAACTAAAAGGACACATTCTACTTGTGTAAAAACACGCTGATTCCCAGACCGTCCGTGGGCCGGATTTAAAAGGCGATTGGGCCGGATCCGGCCCCCGGGTCTTAGTTTGCCTACCCATGGTGTAGCCCAAGGGTGTGGAACCTGGTGGTATTTGGATGTTGTTGGACTGTGACTCTCACCATCCCTAACTCCACCTGGGAGACCAGGGTTCAATTCTCCACTAGGCCATGAAGATCACTGGGTGGCCCTGGGCTGACCTACCTCACAGGGTTGTTGTGGGGATTAAATGAGGAGCGGGGGAGAACCACATGCTCTACCTTGAGCTCCTTTCCTTGGTGAAAATGGTGGGGTAGAAATGCAACAAAACAAGTAAGAATAAATAAATGCTGACTGGAAATGGAGTACAATAACATCTGGGAGGCTGCATGTTCCACATCAACAACCTCAGATATGCAGATGACACAACCTTGATGGCAGAAAGTGAGGAGGAATTAAAGAACCTTTTAATGAGGGTGAAAGAGGAGAGCGCAAAATATGGTCTGAAACTCAACATCAAAAAAAACGAAGATCATGGCCACTGGGCCCATCACCTCCTGGCAAATAGAAGGGGAAGAAATGGAGGCAGTGAGAGATTTTACTTTCTTGGGCTCCATGATCACTGCAGATGGTGACAGTAATCATGAAATTAAAAGGCGCCTGCTTCTTGGGAGAAAAGCAATGACAAACCTAGACAGCATCTTAAAAAGCAGAGACATCACCTTGCCAACAAAGGTCCATATAGTTCAAGCTATGGTTTTCCCAGTAGTGATGTATAGAAGTGAGAGCTGGACCATAAAGAAGGCTGATCAATGAAGAATGGATGCTTTTGAATTCTGGTGCTGGAGGAGACTCTGAGAGTCCCATGGACTGCAAGAAGATCAAACCTCTCCATTCTGAAGGAAATCAGCCCTGAGTGCTCACTGGAAGGACAGATCCTGAAGCTGAGGCTCCAATACTTTGGCCACCTCATGAGAAGAGAAGACTCCCTGGAAAAGACCCTGATGTTGGGAAAGATGGAGGGCACAAGGAGAAGGGCACGACAGAGGACGAGATGGTTGGATAGTGTTCTCGAAGCTACCAGCATGAGTTTGACTAAACTGTGGGAGGCAGTGGAAGACAGAAGTGCCTGGCGTGCTCTGGTCCATAGGGTCACGAAGAGTCGGACACGACTAAACAACAACAACCATGTTAGCCTTGGTGAAGACTTGAAGTTTTCATCCCCCCAAAAGTTTTTGATTTGAGTTTCCACTGAAATGAGGCTGTATTTTAATGTTTTATTGTTTTAATGTTGTATTTTAATCCTGTTTTTAAGTTGTATTTCAATCCATTTGTTTTTATATCGGGTGTTTGCCGCCCTGAGCCCGGTCTTGGATGGGGAGGGCAGGGTATAAATAAAAATAATTTTATTATATTTTTATTTATATTCTCCAGGCCTGACCTGCGCCAGGCAACTTTTAAAGAAAGGCGGCCACTCTACTACCCAGAGGCAGCAGAGGAGAGAGAGGGGATTTGATTTGGTTTGTCCCTCCAGCTACTTCCTTTTACTAGTCTCCTAATCGAGAAGAATATTGGAGGTGAAACACGGAGGACAATGCCTTTTCTAAGCAACACACATGCTACTGGGAACTCTCCATAATTGAGCACTCCTAGCACAATAAAGCAATTGCCTGCATGAAAGCCACCCTTTGCTCACAACAGATAAAACGATCATGTAAGGAGTTTCCTTTCTTTCCCCACATTCAGGAAAAACAACAGCCTGCGTCCTAGTTACTGTACACATTACTTTTGGCAGCTATACGGAGATGTACCAACCAGTTGCTGGAAACAGCAGGCTCCAGGTACGCAGCCAAGACATTGTCCTAGAAGCGAATACAAGTTCCAGAGCTCCCTCCCCTGCCTAATTTATTTTCCTAAATCCTTATTATCTATGCTTGCGAAACTGCCGATATCCAAGACACACAGACCCAGCACAATTACAGCAGGTGGTGGGAAGGCAGAAGATGAGAACAGCACCTTTGCCTGTGGGCAAGGGAGGCACTTTGATCTCGCAGGGAATTTTATTTACTTCTTACGGCACACTCCGTTCTTTCGAGGCTCCCTAAAGGTGCAAGGAGATGGGACTGTTCCACTTTCTGGTTGGTTTGTTGGTGATTATATGCATACCTCATGCAAGCATACTGTGTGTGGTTTTTTTTAAAAGGACACATATTTTTTCAGACAAGCAACGTGGTCTGCGTACAGCTTCCGGGTCATGTGGCCAGCATGACTAAGCCGCTTCTGGCGAACCAGAGCAGCGCACGGAAACGCCGTTTACCTTCCCGCTGGAGTGGTACCTATTTATCTACTTGCACTTTGTGCTTTCGAACTGCTAGGTGGGCAGGAGCTGGGACAGAGCAACGGGAGCTCACGCCATCACGGGGATTCGAACCGCTGACCTTCTGATCGGCAAGTCGTAGGCACTGTGGTTTAACCCACAGCGCCACCCACGTCCTATACATTTGAAGACATCTATGTTAAACAGAGTTGGTCTGCCAATGGGCCTGGTGCCCGAAGCCAGCTCCCCATAAAGCACATCTTTGGGGGATCCTGCTGTCTTCCATTCTGTGAACATGACCAAGCCAACATAGGTGTCACTGAGAGAGGAGTGCAAACATGCTGGGAAGGTAGGCTTTCGGGAGCACATCTGTTTGAGACTCTGTCCTGCCACGTGATGCCCAAAATCTTCCTGATGCAGCATATGTGGAAGGCATTGTGGCATTGTAATCCAGCAATATCTGGAGGGACACAAGCTCCTCACCCCTGCTGTACGCCGACAGGTGGCTACCTCTAAGATTCAGGTAAGAATCTTTCCCAATCCTACTTTAAGATGCCAGGGACTGAACCTGGGATCTATTGCATGCAAAACATCCCTGAGATGTATTGAGAAATGGCATTTGGCCCAAGGTCACCCAGGAAGTTTTGTGCCTGAGTTGGGATTTTAATCTGGGTTTCCTTGGACCTTTTCCAAGCACTCTTGAACACTTACACCATACAGGCTCTCCACATAACCACTCTGGGAAGGAGAATGCATGTTAAATAGTTTCAGCTAGCATATGGGCTGCTCTTGGGAAAAGCAGAAAGGCCCCAAACCTCAACAAACAAACGCAGATGAGACATTGTACAGTGCTGCTTGGTTATTGAACAGCATAACAAGGCTTGTTCAAATCCACACTGAATATTTCATTTGCGGGCAGAAGCTTTCAACGGATTTGAGAAGTGCTTTGGAGAATGAGGGACGTGCCATATGGAGCATGCACATTTTTCCACCCTCACGATCAGATCCACCAGGCTACATTCAGAATAAAAGAGCAAATGACTAAGGCAACCAGGTGTGGTGCAGAATTATTAAAGCAAGCCAACCATGTGGAACCCTGGCTGAAAGCTTAAAGTTCTGCCACACTGTGCTTGTAAACATCAGCTGAGAACTTGGAAAACCTGGCGTTCAGGCCAGATTGTGGTGGTGGGTTTTACTTCTGCAGTTTTTATTATCATTTTAAAAAGCACCAACCGCAATCATCTAGCACATTAAGAAAAGGTTTGGAGCCATGCTGATTGGGGTTGATGAGACTCAGGAGTCTAACAATTTCGTAAGGCCACAGGTTCCCAACTCCTGCGCTAGACGAACCTCATTTTCCGATGTTGGTGCTTTACTACAGGCATGGGAGCATTCAAAAATACAATCCTCCAGCTGGTGACTGAAGTGGTACCACCAGAATCTGACCACCTTGGCCTAACATCCTGTTCCACATGGCATATAAAACAGCTCTGCCTTTCCAGTGCGGTTGCTTATACTGTAGTGTGGTTCCTTATCTAGCTTGCTGTTGGAGGATGACAGCTGCTGATAGCAGGATTACTAGATCTAGCAAAGGGGAAACAGTGGGTACTCGGAAGGACAAGAAGATTGGATTCTGCTGGTAGCGTTTATATGTTTTAATTATTTACTTGTGTTTGTATCTTGCATTTTATCCCGTGAAGCACCCCGAGATCTCATGATGAAGGGCTGGGATCTAAAGCACACCTTTGGTGCATTCAGTTACGGGCAAAAATGCTGGAGTCTCCCATTTCCCTTCTGACCACATATCCTTATGCTGCTTCTAAGACATGGGTAGGCAAACTAAGGCCCGGAGGCCTAATCTGACTTCTGTGCATCACATTCCTCCAGCGGTTAGACTCTTACAATGGACAACCAAGAGACAGAAATCTGGGCCTCCCCCGCTAAATGCCCTCCCAAACACCCTTGTACGCGAGTTCCCAGGATCTGCACTGAGCTAAGTCTTGCAGATAATGATTTACAGCGAGAAGCAACACCATACTCAGTGATTGCTCAAGATCATAGAATCATAGAGTTGGAAGAGACCACAAGGGCCATCGAGTCCAACCCCCTGCCAAGCAGGAAACACCATCAGAGCACTCCTGACATATGGTTGTCAAGCCTCTGCTTAAAGACCTCCAAAGTAGGAGACTCCACCACACTCCTTGGCAGCAAATTCCACTGTCGAACAGCTCTTACTGTCAGGAAGTTCTTCCTAAAGTTTAGGTGGAATCTTCTTTCTTGTAGTTTGGATCCATTGCTCCGTGTCCGCTTCTCCGGAGCAGCAGAAAACAACCTTTCTCCCTCCTCTAATTGACATCCTTTTATATATTTGAACATGGCTATCATATCACCCCTTAACCTCCTCTTCTCCAGGCTAAACATGCCCAGCTCCCTTAGCCGTTCCTCATAAGGCATCGTTTCCAGGCCTTTGACCATTTTGGTTGCCCTCCTCTGGACACGTTCCAGTTTGTCGGTGTCCTTCTTGAATTGTGGTGCCCAGAACTGGACACAGTACTCCAGGTGAGGTCTGACCAGAGCAGAATACAGTGGCACTATTACTTCCCTTGATCTAGATCCTATACTCCTATTGATGCAGCCCAGAATTGCATTGGCTTTTTTAGCTGCCGCGTCACACTGTTGGCTCATGTCAAGTTTCATGGCTCATGACATGGGTAGGCAAACTAAGGCCCGGAGGCCTGATCCGACTTCTGTGCATCACATTCCTCCAGCGGTTAGACTCTTACAATGGACAACCAAGAGACAGAAATCTGAGCCTCCCCCGCTAAATGCCCTCACAAACACCCTTGTTCACGAGTTGCCAAGGATCTGCACTGAGCTAAGTCTTGCAGATAATGATCTACAGCGAGAAGCAACACCATACTCAGTGATTGCTCAAGATATGTGGAGGCTAACTGGGACGATTAGATACTTACCTTTTCAGTATGCTCAACATGAGTATTAGTATAGGGATTTATAGCAATTAAAACACGTTTGCAGCCAACAAAATAATAAATAAAATAGTTGTTTTGCCATTGACATATAGGCCAAGTTGACAATTATTATTTAAATATATTAAATAGTTGGTTTGAATTAAATGACTGAAATAAATAACTGATGTAACCCAATCTCTGTAAGTCGAAAAAGCTTGAAAACAATCTCAGTTCTATCAACCCAGGTTTGCATTTGAGGTAATGGAGGATGCCATGAGTTTGATGAGCACCAAATAACCAATATCCAATATACTTAAATGGTTTATATTTTTAATTGCAATGGGGGGGGGGGGAGAATCACATTTTCAAATGTACAGCTGTTAGCTCTTGACAAAAAACAAACAAACCCAGATTTGAGAACATTTAAGAAATGTACAGCATTTCAAAATAATAGAAAGTTAAATTCAGTATCACGACTACAGTTACAGACAGCATTTTCCCCTCTGCTGTCACACCCAGTTATCAGAAGGGCTAGTTCTGCTGTTAGAAAACATCGCTATTTCATATGAAAATTTGTTTACACTGAAATGTTCATTTACAAACAATTCTTTAACTGCTGAATCAAAGCACTGGAAGAAATACAGTGCTTTTGAATTGAAAATGAGTGTTTGTAAACCCATTTACAAACAGTTTGCTGTCGCTATTGAGACTCCTTTTGGTGCTGAACACTGAAAATGAACTCCCATGTCTTCCTTTGCTACAGTATAAAATCTTAACAGTATAAATACCTTGTGGTATTCTGAAGCCAGTGAGAAAAATCAAACACCAAATTATCTTGTACAAGTCTCATTCACTGAAGGGAGGGTGGTCAGAAAGCCCCCACGGAAACTATTCCCAGTGTTCAAAGACATGACTAAGAATGTCAAAGGCTCTTTAGGTCGGCTTTTACAAATCCAGGGTGCAACATTATTCCTACATTCTTATAGCATGGATACAGAATTGAAATAGAACTCTAGTCTAGGCTACCATCTTTTGAGGCTTAACATACACCTTTATACATTTTTTTAACTTTTTCCAAGAAAGAGATGCAAAGCTTTGCACCTGAACCTATTACATATTGTACTGCAGAAAGACAGAAATACCTGCCTTAAATCTTTTTATCCACCTCCGCTCGTGTAAAGGCTTATACCAGATCACCACTGAAATAATACAAGCTTTTTAGGTAACTACAAAGAAGGTAGCCTTGGAACAGTATTCTCCTCCTCCTCCTCCTCCTTAGTCTCATGGCTGCCAGCGTATTTTTGAGAAAAGGCTAGAAGCCATTTGTTAGTCCCAAAAGGTAACTCTGACACATCAGGTCTCTCTCAATACATAAGGATATCTGCAAATCCAAATCTCTCATGATTGATAAATCTAACTCCAGGGTTCAGAAGACAGCATATGAAAAAGTTGTGCTCAGAAGTTGTTAAGGCCTCACCTCACTAGGCATCTGTCAGTTTTACTTGGGAATACTGAGAAAAAGGGGTCTGCACAGTACTGATGGGGGGAAACCCCTGTTAAATACAATCCGT
Organism: Podarcis vaucheri; assembly: GCF_965113315.1. Classification (NCBI taxonomy): domain Eukaryota; kingdom Metazoa; phylum Chordata; class Lepidosauria; order Squamata; family Lacertidae; genus Podarcis; species Podarcis vaucheri. The sequence goes on along the minus strand of NC_138750.1, from coordinate 57,928,018 downwards.
ATTTCCAATGGTTATGGCTTTCAGCTGTATCTGCTGCTTTCACTGGGGCTTCGGTTGTTAGAATAACTGCGGTCACTTTCGCTGTCTGAGCCGTAGGATCTAGGGGGAAAAAGCCAAGACACAAGACACACACACCGCTGAAGTGTCACATTTTCAAGTACAAAATTCTGCAGCAGTCCCCACTGCGAGCAGAGTGGCATGGCAAGGAAATGAAATACATTTCATTATGTTAAATATGCTTTCCCCCCACAAAATCTTGCTTATTTCAAGCATGGATTTTCTCAAACTCTCAAATGGATGAAAGTTCGACTACCGTATTTTTCGCACCATAGGGCGCACCGGACCATAGGGCGCACCTAGTTTTGGGAGCCGGAAAACTAGAAAAAATTATTCTGAACCCCAGAAGCCAGAACAGCAAGAGGGATCTGGCTTCTGGGATACCGTGTGGCTGTTCTGGCTTCTGGGGTAACCGCGCCAAGCCTCTTCAGGGCAGCGGGATGTAGGCTCCGCCTGCCCAAAGAGGCTGCGCAGGGCTAAAGCAGAAGCCAGGACAGACACGTCGCTGAAGGGGCGCTGCGCCTTCTCTCTCTCTGCGCAGCGCCCCTCCTTCACAGGAAAGGTGCTGCGCAGAGAGGGAGAAGGCGCAGCGCCCTTCAGCGAAGCTGGAGAAGGAACAGAAGGAGACCCTTCTGTTCCTCCTCCGGCTTCCAGGACAGGCGCGTCGCCGCGAAGCCTGCATTCGCCCCATAGGACGCACACACATTTCCCCTTCATTTTTGGAGGGGAAAAAGTGCGTCCTATAGAGCGAAAAATACGGTACTCTAAGTAGAGGTATATTTCAGGACTCTCCCCACCCAGGTTGTCTTTGGCCAGTTTTGAACCTACCACCTAACTTGGTACACAGCCAACACCTACTTTGATTCAAAGCATCGTAAAAAAGAGGTAACAGAACAAAAAGCCTGGCGTAAGAGAGTAAGAAGGGACAATTTTTAAAATATTGATTTTCTTCAACACCCAAACATAGGGCAATTACACCTTTTCAGGCAATGTGGTGGAAAGCTGACGCGTTGGCACCATAATGAGATCTAACACCTATCAAGGTTGTTAATGGAAAACTACACATCAGGACCCACTACTGGGAATAAAAAGCAGTGATCAGGTGTTCTCAGAAACACTTAGACAGAATATGAAGAGACACTTGTGTCACCTCTGAAGTTCAACAGCTGTCACCAAAGGTAACCTATTTTGCTGCGTGTTCTAGCTTACCAATAAAAATCAAATGTAATAACCTAGTTCTTTGTTCCTCTATGAGTCCAGCGAGGCAGAGTAAGTTCTGAATCCGTTATGGATTAGATGTGGGCTAACAAACTGAAATCTAATTGGGACAAGACAGACGTGCCTTTGTTCAATAGGAGAGTTGATCTGTTTTGGCTATTTTGATCACGTGTGTAGCCTGGGATCCCCTGGGGTGCAACATGGTAGTTGTAGCTAGAAGCACCTTTCCACCACTATGGTTTCTGGAGAAAGTAGATATGGCCACTGCTGCACAAGCCTTGGTTAGATGCAGAGTGGCTTACTTGTAATACACTCTACTAGGTGAGGCATTCTGAAGTGTGAAGTGTTTGGACACTTCAAACTGTTGTCACTGGAATATGTGATCACACTGGCTTCACAGTGGAACATGTGATCACATTACTAGTTTTTGGGTACAGTCTGAGGCGCTTATTACCGCCAAAGCCCTAAATGACTTGAGTTCAGGTGACAAGGAACACCTCTTCTAATAGGAAACAGCTCGCCTGTTAAGGTAATTAGAAATGATCTTGCTTTTGTGTTCTGCTGTTGTCACACGTGTAGCCGAAGCTTGCATGAGACACAGAACTTTTCTGCAGTGACACACAACTTGTGGCACTACCAGGCTTTTGGTATTGGGTAGCTATGTTGCCTTGGTACTTTACTTTTGCTCTACTGCTCTACTATTAATGGTTTTGGACTTTTAATATTTTACTGTACTCTGATTTATATTGTTTTGTTTTATATAATAATTATGTTTGGAGCCCTTGGGTCGCTCCTATTTTTGTTGAATTTTGGCAACTGCACAAGATACGTAAACGGTTCACATTACTGCTAGGGACACAAGTAGTTTGAACAGAGAAGGTGAGAGGCAAATGACATTTGCATTTGTCTATAGTAAGTTCCTCAGTCTAGCTGCCAAAAACCACATACCTGGACCGTCTGTCATAACTGCGAGATCTGTGGTAACTGTCACTCCTTTTGCTTCTACTTCGGCTACGGCTCCTGCTGTAGTAACTGTCATAGGTATAGGACCTGCTTTTATGGGTGAAAAACCAAGCAATGGCTTACTTTGTTTAACACTGAATCTCCCTCAATAAACTTAGAGGCATCAAAGCTTTCTTATTCACAGAAAATATATCTGGATAAATACAATATGCTAGAGAATTAAAAACTAAACTCAAAAAAAATATATCTATAAAAGGCACCCATTCAATGTAGCTATGTTTTCCATTATTCTCTTTCAATTTTGAAGTAAAAAAAGCCTGTTTAGAAAAGTAAGCCACAGCACCTTATTATCAATGCATCATTTAAATTTGCTGTTACTAACCCATTATATACTGGAGTCATATTTAAAAAATGATCTCTTAGCATACCTTGATCGACTGTGGTGATCGTAAGAGCTGCTTCTGGACCGACTTCTACTATAAGTGCGACTATTAAACAAGAAAAGAATGACATGACATTTTTAAACTGTAAGAAAGATGTCCTGGTATTGTGCTTGCTTATTTTGCATTAAAGCCAGTTATAACTATTTCCCCAAGTGACAAAATATGTGTTTATTTTTAAACCATACTAAATCTACAGAGTGCCTCTGGTAAGAAACCAAACGAGGCTTCAAGCAGATTTTTGCAGGAATTTATTCTCTTCTCTCCAGCACTTCCCCTTCCCTTTTGCTGGTACTAACCTGTGACTCCTGCAACTGTCGTAAGAACTACTTCGACTTCTTGAATGGCCCCTGCTGTACCATCCTCTGCTCCGGCTTCGCGTGTAACTCCGTGACCTAGAGATTTCAAGTGCATATACTTAAAAGCTGTGCAAAGTAAAGCCCAGCTATTCACAGGGGTTCGTTTTATGGTTTTCGGAGCAGATAGTGACCAATAGGCTAGCCCCATTGAGCAAGGAACATTGAAATAGCCTATGGGTATCAGGAAGGAGCCTTCACTGCACTCTTTTCGACACATGCTAAAAACATTTTTGTTTGCACAAGCCTACGCAGATACCTCCCCTTCATGGATCACTGCCTTGTCGTGGCGAAGGGGCTTGAATAACTCAGAGAAGCTATGAGCTATGCCGTGCAGGGCTACCCAAGACGGGCAGGTCACAGCGGAGAGTTTAGACTAAATGTGATCCACCTGGAGAAGGAACTGGCAATCCACTCCAGTCTTTTGCCAAGAAAACTCCATGGACATAAAAAAAGGAGAAGCTTTGAGAAGAAGGGGGGAGTTTCCAAAGCATGCTCTGGTTCATGGGGTTACGGAGAGTCGAACATGACTAAGACGACTAAACAACAACAACGCAGATACCTACAATGCTGACATGGTATCGGTTTCTTGCAGGTTCTAGTTTTCTGAACGATTTAATTGTTTTTACTAACAATTGTTGGGACGCGGGTGGCGCTGTGGGTTAAACCAGCCCCTAGGACTTGCTGATCCCTGCTCCTGCCAACCTAGCAGTTCGAAAGCACATCAAAGTGCAAGTAGATAAATAAATACAGTGGTGCCCCGCAAGACGAATGCCTTGCAAGACGGAAAACTCGCTAGACGAAAGAGTTTTCCGTTTTGGAGGTGCTTCGCAAAACGAATTTCCTATGGGCTTGCTTCGCAAGACGACAATGTCTTGTGAGTTCCTGCTGGTTTTTTCCCTCCCCCCCTTTTCTAAGCCGCTAAGCCGCTTATCAGCTGATCTGATCAGCAGATAAGCCGCTAAAAGCGCTAATCCTTCAATGGGCTTGCTTCGCAAGACGAAAAAACCGCTAGACGAAGAGAATCACAGAATGGATTCTTTTCGTCTTGCGAGGCACCACTGTACCTCCAGCGGGAAGGTATACGGCGTTTCCGTGCGCTGTTCTGGTTCACCAGAAGCGGCTTAGTCATGCTGGCCACATGACCCAGAAACTGTACGCCGGCTCCCTCAGCCAGTAAAGCGAGATGGGCGCCGCAACCCCAGAGTTGTCCGCAACTGGACCTAATGGTCAGGGGTCCCTTTACCTTTACCAATTGTTATGTTTTATTCTTTGCCATCATTTCATGAAATACAGACAACTGAGTGTTTGTGTGCACTTAAGGCACGCACAACCACTGACATGCATGCCGTTTTTGACACTGGAAGGGGGAGGAACAGGGACGGAACAGGCATGTGTGCATCCTGATGACTGTCCATAAAGAAATAGCTATGTCTATTTGTAAAATGCAAGCAATTTTACTTACCTGTAAGAAGAGGTGGAACTTCCTGATCGACTCCTGGAGTGACTGTAGGAATGGGATCTTGCTCTGTGCCTGGATTTGGGGTCCGACTTGCTTCGTGACCGGCTATGGCTCCTTGACTGGCTGTTTTCCCGTGTGGGAGAATCCTCCTCGGTAGAGCTCTCGTGGTTCCTCGGTCTCCGATTCAGCCGGGCAGTCTTCCTAACTTCATCAAACAGGGAGCCTGGTCTAATTTTGTTTTTGCTTTTAATTTCTATTCTTAAACCTTGTGGCTTTGACTCAGACGACGAGGCCACGCTTTTGGCTTCGGAAGGAATACTAGAAGCTGCCGGAGCTGCAGGTTGCAGGTTCCCTACTCCCTGTAACGGTTTCCATTTATTATCAGCCACGCTGCTCTGAGGGTTTTCCACCAGCTCAGTCTTCAGCACACTTTCCACAGCAGCAATGGTTGTGACGGGCGTAGGTCTTTGTTTCTCTCTCTGTGTGTTGCCTTCTTTGCTCCCAGCCAATTCTCTAGCATCAAGTCCTGGTTTTGCACTCTCCGCTTCAGAGCTGCTTGGCACATCTGTGCTCTTACTAACTTTAATGTCCTGCAGGTTCACCTTCAGACTTACTGGAGAAAGTTCCACATCAACCTTCACGGGCGAATTATGCTCTGGAGTACAAATCTCCATGTCATCCATCTGGGTAACATCCACCTCATTTTCGTTATTTACTTTGGCAGCACCGGCGCTTTCCGAAATTTCCGTATTTTTTTCTGAATTTAGAGCATGTGCTGGTGTTGCCTCTTCCCCATTAACTTTACAAACGTTCTTAACGGCAGGTGATGTCTGGCCTACAGTTTTATTCTCTTCACTGAACTTTTTGTCATTCCCCGTTTGGTCTTGGAGGATTTTATCGTTTTCAGAATCCTGATCTTGCTTTTTATCTGTTTTTGTCACGACTGGCTTCTCTCTCTCATCCTTGGTGCGTGGCTTTACAGCGATGTCCTCTTCCTCCTCCTCCTCTTCTCCAAACTCCAGAGGCGGCTGCCAGTGAAATGTTTCCTTTCGTTTTGGGGCCTTATGCTTCTTTTCTTTTTTACCCTTGGATTTCTCCTTCGCTTTTTTGGAATGTGTCTTTTTGAGGTTCTTTTTGGAGCCGTGTTTTTGCTTTCTGGATTTCCCCCTGGCCCCTGAATTGGAATGGGAGCTCTCCGTCTCAGAAGGGGAGAACTGCTTGCTCGTCTTGAGTGTACCTGAGGAGGAATCCAACTTCGTCTTGCACTTGGCGAGGCTGAGATCTGTGTCAGAGTCTGATGTGGCTTCACCTTCCTCCTTGCTAGAAGACAACCTTGAATCTTCCTTAGAGTTCCTGTTTCCACCTCGTTCTGAATTTGATTCAGAGTCCCACTTACTATCAGCACGTGTTTTCCTTTTTGCTTTTCGACCACTTCTTGGGGAGTTCAGTTTCTCCTCCAAATGTCGTTTTTTTGAATGGTCACTGCCCCACTCAGACCCGGGCTTTTCTTCATTCCCATCGCAAGCAGAGCTGCTTTTCTTTCGCTTCCGGCTTGCTTTTTCTTGCTGCAATGGCCCTTTTCCCTGCACTGGCTGTGGTTTTGTCACCTGCTCACTATCCGTGGAGAAGTCCAAAGAGGATCTACTCACACTCTCCCTGTGCTTCTGAGAAGCCGCATCTTTTGCATACAGAAGAGTACTTTCAGAACTGCTTTGTCTCTTCTTTGACAAGTGCCCACTTTCTTTCGTTTTGCTTTTCTGTCGTTCATCCTCACTTAGAGAAAAATAAGATGACGACCCACTGTAGCACGACCGGTCACTGGGGAATTTATGCACTGAATGGGATCTAACAGTTGACCGAGATCTTGAGCTGGATGGACTTCTTGATCTGGAGTAAGACTTGGAGTAGGATCTACTTCGAGATGTCCTGCTCCTCGACCTTCGCCAACTCTCTGAACTTCTATCACTGTGATTTTTTGAATAATCACTGCGGTCACTATCTGAACTTTTTCGCCGCTTCCGGTATGAAGAGGATGCGCTTGCATCTTTGACACTTGCTAAACTGTAGGTAGTCTGAGTAGGCATCAAGTGAGTGGTCTTTGCTTTCATTTCCTGAATTCGCTCATATGATGGTTTCCAAGGCTTTTGCCCAGGTTTCCATCTAGAAGGCGGAGGACTGTCACTAAGCGATATGACTGGAATGCTTTCGGCAACAACGGGCTGTATCACAACTTTGTCATTTTGTGGCAATGCTGCCATGACAGGTTCGACCGCAACAGGCTTCAATTCATTTAAACGAGCTGCGACATTTTTTGGTGAACTGGACACCATCTTCAGATGCTTGGAGCTGGACCTAGATCTTGATCTGCTCCTAGACTGAGAAGACTTAAAAGCCATTCTTGACCTAGAACTTCTTCTGGAATAAGATCTGGATCTGGTTCTGGATCTGGTTCTAGACCTGTAGTATGACCGGGAGTCCCTGCTTGACGGGGACAATGAGCTCTGCTTATCTCTATCAGATTTAGACCAGTCCCTTCTGGAGGAGTCATCTCTAGAAGAAAGTGAGGAAGAGCGGGACACCCTCTCCCGATCACAAGGCGATTTTGTCCTTCTAGCAGAAGAACGAGAAGATTCTTTCTCTGTTGAAGTAGATAACCTCTTCTTTTTAATTTGCTTCTGCTTCTTTAAGTGTTTTTGCTTTTTGGCCTTCTTTTTGTGCTTTGCCTTTTTCTCTTTCCGGTGTTTCTTGTGGTGGCGACCGTATTTAGCACTACTTAGGTCAGAATAACCATTATGTGACCATGACCTTGACCTCTGAGACAGACTTCTTTCATCCCACCTTCCTGGGTCACTCAACCTAAGAAAAAAAATGAATAAAATGTTTATCTGTATCTTGTGAGCACCCTGAGGTCTTTGGATGAAATATAATTCTTAATTAATTAATTAATTAATTAATAAGCATTTCCTTGACTATGCTTGCTTGGCTTCTAAAGTTCTCTAGCAGAGTTTTCAGGAGCCATACAGCATGGGTCTAAAGACCTGGGTACATGATCTGCAGATGCCTGGAAGTACTGGGCTGGTACAGCCATCTTCCTACAAAGGCCCTCAACAATTAGCGCACATGAAATTGAGAGCAGTATCTCTACCTCAAGTAAAGAAAACCAAAATGACAGAACTACATCTGAGTGGATAAACAAAGCCTCAGTTCACATGCCTCAAAGGAGTTGCTCAAATATGATCCAACGAAATTGTGTTAATACTCAGGAACATGTCCTCAGAGCAACTAACTTGGCTGACTGTTCAGATGAATAGTTTTTTGGATAAGTGTGTACCCATGGAATTCATTCCAAAAGCAGTCCCATGGGGGAACATTGTTAAAGCTACGATGGTTGTTCACTGGGAATGAAAACAGCCCGGAGGGTGGGGCAAAGGAGCTTCACAAAATGCAAATAACTAAAGTTTCATGAAACATATTTTGGGGCAAACTCAACAGATTTTCATAAACAAAAATTGTTCCATTTTAGAATTATTTTTAGCCTGTTCATATAGTTCTTTTACAATGCAGCCCCGAACTGTTTTAATACTCAAGAAGTTTCTGCAAGTGAGTAAGATTAACATATGTCGCCCTGTTCCAGATAACAGGATGTAAATTAGACGCAAAGCACCCAAGTAAAATTTCCCTACCCAATCAGCCCTACTCTCTTATTTGTAGCCATCTAAAAATAAACTCTCTTACCAGGTACAAAGCCTATCTAAACTGCGGTGCAATAGATGCCTTACAGAATCTGCTATTACCACTCTCTTTATTCATCTTGTGCCTATATGTAATCGACTGACTATTTTCGGGGACAAGAATAATTTAAGAGAGCTAGTCTTACTTGTCTCCTTTACTCCATTTTTCTCCACTGGGTGGCCTATAGGCTCTTAACCTCTGCATTTCTTCTTTCCAGTGTGGCGGAGTTTCACTGCTCTCATCATTATCAGATTCTGAACACGAGCGAGAACGAGGTGGTGTATGGTATCGCTAGAAAAATACAACAGCAGAAGCAGAATTGTATACAAAATCCGTAATACAGTAGCGCTCGTACACAATCATCAAGGCTTATCCACGATTAAAAACAAATATCTGGGGGCAACCGTATACTGAGCATATGTTACACCCAAATCTGGAGATTACTTGCAGATTTTCTTTGCAGGTAAGCAAACCTTGCCAGAGGAACTCTGCAGGAAGAGAAAATGTAGGTACAAGCGGAGACATTGTTCAACTTGGAGAAAGAGCTTTTGTGACAGGAGAACATAGAGCCCACAAGAAGCTAAACTACAGCATCTGCCTAGTGGGCTTTACAAAATCATCTCCACTTCTACTCTTTCTGTTCTTTGCCATATAAAGGTTCTGCGAGCAACAGCAAACACTGCAATACATTTTGATAATATTTTTCAGTTGTTTATTGCTACTCCACCTTTTGAGGTCTCAGATTCTCAGCCAATTTATAATGCCTTACTATCAATCCCCATCTCCATTTAGAAGAGAAGCCTATATCACTATTTTTTGTTTTGATTCAGTGCTATTTTTATAAGGTAACTTGTTTATTTTAAAAAGAAATTATAACCATTTGGTGTGTTTTTAGCTCCACTCATTCTTTATTCATGTTGGGAGCTGTCCTGGATCCCACACTAGGAGAAATAGAATAATACTTTGCAATTAACCTCTTCATTCCTGCTTCCGCATCCAGGGACAAGTATGAATTTTTGTATGCAAGTGGTCAGCAAATAGAGGTAGCTTTCAAACACTGGCCAAAATAAAGTTCTCATGTAAGTTACAAAGCTTGAAGGGCGGGGGAAAATATGGAAAACATACTATTGTGCCTCTCCCTCTGATTTTTCTTCCAGATTTAGATACTGAAGGCTTCTGGTCATTCAAAACCGGGGCTACATCAAGCAGCTTCCTTAAATATTAAGAATTATACAGGTATAAGGAAAACAGCACTGGCAATAATATATGTTTCTTGCAGTCAAATGTTAAAGACAGCCCAAACTGAGCAAGTGACTCAAATGGCCACACACTTAATTGCATAGCTTTTTCTTTGCTAAGACACAGTTCAGAACCATCTGGTTGGCACTCCCTCCCCTCCCCAAAGTCAGTGGCGTAGCGTGGGTTGTCAGCACCCGGGGCAAGGCAAGTAATTTGCGCCCCCTAACCCGTGGATTTGCGCCCCCTAACCCCCAGATGTTGCGCCCGGTGCAGCCGCCCCCCCTGCACCCCCCACGCTACGCCACTGCCCAAAGTTACAGAATTTTAACCCAAGGTAAATGAGTCTCTACAGCTCCTAGCTGAGAGGTGCAATCACATACTGTAAAAACATTCCTTCATCTGGCTCCCCAGCTGGATCACCTGGACATCAACGTTTTCACTGGGGTACCCCCAAGAAAGACACCTCTTTAAGGAATCCAATAGAGAAGAATCTGACTCTTCCTGAAAGGAGTTTCCCCAAAGATGCTGAATTGCTATGAGACTAACCTGACCAGGGGCCTACACCACGTGGTCCAAGAATGAAATGGGCATGTAGGATTTCTTCACCCTTTGCTGCATATACCCCACTAGGTATGAGAGTAGTATCTGGGGACCAGGTTATAATGGTCAGGACATAGAGAGTTCATGATGAGGATCTTTCTAAACCAAAAGCTGGCTAGCATTCAGAGAAAACAAAAACTGGAATCCCATATTTTGTGACTATTCTGCACCCTTGCCCCATTTTTTTAACAGCAACTGGTATAATAGCTGGCTAGATGAGACATTTCTTCCATCAAAAAATAAAGACCTTGGTTTCCTACATGTAAAATACATTTTTCCCCCCAGCCATGGGAGTACACAAGCATCCCATCGAAATTCAAGCATATGAACTGCATCCCTGTAATGCTGAGGTATTATTGCAAGTTACAACATCCTCCACTAACTCCCTAACTGCAAATACAGTGGTGCCTCACAAGACGAAATTAATTCGTTCCGCAAGTTTTTTCTTCTTGCGAGTTTTTCGTCTTGCGAAGCACGGTTTCCCATAGGAATGCACTGAAAATCAATCAATGCGTTCCTATGGAGACCGTCCAGGGACAGAGGAGAAGCGCCGTGCGCCTTCCCCTCTGTCCCCTCTTTTGAAGCAAGGGGCGGAGAGGAGAAGATCGCTTCTCCCCCTTGCCGCCCCTTGGTTCAAAAGGGGTCCGGGGAGAGAGGGGAAGGCGCGCGCCTTCCCCTCTGTCCCCACTTTTGAAGCAAGGGGCGGAGGGGAGAAGATCGCTTCTCCCCCTTGCCGCCCCTTGGTTCAAAAGGGGTCCGGGGAGAGAGGCGAAGGCGCTGCGCCTTCCCCTCTGTCCCCGGAGCTTGTGGGGCTGGCAACGGGGAGAAGCGATCTTCTCCCCGCCGCCCCTTGCTTCAAAAGAGGTCTGGGGACAGCGGGGAAGACGCGCTGCGCTTCCCGCTATCCCCGGAGCTTGCGGCGCAAGCTTCGTTTTGCGAAGCAAGCCCATAGGGAAATTTGTCTTGCGAAGTAACTTGAAAACGAAAAAACCTTTCGTCTTGCGAGTTTTTCGTCTCGCGAGGCGTTCGTCTTGTGGGGCACCACTGTACACAATTGACTCAAGGATTGCTTAAAAGGAGCAGTCCCACAGAGAAGGAACAAATACAACAAGAAGAAAATTGTTGCATACGGCTCAGGCTCTGTATTTATAACTGGTGCGTCTCTTCTGAGCAAAAATCTGTTTTCCGGTACTGGAGGAATTTCTTCAGGACGGACCACGGGCTTGTCCCTCTTCGCATTTGAGTCCACTGCTTTTTCATTTTCTTCGCTTCTGTTAGGATGGCTGAATAGAAAGAGCAATTTAGAATACACAAACACACACACACAATTTTGGAAACCCGAATGAGAACTGCATGTGTCAGACTATATTCTGCATGTGACAACTTTCTACATCAAGTTTCCTTGCACTGTAAGAAGCTTTTCTCAAACTTAATAGCCTGATGATGAATCAAACTCCTACACTTTTTAACTTCCTGAATTTCTTTAAGTCAGCACAATTTACTTCTCCAGAAAAGCAGAGAATTAAGGCCTGCAGGTTATCTGCTTCTATTCCTTTAGATAAGCTGCATTAATTTACTCGAGGGCAAAAAGTGGAATTCAAAGAGCTCCAGTAGTGACATAGATTCCCATATGGAAGGGTATGCAATGAGTCTGTATGTAGGTTAAAGAACTAAGCAATCTGAGGGGCTCCCTCTTATCAAAGTGTGGTGTCAATGACTCTCCCCCGCTTCCCACTGTTTCTATGTTACTCTGTGTCATATACTGCTGTTTCTCCTCTATTTCCATAGGTCAGGGATGAGGAAGCTTTTTTGCCCCAAGGGCCACATGCCCACAGTGAGCAGGACCAGAGGGCAAAAGTGGGTGGAGTAATGAATGAGAGTTTTGCACTGTAGGGATGTACCGTATTTTTCACTCCATAAGAAGCACCTGACCATAAGGCGCACCTAGTTTTTAGAGGGGGAATGCAAGGGGGGAGAAAATTATTTAAAGGGAGCGCTGAGCAGAGCCTCTATGCATCCCAGGCTCTGCTCAGCGCTCCCTTTCACGAGCAGCGTGGAGCGTGTGTGTGGCGCTTGCAGGCTTTTCCCTGAGAAGGGCAGCCCATCAGTGATGGGCTGCCCTTCTCCCTTCTTGGGGAAAAGCCCCGATGAGCCCCTCCCCACTTTAAAGGGAGCGCAGCTCCTGGGGGCTTTTGCGGGAGGTGAGGGAAGGGAGAGAGCCGCGTTCTGTCACTTCCCCCACCTCCCGCAAGAGCCATGTGCTCCTTAAAGGCAGCGCGGCTATCCGTAGCTTTTGCGGGAGGTGGGGGAAGGGACAGAGCCGTGCTCTGTCCCTTCCCCCACCTCCCGCAAAAGCCACGGATAGCCGCGCGAAGCCTCCGCAGGGCAGCAGGATGAAGGCTCCCCGCTGCCCTGTGGCGGCTTTGCGCAGCTAAGCCAGAAGCTAGAACAGCCAGAGCTGTTCTGGCTTCTGGGGTAGCCCGCGAAGCCTGCATTCGCTCCATAAGACGCACACACATTTCCCCTTACTTTTTAGGAGGGGAAAAGTGTGTCTTATAGAGCGAAAAATACGGTATCTTCACACATCCCTCTCTATTTTTCATTCAGACAAGTGAAAGGAATAATCAGAGTTTAAGGATGCTTTGCAGCCAAGCAAAAAACACTATGGTGCAGGTTCAGTGAGGGGTGTGGCCTGGGGAAGAGTTACAGAAGCTATATATGGGAGTCAGGGGGGCATACTCAGCCCTTGGAGCTGTGGTCTTCCCTCCTGCTCCAAGTTCATGGGCTTTGCAAGAAGCGAGGCTGTCCAAAATAACAACTGCGGAGCGCAGAAGAGCTCACGAGTATTGGTGGAAATGGATGTTATGTTGTTTTTAAGAGTTGAAAGCTTCATTTTTGTTCTTAAAACCTCACAATGCTTTGCTTTTACAGAAAACCAAACCAGAGCCCTTCAGAATTCAGCAGCCACATTCTAAAGAGCTTCATGTTGTAAGAACTAGTTGTAAGCATGTAAAAGTTTTGGGCTTGGCTCTTTTTAGATTCTCCATTATAGCAAATGGGAGAACACAGGTGTTTGATTTTACAGAGAGTAGCTTGGAAACTCACACATAGGTCAAAGCAGAAGAACACAGAGCAACTTAGAAAGAGATAAGAATTTAAGAACGCACAGATACAAGGCAAATATTGAGACCCATGAATACCCCTACTCATTTTACTGTGATGAGCTTTAGCTTAAATGGTTAGAGCTGGTTCCTCAGTCCTAAGTGTCAGCATCAATTTATGTAACATGTCAAAGTCAACTTCACAGATTATGCCCTGAAATATTATTTCCTAATGCAAAAAGTCTGACAGTGAGACAGTTATCTTCACTGCAAGCCAAGAATCTTAAAACTTGGTGCTCAAGAGAAGCTTACAGGTCTACGAACAGAAGTGAATAAAACGTTAAAACCTTGATTAAAAAGCTTATTCATCTCTTCTTGTGATAATTTATTAGATACCTTCTTTGGCTTGATGCCCGTTTGTTCTTGGGTTCTTCCTTTTTCTTCTCTTCCCTTCGTCGCTTCCTTGACTGTTTAGCTTTCATTCTCCGCTTGCGTTTCCTTTTCCTACTTCTCTCACTCTCAGATTCACTGTCAGATGATGATTCTGATGAAGTAGACGAGCTGCTGCTGGAAGTATCTGAAGCTTCTGAGTGAGCAGACACCTTTCTCTTCTTCTCCAATGCTTAGGATGGGAAAGTTAATACATTTTGATAATTCACACTTGGAACATATGGATTTGCATTCAGCGTGGGTAAAACCACAAACACAATGAACTCTGGGGATCACGATTAGATCATTACACTTTTTTGTTTGTTTGTTTCTAAATATTTGAGATAGTATGCTAGTTCTAGCCATACTGATTGACCACTGGGCAGACATAAAAAGGCTACACTGGCAATTTGGCATTAACCAAATGCTAGACAATTTAATGCTGGACAATGCAGCCATGGTTTACTGCCATTTGCCTTGAGAAAATGCATCCAGGTACATTCATATAAAATCAATGTGCTGGTTATCTGTGGGAAGACAGACATTGTGCTATATGTCAGCAACTGATATTGTAAAAGTATTTAACTCTCAACGTCACCCCCAGCAAATATACATCTTAATTCCTGCCTTATTTTTTAAATAGCCCTGAAGACTTCTTTCATCCAGGTTCTTAACTTTTCCTTCCTGCTTTCATTTTCCTGTCTTAAAGAGGGCATAAGAATGGATACTCATAGTGTTTTATTGTTTAATGTAAAAACTGCAACTGCTGGGGGTACACGCACACAATATAAAAGACTTTGGGATGCAATTTATCTGCACTGGCTAGTCTAACAGTGCCCACTGGATCGTTTCTGCACAGGCATCAATGAAGTCCTCTTCTTTCCAAGGCCCTCCATAACATCTCTTTCTCTGGCCAGCATTTCCATCAGGGATCAGTGTGCACCTCCAAAACAGCCAGCCCCCCTCTTCTGTCTAGCAACCTGGTCCACAGGTTATGCCACTGGTAGTGATGACTGTGGTACAAATGAGGCCAAGGGCACACTGGGGAGAAAATGAGCACCACACTCGCCTGTGGGAAAAGTTATGCCTACATCTGGATGGATCATGGTCTTATGCAGAGTAAAAAATAATAGGCCGTCTTAAAAAACAAAATCATGACAAGTAGGGTGCTGACAGACGCATTGTGTTATAGCAAGGGTGGCTAACACACGCCCAGAGGCTCCATCCAGCCTCCAAGGGATTTTCTGTGGTCCCCTACTCCAATCTGTCTTATTGTTATTATTACTGCTCCTATGGGTCCCCTGTCGTGATGCCCTAAGGTTTGTAGTAGTCCCTAAAGGGACTATGTGCCCCCAGTCCATTTTGTCATTTAAAACACACACAAAAACCTGACCATTCCAACAGGTCCCATGCACTTATTCTATGATGCCAAAAGGTTTATGACCCCAAGATAGACCAAGATTTGTCTTTAATTGTTAAAAATTAAATGACCACACACCCATCTATACTTTGGCCCACATGAGGACTGACCTCTTGGCCTGAAAATGGGTTAGGCACTCACGCTATAAACTCATTCTATGTAGGCAACTTTATCATGAAAATGTCCTGTTTTACTATGATTTAAGATTAGAAAATTTGATCCATTATTTAAACATTTAAAATTTAATAAGGAAGCACACTTCTACTATTCCTGTATTATTCTAGGTTTAACAATTGAGCATTTTCCAATATGCAGCCCACATTCTCCCAAATGTAGCAACACAATATGACCAAACTCAGCATAATGTTACAAAATGGAAACATAGCAAAAGCACGTAAAAAAGGGTTTCTTTACCTTGCAGAATACCTAGATCTAATACAAATTATGATATTATCTCATAGATTTCGAGGAAGTATGCAATGGCTTACCATCCTTTGCCGATTTTGTAACCAGCAACCCACAGTCAATAACTCGCACATCTGCATATGGCCTGCTGGCAGTATCAGTTTTCAGATTTTCTATTTGTTCTATTACTTCAAAACCAGAAATAACCAATCCAAAGACAACATGTACACTGCAGAAACAGAAGATGCAAAAAAGTGCACTGGTTTATATGCCAGCAGTAATTGCTTGGAGCGACTTCATGCAACAAATGTTATCCTTAACACAGAAAATTCATTTAAAAAGAGGTTGTGTTAAGAAAGCTTTAAAATTATTGGCAAAATGCAGAGCCAATATGCTATGCCCTGTTACATGTTTTATGTCAGACACATATGGAGTCACACATTACACACTTTTAATTACACACATAGGTTGTTTTTAAGGTGAAGTAAATTGGGGTTTTTAAAAAGCAGTTTTTGCCTATCCTGCTCATTTTCTTTATGTGTTCAGACTGTCCTTCCTACAGCAACCAATATGTTTCTCATGTGAATATCGTAAAGAAACTAGGAAAGGCATTATTGCCCTTTTAATTTTAGAATAACAACTCTAAATGATCTTATATGATACAAGGATAAAAAGTGGGGTGGAAGAACAGAACCACCATGTATAATTTACAGAATCCACTGAACTTTTGGACTGAGCAGAGATTTGAACCTTCCTGGTTTAAAAGTCCATGTTCAAGAGAAATTTCCAGTTGATTTGGCCCAAATGGCCCTAAAGTGCAAGAATACAAATATCTATATCTTACCCATCAAGATGAGGAGCAGGCTTTGTAGTTCTGCTTAACATCAACATAAGATGATTTTTTTTTTGTGTGTGGAAAAAATCAGTTGTTCAGATGAGGAGGTAAAAAGGCAGAGTGGCACATAAAACAAAAAAGGAAGGAAAAAAACAGGGCCAAGTTAATAATTTTTTGCATACAAAGCTTAAGATTCTTATGAAATTCAGGAAATGGAATATATTTCAATAATTACTATTACTACAGCATAAAGCCACACTTCAGTTATTCCTCCAGGCGATATGCATGCAGACAGAGCACATACATTAACAGCTCAGTTCCACTCTGGCTGATATTGGGCAAATAACTGTACATGTGCACAAATTTCATCTATTGCAACAAGATTCATACTGCTCTACTGCACAGCATTGCCATCTGGTTCTTACCAATAACACTAAAATGCGGCAATAATAATTTAGGTGCCTGTATCAACACCGTATGCTACACAAAACTTTAATTATTAGACAAAAAAGGGGATAAAATCAGTTTCTGCAAAACAAATTGGTTTCCCGCTATTCTTCTGGCTCTGCAAATCAGCTTCAAATCTTTTCACTAGAGACTGGTCTACAGCCACTGTTCTAGAAAAGGATCGGTAAAATTTATAGACAGTCAAGTAACACCAAAGGCTAGCACTGAAATCTTGTTGACATCTAATCACAACTAAGTCCCACTGAATTCAATGGGGCTTCCATCCAGGTAAGTTTGCATAAGACTGCAGCCTTAGCTGAGACTCTTAATTTATTGAACTCCAAGTCCTGTTTCTGTCTACTCCTACAATGGCTTGTATTTTAAGGAGATTAAAAAATAATAATCAGGAGGTAAATGCTATATTTGAAATTTCATCCCTCCAAACACTACTAAACCCTTTCAAGTCATACATTCCAACAGTTCCCATCTGTCAATGGCTCAGTAAGAGGATGATACAAAAGATTTCAGGGGAAAGTTATAACCCAAGTATAGCGCACCCCCCTTCTGCATACCACACAGAGAATTTTTGCCACCAAAAGCAAGAACCGCCGCTGAGTTCATTATTTTGATTAAGAGTCCTCCTCCTAAGTCCTCTTAACTTATGTTCCACTCTTCAAGATAATCAAATACTCCTGTTAAAAGTTTCCTATAAACCAGCAGCTTCGTTATCAGGGTCCACTGTTCTTGGCTGGCTTTGGTAACCAAGTCAAAAAGCAATGCTTGTTTGAGTGCCTTGCCTGAACAGCAGCCAAAGGAGCCCTCTACCTCCCTACAGGAAAGAGAGGTTCGGAGCTTGCCCATTTGGTCTCTGCTTGACCAGGGTACTCATGGCACTGTCAACCAAGTAGCAGCCAAGGACTCTTCCAATTTGTTCTGGAGTAATAAAGGGTGGCAGACTTACTGGCCTGGCCCTTCACTGTGGGAAGTGGGGCAAGACTGCTGTACAGCAAGACTGGGACCCCTCAGTCGCCAGACAGCAGTGGTATACAACATGGTGAGCAGAAATGTGGAAGGAAGGACAGAAAGTTTTGCACCACACAAACCTAAACGTGGGAAACCTGTGATTTGCTATACGTCCTGAAAGACGCCTGGCTACCCCTGAGCAAATGCTTACCTTTCAGAGAACTATCCAGAACAGTGAATATTAAGCAGGTGGTTACGTGTTCCTGACACCAAAGAACATTGAAAAACTAGCGAAGGAGCACAATGTGCTACCAAGTATTACCTTGCTGGTACTTGGCTTTGGGCATCCTGTTATGATTACTATTGTTCCAACTATGTTGGTAATGCGCAGCCAACATCCCACCAATATTATGTATGTATGAACCGCCCTTTAGTAAAAGGGATGATCATTCTTTACAGAGCTCAAATGGTGCAGTATGTGATATACAGGAACTTGAATTACAAGTTCGAGTTTTACTGCATCAATGGATGCACTGGGTAGCTACTGGCAAGTCACTCAGTCTCAGTTCCCTTATCAATAAAATGGAACCAATCTAGAAGAGCTGCTGCAAGGATGAATAATGCACACTGTGAAACAATCCACATGCTATGAATTAAAACAGAAGTTTAAGACAAGTTTGATTACAATTCATAAAATAGCTACCAGAAACTGCAGTCCAAACACCACCAGCTTCCAAATGGAAGTCTGATAATTAACTATTAAGGGTTTGAATATTTCACCATAAAATAGTATTTCTCATCTAAATGTTTAAGGGATTTTAGAATATTTTCACTACACAGACATTATTAACATTTTCAGGAAGGTATTGAGGAAGACAGAAGTGCTCTGACCAACAATTAGAATAATTTTTATTTGTTTATTTATCCCCCTCCCCGTGCTTTAGATATTCTGATAAACTTGACACTTTGTATTTGCATGTTGTTAAATAAGATGGCAGGTGCCTGTAAATACAATGTTTTAACCAATGTTCCTTCCTTCCTTCCTCTGGAAGTCCATTATAGAATTGCAGTTTAAGAATACAAGCTGGTGATCTACCCATCCCACACATTTTCAAAGGTGTAAGCATAATTTCATCCTAGTGAAAAGCACTGCATAGAGAATGTTGCTTGTTCCTCTTCCCCAAAAAAGCAAAGCAATTAGCTTTCTACAAGTAATTAACATATTTTGATATTCTATCACAAAATAACACCTTGGGGTTCCCCCCCCCCCAAGCCGAGAGAATGAATACTTATTTAGGGGTTAAAATAGTGTTGTCATATAGACCAAACTGCTCTGCTCAAAACTGGTACTTCCCCCCAAGAAGAACTTCAATACAACAAGATTTAATGCACATATGATCAGAAAAGGACAAGAAAGACAGGAAAAAAGAGAAGAGAAAGAACACAGCCTTAGAGGAATGAGACATTACCTTTGGAGCGCACGATGTAACACTGTTTCTGTAAATTTTACACAAAAATGGCAAGAAATAAATTGTAGTACAATTCCAGACAAAATTGAGTCTATGTTTAATACAAATTTAAAATATTTTTCAAGTGAATGCAGTTTTCAAAGTGTATGCAAAACCAAGAACACTTTAAAAAGAAGGGCTCTAAATTTTCTTCATGTTCATATTTAGAAGGTTAAAGTAAGTTGAGGGTTATGCCAGTAAAGATATGTCTTGCTAATGTACTGAAGTGTCACTACAAACAATATACTCTATTAAACCTTTGCCTAGAAAAGAACTTTTTAGTGAAAATTTTCAAGAGTATGCAATGCACATGTGTAGACTTCAGTGTAAGTGATTTTGGCATCTGAGGATGAATTTGTATTGTACAGGATATTATGGGTTGCATCCAATGCAAGTCCAATGCAGACTCCAAGTAAACCCACTGAAATTAATATACATGACTACCTTAGGTCTACTAAATTAAAGTTAGCTGCAACCCTATACCCCTGTTATAAGAGACCATTGAAAGGAAGACAAGCTAATGAAGAATGTTAAAAACACAAAAGTCCATACTTTCTTGAGTAACTATGGACACTCATTTTAAAGTCTTTTTCACCTGACAGAAAGAAACTCTAGCAGTGCAGAAAACATTATAGGCAGTAAAGCTTTAACATACAAAAAAGCCAATCATATGAAAAGAGACAGCATTCCCTAAACTTAACATTTTGTACTGGAGGTGTTACTGTTATTCTTTCAATACATCAAAGAGTACCAGCAAGCATTTTTGAAGAGATCCTTTATCACTTATATTTATTTAAAATAATTTATATACCACTTAATTGTAAAAACGTCTAAGCGGTTTACCTGAAATACAATTCACTACGACTTACAGGCCTGGAAGTCCTTGTTAAGGACTTCCTGTGAATAAGCAGTGTTGTGAACCAGCATTCGCTGATTCTTGGGGGTGGAGAGAATGAGAGCTGGCCTGCACGTAACGCTAAGCCAAGGCTTGTGGTTTGTTCTTCTGGTCTCCAGTCGAGGCAGAGCAAAACGAAACAGGAGTGATTCAGAATTATGTACTAGCAGACTGCTTATTCACAGAAAGGCATTAAGCCACAAACCATGGTTTATTGTGATGTGTGTATCGGCCCATGTGTCACACCAAACACACTGGGTCAGTTTTATTTGAATTTACTCATTACAGCAATTCAGCTGTGTTATTCAAGTTGAGCTGAACAGAACTGTTTTGATGTTAAGAAAGTAGGAATCAATCACTTCTTAATGGTGTGAGAAATATTGTAGGAGAGCTACACTAAAAGACCTTGCACCGTGAAATTAACTGCTCCAAGAAATGCACTACTGTACATACACAGAAACTTTCATCACAAGCAAGACCAGGGTACACCAGCTGTAAAATCCATTGCTTTAGATTTCTCTTAGTAGAATGCCACCGTCCACAAATGAAAGCACAAAGTAGAAAAGTCACAAGGTGGAACACCCCCTAGCCTTCGCTCCCAAAACACAATCCCTGTCTACCATAGCTCTAGCATCTAAAAATTTTACCTCCCCACCCTCCAACTACATTTTAGAAAAAAGCTGTAGAACTGTTCCAAATACTTGCAGCTGTTCATAAACTAAGCTTCAGCAGATTTAACTGCAAGCCAGTTGCATGTTTGGACAAACACTGAATTCTTAAAACAGTGTTTAAAGGCCAAATATTTACTTTTTTGTGTGTGTGCATGCACAAGTGGTAAGGAAAAATGTGCATTCACATACTCATGCTATAATCTATTTTAGGTATCCCCTGAGCTTGTGTGCACCCAGCTGAATATTCTAACACCCTCCACCACCTCCCTTTTAACAGCAGATCTTCCTCTAGGGCATATCACAAAACTTACTTTTGGAACTCGACTCAATTCCAGAACTGCAAGGAACTGTGGAACCTGGACAATATGGCTTAAAAGCTGTACTTCCTGGCCTGATTGAAAACACTGTAGCTCAGTATAGAGCACTTAAACACATCCTTATGAGAATAGTAACTCACAAAAATATTTACAAAACATTGGACCAGGATCCTAACAGCTCATAGCGTAAGCAGAATATCTTCCACTCATAGGGAAAGCTTGCTGATTTTTTGTTCCAACTACAGTACTTCATTCTGTGTTCCTAATCTTCAGCAAGAGATTTTCGAGGGGTGTTTCCACAAAATCCCCCCCTTGTATGCAGGAGTCCCACATGTGCTCCTTTAATTCTTAGAAAATATATCTTTACTTTATTTAAAAAACCAAAGCCACAAAATGTGTGGGGCTCCTGGTATAAATAGTAGTTTTGTTAATAGTCTAAGACTGATCACTTAGTGCACTGGTCACAAGAGCCAACTTTTTATCCATGGCTTTGGGAAGGAGCCTGATCTGTTCTGGAGTTCTCTGTTACCCCAAGGGCCATTGGCTAGAGGGGCTTCTGCCCCTGCTCTGCCAAGTATTGACCCATGTGGGGAGGAGGTTTCTCTCCATTGATTTGCACAGATGTGTGGGTCTTCCCTCAAATCATTGTGAATGGAATGCCCTACAAAAATATTTCAGTTTTTAAGAACTAGACTTGTCAGTCAACAATACCCTCCAACCTGTCCAATTCTCCTCTTGACTTCAGAGTGTTAACCTATTCAGCTTGGTGTTTCTTTCTCTCTCTCTCTCTCTCTCTCTCTCACACACACACACACACACACACACACAGAGAGAGAGAGAGAGAGAGAGAGAGAGAGAGAGAGAGAGGCACTCAAAGTTTACACAGCAACTCAAGAATTAGAGATCTCTGTCTGATCCAACTTGAGGCATCTTGTTAAGGCCTTAATATAACTCAGGGGTTTGAAAACCTTACCTGAATCATCCCTATTCATCTCTTAATTCAATAACTACACGGAGTCAATGCATACCCCTACAATCTAGTGTGTGCTGAAAGTCAGTCTGCATCCACCTACATAGCCCTTTCAGACTGCAAAGCAGAGGTGTTAATTCTATGGGCACGGAGGAGAGGTGTGAACACACGAAGATATTTCAGAGTGTTTCCTAGATTTCCAAAAGGTGTGTTGTTTGTTTGTTTTTAAAACAGAATTCAAGAGAGAGATATTTCTGGAGTGTGTGCGCGCACACACACACATATGCAAAAAATTACTGTTTGGGGAGTTCACTGGAGGTAGCTACTTAGAGGGAAGCACCTAAAAATAATGTTAGCACACTGCGCTTAAAAGGTAAAGGTACCCCTGACCGTTAGGTCCAGTTGCAGACGACTCTGGAGTTGGCGGTCATCTCGCTCTATAGGCTGAGGGAGCCGGCGTTTGTCTGCAGCTTCTGGGTCATGTGGCCAGAATGACGAAGCTGCTTCTGGCGAACCAGAGCAGCACACGGAAACACCATTTCCCTTCCTGCTGGAGCGGTACCTATTATTCTACTTGAACTTTGACGTGCTTTTGAATTGCTAGGTGGGCAGGAGCTGGGGCAGAACAACGGGAGCTCACCCGGTTGAAATGGATTTGAACCGCCGGCCTTCTGATCAGCAAGCCCTAGGCTCAGTGGTTTAGCCCACGGCGCCACCTGCGTCACCTCTAAATTATAATAATTTGCATCCATGAAGGCTCGGAGCTTCAGCTGCAATTCTGTGCACATGGAACTCAAGATGTACAGGAGCTGTTGTAGCTCCATGCTGCCTCTCTGCTCAGAGCAACACTGCTGACCCTGATGCAGCAGGCTTCTTGGGAAGTCCCTTCTGTACCTCATCTGCACCAACTACTTGCTCTTTCCCTGTGGATGCAATGTGCTCAACACCAGAGCACTCAACTCCTGATTTCGAAGTTAACAGCTTTCAATAGCTGCACAGAGGTAATACAGAGGTCACTCTGCTCCCCTTGTGCCAGAGATGCATCCATCTTTTTAAAACTCATAGAGCCTAAGCTACACAACCCTTTCCAGTTCAAATATCAATAATGTGTAAGGAGCCCCCAGAAAAGATAGCAAATGATTACAGTCCTAGAAATATGACAACTACTGGGATCAGTTTCTATATGTATAAACCTGAGAAGCGTGTCTACATAAAATTACATTTTCCCTGAACTCATGGATTAGAGTGAAATATAAACCTATTTATTAAGAGCATTTTACAGAATTAAGACAATTTACAACTCTGGTGTTGGCCGTTATTAAAAGCTGGTCTTTAAGATCCAGCTCCTAATAGTTTGCCTATTAACCAAACAATCCTGCAGGTAATATGAAAGAAACTTTAGAGCCCATTGGTAGCTTCTTGATCAATGTACTATCAGTTGTTATTTCTCTAGTTCAGATAAGCTTAAAAATGGAAAAAGTGTGAGCAAGAGAGAAGGTAGCAAGGATAGTGAACAAACTGCTTGTGCTCAGGACTAAATATACGATTAATCCAAGTGTTCAGTTTCAAGAGAAGCCATCTTTCTGCCAGACTAGATAAACAGAATTCACAACAAACCTACATCTCTTTGCCCAATGAAGTATGAAGGAAATCCATTTCCAATCCTTCTTCTAGTTATATTCAATTTCCATTTTTCGGACTTTTTTTTTAGAAAAGGAAACGACCTAAATATGCCTCTTATCTGAACTTCATGAAGGCAGAGATATCTTGAAACAAGAAGAGTCTAGTCCTGGACAAGATACTCCTTTAACTCGGCTGTGAAGCGCCATTCATTCTTACCCAACAAGAAAGATGGCAAAGTTTATAAAGTTTTGAATAGCGCAACCTGGATTGCAATTCTTCTAAAGCACTTCTGAAAACACACCAGCTTGAAAACAAAAAACCCAGATCCTCCTAAACACAAGTCTACAGTGAATAAAACTTGCGTTTCTAAAAATGTTAATATAAAATAATGGAAGGTATTTTAAATACCGAAAGGGGCACATTGAAAACAGAATGACTGGGAAGTCACTTCAGCTTAAGAGCTATGCAGTACTCACAATATTTTTATGAATCAGGGATGAAGTTTGTTGACGAAAACTTGTGAAGTACATTACTTTGCTGTTCAGTTTACCTGTCCAAACTTTAAGCGATTTAAGATGTGCAGGATAACCCATTTGGAATGTCTGTACTATGTTATGATATCGAAATCTTTTATGATAAACCTAAAGTACTGTCAAAAGAAAAATTCCCTTCAAAAATTTATTTTACGTTTTGCAATTAACTCTGGTCAATAAGATGCTTTGTTTTGTCTTCTCTTCCCTTTTATTGTTATCTTCAGAATGCAATAAAATGATTGTAAAAACTGTCATCAAGATGATCAGTCAGCTAGCATACATGTATATTGTACTGAGTAGTCTGCTTTGGATGTTTCTCCCTATGCATTCAGGAAATCCATGGAAAGGAGCAAGAAACTCTGGTCCCATGCCCAGTATGAACATTCCTGCTTGCTCTACTCCTGATTATATAGAATCATCTAATCCAACTCCCCTCTATGGGTGTCAAACAAAGGTCTCAAAAACAGCCTCTGTCTATCTAGCTGTACATGTACAGATTCCCCTTTTAGACCTTTGCAAATGAGAGAATGGAGGGATACTTCTGATACAGGCTTTTTAACAGTTCTGAGCTGAACTGGGACAAAATTTGTCCCAGAAGTGGGATTTAAAAGATAATTTACTTGAATTATTTCAAAAAATACTATTTTTATGCTACAGAAATGCCAAGCAAATTCAATTATTCTAGAAAAAACATACCTAAAAAAGAACTGTTTTCTGTAATTTGTGAGATGAATGAGTTTTTGACTGCACTTTGCTTTTTTCTGCAACAAATACTTTTGATGGTTGGTTTTGGCAATACCATCTTTCTCATGAACAGCGCTTCTTCATTTAAGAAAACTCAGCTCTCACATTACATCTACTTACATGAAAAACTGGGAACCATTGGTATGTTTCCCTCTGTTTGCCATCGACAAAAGGAATGCTCTATCATGTTTCAGAATAAAGTTTTCATCTGTTTCAAGAAAGAAGAAAAGACAGGTTAGTTAGCTTCTCTGGGCTGAATGAAGTACTTCAAAAAAGATCAGTAGCTTAACAAGGAGGAATTCTCCAGCTGTTCACCAGGGAAATTTGAAAACTACATAATAAGAGCAGATATAGGTTGTACAATCAACAAATTCGTTAAATAATACTTAGGAGTTTTGTTGTTAGTCATAACAGCTTTACAACTAAAAAAAACAAATAGATTTTATCAAGCTGCCTTCGACTGTTAGCCTGCACATTGGTCCATTCAGTCTAGGTCTGTTTGCACTGACAGGAAACAGATCTCTTGCAAATACTGGTATCTTGGACATGCAAACTATGCACACTATCACCAAACTATACCTGGATTGTTCAGTCCAACCCTACTGACTATGGAGAAGGGGGTCGGGAAATACCATAGGGCGGCTTTCCACAATTTAAGAAATTCAATGGTCACTTAATGCCCCCTTTCCTTTGTGAAATAAGACAACATATTTGGCTGACTCTAAGTATAGCCTTCTTCCATTCCAGGACTTAAAATGATGACAGCCCCCCTGGAGTACTAATAAATTAGCAATATATTAGCAACAGAGTAAGAATGGTGCTGGGTGGTAGTAATTCACAGACCATTAATGACCAGCATATTAAAAAGCTGAACTGCATAATTGCAGTGAGGGTTGGATACTTTTGTTTATAAAACCTGCCTTGAGTGCAATACTGACCATCTACAGAGAAAACAACACCCAAAACACATTATCTCTCAAAACCCACTTCAGTACAGTTTTTCCACCAATTGCAAAAGCGAATGAAAATAATTTCCACAAAACAGAAGAGAAAGCCCTGTGCCCTCCTTTCAAGCTTTGGTCTGAGTATGTCGTTAGGAGTAAAACGTTAATCTGATGAAGGGTATAGAGGAGCCGAGCAAAACTAATTTTAGTCAGATAATCCCTTTCATATGCACACAAAAGTATAATTATGGCTGAACTGTTAAACAGCAAAGCTGCAAATACACAGTACCATAATATTTGTACTTACCCATCATAAAATCTTAGAGAAAAAGAACCAAAAACCTTTAGAATAAGGATTTGTCGATGCACTACTCTTAAAGACCAGTATCTGTTGCCACCTAACTATATTTAAACATCCTTAGAGTTTAGCTTTGGTAAGCATGTTTTGATTTGGTGCATATTCCAACCAACCACTTTCAACACAAGTTTGCAACCAATATTACAACCAGAACCATCCAGTTTCTGTTTAAGAATCAATGACTAATAAGAGGAAGCTCTTGGAAACAGTTCATTCACAGGTTTAGTAAAGAACAAACATAAATGTATTGCTTCTATGAAAAACAGCTACATGCTGAAAAATATTTTGAGAATTCAATATACATACAAACCTTGAAAGGGTGGGGGATAGGGGAAGGGGAAATGTTTCAAGATAAGTATTTCGAATCCCAATTATTTCTTTTGCCAAGGAGAAGACCACCTTAGAGTCTCTCAAACTATATTTAGGCTTTTCTCCAAACTATATTTACCCAGCCACAAATTCATTATCAGTGGTCCAAATGTTTATTAGGAAGGGGGCAGGGGAACAGTTTGAATTTGTGTTGAGCATTTGTCTCTTACCTTTTCATTTTGCAAAAGACCACATTCTCTATAAACAAAAGAATATGTTGACAGTTTTAGGCAGGAAGATAGGAGTTGTCATGAATCAAGTTGCCTAGCCTCCATGCTGAAGTCATGTTTAACCACTACATTAGCCGCAATAAGTTTTGACAGTTAATGCTAACATTACAATATATTCATTTACAAGTCATGCACATAGATAGTATCCATGCAACGTTACTTTCATGCAAAGGTGATCTAAGTAGACCTTCTCATTAAATGCATCATGAATAAAAACTCTCAAAACTGAAGCAAGAGATCAAGAATTATTACACCTTACCTTTAAAATATCCTCCATAAACAGATTCACCTCCTTTTCCATTACCTAGTTGTTTAAAAAGTATGAATTAAACCATGTCAAAATGGAATTATTCACATGGTTAGTATAGTGATAGGTCTGTGTATAGGTATAATTCTGAACTCTTGATGTGTAAAAGATTAAATAGGACCAGCTTAGTTAAATGTTTTAATTGCATAGTTTATCATTCAACCTCATGGTAAAGCTCAATTACAGAAAGCTTACAGCTAAATCGACTATCCAAAACAAAGCTAACATACAAGGATGGAAAGTTGCCCCAACACTTTGTTCAGAAACATGTATTTCACAGCTTGCTGTTGCAGGGGAACCACTGGCCATGCTGACTGAGACTGATGGAGTCTAACACCTGAAGGGCTACAGGTTCTCCATCCCTGCCCTAAATTTATTTGACACCAAGCAAACTCTCAGCAGTGGTAGACTCAGGCCAGAACAGAAGAGCAGCCAAGTGTGCTAACTGGCATGAGCCTACGATTTTGAAGGGAAGTACTACAAGTCCCCTTAGAAGAGGCAAAGGGGGAACCTTTGTAAATATTATTGAAATGGGGCCTATATTTTCCATCTGGCATGGGTGGACTTCACATTTACTTTCCAAGTAAGCCTAAAGGGCAGGATAAATGTAGGCGTTTTGAAGCAAGGATAAAGAAACCCACAGCAACCAAAGTGCAGTTTAATGAACAGAGCAGTAGTGGACATTGACACTCCAATTCTGAACATATTATCTAAGTGCCACTTAAGGGCACTTCACCTAACAAGATTTCTTCACATCTCACTTGTGTGAACTTTCTGTGAGATGGCACATATGATTACCGCATGTATGTAATCCACTAGATTTACACTCAGCAGATTATGCACAACCATATGAATATTTCTGGCAACATTTGAAATTAAACAAATTGTCTTGTCAGTCAAAACACATCTGTGCCCAAATTCTAATCTGAACTTCTTCATGCATGAAGAATGCTACATGATAACATTCAGGAGCAATAAAGTTCTTACACCTGTGACTGCCATTAAGGAATTTTATCATGTCTGGGCATAGATGACTGACATGCCAATGTTTTAAATCTCAGATAAATGCAACAGCCCTGTTTAGGGAAGCTTTTAATGTTTGATGGATTACTGTATTTTAGTATTTTGTTGGAAGCCGCCCAGAGTGGCTGGGGAAGCCCAGCCAGATGGGTGGGGTATAAATAAATTATTATTATTATTATTATTATTATTATTACTATTATTATTATTAACAATCAGCATCTCATCTTACTATTATATTGCTTTGAAAATGGAATAATTTTATTTATTTCTTTAATTTGTATACCACTCTTCCTCCCAAAGGAGCCCATGGCAGCAAACACAACAGTAGTAAAACTTCCAATAAAAAAATAAAAAATAAAAACCTAATTCTAAAAAAAACACTACAAGGCAAATTTCCTCACTACTTGAGTGGGGCAGGGGTAGGTGGGGGGGGGATCATAATCTCTCTCAGACTCTACCTTCACTGAAGTCTCCTCCTTGTATCATGAAGTTTTTAACCACACGGTGGAATGTGGAGCCTTTGTAGCAGAGCTTTTTCCCAGTTGTTTTTCCAATTCCTTTTTCCCCTGCAGGGAGGAAACATATATAAGCTACTATCTCAAAAATTCCCAAAGCAATAATCTTGTTCTAAAGTTGAACAGAAATACAGAGCCAAGCATTAACACACTGCAAAATAATCGGGTTTATAGATAAAAGGAACACAGGTACTTTTTTACTATATACACCAAGATAGAGATTTGCCAATTCTTCCCTCAAGCTTTAACACTGCAAACGAGATGTGGCCAACTTCTAGGCTTTTAATGATCACATCAGCATTTTCTTCTTCTATCACTTGGCAGATGTTGTTTCCCTCCAGGGTTGTTTTCAGAAAGATTAGGAGAGCTTAAATAGGATTTAATCTCCTGGGCTCAAGAGAGATATCACATTCACATTACCACAACAACTCCCATTTGGCAGATCTCTGGTTTTCAGTGCAAGGAGTAGAAGACAGTAAAAAGGGGTAACAAAACATGCAAAGAAGCCTCCTGTCAAATGCACCTCTGTCAGCAATTGTGGGCACTGGAATGAAGAAGCCACAAGTTACCTGAACATAGAAACAATTATTCAATAATGGAAATTATTCAATTATGGAAGAAAAGATTACCTGTACATAGGCAGAGAAAGTTTTTGCAAGTCCTTGGACACACATCAGAAAAAAGTTGAAATATGATACGACCAACTGTAATAAGAATAAATATATAGTTACTTTGCAATTTTGTAATATCCAGGATAAAATAGTGACATTTTCTCAGTGATTGTAATTCCATATATTCTTGCTGGAGATAAACAAAACACAATACAAGTTTAGTTGTAATTATTTAAAAGGTAATTATTCGGAAAGTTTAAATGCAATGGCAAAAACAGAAGACTGAATGGATATGTATTCTGTCTCTCTGTCAGGAATAGCTGGGGTGTGGTGGGGTGGAATGTACAACCAGAGAGTAATGATGTGCTTGATTACCATTTTTATTTTCCACAGGTGATCAAGGAAGCCTGATTCTTATGCAGGGCTAATATTGATCCAAGTTATTATCTGTTATCCTTTAGTACACAACAGACTTAGGCAGTGGAGGGAAAAGGAGCCCAGGAAAGCACCTACTACAAAGTCATTTCCCCAGAATATCTTCACTTCCTTTAGAACTCACTGATATATACTGTATTTTTCGCTCTATAACACGCACCCGACCATAACACGCACGTAGTTTTTAGAGGAGGAAAACAAGAAAAGAATTATTCTAAACGAAACAGTGGATGTATGATTTTTGTGGTTCATGCTGTGGCCACAGACATGTGATCTGACGGTGAGTTTGGAGTAGCCCAATGCAAAAATCCTGAGGAGCCATGTGGATCCATGTTTGTAACCACATTTTTGCACCACTGCGGCCCCAGGCAACAGTGGGTGCGTGATTTTTTGGTGCAAGATGTAGCCATGGACATGCTATGTGATCTGATGGTGAGTTTGGGGTGACCCAGTGCAAAAATCCTGAGGATCCATGTGGATCCGTGCTTTGTAACCACGTTTTAAGTGGGGAGGGAAGGAAAAGCACTCAAGGGACAAGGAGCACATGTGGGGTGGGTGGAGAAGGATGCTGCTAATAATGAAGAAGAGGGGTATAAGGGAAGGAACCAACCGGACAGGACTCGTGTAAGCGGCTCCTCTCCTCTCCCGCTTTGCTCCTTTAAAGCAAGCAGGCTCTCTGTCCCTCTCTCCTCCCCACTCAGCGGCTCTTCTCCCGCTTTGCTGTTTCAAAGCGAGTCACTGAGGAGGGAAGGACGGGGAACCATGGATCCTGACTGCAGCAGATCCCCCCGCCACCCGTAGGCATTCCCTCCATAACACGCACAGACATTTCCCCTTACTTTCTAGGAGGAAAAAAGTGAGTGTTATGGTGCAAAAAATACGGTAGGTTGCCTTCAAGAGCCCTTGGTACTTTAGTACTTATCAGCAAAGCAACTTTTTCATTTGCGCATTACCTGAAGCTAGAAAAAATGCAAATGTAAGTGCTTCAGTGAATGTTAATAACAGTAGGTAACTGCACAGCCTGCTATAGCCTTCGTGTGTCCTGCGAGTCAGGGCACGATAAGAACGAGTAGGATTCGTGACCTAGGACCTGCCTTTGTTGGCTCCTCTATAACCTCCCCTCCCTGCCAATAAGCATAATGGCATTAAAAAGGGAAAGACACTTATGACTTATCATAACTGCTACTCTGCAGTGGAGCTTTGGATAAACCTGTGAAGAGTGGGTTGATTCCGTGTTGCCGTCCCCAACAGCAGCCATTAGCTTACACTCATTCAACCCTTCTATCTTTTCCCAGTTGTGCAGATTCCTGGCAGCAAGGAGAGGAGGGTTGAAGGATTTTGACAAGTGGCAGGAAGGCGGGCTTACAGCTTCAAACATTCACCTATGTGGAAGTGAAATGCACCCCCCCAAGACTTGAGTAACATCATAGGCATTTTCAACTGGAGAAAGTGGAAAAAATACTATCTCAGTATCTCAGGTGTATAGTAAAGGTAGGATTTTTTAAAAACCTGAATTATAGACCTATCAAGTGTATATTAAAAAGGTAAGTCGTTCACAACAAAGACCTCCATGTGAAGAGAAAAGTAAAGCTTAGTCCTTCCTGATGCAGAGGTAACTTCTTTTAAGTTGTAACACTTCAGACTGCAAGACTGAATATTCTCCACACCAAGAACAAATGAGAAACAAAATCCATTCATACAGAAAACACACGTCAGGGACAAGGTATTTTGCCTCATTTTTTTTCAGCTGACGCTTGTGCAAACTAAGCCTGGGTGTTGCCCATCTCGTATCATTCTTCCCCACCAACAAAGATCAGGAACTTTCCACTCAGCAATATTTTGTTCCTCAGTACTATGAACCAAATACAGAAAAGTCTTTCTGACTACTTGGGAAAAAATTCACACCACTACTTTTAAATTACTGACCGTATAGTCTTAGAAATACTTTGAACATTAAAGTAAATGTGAGGGTAGGTGGAGGAGTATGTAGTATATCAACTATACTACATTACTGATTTTAGAGAGGCCCTTCTTTATAACTTAATTTGAAACAAGTGTCCTTTACTTTTTTAAAAAAAAAAAGTAAAAAGATTTAATACATGTTCTAATCAGTTCATGGGGCATACTTTTAGAACAGACTCAGAACAGTATTCTGTAGAATGACTATGAAGCACATGAGGGTCTTTAAGAAAACCCTGATCACCTAATTGCTTCTACAACTCCGAAATATGAATCCTTGTACACTCTGCCACTTACTTCAGCTGCTATAATAAAGTTATACTAGGCACCCACATGAAGTCTGAGAACACACAATTTAGAAGTAGCCTTTTATATCTTTTAATTTTCTTACAATGACATGCAGACATGAGGTACTAACACCACTAGGACTACTCCTAAAGGATCTAATTTAGCACTATGGTAATTAGAATATCTTTAAAAGGTAAAGGGACCCCTGACCATTAGGTCCAGTTGTGACAGAATCTGGGGTTGCGGCGCTCATCTCGCTTTATTGGCTGAGGGAGCTGGTGTACAGCTTCCGGGTCATGTGGCCAGCGTGAACCAGAGCAGCGCACAGAAAACGCCGTTTACCTTCCCGCTGGAGTGGTACCTATTTAATCTACTTGCACTCTGATGTGCTTTCGAACTGCTAGGTGGGCAGGAGCAGGGACCGAGCAACGGGAGCTCACTCCGTCACGGGGATTTGAACAGCCGACCTTCTGATCAGCAAGTCCTAGGCTCTGTGGTTTAACCCACAGTGCCACCCGCTGCGTACATGCCAGTAAAATCCATTTATCTTCTACTGTAGGCAAGTCAAAGTGGAGAGATGGACAGTCTCATCTGAAATCCGTCCCTTCTCCTACTTAGATTTCCTGTCAGGTATACGTCACTAAATATTGCTTCTTACCCTCAAATGTTTCTTGCTCCTCGAGCAGGATGCTTCCCTTTCCACCCGAAATCACTACATACTGAAGAACTTACCAATGTTTTTTGAAAGAAGGTTATCACCAAACAGAAAAAGTGCTGAGCCCGTTTTATTATTCTAATGTATAATGTTTGCTCCATTAAAAGTGCATGAAGCAGTAAAAAAAGAAACTACTGCAACCACATAAGGCAAAAATAACCATAAAAAAATCAAATCAATATCCAAATACTTTAAAAGTAGTAACAATAAAACAAGACACTGAACAGAATCCAGAGCAGCATAGATGTTTCTGAAGGCCTGATATTTCTGGTAAATTTTCACTTGTCTTTTAAAGATTAGCAAGAATGTTTCAGACATCTGCATAGATCATTAATCTATACTGCACATACCATTTTCACTACTGTGAAATCTGGGCAGTATAGCAAGCTGAGGTGTCTATAGTTGGGGGTCACCAATACAAAATAATGACCCCCCACTTTCCCCACATACTGGTTACCACCATTTCCCTAAGCTACACTACTAACTTCAGCTGCTCAACAAGGACAGCTCAAGACTGCCTTCCAGATGTGACTAAAAGCAGAGTCCAAAAGATTTTGACTAAGAACAGATCATTCATCCATTCCTATAGCACTCTGTGTGAAGGAGAATGAATAGTACAGAAGTACCACACACTTGGGGTGGTATTGAACCTCACTAATTTCTTCTCTGCCTGAAAAATGAAAGGAAATTGCAAATTCGAAATCTGCAGATAGGTAAAGGACAAGTGTTAGAAAGACCAAGTTAAAAAGAAACACACACACTATACTATTAATAGCCTATTGAAATGAAATTCCTCTGCATCGCCTCTTCATTAAACTATTTGTGAGGGGGGCATATGATCTCTTACAAGTTATTTATCATACCAGTTCTTACAGGTAAGCATGTTCTAGGGATAGAAAACACTAAATAATTTCTCTGGTACATTAACTACTGGCAAGTAAGATAAGATGACATACAAAAAGAAAAAGACAGCTTTATAGTTAACATTTTGGGGTTTTGTCAGAATCATGACAATCCCAGCATTTATTAAAAAACAGTAAAATCCCAGTTCCCATTAATAAGGGGAAATGACAGATGTGAAGAAGTGCATGCCAGAAGAATTAAAATCAAAATTCCTGGATGGAGATTCCTGCGGTTAAAAAACCATAAATATCACAGTACCGGTTGTGTGCTCTATATAAATATATATTCTACCTGATGGAGTATCAGCACCTTCCCCTGTTGCCTCCCACCAAGAGGGAACAACCCAGAAACTTGACTGCCAGAAACCAGAAAAGAACATGACCACATATCCTTAAGAAACTTTACTTTTTGTGACCTTTGCCTGAGAAATGGGGTATAAATATAGTGAAGAATCACTTGTCAATGTTTTGCATGATTCTGCTTTCCCTTCTGGCCATGAGAGCAAACACAAACACTTTAGGGATTAGCATGCATCTTCAAAATTACAAATACAGGCATCCCCCACTGTGTTCAACTTGGGCGTGTTCAGCGTTATGCACTTGGTAAAATAATAATAAATAAATAAATAAAAGCGAGTGGAACAGAAGTAGGCATCCAGGAAATTTATTTTTTTCAATCTCACCCGCCACTGAAACCACTAACCCCCATGTAAGTGGGGAGTCACCTACACATCAATTTACAATATTTGTTCATGCTATCACACTGAGAGGTTCTAGAGTTTACCCCCAGCGGATCTCTAAATTAACTCCTGCCTCTCACAATATACACAGAGTTTTTAACATATAAGTGTTTAAACCCTACCCTATCAACCCTTCTCAAATTCAAATCCTTCCTTATCCCGATGTATATTTTCATCCCCCACCCAGCCACTCATTTGTACAAAACTCTCTCATCTCAGAGGGATTACAGACAGGTTTTTACTACACCACCCTATAACACTGGTTCAGTTTATCTATTGATATTGAAATGCTTAACATGCCACATATGACTATTGAAACAATTCACCAAGTCACAATACATGGCTAAAAATTAAAATGCCTATTACATATTCAGAGTGCTGCACAGAGGGGGAAAAGACAATTCCACAGTAATGTGAAATATGGCAGTCATCTATCTAGACATTTAACCTAAAGGAACACGCTGGCTGCACATACTTCTGCTTCAGGGCTTGACCTAATTCAAACATCTTTTCAATCATACAGCAATCTCTGAGCCCCTCCAACTCTTACCTGGTTCCCGATTTATTTCTATGTCGAAGAAGCACTGAGGCCGATCCTGTGCCCCCATGGCAGCAGGAAGCCCAAGCACCTCTCCTCCTCACCACCTTGAGAAAAAGAGAAGCATTTCAGAATTCCAGCTGCTCAACAATAGTTGTATATAACATCACAGAGAAGCTGAAGGCTATTTATTGTAGCTTGAAAACAATCCTCCACCCACATGACGTAGCAGCCAATGATAAGTGGTACCACAGATTTCACAGGAGCCACATGGAAATTACATTTTCTATTTTTAATTAAAAATTGAACAAGGGAGGAGACAAGCACCTGCCACGCACATTCTGTTAGGAAGTAGAAAGAAGAAGAGCCTGCTAATTCTAGCACTAAGGATTCCAGGGCAGAGAACAATGGACTTCATTCAGCTTTTGGAACAGAGTATCATGCACTCAAGCCCCTTAAGGAATTTATGAGCAGAGATGTACTATTTTAGCTTTCCTCATCTGCTAAAGGGAAGAGCGAACACTTGCACCCCCAACTTTGTTGAGGAGGGAGTTTGCAAGGCAAATTGTATTTCCTTTCCGATCTGCATCACCTTAGAAAGAGGATGATAAAAAATACTGCTCTCCTCTCTTTGGAATCTGCATGTGACAGGGGCCCTTCCTAGTCCTTCAATAAGCTACCACAACTATTTACAACCTATTCCTACAAGCATTTTAAGGTGATTCAGTTAACATACTTAATATACTTAATAACACACAGCACATTTCTGGGGCATATGGAGGAGACATATGTCTCACTGCTTGGCATACTATGAACCCCATGAGAGCCGAATTAATTTATACACAGTAGCAAAACTTAGATTGCTCAATCCTGAGGAGGATGCGATTTATTCCAAGGACTAAATACTGTACTCTTTCAAGATCACACGGAAATGTGTTATTGTAAGCACAAAAAGGCTTCCTCCTCTATAAGTATCATTCAGAATGTCCAGAATTTTACTTTCTTGAGCAATTTTAATCGCATGTTTTAGCATTTCTGCACGTTTTAAAGTATGCTTGTCCTTCCCCACCCCCTTGATCTTACTTGATCTTTACTTTGCTTTTGATTCTAGCCCTCAAGCAGCGTATATTTCTTTTATTAAACAGACAAAACCACGTACAAGTGGGGGAGGAGAGGAGGTCCTATAATTTCAAAGGGGAGCTGTTTCCGCTAAATGTTTTGGGCTGGCCGTCATCCTCAAGAGGGGAGGGCTCCCTGCAAGGGGGGGGGTGAGGGACGGACCATGGGGCGTTTCCAAAGCAAGGCCTTTACCAGACCAACTCCCCACACCTGCCACCAAAACCACAATAACCCGAGGCCTTGGGGAGCTGCTGCCAGCCAGAGCCGACAACACTAGCCTAGATAAGGCCTGGGGAGTAAATAGCAAAAAATTAAAAAAATGGGGCGGGGCGGGAAGCCATTGTGCAAAAGCGGGTGGTGTGGAGATTCCCTGAGGGGAAGGGGGAGATTAAAGGCACCCGGGAAGTCGACCGCCCCTCGCCGCGAAGTCAGGGCGGCGTTTCTTACCTGGCCGCGCTGGCGTTGACGGAACCTGCTCTTTGTTTTCCCGCTCCCCACCCCAAAACGCCCCCCCTTGCCCCGACCCTTCTGGCCCGCCTCCCCTCACCACCCAAGGGGGGGGGCGGGAAACTCCACAAGGAGACGCAGCAGCTACTCGACGGACGCCATTAACGGACTTCTCTGAGGAAACGGAGCGGCCCCGCCCACCCCGCCTCGAGGCCTTCCTCCCCGACCCCACCCTCTCGCAATCCCCATTGGCCAGCTGCAAAAAGGTGCACGCCCCTTTCCCTCCTTGGTTCCAATCGGGCGCCCCGCTCGCTCTCTCCTCCAAACCGCCGCAGCAAGCAGCGCCCCGCGAGGTGACGTTACTAAGCCCCGCCCCCGTCTCACATAGGCAGTGAGTCCCCGCCCACCTTGCTCTCCCTATTAGCAGAGAGCGGGCGGGAGCGCGCGAGGAGTAAATAAATAAATAAGCGGGCGGGCGGCGGCGGCGGCCACGTTGTAATATCGCGAAAAAAAGTCTAGTCTCGCGCTTGTCCTCCTCCCGCCCTTTTTTGGGGATGTGGCAAATACGTCAAGGGGGGGGATATCTTTGTAAATTATATTTCGTTTATCAAATGCTGTCTTCTTTAGGAAACCAGATGCTTGAAATTAGGGTCGCCAGAGTGGCTGGCATGTTTTGTTTCCCACAACCCTATCTCTCACACACGCGCACATGCGTGCAAACTGTTTCCTCTGTTACAGATAGGTAGCCGTGTTGGTCTGCCATAGTCAAAATAAAAAATTTCCTTCCAGTAGCACCTTAAAGACCAACTAAGTTAGTTCTTGGTATGAGCTTTCGTGTGCATGCACACTTCTTCAGATACACTGAAACAGAAGTTGCCAGATCCTTCTATATAGTGAGAAGGTGGGGAGGGGTATTACTCAGAAGGGTGGTGGGAATGGGAGATTGGCAGGTAGCTGAGATGAGCCTGTTGACAACTCTTAACGACTGCAATAGGTCTTACAGGAAAAGGCAAGGGGTGAGAAGGTGAAAAATGGCTTAGTCATGTATAATGAGATAAGAATCCAATGTCTTTGTTCAGACCAGGTCTCTCCATGGTTTTGAGTTTGGTAATGAGTTGCAATTCAGCAGCTTCTCTTTCCAGTCTATTTCTGAAATTCCTTTGTAGTAAAACAGCTACTTTGAGATCTTGTATAGAATGTCCTGGGAGATTGAAGTGTTCTCCTACTGGTTTCTCTGTTTTGTGATTCTTGATGTCAGATTTATGTCCGTTTATTCTTTGGCGTAAGGTTTGGCCTGTTTGTCCAATATAGAGAGCTGAAGGACACTGTTGGCATTTGATGGCATACACAATGTTAGACGAGGAGCAATTAAATAGTCCCGAGATGGTATGTGTGATGTTGTTGGGGCCAGTAATGGTGTTGTCCGGGTGTATGTGGCAGCAAAGTTGGCATCTGGGTTTATTGCAGGCTCTGGTGCCAGTGTCCGTGTTAAGTCTGGTTGTAGTATTATTGTGGGTTAGGAGTTGTTTAAGATTGGGTGGCTGTCTGTAGGCAATGAAAGGTCTTCCTCCCAGAGCTTGAGAAAGAGAACTGTCATTGTCCAGGACAGCTTGTAGATCTCTGATGATGCATTGTACTGTTTCCTCTGTGTCATTGCTTCTGGGCGTGTGCAGAGTGCCCTTCAAGAAGATTTTTTTTAAAATGTCAGTTATCTCTGAACGTTGTGGAGGTTGCGCAGGTCAAAAGCCTTATTTTTGGAGGAAAAAGCATTCTGCGGCCTGCGTGCCTCTGAGCATGTGCAAAGTGCCCCCTCCTGCTCCCAACATAAAGGGCAAGGCTTAGGTGCAAACCTCTGGCCATGGCTTTACACCTTTGCTGCATTAATGCTAAATGCAAAAAAAAAGTGCTGGCTTTATATCTTTCCATTCTGGAATGAAATTCCAAGCTGGGCAACGAAAACTCTGTTCCTGGAAATGTTAAAAAGTTCATGTTCTTGTTCTTACCCTGCTTTCCAATGTAGCATTGTAAACTGCTTTGAGGGTTGTCCCCCAGTTAAGTGGGGTACACATTTTATGAAAAATACAGGACACTGCAAAAAACCTGCTCCCACCCCATAATGAGCAACCATCTTAGATGCACCCTCAGAATTCCAGCTGCAAGTTAATGGGAGTTATTCCCAAGTAATTGTGCACAGGATTGCAGCTTTAAATGAGCAGCTGCCATTTCTAGGTAAAGACGTGGCATCCTTGAAATGCACGTACTATTGCCTTTGAAGACATCTCAGAAACTTCAGTTAGTATATAATACTAGCTTACTAAAACAGCTACTGTACTACGGTATATATGAAGCACATCTTATCTTAATTTGATTATGAAGCTCAGTGCTGTGAAACAGACAGGTCAGAGCAAAAAGCCTCCAGGCATCTCTTAAAGATATCTTGGAAAAGGTGAAGAGGACTTAAAACATTTCCTTGAGAGTTTTGTAATCTCAAAAGGACACTAATAGCCTGGGGAAATGGCAACTCAGTGGAAATGGAAACTAAACCATTCATCTCAAGGATTTATATTGGTACAAATCCAGACACCAGGTGACTGTTGTGCACTGCTGACGAATAGGGAGGGTGAAAGTAAAGTGGCAGGGCTTTTTCAGAAAATTGTGTTTTTTTCTGACAAACTGCACTGCCACTACTTGGTTACTGGCCTTCTGTGCAACTCTGCAATTTGTTGCAGGGGATCCAGCCTGACTGGTGCCAGAATTCCGGGGGCCCCAAACCCATTGTGGCTAGTTGGCCCCCAACACGCACCCCAAATGGCCAAGACCTTCCCGTATTTTTTATTCTGCTTCTGCAGTAGCAGCAGAACACATTGCCCTCCAGTTCTGCTGGCACTGCCAGATGACTTCATTCGAGATTGTGTCTCTTTTTGGAAGAAAGGCTTGCAACTCAAACCATAATAAGTATTTTTTTGCAATCAGGAAATACATTCTTTCCCCTTACTGGAACTTCTACTGTTGTGTGGACACGGACAATGTTTTCATGAGTATCACAAGCCTCTGCTGAACTGTGACTGGTATTGTTTCATAGAATCAACGCAACTAGCGCACACACACACACACACAAATGCTTGCAGTATTTTGTGAGTCTACCTTGTTAAACAGGTAGCCAACTACAACTCCCATCAACCTCAGCCAGCATTACCAATAGTAAAGGATTATGGAAGTTAGAATCAAACAACATCTGGAGGGCACCACATTGGCTACGCCTGTAAAAATTGCATATCATTTTTAAAAAATATTATGAATGTTAGAAGCTGGACTATCCTATGCTGTACCATCCAACATGAGTGGGGTATTCCTCTAAACCTCTTGAAGAAGAGAACATGGACATTTCAACCAAGATCTGGTTGGGAGAAGGATTAGACAGCATCTTAAAAAGCAGAGACATCACCTTGCCGACAAAGGTCCGTAGAGTTAAAGCTATGGTTTTCCCAGTAGTGATGTATGGAAGTAAGAGCTGGACCATAAAGAAGGCTGATCGCTGAAGAATGGATGCTTTTGAATTATGGTGCTAGAGGAGACTCTTGAGAGTCCCATGGACTGGAAGAAGATCAAACCTATCCATTCTGAAGGAAATCAGCCCTGAGTGCTCACTGGAAGGACAGATCCTGAAGCTGAGGCTCCAATACTTTGGCCACCTCATGAGAAGAGAAGACTCCCTGGAAAAGACCCTGATGTTGGGAAAGATGGAGGGCACAAGGAGAAGGGGACGGCAGAGGACGAGATGGTTGGACAGTGTTCTTGAAGCTACTAGCATGAGTTTGACCAGACTGCGGGAGGCAGTGGAAGACAGGAGTGCCTGGCGTGCTCTGGTCCATGGGGTCACGAAGAGTCGGACAGGACTAAATGACTAAACAACAACAACAACAAAAGCAGAAAAGGAATCACTTATAAGAAAGCAACTCAGTGTAGTGCCTCACTGCAAGGAAAAGCATTGGCCTTCTGTTTTGCAAAGCGAGCTTGAGTACTTTGCTGCAGGTGGATCCATTAAGAGATAACGGATGAGAAGCACTTTGAACATTTCAGATAAGCTAAATAAATGTTAAGTATTGTTATTGTTGTTCTGACTGCAGATGGAGGAGGATTAGTGTCATATAGAGTGACACTTGGTGGAAGCCAAGAGAAATCCAGGAAAAAGAGAGAGACAAAGAAAGACTGTTCCCAATGAATGCTTTTATATGTGTTAACTATGCGCTACAGGAGACTCTCAAACGGC
Organism: Podarcis vaucheri; assembly: GCF_965113315.1. Classification (NCBI taxonomy): domain Eukaryota; kingdom Metazoa; phylum Chordata; class Lepidosauria; order Squamata; family Lacertidae; genus Podarcis; species Podarcis vaucheri. The sequence goes on along the minus strand of NC_138750.1, from coordinate 57,887,320 downwards.
TTAGGCAGCCAAGGTCATTGCCTTTCCCTTTTAATCACTGCTTTGTTTTATAGAGATAAAAAAGGCAGAAGCTGGCTTAAGAAGTATATGTGGCATTGCATCATTTCAGATTTCACCAACTTCGTGCTCTCCAGATGTTTTGGACATCAACTCCCATCAGCCCTGCTAGCTTGGCAGTACTGCTTTGCAACTGCTCAACGTAAGAAAGACAGAGGCAATGGGTTTGTTTTTTTAAGGGCAAGATCTACCGTATTTTTTGCTCTACAAGACGCACCAGACCACAAGACGCACCTAGTTTTTGGAAGAAGAAAACAAGAAAAAAAATATTCTGACTCTCAGAAGCCAGAACAGCAAGAGGGATTGCTGCGCAGTGAAAGCAGCAATCCCTCTTGCTGTTCTGGCCTCTGTGATAGCTGTGCAGCCTGCATTTGCTCCATAAGACGCGCACACATTTCCCCTTACTTTTTAGGAGGGAAAAAGTGAGTCTTATAGAGCAAAAAATGAGGTAATTCCAAATACCCCATTTAGTGCCCTAATTTTGACAGATGTTTAGACCAGAAACCTGCTATGAACATCCTTATACATGGGCCACTTCACAAACATGGGATAGCCAGAGAAGTCTTAATTTTTGGCATCTCTCCACTAGAATGTTTCACGTTTCATCTGGTGTTTAACCCACAAAATTAAACAAAGCCATTTGATTCCATGACTCCCCAACAATTTTAGTAGATTTCAGCACCTGATCACACAATATAACAAAATTTGAGCCGACAACGCTGAGGGTTTGATACCTTTGTTTTCACTTTGTCCTTATTCCATAAGAAGCCTGACTCTTGCAGCAGGTCTTTCTACCACAGTATGTGAAACCCTAGTTAATATTGCTACCCTGGCATGATAATATTAAGGAACTTTGGTTTCAAGTATGCTATTTATTTATTCTGTGTTGCAGTTAAGATGGGTGGGTGGGTGGTTGCCTCTCTGGAGTTCTCCTCAGTTGGATCTTCACTCCCAGGCCCTGGATTGTTCCTCCTTTCCAGTACCACCAGGTGTCCATGGTGACCACTGGGAAATACTGAGAGGAGCAGAGATCAGCTCTAGAAATGATGGTGACCCTAGAGAAGCCATCCTGGTTTTCGATTTGATCCCGCAATGTCCCAGTTTTCCTTAGGATGTCCCAGTTTTCATCAGAGAAATATTGGAGGGGATGAGAGTATCTGAACCCTTGCAATGGTCTTGGCCCGTTCCCCTTTGATTCTGGCTTTTTCATTTCTTGGGCGCTGTCCAAAATGTGCAGCCTTGCTTACAGCCATGGCCTTTCCATTTGCCCATAGAAAACAAAGGTTGATTAATAAGCGCAGGAGAGGAAGGACAATGACAAAATCCTCAGTGGCGCATGGCCTTTATGAGGTCCGACCAAAATGCCACAAAATAGCTAGCGGCCTTTCGTAATGGCGCAGCCCGGCTATGGATTTTGCTGTTTTCCATCAGAGAGATTGCCAAGAATTGGAGCATCAGGGGATTGGGCTAGATCAGGCATAGGCAAACTCCAGCCCTCCAGATGTTTGGGACTACAATTCCTGTCATCCCTAGCTAACAGGACCAGTGGTCAGGGGTGATGGGAATTGTAGTCCCAAACATCTGGAGGGCCGGAGTTTGCCTAGATGACCCTCGGGATGCCTCCCAACCCTACAATGTACGGCCAACAAGTACGGCCAACGGCCAAGGCTGATGGGAGTTGTAGTCCACATGTTGGACTACAACTGGAGAGGCGCCGTTCCTCTGTCTACGTAGGGACTCTTCGCACGGAGGAGCCCCTCCGTTTCGCAACCGGAAGTTCAGGTTGCGAATTTGGCTCCTACTCTCTTAGGGCACGCGGGACTTGCAACGGGAGGCGGCCGCTGCCGAGGCCTAAACCAATACAACTCACATGCTGTAACCAATAAAAGTTGTGGCCTAATTAAATAAAACCATGGCCTAATTTGGCCCATTAACCTAAAACAACGTCTTTGTGTGTCTCATTATAAACCTATGCGGGTGGAGGGTCCTCGACTCACAACCGGAAGTTCAGGTGGCGCATTCGGCTTCTACCTCTTAGGGCACGCTGCCGCCTCCGCCGCGCGACGCTCTCCCGCCGGCGCCTCTATGGCGACCCGCTCCGGCCGCCTCCATCTCTGTAGCCGGAAATGGACGGGCCGGGCGCGTTTGTTGTGGTGGACGCCGCTTCCTCCGCTGCCTGCGCGGCCGCTGTGACGGCGAGGCCCCGAGGGGAGAGGGCGAGGTGAGGCGGGAGCCCCGAGAGGGTCGGGGGAGGGAGGCCTCGGGGAATGGGGCCGTTGGCTGAAGGAAGCGCGTTGGTCACGCGCCGGGGGTGACCGTCGGAAGGGGGCGCGGCAAGCGGAGGAGAGAGAGAGAGAGAGGGACCTGGCTGGGACTGAAAGGGGAATGGGCGCAATTCTGGGCCGCAGAGCTCTCCGGGTGGCGCTCTGTCCCCGCGAAGCCTACCTCGCCGGGCTGTTGTGAGGCTGAATGGGAGAAAGGAGGGGCCGCGTGCGCCACTCTGGGGGTGAAAGGCGTGAAACAAATCCCTCACACACACACACTCTCTCTGCACGTGTAGCAAATGCAGTGCCGGATTTATGCTGAACAAGCTATAGCTTAGGGCCCCATTCTCTTGCCCCCCCCCCCAAAAAAAATTATATATATTTTTAAAAAATAATATTTATTAAACAATCAAAAACTTCAAAAATTTGAACATGAAATGCAAAAACCAAAAAAAAGCTACAAAAATAGGAAAATACAAAACAAAACACATAGAAGTACACAAGGAAAAACAGTTAACCGAATAGAAAAAAGGGAAAAAAAACCAAAAGAGAAAGCAGAAAAAAAATAGTATTCTCGTATCTTATACCTCATTCACTAGTTTCTTGACCTCCTCACACCAAAAAAAATATAAAAAAATTAAAGGGAAAATAACCTGGATGTACATTTCCAAAATATAGGATGAAAAACAAATAAAACCTACATACAGCAGCAGTGTTTTGTGTTGTGTAGGCTCCTATGATGTAAGTAAAGGGCCCTGCCTGCTAGCCTGCTCCCTAAAATATCACTTAGAAAGGGTCCTATTACCTTCAGTAGCGTAAAGGTAAAGGGACCCCTGACCAATAGGTCCAGTCGTGGCCGACTCTGGGGTTGCAGCGCACATCTTGCTTTACTGGCTGACGGAGCCGGCGTACAACTTCCGGGTGATGTGGCCAGCATGACTAAGCCACTTCTGGCGAACCAGAGCAGCACATGGAAACGCCGTTTACCTTCCTGCCAGAGCGGTACCTATTTATCTACTTGCACTGGTGTGCTTTTGTACTGCTAGGTTGGCAGGAGCAGGGACCGTGCAATGGGAGCTCACCCCATTGCGGGGATTCAAACAGCTGACCTTCTGATCAGCAAGTCCTAGGCTTTGTAGGGCCTCCTCAAACCTAAATCTGGCCCTGGGTGAAGGTTGTGAAACAAATTGCATGAATAAATCCCTCACACACACACTCTGCACGTGTAGCAAATGCAGTGCTAAACAATTTATGCTAAACAAGCTACAGCTTAGGGCCCCACTCTCTTGGGGGCCCCCGAAAAAATTTAAAGGAAAAAACACACCTGGATGTACATTTCCAAACTATAAGATAAACTTCTTAATTGTATTTCAGTTCAACAATTACTTTGATAAAATACATATTTTGTTATGTGCAAATGGCTTTCGATACCTATCAGGTCTGCAAATTACCAGATATACGCAACACAAAAAACAATGACAATTCGTTTTTGAAAAAGGACAGCTGGGTATATAAAGGGCCCCATTACTTTCAGTAGCTCATGGGTTGGTTTACAGTATCAAGGCAAAGCTATGGAAAGGGTATTTAGATAGTTTTGAACTGTAGGTGGGGAAAGAGTGGCTTAAAATGGGGGGGGGGAATGTATTGGTTTAAGGTGTAGCTCAGCTTGTTGTGGATAAAGTGTGTGTAGAAATCCAGTTTGAGAAGGGTTCCTGTTGCTGCAGAACTGCTGATGTTTGGAAGGAAAGGGCGGGCAAGCAATGAGTTAGTTTAGTGCTACCTGTATGCCCTGGTATTCATGCATTCGGTGCCCATTTAGAACTGGATATATATGAACCTGCTGGGATTATAGAGCTTTTCAATGTCTGCAGGATTAAAGAGCTTATCAAGCTCTAAACAGAACATTAACATGTTAAGTTGTTAGGAACGGCCTGTTCAACCTGTTCAATACAGCGCCGCAGACAACTGAGATTCAATGAGGCAAGTTCATAGTTGGAATTATCCTTTGGAACCTGGCTGAAGTCTTGTGCAACGTAGTGGATTATTTATCTTTTAAGATTAGACATGCTTCTGTTCTATAGACTGTGATGTGTGGTTAAGTAATGCGGTTTATTTTCCTTTTCCTTTTTTTATTACAAAATATGAGAAACCCAACCCACTGACAGTGCTGCTTGTGTTCTTTAGCCTTAGGACACTTGCAGAGAGGAGTAGATAGTTCTGATGCTGATGATGCTGATAATAATAATAATAATAATAGTAAATAATACTTTTATTATTTGTATGCTACCTATCTGACTGGGTTGTTCCAGCCACTCTGGGCGGCTCCCAACAGAATATTATTCTCAATTGAAATGACAGCCTACTTGAATTTAAAAACAAACTCAAACCCACCCCTGTTGCACTTTCAGAAAAGAAACTTCTTCCTGAACTTCCCGGGTGATAAAGATATTCACATTTTTTTTTTATTTTTCAGTGTGAGCGCACCACGCTTATTGTCGCTGAACTTTCTTTCCTTTTCAATATATTTTCTTAAATTTGATGTGTAAAAGTAACGAAATAGAATATATTCACGGGTCCTTCACTGAATCCCTCTGCTTACTTAAAACCCCCCTTTTCAGTTGTGTTACACCGACTCTGGAATGCTCTCCACAGCTTGGTGATGTCTTTTTGCTGCTGCGTGGTGTTCAAAAATCCATTAGTTATTTTATCTATTGTTACTCTTGTAGTCCAAGGAGCCATGTGTGGTTCTCCAGTGTGGAGCTCTGCATTGCTTTCCGTAGAATCATAGAATTGTAGAGTTGGAAGGAACCCAGGGTCATCTAGTCCAACCCCCCTGCAAAGCAGGAATCTCAGCTAAAGCATCCATGACAGATGGCCATCCAACCTCTGCTTAAAATCCTCCAAGGAAAAAGAGTTCACAACCTCCTGAGAGAGACAGTTCCACTTTTAGTCAGGCTTGGGGGAAAACAGCAACACATTGCTGCTGCTGTTTTATGCTGCTATATATATTGTGTGTGTGTTGTGTGTGTGTGTATTGTAACTCTTCATTTTAAACCGTATTAGCCTCGGTGGGAGGTTTTGCTCAAAGAGGAGCAAATGAATGCATTGAGTAAATGAAATACTTATTTCCAGGTTGCCCCCATGAGTTCTCCTGTGGAGGATGTCCATGATCCTCTTTGCCTGCGTGGTTCGGGTGAGGGATGGACTTCCACTCTCTGCCTCCACGGACTTCCACCTAGACCAGGACTTCTTGGAATGCAGGAAGAGGCTCAAGACCTTGTCATCCATTCTGACACAGTTTCCAGAGCGTGGGACAGCCAAAGAACGTGACCTCAGTATACAGTAAGTCATGTTTCAGCTTGGCAGAGATGTAGGTTTTCCCTGAAATTGCCTTGATGGGTAACTTCATGTATGTTCCCTTGATAGTAACATTTTATTTATGTGTTTGTACTCTGCTTCATTAAAATATATATCTACAGTTACTAGAAAAGGTATGGTGGTAAAATCCCAGCTAAAATTTAAGAGATGCATAGTGTCACAATCTGAAAAACAAAACAAAACAACAACCTACAGCCATTAGGGAAAGCCTGAATAAACAAACAGGTTTTTTTTAAAGTGAATGAACATGCCACGGTTGATGCCTCTTAGATGACATGTAAGACTCGTAGAGCATATTGGATTTTTCCTATTCCAAAAATGAGGGGTGCTAAAGTCAAGTAGGGCGTCTGGCCAAGCCTCTCTGTAACCTCTTTCTGCTTTGTCCAAGGTTACTTCCTGATAACATGCAAGTTAAGCACTCATCCATAGCTGTGGTCTCTGATACCAGCAAGCTCAGCAAAGGGTAGTGTTTTTACAACTCTGGGCAGCAGCCTACCCCCTGCATATTGAGAGATATTCTTTAAAATCAGTGGAAGTGTAAGGCTCACAGTCTGTCTGTTTCAGGCAAGGGGTGCAGATCTGTGCTTGAACAGCAAACAAACCCATCTCCTACAGTGCTGGGATTCTAGGTGCAGAGCTGTGACTACAGCTATTGGGTGTTTGTTTTTTGTTGCTCTGGTCCCTTACTTAAGTTTGTGTCTGGTGCTTGTAGTGAATCCTGGATTTTTCTACTTCTCAGCTTTCATTCTTCTGGAGACGTGGCCTGCATGGGGATTTGCACCAGCAGTTT